>NC_058524.1:557372512-558706887 GCF_904849725.1 Hordeum vulgare subsp. vulgare | reverse complement strand
AATAATGAGCTACTCCCTCCGTCCGGTAAAGAGTGTACATATAGATATTTTAGGACAAATTATGAAGTGGAGTAAAAAATGTATTGGAAAGGTGGAAGCCACCATCTCTTTCCTCTTTAATTATTCAACCCCCAATGAGTTAAGTGCATGTAAAAATTAAGAAGACTATGTGTAGAATGTTATTAGTCTTGATCACCGTGTGATGAAAGAGAAGCATTTTTTTCTACTTTAAAGTGCATTGGAAAGATAAAAGTACACTCTTTTGTGGAAAAAAATTAAAGCCAAACGTACACTCTTCACCAGACGGAAGGAGTACCTTCTTCGCAGTCATATAAATCCCATAAAGGAGCTTCTCATAGTGGGGATATCTCTGCTTGGAAGGAGTCAATACCTCAGGAACATAATATACTTGGCGCTGAATCTTGTAAGCCTTGCCTTCCTCCTCTCACTCGACTTTCAGGACTGTGCTGACAACTTGATTTGTAGTCGCTATGTATAAGAGGAGTGGCTCTTTGCTGTACGGAGCAGCAAGAACCGGCTGGGTGAATAGCACAGTCTTTAACTCGACGAATGCGGCTTCTGCTTCAGGAGTCCACTCGAAGGTATCTGACTTCTTCATGAGTAGGTATAACGGTAAGGCTTTCTCTCCGAGTCGAGATATGAATCTGCTTAATCCTGCCAAATGCTACCTCTTGAGCTCGCATTGGTTTTTCCCTTGAAGAGGAAAGGGTGATGTAGCACAGTAGCAGTAAGTATTTCCCTCAGTTTGAGAACCAAGGTATCAATCCAGTAGGAGTATCAAGGCAAGTCTTCAAAGTACCTACGCAAAAACAAGCAAACTTTCACCCAACGCTTGAAAGGGGTTGTCAATCCCTTCATGATTTATTGCAAGGTGAGATCTGAAGGCGGGAAGTGCAACAAAGTGAAAGTGTAGAGCTGAAAATATGATGTGAAGTAGACCCGGGGGCCATAGTGTTCACTAGAGGCTTTGTCGTGGTAACGATTCCGACAATAGAAAGGGGGTAGGATAACGGAGCATGATCTATCAAGATGCACATGGGTGACACGGTGGTTTTAGCGAGTTCGGGCCTCTCACGGTGGACATAACAACCCTACGTCTCGTGCTCCAGAGAGGCTTTGTTTTATTAGTCATGGACATGGGTTACATGGTGTAGAGAGAGCGAGAGCTCGAGGGAAAGAATGAGCCCGCCCCGAGGGATAAGAAAAACTAGCCCCTAGCTATGTGGAGGGGGGTGGCTTATATAGAGTGCGCCACCTCCTCACCTCTTATGTTACAAGATGGGGCATTGATGCCATAATGTCAGCCCACTACAGATGTCTTGCCGACTATTGGTATTTGCATGACCGAGTGAGTCATACGGCCGAGTGGTTGACTGTCATCCGAGTCGATGGAATGTACTTGTCTGAGTGGATCCGTACCGAGTGAATTAGATGTTGTCACGATCCAGTACGAATTTCCCTTGTAGTCCTTCAACTAATAATGAGGTGCCCTTGGGTAGGACGTATTGGTCAGACCTATGACCCTACCCTAGGGCTATATCCCCGTCATTAGCCCCCAATGGATCAGGGTCCGAGTGGTGAAGGTGTCGATGTAAATATTGTAGCAGCAGACCAAACTTGAACGTGCTTCAGGGCCTTGCAAAATTATGCGTTGATTGAAGTCTTCATCATTTGCCCTGATCGAATCCGTTGAGTAGTACGTCCGAGTGAACTTAAGAATTGAAGTAGATCCGATTGACCAACAGGATCTTGAGACTCTGACTGACAGCTGGTAGTCGGTTGGAATCTGTTGAATCTGTTGAACTTGGATGTTGTTGGTGGACCTGACCAAGCAGAATGTTTCTTTTTTGTATTTCTCTTCTAGTGGGGGCACGCTAAGTGCACCCAGTGGGTGTAGTCCCCGAGCCTCTGTCGGACTAGATGAGTCCGGCAGAGGGTTTAAGTCATCCAATGCTCGTCATGTTGAATGTTTGTTGTATCTGCATTATATGATTTCTAGATCAAAGTCAAGTCTCTAAGAGTTGTTTTTAACTTAGGCGATACGGGGTCGTAGCTAAGTTCCCGAGTGTGGAGCGTGTCTGTACTCGGAGTAGTTTTTAACTTAGGCGATACGGAGCCGCAGCTAAGCCCCCGAGTGTGGAGCGTGTCCGTACTCGGAGTAGTTCTTAACTTAGGCGATACGGAGTCGCAACTAAGTCCTCAAGTGTGGAGCATGTCCGCACTCGGAGTTGTTTTTAACTTAGGCAATACAGAGTCGCAGCTAAGTCCCCGAGTGTGGAGCATGTCCGCACTCGGAGTTGTTTTTAACTTAGGCGATACCGAGTCGCAGCTAAGCCCCCGAGTGTGGAGCATGTCCGCACTCGGAGTTGTTTTTAACTTAGGCGATACGGAGTCGCAGCTAAGTCCCCGAGTGTGGAGCATGTCCGCACTCAGAGTTATTTTTTACTTAGGCGATACCGAGTCGCAGCTAAGCCCCCGAGTGTGGAGCATGTCCGCACTCAGAGTTGTTTTTAACGTAGGCGATACAGAGTCGCAGCTAAGTTCCCGAGTGTGGAGCGTGTCCGTACTCGAAGTAGTTTTAACTTAGGCGATACAGAATCACAGCTAAGCTGAGTGGTGGCGCGCGGTGCAGCCGAATGATGAAGACGTGCCACACGGAGTGGCGATGCGCATGGCATCCGAGTGAGGTAGACGATTCTGGCTGAGTGGCAACGCGCGGGGCGGCCAAGTGATGTATGTCGAGGAGGCGTCCGACCCACTGACAGCACGCGGGGCGGCCGTGTCCACTACGTCATTGCGGGGGCTTCCGAACACGTGAAAACACATGAATGATCGTTGCGGGGACTGAGCCTGAGCAGCGACGAGCATGGCGCACGGATGCGTCGAGTAACCTGTGTATGAAAAATAGCACAAGCCAGCATAAAAATTATCAAAGTAATATGATCTTTTCTGAAATAGTTCGTGTAAATTGCACCCATAGACACCCGCTGGGTGTGCCACGTGATTCCTGGTTCAGAACCAGCAAGAGTCTAAAAGAGTGAAGGATCCGGCTGAACTCGTTTGAGTACTTGACCCAAACGAAGCGGAAGTGAAGTGTTCCCACATAAAAATAAACAACCGAGTGCAGAGGTACACTCAGTGGCGTGGCCTCCGAGCGAACGTCATGTGCGACTTCCTCGACACTCGGTAATGTAGAAACAATTATTTAATAGAATGCAGTCTATGAAAAAATGACTTAGCTGCCTGACGACGCGCGGGGTGGTCGAGCGAAGTAGACACGTCCGGCTGAGTGGCGACGTATTGGGCGGTCAAGCGATGAAGACGCGTCTAGCTGAGTGGCGACACGCGGGGCGGCCGAGTGACGACGCGCAGAGCAACGAGGTGACGAAGGAGCCTCCAGCCGAGTGACGACACGTGAAGCTGCCGAGTGACGAAGGAGTCTCCAGCCGAGTGAGGATGGCTTGTCTTGCTGACTCGCGATGCGCGAAGCTAACGAGTGATGACGACGCGTCCAGTAGAGTGATGGTGCTCGGGGAGGCCGAGTGTCGATGGAGCGTTCAGCAAAGTGGCGATGCGTGGAGCTGCCGAGTGATGATGATGCGTCCAGTAGAGTGACAGCGCGCGGGGCGGTCGAGTGACAAAGGCGCGTCTCGCCGAGTGGCGGCGCACTGGGCAGCCGACTGATGAAGGCGCGTACAACCGAGTGACGAAGATGTGTCTCGCTGAGTGGCGGCGCGCGGGAGGACCGACTGATTATGATGCGTCCGACTGAGCGACGGCACGCAGGGCGACCGAGTCACTGCATGTTGGTGATCTGTATGCAAAATTCATCTGAAATAATTTCTATGTGTCATCGTGTTAGTAGCTCGAATGAACAGTCCGTCCGTATAAACTGTTGTTCGGAGACGATGACGGACGAGTGACCCTGCAAGTTAGTAGCAAGCGTAGCTACAAATATTTTTGGGTGAACTAAAATGTCATGTACTAATGCTAGGATAGTTATACATGCATGCATGAAAAATTAAGGGGTGGATGAAATATTCACTTCATGAGGCGCTTAACGAGGCAATTACCTCAGCGAAACGGCTAGCTAGCCCCACTTTGGTGCATGCAGTTGATCCTCCAGCTAATTAACTTAGCACTGAAGGCCACCAGCCCTTCCGTTTTATGTGCTCGAATGCATATACGTGCATGCACTTAAATTAGGAGGAGGTGGCCCACCACACCATCTGCCGTGAGAGGAGATTGTTTCGGTGGTTACCGAACCGGACAGCCGCGTCGATGGATGGAGCCCCTGTGCATCGTTGGCCTCTGCAACGCGCCAAGTCTGCACCAACACAGCAGACGCCGGCACCAAACTAAGGCAGTGAGGCATGGCCTCCGCAGTGGCACCGGTGCCGCCAGCCTCTGTTGGTGTCGTCGTCGAGCTACTGGCGTACTGTGCTGAGGAGCCGATGGTGGATGGCGCCGCCACTGCCTGTACAGTGTCAAGCATTCGACGGGGAAGTAGAGACTGCCGTGCGACCGTGCTGGCTCGCGTTCGTGTCGGTGCGCCGCCACTACCTGCACAGCGTCGAACAGTCAACGGGGAAGTACAGACTGTCGCGCGTCCGCCCCGGCTCGCGTCCGTGTCGATGCACCGCATTGAGAAATTGATGGTGGAAGGAGATCTCAGAAGGCGGAGCCGCCATGTGTCCGTGCTCCCGCCATGCAGCTGAGGCCTCGCCGCTCTGGAGACCGATCCGTTTCGCATGAAGCTATTACAGCCGGCCGCGATGAGCTGTCGTGGAGTCATCGTCTGCGTGAGGTGACTAGCTACATGAACCGGTGTATGTAGCTCTTTAGATTCTTGTACACAATTGCACCAATCAACATGGATGCATGGATGCATGAATGGGTGGACATGCAAAAGAGACAAACACAAATTAGCAGATCATTGATTGATCGTTAGATCAGAAGCGGACAGTATTCAGAAGAGAGAAAACTTCTGATCCTTCTGTTTGTGTCTCGTCTGGTGAAGATCTATATTTTCCCTTTCTTTTGCTGATGATTCAGCTACATGAACGTGGAGACAAACAATATGAACTATATGAATAGTAAATTGAACATAGATGAATGAAAAAACCATCTGCATCATGGTTCGATAGACGCCATGCCCCATGGTGGGCGCCAACTGTCGTGGTAATGATTCCGACAATAGAAAGGGGGTAGGATAAGGGAGCATGATCTATCAAGATGCACATGGGTGACACGGTGGTTTTAGCGAGTTCGGCCCTCTCACAGTGGAGATAACAACCCTACATCTCGTGCTCCGGAGAGGCTTTGTTTTATCTGTCATGGACATGAGTTACATGGTGTAGAGAGAGCGAGAGCTCGAGGGAAAGAATGAGCCCGCCCCGAGGGAGAAGAAAAACTAGCCCCTAGCTATGTGGAGGGGGGTGGCTTATATAGAGTGCGCCACCTCCTCACCTCTTATGTTACAAGATGGGGCATTGATGCCATAATGTCAGCCCACTACAGATGTCTTGCCGACTGTTGGTATTTGCATGACCGAGTGAGTCATACGGCCGAGTGGTTGACTGTCATCTGAGTGGATGGAATGTACTTGTCTGAGTGGATCCGTATCGAGTCGATTAGATGTTGTCACAATCCAGTAGGAATTTCCCTTGTAGTCCTTAAACTAATAATGAGGTGCCCTTGGGTAGGACGTATTGGTCAGACCTATGACCCTACCCTAGGGCTATATCCCCGTCAGGCTTCTCTCATGATAGCAAGTATTACGGTGGGTGAACGAATTACTGTTGAGCAATTGATAGAACCGCACAAAGTCATGATGATATCTAAGGCAATGATCATACATATAGGCATCACGTCCGAGACAAGTAGACCGATACTTTCTGCATCTACTACTATTACTCCAGACATCGACCGCTATCCAGCATGCATCTAGTGTATTGAGTTCATAACAAACAGAGTAATGCCTTAAGCAAGATGACATGATGTAGAGGGATAAATTCATGCAATAGATATAAACCCCATATTTTTACCCTTGATGGCAACAACATGATGCGTGCCTCCCTACCCCTTCTGGGTGAGGACACTGCACGGTATGAACCCAAAACCAAGCACTTCTCCCATTGCAAGAATTATAGATCAAGTTGGCCAAACAAAACCCACAACTCGAAGAGAATTACAAGGATACGAAATCATGCATATAAGAGATCAGAGGAAACTCAAATAACATTCATAGATAATCTGATCATAAATCCACAATTCATCGGATCTCGACAAACACACCGCAAAAGAAGATTACATCAGATAGGTCTCCATGAAGATCATGGAGAACTTTGTATTGAAGATCCAAGAGAGAGAAGAAGCCATCTAGCTACTAGCTATGGACCCGAAGCTCTGTGGTGAACTACTCACGTATCATAGGAGAGGTAATGGTGTTGATGAAGAAGCCCTCCGTGTCTGAATCCCCCCTCCGGCAGGGCACCAGAACGTGCCCCAGATGGGATATTGCGGAGACAGAAGCTTGCGACGGTGGAAAAGTATTTTCGTGGCTCTCTTCCATGGTTTCAGACTTTTAGGGAATTTATAGGCGGAAGAAGTAGGGCAGGGGAGCCACAGGGGGCCCACAAGCCTGCTAGCCCCCCCCCCAGGTCAGGCCTAGGTGGCTTGTGACCTCCTCCGAGGTCCCCTGCCTTGGTTCTCAAGTTTCCTACGTGTCTTCTGTTATGGAAAAAATCATTCCACAGGTTTTATTCCATTTGGACTCCGTTTAATATTCTCCTCTGAAAAAAGGTCAAAAAGACGGAAAAACAGGAACTGGCACTTGGCACTGAGTTAATAGGTTAGTCCCAAAAAAGATATAAAATAGAATATTCATGCATACAAAACATCCAAGGTTGACAAGATAATAGCATGGAACCATCAAAAATTATAGATACGTTGGAGACGTATCAAGCATCCCCAAGCTTAACTCCTGCTCGTCCTCGAGTAGGGAAGTGATAAAGACCGAATTTTTGATGTAGAATGCTAACTAACATATTTGTCCTTTGTAACTTATTTCATGTGACATGAATGTTCAGATCCGTAAGATTCAAAACAATAGTTTGCTATTGACATGAAAACAATAATACTTCAAGCAAACTAGCAAGGTAATCATGAACTTTTGAAACAACAAGGCCAAAGAAAGTTATCCCTACAAAATCATATAGTCTGGCTATGCTCCATCATCCCCACACAACGAATGTAAATCATGCACAACCCCGGTATTGGCCAAGTAATTGTTTTCGCACTCTTACTTTCTCAAACTTTTTCAACTCTCACGCAATACATGAGCGTGAGCCATGGATATAGCACTATAGGTGGAATAGCGTGTGGTGGAGGTTGTGAGGCAAAAAGGAGGAGATGGTCACATTGACTTGGCGTATTAATGGGCTATGGAGATGCCCATCAATAGATATCAATGTGTATGAGTAGGGATTACCATGCAACGAATGCACTTAGAGCTATAAGTGTGTGAAAGCTCAAAAGGAGAACTAGTGGGTGTGCACCCAACTTGCTTGCTCACGAAAACCTAGGGCAATTTTGAGGAAGCCCATCATTGGAATATACAAGCCAAGTTATATAATGAAGATTCCCACTAGTATAAGGAAGTGTCAAAACAAGAGACTTTCTATCATGAAGAACATGGTGCTATTTTGAAGCACAAGTGTGGAAAAAGATAGTAGCATTGTCCCTTCTCTCTTTTTCTCTCTTTTTTTTGTTTGGGATCTTTGGCCTCTTTTCATTTTTTGGTGGGCATCTTTGGCCTCTTTTTTTTATTTCCTCACATGGGACAATGCTCTAATAATGATGATCATCACACTTTTATTTACTCACAACTCAACACTTAGAGCAATGATGACTCTATAGGAAATGCCTCCGGCAGTGTATCGGGATGTGCAACGATCTAGCTTAGCGTATGACGTTGAAACATCTCGCTAGCTATCTTACGATCATGCAATGGCAATATGGAAGTGACGGCACAAGTCATGGGACGGAATGGTGGTAGTTGCATGGCAATATATCTCGGAATGGCTATGAAAATGCCATAATAGGTATGTATGATGGCTGTTTTCAGGAAGGTATATGGTGGGTTTGTGCACCGGAAAAAGTTGCGCGGCAGTAGAGAGGCTAGCAAGGGTGGAAGGTGAAAGTGCATCTATAGCATGGACTCATATTAGTCATGAAGAACTCATATACTTATTGCGGAAGTTTTATTAGTAATAGAAACAAAGTGCTAAACACATACTCCTAGGGGAAGGGTTGGTAGGTGTTAACCATTGCGCGATCCCGACCACCACACAGACGATGACAATCAATAAATCAATTATGCTCCGACTTCCTAACATAGTGGTTCACCATACGTTCATGCTACGGGAATCACTAACTTCAACACAAGTATTTCTAGATTCACAACACCCTACTAACATAACTCTAATATTACCAAATCCATGTCTCAAAACTAATTGAGAGGAATCAAACTTCTCTTTATAATCAATGCACATGAATATGGAAGTTTTTATTATATCCTCTTTGGATGCCTATCATCTTTTGGACTACTTTCATAGCACAAGCCAATTACCAAGTTACTCAGAGAGATCACTCTCAAAACGATATAAGTGAAGATCGAGAGTTCTTATTTCTCCAAAATATGACACCGCCGTGCTCTACAAAGATTTAAGTGAAGCTCTAGAGCAAAGTTATCTAGTTCAAAAAGATATAAGTGAAGCACATGCGAGCTAAATTGCCTAACTCAAAAGATATAAGCGAAGCTCAATGAGTATTCTAGCAAAATCACGATGAGTGCATGTCTCTCTCAAAAAGGTGTGCAGCAAGGATGATTGTGACACAACAAAAAGAAAAGACTCCTATAATACACGACGCTCCAAGCAAAACACATATCATGTGGTGAGTAAAATATAGCTCCAAGTAACGTTACTGATGGATTGAAGACGAAAGAGGGGATGACTTCCCGGGGTATCCCCAAGCTTAGGATTTTTGGTGTCCTTGAATTTGGCTTGGGATGCCTTGGGCATCCCCAAGCTGGAGCTCTTTCCACTCTTTATCCCATTGTCCATGAGAACATCAACCAAAACTTGAAAACTTCACAACACAAAACTTAAACAGAAACTCGTGATATCATTAGCACAAGAAAACAAACCACCACTCTTTACGTACTGTAGCAAACTTGATTTCTATTTATATTGATGTTATATTACTGTATTCCAACTTTTCCATGGCTAGTACCCCCCCGATACTATCCATAGTTTCATCAAAATGAGCAATCAACACAACAAAAACAGAATGTGTCAAAAACAGACAAGTCTGTAGCAATCTGTATACTTTGTATACTTCTGCTATCTAAAAAATCTGAAAAATTATGAAAATTAGGTAAATTGGCATATCAACCAGAAGCAAAAAGAATCAACTCAAAATCTCTTTCTGGATACGAAATAAAAATAATTTCGTGAGCACAAAGTTTCTGTCTTTTTCAGCAAGATCAAACAATCATCACCAAAACTAGTCGTAAAGGTTCTACTTGGCACAAACGCAAAAAGAAACACAATCATAACAGAATTATGATGGTGTGGACACAACAAAACAGAAATAAAAAATCAAAGATAAATTCATTGGGTTGCCTCCCAACAAGCGCTATCGTTTAACGCCCTTAGCTAGGCATTGATAATTCAATGATGCTCACATAAAAGATAGCAATCGGACACGAAGAGAGCATCATGAAACATGTGGCAAACATATCTAAGTCTAACATACTTCCTATGCATAGGCATTTTATAGGAAAACAGATTGTTAAGACAACCAATAGTTACCATATGCAAGGTAGAAGAAAGAGACAATAGCAATCTCAACATAACGAGAGGTGATTTAGTGATATGAAAATTTCTACAACCATATTTTCCTCTCTCATAATAATTACATGTGGGATCATATTCAAATTCAACAATATAACTATCACATAGGATATTCTTTTCATGATCCACATGCATGCAAAGTTGACTCTCTTCAAAAATAGTGGGATTATCATCAACTAAAGACATGACTTCTCCAAACCCACTTTCAATATTATTTCAAACATTATTATCAATATCATATTCATCATGAGGCTTAAACAAATTTTCAAGATTGTTAGAAAAATCATCACCCCAATCATGATCATTGCAACAAGTAGTGGATATAGCAAAACTAGCATCCCCAAGCTTAGGGTTTTGCATATTTTTAGCATGATTGACACAAATAGGATTTATAGTGAAACCATTGCAATCATGCTTTTCATTCAAGGAGCCCTAGTGAATCACTTCATAAATTTCTTCATCATGATTTTCAGATTCACTCATCTCAAGCAAAACTTCATAAAGATAGTCAAGTGCACTCAACTCACTAGCAATTGGTTCAACATAATTGGATCTCTTAAAGAGATTAGCAAGTGGATGAGGATCCATATCAATAGATTTTCAGCAAGCGAAGATGCAAGCATATTGAAGGCCCATAGCACACAAGCAAAGGAAACGCAAACGAAAAAGGCAAATATTTTTGTAAATTTTGTTTTTTTTCACAAGTCGGGGAGAGGAAAACGAGAGGCAAAAGGCAAATGCAAGAGATGAGTTTGCGACAGTTACTCGGATAAGATTCACTTAGAATAGTCCCCGGTGCCAGAAATTGACACGTTGGAGGAAGACTATTCTTGACTTGATACTCCCCGGCAACGGCACCGGAAATTGGCACGTTGATGGCAGACTATTCTTGACTTGATCCTCCCCGGCAACGGCGCCAGAAATTCTTCTTGCTACCTCTTGAGCTTGCGCTGATTTTTCCCTTGAAGAGGAAAGGGTGATGCACCAAAGTAGGAGTAAGTATTTCTCTCAGATTGAGAACCAAGGTATCAATCCAATAGGAGTATCAAGGCAAGTCTCGAAAGTACCTGCACAAAAACAAGCAAACTTGCACCCAACGCTACAAAGGGGTTGTCAATCCCTTCACGATTGATTGCAAGGTGAGATCTGAAGGCGGAAAGTGCAACAAAGTGAAAGTGTAGAGCTGAAAATATGATGTGAAGTAGACCCGAGGGGGCATAGTGTTCACTAGAGTCTTCTCTCTTGATAGCAAGTATTATGGTGGGTGAACGAATTACTGTCGAGCAATTGATAGAACCGTGCAAAGTCATGATGATATCTAAGGCAATGATCATACATATAGGCATCACGTCGGAGACAAGTAGACCGATACTTTCCGCATCTACTACTATTACTCCACACATCGACCGCTATCCAGCATGCATCTGGTGTATTGAGTTCATAACAAACAGAGTAACGCCTTAAGCAAGATGACATGATGTAGAGGGATAAATTCATGTAATAGATATAAACCCCATATTTTTACCCTTGATGGAAACAACATGACGCGTGCCTCGCTACCCCTTCTGTCACTGGGTGAGGACACCGCACGGTATGAACCCAAAACCAAGCACTTCTCCCATTGCAAGAATTATAGATCAAGTTGGCCAAACAAAACCCACAACTCGAAGAGAATTACAAGGAGACGAAATCATGCATATAAGAGATTAGAGGAAACTCAAATAACATTCATAGATAATCTGATCATAAATCCACAATTCATTGGATCTCGATAAACACACCGCAAAAGAAGATTACATCGGATAGATCTCCATGACGATCATGGAGAACTTTGTATTGAAGATCCAAGAGAGAGAAGAAGCCATCTAGCTACTAGCTATGGACCCGAACGTCTGTGGTGAACTACTGACGCGTCATCGGAGAGGCAATGGTGTTGATGAAGAAGCCTCTGTGTCTGAATCCCCCCTCCAGCAGGGCACCAGAATGTGCCCCAGATGGGATCTTGCGGAGACAGAAGCTTGCGGCGGCGGAAAAGTATTTTCGTGGCTCTCTTCCGTGGTTTCAGATTTTTAGGGAATTTATAGGCGGAAGAAGTAGGGCAGGGGAGCCACGGGGGGGACACAAGCCTGCTAGCCCCCCCCCCAGGTCGGGCCTGGGTGGCTTGTGACCTCCTCCGAGGTCCCGTGCCTTGGTTCTCAAGTTTCCTGCGTGTCTTCTGTTATGGAAAAAATCATTCCGCGGGTTTTATTCCGTTTGGCCTCCATTTAATATTCTCCTCTGAAAAAGGTCAAAAACACGGAAAAAACAGGAACTGGCACTTGGCACTGAGTTAATAGGTTAGTCCCAAAAAAGATATAAAATAGCATATTCATGCATACAAAACATCCAAAGTTGACAAGATAATAGCATGGAACCATCAAAAATTATAGATACATTGGAGACGTATCACCAAACATCCTGTAAGCTTCTGGACGTCGTGCACTCGCACAGGGCTTTTCATTTGGACGATTGCCCCGATCTTTTCAGGGTTAACATCGATTCCTCGTTCGGAAATGAGAAAACCGAGTAACTTGCCGCTCGGGACTCCCAATGTGCACTTGGCTGGGTTGAGCTTGATGTCGTACCTTCGAAGGTTGGCGAACGTTTTAGCCAAGTCAATCAGCAGGTCGGAATCTTTGCGTGACTTGACTATGATATCGTCCATGTATGCCTCCACGTTCCGACTGATCCGGTCGAGGAGGCATTTCTGAATCATGCGCATAAAAGTGGCTCCTACATTTTTGAGACCGAATGGCATAGTCATGTAGCAAAAGCACCCAAAAGGGGTGATGAAGGCTGTTTTTATTTCATCTGGGCCATAGAGACGGATCTGGTGGTACCTAGAGTAAGCATCTAAAAAAGACAATCGCTCACATCCCGCAGTCGAGTCGACGATCTGATCTATGCGAGGGAGTGGGAAGTGGTCTTTCGGGCAGACCCGATTGATATGCTTGAAGTCGATGCACATTCGGAGTGACTTGTCCTTCTTAGGCACCATGACAACATTCGTGAGCCACTCGGAGTGGTAAACCTCGCGAATGAACTTGGCCTCTAGGAGCTTAGTGTTGGGGAACGTCGCATGGGAAACAAAAAATTTCCTACGCGCACGAAGACCTATCATGGTGATGTCCATCTACGAGAGGGGACGAGTGATCTACGTACCCTTGTAGATCGTACAGCAGAGGCGTTAGTGAACGCGGTTGATGTAGTGGAACGTCCTCACGTCCCTCGATCCGCGCCGCGAACAATCCCGCGATCAGTCCCACGAT
Source organism: Hordeum vulgare subsp. vulgare (assembly GCF_904849725.1). Lineage (NCBI taxonomy): Eukaryota > Viridiplantae > Streptophyta > Magnoliopsida > Poales > Poaceae > Hordeum > Hordeum vulgare. The sequence goes on along the minus strand of NC_058524.1, from coordinate 558,693,638 downwards.
CTAGTACCAAACGGACGGCACCTCCGCGTTCAGCACACGTACAGCTCGACGATGATCTCGGCCTTCTTGATCCAGCAAGAGAGACGGAGAGGTAGAAGAGTTCTCCGGCAGCGTGATGGCGCTCCGGAGGTTGGTGATGACCTTGTCTCAGCAGGGCTCCGCCCGAGCTCCGCAGAAACGCGATCTAGAGGAAAAACCGTGGAGGTATGTGGTCGGGCTGCCATGGAAAAGTCGTCTCAAATCAGCCCTAAAACCTCCGTATATATAGGTGGGAGGGAGGGGAGGAGGCAGCCTCAAAACCTAAAGGTTTGTCCGAAATTGGAGGTGGAGGAGTCCTACTCCAATCCTACTTGGAGTAGGATTCCACCTTCCCACTTGGAAACTCTTTCCACCTTGTGTTTTTTCCTTCTCAAACCTTATGGGCCTTAGTGGGAACTTATTCCAGCCCACTAGGGTCTGGTTTATCTCTTCCCATAGCCCATGAGACCCCTTGGGGCGTGACACCCCTCCCGATGGTCTCCGGCACCCCTCCCGGCACTCCCGGTACACTACCGATGAGCCCGAAACTTTTCCGGTAATGCACGAAAACCTTCCGGTAACCAAATGAGGTCATCCTATATATCAATCTTCGTTTCCGGACCATTCCGGAAACCCTCGTGACGTCCATGATCTCATCCAGGACTCCGAACAACATTCGGTAACCAACCATATAACTCAAATACGCATAAAACAACGTCGAACCTTAAGTGTGCATACCCTGCGGGTTCGAGAACTATGTAGACATGACCCGAGAGACTCCTCGGTCAATATCCAATAGCGGGACCTGGATGCCCATATTGGATCCTACATATTCTACGAAGATCTTATCTTTTGAACCTCAGTGCCAAGGATTCATATAATCCCGTATGTCATTCCCTTTGTCCTTCGGTATGTTACTTGCCCGAGATTCGATCGTTACTATCCGCATACCTATTTCAATCTCGTTTACCGGCAAGTCTCTTTACTCGTTCCGTAATACAAGATCCCGCAACTTACATTAAGTTACATTGCTTGCAAGGCTTGTGTGTGATGTTGTATTATCGAGTGGGCCCCGAGATACCTCTCCGTCACACGGAGTGACAAATCCCAGTCTCGATCTATACTAACTCAACGAACACCTTCGGAGATACCTGTAGAGCATCTTTATAGTCACCCAGTTACGTTGCGACGTTTGATACACACAAAGCATTCCTCCGGTGTCCGTGAGTTATATGATCTCATGGTCATAGGAACAAATACTTGACACGCAGAAAACAGTAGCAACAAAATGACACGATCAACATGCTACGTCTATTAGTTTGGGTCTAGTCCATCACATGATTCTCCTAATGATGTGATCCCGTTATCAAGTGACAACACTTGCCTATGGCCAGGAAATCTTGACCATCTTTGATCAACGAGCTAGTCAACTAGAGGCTTACTAGGGACAGTGTTTTGTCTATGTATCCACACAAGTATTGTGTTTCCAATCAATACAATTATAGCATGGATAATAAACGATTATCATGAACTAAGAAATATAATAATAACTAATTTATTATTGCCTCTAGGGCATATTTCCAACAGTCTCCCACTTGCACTAGAGTCAATAATCTAGTTCACATCACCATGTGATTCCAACGAATCCAACACCCATATAGTTATGGGGTCTGATCACGTCTTGCTCGTGAGAGAGGTTTTAGTCAACGGTTCTGAAACTTTCAGATTCGTGCGTTCTTTACAAATCTTTATGTCATCTTATAAATGCTGCTACTACGTGCTATTCGGAAATGCTCCAAATATCTACTCTACTATACGAATCCGTTTCACTACTCATAGTTATCCGGATTAGTGTCAAAGTTTGCATTGACGTAACCCTTTACGACAAACTCTTTAACCACCTCCATAATCGAGAAAAATTCCTTAGTCCATTAGTTACTAAGGATAAATTTCGACCGCTGCTAGTGATTCAATCATGGATCACTCTCTGTACCTCTCAACATACTTTGAGTCAAGGCACACTTCAGGTGCGGTACACAGCATGGCATACTTTAGTTTCTACGGCTAAGGCATAGAAGACGACCTTCGTCTATTCTCTTTATTCTGCCGTGGTCGGGTTTTGAGTCTTACTCAAATTCACACCTCACAACGCAACCAAGAACTCCTTCTTTGCTGGTCTATTTCGAACTCTTTCAAAAACTTGTCAAGGCATGCATCTTGTTGAAACTTCTATTAAGCGCTTTCGATCTATCTCCATAGATCTTTGATGCTCAACGTTCAAGTAGCGTAATCCAGGTACTCCTTTGAAAACTTCTTTCAAACAACCTTGTATGCTTTACAGAAATTCTACATTAATTCTGATCCACAATATGTCAACCACATATACCTATCAGAAATTCTATAGTGCTCCCACTCACTTCTTTGGAAATACAAGTTTATCATAAACCTTGTACAAACCCAAAATCTTTGATCATCTCATCAAAGTGTATATTCCAACTCCGAGATGCTTGCACCAGTCCATTGAAGGATCACTGGAGCTTGCATACTTGCTAGTATCTTTAGGATCGACAAAACCTTCTGGTTGTATCACATACAATGTTTGCTCAAGGAAACCGTCGAGAAAACAATGTTTTGACATCCTACGTGCAATATTTCATAAATAATGCATCAACAACTAACATAATTCTAACAGACTTTTAGCATCGCTACGAGTGAGAAAGTCTCATCATAGTCAACTGTTTGATCTTATCGAAAACATCTTTGCGACAAGTCGAGCTTTTCTTAATAGTGACTTATCACCATCATCATCTGTCTTCTTTTAAAGATCCATTTTCACTCAATAGTCCTATGACCATCAAGTAGTTCTACCAAAGTCTACACTTTGTTTTCACACATGGATCCTCTCTCGGATTTCATGGCTTCCAGCCATTTGTCGGAATCTGGGCCCACCATCGCTTTCTCCATAACTCGTAGGTTCACTGTTGCTCAACAACATGACCTCCAAGACAGGGTTACCGTACTACTCTGCAGCAGTACGCGACCTTGTCGACCTACGAGGTTTGTAGTAACTTGATTTGAAGCTCAATGATCATCATCATCAGCTTCCACTTCAATTGGTGTAGGCGCCACATGAACAACTTCCTGCACCCTGCTACACACTGGTTGAAGTGATGGTTCAATAACCTCATCAAGTTCTACTACCCTCCCACTCAATTCTTTCGAGAGAAACCTTTCCTCGAGAAAGGATCCGTTTCTAGAAACAAACACTTTGCTTTCGGATCTGAGATAGGAGATGTACCCAACTGTTTTGGATATCCTATGAAGATGCATTTATCCGCTTTGGGTTCGAGCTTATCAGACTGAAACTTTTTCACATAAGTGTCGAAACCCCAAGCATTCAAGAAACGACAGTTTAGATTTCTCTAAACCTCAGTCTATACTGTGTCATCTCAACGGAAATACGCGGTGCCCTATTTAAAGTGAGTGCGGTTGTCTCTAATGCATAACCCATAAACGATAGTGGTAATTCGATAAGAGACATCGTAGTATGCACCATACCAAATAGTGCGTGGCTATGACGTTCAGACACATCATCACACTATGATGTTCCAGGTGGCATGAACTGCGAAACAATTTCCACATTGTCTTAACTGTGTACCAAAACTCGTAACTCAGATATTCATTTCAATGATCATATCGTAGACAGTTTATCCTCTTGTTACGACGAACTTCACTCTGAAACGGAATTGAACTTTTCAACATTTTAGACTTCTGATTCATTAAGTAAATACTCCTGTATCTACTCAAATCGTCAGTGAAGTAAGAACATAATGATATCCACTGTGTGCCTCGGCACCCATTGGACTGCATACATCAAAATGTATCACTTCCAACAAGTTACTATCTTATTTCATCTCAATGAAAACAAGGCCTTGATCATGTGGTATGATTCGCATGTCACTAGTGATTCGAAATCAGGTGAGTACAAAGATCCATCAGCATGGAGCCTCTTCATGCAATTTATACTAACATGACTCAAGCGGTAGTGCCACAAGTAAGTGGTACTATCATCATCAACTCGTATCTTTTGGCACCAATATCATGAACATGTGTAACACTACGATCGAGATTCAATAAACCATTGAAGGTGATTATTCAAGAAAATAGAGTAACCATTATTCTCTTTAAATGAATAATCGTATTGCAGTAAACACGATCCAATCATGTTCATGCTTAACGCAAGCACCAAATAACAATTATTTAGGTTTAACACCAATCCCGATGGTAGAGGGAGCGTGCGGCGTTTGATCATATCAATCTTGGAAACACTTCCAACACGTATCGTCACCTCGCCTTTAGCTAGTCTCCGTTTATGCCGTAGCTTTCATTTCGGGTCACTAATCACTTAGCAACCGAACCGGTATCCAATACCCTCGTGCTACTAGGAGTACTAGTAAAGTACACATCAACATCATGTATATCAAATACACTTCTTTCGACTTTTGCCAGCCTTCTTATCTACCAAGTATCTTGAGTTGCTCCGCCTCAGTGATTGTTCCCCTCATTACAGAAGCACTTAGTCTCGGGTTTGGGTTTAATCTTGGGTCTCTTCATTAGTGCAGCAACTGTTTTGCCGTTTCACGAAGTATCCCTTCTAGCCCTTGCCTTTCTTGAAATTTAGTGGTTTTACAAACCATCAACTATTGATGCTCCTTCTTGATTTCTACTTTCGCAGTGTCAAACATCGCGAATCGCTCAAGGATCATTGTATGTATCCTTGATATGTTATAGTTCATCATGAAGCTCTCACAGCTTGGTGGCAGTGACTTTGGAGAACTATCACTATCTCATCTAGAAGATTAACTCCCACTTGATTCAAGCGATTGTCGTACTCAGACAATCTGAGCACATCCTCAACGATTGAGCCTTTTCTCCTGTGCTTTGTGGACAAAGAATCTTGTCGAAGGTCTCGTACCTCTTAACAAGGCCACAAGCATGAAATCACAATTTCATCTCTTTAGAACATCACTTATGTTCCATGACGTTTTACAACGTTTTCGGCGCCTTGCTTCTAAGCCATTAAGTATTTTTGTACTGAACTATCGTGTAGTCATCAGAAACGTGTATGTCGGATGTTCACAGCATCCACAGACGACGCTCGAGGTCCAGCACACCGAGTGGTGCATTAAGGACATAAGCCTTCTATGCAGCAACGAGGACAATCCTCGGTTTTACAGACTCGGTCTGCAAAGTTTGCTACTATCAACTTTCAACTAAATTTTCTCTAGGAACATATAAAACAGTAGAGCTATAGCGCAAGCTACATCGTAATTCGGAAAGACCATTAGACTATGTTCATGACAATTAGTTCAATTAATCATATTACTTAAGAACTCCCACTCAAAAAGTACATCTCTCTAGTCATTTGAGTGGTACATGATCCAAATCCACTATCTCAAGTCCGATCATCACGTGAGTCGAGAATAGTTTCAGTGGTAAGCATCTCTATGCTAATCATATCAACTATACGATTCATGCTCGACCTCTCGGTCTCATGTGTTCCGAGGCCATGTCTCCACATGCTAGGCTCGTCAAGCTTAACCCGAGTGTTCCGCGTGCGCAACTGTTTTGCACCCGTTGTATGTGAACGTTGAGTCTATCACACCCGATCATCACGTGGTGTCTCGAAACGACGAACTGTAGCAACGGTGCATAGTCGGGGAGAACACAATTTCGTCTTGAAATTTTAGTGAGAGATCACCTCATAATGCTACCGTCGTTCTAAGCAAAATAAGGTGCATAAAAGGATTAACATCACATGCAATTTATAAGTGACATGATATGGCCATCATCACGTGCTTCTTGATCTCCATCACCAAAGCACCGGCACGATCTTCTTGTCACCGGCGTCACACCATGATCTCCATCATCATGATCTCCATCAACGTGTCGCCATCGGGGTTGTCGTGCTACTCATGCTATTACTACTAAAGCTACGTCCTAGCAAAATAGTAAACGCATCTGTAAGCACAAACGTTAGTTATAAAGACAACCCTATGGCTCCTGCTGGTTGCCGTACCATCGACGTGCAAGTCCATATTATCTATTACAACATGATCATCTCATACATCCAATATATCACATCACATCGTTGGCCATATCACATCACAAGCATACCCTGCAAAAACAAGTTAGACGTCCTCTAATTTTGTTGTTGCATGTTTTACGTGGTGACCATGGGTATCTAGTAGGATCGCATCTTACTTACGCAAACACCACAACGGAGATAAATGAGTTGCTATTTAACCTCATCCAAGGACCTCCTCGGTCAAATCCGATTCAACTAAAGTTGGAGAAACCGACACTTGCCAGTCATCTTTGAGCAACGGGGTTACTCGTAGCGATGAAACCAGTCTCTCGTAAGCGTACGAGTAATGTCGGTCCAAGCCGCTTCAATCCAACAATACCGCGGAATCAAGAAAAGACTAAGGAGGGCAGCAAAACGCACATCACCGCCCACAAAAACTTTTGTGTTCTACTCGAGAAGACATCTACGCATGAACCTAGCTCATGATGCCACTGTTGGGGAACGTCGCATGGGAAACAAAAATTTTCCTACGCGCACGAAGACCTATCATGGTGATGTCCATCTACGAGAGGGGATGAGTGATCTACGTACCCTTCTAGATCGTATAGCAGAAGCGTTAGTGAACGCGGTTGATGTAGTGGAACGTCCTCACGTCCCTCGATCCGCCCCGCGAACAATCCCGCGATCAGTCCCACGATCTAGTACCGAACGGACGGCACCTCCGTGTTCAGCACACGTACAGCTCGACGATGATCTCGGCCTTCTTGATCCAGCAAGAGAGACGGAGAGGTAGAAGAGTTCTCCGGCAGCGTGACGGCGTTCCGGAGGTTGGTGATGACCTTGTCTCAGCAAGGCTCCGCCCGAGCTCCGCAGAAACGCGATCTAGAGGAAAAACCGTGGAGGTATGTGGTCGGGCTGCCGTGGAAAAGTCGTCTCAAATCAGCCCTAAAACCTCCGTATATATAGGTGGGAGGGAGGGGAGGAGGCAGCCTCAAAACCTAAAGGTTTGGCCGAAATTGGAGGTGGAGGAGTCCTACTCCAATCCTACTTGGAGTAGGATTCCACCTTCCCACTTGGAAACTCTTTCCACCTTGTGTTTTTTCCTTCTCAAACCTTATGGGCCTTAGTGGGAACTTATTCCAGCCCACTAGGGGCTGGTTTATCTCTTCCCATAGCCCATGAGACCCATTGGGGCGTGACACCCCTCCCGATGGTCTCCGGCACCCCTCCCGGCACTCCCGGTACACTACCGATGAGCCCGAAACTTTTCCGGTAATGCACGAAAACCTTCCGGTAACCAAATGAGGTCATCCTATATATCAATCTTCGTTTCCGGACCATTCCGGAAACCCCCGTGACGTCCGTGATCTCATGCGGGACTCCGAACAACATTCGGTAACCAACCATATAACTCAAATACGCATAAAACAACGTCGAACCTTAAGTGTGCAGACCCTGCGGGTTCGAGAACTATGTAGACATGACCCAAGAGACTCCTCGGTCAATATCCAATAGCGGGACCTGGATGCCCATATTGGATCCTACATATTCTACGAAGATCTTATCATTTGAACCTCAGTGCCAAGGATTCATATAATCCCGTATGTCATTCCCTTTGTCCTTCGGTATGTTACTTGCCCGAGATTCAATCGTTAGTATCCGCATACCTATTTCAATCTCGTTTACCGACAAGTCTCTTTACTCATTCCGTAATACAAGATCCCGCAACTTACATTAAGTTACATTGCTTGCAAGGCTTGTGTGTGATGTTGTATTACCGAGTGGGCCCCGAGATACCTCTCCGTCACACGGAGTGACAAATCCCAGTCTCGATCTATACTAACTCAACGAACACCTTCGGAGATACCTGTAGAGCATCTTTATAGTCACCCAGTTACGTTGCAACGTTTGATACACACAAAGCATTCCTCCGGTGTCCGTGAGTTATATGATCTCATGACCATAGGAACAAATACTTGACACGCAGAAAACAGTAGCAACAAAATGACACGATCAACATGCTACGTCTATTAGTTTGGGTCTAGTCCATCACATGATTCTCCTAATGATGTGATCCCGTTATCAAGTGACAACACTTGCCTATGGCCAGGAAATCTTGACCATCTTTGATCAACGAGCTAGTCAACTCGAGGCTTACTAGGGACAGTGTTTTGTCTATGTATCCACACAAGTATTGTGTTTCCAATCAATACAATTATAGCATGGATAATAAACGATTATCATGAACTAAGAAATATAATAATAACTAATTTATTATTGCCTCTAGGTCATATTTCCAACATTTAGCCACCTCCTCGCCGATTGCATTCCTTTTCTGCGTGGCGGACCGACGCAGATGCTCCTTGACAGGTCGAGCTTTGATGGCAACCCTCAGTGTCGGTGAATACTCACAACATATGCCATAGGTAGGCTAAAGTCGGTGAGAACCGAAGTGACAACAGAGGGTGCTGGGGACGAGGTTGGTACAAGCATGGAACGCACGATGTACCCAGCTTCAGGGCTCTCCGTAGATATAAGAACCCTAGTCCTGCCGGAGTGTATGATGTATATGGATGGAGTACAAGGTTGCTCCTGGAGTTGTGTTGAGGAGGAGGAAGTGGGGTGCAGTCAGCTCATCTATGCCTCTCTCTATGTGGTTGGTGGGTGTGAAGTGTTGTTCGACCGACCCTCTGCATAGAGGGTGACCGGGGGGGTTTATAGACAAACCCACCGGCCTACAATATGGATAAAGGGTACAAGAGTGGGACCCGGTTGGCAGCCTCGCCGGCTGGCCAGGGGCCCACGGGAGTCTTGTCTTGTCGCCTGAGGGGCCCGCCGGCTGCGAGGTATCGTCTGGCTGTGGGACCCATCGGCTAGCCAATAAAGCTCTCACGTAAGGTTGACGCCGAGCACGCGATGTACGTCAAGCGTCGTCCAGCGAGATTCGTCATGGGCAGATAGTACGGCCGCCTCCACTGTTCCCCATGCTGAGTGTAGTAATGGAGTGGGAGTTTGACGGTCCGACACTATGATGGGTGATGGATCAGAGCCGGGGTAGGTCAGCGGCGTGGCCGCCGACGCTCGTACCTGCCGGGCACTCCGATCCAGTACCTTTGCTGATGCGTAGCCACCTTTAATCGTAGGGTCTCGTCATGACCTACGATCTGATGTGACTTAAGATCCCCGACCGGCTAGCCTGCTTGGCTAGCCGGCTTGGGCACGGCCGCCTCGTTCCTAGCCGGCTGGCTTGGCCAAGACGGTCAGGAAGAGGCAGTCATCTCGCCTCTAGCCGTCAAGGGCTGCCTGGCCAGCCAGAGAGTTGGCCGCCTCGTCCTCCAGCCGGCAGGGGCTGCCTAGCTGGCCAGAGGACTTGGGCCTTAGGAAACTATACTTGGTCATTCCCTTTGGGCAGGAAATGAAGGAGCAGGCTCGATGAGCCTACCCCGGGGTTATCCCCCCGACAGTAGTCCCCGAAGCTGGAGAGGCCCGCCGCCTGCGGACGGGCGGCCTCACCGGCTTGATATTTTGTCTTGGAATTCCTGCCGCCATCCGCGGCAGGGGACGCCAGCTCCGAAGCCGGTTGGCTTCGAAGCGACGCCTCGGCTTCGTCGTAGGTCGCTCAGAACGCGCCACGTGCCAGGCCCCGCCTGACATAATGATGCTGATTACTGGTGACGGGACCGGACCTGGGCCCTGGGTCCCGCCACGACGCACCCTCGGCCTCTGCGCGAGAGATCCTCTACAGATTTACTCCGCAGCGGTTGGGCTTAGGGAAGCGCTACCACCCGTAATACACGGGGTTGGTGGGATCCCGCGCACACCGGATCCCCTCCCCACGATGCTTCGTGGGGTTTAAATGGGATGCGGGGGTTCCGAGGAGGCCATTCGCCCCCCTTCTAACCCCGCATCGACGCACTTTGCCTCCTTGAGCCCAGAGAGAAAGAGCCTGTCCTCTCCATCTTTGTCATCTTCGTCGTCGTCGAGCCACCAGCCCTTTAGATCTCCAGCCGCCCGCAGCCATGGTCGGCGGCTCCTCCTCGAAGAAGACCTCATCACAGGGAGCTTGGTTGGGCAGCGAGATCTGCGAGGGCCATATCGAGGCGCTCCGCCATCACCGGTTGTTGCCCCCAGCTTCCCAGGTGCTGGTGCGAATCCCTGGCGCCGAGACCTCCCTAACACCTGCTTCGGGAGAAGTCGTCGTTTTCAACGAGCATTTCTATAGGGGCTTTGGGCTCCCGGCGAGCTTCTTCTTCTCTGAGTGGCTCCACTTCTTCGGCCTACAGCCGCATCACCTGGCGCCGAATGTCATCTTGGAGTTGTCGGCCTTCGTGGTCTTGTGCGAGGGTTTCCTGGGGATCAAGCCCCGCCTCGATCTCTGGCAAAGCTTGTTCTTCTTCAAGCAGGAGTCCATTGCGATGGAGAAGGCCGAACTAGAGAAGCTCGCCGGACTGCGCCCGATGATGCCGTGCGGAGCCACACTGGTGCATCATCGTTCGAAATCCGACTTCCCCCAGCTGCCGCTGCAAGAGTCCATCAAGCAGCGACAGAAGGGCTTCTTCTACATGAAGAACGCCGACCCTGCCCGGGACGCCCTCAACATGCCCCCGTTCAACGTCGATCCTCCGACGAAGTTGAACTGGGCGGCAAAGTTCCCGAAGCCGATTCCCGAGGTGGCGCAGATCGGTGCCTACCTCGAGATTTTGGAGAAAGGTGGCCTTCTTGGCCGCGACCTGCTCACCACCATGGTGACTTGCAGGATCCTACCATTGCAGAGGCGGCCCCATCTGGTCTGCCAGATGAGCGGCCGGCATGACCGCTGCAGGACATCCACCAAGAGATTCACCCCCAGCATGGTGGCACGAAGGATGAACCTGATCTCCACCGCCCGCATGGACGACAGCGGGAACTGGTCATGGGGGATGACCCCCCTACAACAGGTCCCGTACACCCCCGGTGGTAGGTGTTCTTTTTTGTTCTTTGTTGTTTGTCTCGCGACTGGCCGTCTCGCTGAGCCGGCTGTCGAATCCTTTGCGCAGATGTTCGAGAAGCTGCAGGCAGCCCTTTGCCCGCGTGCTCCCAATGTGGCGACGGCCGACGCCTCAGAGATCGAGGACGAGGGCGTGATCGAGTCCCGCTCGGACTCCTTTGGAGGTTTGGAGAATGCGCTGGAGTCGGAAGGGACGGAGCCGTATGGTGAGTATCAGCGGCCCTCCGCCGCAGACAGGACGGATGACGACGAGATTTCCTCATTCCTATCTGATGCAGCCTTCGAGGAAGACTCCGACGGGGTGGAGGAGGTCACCAGCCCGCCGCTGATGCGTGGTCAACATCAAAGGGCCGAGGTGGCCGGTACTGACGAGGCGGCCGGGAAGAAGGGCAAGGGTGCCACAGCTTCCAGGTCGGCTCCTAAGCGCTCGGCGACGGGTCCTCGAGCCGGAGCACGGGCAGGCGGTGCCAAGAAACGCCGTGGTGCCTGCTACTTCTCAAACAACAGCGCCAGAAATTGACACGTTGACACAGACTTGATTGCGTTGGTTTTTCCCTTGAAGAGGAAAGGGTGATGCAGCACAGGAGCAGTAAGTATTTCCCTCAGTTTGAGAACCAAGGTATCAATCCAGTAGGAGAATCTCGTCAAGTCCAGAGTACCTGCACAAACACAAAAGAGCTTGCACCCAACATTGAAAAGGGGTTGTCAATCCCTTCTAGATTGTTTGCAAAGTGAGATCTGAAGGCGGAAAGTGCAACGAAGTAAAAAGTGTAAGGCTGAAAATATGGTGTGGAGTAGCCCCTGGGGGCCATAGTGTTCACTAGAGACTTCTCTCAAAATAGCAAGTATTACGGTGTGTGAACAAATTACTCTCGAGCAATTGATAGAACCGCGCAAAGTCATGATGATATCTAAGGCAATGATCATACATATAGGCATCACGTCCGAGACAAGTAGACTGATACTTTCTGCATCTACTACTATTACTCCACAAATCGACCGCTATCCAGCATGCATCTAGTGTATTGAGTTCATAACGAACAGAGTAACGCCTTAAGCAAGATGACATGATGTAGAGGGATAATCTCAAACCAATGATGAAAACCCCATCTTTTTACCCTTGATGGCAACAACACGATACGTGCCTCGCTACCCCTTCTGTCACTGGGTGAGGTCACCGCACGGTATGAACCCAAAACCAAACACTTCTCCCATTGCCAGAATCATAGATCTAGTTAGCCAGACAAAACCCACAACTCGAAGAGAATTACAAGGATATGAAATCATGCATAAGAGAGATCAGAAGAAACTCAAATAAGATTCATAGATAATCTGATCATAAATCCACAATTCATCGGATCTCGACAAACACACCGCAAAAGAAGATTACATCGAATAGATCTCCATGAAGATCATGGAAAACTTTGTATTGAAGATCCAAGAGAGAGAAGAAGCCATCTAGTTACTAGCTATGGACCCGGAAGTCTATGGTGAACTACTCACGCATCATCGGAGAGGTCATGTTGTTGATGAAGAAGCCCTCCATGTCCGAATCCCCCCTCCGGCAGGGCACCAGAACGTGCCCCAGATGGGATCTTGCGGATACAGAAGCTTGCGGCGGTGGAAAAGTACTTTCGATGATCTCCTGATTTTTTTGTGGAATTTTTGGGGATAATAGGCGCAAAACCTAGGGCAAAGGAGGTCCAGGGGGCCACAAGCATGTGGGTCGCGGCCTCCCCCCTGGCCGCGGGGTGAGGGCTTGTGGGGCCCCTGGGGCCCCCTGCCTTGGCTCTCAAGTCTCCTGATCTTCTTCCGTTACGGAAAATTTCTTTTCGGGGATTTTATTCCATTTGGACTCCGTTTCAAAATCTCCTCTGAAAGGGGTCAAAAACATGGAAAAAACAGGAACTGGCACTTGGCACTGAGTTAATAGGTTAGTCCCAAAAAATATATAAAAGGCATGCAAAACATCCAAAGTTTGACAAGATAATAGCATGAAACCATCAAAAATTATAGATACGTTGGAGACGTATCAGTGGCGGCAGGAGGCAGGTGCCCATCGTCGCGGGGTAAGGGTTCCTCCCCCTTTTGTTCATTTGTCTTGTGGGAAGCTTTGTTCCTTAAGAATGTCCCTCGGCAGGGAGGTGGAGGACGTGCAGGAAGACACCGCCTCCGCAGCCGAGCGGGCCGGCTGGACAGCAGCCGACGCTGCCCAGCGGGAGCTCGAGGAGCAGTCCAAGCGCCGGTGGGATGCGGCCGCGGGGAAGATGGTCGAGGGCCAGTCTCGCCCCAGCCGGGCCGAGAAGCCGGTGGAGAAGCGTACGAAGGCTAGACATGACCCCTCCGCGCATGCTCGCGTGGAGGAGCCAGCTAGCGAGGCGGCCCCGAGGCGCGCCCCGAGGGATGAGGAGGCTGAGTCCTCCAAGCCGTACGCCTCTGCATCGGTGGACCTAGAGGTGATCCCCAACTCCCCCAAGGCCGAGGCGGCGCCCGACGCGCCAGATCTGATCATGGACGCGCCACACGTGGCCCCTAATGCGCCAGGGGTGACCATGGATGCGCCGGACGCGGCCCATCCACCTCCTGTCGAGGAGGCGGCGCTGGCCGGGACATCGGCGGAGCCGGCCGCTGCGCCGTCACCTGTAGCCGGCGCCATCGTTGTCCCCCACCAAGGTTCGGCCACGCCGGGAGCTGGTGCCCGGGCCGGGAGCCGGCCGATGAAGTCTTGGCGAGCGGCCGACCTGGCACGCGCGAGGCTGCCTGCACGCACCGCACTCCATGGTGTCCCGGAGTTGGTGTCGCTGTTTGCCAACAGCCGGTTCAAGGTGGATCAGGCGCCCCGTGTGGTGGGCAGCGATTTGCAGCACTTGGAGGAACGCACCAGGGTAAGTGCCTCATCTTGGTCTTGATTTTTTTTCCTTTTCTTCTTCTTGCATCAGTGGGGGCGCGACAGCGCACCCACTGGGTGTAGCGCCAGAGAATTGGGCCGGCCGAGCATCGGCCGGGCCGAATCTCTTTGAGCTTCTCTTCTTGCTTTCCTTCTTTAGTGGGGGCGCGCTAGTGCACCCACTGGGTTTAGCCCCCGAGAATCGGGCTGGTTATGACTTAACCAGGCCGAATCTCACTTCTGCTTCTTCTTTGCTTTGCAGGATCTTTATGATGTTGAGGTGGAGGCTTATAGCGAGCTGCGGGCTCAGAACCAGGCGGCCGATGGCCAGGTTGCCGAGCTCCAAGGCCGGCTGGGTGAAGTCATCGTGGAGCGGGACGCCCTGCGTGATGCAGGCGGCCGGCTCCAGGAGCAACTGGCTCTTCTCCAGACGGAGAAGAAGGAGCTCGAGGCAGCCAGCCGGGTCGAGCTGGAGCAGCTGCATGCCTCTCTACAGGAGAAGGACGCCTCCCATTCTGCCGACGTGGAACGCCTCGCGTCGGTTCATCTCGGGGAGATGAAGCTCAAGGACGCCGCCTTCAGGGAGAAGGAGGAGGCCCTTGTCCAGAAGCAGACGCAGCTGGCCAAGGCCATTGACTCTGCGGCGACCCTTCAGGAGGAAGTTGCCCGCCTTACTCAAGCGAGCAAGGTGCAGGAGCTCGAGGTCGTGGAGAGCGCTCATGAGACCGATGGCGCCTTCCATCGTGAGTCTTCTTTTTGCTTTGTCTTGAACTTTCTTGGTCGTCTCCTCTTCTTACTCGTTTTTGACCCCTTTCCCTGTCTCAGGCCTCTTCCCTGAGACACAAGGCGCAACCGACACGGCCGTTGAGGTGAGCCGTGAGGAGCACCGCGCGGCTGGGCAGGAGGTAGATGCTACCTCCGGCTGGAGCGTGGAGGAGATCGGAGTGGGTCTCAGGGCCCGCCTACGCGCCCTAGGCGAGTCTGTGGCTTGGCTCCAGGTCGCAGGCTCGTCGATGGTGGCAGCCCTGTGGCCGGATGGCGTGGAGCTGGCGTCGATGAGCCGGCTCGCCCGCTGGCTTGCAGCTGGCGAGGATCGCCTTGACGCCTGGCACGCTTCGGCTGCGCGCGCTGGAGCCTACATGGCTCTGCGCTTGGCCAAGTCCTGGTATCGAAACCTGGGCTTGGGCAAGCTCGTCACTCAGCGCGACGGCTCGGAGGCGGAGCTGCAGGCTATGGAGGAGGCGCTGCGCGTGAGGGCCAGCGACATCACCGGGTACGCTGCTTGGGACGAGCTCAACTTGGAGCGGGGTGAAGGCGGCAATGTGATCCCTGAAGATCTACATGGCCTTCATCCCTATGACGCCGATGGCAGCTCCGACGAGACGGCCCACGAGGTGGATAATGTTGTCGCCTCCAGCGGTGCGGCGTACGCCGACTCCGGTGCAGACGGAGTCGCGGGCTCTCACGGAGGAGACGGCGCAACCACCTCGAGAGCAGCCGGCGATGGTGAAGCCACCACTTCAGGAGCAGCAGCCGGGGCGACCGATGAGGCCGCAGCCCCGTAGCCGGTGTCCTGTTTTTGTTGTGTGAAATTATTTTGTGAGTCCAACAGTTCCACCCACTGGGGGGTGTAATGAACCTCAGTCGTGGGCCAATGCATTTTGAATGTATGTATTCAGCATTATATTCGTATTGCCATGCGTGTTGTTTTATATCTTTATCTTTTGATTCCTGGTTGACTTCTTTTTCTCCAATCCCTGTATTCCCAAGTTTCCACCGCGCCAGCCCAACAGCCGGGAGCCGGTCTGTGACTGGGTCGAGGTTTCTGGCCTTAGAATACAAGACTTAGATTTTTCGAAGCCATCAAGACTTAAAGATTCACACATAAACCAGCAGAGGCCGGCCTGAATGAGATCGTAAAATAGATCAAGCCAACCCGAGCCGGCAACCTTTTTGTAGTCAAACTTTGCATGCATCCGGCCTTACCTGGCGTCGCCTCGCTAGCCGGACGGCCGGGAGCCGGTCTGCAGTTGTTACGAGGTGACCAGGGATCGGTCCGGCGTACACTATGTGTTCTTCTACAACGTAAGGAAGGCGTCCGGGCGGCTAGCGAGCCTCCGAGCTTATTAGAGCCAGCAAGGGGCATCGCAGAGTGAGCACTCTAGATATGAACTTAAAAAGAAGCACGAGGCATGCTCTTTTCATTGCATTCATTGGGAATCCCTGAAGAGGGAGAAAGATACATATGTGCATGCTCTTTCCGTGTTTGATACTTGCCTTCTAGCAGTAGAACGGGAGAAGCAATGTCGCGTTCCATGGACGTTCCGTCTCTTGGACGGAGTCGTCCCTCTTGCGCTTCCTTGGCTTTTGGGCATCGATCAAGTAGTATGCGTTGTTGTGCAATGCCCTACTGATGATGAAGGGTCCCTCCCATGGCGATGAGAGCTTGTGCTGGCCGGCGGTGCGCTGGATTCTTCTGAGGACCAAGTCTCCCTCTCTGAAAGAGAGAGGCTTGATCTTCTTGTTGTGGTAGTATCTCAGCTTCTGTTGATAGATGGCCGTCCGGCTCAAGACCAAGTCCCTTGCTTCTTCGAGGAGATCCACACCATATTCTCTTGCCTCCTTCGCCTCCGTTTCCGTGTATAGGGTGACCCGAGGTGAGTCAAACTCGATATCCATAAGAATAATAGCCTTGGACCCGTATACAAGGAAGAACGGAGTGAAGCCGGCCAACCGGTTGGGCATGGTGCGGAGGCTCCATAGTACAGCCGGTAGTTCTTCGATCCAGCAGCCAGCCGACCTGACAAGTGGTGCCACCAGTCTTGGCTTGATGCCGGCCAGGATCAGGCCATTGGCCCTCTCCGCTTGGCCATTTGATTGGGGATGTTCCACCGACGCCAAATCGAGTCGGATGCCTACCTTGGAGCA
This sequence comes from Hordeum vulgare subsp. vulgare, assembly GCF_904849725.1. Taxonomy (NCBI): domain Eukaryota; kingdom Viridiplantae; phylum Streptophyta; class Magnoliopsida; order Poales; family Poaceae; genus Hordeum; species Hordeum vulgare. The sequence goes on along the minus strand of NC_058524.1, from coordinate 558,676,730 downwards.
GTAGAGCGCCAGAGCGCCTTTGGCGAAGTTGGTGCCGTTGTCGGTGATGATACTGTGGGGGACGCCATATCGAACAGAGATGTCCGTGATGAACTTGACAGCTGTGGGTCCATCAAGCTTCTTGATAGGTCTGGCCTCGATCCACTTGGTGAATTTGTCGACGGCTACCAAGAGGTGGGTCATGCCACCACAAGCCGTCTTGAAGGGCCCCACCATGTCCAGCCCCCAGACGGTGAAAGGCCATGACAGGGGATGGTTTTGAGGGCCGAAGGCGGCATGTGGCTCTTTGCGCTGAAGAATTGGCAGCCTTCGCATTTGTCGACTAGATCCACGGCCTCCTCGAGGGCCATGGGCCAGTAGAATCCGTGGCGGAACGCCTTGGGCACCAGGGTTCTAGAGGCGGCATGATGCCCGCACTCCCCCTGGTGAATGTCTCTGAGGATCTCTTGTCCCTTTTCTAATTCGACGTAGTGCTGGAACACGCCAGTCACGCTACGTCGTACCAGCTCGCGATTGATGATGGCGTAGGCTGCAGATCTGCGTTGGATCTGCCTCGCCTCCGCCTCGTCTTGAGGAAGCTCGCCGCGAAGGAGGAAAGCCAGGATGGGTTGAGCCCATGACGGAGCCGACACAAGGGCTGGCTCCACCACGACCTGACTGTTAGGGGCTTCTGCAGCCCCCGCGCTTGGTAAAGCAGCAGTCGTGGGCTCGAGACGAGGTGTCTCTGGTACTGTCGTGGCAGCTGGCTCGCCATATACCTCCATGACGTGCACCCACTGGGTGTCGATACGACAGGATTCGAGGCAGGGCGGAGCCGGAGTTGTTGTTGTAGCCGGTGCCGTTATTGGAGTCAGCATGGCTAGCGTAGCCGGCGTAGCTGGTGGAGCCGACGGCGCTTGCACCGAAGCTTCAGCCGGTGCCGCTATTGGAGTCGGCATAGCCAGCGTAGCCGACACAGGTGTAAGTGCATCTAGTGCCCCTTAGTGATTTTGGTGGTTTGAAGACTTATAGGTTAAGTATCTAATGTGTTCATGAGTGTACACACGATCTATAAGTCAGTGGGGAGTTTAAAATATTTGATGAATATCGACCCCTAAAATGTATATCTTCAGTTGAAGAAATTGGTTTGAAGCTGAAGAATTGAATCGCAAAGAATCTGCGATGAAATTGATATTCCTCATGAAGATATTGAAATTGAGGAATTCGGTGTGTCCTGAAGAAAATCATTCTGAAGACTTTAAAGCATGAAGATTTACTCTTTCTGTTTTGTTTTCTTCACACTTGAGTAATAGGAACACCGTACTGTTAAAGGGGGGCGAAGTTACACCTTGGAATGAATTTCCTCATGATGCTCAACCCAATCCTAATCCTACCAAAAGCCTCAAGTGAGGAATACGACTTACATGAGGACTCTCATAGTTGATGGTTCCGACCGTTTCGATAGCCACGCCACATCATTGGTCTTATCCACACCAATGGTCATATTATTTAAGGGCATTAGTGTCAAATCATGTCGGGATGCTCCCACTCTATAAATAGCCGCCCCCCACAACCATTAGCTGGTTGGCTGCTCCGTTAGAAACTGACACTTGTCATAAGAGCAACCGAATTCCTCAGAGTCTTCGAGAGTAATTCATCAGTGAGGAAATACCCCAAACACCAAACCACAAACCTAGAACCAAGTGATTGAGCATCACTGAAGAAGTTGTTCCTGTGTGGGACTGAAGCCTTTTACCTTTGAGGACTGTGCATCCTCGAGACAGTTAGGCGTCATGGTCTAGAGCAATCCAGCAGTCAATTGTGGATCGCGTGGTGACCAAGTTTATGAGGGTTTGGAAGTCTGCCTTGAAGACTTACCACGAGTGTTGGGCGAGGATTGTGTGTTCTTAGCCCAAGGAGAATACGGTAGGGACTGTGTGTCCCGGGACTGTGTGTCTTTTGGTTTCAATACCAAGCCGCTCCAAACCAGATGTAGAACTGTCACAGCACTTGGAACTGGGTCATCAACTACTGTCTTCGCTGTGAAACTGGTTCTAATTCCTCAACCCTTTACATTCCTCAGATTATGTGTTGATGACTTTCACTGTGATTGTTTGAAGAATTTGCTAAAGATTTTCTCTGAAATTCCTCAACCCGAAATTCTTCATGCTAGTTAATCCTCATCTGTTTCTGTGTGCCTGCTCACTGTGCGATCTGTTTTCACATTCCTCACACTGAGAAACTGTTGTTGTGAAACTTTGCACTCCTGATCCTTTACTGTTTCCGTTGTAAGTTAGTCATCAGTGAGGAATTTCCTCGGTGATGAAATTCTAAAAATCTCCTATTCACCCCCCTCTAGTCGATATAACGCACTTTCAATTGGTATCAGAGTGAGGTACTCCCTTGTTCTGTGTGATTTTGGTTTAACCACCTGGAGTTTAGTTATGTCAACTGTAGGCATGATTAAGGTTACTGCAGCATGTCCTACTTTCGAAGGAAAGAACTTTCCCTTCTGGAACACCAAGATGCAAATGCATCTACAAGCTATTGATAATGATCTCTGGTATATTGTGGAACATGGCGTCCCCATCATCTCTGCTAATGTCTCTGCTGCTGATGTGAAGAAATTCAAGCAACTTGTGTCTCAAGCGAAGAATATCATCTGTGGCCATCTGAGCCCAGGCCAGTTTGGAAGAGTGAGTGCTTTGGGCTCTGCAACACTTATCTGGGAGAGACTGTGCAAAGTAAATGAAGGAGTATCAACCCAGCATGACTCTCGTGTTGATGTTCTTCGCAATCTCTTCAATCACTTCAAGAGGCATGACAATGAAAGCTGCCAAGATACCTTTGATCGCCTCACTGACATATCAAATGAACTACAAGCACTGGGAGCTCGAGACATCAATGATCATGAAGTTGTGAAGAAACTGCTAAGATCTTTGGATTCTTCATTTGATACTTTAGTCCTGATGATTCAAGAAAGATCAGACTACAAGATGCTTGATCCCGCTAATATACTCGAAAGGCTCAATACTCATGAATTCCAGCAAGAAGAAAAGAAAGATCTATATGGACCAAGCTATTCTAGACCACGTGCACTGAAGGCTAGAGCAATTTCCTCATCTGAAGAAGAAGATTCGGATGATAGCATTGGTGACCCTGAAGAATTTGGACAGGAGCTTGCAATGCTCGTGAGGACATTCCAGAGGTTTACACGACGTGGCCAGTTCGGTAAATCTTCAAGAAGAGATATGAGGAAATCAGAATCTTCATCTGAGGATTACAAGAAAAGAACCTGCCACAAATGCAAGAAGTCAGGTCACTACATTGCTGATTGTCCCCATTGGGGAAAGGAATCAAAGAAGAAGAAATACAAGGATGACAGTTCTGATGACTCGAAGAAGAAGAAGAAATCTTCAAAATCCTCATCTTCAAAGCCCTCATCGCACAAGAAGACTAGTTTCAGAAAGGCTCGGGCACTTATTAGCAAGGAAATGGATTCCGAGGCAGAATCAGAGGAATGTGACAAAGAGGAGGGTTCTGATGAAGACTCAGAATCCGGACAGGCCAGTCTTGCACTTGCAACCACTTTCGTCAGCAAGTCAATCTTCAACCTTGAAGAAGATGATAATACCATCCACACTGATGACTATGTTGATGACTTCGCTCCAACCTATTGCTTCATGGCAAAAGGCTCAAAGGTACCGAATGATGCTTCCTCCTCTGATTCAAGTGACTGTGAACCTGATGATTATAAAAAACCCAGTTACAGTAAACTTGCTATCATTGCCACTAAACAACAAACTGCCGTGGAAAAGCTTCAGAAACTGCTAGATAGAAGTGATGATCTGTTAAATGATGAAATGAATCTTACCCAAATCCTCACTGAAGATGTGAAAAGTCTTCATTCTAGATTTTATAATCTTCAAGATCGTTATGATACTCTCCTCGCTGATCATGAGAAACTTTCCTATGAATTTCTTCAAAGGAAGCTTGATCTAGAGAAGCTGAGGATTTCTCATGATGATCTTCGTATGGAAAATGATTCATTACTAGCTCAACAGATCAGCGCTGCTCAAGCTGAATTCATTCCTCCACGTCTTAAATGCATTGAACGCGAAACTGCTAATTCTTCACCAGAATCATCAAATGCTTCTATTGCTACAAATTCTTCAACTGCACCTGTAGTGTCTATTTCCTCACTTGAGGAAACACAAATGTTACTAATGAAAATGCAGGGTTGAAGGAATTGTATGTGACACGCATATAAAAAAGCCTCAAAGGACATCAAACCCTTTGTGATGTGCTCAAAAAGCAGATCTTGAACAGGAACCCGAGGAAAGAAGGAATTGCCTTTGAGAGGAAATTGAATGCCGATGGATCTTATTGGAAACCTGAGCAGTATCCCAAAACCTCATGGGTTGCTGCTACTGGGCCTCCTTTTGATCCATCCAATCTAACTGGCTTTTCATGTGAATTATCATATTCCTCAGATGAGTCATTTGACTCCAACTATAAACTGTTCAAAAATCAATCTGGTGAAGTATTTGCTCGATATGTTGGAACTAACTGCAGGAATGGCCCTCCCTTGAGGAAAATCTGGGTTCCCAAAAGTTGTCTTGAAAATCTTCAGGTGAATGTCCTCATGAAGAATCTGAACCCTAGATCAAAATCCTCCGGAGGACCAAAGCCTTCAAGAGGATCAAAATCCTCAACTGGTCAACATTATGCTCGTTCTCGTGCTAATACTTCTAACATGCAGGGAAACTACAAGGAATATGAATATGAGCGTTACTCTTCAAATCATTATGTTCATAAATCCTCAAACCAGTTCTCTGCATATTCATATGAGTACTTTAACCCCCCTACTGTTAAGAGAAGTGCATTAGCTTCAATGCCACCTTTCTCATATGGTGCTCGCACGATTATGAATGCTTTACCACCCCTTCAGATGTGGGTGGTGAAGAAATCGAACTAATCACTTCTGCAGGTCAGGTCTCCAGATGAAAATCATCATCTGAAGAATTTGCTGGAGACCTGAGGAAATGCTTGATAGGACGCAAGCTAATATTAATGACATAGAAATATTTCACACGTCCTTATAATTATGTTGTGATGAAATTCTTATCAGATGAAATTGATATCATATTCTTCAAATCTGAAGCATATGAGATGGTAAGTTGTACTAATTCATCTGCAGGATGACAAACCCAAGAATACTGAGTGGGTTCTTGATAGTGGCTGCACACATCACATGACTGGTGATAAAAGCTTGCTGATGAATATGCCACTAACTCCATCACCTCTGAAGCAAATCACATATGCTGACAAAGGTAAAAGCAAGGTATTGGGACTTGGCAAATTGGCTATTTCCAAGGATAGGCATATGGACAAAGTGATGCTTGTTGAATCCCTTGGTTTTATCCTCATGTCAGTCTCAATGCTTTGTGATCTTGATATGATTGTTATCTTTGGTAGATATAGATGTGTAGTCATCATGGAATCTGACAGATCCAATGTCTTCGAAGGTGTAAGAAGAGGGGATTTGTACATTGTTGATTTCTCTACAGGTCCTCAACCAGCCACTTGCTTACTAGAAAAAACCTCAGAAGGATGGCTGTGGCACCGAAGACTAGGTCATGCAGGCATGAGGAATTTGCACACGCTCGCGAAGAAGAAGCATGTCATCGGCATCGAATCAGTCAAATTCCTCAAGGATCATCTCTGCGATGCATGTGAATCTGGGAAAATGACCAGATCCAAGCATCCCTCGAAGACTATCATGACCACTACACGTCCCTTCGAATTGCTTCATATGGATCTATTTGGACCTACTCAGTATGCCACACTAACTAATGCAGCATCTTTATATGGCTTCGTCATAGTTGATGATTATTCCAGATATACATGGGTGCATATCATCGTATATAAAACTAAAGTGCAGGAAATCTTCAAACGATTTTCTTCAAGGGCCTCGACGAACTTTGGCATCAAGATCAAACATATCATGAGTGATAATGGAACAGAGTTCAAAAACACTGGTCTTGATGATTATCTTGATGAACTTGGTATTACTCACGAATTATCTGCTCCTTATACTCCTCAGCAGAACGGTGTCGTCGAAAGGAAGAACAGGACTCTGGTTGAGATGGCAAGAACTATGCTTGAAGAATATCAGACTCCTCGTCGCTTTTGGCATGAAGCAATCAACACTGCATGCCATATCATCAACACGGTATATCTTCACAAATTCCTCAAGAAAACCTCGTATGAACTCCTCACTGTTAAGAAACCCAATGTAAGTTATTTCAAAGTCTTCGGTGCAAAATGTTGGATTAGAGATCCTCACCATAGCTGAAAATTTGCACCGCACATGAGGGTTTTATGCTCGGTTATGGAAAGGACTCGCACACCTACAGAGTCTTCAACAACTATCACAACAAAGTTGTTGAGACTGTAGATGTGCGGTTCGATGAAACTAATGGCTCGCAAAGAGAGCAATTGCCTTCTGATCCAGATAAGTTGTCTCCTGAGGAAGCAATAAAGCTCAAACCTACTGAAGACATTGTTCCCACTTAAGAAATCGATGAAGAAACCATCCCCATCACTGATGAAAACCAAGAAGATGCTCCTGAGGAAATTGCTCCAGAACCACTTCCTCAGCCCAGACGAAATCCTCAACCAGCTCATCCGAGGATTGCAAATGAAGTAGAACTTGGCAAAATCCTCAATGACATAAACGCGCCAGGTCCTCTCACTCGCTCAAAAGCTTCACACTTAGTTAACTTTTGTGGGCATTTTTCTTTTGTATCTATCACATAACCCTCGAAAGTTGCTATGGCTTTCTTGGAACCGGAGTGGATCCAAGCTATGCAAGACGAAGTTCTTCAATTCAAGTTGAATGACGTATGGGAGCTAGTCAAACGACGAGATCCTCGCAAGCACAACATCATCGAAACCAAGTGGATTTTCCGAAACAAGCAAGATGAGGATGGTCAAGTGGTGAGGAATAAGGCACGACTCGTATCCCAAGGCTACACTCAGGTTGAAGGAATAGATTTTGATGAAACTTTGCACCTGTTGCTAGACTTGAAGCTATTCGAATACTGCTTGCTTATGCTAATCATCATAACATCATCTTATATCAAATGGATGTGAAAAGTGCATTCCTCAATGGTAAGCTTGAGGAAGAAGTATATGTTGCTCAGCCCCCAGGTTTTGAGGATCCAAAGAATCCAGACAAAGTCTTCAGACTCAAAAAGGCGCTCTATGGTCTCAAGCAAGCCCCTCGGGCATGGTATGACACATTGAAGGAATTCCTCATGAAGAAAGGCTTCAAACCTGGTTCACTCGAGCCAACTCTTTTCACTAAATCCAATGATAACGAGTTATTTGTGTGTCAAATATATGTCGATGATATCATATTTGGTTGTACTGACAAACGATACAGTGATGAATTTGCTTACATGATGAGTGAAGAATATCAGATGTCTATGATGGGGGAGCTGAAATTCTTCTTAGGTCTTCAAATTCGTCAACAACGCAATGGAATCTTCATATCACAGGAGAAATACCTCAAGGATGTTTTGAGGAAATTCGACATGCATGAATGCAAAGGTGCCAAGACTCCAATGCCTACCAACGGCCACCTCGGCACTGATGAAAATGGTAAAGAATTCGATCAGCAGGTATATCGCTCTATGATTGGCTCTTTATTGTATCTATGTGCATCTAGGCCAGATATAATGCTTAGTGTTTGCATGTGTGCACGTTTTCAAGCAAAACCGAAGGAATCACACCATAAGGCTGTGAAGCATATCTTCGATACTTAGCTCACACACCAACACTAGGATTATGGTATCCCAAGGGCTCAAATCTTCATCTGGTAGGGTATTCTGATTCTGACTATGCTGGTGATCGTGTGGATCGCAAGTCAACTTCTTGTACATGCCATTTCCTCGGAAGATCACTAGTTTGCTGGTCCTCAAAGAAGCAGAATTGTGTATCACTCTCCACTGCCGAAGCTGAGTACATTACTGCCGGTTCATGCTGTGCTCAATTACTATGGATGAAGCAAACCCTCAAGGACTACGGCATCAACATGAAGAATGTGCCTCTCTACTGCGACAATGAGAGTGCAATCAAGATTGCATACAACCCAGTACAACACTCGAAGACTAAGCACATCCAGATTCGTCATCATTTTCTTCGGGACCATGTCCTCAAGGGCAATATCATCATCGACCATGTGAAGACTGATGATCAACTGGCAGATATCTTCACTAAGCCCTTGGATGAGAAAAGGTTTTGCAAGTTGCAGTGTGAGCTAAATATCTTAGAATCTTCAAATGTTTTGTAAATACATGCACACATCCTAACACTTATGCAAAATTGATGACTTAGATGTGCAACACATGATGAATCGATTTTCTTCAACTAATGAAGAATATCACTCTGAATGTGAAGAAATCAACGAAGAAATTGATTCTCGGGGCCCTACGATAATTGTACGCGGCGTCTGTAATCAACATTCTTATATGGTGGGTCACGCCACCGCCCAACGTGAAATTCCTCAAGTTGATTTTCTTAAAAGTTCCATTTCCTCAAACCTTGTTTTTCTTCAAAATAGTATTTCTTCATTATGACGATTTACCACAAAATCCTCAAGTTAGTCAAATCTTCAAAAACACTTGATGACTTTCGTTTAACTCGATAGACTGTGATTTCAAGTCCTCAACAACATTCACTTATAGCTATTTCTTCAAGTTGATATTTCATCTAAGTGAATGTGATCGGACCCTACTTTCCCTCTATGCTATTCTCATCCAGTCTATTCAATTCTTCATATGCGTTCTACTTGAAACTTTGTTCAAAATCCTCACTGCGTCCTTGTCAATTGATGATTTTGTAACAACATCCTCAAATCTTCAAAAATGTTTCTTTAATGCACAGTAACTGAACCCCACTTCCCTCGTTCGGATAACCACGATCTCTACCGCTTTGCTCGGGAGCTACACGTGTCCTGTGGAGACGTAGAGGCAGGGGCTATTTGGTCCGATTTATTCGCGCCAACAGTAACTGCATGGCTATAAATATGTCCTTATCCCCCTTGGCAAACACTTCTTCGCTCCATCGCTCTCCTGCTACAGCAAAAGCCATGAACCCTAGACGTCCTCTGCTGCCGGGTTAGGGCGCATTGGACACGCACCAAAGAGCTTCTCCAGACAACTCTTCTCTGTTCTTCATGCGCGCCATCTAGGGTAAATAAAAACCCTATTTTACAGCAAGTTAGATCTACTATTTTACATCCTTGATGTGAAATCTGTTTTTCCTCAAGAATCCATATGCATCTGATTCCTCAAACACTGTCTATCACCACACTATTGATGAACTTCACTAAGCATCTAAGATTTTCACGAGATTCCTCAATTATGCGAATTTTCGGATCTGTACAACTCTGGAACCCAAGAACAGTATGCTTAGGCAAATTCCTCAACCACTGGTTAAATTCCTCAACTGTCAAACTTTTTCATTTTCTTCAAATCTGAGAACGCATATGACCTCTCCAAATTCCTCGCAACTGTACTCTGTTCACAGGTCAGCTGATGAATCTCTCTGTTCTCCACACATGTCAGCTGATGAATCTCTCGGTTCTCCACACATGTCAGCTGATGAATCTCTCGGTTCTCATCACATTAACTCATTTGCAGCGTTTCTTGAAGAAAATCTTCAAGTCCCATCAGAATCTTCAAGAGTTCAATCTCATCAGCAAAATCCTCAGCTGAAGAAAATGGAGGATGACAGGAAACAGAAGGGAGGCAAGAAACTTGAGCAGAATACAGCTTTGGATATCCGTGAGGATATTTACTTGGACTATTGCACACCTGATGAAAATGAAACAATGGCCAAGAGAAAGATTCGGCTTCAGAAGATAGAACGCCGATGGGCTAAGGAGTGGAAGGAATACAGATTTGTCACTCCCAAGTATGCGAAGAAATTCGCTCTGAAGCCTCCTGGCAAACGGGCTCCACTTGAGGCTCATCAAGTAGCACATCCCTCAAGCCTCAAGACCCTTGATGACTATCCTGATGAAAAGGACAAGCACTTGGCTAAGCTTAAGAAGCAGGCAGATGCTGCGGTGAGGAAATTCAATGAATCATCTGCTGCAGCTTCCACTGCAACTACTTCCTCTGCCGCTGAGACCTCTGGTTCAGCAATTCCTCAACAAAAGTCTGTGCCGTCAAAATCAAAGGCTCCAAAGCCTCAAGAGAAACCAGCTCTGGCATCAGTTACCAAACCATCAACGCCAAAATCCTCAGCACCACCACTGGTTTCAAAAACAGAACAGAAGCCAGTCATGAAGCCACTGCCCGCTACCTCCAGCTCCTCACTCCCAGCTGCAACCAGCTCGGAGACAAAGTCTTCACCACCTCCTATGAAGACTCAGGTGTCTGCTGGAAAAGGAACAAAACCAAGCCCTAGCAAAATCATCACAGTCCCTTCTGCATCAGAGGGTAGTGATGAATATGATGATGAAACCCTGCAAGCTATAATCAGAAACAGGCAGGAGAGGGTAGCTCAAGCTTCTGGTAGCGCCATTCCTCTGGCCATGGACCCCAAAGTCCTCCTAGACTACATAAACATCTAGTATGAGGACCCCAACACTCCGCTTGATGATTTGAAACTTCCCCCTAGCATCAGCCACATGGTGGCCACATTCATCAACGAGGCCAAGTGGAAGGAGCAGCAAGCCAAACAGGCCAAAGTTGCTAAGCTCAAGAAGGAGAAATTCCTCAAGCAGAATCTCCTCAACCTGATGCCTGATGCACTGGTGTCAACACAGGCTGAGTTGAAGACTTTGACAGATAAGTACTCCAAGCTATCTGATCGTCAGAGTCTCAAAAGCAGTTTCATCAAATTTGCCACTAAAGTTGTTGACGACTACAACAAGAAGGCTGCCCCTCCAGTACCAACTCCTCAGCCTCTGATTGAAGAGCCAGCCGACCAATCTCCTCAAGCTGATGAAACTCCTCAAGCTGAGGAAATACCACAAGAAAGCCGTGTGGATGTACCGGCAATTGAAGAAATCACCATGGAAAATCCAGCTGATGAATCTGCTACAGCTGGTGAGACTGCCCCTGATCCAGCTGCTGCTTCAAAGCAAGCTGATGACTCTGATCCAGCTGGTTCCTCGAAGCCAGCTGATGAATCTGCTGAGAAAACACCTTCACCAAAAGCTTCAAAGGTGAAGAAGATGACTCCGTCTGCATCAGACGTGAAGAAGACAAGGGCTCCTGAGAAGGAAGCCAAAAATAGAAAGGCCTCCTCAGCAGAAGAAAAAACTGAGGCCAAGCGCCTCAAAGCGCTTGAAGAAAATGCTCCACTGGACCCTGTGCCCCTCAATGTTGCTCCATCTTATGAAATGGTCACCTTTGAAGACTAGGAGAAAGGGCCAGATGAGGAAATGAAGGATGCCCCATCTGAGGAACACACTGACGAAGAAATTCGCATTGACGACAATCCTCAGCCCTCCATTCCTCATGTAACAATTGCACAAGGATCAGTTGCACCAGCTAATGAATCTAGCTCGGTCACCAAGCAAGCTGAGGAAGAGCAAAGTGAAAATCCTCAAGCTGATGAAATTCAGAGTCCTGAGAAAAATCCTCAAGTTGAGGATCAGGCTGACCCAACTCCTCCTCCTGAGCAAGATCTTCACACTGAGGCTCAGAATGAACCTATTCCTCCTCCTGAGCAGAACCCTCAACAGGATGCTCCAGTTGATGACATTCCTCAGCCTGAGGCACACCCAGATCCCGTTCCTCAACCTGAAGCACAACAAGAGCATGCTCCTCAGCCTGAAGCCCAAGCTGATGAAATTCCTCACCCTGAGGACAATGCTGAGGAAAATGCACCATACCAAGACAATGCTTTCGTCGTGCTCAATCCAGAGACTGCAATTGTTGTCTCCCCTCCAGTTCCTCAGCAAAATCTTCAGCCAATGCAGCGTCAGCCATTCTCCAAGAGACCACAGTTTCAAAAGGAGAACTTCTTTGAAGAACGCATGTACTTCATTGCAGAAAATCCCTATGACAAGCCTCAAATCAGACATCTGAAGTTTTGGACGAGGACACAGCTGAACTACTATGCCTCTGTGCTGTGTGGAAGAAATAAGATATTCCAGCACATGCATATTCCTCATGTTGAACTTGAAGCAATACCATGCCTGGCTCCAGTCCTCAATGTCCTTCATGAAGCTGGACTGCTACCAATGTGCTCAGACATCTCTGATTGGAACAGTGAGCTCATTCTTCAGTTTTATGCCACTCTTCACATATCTGGCGATCCTGAAGACATTAACACCTGGGTGTTTGACTGGATAACGCAAAACACTCACTACAAGGCTCCTGCTACTGAGCTACTGCGTGAATTGCCATTATCGATTCCCTCAGAGGAGGCCGTGAAGCTTTATGGTGAGCGTGAACTGCCCAATGGGATGATGGAAGTCATCATGAAGCCTTTGGCTAAAGGGCAACCACCGAGAAAAACCTTCCTCATCCACGAGCTCAAATATACACCAAGGTCTATTTACAGAATCCTCTGCAGTGTTCTTACGATGATCAAAGGCCATGATGATGAAGAAGATGTCGTAGGCATCATGAAGAATATACTCTTCAACATCATCCATGGTATTCCTATCAACATACATGATTTCTTCTTGAGGAATTTGGCCGACAATGCCATGTGTCCATTTGATCACAAGATATATGCCCCATGGATCATGAGATTCATCAGGACAAGGACATGCATCAACTTCCACGCTGATTTCAACAACCATGTTGGTTATATGCCTCCTATCAGGGTCAACAAGAAAACTTTCGAGCAAGTCAGTTATTGATGAAGGCCGTAGGCCCCTCGATGGCCAGTTCAGAGAGCCGGAAGCATATTATTCATGGGATGATACCGAGACTCACCCTCCAAGCCATGTTGCTCCTCGCGTGCTGAATATAAGAGAGCTTCTCCTCAGTCTTCACCAGAAGGTGGATCGCAATCACAAGTGGGTCAAACGCCAGTTCGGCGCCATTGTGAAAACCCTCACTTAAACACAGAACTTTGTGAAGCTTAACCATCACTATCTGCATGAGGTTTTTGATCGCACCTGGGCCACACTTTCTCAACTGAAGACTCAGACAGAACTTGAAGAATTGGAGTTTGAGCGAGACTTTCACTAGTCATGCCCTCCCAAGAAGAAGTTCAGGCCAATTCCAGTTCCACACCTTGAAGACAGTTCCTTTTCTTCATTCCGCACTGCTGAATCTGATGAAGAACAGCACGACACTGCCACCGGTCCAAGGAAGAAAACTACTCCCAAGAAGCACCACGCATCTTCATCAACCGCCAAGGAGTGAAGTCTTCACAGGCATTAGTCCTCAGTTTGTCCCTTTTTGTCACTTGATGACAAAGGGGGAGAAACTTGAGATTCAGTCTTCAAGCGGGATATTTTGGGGCTTATGAACTATATTTAAGTTACAAACTCTTGGCTCTTCTGAAGTTTTTATGTAATGAGTTGTAACTTAAGCCCGACGGTACTCTGACGCTTTTGAACCTTTTTCTTCGCATGCTTATTCCTTAAGTTTTTAATGCACGCATGCTGGAATTCGTCATATACCATTTGTCATCATGCATCTTCAATTTCTTCATACTATATGTCATATGTATGCATGATTTACAAGACTCAGGGGAGATCTCCATGATATAAATCATCAATGTGCATTTGCTGTGAAAAGCAAAATCCTCAAGATATGCACATCTTCAGGGGGAGTCTCTCTGAATCTTGATTTCAAATTCCTCAAATGAGTATTTACACTTCATATTTTTATCCCTGTTCAAGACTTAACCTAATTTTCATCAACCACCAAAAAGGGGGAGATTGTAAGTGCATCTAGTACCCCTTAGTGATTTTGGTGGTTTGAAGACTTATAGGTTAAGTATCTAATGTGTTCATGAGTGTACACGGTATCTATAAGTCACTGAGGAGTTTGAAATATTTGATGAATATCGACCCCTAAAAATGTATATCTTCGGTTGAAGAAATTGGTCTGAAGCTGAAGAATTGAATCGCAAAGAATCTGCGATGAAATTGATATTCCTCATGAAGATATTGAAATTGAGGAATTCGGTGTGTCCTGAAGAAAATCATTCTGAAGACTTTGAAGCATGAAGATTTACTCTATCTGTTTTGTTTTCTTCACACTTGAGTAATAGGAACACCGTACTGTTAAAGGGGGTCGAAGTTACACCTTGGAATGAATTTCCTCATGATGCTCAACCCAATCCTAATCCTACCAAAAGCCTCAAGTGAGGAATACGAGTGACATGAGGACTCTCACAGTTGAGGGTTCCGACCGTTTCGATAGCCACGCCACATCATTGATCTTATCCACACCAACGGTTATATTATTTAAGGGCATTAGTGTCAAATCATGTCGGGATGCTCCCAGGCTATAAATAGCCGCCCCCCACAACCATTAGTTGGTTGGTTGCTCCGTTAGAAATTGACACTTGTCATAAGAGCAACCCAATTCCTCAGAGTCTTCGAGAGTAATTCATCAGTGAGGAAATACCCCAAACACCAAACCACAAACCTAGAACCAAGTGATTGAGCATCACTGAAGAAGTTGTTCCTGTGTGGGACTGAAGCCTTTTACCTTTGAGGACTGTGCATCCTCCAGACGGTTAGGCGTCATGGTCTAGAGCAATCCAGCACTCAATTGTGGATCGCGGGGTGACCAAGTTTTTGAGGGTTTGGAAGTCTGCCCTGAAGACTTACCACGAGTGTTGGGCGAGGACTGTGTGTTCTTAGCCCAAGGAGAATACGGTAGGGACTGTGTGTCCCGGGACTGTGTGTCTTTTGGTTTCAATACCAAGCCGCTCCAAACCAGATGTAGAACTGTCACAGCAGTTGGAACTGGGTCATCAACTACTGTCTTCGCTGTGAAACTGGTTCTAATTCATCAACCCTTTACATTCCTCAGATTATGTGTTGATGACTTTCACTGTGATTGTTTGAAGAATTTGCTGAAGATTTTCTGTGAAATTCCTCAACCCCAAATTCTTCACGCTAGTTAATCCTCATCTGTTTCTGCGTGCCTGCTCACTATGTGATCTGTTTTCACATTCCTCACACTGAGAAACTGCTGTTGTGAAACTTTGCACTCCTGATCCTTTACTGTTTCCGCTGTAAGTTAGTCATCAGTCAGGAATTTCCTCAAAAGGAATTTCCTCAGTGATGAAATTCTAAAAATCTCCTATTTACCCCCCCCCCCCTCTAGTCGATATAACGCACTTTCAACAGGAGCTGTAGCTGGCGTAGCTGGTGGAGCCGACGGCGCTTGCATTGTAGAATCAGCCGGCATGAAGATCGATGCCGACTCTGGAGATGGCCTGGTAGATGGCTTGTGGAGTTGATCGAGGGAGACGCTGGCTGGGATAGCCTGTCTCATGGAGCCAATTTTGGCCAGTGCATCAGCCGCCTCATTGTCTGCTCTGGGAACATGGTCGAACTCGCAGCCCTCGAAGGGGCCACTGAGCTGCTGGATGAGGAAGCGGTAGCTTGCCATGTTGGCGTCCCTGGTGTCCCATTCACATACTTGAGTCGTCGAAGCATATGAGTCGCCGGATGCGAATCTCCTTGGCGAGCCGGAGGCCGTGAGCCAGTGCTTCATATTCGGCGACGTTGTTGGAGGCGGCGAAGTGGATCTGGAGAGCATACTTGAGCTGGTCTCCTTTCGGAGACGTCAAGACGATGCCGGCTCCCAGACCGGTCCGCATCTTTGAGCCATCGAAGTGCATCCGCCAATGCATAGAATCTGGAGGTGGCCGCTCGAACTGGGTTCCGGCCCAGTCGACTAAGAAGTCGGCCACCACCTGAGATTTGATGGCGGTGCGAGGTTCGTAGCGGATATCGTGGTCCGCCATGGCGATGGACCACTTGGCGATCCTGCCCATTGCATCACGGTTGCCCATGATTTCTGAAAGTGGAGCCGTGCTTACCATGGTGATAGCATGCTCTTGGAAGAATTGCTTCAACTTCTTTGCAGCGAGGTAAACACCATAACACATTTTTTGGTAGTGGGGATAGTTCTACTTGGAGGCGGACAAGACCTCGTTGAGGTAGTAGACAGGGCGTTGTACTAATAGTACCTTGCCCTCCTCCTTGCGTTGAACTACCAACACTACACTAACCATGCGCGTGGTCGCTGCAATGTATATGAGTATGGGTTCCCTTTCAGCCGGCGCTGCCTAGATTGGCAGGCTCGAGATGACCCGCTTGAGATCGTGGAAGGCTTTGTCCGCCTGGTCATTCCACTCGAATTTCGTCGTCTTCTTCATGAGCTAGTAGAGTGGAAGGGCCTTCTCGCCGAGCCGGCTGACGAACCGGCTAAGGTACGCCAGGTAGCCGGTGAACTTCTGGACGTCTAGGATCCGAGCCGGCCGCACCATCCGCTCGATGGTGCTGATCTTCTCGGGGTTCGCCTGGATGCCACGAGCAGACACAAAGAACCCCAAGAGTTTGCCGCCTGGAACCCCAAAGACGCACTTCTCCGGGTTGAGCCAGATCTTGTACTCGTGCAGGTTGGCGAACGTCTCCCGCAGATCGTCGAGGAGGCTGAAGTGCTGCTTCGTCTTGACGACGATGTCATCCACGTAGACGTGGATGTTCCTGTCGATCTGTGGCAGTAGGCACTGCTGCATGCAGCGTTGGAACGTCGCACCAGCGTTCTTCAGACCGAACGTCATGGTGGTGTAGCAGTAGGCCGCGAAGGGCGTGATGAAGGAGGTCTTCAGGCGATCAGCTGGATCCAGCTTGATTTGATGGTAGCCTGAATAAGCATCCAGAAACGACAGCAGCTCGCAGCGTGCAGTGGAGTCGATCACTTGATCTATACTAGGCAACGCGAAAGGGTCTTTCGGACGGGCCTTATTCAGGCTAGTGTAGTCGATACACATTCGCCAGGTGTTGTTCTTTTTCAGCACCAGGACTGCATTAGCTAACCAGTCCGGGTGGAAAACCTCCATGATGAAGTCGGCTGCAAGGAGCCCGGTAATCTCTTCTCCAATAGTGCGCCGCTTCTCCTCGGCGAAGCGGCGCAAAGGTTGTTTTACCGGCTTTGCATCCGGTCGCACGTGAAGTTTGTCCTCGGCGTACTTCCTTAGAACACCCGGCATGTCCTCGAGGGACCATGCGAAGATGTCCCGATTCTCACGGAGGAAGTCGACGAGCTCGCCTTCCTATTTGGGGCTGAGGCCACCCCCGATGGTGACGCATTGCTTGGGGTTGGCAGGGCCGAGTGGCACCTGCTTGGTCTCTTTGGCCGGCTTGAAGGAGCCCTCGCCAGCCGACTGGGACGGAGGAGAAGGAATCGCCGACTGCTCGGTAGCCTGGGCCATGAGCCGGTCGATCTGCCGCTTCTCCTGAGCGATCACCAGGGCATCGGCGAGGCGGCTGCTATCTTGGACGCACTCGAGCGACTTCTTGTAGTCGCCAGCAATGGTGATGATGCCCTTTGGACCCGGCATCTTCATCTTCAGGTAGGCGTAGTGCGGTATAGCCATGAACTTGGCGAGCAGCGCGTGATACGGGTTGCTGAGGTCCATTACCTCGAACCATATGGACTCTCAGCGGAAGTGAGCCTTGTCGCCGAAGAGGACGTCCAGCTGGATTTTGCCGATAGGCGAGCAGGACTTCCCATGCACGATGTCGTGGAAGACAGTACTGGTCGGCAGGACGTCCGTATCCTTGAGCCCGAGCTTGAGGAGAGTGTCGAGGTAGAGGATGTTGATGCTGCTGCCGCCATCGACCAACACCTGAGAGAACCGGCAGGTGAGCCTCTTGGAGGCAAAAGTGGGGTCGAGGACAAGAGCGTATGAGCCTGGGTTGGGCATCACCGTAGGATGGTCTACCAGGCTCCATGTGATTGGCATGTCAGACCAATGCATGTATTGGGGAACCGGTGGAACCGTGGCATTCACCTCGCGCCGTCTCTGGCGCAGGTTATGCTTGTCGTCGCCTTCACTGGTGAAGACGACGAATGCTCCGTCTTGATGGGGGTAGTCGTCGTGGAGGCGGCCATCGTCGCGAGGCGGCGGTGGTGGAGCCGGAGCGGACCAAGAGCCGGTGCATGAGGCGCAGCCTGCGCACCTGGGGCAGCTGGCAGGCCATCCCCTTGCGACAGTCGGTGTGCGAAGCTGCATTGTCGAAGGGTGTGGGTAGACGGTTGTGCCCCAGAATGTATCTTGCAGGGGGCGTCAAGCACTTGCTCGAACGTCTGCTTGGGCAGGCAGTTTGCATTGCCCCTGTTGGGACGCTTCCGCTGAGGGCCGGCTTGAGGAGTCGACGTCTCACCCACCACGCTGGCTACCAACTTGTTGTTGGAGCACGAATCCATCTGATCCGCCTTGCACTTGTTGTTGTTCTGGCCGCCTCGACCGTCTCCAGCCAGCTTGGGAGTAGCCGGCGTGGGGACAGCCTTGTCCGAGGCGGTCACCTTGACTCGCATCGCCGAGTCGGCCGTGGCGTACTTGTCCGCCTTGTCCATGAGCACCGCCAGAGAGGTGGGCTCGGAGCACATGAGTTTGTGCTTGAGAAGGGTGCCGTCTCGGCAGCCGTCGATGAAGTACTGGATGGCCTGTACCTCACGCACCCCCTCGCAGGAGTTGCGGAGCTCCGTCCACCGAGTGACGTAGTCGCGAAGGGGTTCGTCGGGCCTCTCAACGCACATGGCTAGCTCGCGAGGCCGGCCAGGGTGCTTGTAGGTGCCAGTGAAGTTGCGGACGAACGCCTCCTCGAAGTCCACCCATGAGTTGACGCTGCCGGCTGGAAGGCTCTTAAGCCAAGTCCGAGCCGAGCCGGCCAACATGAGTGGCACGTAGTGGACTCCTACGCGCTTGTTGCCCCTGGCAATGCAGACGGCTGTGGTGTAGTCGATCAGCCAGTCCTCTGGCTTGGCAGTGCCATTGTACTTGGGCGTGTCCCGAGGCAAGGTGAAGCCTCGAGGGAATGGCTCCCCTCGGATCCGGGGGCCGAAGCAGGCCGGACCGATGGGACCGTCCTCCTCCAGGAGGGCTGACTGGGCCAGGGTGATGAGACGCCTGCGGGCGTCCTGGTCACCCTGGGGAATGCGAGCGCCGATCCGAGCCGCGAGCGGAGAAGCACCTCGTGAACCGGAAGTGTGGGTTCTCCGCGGACGAGGAACCTCACATGCCAAGTCGCTGTCGTCACCTCCGTGACGCTTGCTCGAAGTATGCTCACTCTGGCGCTGGGAGCGCCGGTCTTGACTTGCCTCGCCCCTCCACGTGGAGGTGCGATGCGAGCGAGAGTCCTCCGCGTGGTGATGACCGCTAGGGTTGCGGCGCGCTCTGGGGTTGGGTCCCGGAGACTCTGACTGGGCCTGACCGGGGTCAAGCCGTGATGTCTACTACGCAACCTTCTCCTTGTAGACGTTGTTGGGCCTCCAAGTGCAGAGGGTTGTAGGACAGTAGCAATTTTCCCTCAAGTGGGTGACCTAAGGTTTATCAATCCGCAAGAGGCATAGGATGAAGATGGTCTCTCTCAAGCAACCCTACAACCAAATAACAAAGAGTCTCTTATGTCCCCAACACACCCAATACAATGGTAAGTTGTATAGGTGCACTAGTTCGGCGAAGAGATGGTGAAACAAGTGCAATATGGATGGTAGGTATAGGTTTTCATAATCTGAAATTACAAAAACAGCAAGGTAACTAGTAACAAAAGTGAGCACGAACGGTATTGCAATGCGTGGAAACAAGGCCTAGGGTTCATACTTTCACTAGTGAAGTTCTCTCAACAAAGATAACATAATTATATCATATAACTAGCCCTCAACATGCAACAAAGAGTCACTCCAAAGTTACTTAATAGCGGAGAACAAACGAAGAGATTACTGTCCGGTACGAAACCACCATAAAGTTATTCTTTCTGATCGATCTATTCAAGAGTTCGTACTAGAATAACACCTTAAGATACATATCAACCAAGACCCTAATGTCACCTAGATACTCCATTGTCACCTCAAGTATCCATGGGCATGATTATACGATATACATCACACAATCTCAGAATCATCTATTCAATCCAACACATAGAACTTCAAAGAGTGCCCCAAAGTTTCTACCGGAGAGTCAAAACGTGTGCCAACCCCTATGCATAGGTTCCCAATGTCACGAACCCGCAAGTTGATCACCAAAACATACATCGAGTACTCACATGAATCCACGTGTGCCAACCCATATGCATAGGTTCCCAATTGTCACAAACCCGCAAGTTGATCACAGCAGATAGACACGTGCAAGACATACATCAAGTGTTCTCAAAGACTCAATCCGGGGGAAACTCAATTCATTACAAGAAGGGAGAGGGGGAAGAACATCATAAGATCCAACTATAGTAGCAAAGCCCATGGTACATCGAGATCAAGACATCTCAAGAACACGAGAGAGCGAGAGAGAGAGAGAGAGATCAAACACATAGCTACTGGTACATACCCTCAGCCCTGAGGGAGAACTACTCCCTCCTCGTCATGGGGATTGTCGGGATGATGAAGATGGCCACCGGAGATGGATTCCCCCTTCGGCAGGGTGCCGGAACGGGCTTCAGATTGGTTTTTGGTGGCTACAGAGGCTTGCGGCGGCGGAACTCCCGATCTAGGTTTCTTTTGGGGGGTTTCTGAATTTATAGGAATTTATGGCGGTGGAATTGCGTCCGTTGGGCCCATGAGAAGGTCACATGCCTGCACGGTGCGACCTGGGGGGTAGGCTGCGCCCCATGGGCTTGTGACTCCCTCGTGGCTCTTCTGGCCTTCTTACAAAGCTTCGGGGGTCTCTTTTGGTCCAAAAAAATCATCGTAAAGTTTCATTCCATTTGGACTCCGTCTAAAAAAGGGTCAAAAACACGGAAAAGACAGAAACTGGCACTTGGCACTGAGTTAATAGGTTAGTCCCAAAAAAGATATAAAATAGCATATTCATGCATATAAAACATCCAAAGTTGACAAGATAATAGCATGGAACCATCAAAAATTATAGATACGTTGGAGACGTATCAAGCATCCCCAAGATTAACTCCTGCTCGTCCTCGAGTAGGGAAGTGATAAAGAATGAATTTTTGATGTGGAATGCTACCTAGCATAGTTGTCCTTTGCAACTTCTTTCACGTGACATGAATGTTCAGATCCGTAAGATTCAAAACAATAGTTTCCTATTGACGTGAAAACAATAATACTTCAAGCAAACTAGCAAGGTAATCATGAACTTTCAAAATAACAAGGCCAATGGAAGTTATCCCTACAAAATCATATAGTCTAGCTATGCTCCATCATCCTCACACAACTAATGTAAATGATGCACAACCCCGGTATTGGCCAAGTAATTGTTTTCGCACTCTTACTTTCTCAAACCTTTTATAACTATCACGCAATACATGAGCGCGAGCCATGGATATAGCACTATAGGTGGAATAGAGCGTGGTGGTGGTTGTGAGACAAAAGAAGGAGATGGTCACATTGAATCGGCGTATCAAAAGGCTATGGAGATGCCCATTAATAGATATCAATGTGAATGACTAGGGATTGCCATACAAGAGATGCACTAGAGCTATAAGTATGTGAAAGCTCAAAAGTAGAACTAGTGGGTGTGCATCCAACTTGCTTGCTCACGAAGACCTAGGGCAATTTTGAGGAAGCCCATCATTGGAATATACAAGCCAAGTTATATAATGAAGATTCCCACTAGCATGTGGTAGTGACAAAGCAAGACGCTCTCAATCATGAAGAACATGGTGCTATCATGACGCACAAGTGTGGAACAAGATAGTAGCATTGTCCCTTCTCTCTTTTTCTCTCTTTTCTTTTTTTCATTTGGGCTCTTAGGCCTCTTTTTTCTCTTTTTTGGGCTATTTGGCCTTTTTTTATTTCCTCACATGGGACAATGCTCTAATAATGATGATCATCACACTTTTATTTACTCATAGCTCAAAATGATGATGACTCTATAGGAAATGCCTCCGGCAGTGTACCGGGATGTGCAACGATCTAGAATGGTGTATGACGTTGAAACATCTCGCTAGCTATATTACGATCATGCAATGGCAATATGAGAGTGACGGCACAAGTCATGAGACGGAGCGGTGGGAGTTGCATGGCAATATATCTCGGAATGGCTATGAAAATGCCATAGTAGGTAGGTATGGTGGCTGTTTTGAGGAAGGAATTTGGTGGGTTTGTGCATCGGCGAGAATTGCGCGGCACTAGAGAGGCTAGCAATGGTGGAAGGTGAATGTGCATCTATACCATGGACTCACATTAGTCATGAAGAACTCACATACTTGTTGCGAAAGTTTATATTAGTAATCGAAACAAAGTGCTAAACGCATACCCCGTGGGGAGGGGTTGGTAGGTGTTAACCATCGCGCGATCCCGACCTCAACACAAAGGATGACAATCAATAGATCAATTATGCTCTGACTTCCTAACATAGCGCTTCACCATACGTGCATGCTACGGGAATCACCAACTTCAACACAAGTATTTCTAGATTCACAACACCCTACTAACATAACTCTTAATATTACCGAATCCACGTCTCAAAACTAATTGAGGAGAATCAAAACTTCTCTTTCTATTCAATGCACATGAAGATGGAGGTTTTTGTATCCTCTTTGGGTACCTATCACATTTGGGACTACTTTCATAGCATAATCCAACTACCAAATTGCGCACCGCCGTGCTCTAAAGATATAAGTGAAGCACAGGAGCAAAAGTATCTAGCTCAAAATATATAAGTGAAGCACAAGAGCAAAAGTATCTAGCTCAAAAGATATAAGTGAAGCACTATGAGCATTCTAGCAAAATCACGATGAGTGCATGTCTCTCTCTATCAAAAAGGTGTGCAGCAAGTATTATTGTGACACAACAAAAAGAAGAAAAAGAGTCCTATGATACAAGACGCTCCAAGCAAAACACATATTATGTGGTGAATAAAAATATAGCTCCAAGTAATGTTACCGATGGATTGAAGACGAAAGAGGGGATGCCTTCCCGGGGCATCCCCAAGATTAGGCTTTTTGGTATCCTTGAATATGGCTTGGGATTCCTGGGCATCCCCAAGCTTAGGCTCTTGCCACTCCTTGTTCCATAGTCCATCGAAACTCTACCCAAAACTTGAAAACTTCACAACACAAAACTTAACGGAACTTCGTGAGATGGGTTAGTATGATAACGAGAAAATAAATCACTTGGGTACTGACAAAACAAGACTCATAATTATTTTCACACAGTGCCTACTGTATCTTACTATTTCCACAATTTATATTACTCAAAATAATCTATGGAAACACCAAAACAAGCAAACTATGCATTGAAAACAGAATCTGTCCAAAACAGAACAGTCTGTAATGATCTGAATGATCACCATACTTCTGCACCTCCAAACTTTTTGAAAAATTACGACAGTAAGGGAAATTTTCATATAAATCCGCAGAAAAAAGAATAAACTCAAAATCTATTTCTGGATAGAAATGAAAAATCATTTCGTGAGCAGAAAGTTTCTGTCTTTTTCCAGCATGATCAAACAACTATCACCCAAGCTATCATAAAGGCTTTACTTGGCACAAACGCTAATTAAAACACGAAAAACACAATCATAATAGAATTATGATGGTGTGGAAAAAGCAAAACAGAAAGCAAAAAGAAAAAGAAAATTCATTGGGTTGCCTCCCAACAAGCGCTATCATTTAACGCCCTTAGCTAGGCATTGATTCCAATGATGCTCACATAAAAGGTAAGGATTGAAACACAACGAGAGCATCATGGAGCATATGGCTAGCACATTTAAGTCAAACCCACTTCCTATGCATAGGGATTTTGTGAACAAACAACTTGTTGGAGCAAGAATCAACTAGCATAGGAAGGCCAAACAAGCATAGCTTCAAAAATTTCAACACATGGAGAGGAAGCTTGATACTATTGCAATAAGTAGAAGCATATGATCCTCTCTCATAGTAATTTTCAGTAGCATCATGAATGAATTAAACAATATAACCAGCACCTAAAGCATTCTTTTCATGATCTACAAGCATAGAAATTTTACTACTCCCCACATAAGGAAATCTATTCTCAAGAATAGTAGTGGGAGTATCGTAAAAGACTTGAGCACTACAAATTGTGTACACAATGAAAAAGCAAGGTTTAGCAAAGGGGTTTTCGAAAGTATAACAAGTTTTATCATCCCTCTTCTTCAAAGCATAAGTATCCTCACAATAATCATCATAGATAGGGGGCATGCTTTCATCAAAATGATTTTGATCATTCAAAGTGGAATAACTAAAAAGATCATCTTCATCAAATATAGCATCCCCAAGCTTGTGGCTTTGCATATCATTAGCATCATGGGTATTCAAAGAATTCATGCTAAGAACATTGCAATCATGCTCATTATTCACATATTCTATGCCAAGCAATCTATGTAATTCTTCTTTCAGCACTTGAGCACAATTTTCCTTCCCATCATGCTCACGAAAGACATTGAAAAGATGGAGCATATGAGGCATCCTCGATTCCATTTTTTATTGTTTTCTAGCGAAAGAACAAGAAACAAAAAGATTCGATTGCAAGATCTAAAGATATACCTTCAAGCACTAACCTCCTGAAAATGCTTCGTTGACGGGATGTTAGTGCCGCTTACCTAGCCTCCCCGGCAACGGCGCCAGAAAAATGCTTAATGTCTACTACGGAACCTTCTCCTTGTAGACGTTGTTGGGCCTCCAAGTGCAGAGGGTTGTAGGACAGTAGCAATTTTCCCTCAAGTGGGTGACCTAAGGTTTATCAATCCGCAGGAGGCGTAGGATGAAGATGGTCTCTCTCAAGCAACCCTGCAACCAAATAACAAAGAGTATCTTGTGTCCCCAACACACCCAACACAATGGTAAGTTGTATAGGTGCACTAGTTCGGAGAAGAGATGGTGAAACAAGTGCAATATGGATGGTAGGTATAGGTTTTCGTAATCTGAAATTACAAAAACAACATGGTAACTAGTAACAAAAGTGAGCACGAACGGTATTGCAATGCGTGGAAACAAGGCCTAGGGTTCATACTTTCACTAGTGAAGTTCTCTCAACAAAGATAACATAATTGGATCATATAACTAGCCCTCAACATGCAACAAATAGTCACTCCAAAGTCACTAATAGCGGAGAACAAACGAAGAGATTATTGTTGGGTACGAAACCACCATAAAGTTATTCTTTCTGATCGATCTATTCAAGAGTGCGTACTAGAATAACACCTTAAGATACATATCAACCAAGACCCTAATGTCACCTAGATACTCCATTGTCACCTCAAGTATCCGTGGGCATGATTATACGATATGCATCACACAATCTCAGAATCATCTATTCAATCCAACACACAAAACTTCAAAGAGTGCCCCAAAGTTTCTACCGGAGAGTCAAAATGTGTGCTAACCCCTATGCATAGGTTCCCAATGTCACGAACCCGCAAGTTGATCACCAAAATATACATCGAGTACTCACATGAATCCACGTGTGCCAACCCATATGCATAGGTTCCCAATTGTCACAAACCCGCAAGTTGATCACAGCAGAT
This sequence comes from Hordeum vulgare subsp. vulgare, assembly GCF_904849725.1. NCBI lineage: Eukaryota > Viridiplantae > Streptophyta > Magnoliopsida > Poales > Poaceae > Hordeum > Hordeum vulgare. Next base: position 558,651,071 of record NC_058524.1, on the reverse strand, counting down.
AGACACGTGCAAGACATACATCAAGTGTTCTCAAAGACTCAATCCGATAAGATAACTTCAAAGGGGAAACTCAATTCATTACAAGAAGGGAGAGGGGGAAGAACATCATAAGATCCAACTATAGTAGCAAAGCCCACGGTACATCAAGATCAAGACATCTCAAGAACACGAGAGAGAGAGAGAGATCAAACACATAGCTACTAGTACATACCCTCGGCCCTGAGGGAGAACTACTCCCGCCTCGTCATGGAGATTGTCGGGATGATGAAGATGGCCACCGGAGATGGATTCCCCCTTCGGCAGGGTGCCGGAACGGGCTCCAGATTGGTTTTTGGTGGCTACAGAGGCTTGCGGCGGCGGAACTCCCGATCTAGGTTTCTTTTGGGGGGGTTTCTGAATTCATAGGAATTTATGGCGGTGGAATTGCGTCAGTTGGGCCCACGAGAAGGTCACAAGCCTGCACGGTGCGACCTGGGGGGTAGGCCGTGCCCCAAGGGCTTGTTACTCCCTCGTGGCTCTTCTCGCCTTCTTACAAAGCTTCGGGGGTCTCTTTTGGTCCGAAAAAATCATCGTAAAGTTTCATTCCATTTGGACTCCATCTGAAAAAGGGTCAAAAACACGGAATAGACAGAAACTGGCACTTGGCACTGAGTTAATAGGTTAGTCCCCAAAAAGATATAAAATAGCATATTCATGCATATAAAACATCCAAAGTTGACAAGATAATAGCATGGAACCATCAAAAATTGTAGATACGTTGGAGAGGTATCAAGCCACGTCTGTTGTTCGTTGGCGGCGTCAAGGAGATCCTTGACCCGCTTCTCCTAGAAAGCACGCTCCTCGCCGTCCAAGATTGACATTTCTCCCATGGCCACCTGCGCCACCCGCAAGTTGGCCGCAGGGGTCTCGTAGGAGGGCTGGTTGCCGCCTAAGATCTCAGCGATGAATCGGCCGCTGCCGCGGACTGATCCAAGCCGGCTAGGGGCCTCGGAAATCGGAGTGAGGCCGTATGCGGAGGTATACTCGCGCTGCACAGCCTCCATCCAACGCTTTGCCGAGGCGACGGCAATGCCCTCCTCCAAGATATGCTTGTGAGCCTCCTCCAGTGAGGCTCGGGCGTCGTTAGGGTTTGCGGAAGCAGCGATGGTTGTCTTCAGGCCGGTGAGAGCGTCCTGAAGGGTATCAGCAGTGATAGCAGCAGGCTCACCAGCGTTTGCTGACGCCTTGCCATGAGCCGTGCTAGTGCCAACGCCGATAACCATCACCTCCACGACGTTGGAGACAGCGGAGACGTGGTACGGGGTGAAGAACCCCACCGACGGCGGAGGGCCGTCGAATACGAGTACGTTGCTGGGGTACACGTCATGTGCAGGCGTCTCAGCGATAGAGAGCCTGCTGAAGCTGGCGCATAGCGCCTCAACGTCGAAGTCCTCGCCGAAGCAGCGAGGGCCATCGTTGAGACGTATGTCGCTAAAGAGAAGCTTGAGGTTCTCCATAGCAGCGACAACGATGCTAGGAGTCGCCTCGTCATCGGAATTTTTGTCCGAATCCGCCTGGCGGACGGGGACATCGATCATCATCGATGTTGCCTCACCGAAAGTGGGCTCCACGGGCATGCAGATCGATCCGGACGCGATGCATCCGGTGGTGTAGGTGCGGGGCCCCGCCCAGCGCGTAAAGCCAAACGATGCCGCGATCGGCCCCAAAGTGGGCGCCAAATGTCGGTGAATACTCACAACATATGCCATAGGTAGGCTAAAGTCGGTGAGAACCTTAGGGACGATGGAGGGCGCTCGGGACGAGGTTGGTACAAGCAGGGAACGCATGATGTACCCAGGTTCAGAGCTCTCCATAGAGATAAGACCCCTAGTCCTGCCGGAGTGTATGATGTATATGGATGGAGTACAAGGTTGCTCCTGGAGTTGTGTTGAGGAGGAGGAAGAGGGGAGCAGCCGGCTCGTCTCTGTCTCTCTCTATGTGGTTGGTGGGTCTGAAGTGTTGTTTGACCGACCCTTGCTACTTCTCAAACAACAGCGCCAGAAATTGACACTTTGACGGAGACTTGCTTGCGTTGGCTTTTCCCTTGAAGAGGAAAGGGTGATGCAGCACAGGAGCAGTAAGTATTTCCCTCAGTTTGGGAACCAAGGTATCAATCCAGTAGGAGAATCTCGCCAAGTCCAGAATACATGCACAAACAGAAAAGAGCTTGCACCCAACGCTATAAAGGGGTTGTCAATCCCTTCAAGATTGATTGCAAAGTGAGATCTGAAGGCGGAAAGTGCAACGAAGAAAAAGAGTAAGGCTGAAAATATGGTGTGGAGTAGACCCGGGGCCATAGTGTTCACTAGAGGCTTCTCTCAAAATAGCAAATATTATGGTGGGTGAACAAATTACTGTCGAGCAATTGATAGAACCGCGCAAAGGCATGACGATATCTAAGGAAATGATCATACATATAGGCATCACGTCCGAGACAAGTAGACCGATACTTTCTGCATCTACTACTATTACTCCACACATCGACCGCTATCCAGCATGCATCTAGTGTATTGAGTTCATGACGAACAGAGTAACGCCTTAAGCAAGATGACATGATGTAGAGGGATAAACTCAAACCAATGATAAAACCCCCATCTTTTTACCCTTGATGGCAACAACACAATGCGTGCCTTGCTACCCCTTCTATCACTCGGTGAGGTCACCGCACGGTATGAACCCAAAACCAAGCACTTCTCCCATTGCAAGAATCATAGATCAAGCTGGCCAAACAAAACCCACAACTCAAAGAGAATTACAAGGATATGAAATCATGCATAAGAGAGATCAGAAGAAACTCAAATAAGATTCATAGATAATCTGATCATAAATCCACAATTCATCGGATCTCGACAAACACACCGCAAAAGAAGATTACATTATATAGATCTCTATGAAGATCATGGAGAACTTTGTATTGAAGATCCAAGAGAGAGAAGAAGCCATCTAGCTACTAGCTATGGACCCGTAGGTCTATGGTGAACTACTCACGCATCATCGGAGAGGTCATGGTGTTGATGAAGAAGCCCTCCGTATCCGAATCCCCCCTCCGGCAGGGCACCAGAACGTGCCCCAGATGGGATCTTGCGGAGACAGAAGCTTGCGGCGGCGGAAAAGTACTTTCGATGATCTCCTCATTTTTTTCTGGAATTTATGGGAATTTATAGGCGAAAGACCTAGGGAAGAGGTGGCCTAGGGAGCCCACAAGCCTGGGAGGCGCGGGCCCCCTGGCCGCGGCTAGGGGGCTTGTGGGGTCCCTGGTGGCCCCCTGCCTTGGTTCTCAAGCTTCCCGATCTTCTTCTGTTTTGGAAAAAATCTTTTCGGAAGTTTTATTCCGTTTGGACTCCGTTTAAAATCCTCCTCTGAAAAGGGTCAAAAACACGGAAAAAACAGCAATTGGCACTTGGCACTAAGTTAATAGGTTAGTCCCAAAAAATATATAAAAGTATACAAAACATCCAAAGTTTGACAAGATAATAGCATGAACCATCAAAAATTATAGATACATTGGAGACGTATCAAGCATCCCCAAGCTTAACTCCTGCTCGTCCTCGAGTAGGGAAGTGATAAAGACTGAATTTTTGATGTGGAATGCTACCTAGCATAGTTGTCCTTTGCAACTTCTTTCGTGTGACATGAATGTTCAGATCCGTAAGATTCAAAACAATAGTTTTCTATTGACATGAAAACAATAATACTTCAAGCAAACTAGCAAGGTAATCATGAACTTTCGAAATAACAAGGCCAAAGAAAGATATCCCTACAAATCATATAGTCTGGCTATGCTCCATCATCCCCACACAACTAATTTAAATCATGCACAACCCCGGTATTAGCCAAGTAATTGTTTTTGCACTCTTACTTTCTCAAACCTTTTACAACTATCACGCAATACATGAGCGTGAGCCATGGATATAGCACTATAGGTGGAATAGAGTGTGGTGGTGGTTGTGAGACAAAAAAGGAGGAGATGGTCACATTGACTCGGCATATCAAAGGGCTATGGAGATGCCCATTAATAGATATCAATGTGAATGAGTAGGGATTGCCATACAAAGGATGCACTAGAGCTATAAGTATGTGAAAGCTCAAAAGGAGAACTAGTGGGTGTGCATCCAACTTGTTTGCTCACGAAGACCTAGGGCAATTTGAGGAAGCCCATCATTGGAATATACAAGCCAAGTTATATAATAGATTCCCACTAGCATATGGTGGTGACGAAACGAGAGGCTCTCAATCATGAAGAACATGGTGCTTTTATGAAGCACAAGTGTGGAAAGAGATAGTAGCATTGTCCCTTCTCTCTTTTTCTCTCTTTTATTATTATTATTATTTTATTTAGGCTCTTGGGCCTCTTTTTTATTATTTTTGGGCTCTTTGGCCTCTTTTTTTTCCTCACATGGGATAATGCTCTAATAATGATGATCATCACACTTTTATTTACTCACAGCTCAAAGCTCATAATGATGATGACTCTATAGGAAATGCCTCCGGCAGTGTACCGGGATGTGCAACGATCTAGCTTGGCGTATGACGTTGAAACATCTCGCTAGCTATCTTACGATCATGCAATGACAATATGAGAGTGACGGCATAAGTCATGAGACGAACGGTGGGAGTTGCATGGCAATGTATCTCGGAATGGCTATGAAAATGCCATAGTAGGTAGGTATGGTGGCTGTTTTGAGAAAGGCATATGGTGGGTTTATGCACCGGGAAGAATTGCGCGGCACTAGAGAGGCTAGCAATGGTGGAAGGTGAAAGTGCATCTATACCATGGACTTACATTAGTCATGAAGAACTCACATACTTGTTGCGAAAGTTTTTATTAGTAATCAAAACAAAGTGCTAAACGCATACTCCTAGGGGAAGGGTTGGTAGGTGTTAACCATCGCGCGATCCCGACCGCAACACAAAGGATGACAATCAATAGATCAATTATGCTCTGACTTCCTAACATAGCGGTTCACCATACGTGCATGCTACAGGAATCACTAACTTCAACACAAGTATTTCTAGATTCACAACACCCTACTAACATAACTCTTAATATTACCAAATCCACGTCTCAAAACTAATTGAGAGGAATCAAAATTCTCTTTCTACTCAATGCACATGAAGATGGAGGTTTTTGTATCCTCTTTGGGTTCCTATCACCTTTCGGACTACTTTCATAACACAAGCCAACTACCAAGTTACGCACCGTCGTGCTCTAAAAGATCTAAGTGAAGGACATAGAGCAAAATTATCTAGCTCAAAAGATATAAGTGAAGCACGATGAGCATTCTAGCAAAATCACGATGAGTGCATGTCTCTCTCAAAAGGTGTGCAGCAAGGATGTTTGTGACACAACAAAAAGAAAAGACTCCTACGATACAAGACGCTCCAAGAAAAACACATATCATGTGGTGAATAAAAATATAGCTCCAAGTAATGTTACCGATGGATTGAAGACGAAAGAGGGGATGCCTTCGAGGGGCATCCCCAAGCTTAGGCTTTTTGGTGTCCTTGAATTTGGCTTGGGATGACTTGGGCATCCCCAAGCTTGACCTCTTTCCACTCCTTATTTTTTTGTCCATGAGAACTTCACCCAAAACTTGAAAACTTCACAACACAAAACTTAAACAGAAACTCGTGATAACATTAGCACAAGAAAATAAACTACCACCTCTTTAGGTACTGTAGCAATCTTGATTTCTATTTATATTGATGTTAGATTACTATATTCTCACTTTTCCATGGCTAGTACCCCCCGATACTATCCATAGTTTCATCAAAACAAGCAACCAACTCAACAAAAACAGAATCTGTCAAAAACAGACCAGTCTGTAGCAATCTGTATACTTCGTATACTTCTGTTACCTCAAAAATTCTGACAAATTACGAATGTTTGGGAAAATAGCATATCAACCAGAAGAAAAAAGAATCAACTCAAAATCTCTTTCTGAATAAAAATAAAAAATAATCTCGTGAGCGAAAAGTTTCTGTCTTTTTCCAGCAGGATCAAACAACCATCACCAAGACTAGTCACAAAGGTTTTACTTGGCTCAAACACAAAAAGAAACACAAAAGACACTATCATAACAGAATTATGATGGTGTGGACGTAACAGAACAGAAAAAGAAGATAAATTCATTGGGTTGCCTCCCAACAAGCGCTATTGTTTAACGCCCTTAGCTAGGCATTGATAATTCAATGATGCTCACACAAAAGACAAGAATCGAAGCACAACGAGAGCATCATAACGCAAGTGAAAATCACATCTAATTTTAACATACTTCCTATGCATATGCATTTTATAGGAAAACAAATTATCAAGACAACCAATAGTTGCCATATGCAAGGAAGAAGAAAGAGACAAGAGTAATCTCAGCATAACGAGAGGTGAATTGGTAACATGAAAGTTTCTACCACAATATTTTCCTCTCTCATAGCATTTACATGTCGGATCATATTCAAATTCAACAATATAGCTATCACAAAGGATATTCTTTTCATGATCCACATGCATGCAAAGTTGACGCTCTTAAAAAATAGTGGGATTATCATCAACTAAAGTCATGACTTCTGCAAACCCACTTTCAATAAAATTGCAAATATCATATTCATCATGAGGCTTAAACAAATTTTCAAGATCGTAAGAAAGATCATCACCCCAATCATGATTATTGCAACAAGTAGGGGACATAGAAAAACTAGCATCCCCAAGCTTAGGGTTTTGCATATTTTTAGCATGATTGACACTAATAGGATTTATAGTGAAACCATTCAAATCATGCTTTTCATTCAAGGAGCCCTCGTGAATCACTTCATAAATCTCTTCATCACGATTTTCAGATTCACGCATCTCAAGCGAAAAAAGGCAAACGAAAAAAGGCAAATATTTTTTTGTAAATTTTTGTTTTTCAGAAGTGGGGGAGAGGAAAACGAGAGGCAAAAAAGTAAATGCAAGAGATGAATTTGCGACACTTACTTGGATGAGTTCTTGACTTGATCCTCCCCGGCAACGGCGCCAAAAATCCTTCTGCTACTTCTCAAACAACAGCGCCAGAAATTGACACTTTGACGGAGACTTGCTTGCGTTGGCTTTTCCCTTGAAGAGGAAAGTGTGATGCAGCACAGGAGCAGTAAGTATTCCCTCAGTTTGAGAACCAAGGTATCAATCCAGTAGGAGAATCTCGCCAAGTCCAGAGTACCTACACAAACACAAAAGAGCTTGCACCCAACGCTATAAAGGGGTTGTCAATCCCTTCAAGATTGATTGCAAAGTGAGATCTGAAGGCGGAAAGTGCAACGAAGAAAAAGAGTAAGGCTGAAAATATGGTGTGGAGTAGACCCGGGGCCATAGTGTTCACTAGAGGCTTCTCTCAAAATAGCAAATATTACGGTGGGTGAACAAATTACTGTCGAGCAATTGATAGAACCGCGCAAAGGCATGACGATATCTAAGGAAATGATCATACATATAGGCATCACGTCCGAGACAAGTAGACCGATACTTTCTGCATCTACTACTATTACTCCACACATCGACCGCTATCCAGCATGCATCTAGTGTATTGAGTTCATGACGAACAGAGTAACGCCTTAAGCAAGATGACATGATGTAGAGGGATAAACTCAAACCAATGATAAAACCCCCATCTTTTTACCCTTGATGGCAACAACACAATGCGTGCCTTGCTACCCCTTCTATCACTCGGTGAGGTCACCGCACGGTATGAACCCAAAACCAAGCACTTCTCCCATTGCAAGAATCATAGATCAAGCTGGCCAAACAAAACCCACAACTCAAAGAGAATTACAAGGATATGAAATCATGCATAAGAGAGATCAGAAGAAACTCAAATAAGATTCATAGAAATTTTTATCATAAATCCACAATTCATCGGATCTCGACAAACACACCGCAAAATAAGATTACATCGGATAGATCTCCATGGAGATCATGGATAACTTTGTATTGAAGATCCAGGAGAGAGAAGAAGCCATGTAGCTACTAACTATGGACCCGTAGGTCTATGGTGAACTACTCACGCATCATCGGAGAGGTCATGGTGTTGATGAAGAAGCCCTCCGTATCCGAATCCGCCCTCCGGCAGGGCACCAGAACGTGCCCCGGATGGGATTTTGTGGAGACAGAAGCTTGCGGCGGTGGAAAAGTACTTTCGATGATCTCCTGATTTTTTTCTGGAATTTATGGGAATTTATAGGCGAAAGACCTAGGGCAGAGGAGTCCCAGGGAGCCACAAGCCTGGGAGGCGCGGGCCCCCTGGTCGCGGCTAGGGGGCTTGTGGGGTCCCTGGTGGCCCCGTGCCTTGGTTCTCAAGCTTCCCGATCTTCTTCTGTTTCGGAAAAAATCTTTTCGAAAGTTTTATTCCGTTTGGACTCCGTTTAAAATCCTCCTCTAAAAAGGGTCAAAAACAGGAACTGGCACTTGGCACTGAGTTAATAGGTTAGTTCCAAAAAAGATATAAATGGCATACAAAACATCCAAAGTTTGACAAGATAATAGCATGAAACCATCAAAAATTATAGATACGTTGGACAAGTATCATCCCTCTGCATGGAGGGTGACCTGGAGTTTTTATAGACGAACCCACCGGCCTACAATGTGGATGAAGGGTACAAGAGTGGGACCCGGCTGGCAGCCTCGCCGGCTGGCCAAGGGCCCACGAGAGTCTTGTCTTGTCGCATGAGGGGCCCGCTGGCTGCGAGGTCTAGTTTGACTGTGGGACCCGCCGGCTAGCCAATGAAACTCTCGCGTAAGTTGACGCCGAGCACGCGCTGTACATCAAGCGTCGTCCAGCGAGATTCGTCATGGGCAGATAGTACGGCCGCCTCCACTGTTCCCCACGCCGAGTGCAGTAATGGAGTGGGAGTTTGACGGTCCGACACTATGTTGGGTGATGGATCAGAGCCAGGGTAGGTCAGTGGCGTGGCCACCAACGCTCCTACCTGCCGGGCACTCCAATCCAGTACCTTTGCTGACGCGTAGCCACCTTTAATCTTAGGGTCTCGTCATGACCTACGATCTGATGTAAATTGAGATCCCCGGTCGGCTAGCCGGCTTGGGCATGGCCGCCTCGTTCCTAGCCGGCTGGCTTGGCCAAGACGGTCAGGAAGAGGCAGCCGTCTCGCCTCTAGCCGGCAGGGGCTGCCTGGTTGGCCAAAGAGTTGGCCGCCTCATCCTCCAGCCGGCAGGGGCTGCCTAGCCGGCCAGAGGACTTGGGCCTTGGGAAACTATACTTGGTCATTCCCTTTGGGCAGGAAATGTAGGAGAAGGCTCGATGAGACTACCCCGGGGTTATCCCCCCGACACTCAGTCGGTGCTCGGCCAGTTCCCTGGGTACACCAGGCATGTCAGCGGGCTTCCATGCGAAGATGTCCTAGTTCTCACGGAGGAACTGGATGAGCTTGGCTTCCTATTTAGGGTCAAGGGTTGTTGAGATGTTGGTCGGGGCAGCTGTAGGATCCATCGAGTGGATGTTGACCTTCTTGATTTTGCCTGCCGACTGGAATGCAGACTCGGAAGCTGACTTCTTCGCACGCACTAGTTCGGCGGGATCTGCTGTCTGCCGGTACTCATCGAGCTCTGCCATTTCCATCTATTGGTCGGTGATCTTGGAGCCCTGCTACAAACATTCTTCTGCTCTTTGTCGATCGCCAATGATGGTGATGACTCCCTTCGGTCCTGGCATCTTCATCTTCAAATAAACATAACATGGTCGGGCCATGAAACGTACATACGCTGGTCGACAAAGTATGGCGTGGTAGGCACTCTGGAAGTCCACCACCTTGAATGTGAGTTTCTCCTTGCAGAAGTTCTTGTCAGAGCCGAAGACGACATCTAACGCGATCAGACTGAGTGACTTGGCCTTCTTCCCTGGGATCACTCCGTGAAACTGCATATTGTTGTCGCTGAGCTTCGACATCGGAATGCCCATCCCTTTGAGAGTGATAGCAGTCTGCGACCACTTGAGATACTTCGAGGCGGAAGGAGCTGCCATGTTGACCTCTCGGTTGACCACTTTCAGTCGACTCTTGCTTTCGACAGCAACGAAGATCATCAGAGTGGCATGGACCTTTGGGAAGGGGTCTTCTTGTTCTTCATCCTCTTTCTCTTGGTATTTCTCACTCGACTGATCCTCTCCAAATCTCTGGATCAACAGTCTTCACTGCCGAGTGGTATGTTTAGGCACGATTGTGTTGCCTTCTTCATCTATCTTCACGTGAATTACACACGGCTGATCAAGGACATCTGGTCCCGACTGCTTCTTGAATTTCTTTGGGGGGAATTGGCTCTTGCCCTTTCCCTTGAACTTTCCGCTCCCAGAGCGGCTGCTTCTGTCGGCGGTGTGCGCTCCACCTTCTGCTTCTGCTTTCGTTTGGAATTGGCATCTCCGTCGACTGCTTTGCCTTTGCTACTGCAGAGGCGATCTTCTTCTTCTCCATTGGCATAGCGGGTTGCTATCTCCATCATCTTGCTCATAGACATGTCTCCTGTCCGACCGAACTTCAAGTACGACTCGCGGTACCTGACGCCTGCCTTGAAAGCGCAAACTGCTTGATGCTCGGTGACGATCTCCACAGTGTGGTGAAGAGTGGTACAGCGCTGGATATAATTGCGCAAAGACTCACTCGGCTTCTGGATACAATGTTGTAGCTCTAAGAGACCAGCGGGGCACTTGCAGGTGCCCTCGAAGGTCTTGTTGAACACTTGGGCCAATTTTGCCCAGCAGTATATGCTTGGTGGAGCTAGTTGATTTAGCCAGGCACGGGCCGAACTATCCAGCATCAGGGGCAAGTGCTTCATCATGACGTTGTCATTGCCGCCGCCGATCTGAACTGCCAGTCGGTAATCATCTAGCCACGTCTCTAGCTTGGATTCTCTAGTGAACTTGCTTATTCCGATCGCCAACCTAAAGTTGGGGGAATATCAGCGGAGCGGATCGCTCGGCTGAAACACTCGGGTCCGGAGATGACAAAGCCACTTCCACTCGGATGATCACCGTCGTATCCATCACGATGGGCTCAGACTCTATCAACTCTCTTCTGAGTGAGATAGTCCCTTACATCACGCCTCTGGTCACGGTCGTCGCCCACCGATCGCCTTTCGTCGTTGCGCCAGGGCGCGTACGAACCACTCCACGGAGGAGAGCGTGAGCAATGGCGATCTTCACGATTGAACCGGGGGAGCGGATTCCGCCCCTGGTCTCTGTACCGATCTTCTCGGTGATCTCCTCCTCTGCGACACTGGGGAGAACCTAGGCTGTAAACCGACCAAACTGTGTCTGCTCGGACGGAATTGATGTGCAGTCTGTTGTGATACTGAGATACAGCGGAATTCTGCCGTTGTGCCGCCTGCAATACGGCACGGATCTTCTACACTCGTTTGCCCACTGATGAATTTGACGGCTGGATGGAGTCTGCAATCCTTGCGGCCGCAGCCAAGTTGAGGATAGGCGTGTGGAATACCTCGATGTTGTCGTGATGGGAAAGCTGACCGGATGCTGGAGGGCGCGGATGATGACGCGCACCCGAAGTATATTCGGTTTCCCGCTTGTCCTGCTTGGTCCTTGGCGGGCTCTCGTGTGAGCCGGTCATGAAAAGCTCCGCCGCAGGGCTGTGGTTCTCGCACTCGGAAGGAGAGCCAGACGGACTTGACACCGAGAGAGATGCAGCAGATAGAGGTGTAGTAGATTCAATGGCTGCCACCTACGGCAAAGAAGCTTGACGCGCGAGTGCATGACGCACCCAGCGCTGGAGCCGTGAGTGACCGTATCGCTTGTTGTGATGTGCGATGGAGAGCACGGTCGACGACGGAGTCGACGGTTGGCGAAGAAGAACTCCACACGAACTAGCGTGGAAGAATGTCGCCCCGCGAACTGGAAGCGCCTCGACATTGAGAGGCGCCTCCCGGAGCCATGCCGAATCGTTGGCGATGAAGACGACTGTGCCAAACACGATCTCGTGGCCCAGGCACAAATCACCGCCGAAATACATGATGAAGAGGAAAAAACGCAAACTTGTCGGAAGTCACCTAGACGCCTGCCCCAAGGTGGGCACCAATTGTCGTGGATATAAGCCTGACAATAGATGTGTAGTGTACGAAAGTAGAGGGCAGAGTCCTAGCTATGGCAAGGTTGTATGAGTTCAGGCCCCTCTGCGGTGGAGGTAACATCCCTATGTCTCAGTGCTCTTGGATCTTTAGTGTCGAGTGAAATATGAATGTTACAGAATGCAAACCCTTGTGCCAGAGGGGAGGGGTGGCTTATGTAGAGTGCGCTGCCCCTCATAACTGTCCAGCCTTCAAGGGTGCAACAAGTGAGATTGAATGCATACGTTACATGTAACGTATGCCATAAATGACATTAACTACAGTAGTCTAACGTCTGACCATTAGCCTCGCTGGAGTGGCTTCTGGTCTTCTATGTCGACTGGCTTCTGGTCTTTACCGAGTGGAATCCAGTCGTCGAGTATTAGGTAATCTTCCGAGTGGTTATTTACCGAGTGGATCAGAGGTCGTCTTAATCCAGTCGGTAAGTATCTTGTGTTCCTTAAGCTAATAATGAGACGCCCTTGGGTAGGACTTATAGGTCAGGCCTATGACCCTACCCTAGGGCTATAACCCCATCACTCACCTTGAGGATCGGTGCAAACTTTGTCGGTGCATCCAAACCCCGTGACATGATACACTATGTTGCATGTAAGCCACCTTATATCTTCCTCAAAACATCCACCATACCTATCTATCATGGAATTTCCATGGCCATTCCGAGATATATTGCCATGCAACTTCCACCGTCACATCATATGACTAGTACACTCATTGTCATATCGCTTTGCATGATCATGTAGCTGACATAGTATTTGTGACAAAGCCACCGTTCATCATTATCATACATGTTATGCTAGATCATTGCACATCCAGGTACACTGCCAGAGGCATTCATATAGAGTCATATTGTTTAGTAGTTTTTCGTATCAAGTTGTAAGTAAATAGAAGTGTGATGCTATTCATTATTTAGGGCACTGCCTTGGTGAGGAAAGGATGATGGAGACAATGATTCACCCATAAGTCGGGATGATACTCCGAACAAAAAAAATAAAAGAAAAAGAAAAGGAAAATAGATAATTAAAAAGGAAAAAAAGAAAAGAAGAAAAGAAGAAAAAAAACAAAAAAATGAAGAAAAGAGAGAAGGGACAGTGCTACTACCTCTTTTTCCACACTTGTGCTTCAAAATGGCACCATGTCTTTCATATAGAGTCTCATGTTTTGTCATCCCATATTCTAGTGGAAAATTTTCATTATAGAACTTGGCTTGTATATTCCTATGACGAGCTTCCTCAAATGCATGAGGTCTTCATGAGAAAGAAAGTTGGATTGTGGGGACCCTGACTAGCAAGTCGAGTTCGCCGTGCCCAATGACCCCAAGGATCAATGTTCACTGAACACAGATACTGAATAATAGAGTCTTACATCCAAGTACCGAAATTATTACATCAAACGACCAGAAGGTCGGGTTCAAGAGCGAGGCCTAAGGCCAAATTAAACAGATACATCGAGTAGCGGAAACTCGTAAGGGCTAAGCGGGGCCCATGCCATCAAGCCTACACCGACAGGCATTCTGACTTGGAAGCGTCCTAGATCGCAGGTTCGTCTTCGATGGCGTACTCGTCACCAAACTCCGGTCCTTCCATGTCTGGTCACTAATATAACCAGTGGAAAGCCAATGAGTACTTTGAATGTACTCGCAAACTGCCCATGATATGAACATTTATAGTGAAGAATAATAGCATCATGCATCTTTAGTGGAATGCAATTTGGTGGAATGATCAAGTATATGCAACAGGTTAAAGAATTACTCTTGAAGAACAGGTTACAGATATCAACATATCTGCTAAGGGTTGAACACACCGGGTTCACCCTATATGCCAAATCATCGGACTTGTCATAACCTCAATGTATTAATGAGGGCTAAACCATCCGGGTTTACCCTATATGCCAAGTCATCGGACTTAGTCATATTATTACTCTCAAGTAACACCGGTTATTAACACCATTTACCGAACTCACACACACACTCTTGGTTTATGCGGAAATGCTGGACGTAGTTTAAGCAGCACCACCCAACTGTCCTTGACCGTGGACACGGCTATTCGAATAGTTTACACTCTGCAGAGGTAGTACGCTGGACCCACGAGAAACGGGCAACTTCCGTGTCATCCACGACTCGCGGTATATCACATATACCACAGGTAAGTACCCGATCATCATCTTTCCCCTGACGATACTAGACAAAGAGGTCCACTCGATTGGTACCCAGCCCACATGTTGTACGTCTTACGAGCACCGACTCTGGACTGTATCAACCATGGAGGGACCAACGGTGTGCCTGGAACTCATAATAATGGCATAGTCATCCTACCTGGCACGACCCCATCACGAGAGTGACACCGATCACTCCCGCCACTAGTAATGTGGCTCTTTGCTAGTACCGACCAGAGTAATCAACAAAGCCCCGTCCCATAAAGGGGATCGTGGTCGTACTGGTAAGGTTGGGACGGTCGACACATCATAAATCTAATCCCATTTCCGAAACCATACTCACACAAAAACACCGGTGCATCACTTCACCAAAAGTGATCACCAACTCATCATCACCCTCGGGCATTAGTGGCACCCGACGGGGTTTTCATAAACTCTTTATTTAACTCATCATCATGCTTATGATAATATGCTCTATCATTACTTGTCAACATGGTAGGGTCAAGCTCAATGCAATGATCTTATAACTTTACTAATCAACATGACAGTAGCATGATCCTCATAGATAGTAGGGTCAGCTCATCATGTTTGTGCTCCGAGGAGCCATGTGAATAACATTACTACCATGCAAGTGCTTCGAAGAAGCCTTCGGTACCATCACCACAATGATGAACCGGCACTGTGATCACATGCAACGGGAAAAGTACTTGCTATTCTAGCATGCATCATTTCATATGCTCAAGTCATGGTCAAAGGCTGCTTGCCTTGGTCAGCTAGGTATCCGGGGTCTTCGAGGTCTTCCGCTCCGGATCCTCCGTCACTCGGTAACTCTACCGTCGAGAAAGGAATAAATAAATAATAGCTCTCACTAAAACAGATCACAAAGTGCTTTTAAAAATGTTGCAAAGTTTGAACAAATTCAGTTTATCATTTTGGAAAATGTTTCCTATAGTTTTTATTAGCTAAGCATATTTATTTAAAAGCAAACAGAAGCAAACTAATGCTTTTAATATCATTTTATTATACAAAAATAGTTTTTGTTTTTGATAAATGTCACACAATACAGAATCAATTACTACACATTTTTAGAAAATTACTCGTGGAAGAATCATATTTTTCTACTGGATAAATATTTTTGTAAAAATCATTTAAGTTGCTGGATTAAAATAAAAGGAAAAGGCCAGGGGGAAGATCCAGCCGGCCCAGCCAGCACGCCTGGCCGCTAGGCGCGCGCGGGCCAGGTTCAAACCTGACCTGCGGGCCCCTGGGGTCAGCGTCAGCGGCTGCGCGCGCTGGCTGCCCCCGGACACCGACAGGTGGGCTCCGCCTGTCGGGTCCTTCTCCTACCTCCAGCCAGAGAGGTGGAGACGGACGCCAGCGAGGCTACCGTTGTCCTCAGGCCAATCTAGGAGCAGGAACGGATCCCTCGTGCCTCCGCCTACCTGCTCGTGGTCGGGACGTCACCGGAGGTGGTCTGGGTCGCCGGCGACGAGATGACCGTGGCGGAAGGGTTTCGGGTCGGCGTTGAACTAGTGGCTAGGGGCACGGATTCGCTCGGGGAGGTTGGGGGAAATGGTCCTCACGTCAAGGGGAGTGTAATGGGAGGTCGGGCAGCGCAGGAGCCGACGTGTAGTCGGAGATCGACCGGAGCTTCGAGGAGGAGGGGCCTCGGTCGATTTCGAGCACCGGGGCTCTGCGAGCTCGATTGGGTGGCTAGGGGGTGTCTACTGGTTGTGCTGAAGCTGCTTGGAGGGTGCTGGGGTGCCGGGGGGAACCTATTTATAGGCCAGCGACGGTGACCCGACTCGGGCGCGCCGGTTACTCACCGTGGCGCGCGTGCGAGCACAGTGAGGTGCTGGCCGCGAAACCACGGGTTTGGGATGTGGTTTAGGACCTCGTGGTGCATCGTCCGTAGAGGGAAAGCGAGTGGGGTCGAGCCGCAGCGACCGTGCATGCTCGGCCGCGTCGGGCGCGCACGGGCACGCGTCGCCTGAGCTCTTGCGCGAGGGGAGAGGGTCCCTGGGGGGTAGCTTTGCACTGAATGGTTGTCGGGGGAGTGTTTGGTCATAACTGGGGATGTTGGGACTGGCCGGGGCGTCGTCCCCTTGCGGGAGGCTCTCTGGAGCGCGCCCAGAGCGCGGTTTTGGCATGCCACGACATGTGGGCTCGATCTGGGGCACTTGGGACGTGTCCTCCATGTCCTGAGTGTTGCTGGGAGTGTGCCTAGCCATTGTGTGTTAGTGGGAGCTCGAGCTGGTCAAGGGAGCAAGGAACACTAGTTTTGCCAGTACTGCCCTATGGCTCAAATTGGACTTCTTGTCACTTGTGCTTAGAGTTGGGGAGGGGCTGATTGACTGGGTGTTCAGGGTGTTCTAGGGCTCTAACCCACCAAGTTTGGGGCCTTGCCATTGGGTAAAATAGTGGCTAGGAGGGTTTTTACCTTCCTGTCAGTAGGTGCTCGACAGTGACTTGGGGTGCTTCCACTACACCACTGTAAAAGAAACTTAACAGGTTTGGTCTTGGGGTAAAAACATGGGGTTTCACCAAATTTGAGCTCCATTGAACAAGTTTAGCTTTGTAAACTTGAAAATGCCTCAAAATGACCAGTATTGTCCTTTACAAAGGAAGTGTGGCCAAACAGAGTCTCACAAATCCCATCTTTGGTGTGGAGTCCTCATTTGGGGTGTCAAACACCTCTGCAAATTTTCAGCTCCATTGGAGAAACTTTGCAATGTAGAGTTGTTCCAACTCTTCTCTGGACAGAGAGGGTTTTGGGCTCATTAGGTGCACTTCCCCACCTTGGATCAAGGTGAGATTTTAGGTGAGCACCTAATATGGCTTGGGAGGGCTCCTGTAATTTTATGGGAGTTTACTGAGATAATTTCCTTTGGAAACATCTCAAAAAGCTAAAACAGACAGAAATGGTTTTCAGGGTTTTACTCAAATAATTTTAATATAAAATAGGGTTGAAAATCTTATATGGAAAATATATGTCCTTCTGAGCTTCAATGAATTTACTCAGAATTTTCTAAGGCAGGAAAGCAATTTTCCTTGTGGGAATATCATTACTAGCCTTAGAAACAGACATAGATATAAAATAGGAAAATAATATTTTAAATCACCAATTAATGTTTTTAATGAATGAAAATAATATTTGGATCAGATCACCAACTTTGGTTGGAAGTTCCACTTGGCTTCATGAGCTAGTAGTGTATTCCAACATGGTGAAGGTGATCTTGATATAAAGGAAAAAGGGTTTTTGAAGAGAGCAAAATATTAAGTTTTCATGGGTTTGAGTCATCAAACAAGCAAGCATTCACTCAAACAAGGGTTTTCATTGCACTCACAACATTATTTGAAAAAGTTTTAACAAGCTCTGATTTTTGCAACATAAAATACTTGTGGTGAAAAACAGGGTGTGACAGACCTATCCCTCTTACAAGAATCTCGTCCCCGAGATTCCTAAGCTAAGCGTTAAATAGCCCGGGAAATTCTGATCGGAGATAGTCTTCACGTTCCCACATGGCTTCTGCTTCGGTATGGTTGCTCCACTGAATCTTGAAAAACTTGATGGTGCGGCTTCTGGTGCAACGCTCGGCTTCATCCAAAATGCGGATCGGTCTCTCGCGGTAGGTAAGATCCGGTTGAAGGTCAATAGCTTGATAATCAATGTCCTTGTAAAGATCGGGACGGTTCGGCACTTGCAAACACTTCCGGAGCTATGACACGTGGAACACGTTGTCCACACCCGAAAGCTCTGGATGTAGCTCCAACTGATAAGCTACTTCCCCGCGCCTTGCCGTGATCTTGAAGGGTCCAATGAACCTTGGAGCTAGCTTCCCCTTGACATGGAAACGCTTGGTCCCCTTGAGAGGCGTGACTCGTAAGTACACTTGGTCTCCGGGAGCGAACTCCACGTTTCTGCGGCGAGGGTCCGCATAGCTCTTGTGCCTTGACTTAGCTGCCTCCAGGTTCTCTCGGACAAGCTGAACCTTGTCCCCTGCTTCCTGCGGTGCTTCGGGTCCGAAAACTAGTCCTTCACCGGTTTCGGACCAATTGAGCGGGGTGCCGCACTTCCGCCCATATAACGCTTCGAATGGGGCTATCTGAAGACTGGACTGGTAGCTGTTGTTATAAGAAAACTCAGCAAACGGCAGGCTGTCTTCCCACTTGGCACCATGAGCCAAAACACAGGCGCGGAGCATGTCCTCAAGTATCTGGTTTACCCTCTCGGTCTGTCTGCCCGTCTGCGGGTGGAAAGCCGTACTGAAGGAGAGTTTGGTTCCGAGAGCTTCTTGAAACTTCTTCCAGAATCTTGCCTCGGTCGGACACGATCTCCTTGGGAACTCCATGGAGACTCACCACTCGATGAATGTATAGACTGGCCAGCTGGCTGCCATCGTAGGTGGTGTTAACGGGGATGAAATGGGCCACCTTGGTCAAATGATCGACTATGACCCAAATGGAGTTATGACCCTTATTCGACTGGGGCAACCCAGTGATGAAGTCCATGCTGACTTTATCCCACTCCATTCCGGCACTTGAAGAGGTTGCAGCAATCCAGCAGGTCGCTGGTGTTCAGCCTTGACTCGTTGGCATACATCGCATTTAGCGACATAGGAGCCAATTTCTCTCTCCATGCCATGCCACCAGAATCGTTCTCGGATGTCTTGGTACATCTTGGTACCACCTGGATGGATAGAGTACGGTGTGTCATGAGCCTCTTGCAGGATCAAGTCCTTAAGTTCGGCCTTGTTAGGTACGCACAAGCGCTTCCCGTACCACAGTACTCCTTGCTCATCAATCGAGAATCCTTGGGCTTTGCCTTCTCGCACCTTCCTCTTGAGGCCTTCGATACTCTTGTGCCCCTTCTGGGCTTCCTTGATGTCGTCTGCCAGAGTAGGCTTGACTTCGAGGTTGGCCAGGTACCCTGGTTCGACTATCTCAAGCCCGAAGTCCTCCATCTCTTCATACAAGACGGGCAACCTTTCCTTGAGCGTGACGTTCAAGGAGCCTGCCTTCCGGCTCAAGGCATCGGCTACCACGTTTGCCTTGTCGGGATGGTACTGAATGTTGAGGTCGTAATCCTTGATTAACTCAAGCCATCTCTGTTGTCTCATATTCAGCTCCCTTTGAGTGAAGATATATTTCAGACTTTTGTGGTCTGTATATATCTCACATCGCTTCCCCAGAAGGTAATGTCGCCACATCTTCACAGCATGCACTACAGCTGCTAGCTCGAGATCATGGGTGGCGTAGTTCTCCTCATGCGGTAGCAGTTGCCGTGACAAGTACGCCACGACTCTTCCATCCTGCATCAGGACTCCACCGAGCCCGGTTCCATAGGCATCACAATATATCATGAATTCCTTGTTGATGTCTGGGGTAGCCAATACCGGGGCGGTAGTTAGCCTCTTCTTCAACTCCTGGAAGCTTGCTTCACATGCCGGTGTCCACTCGAACTTCCGGCCTTTCTTTAAGAGCTGAGTCATAGGTCGAGCGATGCTGGAGAATCCTTCTACAAACTTGCGGTAGTATCCCGCGAGCCCGAGGAAACTCCTGACATCCTTCACGTCATTTGGTGATTCCCAGTTGGTCATTGTAGTAACCTTGGACTAATCTACGGCCAAACCGCGTGCCGTCAGGGTATGACCCAGAAATCCAACTTCGTTCAGCCAGAACTGACACTTGCTGAATTTGGCATAAAGTTGGTTCTCTCGAAGCTTCCCCAGAACTAGCCTCAGGTGCTGCTCATGCTCCTCTTCGGACTTAGAGAAGATTAATATGTCATCGATGAACACGACGACAAACTTGTCCAAATATTCCATGAAGACCTTGTTCATGAGGTACATGAAGTAGGCTGGGGCATTTGTCAAACCGAAGGGCATGACAGTGCATTCGTATAGACCGTACCGGGTCACGGATGCAGTCGAAGATCGATCTTGGAAAATACCCTGGCCCCGTTTAACTGGTCAAACAGGTCTTCGATCTTGGGGAGCGGGTACTTGTTCTTAATTGTGACTTCATTAAGAGAACGGTAATCGACGCAGAGTCGAATGGTACCATCCTTATTTGACACAAATAGAACAGGTGATCCCCAAGGTGATGCGCTCGGACGGATGAACCCTTTCCTGAGTTGCTCATCCAGCTGCTTCTTCAGCCCTGCCAGCTCTTCGGAACCCATCCTGTAAGGCTTTTTATATATAGGCCTTGATCCGGGCATGAGCTCAATGATGAACTCGATGTCTCGGTCAGGAGGCATTCCGGGTAGCTCGTCAGGAAAGACGTCCGGGTATTCACAGACTACAGGCACTTGATCAAGCTCTACCTCGGATAGACTGTTGACTCGAGGCACTTGAGCCGATACTAGCTCACAGACAAACTTGACCTTGACCCCTTGGTTGCTTGTCATGGTAATGGCCCTGTTGGCACAGTCCAAAAGACTCTGGTGCTTGTCCAACCAATCCATGCCGAGGATTACTTCTACACCTTGCGATTTAAGCACAATGAGGTATGCCAAGAAACTCGTCCCATTGATAACTATCTCGACCCTTCTACACCCTAGGTTGGTCCTCAATACTGCTCCCGGGGTTTGAATTGCCATCTGCCCACGGAGTAGAGTGGGTTTCAAACCACACTTCTCCGCCAACCCTTGAGTAACAAAAGAATGCGAGGCACCACAATCAAACAACACTGTTGCTGGAGTTGAGTTGACGAGGAACGTACCCAGAATGCAGTCCGGGTCTTCATGCGCCTCTTCTGCAGTGATGTGATTGATCTGGCCCCTGCCATTGAACTGCTGGTTGCGGGGGGCATGGTTCCTTCCTGGTGCACCTTGACCGGGGTTGGGCGCATTGGGACACGGTGCGTCGGGCTTCTTGTTGGGACACTGCCTGGAATAGTGCCCAGTCTGACCACACCCAAAGCAGGTGGCTTGCCCCGGAGGGTTGGTCTTGACTCCACCGTTGTTCGGCGGGTTAACTGCTGGCTTGGCTTGCTGCTAAGGCTGATAATTCTGGCGGAACACCGGATACTTGTACTGCTGCTGCTGAAAGTTGGGTCTTGCAGGTGCTGACTGCCATGGTCTTGGTCTTGCGTTACTGGGTCCTCCACTGCCTATCAGTTTGCGCTTGCGGGTGTCGTCCATCGCACGACGCTTGTCTTCCAGCATAAGCGCCTTGTTAACCAACTCGCTGAAAGTCTGGCAGTCGCAAACCACCAGTTGGTATTGCAGGGACTGTTGTAACCCTTCCATGAAGCGTTCCACCTTAGCAGCCTCAGTGTTAACATCTTCGGGCGCGTACCTCGACAAGAGGTTAAACTTCTGCAGGTATTCCTTAACAGTTCCACTGCCCTGCCTCAAGGCTCGGAATTCTCGCTTCTTAATGGTCATCAGTCCAGGTGGAACGTGAGCCGCGCGAAATCCTTCCTTGAACATCACCCAAGTGATGACTTGCCCTATCGGCATGATCTGGAATCCATCCCACCAAGCCCTGGCGGTGCCTCCAAGACAGTGAGAAGCATAAAGGACCTTCTCATGATCGTCGATGCACTTGACCAGCGCAAGGAGATCTTCAATGGTGTGAATCCAGTCATCGGCGTCCAGTGGTTCAGTCGACTCCGTGAATATGGGGGGCGTAGTCCGCATGAACTCAGAGAGAGTAGAGCGACCACCGCCATTCCCATTTCGCGGCGGGTTGTCCACTAGGACTTGAGTCAGCTGCTGAATAGCGGCATTGCTGGCTTGACGCTCCTCCCGAAGAGCTTGAAGGAACTGAGCCATCGTCAAGTTCTCAGGAGGAGGTGGTGGCGGAAGGTCTCTAGGCTGCTCGTGGTGACCTCCAGCGTGAGCTTCTCCTTCGGTTCCCTGCAGCGTCCCTGAGGAGCCGGCGCCGGGGTTGCCGAAGGTGCTATTGCGGGTTGCGTTCACCATCCTGTCATAGAAACAGACATGTCAAAATGCCACCTTGCTCGGGAATACAAGGAATTGCTCCTAGTAAGAGGGAGTCCAATACGTGCATGTGCCAAGTTTTTAAAACCAAAGTTTTTCACAAACTGGAAGTTGCATTCATAAAAACTAGGTGATGTAGTCACTTACAGGCTGCCTAAGGCAATATGCGACTTGTTGGGGAACGTCGCATGGGAAACAAAAATTTTCCTACGTGCACGAAGACCTATCATGGTGATGTCCATCTAAGAGAGGGGATTTCCGATCTATGTACCCTTGTAGATCGCACAGCAGAAGCGTTAAGAAACGCGGTTGATGTAGTGGAACGTCCTCACGTCCCTCGGTCCGCCCCGCGAACCGTCCCACGAACCGTCCCGTGATCCGTCCCACGATCCGCTCCGATCTAGTACCGAACGGACGGCACCTCCGCGTTCAGCACACGTACAGCTCGACGATGATCTCGGCCTTCTAGATCTAGCAAGAGAGACGGAGAGGTAGATGAGTTCTCCGGTAGCGTGACGGCGCTCCGGAGGTTGGTGGTGATCTAATCTCAGCACGGCTCCGCCCGAGCTCCGCAGAAACGCGATCTAGAGGAAAAACCGTGGAGGTATGTGGTCGGGCTGCCGTGGCAAAAGTTGTCTCAAATCAGCCCTAATACCTCAGTATATATAGGAGGGAGGGGGGAAGAGGCAGCCTCAAACCCTCAAGGTTTGGCCGAAATTGGAGGTGGAGGAGTCCTACTCCAATCCTACTTGGAGTAGGATTCCACCTTCCGACTTGGAAACTCTTTCCACCTTGTGTTTTTTCCTTGTCAAACCTTATGGGCCTTAGTGGGAACTTATTCCAGCCCACTAGGGGCTGGTTTATCTCTTCCCATAGCCCATGAGACCCCTTGGGGCGTGACACCCCTCCCGATGGTCCCCGGCACCCCTCCCGGCATTCCCGGTACACTACCGATGAGCCAGAAACTTTTCCGGTGACCAAAACAGGACTTCCTATATATCAATCTTTACCTCCGGACCATTCCGGAGCTCCTCGTGACGTCCTTGATCTCATCCGGGACTCCTAACAACATTTGGTAACCAACCATATAACTCAAATATGCATAAAACAACGTCGAACCTTAAGTGTGCAGACCCTGCGGGTTCGAGAACTATGTAGACATGACCCGAGTGACTCCTCGGTCAATATCCAATAGCGGGACCTGGATGCCCATATGGGATCCTACATATTCCACGAAGATCTTATCGTTTGAACCTCAGTGCCAAGGATTCATATAATCCCATATGTCATTCCCTTTGTCCTTCGGTATGTTACTTGCCCGAGATTCGATCGTCAGTATCCGCATACCTATTTCAATCTCGTTTACCGGCAAGTCTCTTTACTCGTTCCGTAATACAAGATCCCGCAACTTACACTAAGTCACATTGCTTGCAAGGCTTGTGTGTGATGTTGTATTACCGAGTGGGCCCCGAGATACCTCTCCGTCACACGGAGTGACAAATCCCAGTCTCGATCCATACTAACTCAACGAACACCTTCGGAGATACCTGTAGAGCATCTTTATAGTCACCCAGTTACGTTGCGACGTTTGATACACACAAAGCATTCCTCTGGTGTCAGTGAGTTATATGATCTCGTGGTCATAGGAACAAATACTTGACACGCAGAAAACAGTAGCAACAAAATGACACGATCAACATGCTACGTCTATTAGTTTGGGTCTAGTACATCACATGATTCTCCTAATGATGTGATCCCGTTATCAAGTAACAACACTTGCCTATGGCCAGGAAACCTTGACCATCTTTGATCAACGAGCTAGTCAACTAGAGGCTTACTAGGGACAGTGTTTTGTCTATGTATCCACACAAGTATTGTGTTTCCAATCAATACAATTATAGCATGGATAATAAACGATTATCATGAACAAAGAAATATAATAATAACTAATTATTATTTCCTCTAGGGAATATTTCGAAAGTCTCCCACTTGCACTAGAGTCAATAATCTAGTTCACATCACCATGTGATTTCAACGAATCCAACACCCATATAGTTCTGGGGTCTGATCATGTCTTGCTCGTGAGAGAGGTTTTAGTCAACGGTTCTGAAACTTTTAGATCCGTGCGTTCTTTACAAATCTTTATGTCATCTTATAGATGTTGCTACTACGTGCTATTCGGAAATGCTCCAAATATCTACTCTACTATACGAATCCGTTTCACTACTCATAGTTATTCGGATTAGTGTCAAAGCTTGCATCGACGTAACCCTTTACGACGAACTCTTTAACCACCTCCATAATCGAGAAAAATTCCTTAGTATATTTAGTTACTAAGGATAACTTTGACCGCTGATCAATTATTCAATCCTGGATCACTCTGTGTACCTCTTAACAGACTTGCTGCAAGGCACACATCAGGTGCGGTACTCAGCATGGCATACTTTAGAGTCTACGGCTAAGGCATAGAAGACGACCTTCGTCTATTCTCTTTATTCTGCCGTGGTTGGGTTTTGAGTCTTACTCAAATTCACACCTTACAACACAGTCAAGAACTCCTTCTTTGCCGATCTATTTCGAATTCCTTCAAAAAATTGTCAAGGCATGCATCTTGTTGAAACTTCTATTAAGCGATTTGATCTAACTCCATAGATCTTGATGCTCAATGTTCAAGTAGCTCAATCCAGGTATTCCTTTTGAAAAACTCCTTTCAAACAACCTTTTATGCTTCACAGAAATTCTACATTACTTCTTATCAACAATATGTCAACCACATATACTTATCAGAAATTCTATAGTGCTCCCACTCACTTCTTTGGAAATACAAGTTTCTCATAAACCTTGTACAAACCCAAAATCTTTGATCATCTCATCAAAGTGTATATTCCAACTCCGAGATGCTTGCACCAGTCCAATGAAGGATCGCTGGAGCTTGCATACTTGTTAGTATCTTTAGGATCGACAAAACCTTCTGGTTGTATCACATACAATGTTTGCTCATGGAAACCGTCGAGGAAACAATGTTTTGACATCCTATGTGCAATATTTCAAAAATAATGCAACAACTACTAACATAATTCTAACAGACTTTTAGCATCGCTACGAGTGAGAAAGTCTCACCATAGTCAACTGTTTGATCATGTGGGAAACATCTTTGCGACAAGTCGAGCTTTTCTTAATAGTGACTTATCACCATCGTCGTCTGTCTTCCTTTTGAAGATCCATTTTTACTCAATAGTCCTACGACCATCAAGTAGTTCTTCCAAATTCTACACTTTGTTTTCATACATGGATCCTCTCTCGGATTTCATGGCCTCCAGCCATTTGTCGGAATCCGGGCCCACCATCGCTTCTCCACAGCTCGTAGGTTCATTATTGTTCAACAACATGACCTCCAAGACAGGGTTACCATACCACTCTGTAGTAGTATGCGACCTTGTCGACCTACGAGGTTTGTAGTAACTTGATCCGAAGCTCAATGATCACGATCATCAGCTTCCACTTCAATTGGTGTAGGCGCCACAGGAACAACTTCCTATGCCCTGCTACACACTAGTCGAAGTGATGGTTCAATAACCTCATTAAGTTCTACCACCCTCCCACTCAATTATTTCGAGATAAACCTTTCCTCGAGAAAGGATCCGTTTCTGGAAACAAACACTTTGCTTTCGAATCTGAGATAGGAGATGTACCCAACTGTTTTGGATATCCTATGAAGATGCATTTATCCGCTTTGGGTTCGAGCTTATCAGACTGAAACTTTTTCACATAAGTGTCGAAGCCCCAAACTTTCATGAAACGACAGTTTAGATTTCTCTAAACCTTAGTCTATACTGTGTCATCTCAACGGAAATACGCGGTGCCCTATTTAAAGTGAGTGCGGTTGTCTCTAATGCATAACCCATAAACGATAGTGGTAATTCGATAAGAGACATCATAGCATGCACCATACCAAATAGTGCGTGGCTATGACGTTCAGACACATCATCACACTATGATGTTCCAGGTGGCATGAACTGCGAAACAATTTCCACATTGTCTTAACTGCGTACCAAAACTCGTAACTCAGATATTCATTTCTATGATCATATCGTAGACAGTTTATCCTCTTGTTACGACGAACTTCACTCCGAAATAGAACTGAACTTTTCAATATTTCAGACTTGTGATTCATTAAGTAAATACTCTTGTATCTACTCAAATCGTAATTGAAGTAAGAACATAATGATATCCACTGCGTGCCTCGGCACCCATTGGACTGCATACATCAAAATGTATCACTTCCAACAAGTTACTATCTTGTTTCATCTCAATGAAAACAAGGCCTTGCTCACGTGGTATGATTTGCATGTCACTAGTGATTCAAAATCAAGTGAGTATAAAGATCCATCAGCATGGAGCCACTTCATGTAATTTATACCAACATGACTCAAGCGGCAGTGCCACAAGTAAGTAGTACTATCATCATTACCTCGTATCTTTTGGCACCAATATCATGAACATGTGTAACACTACGATCGAGATTCAATAAACCATTGAAGGTGATTATTCAAGCAAATAGAGTAACCATTATTCTCTTTAAATGAATAATTGTATTGCAATAAACACGATCCAATCATGTTCATGCTTAACGCAAGCACCAAATAACAATTATTTCGGTTTAACACCAATCCCGATGGTAGAGGGAGCGTGCGACGTTTGATCATATCAAGCTTGGAAACACTTCCAACACGTATCGTCACCTCGCCTTTAGCTAGTCTCCGTTTATGCCGTAGCTTTCATTTCATGTTACTAATCACTTAGCAACCGAACCGGTATCCAATACCCTCGTGCTACTAGGAGTACTAGTAAAGTACACATCAACATCATGTATATCAAATATACTTCTTTCGACTTTTGCGAGCCTTCTTATCTACCAAGTATCTAGAGTTGCTCCGCCTCAGTGACCGTTCCCCTCATAACAGAAGCACTTAGTCTCCGGTTTGGGTTTAATCTTGGGTCTCTTCATTAGTGCAGCAACTGTTTTGCCATTTCACGAAGTATCCCTTCTAGCCCTTGCCTTTCTTGAAACTTAGTGGTTTTACTAACCATCAACTATTGATGCTCCTTCTTGATTTCTACTCTCGCAGTGTCAAACATCGCGAATCACTCAAGGATCATTGTATCTATCCTTGATATGTCATAGTTCATCACGAAGCTCTCACAGCTTGGTGGCAGTGACTTTGGAGAACCATCACTATCTTATCTGGAAGATCAACTCCCACTTGATTCAAGCGATTGTCGTACTCAGATAATCTGAGCACACGCTCAACAATTGATCTTTTCTCCTTTACTTCGTGGACAAAGAATCTTGTCGGAGGTCTCATACCTCTTAACAAGGGCACAAGCAAGAAATCACAATTTCATCTCTTTAGAACATCTCTTATGTTCCGTGACGTTTCAAAACGTCTTCGGTGCCTTGCTTCTAAACCATTAAGTATTTTGTACTGAACTATCGTGTAGTCATCAGAAACGTGAATGTCGGATGTTCACAACATCTACACACGACGCTCGAGCTGCAGCACACCGAGTGGTGCATTAAGGACATAAGCCTTCTGCGCAGCAACGAGGACAATCCTCGGCTTTACAGACTCAGTCTGCAAAGTTTGCTACTATCAACTTTCAACTAAATTTTCTCTAGGAACATATAAAAACAGTAGAGCTATAGAGCAAGCTACATCGTAATTCGCAAAGACCATTAGACTATATTCATGACAATTAGTTCAATTAATCATATTACTTAAGAACTCCCACTCAAAAAGTACATCTCTCTAGTCATTTGAGTGGTACATGATCCAAATCCACTATCTCAAGTCCGATCATCACGTGAGTCGAGAATAGTTTCAGTGGTAAGCATCTCTATGCTAATCATATCAACTATACGATTCATGCTCGACCTTTCGGTCTCATGTGTTTCGAGGCCATGTCTGCACATGCTAGGCTCGTCAAGCTTAACCCGAGTGTTCCGCGTGTGCAACTGTTTTGCACCCGTTGTATGTGAACGTTGAGTCTATCACACCCGATCATCACGTGGTGTCTCGAAATGAAGAACTGTCGCAACGGTGCACAGTCGGGGAGAACACAATTTCGTCTTGAAATTTTTGTGAGAGATCACCTCATAATGCTACCGTCGTTCTAAGCAAAATAAGGTGCATAAAAGGATTAACATCACATGCAATTCGTAAGTGACATGATATGGCCATCATCATGTGCTTCTTGATCTCCATCACCAAAGCACCGGCACGATCTTCTTGTCGCCGGAGTCACACCATGATCTCCATTATCATAATCTCCATCAACGTGTCGCCATCGGGGTTGTCGTGCTACTCATGCTATTACTACTAAAGCTACGTCCTAGCAATATAGTAAACGCATCTGCAAGCACAAACGTTAGTTTAAAGACAACCCTATGGCTCCTGCCGGTTGCCGTACCATCGACGTGTAAGTCGATATTAACTATTACAACATGATCATCTCATACATCCAATATATCACATCACATCGTTGGCCATATCACATCACAAGCATACCCTGCAAAAACAAGTTAGACGTCCTCTAATTGTTGTTGCATGTTTTACGTGGTGACCATGGGTATCTAGTAGGATCGCATCTTACTTACGCAAACACCACAATGGAGATATATGAATTGCTATTTAACCTCATCAAAGGACCTCCTCGGTCAAATCTGATTCAACTAAAGTTGGAGAAACCGACACTCGCCGGTCATCTTTGAGCAACGGAGTTACTTGTAGCCATGAAACCAGTCTCTCGTAAGCGTACGAGTAATGTCGGTCCGAGCCGCTTCGATCCAACAATACCGTGGAATCAAGAAAAGACTAAGGAGGGCAGCAAAATGCACATCACCGCCCACAAAAACTTTTGTGTTCTACTCGAGAAGACATCTACGCATGAACCTAGCTCATGATGCCACTGTTGGGGAACGTCGCATAGGAAACAAAAAATTTCCTACGCGCACGAAGACCTATCATGGTGATGTCCATCTACGAGAGGGGATTTCCGATCTATGTACCCTTGTAGATCGCACAACAGAAGCGTTAAGAAATGCGGTTGATGTAGTGGAACGTCCTCATGTCCCTCGATCCGCCCCGCGAACCGTCACACGAACCATCCCGCGATCCGTCCCACGATCCGCTCCGATCTAGTGCCGAACGGACGGCACCTCCGTGTTCAGCACACGTACAGCTCGACGATGATCTCGGCCTTCTTGATCCAGCAAGGGAGACGGAGAGGTAGATGAGTTCTCCGGCAGCGTGACGGCGCTCGGGAGGTTGGTGGTGATCTAATCTCAGCAGGGCTCCGCCCGAGCTCCGCAGAAACGCGATCTAGAGGAAAAACCGTGGAGGTATGTGGTCGGGCTGCCGTGGCAAAAGTTGTCTCAAATCAGCCCTAATACCTCAGTATATATAGGAGGGAGGGGCAGGGATGAGGCAGCCTCAAACCCTCAAGGTTTGGACGAAATTGGAGGTGGAGGAGTCCTACTCCAATCCTACTTGGAGTAGGATTCCACCTTCCGACTTGGAAACTCTTTCCACCTTGTGTTTTTTCCTTCTCAAACCTTATGGGCCTTAGTGGGAACTTATTCCATCCCACTAGGGGCTGGTTTATCTCTTCCCATAGCCCATGAGACCCCTTGGGGCGTGACACCCCTCCCGATGGTCCCCGGCACCCCTCCCGGCACTCCCGGTACACTACCGATGAGCCCGAAACTTTTCCGGTGACCATAACAGGACTTCCTATATATCAATCTTTACCTCCGGACCATTCCGGAGCTCCTCGTGACATCCTTGATCTCATCCGGGGCTCCGAACAACATTCGGTAACCAACCATATAACTCAAATACGCATAAAACAACGTCGAACCTTTAGTGTGCAGACCCTGCGGGTTCGAGAACTATGTAAACATGACCCGAGTGACTCCTCGGTCAATATCCAATAGCGGGACCTGGATGCCCATATTGGATCCTACATATTCTATGAAGATCTTATCGTTTGAACCCTAGTGCCAAGGATTCATATAATCTCGTATGTCATTCCCTTTGTCCTTCGGTATGTTACTTGCCCGAGATTCGATCGTCAGTATCCGCATACCTATTTCAATCTCGTTTACCGGCATGTCTCTTTACTCGTTCCGTAATACAAGATCCCGCAACTTACACTAAGTCACATTGCTTGCAAGGCTTGTGTGTGATGTTGTATTACCGAGTGGGCCCCGAGATACCTCTCCGTCACACAGAGTGACAAATCCCAGTCTCGATCCATACTAACTCAACGAACACCTTCGGAGATACCTGTAGAGCATCTTTATAGTCACCCAGTTACGTTGCAACGTTTGATACACACAAAGAATTCCTCCGGTGTCAGTGAGTTATATGATCTCATGGTCATAGGAACAAATACTTGACACGCAGAAAACAGTAGCAACAAAATGACACGATCAATATGCTACGTCTATTAGTTTGGGTCTAGTCCATCACATGATTCTCCTAATGATGTGATCCCGTTATCAAGTAACAACACTTGCCTATGGCCAGGAAACCTTGACCATCTTTGATCAACGAGCTAGTCAACTAGAGGCTTACTAGGGACAATGTTTTGTCTATGTATCCACACAAGTATTCTGTTTCCAATCAATACAATTATAGCATGGATAATAAACGATTATCATGAACAAAGAAATATAATAATAACTAATTATTATTGCCTCTGGGGCATATTTCCAACACGACTTACATCATGCACACATACGCAAATTAGAAACGGATACATGGATACCCTATGCTCGGGGGTACTCCTAATTGCCTACGCTAAATCCTACGTGGCGGACTGCTCGGTCTCAAAGCCGTACTCAACAGGATCCTCATCTTCATCAACATCTTCTTCCTTTATAGGAGTGGAAGAAAGAATCCGCACATCACGGCATCTCTTAGGCGAGGCAGCGAAGATCTCAGTGTACTCTTCCGCTGTCAGGCGGCGACTCCGAAGAGGGACTGCCTGGATGGGTAACACACCACCCCTAGTGGCAACAACTGTCCTCCCTTCAGGTGTGCATGCCTTCTTTAGCTTGCGGTTCTGCATCTTCTCAGTGTGGAGCAGACCCTTGACTAGGTGCAGCTCTTGGCGAAGCTTGACTGATTCCTTAACCAGGAAGTGTGTCAGGGTGTCCGAAAAGAGACTAAAGTAGGTCTAAAACCTTAATGGCATCCCATCCTCCGTGGCTGGGGTGAGTGTCCAACTCCCATCCATTCCTTCCTTAATGAAAGGTAGGTGACGAGTGACAGGCTCATTAGCCATCTCAGGGAGGATGTTGCGGAGTTGCACGAGCGCCTCTCGTGCAGCCGTCTCCACTGCCAACATCAGCTCTCCCATCTGTGGTCTTTCGAAGAACCAACTAGACAGGGAGTCATTAGCCTTCACTATCACATCCACGTGATATTCCTTAGTGTCGGCGTTGACCCAATGCTCGTGGTAGAGGAAGATGGGCGTGCGACGTACGTGGCACTTCTCGAGACAATCCACCAGGAGTAGTGGGAAGCCAGTCTCCAGAAGCGTCTCAGGTACGACAGCCATCTACAAGGCATAGGAGAGAAGTCAGAAGGTTGTATGTGCAAAGTCTTGTGCAAGGCTGGCGTCCTAATGTTCTCGGCTAACGTCCATGCTATCTAAGGCTTCCTATAGTCAGGATGGCTCTGATACCAGTTCTGTGGGGACCCCGACTAGCAAGTCGAGTTCGTCATGCCCAGTGACCCCAAGGATCAATGTTCACTGAACACAGATACTGAATAATAGAGTCTTACATCCAAGTACCGAAATTATTACATCAAACGACCAGAAGGTCGGGTTCAAGAGCGAGGCCTAAGGCCAAATTAAACAGATACATCGAGTAGCGGAAACTCGTAAGGGCTAAGCGGTGCCCATGCCATCAAGCCTACACCGACAAGCATTCTGACTTGGAAGCGTCCTAGATCGCAGGTTCGTCTTCGACGGCGTACTCGTCGCCAAACTCCGGTCCTTCCATGTCTGGTCAATAATATAACCAGTAGCAAGCCAATGAGTACTTTGAATGTACTCGCAAACAGCCCATGATATGAACATTTATAGTGAAGAATAATAGCATCATGCATCTTTAGTGGAATGCAATTTGGTGGAATGATCAGGTATATGCAACAGGTTAAAGAATTACTCTTGAAGAACAGGTTACAGATATCAACATATCTGCTAAGGGTTGAACACACCGGGTTCACCCTATATGCCAAGTCATCGGACTTGTCATAACCTCAATGTATTAATGAGGGCTAAACCATCCGGGTTCACCCTATATGCCAAGTCATCGGACTTGGTCATATTATTACTCTCAAGTAACACCAGTTATTAACACCATTTACCGAACTCACACACACACTCTTGGTTTATGCGGAAATGCTGGACGTAGTTTAAGCAGCACCACCCAACTGTCCTTGACCGTGGACACGACTATTCGAATAGTTTACACTCTGCAGAGGTAGTACGCTGGACCCACGAGAAACGGGCAACTTCCGTGTCATCCACGACTCGCGGTATATCACATATACCCGAGGTAAGTACCCGATCATCATCTTTCCCCTGACGATACTAGACAAAGAGGTCCACTCGATTGGTACCCAACCCACATGTTGTACGTCTTACGAGCACCGACTCTGGACTGTATCAACCATGCAGGGACCAACAGTGTGCCTGGAACTCATAATAATGGCATAGTCGTCCTACCTGGCACG
This sequence comes from Hordeum vulgare subsp. vulgare, assembly GCF_904849725.1. Taxonomy (NCBI): domain Eukaryota; kingdom Viridiplantae; phylum Streptophyta; class Magnoliopsida; order Poales; family Poaceae; genus Hordeum; species Hordeum vulgare. Next base: position 558,618,001 of record NC_058524.1, on the reverse strand, counting down.
ACCCCATCACGAGAGTGACACCGATCACTCCCGCCACTAGTAATGTGGCTCTTTGCTAGTACCGACCAGAGTAATCAACAAAGCCCCGTCCCATAAAGGGGTATCGTGGTCGTACTGGTAAGGTTGGGACGGTCGACACATCATAAATCTAATCCCATTTCCGAAACCATACTCACACAAAAACACCGGTGCATCACTTCACCAAAAGTTATCACCAACTCATCATCACCCTCGGGCATTAGTGGCACCCGACGGGGTTTTCATAGACTCTTTATTTAACTCATCATCATGCTTGTGATAATATGCTCTATCTTTACTTGTCAACATGGTAATAACATGACCCTCACGGGGTAGGGTCAAGCTCAATGCAATGATCTTATAACTTTACTAATCAACATGACAGTAGCATGATCCTCATAGATAGTAGGGTCAGCTCATCATGTTTGTGCTCCGAGGAGCCATGTGAATAACATTACTACCATGCAAGTGCTTCAAAGAAGCCTTCGGTACCATCACCACAATGATGAACCGGCACTGTGATCACATGCAACGGGAAAAGTACTTGTTATTCTAGCATGCATAATTTCATATGCTCAAGTCATGGTCAAAGGTTGCTTGCCTTGGTCAGCTAGGTATTCGGGGTCTTCGAGGTCTTTCGCTCCGGATCCTCCGTCACTCGGTAACTCTACCGTCGAGAAAGGAATAAATAAATAATAGCTCTCACTAAAACAGATCACAAAGTGCTTTTAAAAATGTTGCAAAGTTTGAATAAATTCAGTTTATCATTTTGGAAAATGTTTCCTATAGTTTTTATTAGCTAAGCATATTTATTTAAAAGCAAACAGAAGCAAACTAATGCTTTTAATATCATTTTAGTATACCAAAATAGCTTCTGTTTTTGATAAATGTCAGACACTACAGAATCAATTACTACACATTTTTAGAAAATTACTGGTGGAAGAATCATATTTTTCTACTGGATAAATATTTTTGTAAAAATCATTTAAGTTGCTGGATTAATATAAAAGGAAAAAGGCCAGGGGGGAAGATCCAGCCGGCCCAGCCAGCAGGCCCGACCGCCAGGCGCACGCGGGCCAGGTTCAAACCTGACTTGCGGGCCCCTGGGGTCAGCGTCAGCGGCTGCGCGCGCTGGCTGCCCCAGGACACCGACAGGTGGGCTCCACCTGTCGGGTCCTTCTCCTACCTCCAGCCAGAGAGGTGGAGACGGACGCCGGCGAGGCTGCCGTTGTCCTCGGGCCAATCTAGGAGGAGGAACGGATCCCTCGTGCCTCCGCCTACCTGCTCGTGGTCGGGACATCACCAGAGGTGGTCTGGGTCACCGGCGACGAGATGACCGTGGCGGAAGGGTTCCGGGTCGGCGTTGAACTAGTGGCTAGGGGCACGGATTCGCTCGGGAAGGTTGGGGGAATGGTCCTCGCGTCAAGGGGAGTGTAATGGGAGGTCGGGCAGCGCAGGAGCGACGTGTAGCCGGAGATCGATCGGAGCTCTAAGGCGGAGGAGCCTCGGTCGATCTCGAGCACCGGGGCTCTGCGAGCTTGATTGGGTGGCTAGGGGGTGTCTAGTGGTTGTGCTGAAGCTGCTTGGAGGGTGCTGGGGTGCCGGGGGAACCTATTTATAGGCCAGCGACGGTGACCCGACTCGGGCGCGCCGGTGACTCACTATGGCGCGCGTGCAAGCACAGTGAGGTGCTGACCGCGAAACCACGGGTTCGGGACGTTGTTTAGGACCTCCTGGTGCATCGGCCGCAGAGGGAAAGCGAGTGGGGTCGAGCGGCAGCGATCGTGCATGCTCGGCCGCGTCGGGCGCGCACGGGCACGCGTCGCCTGAGCTCTTGCGCGAGGGGAGAGGGTACCTGGAGGGTAGCTTTGCACTGTATGGTTGTCGGGGGAGTGTTTCGACATAACTGGGGAGGTTGGGACCGGCCGGGGCATCGTCCCCTTGCGGGAGGCTCTCTGCAGCGCACCCAGAGCGCAGTTTTGGCATGTCAGGACATGCTGGCTCGCTTTGGGGCACTTGGGACGTGTCCTCCATGTCCTGAGTGTTGCTGGGAGTGTGCCTAGCCGTTGTGTGTTAGTGGGAGCTCGAGCTGGTCAAGGGAGCAAGGAACACTAGTGTTGCTAGTACTGCCCTGTGGCTCAAATTGGACTTCTTGTCACTTGTGCTTGGAGTTGGGGAGGGGCTGATTGACTGGGTGTTCAGGGTGTTCTGGGGCTCTAACCCACCAAGTTTGGGGCCTTGCCATTGGGTAAAACAGTGGCTAGGAGGGTTTTTACCTTCCTGTCAGTAGGTGTTCGACACTGACTTGGGGTGCTTCCACTCCACCACTGGAAATGAAACTTAACAGGTTTGGTCTTGGGGTAAAAACATGGGGTTTCACAAAATTTGAGCTCCATTGAACAAGTTTAGCTTTGTAAACTTGAAAATGCCTCAAAATGACCAGTACTGTCCTTTACAAATGAAGTGTGGCCAAACAGAGTCTCACAAATCCCATCTTTGGTGTGGAGTCCTCATTTGGGGTGTCAAACACCTGTGCAAAGTTTCAGCTCCATTTGAGAAACTTTGCAATATAGAGTTGTTCCAACTCTTCTGTGGACAGAGAGGGTTTTGGGCTCATTAGGTGCACTTCACCACCTTGGATCAAGGTGAGATTTTAGGTGAGCACCTAATATGGCTTGGGAGGGCTCCTGTAATTTTATGGGAGTTTACTGAGATAATTTCCTTTGGAAACATCTCAAAAGGCTAAAACAGACAGAAATGGTTTTCAGGGTTTTATTCAAATAATTTTAATATAAAATAGGGTTGAAAATCTTATATATGGAAAATATATGTCCTTCTTAGCTTCCATGAATTTACTCAGAATTTTCTAAGGCAGGAAAGCAATTTTCCTTGTGGGAATATCATTACTGGCCTTAGAAACAGATATAGATATAAAATAGGAAATGATATTTTAAATCACCAATTAATGTTTTTAATGAATGAAAATAATATTTGGATCAGATCACCAACTTTGGTTGGAAGTGCCACTTGGCTTCATGAGCTAGTAGTGTATCCCAACATGGTGAAGGTGATCTTGATATAAAGGAAAAGGGGGTTTTGAAGAGAGCAAAATATTAAGTTTTCATGGGTTTGAGTCATCAAACAAGCAAGCATTCACTCAAACAAGGGTTTTCATTGCACTCACAACATTATTTGAAAAAGTCTTAACAAGCTCTGATTTTTGCAACATAAAATACTTGTGGTGAAAAACAGGGTGTGACATGGATGCACACCCATTTATGTTCAGTCGAGCTTTCATACACTTATAGCTCTAGTGCATCCGTTGCATGGCAATCCCTACTCCTCGCATTGATATCTACTGATGGGCATATCCAAAGCCCGTTGATACGCCTAGTTGATGCTAGACTTTCTTCTCCACTTGTACCCCTTTGAAACCTACCACCATATTCTATTCCACCTATATGATATGTCCATGGTTCACACCCATGTATTGAGTGAGTAATAAAAAGCTGAAACACGTTAAAAGTACGATCGAATTGCCTGGCTTAATAGTGTGGTGCTTGACATTTGTATTTATGTGGTGAAAACAGAGCCATGCCATGCTAGTATGAGAAAATGAATGGGGTGCATATTCTTTCAGGATCGTATATTTCAAACATTGATGATTATGTTACCATGTTCATGGATATTACTATGTTGATGTTTGTTAATTCATCATTTCTCAGTGATCATACTTGCACAAGATTACATGTTGGGTAGCATGTCACATCAATTTTTTTTTCTTTTTATCATTTACCTACTCAAGGGCGAGCATAAGTTAAGCTTGAGAATGTTGATACGTCTCCAACATATCTATAATTTTTTATTGTTCCATGCTATAATATTATCATTCTAGGATACTTTTGGGCGTTTATTTGCTCATTCATATTACCTTTTAGCACTAACTTATTAACCAAGTGCCAAGTACGAGTTGTTGTTTTCTACATGTTTTTGGCTTTTCAGGTTTACAATACTAAACAGAGTCCAAATACCATGAATTTTTTTGATATTTTTTCTGGATAAAAATTAGACCAGGAAGCTTTAGAAGAAGGTCGAGAGCCATACGAGGGCCCCAAAAGCCAACTGGGCGCGCCTGGGGGGGTGACCGCTGTTGGAATTGTGCCCTAGAGGCAATAATAAATGTATAGTTATTATTATAATTCCTGTATCAAGATAATAGTTTATTATCCATGCTATAATTGTATTGAATGAAGACTCATTTACATGTGTGGATACATAGACAAAACACCGTCCCTAGCATGCCTCTAGTTGGCTAGCCAGTTGATCGATGATAGTCAGTGTCTTCTGATTATGAACAAGGTGTTGTTGCTTGATAACTGGATCACGTCATTAGGAGAATCACGTGATGGACTAGGCCCAAACTAATAGACGTAGCATATTGATCGTGTCATTTTGTTGCTACTGTTTTCTGCGTGTCAAGTATTTATTCCTATGACCATGAGATCATATAACTCACTGACACCGGAGGAATGCTTTGTGTGTATCAAACGTCGCAACGTAACTGGGTGACTATAAAGATGCTCTACAGGTATCTCCGAAGGTGTTAGTTGAGTTAGTATGGATCAAGACTGGGATTTGTCACTCCGTGTGACGGAGAGGTATCTCGGGGCCCACTCGGTAATACAACATCACACACAAGCCTTGCAAGCAATGTAACTTAGTGTAAGTTGCGGGATCTTGTATTACGGAACGAGTAAAGAGACTTGCCGGTAAACGAGATTGAAATAGGTATACGGATACTGACGATCGAATCTCGGGCAAGTAACATACCGAAGGACAAAGGGAATGACATACGGGATTATACGAATCCTTGGCACTGAGGTTCAAACGATAAGATCTTCGTAGAATATGTAGGATCCAATATGGGCATCCAGGTCCCGCTATTGGATATTGACCGAGGAGTCTCTCGGGTCATGTCTACATAGTTCTCGAACCCGCAGGGTCTGCACACTTAAGGTTCGACGTTGTTTTATGCGTATTTGAGTTATATGGTTGGTTACCGAATGTTGTTCGGAGTCCCGGATGAGATCACGGACGTCACGAGGGTTTCCGGAATGGTCCGGAAACGAAGATTGATATATAGGATGACCTCATTTGATTACCGGAAGGTTTTCGGAGTTACCGGGAATGTACCGGGAATGACGAATGGGTTCCGGGGGTTCACCGGAGGGGGGCAACCCACTCCGGGGAAGCCCATAGGTATTTGTGGGGGTCACACCAGCCCTTAGTGGGCTGGTGGGACAGCCCACCAAATCCTATGCGCCAAGGAACAAAAATCAAAGGAAGAAAGAAAAAAAAAGGAGGAAGTGGGAAGGGGGAAGGACTCCATCCCACCAAACCAAGTAGGACTCGGTTTGGGGGGGAGAGTCCTCCCCCCTGGCTCGGCCGACCCCTTGGGGTTCCCTTGGACCCCAAGGCAAGGTCCCCCTCCCTCCTCCTATATATATGGGGCTTCTAGGGCAGATTTGAGACGACTTTCTCACGGCTGCCCGACCACATACCTCCATAGTTTTTCCTCTAGATCGTGTTTCTGCGGAGCTCGGGCGGAGCCCTGCTGAGACAAGATCATCACCAACCTCCGGAGCGCCGTCACGCTACCGGAGAACTCTTCTACCTCTCCGTCTCTCTTGCTGGATCAAGAAGGCCGAGATCATTGTCGAGCTGTACGTGTGCTGAACGCGGAGGTGCCGTCCGTTCGGTACTAGATCGTGGGACTGATCGCGGGATTGTTCGCGGGGCGGATCGAGGGACGTGAGGACGTTCCACTACATCAACCGCGATTTCTAATCGCTTCTGCTGTACGATCTACAAGGGTACGTAGATCACTCATCCCCTCTCGTAGATGGACATCACCATGATAGGTCTTCGTGCGCGTAGGAAATTTTTTGTTTCCCTTGCGACGTTCCCCAACAGTGGCATCATGAGCTAGGTCCATGCGTAGATGTCTTCTCGAGTAGAACACAAAAGGTTTTGTGGGCGGTGATGTGCGTTTTGCTGCCCTCCTTAGTCTTTTCTTGATTCCGCGGCATTGTTGGATTGAAGCGGCTTGGACCGACATTACTCGTACGCTTACGAGAGACTGGTTTCATCGTTACGAGTAACCCCCTTTGCTCAAAGATGACTGGCAAGTGACGGTTTCTCCAACTTTAGTTGAATCGGATTTGACCGAGGAGGTCCTTGGATGAGGTTAAATAGCAACTCATATATCTCTGTTGTGGTGTTTGCGTAAGTAAGATGCGATCCTACTAGATACCCTTGGTCACCACGTAAAACATGCAACAACAAAATTAGAGGACGTCTAACTTGTTTTTGCAGGGTATGATTGTGATGTGATATGGCCAAACGATGTGATATATTGGATGTATGAGATGATCATGTTGTAATAGAAATATCGACTTGCATGTCGATGGTACGGCAACCGGCAGGAGCCATAGGGTTGTCTTTATACTAACATATGTGCTTGCAGATGCGTTTACTATTTTGCTAGGATGTAGCTTTAGTAGTGATAGCATAAGTAGCATGACAACCCCGATGGCAACACGTTGATGGATGATCATGGTGTGGCGCCGGTGACAAGAAGATCGTGCCGGTGCTTTGTGATGGAGATCAAGAAGCACGTGATGATGGCCATATCATGTCACTTATGAATTGCATGTGATGTTAATCCTTTTATGCACCTTATTTTGCTTAGAACGACGGTAGCATTATGAGGTGATCTCTCACTAAAATTTCAAGACGAAATTGTGTTCTCCCCGACTGTGCACCGTTGCTACAGTTCGTCGTTTCGAGACACCACGTGATGATCGGGTGTGATAGACTCAACGTTCACATACAACGGGTGCAAAACAGTTGCGCACGCGGAACACTCGGGTTAAGCTTGACGAGCCTAGCATGTGCAGACATGGCCTCGGAACACATGAGACCGAAAGGTCGATCATGAATCATATAGTTGATATGATTAGCATAGGGATGCTTACCACTGAAACTACTCTCGACTCACGTGATGATCGGACTTGGGATAGTGTAAGTGGATCATGAACCACTCAAATGACTAGAGAGATGTACTTTTTGAGTGGGAGTTTAGCATATAATTTGATTAAGTTGAACTCTAATTATCTTGAACGTAGTCTAAAGTCCACTTTGAATATATTTGTGTTGTAGATCATGGCTCACGCAAATGTCATCCTGAATTTTAATACGTTCCTAGAGAAAGCTAAGTTGAAAGATGATGGAAGCAACTTTGTAGACTGGGCTCGTAATCTTAAGCTGATCTTACAAGCTGGAAAGAAGGATTATATCCTTAATGCTGCGCTAGGAGATGAACCACCCGCTACGGCTGATCAGGATGTTAAGAACGCTTGATTAGCACGTAAGGAGGACTACTCAATAGTTCAATGTGCAGTCTTGTATGGCTTAGAACCGGGACTTCAACGTCGCTTTGAGCGTCATGGAGCATTTGAGATGTTCCAGGAGTTGAAGTTCATCTTTCAGAAGAACGCCCGGATCGAGAGGTATGAGACCTCCGATAAATTCTATGCTTGCAAGATGGAGGAAAGCTCGTCTGTCAGTGAACATGTGCTCAAAATGTCTGGGTACTCAAACCGGCTAGCTGAACTGGGGATTGAACTCCCGCAAGAAGCTATCACTGACAGAATCCTTCAATCACTGCCGCCAAGCTATAAAGGCTTTGTGTTGAACTACAACATGCAAGGGATGAACAAGTCTCCCGGCGAGTTGTTTGCGATGCTGAAAGTCGCAGAGTCTGAACTCCGTAAAGAACATCAAGTGTTGATGGTGAGCAAGACCACTAGTTTCAAGAGAAATGGCAAAGGCAAGAAGGGCAATTCGAAGAAGAGCGGCAAGCCTGTTGCCAATCCGCCGAAGAAACCCAAGGCTGGACCTAAGCCTGAAACAGAGTGCTTCTATTGCAAGGGTATGGGTCACTGGAAGCGCAATTGCCCCAAGTATCTGGCAGATAAGAAGGCGGGCAAAGAAAAATCAGGTATATTTGATATACATGTTATTGATGTGTACTTAACCAGCTCTCGTAGTAGTGCCTGGGTATTCGATACCGGTTCTGTTGCTCACATTTGCAACTCGAAGCAGGAACTGCGGAATAGACGAAGGCTGGCGAAAGACGAAGTGACGATGCGCGTAGGAAACGGTTCCAAGGTTGATGCAATCGCCGTCGGCACAGTGTCACTTCAACTACCATCGGGATTAGTGATGAACTTAAATCATTGTTATTTAGTGCCTGCGTTGAGCATGAACATTATATCTGGATCTTGTTTATTGCGAGACGGTTACTCTTTTAAGTCTGAGAATAATGGTTGTTCTATTTCTATGAGTAACATCTTTTATGGTCATGCACCGAATGTGAGAGGATTGTTCATATTGAATCTTGATAGAGATACGCATATACATAACATTGAGACCAAAAGAGTTAGAGTAAACAATGATAGCGCCATATTTTTGTGGCACTGCCGCTTGGGTCATATTGGTGTAAAGCGCATGAAGAAACTCCATGCTGATGGACTTTTGGAGTCACTTGACTTTGATTCACTTGACACGTGCGAACCATGCCTCATGGGCAAGATGACTAAGACTCCGTTCTCCGGAACAATGGAGCGTGCAAGTGACTTGTTGGAAATCATACATACCGATGTGTGTGGTCCAATGAGCGTGGAGGCACGCGGCGGATATCGTTACTTTCTCACCTTCACTGACGATTTAAGTAGATATGGTTATGTCTACTTGATGAGGCACAAGTCTGAAACATTTGAAAAGTTCAAGCAATTTCAGAGTGAAGTGGAAAATCATCGTAACAAGAAGATCAAGTTCCTACGGTCTGATCGTGGGGGTGAATATCTGAGTTTCGAGTTTGGTACTCACTTAAAACAATGTGGAATTGTTTCGCAGTTAACACCGCCTGGAACACCACAGCGTAATGGTGTGTCCGAACGTCGTAATCGTACTTTGTTAGAAATGGTGCGATCTATGATGTCTCTTACTGATTTGCCGTTATCATTTTGGGGTTATGCATTAGAAACAGCTGCATTCACTTTAAATAGGGCACCATCGAAATCCGTTGAGACGACACCATATGAACTGTGGTATGGCAAAAGGCCAAAGTTGTCGTTTCTTAAAGTTTGGGGATGTGATGCTTATGTCAAAAAGCTTCAGCCTGAAAAGCTGGAACCCAAAGCGGAAAAGTGCGTCTTCATAGGTTACCCAAAAGAGACAGTTGGGTACACCTTGTATCTCAAATCCGAGGGCAAAGTGTTTGTTGCTAAGAACGGAACTTTTCTCGAGAAGGAGTTTCTCTCAAGAGAATTGAGTGGGAGGAAGATAGAACTTGACGAGGTTGTCGAACCTCTCATCCCTCTGGATGGTGGCGCAGGGCAAGGGGAAACCTCTGTCATTGCGACGCCGGTTGAGGAGGAAGTTAATGATGATGATCATGAAACTCCAATTCAAGTTTCTGTTGAACCACGCAGGTCGACGAGATCACGTGCTGCTCCAGAGTGGTACGGTAATCCCGTCTTATCAATCATGTTGTTAGACAACAATGAACCTGCAAATTATGAAGAAGCAATGGTGGGCCCAGATTCCAACAAATGGCTAGAAGCCATGAAATCCGAGATAGGATCCATGTATGAGAACAAAGTGTGCACTTTGGAGATGCTGCCTGAGGGCCGCAAGGCTATTCAGAACAAATGGATCTTTAAGAAGAAGACGGACGCTGACGGTAATGTGACCGTTTATAAAGCTCGACTTGTGGCAAAGGGTTTTTCACAAGTTCCAGGAATTGACTACGATGAGACTTTCTCTCCCGTAGCGATGCTTAAGTCCGTCAGAATCATGTTAGCAATAGCTGCATTTTTCGATTATGAAATTTGGCAGATGGATGTCAAAACGGCGTTCCTTAACGGTTTCCTTAAGGAAGAGTTGTATATGATGCAACCCGAAGGTTTTGTCGATCCTAAAAATGCTGACAAGGTGTGCAAGCTCCAGCGATCCATTTATGGACTAGTGCAAGCATCTCGGAGTTGGAACAAACGCTTTGATGAGGTGATCAAAGCATTTGGGTTTATACAAGTGGTTGGAGAATCTTGTATTTACAAGAAAGTGAGTGGGAGCTCTGTGGCATTTCTAATATTATATGTGGATGACATATTACTGATTGGAAACAACGTAGAGCTTTTGGAGAGCATAAAAGGTTACTTGAATAAAAGTTTCTCTATGAAGGACCTAGGAGAAGCTGCTTACATTCTAGGCATTAAGATCTATAGGGATAGATCAAAACGCCTGATAGGACTTTCACAAAGCACATACCTTGATAAAGTTTTGAAGAGGTTCAAAATGGAACAATCCAAGAAAGGGTTCTTGCCAGTGTTACAAGGTACGAGATTGAGTAAGACTCAGTGCCCAGCAACTGATGAAGATAGAGAGCATATGCGCTCCGTCCCCTATGCTTCAGCCATAGGCTCTATCATGTATGCAATGCTGTGCACTAGACCGGATGTTAGCCTGGCCATAAGTATGGCAGGTAGGTTCCAGAGTAATCCAGGAGTGGATCACTGGACGGCGGTCAAGAATATCCTGAAGTACCTGAAAAGGACTAAGGAGATGTTTCTCGTGTATGGAGGTGACGAAGAGCTCGCCGTAAAAGGTTACGTCGATGCAAGCTTTGACACGGATCCGGACGACTCTAAGTCGCAAACCGGATACGTATTTATTCTTAATGGGGGTGCAGTAAGCTGGTGCAGTTCCAAGCAAAGCGTCGTAGCAGATTCTACATGCGAAGCGGATTACATGGCTGCCTCGGAGGCAGCTAAGGAGGGTGTCTGGATGAAGCAGTTCATGACGGATCTTGGAGTGGTGCCAAGTGCACTGGATCCAATAACCTTGTTCTGTGACAACACTGGTGCCATTGCCTTAGCAAAGGAACCAAGGTTTCACAAGAAGACCAGACACATCAAACGACGCTTCAACCTCATCCGCGACTACGTCGAGGAGGAGGACGTAAATATATGCAAAGTGCACACGGATCTGAATGTAGCAGACCCGCTGACTAAACCTCTTCCACGGCCAAAACATGATCGACACCAGAACTGTATGGGTGTTAGATTTATTACAATGTAATTCACATGGTGATGTGAGGGCTAGATTATTGACTCTAGTGCAAGTGGGAGACTGTTGGAATTGTGCCCTAGAGGCAATAATAAATGTATAGTTATTATTATAATTCCTGTATCAAGATAATAGTTTATTATCCATGCTATAATTGTATTGAATGAAGACTCATTTACATGTGTGGATACATAGACAAAACACCGTCCCTAGCATGCCTCTAGTTGGCTAGCCAGTTGATCGATGATAGTCAGTGTCTTCTGATTATGAACAAGGTGTTGTTGCTTGATAACTGGATCACGTCATTAGGAGAATCACGTGATGGACTAGGCCCAAACTAATAGACGTAGCATGTTGATCGTGTCATTTTGTTGCTACTGTTTTCTGCGTGTCAAGTATTTATTCCTATGACCATGAGATCATATAACTCACTGACACCGGAGGAATGCTTTGTGTGTATCAAACGTCGCAACGTAACTGGGTGACTATAAAGATGCTCTACAGGTATCTCCGAAGGTGTTAGTTGAGTTAGTATGGATCAAGACTGGGATTTGTCACTCCGTGTGACGGAGAGGTATCTCGGGGCCCACTCGGTAATACAACATCACACACAAGCCTTGCAAGCAATGTAACTTAGTGTAAGTTGCGGGATCTTGTATTACGGAACGAGTAAAGAGACTTGCCGGTAAACGAGATTGAAATAGGTATGCGGATACTGACGATCGAATCTCGGGCAAGTAACATACCGAAGGACAAAGGGAATGACATACGGGATTATACGAATCCTTGGCACTGAGGTTCAAACGATAAGATCTTCGTAGAATATGTAGGATCCAATATGGGCATCCAGGTCCCGCTATTGGATATTGACCGAGGAGTCTCTCGGGTCATGTCTACATAGTTCTCGAACCCGCAGGGTCTGCACACTTAAGGTTCGACGTTGTTTTATGCGTATTTGAGTTATATGGTTGGTTACCGAATGTTGTTCGGAGTCCCGGATGAGATCACGGACGTCACGAGGGTTTCCGGAATGGTCCGGAAACGAAGATTGATATATAGGATGACCTCATTTGATTACCGGAAGGTTTTCGGAGTTACCGGGAATGTACCGGGAATGACGAATGGGTTCCGGGGGTTCACCGGAGGGGGGCAACCCACTCCGGGGAAGCCCATAGGTATTTGTGGGGGTCACACCAGCCCTTAGTGGGCTGGTGGGACAGCCCACCAAATCCTATGCGCCAAGGAACAAAAATCAAAGGAAGAAAGAAAAAAAAAGGAGGAAGTGGGAAGGGGAAGGACTCCCTCCCACCAAACCAAGTAGGACTCGGTTTGGGGGGGGAGAGTCCTCCCCCCTGGCTCGGCCGACCCCTTGGGGTTCCCTTGGACCCCAAGTCAAGGTCCCCCTCCCTCCTCCTATATATATGGGGCTTTTAGGGCAGATTTGAGACGACTTTCTCACGGCTGCCCGACCACATACCTCCATAGTTTTTCCTCTAGATCGTGTTTCTGCGGAGCTCGGGCGGAGCCCTGCTGAGACAAGATCATCACCAACCTCCGGAGCGCCGTCACGCTGCCGGAGAACTCTTCTACCTCTCCGTCTCTCTTGCTGGATCAAGAAGGCCGAGATCATTGTCGAGCTGTACGTGTGCTGAACGCGGAGGTGCCGTCCGTTCGGTACTAGATCGTGGGACTGATCGCGGGATTGTTCGCGGGGCGGATCGAGGGACGTGAGGACGTTCCACTACATCAACCGCGATCTCTAATCGCTTCTGCTGTACGATCTACAAGGGTACGTAGATCACTCATCCCCTCTCGTAGATGGACATCACCATGATAGGTCTTCGTGCGCGTAGGAAAATTTTTGTTTCCCTTGCGACGTTCCCCAACAACCGCACCCTGTTAGCTTGTGGGCCATCTAGCTCTCTCAACTTCATTCTCCGGCTTATTAATTCTCATATATTCCAAAAACCCTAGGGGTGTTCCCGAAACACTTTTTCCGCCGCCGCAAGCTTCTGTCTCATTGTGTGCCCATCTGGAGCCCTGTTACGGTGTCCTGCTGGAGGGGGGTCGATCATGGAGGGCCTCTACACTATCCTTGTTGCTCTCATGGTGATGTGTGAGTAGCCTACCACAAATCTACGATTGCATAACTATTACCTAGATGCCTTTCTCTCTCTTCATGTTGTTCAACAAAGTTCATCACATCTTCTCGATGATCTATTCGACGTAATCACTTTGTGCAGTGCGTTTGTTGGGATCCGATGAATTGTGGATGTATGTTCAAATTATTCATGAAAAAGATTTGAGTCTTCTCTGAATTGTTATTTGGATGATTAATATAGCTTCGTAAAACTCCTCAATCTATTAATTTGATTTGGCCGACTAGATTGATCTATCTTGAGTGAGAGGGGTGCGTTGTAGTGGGTTCAATCTCGCGGTGCTCTATATCCCAGTGAGAAAGTAGGGGACAAGACGCATATTTGTATTGTTGTCACTAAGGATAAAATGATGGAGTTCATTCATATTAATTGAGTTTACTTTGTCTACATCATGTCATTGTTCTTCAAGCATTACTATGTTTTACTTAATAGTCTAGATGTATGTTGGATATCGGTTGATGGGTGGAGTAATAGTAGTAGATGTAGGAGAAGTCGATCTACTTGCTTATGGACGTGATGCCTATATACATATGATCATTGTCGTGCATAAATATTGCATAACTATGTGATTTTCTATCAATTGCCCAACATTATTTTGTTTATTCACCGTATGCCTTTTCAAGAGACAAGCCACTAGAGAACACTATGCCCCCGAGTCTATTCACTTATATATTTACAAATGTTACTATTTCCTTGTTGTTCTTATTTACTTTTGATTTATTTTTCACTTTATATTTATCCAATTGTCATCTACACTACTCATTTGCTTGCAAGTAATAGTTTTAAGGGGGTTGACAACCTTTTTACCCACGTTGGGTACAAATTGTTTGCTCTTTTGTGCGTAGGTGTTGAAGACTAGTGTTAAAAATACTTATCTATACTATGAGGCATTATCCCTTCCTTTTTAAGAAAACCCCAACGCAGATCACAAGTATCATCTTTTTCCGCACTGACCAATGAAGGATGCGTGACCCTCAGAGACGTAATGCGGCGAGAACAAGCGACACAATTCTGGTGAATGAAAGTCAAACCGGGTGAACAACCAACCAACATGTGGGAACAAATATGATCCAAAGCCAAATAGCTGCGGTCGTTGTACTGGTATGGTACCGCATACATCCGTCTACAAGTAACACAAGAAAACCCCTCACGCATTTGAACCTTGATTTGTGGGCTCTGGATATCTAAATCCCTCTAATCATTCAAGGGAAAATCTATTTAAAAGCGTTCCCATCGTCTCGCTCCGATGCGGCGGATGCACAGGTCCATGCAGGGGTTTATTGTATCCATATAGGAGGGTCCATGCAGGGGTCTATTGTATCCATATAAGAGGACCTGGGATTATTTTAATCAGATTTTACATGTATCCCTCCCGATGTGCTAGGTAGGTGGAGTTAAGGAGTAGCTAGGTACTGTAGCATGTAAGTGTGTGTAGCCAGACGTTTCCATGCGTTTCTCCTTACTAGGGCACTCATTGCTTTTTTACATTTTGTCATATACTGCTACAATACATAATCAGGTATAGTATCCCTATACATGATACTACAATAGTTATTATTGGATAGTAATGTAACTAATTTTTTGTCTCTTAATTCAAAAATTATCTAGAAATTTGTATTACTGATATAATCTAACCAAGACCAAGTTGCTTTTTTAGTCTTTTTATCCTTACAAAATATATAAAAGGACACGTACTCATTAGTCATTAGTGTGTTTTCCCGTGTGACGGTGCAGAACATACACTCGGCATGCTTTATGAAAATAACATGGTAATTTAGTAAAACTAAACCAACAATCAACTAGACAAGCAACGACAAAACATCCTGGCAACAATTGTTCAACAATTTTTATGAAATAACCGGACACTATAGAATTAAATGACAAGGGCAGCAAAATAATGTGGTAACTTGTTTTTATAATCAATGACAAACTTTATGAAATAATCGGACACTCTGTAGAATTAAATGGCAAGCGCAACAAAATAATGCGGTAACTAGCTTTTGCATGTAACGACAATCGTTATGAAATAATTGGACACTCTGTAGAACTAAATGGTAAGCACAACAAAATAATATGGTAACTAGTTTTTTTAACCAGTGACAATCTTTATAAAATAACCGGACACTTTGTGGAATTAAATGGCAAGCACAATAAAATAATGAGGCAACTAGTTTTTATGACCAATTATAATCTTTAGGAAATAACTATCCATTAGGTAGAATTAAAATGGCAAGCACAACAAAGCATTTGTGCCAAGTGGATTTTATAAAGCATTGACAAGCTTTATGAGACAACTAGATAGCATTAAAAATGACAAGCACATCAAAAAAGTTGGGGCAACTGGAGCATTGACAAGCTTTATGAGACAACTAGGTAGCATTAAAAATAAAAAGCACATAAAAAACAATTGTAGCTATTGGATTTATAAGCATTGACAAGCTTTATGAGACTACATGGTAACTAGGTAGCATTAAAATGACACACACAAAAAACTATGACAATTTGATTTAAAAGCACCAACGAGCTTTGTGCGAAATAACATTAAAAAGTGTCAATTAAGTTATTTTTCTCAGGCAAGTAAGTGGTTAATAATATGGTAAGTGAGTCAAAAAATGTGACAACTATGGTCAGAAAAAAATAGTTGACGGAACATGTCGACATGGGATCTAATTTCGAAGAACTCGTCGCGAGAAAGTCAATAATGAAAACGGATCATCGATTTATTGATGGTTTTGTAGATAATTTTTTTAAAATTTCAAACATAAAAAAAAATTGATGACATCATTGCATGCATGTATATTGGAGAGATGATGAATTAGCCGGTGCATGGCAAGACATATCGCAAAAAGATGCATGTGATGATGTGCATGCAGTTTGTAGGTCCTTTTTTTGCGAGTGTCTATGCATGCATATAGCAGCTGTCGCACGGGAATACGTGGGTGCGACGCGGCTGCCTAGTTGGCTCCATCATTCAATCATTGGTTGGTTTGAGTTGAAGCTTAGTATTTGTACTGATTACGTGTGATAATCTTTTTCGCAAGAAAAATAATAATATTGTGTGTGATGATCTTAGAGCATCTCCAACACACGCGCTTCGCGCCGCGCCCAAAAAATGCGTTTGCTGCGCGCGCTTCGGCTGGTTTAGCGCGGAGATAAGCGCTGGCTCCAACAGCCGCGCTATAATGCAGCGCGCGCGCGCCGCTCCAGCAGTGCCCAAAAATGCAGCGCGCACAGCACGCACAAACCACATATACACCTTGTAGGTGTTTTGTCGAATACCTTGCGGGCGCGGCGTGGCAGCGAGCTTTCGGGCGCTGTTCCTCGGACGTCGGAGGCGCACGAGGGCCGGCCGGACTAGGAGGGGGTGGCGCGGAAGCGCGGTGGCGCGGGGAGGCCCGGGAAGCGCCTGAACGGTTGTCGGCGGGCGCGGACGGCGACGGCGTCCGGGGATAGGCCGGGAAGCGCTGAACGGTCGCCGAGGGCACAAGCGGCGGCGGCGCGGCCGGATGGGGGAGCGAGCGCGCGAGCGGCGGCGGCGTGGCCGGATGGGGGAGCGAGCGCGCAAGAGCGGAGGAGCAAGCGCGGGAGCGCGGAAGAGAGCAGGAGCGAGCGCGGGAGAGAGCAGGAGCGAGCGCGGGAGAGTCGCGCGCGCGGGAGCCGGCGCAGTAAATAAGGGACGCGAGATTGCGTTTCGGCCAGCGCGCTGAACTGAAAATGGCGCGCGCCGTTTTTGCGCGCCCACTGTAGCTGCCCGCCGCGTTGCGCGCGTGCTAAAACTGCCTTTTTTTACGACGCGGCGTTTGTATAGCACGTCGGTTGGAGATGCTCTTAGGTCGTGCCACGTCCAGCGGAGGAAAGTATCTGAGTTTCGCTCGTCTAACTTTCCCGTCGTTCGTCCGTCATGTTGTTTTGCGATTTAGCCCCTCGAAAAAAGTGGCATATCAAAGCCCAGTCCCTTGGATTGGCCCCGTCGTCACCCGCGCTCCCGACGAACTAGGTTGAGCGCCGCCGCCGTCTTCCTGGTCGACGGCGAGCTCCCGCCTCTCCGCCCTCCGCACCCATTCCCGTATCTCTATCTCTCCACGGGAGCTCGACCCCGTCGCCCTCTCCCTCCACGGGAGTTCGGCCGCAACGACCGGCCGTCGCAGGACACTGGTCCTATCCCATGCAACCGCCTGGACGCCGCGCTGGAGGCTCTCGCGGATGCCGGGAGGCGGGAAGCGTTCCTCCACAACGCCGTGATCCCGGGCTTCGCTGACGCGGGCCTCCCGGGCAGCGCTCTCGCCGCCGTCCCGCGCCTGACCGCTTCACCTTCCCCGTTCTCCTCAAGTGCTGCGCGCGTCGAGGCGCCCTCGACGATGGCCTCGCCGCCAAATACCAGTCTCAGCATAACTCTCTAATCGCGTTCTACGCCAGGCTAAACACTGTCTCAGCATCGTCGGGGACGCTGAGAGGGTGTTCGACGGAATGCCGGCCAGGGACATCGTCACGCGGAACTCGATGGTGGACGGATACGTGTCCACTAGACTCTCGCGGCGCTGGCCCTGTACTGCTTCAGGGAGATGCGCGAGGTGCGGCATGACAGAGTCGGGATTATCCACCGCCCTTGCCGTTTGCTTCTTGAAATAGGCCTTGATGCAAGGGCATGGTCTGGAGGAAGACGTCAAGGTCGGCACCTCTCTTCTTGACATGTGCTGCGAGTGTGGTGCCATTGCTTCTGACGAAGGCGGCGGCGATGATTGAGGAGGTGGACGGGATGCTTGGCATGCCAACGGAGCATCTCCGACACTCTCCTTGAGCTGGATCACGGTCTGCGCAGAGACATCCACTCCAAGCTCAAGATAAGATGCTTGTCAGCTACGTCGACAACCTCCCTCCATGGTAAAGGATCCCATTCCTGATTTTATCAGTTCTGATCTTTATCGCACTTCCACACTTGTGTTCTTTGATTTTTGGATGAAACAGCATGGTACAGGAAGCGATGTGGGAGTTTGATGAGTTAGTGGGGGTTCTCATTTGTCAAGCCTAAGTAACAGGCCATTAGTGTGATGTGCTAAACAATTTAGGGTAGTGATAGTTCGCTCTGGATTACTTAGATTTGTCCATCGTCGAACTCATCCTTTCAAAGTACAATTAGTAGAAGTTTATCTCTGTTTTTCCTCTACCGCTGAACTTTATTTTTCTAGATACTCCCTCCGTCCCAAAATTCTTGTCTTAGATTTGTCTAGATATGAATGTATCTAGTCACGTTTTAGTATTTTGATACATCCATTTCTAGACAAACCTAAGACAGATTTTTTGAGACGGAGGGAGTACTTTTTTCTCTGTGTTTACTTGGGAATTGGGATCCTTATGATGCATTCAAAGATAGTCCATCGGTGAGATGATATTTAGCCGAAACATGTACTCCCTCCGTCCCGAATTAAGTGATGCGGAGGGAGAGCTAAGCTAGTACAAATTTGTATACAACTGGCGTCAGTTAAATCGGGACAGAGGTAGTATGAGACAAAGAGTAGGGTTGAGAAGCTTGAGAAATTGTATGCAAACATGGCCTTGCAAAAAGAACCGAAGGTGTGTTTGCCGCTTTCCGTGGCAAATTGAAATATATTTTTCTTGGGTGAAGTCTATAGTATTTTTGGTTACTGAACCATACATGTTATGTTCATTGTGAAAATAATTTAACCAGTTCATATTTTGTGAGTAACCAAAATCTCAAGAAACCTAAATTTGTAATCTTTAAATGAGCTGGTTAGACTGTTATGAAACGTTGCCCAAGAGTGTGACTATATATGATTTTATGTTTTTCAGATGCCGTGGTTAACGGGAACTGCTTCTCTTCTACAGCTGCAGTGTAGAAAGAGGGAACCCAGGAACCCCATACTACCGATAGGAGTTATGTGTTTTCCCCACATCAAAATCCCTTCGATTACTGTTAGTTGTGTGAGAAGTGTTTTAGATCTTGTCAGTTAGTTCCTCACAGCAAACCTACCTGCCGTGTGTCAGAGCGGGTGGTGCTTGCCTTAGGCCGCCTTGCCGCCTTATAAACAATACTACCCACACCCTCACCACAAGCCTACTTGCCGTGGGACCCAAGCTGCAATGCGCACCCTGTTGACCCGAGCTTGGGTATACCAATACTAGAGGCAGGGTGCCAAGCCCGCTTGCTCCTAGTACATTGTGACATGAAGCGCCGTGAGGAGGGAGGTGCTCGTTGACGACCACCAACCATGGCTGCGCCACCATCGGGTGCTAGATCTTCCACATGCAGGACCACAATTGCCATTGCAGTACTGTTGTCGTTTCCTCACGACAGATGCCATGGGGTGGCTATTCGAAAGTGGTTGGGGCCGTAAGGACGCGGGCGGGCTCCGGAAACGGGATCGGGGACAAGCGGTGCGAGACACACGATGTACCCAGGTTCGGGGCCCTCCGTGGGAGTTAACACTCCTAGTCCTGCTAGTTTGGTTGATGAACCAGATGAGATTACAATGTTGTTCCTTCAGCTGTGCGACGGAGGAGGAAGAAGCTGGTAGCCTTCTCTACCTCTCCTGTAAAGGTGTGTGCACATGTGATCAGCCGACCCATTGCATGGGGTGGTACTAGGGGTTTTTATAGGCCAACCCCTGGCTTGCAATAAGTATAAAGGGTACCGGGGGGACCCGGCTGGCAGCCTCTCTAGCCGGCCAGGGGGCCCATCGGTTGAGGAGTCTTGTTGCGTGTGGGGCCCGCCGGCTGTAGGGTCCTGTCGGGAGCCGGGGCCTGCCGGCCATTCGCTGCTATTGGTGCGTGCTCATCATGCGGCAACACAGGCCACACTTTGTGGCGTCATCTTGCGGCAGCCGGCTGCAGTCAGCGGTACGGCCGACTGCACTGTAGTCGTGTCGGGGCAGGTAATGGAGTAGATGGGGGCGTGCCGCCATTGTGCCGCCTCGATTGGTCGCAGTCGGTGATGGTCAGTGGTAGGACTGCCTCCACTGTAGCCATGCGTGGTCAGGTCAGCGGTACCTGGGCCGCCGTAGCAACGCCTTTGATGATGTGTCCCTGACGCGTTTGTCAGGGTGATGTGACTAGGGCTAACCCGCCGGCTGGCGGGGCGTAGCCGAGCCGGATGTAGAGCGGCTCCGCCCTAGCCGGCCAGAGGCAACCGGCCTTCTGGGAGAAAAGTCCGCCCTTTGTTTGTTTTTTGAAGGAGGATCGGGAAGTGTTTGAATTTGCCTACCCCGGGATTATCTCCCCGTCAGTAGTCCCCGAAGCAGAGGAGGCCCGCCGGCTCGGAGCGGCGGACCTCGTCGGCTTGGATCCTTCGCCCTCGGGCTCGCGGCATCGTAGTCGAATTGCTCGCTAGCCGTAAGCGGCCTGGATCATAGCCGGCCATCGTTGGGTGGGCCGCCTCGGGTTCTCCGACGTGCAGAGAAAGGACGCCACGTCTGGTGTGCTGCAGGCCGGGGCCTGACATGCCACGCGGGTGACAAGACCGGGCCGTGGGGTGGGGCCCGCTTGATCGCGGCCTCGGCCCACGTGCGCAAATCTTCTGCGGACCGGGGCCGACGGTTGGCGCTCCTGACGTGCAATAATGACGCCCATGCGGCGTGGGGGTAGTGGGGATCATGCGCGTCGGATCCCCTTCCCCACTACCCCGCGTGGGGTTTAAATGGGCAGGAGGAGGGGCTGAGGGAGCCATTCGCTCCCCTGCCCCCGTCCCTTGTCTTCCCCGTCGCTTCCCGTCCCATGCAGAGAGAGAGAAAAACGCCGGTTGCGTGCCCGCCGTATCGCCATTTGCTGTCGACGCCTGCCACGACCTGCTGGCCTCTCTCGTCTTCAGCCCCGCGCGCCGAGCCGCCACCAAGTCCGATGACGACCAAGGGCGCCTGGGACGGCATCAATGTCGACAAGGTGTACATCGAATGCCTCCGCCATCGCCGCAAGCTGCCATCGGCAGAGCTTGTGGCCGTGCGCGTCGCGGGGGCGGAATACGCCCCGGCCCCCGCGATGACGAGGTGGTGGTGTTCGCGGAGCACTTCGCTCGAGGGTTCGGCCTGCCGGCGAGCATCTTCTTCCGCCAGATCCTCACGCACTTCGGCTTGCGGCCCCACCACCTCAGCACCAACGCCGTCTTGCAGCTGGCCGCCTTCGTCGCCTTGTGCGAGGGCTACTTGGGGATCGAGACGCGCCTGGACCTCTAGCGCCGGCTCTTCTTCTTCAAGCAGTTGACGGTGGTGAACAAGACCACCAATGTGAAGGAGATGACCGCCTGCGGGGCGGCACTCGTCTACCACTGAACGGGAGCCGGCTTCCTGAAGCTTCCTCTGCAGGACTCGGTGAAGAGCTGACAGAAGGGGTTCTTCTATGTGAAGAACGTCGATCCGGCCCGCGACCTCATCAACCTGCCTGACTTCATCAACACACCTCCAGTCGCCATGCAGAACTAGAAGTCGGCCCTGCCACATCCGATCGATGAGGTGGACCAGATTTGCACCCGGCTGGCCCAGTTGGCCCAGAAGGAAGGCCTCACGGGTGTGGATCTCCTCATCACCATGGTGGCGCGTCGGGTACAACCACTGCAGCACCGTTCGCACCTCATCTGACAGATGGGCGGCCGGCGCGACCCGTGCCGGCTCTCCACGAAGGAGCTGAGGCCGGTGCATGTGGCGAGGCGGGTGAACCTGATCTCCGCTGCCCAGATGGACGAAGGGGAATGGCAATGGGGCAAGGCCCCCTACGATCGGCAGCATCCGGCTCCGGTGATGAGTGGCATATTAGCTTTCCTTTTTTCTGTTATTCACGCCATTCTTTCGCGCCTGACGCCGGATGCCGTTTGTGGCGACAGTTGTTTTCCCGGTTGCAAATCTACGACAAGCGGGAGACGACTTGCCGGAGTCAAATGCCGAGGAAATCGAGGACGCCGACGAGGTGGAGCCGAGGGAGACGACCCGTGCTGGAGGCAAAGCGTCGGGAGGCGACGCAGTGGAGCCCGAGGAGTCCGAGGTCGGCTGGTGAGTTTTTTAAGTCTGTGCTGCTGGGTTGGTCTGATGACGATGCTGAGTCGCCGGCGTCACGCGATGTAGCCGCCATGGAGAACCCGGAGGCTATGGAGGATGATGCCAGCATGCCGAGGAGATGGCTTCGCCGAGCCGGCCGCGGCTCCGCCGGAAGCGAGGCGGACGCAAGAGGGCGGGGCAAGCTGCCGGCGAGCTCCTGCCCGGCTCCCAAGCGAGCAATCGGTGGGCACCCGGCTTGCGGCCGCCTAAACAATGGCACATAAACCGTTTTGCAGACAACCGTCAAATTGATTCTTCAAGTTCGGCCAGTGGAACTTTTATCGCCGCTTCTTATGCCTTGCAATACATTGTAAGCAAGCACATGGAATTGTACCGTGCCATTTTAGCTCACAGTGTTTCAGGGTACCATTGTCATTAAGGAAATGTTGATGGGTAGATATATCAGCTTGCCAGACATGTGTAAATAACTTCCTAACTTTTTGACAGGAGAGAAGTATGACTGGTATATGTGGCTGACCTGATACCCACACACCTGCCCAAACATCACTATAAATGATAAAATGTAGGTATGTAGGTAAAGTCTTGTAGCTAATAGGACTTGTATCCATGAGTGTTTGGCTCCTGTTTGTAGTGATATGGCGATTCTGTAGTACAAAGTACAAACAATATATTGTTTAGTGTTGGAACTGTCGCACAATCATTAACCCACATACTGGAAACCAACTTGTGTAGAGTCTCACCAACTTGCTCTAAAAGTCAACCTCATGGATGCAGGTTGGGCTTGATCTGAGAAGAGCTCTTGGCTCCCACCTATCACCGTCCACTACTACATGAGTATATGAACTGCTGCATTTAACTAACACCAGGGTAAGCGTATATACTAAGTCGGTCGAGGATCTTTCCAGTGTGCATGGCTGCATGCCTCAAGGTATGCTTACGGGACCATACAAACGTAGGCCATGCCTGATCTCACAATGTGCCGGGGGGATAACCCCAGGGTAGGCTCAATGAGCCTGCTCCTTTATCTCCGACCCCAAAGGAATGACCAAGAACCATTTTGCAAGGCCCAAGTCCTCTGACCGGCTAGGCAACACCTACCGGCTAGGGGGCGAGACGGCCAACTCTCTGGCCAGCCAGGCAGCACCTGCCGGCTAGAAGCGAGACGACTACCTCTTCCTGGCCGCCTAGGCCAAGCAGCCGGCTAGGAACGAGGCGGCCGTGCCCAAGCCGGCTAGCCAAGCGGGCTAGCCGGCCGGGGATCTCAAGTCACATCAGATCGTAGGTCATGACGAGACCCTACGATTAAAGGTGGCTACGCGTCAGCAAAGGTACTGGATCGGAGTGCACGACGGGTCCCAGCGTCGGCGGCCACGCCGCTGACCTCCCCCGGCTCTGATCCATCACCCAGCACAGTGTCGGCCGTCAAACTCCCACTCCATTACTGCACTCGGCGTGGGAACAGTGGAGGCGGCCGTACCGTCTACCCATGACGAATCCTGTTGGACGACGCCGGACGTACCATACGTGTCCTGCGTCAACCTTACGCGAGAGCCCCATTGGCTAGCCGGCGGGTCCCACAGCCAGACGGGACCTCGCAGTCGGCGGGCCCCTCAAGCGACAAGACAAGACCCTCGTGGGCCCCCTTGCCAGCGAGCGAGGCTGTCAGCCGGGTCCCACTCTTGTACCCTTTATTCATATTGTAGGCCGGGGGGTTCGTCTATAAACCCCCCCGCCCCCCTCCGTGTAGAGGGTCGGTCAACAGAACACACACACACACACGCACACCAACTACATAGGAGAGGCAGAGACGAGCCGGTTGCTCCCTTCTTCCTCCTCCGCAATACAGCTACAGGAGCAACCTTGTAATCCCATCCATATACATCATACACTCCGGCAGGACTAGGGGTATTATCTCTACGGAGCCCTGAACCTGGGTACATCGTGCGTTCCATGCTAGTACCAACCTCGCCCCCAGCGCCCTTCGTTGCCACTTCGGTTCTCACCTACTTTAGCCTACCCATGGCATATGTTGTGAGTATTCACCGGCATTTGGAGCCCACCGTGGGGCCGATCGCGGCATCGGCTGGCTCTACGTGCTGGGCGGGGCCCCGCACCTACACCACCGGATGCATCGCGTCCGGACCGATTTGCATGCCCGTGGAGCCCGCCTTCGATGAGGCGACACCGATGATGATCGACGTCCCGGTCCACCATGCGGATTCGAACGAGGAGTCCGATGACGAGGCGCCTCCTAGGGTCGTTGTCGCTGCTATGTAGAACCTCAACGTTCTCTTTAGCGACCTGCGCCTCGACGATGGTCCTCGCTACTTCGGCGAGGACTTCGATGTTGAGGCACTGTGCGCCAGCTTCACTAGGCTCTCTATCGCCGAGACGCCTACGCACAACGTGTACCCCAACAACGTACTCGTCTTCGACGGCCCTCGGCCGTCTGTGGGGTTCTTCACCCCATACCATGTCGCCACCGTCTCCAACGTCGTGGAGGTGATGGTCATCGGCGTCGGTACCAGCACGGCTCCGGGCAAAGCGTCGGCAGACGCTGCTGACCCTGCTGCTGTCACCGCTGACACTCTTTAGGCTGCGCTTACCATCCTGAAGACGCCCATCGCCGCTTCCACAAACCCTAACGACGCACGAGCCTTGCTGAAGGAGGCTCGCAAGCAGATCTTGGAGGAGGGCACCGCCATCGCTTCGGCAAAGCGCCGGATGGAGGCCACGCAACGCGAGTATAACTCCGCATACGGCCTCACTCCGGTTTCCGAGGCCCCTAGCCGGCTTGGTTCGGTCCGCGGCTGCGGCCGGTTCATTGCCGAGATTCTAGGTGGCAAACAGCCCGTCTACGAGACTCCTGCAGCCAACTTGTGGGCGGCACAGGCGGCCATGGAAGAAATGCCAAGCTTGGAGGGCGAGGAGCGCGCCTTCCAGGAGAAGCGGGTCAAGGATCTCCTTGACGCCGCCAACGAGCAGCAGACACGGCTTGACCCCGGTCAAGCCCAATCAGAGTCTCCGGGACCCAACTCGGAGTGCGTCGCAACCCTAGCGGTCTTCAGCACGCGGAGGGATCTTCCTCGCATCGCACTTTCGGCCGGAAGGGCGAGGGAAGCCAAGACAGGCGCTCCCAGCGCCAGAGCGAGCATACTTCGAGCCGGCGTCGCGGAGGCGACGAGAGCGACTCGGTGCATGAGGTTCCTCGTCCGGGGAGGACCCATGCCACCGGTTCGCAAGGTGTCCTTCCGATCGCAGCTCGGATCGACGCTCGCGTTCCCCAGGGCGACCAGGACGTCCGCAGGCGTCTCAACGCCCTGGCCCAGTCAGCCCTCCTGGAGGAGGACGGCCCCATCGGTCGAGCCTGCTTCGGGCCCCGGATCTGAGGGGAGCCGTTTCCCGGAGGCTTCACCTTGCCTCGGGATACTCCCAAGTACAACGGCACCGCTAAGCTAGAGGACTGGCTGATCGACTACACCACCGCCGTTGGCATTGCCAGGGGCAACAAACGCGTAGCAGTCCGCTACGTGCCACTCATGTTGGCCGGCTCGGCTCGGACTTGGCTTAACAGCCTTCCAGCCGACAGCGTCAACTCATGGGTGGACTTTGAGGAGGCGTTCGTCCGCAACTTCACTGGCACCTACAAGCGCCCTGGCCGGCCTCGCGAGCTGGCCATGTGCGTCCAAAGGCCCGACGAACCCCTTCACGACTACGTCACTCGCTGGACGGAGCTTCGCAACTCCTGCGAGGGAGTGCATGAGGTACAGGCCACCCAATACTTCATCGACGGCTGCCGAGACGGCACTCTCCTCAAGCATAAGCTCATGTGCTCCGAGCCCACCTCTTTGGCAGTGCTCATGGCCAAGGCGGACAAGTACGCCATGGCCGACTCCGCGATGCGAGTCAAGGTGACCGCCTCGGACAAGGCTGTCCCCACGCCGGCTACTCCCAAGCCGGCTGGTGACAATCGAGGCGGCCAGAACAACAACAAGCGCAAGGCGGATCAGCTAGATTCGCACTCCAACAACAAGTTGGTGGCCAGCGTGGAGGGTGAAGCGTCGGCTTCTCAAGCCGGCTCTCAACGGAAGCGGCCCAACAGGAGCAACTGGTTGCCCAAGCAGACTTTCGAGCAGCTGCTTGACGCCCCCTGCAAGATACACTATGGGGCACAACCTTCTACCCACACCCTTCGACAGTGCAGCTTTGCACGACGGTTGTCGCAAGGGGAGGGTCTGCCGGCTGCCCCAGGTGCACAGGCTGCGCCTCAAGCCCCGGCTCCTGGTCCTGCTCCGGCTCCACCGCCGCCGCCTCGCGACGACGGCCGCCTCCACGACGACTACCCCCATCAAGACGGAGCATTCGTTGTCTTCACCATTGAAGGCGACGACAAGCATAGCCTGCGCCAGCGACGGCGTGAGGTGAATGCTACGGTCCCCCCGGTTCCCCAATACATGCATTGGTCTTCCCCAATACATGCATTGGTCTGAAAAGCCCATCACATGGAGCCGGGTCGACCATCCTGCGGTGATGCCCAACCCGGGCTCATACGCGCTCGTCCTCGACCCCACCTTTGCCTCCAAGAGGCTCACCCGCCGGTTCTCCCAGGTGCTGGTCGACGGCGGCAGCAGCATCAACATCCTCTACCTCGACACTCTCCGCAAGCTCGGGCTTAAGGAGAATGACGTCCTGCCGACCAACACTGTCTTCCACGGCATCGTGCCGGGGCAGTCCTGCTCGCCTGTTGGCAAAATCCAGCTGGACATCCTCTTCGGCGACAAGGCTCACTTCCGCCGCGAGTCCATATGGTTCGAGGTAGTGGACCTCAGCAGCCCGTATCACGCGCTGTTGGGCAGACCGGCTCTGGCCAAGTTCATGGCTATCCCCCACTATGCCTACCTGAAGATGAAGATGCCGGGTCCAAAGGGCATCATCACCATTGCTGGCGACTACAAGAAGTCGCTCGAGTGTGCACAGGACAGCAGCCGCCTGGCGGACGCCATGGTGATTGCCGAGGAGAAGAGACAGATCGACCGGCTCGTGGCTCAGGCTACCGAGCAGCCGGCGATCCCTTCTCTTCCGTCCCAGTCGGCCGGCGAAGGCTCCTTCAAGCCGATTAAGGAAACCAAGCAGGTGCCACTCGACCCTGCAAACCCCAAGCAGTGCGTCACCATCGGGGCTGGCCTCAGCCCCAAATAGGAAGGCGAGCTCGTCGACTTCCTCCGTGAGAATCGGGACATCTTTGCATGGTCCCCCAAAGACATGCCGGGTGTTCCGAGGAAGTACGCCGAGCACAAACTTCACGTGCGACCGGATGCAAAGCCGGTAAAACAACCTTTGCGCCGCTTCGCCGAGGGGAAGCGGCGCACAATTGGAGAAGAGATTACCCGGCTCCTTGCAGCCGGCTTCGTCATGGAGGTTTTCCACCCGGACTGGTTAGCTAATCCAGTCCTGGTGCTGAAGAAAAACAATACATGGCGAATGTGTATCGACTTCACGAGCCTGAATAAGGCCTGTCCGAAAGACCCTTTCGCGTTGCCTAGGATAGATCAAGTGATCGACTCCACTGCAGGCTGCGAAATGCTGTCATTTCTGGATGCCTATTCAAGCTACCATCAAATCAAGCTGGATCCAGCTGATCGCCTGTAGACCTCCTTCATCACACCCTTCGGGGCCTACTACTACACCACTATGACGTTCGGTCTGAAAAACGCTGGTGCGACATTCCAACGCTGCATGCAGCAGTGCCTACTACCACAGATTGGCAGAAACATCCACGTCTATGTGGATGACATCGTCGTCAAGACGAAGCAGCACTTCAGCCTCCTCGACGACTTGCGGGAGACGTTCGCCAACCTGCGCGAGTACAAGATCCGGCTCAACCCGGAGAATTGCGACTTTGGGGTTCCAGGCGGCAAGCTCTTGGGGTTCTTCGTGTCCGCTCGTGGCATCGAGGCGAACCCCGAGAAGATCGGCACCATCGAGCGGATGGTGAAGCCGGCTCGGATCCTAGACGTCCAGAAGTTCGCCGGCTGCATGGCATCCCTTAGCCGGTTCGTCAGCCGGCTCGGCGAGAAGGCCCTTTCACTCTACCAGCTCATGAAGAAGACGACGAAATTCGAGTGGAATGACCAGGCGGACGAGGCCTTCCGCGACCTCAAGCGGGTCATCTCGAGCTTGCCAATCTTGGCAGCGCCGGCTGAAAGGGAACCATACTCATATACATCGCAGCGACCACTCGCGTGGTTAGCGTAGTGCTGGTAGTTGAACGCAAGGAGGGCAAGGTACTGTTAGTGCAACGCCCTATCTACTACCTCAGCGAGGTCTTGTCCGCCTCAAAGCAAAACTATCTCCACTATCAAAAAATGTGTTATGGTGTTTACCTTGCTGCAAAGAAGTTGAAGCAATACTTCCAAGAGCATGCTATCACCGTGGTGAGCACTGCTCCACTTTCAGAAATCATGGGCAACCGTGATGCAACTGGCAGGATCGCCAAGTGGTCCATCGCCATGGCGGACCACGATATCCGCTACGAGCCTCGCACCGCCATCAAATCTCAGGTGGTGGCCGACTTCCTGGTCGACTGGGCTGAAACCCGGTTTGAGCCACCACCTCCAGACTCCACGCATAGGCGGATGCACTTCGACGGCTCGAAGATGCGGTCTGGTCTGGGAGCCGGCATCGTCTTGACGTCTCCGAAAGGAGACCAGCTCAAGTATGCTCTCCAGATCCACTTCGCCGCCTCCAACAACGTCGCCGAGTACGAAGCACTCGCTCACGGCCTTCGGCTCGCCAAGGAGATTGGCATCCGGCGGCTCATCTACTTCGGCGACTCAGACCTTGTGGTGCAGCAAGTTTCTGGCGAATGGGACGCCAGGGACGCCAACATGCCAAGCTACCGCTTCCTCATCCAGCAGCTCAGCGGCCCCTTCGAGGGTTGCGAGTTACACCACGTTCCCAGGGCGGAAAACGAGGCGGCCGATACATTGGCCAAGATTGGCTCCACGAGACAGGCTATCCCAGCCGGCGTCTCCCTCGAGCAGCTGCACAAGCCGTCTATCAGGCCGTCTCCAGAGTCGGCATCAATTTTCGTGCCGGCCGATTCTTCGGTGCAAGCGCCGTCGGCTTCACCAGCTACACCGGCCACAACTCCTGTGCCGACTACGCTGGCCCTGCCGACTCCAATGCCGGCACCGGCTACAACCACTTCGCCGGCTACGACTACTTCGCCGGCAAGAACAACAAATCCGGCTCCGCCCTGCTTCGAATCCTGTCGTCTCGACACCCAGTGGGGGCTGCAGAAGCCCCTGACAGTCAGGTCGAGACGGAGCCAACCCTTGTGTCGGCTCCGTCATGGGCTCAACCCATCCTAGCCTTCCTCCTTCGCGGCGAACTTCCTCAAGAAGAGGCGGAGGCGAGACAGATCCAGCGCAGATCTGCAGCCTACGCCATCATCAATCGCGAGCTGGTTCAGCGTAGCATGACTGGCGTGTTCCAGCGCTGCGTCGAATCAGAAAAGGGACAGGAGATCCTCAGAGACATTCACCAGGGGGAGTGCGGGCATCATGCCGCCTCTAGAACCCTGGTGGCCAAGGCATTCCGCCACGGTTTCTACTGGCCCACGGCCCTCGAGGAGGCCGTGGACATGGTCAACAAATGCGAGGGCTGCCAATTCTTTGGCACGCAGAGCCACATGCCGCCTTCGGCCCTCAAAACCATCCCCTTGTCATGGTCTTTCGCCGTCTGGGGGTTGGACATGGTGGGGCCTTTCAAGACGGCTCGCGGTGGCATGACTCTCCTCTTGGTGGCCGTCGACAAATTTACCAAGTGGATCGAGGCTAGGCCCATCAAGAAGCTTGATGGCCCCACGGCTGTCAAGTTCATCACGAACATCTCTGTTCGATACGGCGTCCCCCACAACATCATCACCGACAATGACACTAACTTCGCCAAGGGCGCTTTGGCGCTCTACTGCTCCAAGGTAGGCATCCGGCTCGACTTGGCGTCAGTGGCACATCCCCAGTCCAATGGCCAGGTGGAGAGGGCCAACGGCCTAATCCTGGCCGGCATCAAGCCAAGACTGGTGGCACTTGTCAGGTCAGCCGATTGCTGGATCGAAGAACTGCCAGCTGTATTGTGGAGTCTCCGCACCACGCCTAACCGGTCAACCGGCTTCACTCTGTTCTTTCTGGTATACGGGTCCGAGGCCATCATCCGTACGGATATCGAGTTCGACTCGCCTTGGGTCACCCTGTACACGGAAACGGAGGCGAAGGAGGCAAGAGAAGACGGTGTTGATCTCCTTGAGGAAGCAAGGGACCTAGCCTTGAGCCGGACGGCCATCTATCAACAGAAGCTGAGATACTACCACAGCAAGAAGATCAAGCCTCTTTCTTTCAGAAAGGGAGACTTGGTGCTCAAACGAATCCAGCGCACCGTCGGCCAACACAAGCTCTCATCCCCATGGGAGGGACCCTTCATCATCAGTAGGGCATTGCGCAACAACGCATACTAGTTGATCGATGCCCAGAAGCCAAGGAAGCGCAAGAGGACGACTCCGGCCAGGAGACGGAGCGTCCATGGAACGCGGCGTTGCTTCGCCCGTTCTATTGCTAGAAGGCAAGTATCAAACACGGAAAGAGCATGCACATATGTATCTTTCTCCCTCTTCAGGGATTTCTAATGAATGCAATGAAAAGGGCATGCCATATGCTTCTTTTTAGATTCATACTTAGAGTGCTCACTCTGTGAGTCCCTTGCCGACTCTAATAAGCTCGGTGGCTCGCTAGCCGCCCGGACGACTTCCTTATGTTGTAGAAAAACACATAGTGTACGCCGGACCGATCCCTGGTCACCTCGTAACAGCTACAGACCGGCTCCCGGCTGTCCGGCTAGCGAGGCGACGCCAGGTAAGGCCGGATACATGGAAAGTTTGACTACAAAAAGGTTACCAGCTCGGGTTGGCTCGATCTATTTTACGATCTCATTCTAGCCGGTCTCTGCTGATTTATGTTTGAATCTTTAAGTCTTGATGACTTCGAAAAATCTAAGTCCTATATTCTTAAAGTCAGAAACCTCGACCCAGTCACAGACCGGCTCCCGGCTGTCTGGCTGGCGGGGTGGAAACTTGGGGGGGTAGAGGAGTTGGAGAAAAAGAAGTCAAGCAGGAATCAAAAGATGAAGATATAAAACAACACGCATGGCAATACGAATATAATGCCGAATCCATACATTCAAAAGCATTGGCCCACGGCCGAGGTTCATTACACCCCCCAGTGGATGGAACTGTTGGACTGACAAAATAATTGCAGACAACGAAAAGAAAAACAGGATCGGCTAAGGGGCGGCGGCCTCGTCTGTCGTCCCGGCTGCTACTCCTGAAGTGGTGGCTTCACCATCGCCGGCTGTTCCCGAGGCGGTGGCGCCGTCTCCTCCGCGAGGGCTTCCGGCTCCGTCCGCGTCGGAGTCGGCATACGCCTCGCCGCTGGAGGCGGCGTTCTCCACTTCATGGGCCGCCTCGTCGGAGCTGCCATCGGCGTCATAGGGCTGAAGGCCATGCAGATCCTCAGGGATCACATTGCCGCCTTCACCCCGCTCCAAGTTGAGCTCATCCCAGGCGGCGTACGAGGCGATGTCGCTGGCCCTCACGCGCAGCTCCTCCTCCACGGCCTACAGCTCCACCTCCGAGCCGTCGCGCTGAGCGACGAGCTTGCCCAAGTCCAGGTTTTGGTACCAGGACTTGGCCAAGCGCAGGGCCATGTAGGCTCCAGCACGCGCGACCGAAGCACGCCAGGCGTCAAGACGGTCTTCGCCAGCCGCAAGCCAGCGGGAGAGCCGACTCATCGACGCTGGCTCCACGCCGTCAGGCCACAGAGCCTTCACCATCGACGAGCCTGCGACCTGGAGCCGAGCCACGGACTCGCCCAGGACACGCAGGCGGGCTCTGAGGTCCACCACCCCGATCTCCTCCACGCTCCAGCCGGAGGTAACGTCTACCTCCTGCCCAGCCGCGCGGCGCTCCTCACGGCTCACCTCGACGACCGTGTCGGCTGCGTCCCGTGTCTCAGGGAAGAGACTTGAGATAGGGGAGGCGGCGCAAAGAAAAATAAGAAGAGGAGGCGGCAAAGAAGGAAATTCAAGACAAAACAAAAGAAGACTCACGGTCGAAGTGGCTATCAGTCTCATGGGCGCCCTCCAGGGCCTCAAGCTCCCGCACCTTGCTCGCTTGGGTGAGGCGGGTGACTTCATCCTGGAGGGCCGCCGCCGTGTCCAGGGCCTTGGCCATCTGCGCCTGCTTCTGGGTCAGGGCTTCCTCCTTCTCCTTCAAGGCAGCGTCCTTGAGCTTCATCTCCTCGAGATGAAGCGTCTCAAGACGCTTCACGTCGGCAGTATGGGAGCCGTCCTTCTCCTGCAGGGAGGCGCGCAACTGCTCCCGCTCAGCCTAGCGGGCCGCCTCGAGCTCCTTCTCCGCCTGGAGAAGAGTCAGTTGCTGCTGGAGCCGGTCGTCCGCCTCGCGCAGGGCGTCCCGCTCCACGGCGGCCTCGCCCAGCCGGGCCTCAAGTTCGGCGATCTGGCCATCAGCCGCCTGGTTTTGAGCCCGCAACGTGTTGTAGGCTTGCACCTGGGCATCATAAAGATCCTACAAGCAATGAAGAAGCAAAAGTAAGATTCGGCTTGGTTAAATCATAACCAACCCTATTCTCGAGGGCTACATCCAGTGGGTGCGCTAGCGCGCCCCCACTAAAAAAGCAAAGCAAGAGAAGAAGCTCAGAGATTTGGCCCGCCTGATGATCGGCCGGCCCGACTCTCGGGGGCTACACCCAGTGGGTGCGCTGGCGCGTCCCCATTGATTCAAGACGAAGAAAAAATCGAAGACAGAGACGAGACACTTACCCTGGTGCGCTCCTCCAGACGCTCCAGATCGCTGCCCACCACGCGGGCCGCCTGGTCCACCTTGTACCGGCTGCTGGCAAACAGCGATACCAGCTCTGGGACACCGTGGAGCACGGTGCCTGCGGGCAGCTTCTGGCGCTCCAGATTGGCCGCTCACCAAGCCTTCATGGGCCGGCTCCCGGCTCTGGGGCCGGCTCCTGGAGTAGCCGGGCCACGGTTGGAGACGACAATGGTGTCGTCTCGAGGCGCTGGCATGCCGGCCGGCTCCGCCGACGCCCCAGCCGGCGCCGTCTCCTCAGCAGGAGGTGGATAGGCCGCATCCGACGCATCCATGTTCACCCCTGGCGCATCCTGGGCCACGTCTGGCGCGTCCAGGTTCAGTTCCGGCGCGTCGGCAGCCGCCTTGGCCTTCGGTGAATCAGGGATCACCTCGAGATCCACCGGTGTAGAGACGTCCGGCTCGGACGGTTGGGCCTCCTCGGTCCTCGGGGCGCGCCTCGGGGCCGCCTCGCTAGCTGGCTCCTCCACGCGAGCACGCATGGAGGGGTCATGTCTAGCCTTCGTACGCTCCTCCGCCGGCTTCTCGACCCGGCTGGGCCGAGACTGGCCCTCGGCCGTCTTCCCCGCGTCCGCATCCCAGCGGCGGGTGGACTGCTCCTCGAGCTCCTTCCGGGCAGCGTCAGCCGCTGCCCAGCCGGCTCGCTCGGCGGCGGAGGCGGTGTCTTCCTCCACGTCTTCCGCCTCTCTGTCAAGCGACGCTTTGAGGAACAAAACTTCACGCAAGACAAAGTAAAAAGAGCAAAAGGGGAGCCCTTACCCCGCGACGATGGGCACATGCCTCCTGCCGCCACCAGCACGACGCTTCTTAGCGCCGCCTGCTTGTGCTCCGGCGGGAGGACCCGTCGCGGCTCACTTGGGAGCCGGCCTGGAAGCTATGGCACCCTTGCCTTTCTTCCGGGCCGCCTCGTCAAGACCGGTCGCCTCGGCCTTATGGCGCCGTCCGCGCGTCAGGGGCGGACTGGTGACCTCCTCCACCCCGTCGGAGTCTTCCTCGAAGGCTCCATCAGATAGGGAGGAGGGAGTCTCATCATCATCTGTCCAATCTACAATGGAGGGCCTCAGATGCTCACCAGACGGCTCCGTCCCCTCCGACTCCAGCGCATCCTCCGAACCTTCGGAGGAGGCAGAACGGGACTCGATCATGCCCTCGTCCTCGATCTCCGAGGCGTCAGACGTTACCACGTCGGGGGCAGGCGGGTTGAGTGCCTGCAACTTCTCGAACACCTGCGCGAAGGAGTTGGCGGCCAGCTCAAAAAGACGGCCGACCACAAGAAAAACAGCCAGAACAGATGCAACGAAAAATGCTTACCACCGGAGGCGGACAGGACCTGCTGTAGGGGGCCATCCCCCATGCCCAGTTCCCACTGTCGTCCATACGGGCGGTGGAAATCTGGTTCACCCCCCGTGCCACCGCGCTGGCGGTGAAGCTCTTGGTGGAGGTCCGGCAGGGGTCATACCGGCCACTCATCTGGCAGACCAGATGGGGCCGCCTCTGCAGAGGCAGGATCCTGCGGGTGACCATGGTGGTAAGCAGGTCGCGGCCGAGGAGGCCGCGATCCTGCAAGACGTTGAGGTGGGCGCCGATCTGCGCCACCTCGGGAATCGGCTTCGGGTACTTCGCCCCCAGTTCAACTTCGTCGGAGGATCGATGTTGAATGGGGGCATGTTGAGGGCGTCGTGTGCGGGGTTGGCGTTCTTCACATAGAAGAAGCCTCTTTGCCACTTCTTGATGGACTCCTGCAGCGGCATCTGGGGGAAGCCGGACTTCGAGCGATGATGCACCAGTGCGGCTCCGCACGGCGTCATCGGGCGAGGCCCGATGAGCTTTTCCAGCTCAGCCTTGTCCATCTTCTTGGACTGCTGCTTGAAGAAGAACAAGCTTTGCCAAAGATCGAGGCGAGGCTCGATCCCCAGGAAGCTCTCGCACAGGATAACGAAGGCCGACAACTGAAGGATGGCGTTCGGCGCCAGGTGGTGCGGCTGCAGGCCGAAGAAGATGAGCCAGTTGGAGAAGAAGGTGCTTGCCAGGAGCCCGAAGCCCCTGTAGAAGTGCTCGTCGAACACGACGATCTCTCCATCTTCTGGTGTTGGAGCTGTCTCGGCGCCGGGGATCCGCACCGACACCTGAGAGGCCGGGGGCAGCATTTGGCGGTGGCGAAGCGCCTCGATGCGACCGTCGCAAATCTCACTGCCGAGCCAAGCTTCATGAGACGAGGTCTTCTTCAAGGAAGAGTCGCTCGCCATGACTGCGAGCGACGGATGCTCGGGAAGGCTGGTGGCGCGACGGCGACGGAGAAGAAGAAGACGAAGGTAGACGGGCTCTTTCTCTCTGGGCTCAGGGAGGAAGAGGGCGTCGATGCGGGGCGAGAAGGGGGCGAATGGCCTCCTCGGTACCCCCGCGTCCCATTTAAACCCCACGAAGGGTCGTGCGGAGGGGATCCGGTGCGCGCGGAGCCCCACTAATCCCGTGTATTACGGACGGTAACGCTTCCCGAAACCCAACCGCCACGGAATAAATCCGCAGAGGATCCTCCGCGCGGCGGCCGAGGGGGCGTCGTGGCAGGACCCAGGGCCCAGGCCCGGTCCCTTCACCAGTAAAAACCATCATCACATTAGGCCGGGCTTGGCACGTGGCGCGATTTGCGCAACTTACGACGAAGCCGAGGCGTCGATTCGAAGCCAGCCGGCTTCCGAGCCGGCGACCCCTGCTGCAGGTGGCGGCAGGAATACAATGACAAAATATCAAGCCGGTGAGACCACCCGCAAGCAGGCGGCGGGCCTCTCCAGCTTCGGGGACTACTGTCGGGGGGATAACCCCGGGGTAGGCTCAGCGAGCCTGCTCCTTTATATCCGGCCCCAAAGGAATGACCAAGAACCATTCTGCAAGGCCCAAGTCCTCTGGCCGGCTAGGCAACACCTATCGGCTAGGGGGTGAGACGGCCAACTCTCTGGCCGGTCAGGCAGCACCTGTCGGCTACAAGCGAGACGGCTACCTCTTCCTGGCCGCCTAGGCCAAGCCAGCCAGCTAGGAACGAGGCGGCCGTGCCCAAGCCGGCTTGCCAACCGGTTTAGCCGGTCGGGGATCTCAAGTCACATCAGATCGTAGGTCATGACGAGACCCTACGATTAAAGGTGGCTACGCGTCAGCAAAGGTACTGGATCGGAGTGCACGACGGGTACCAGCGTCGGCGGCCACACCGCTAACCTCCCCCGGCTCTGATCCATCACCCAACACAGTGTCGGTCGTCAAACTCCCACTCCATTACTGCACTCGGCGTGGGAACAGTGGAGGCGGCCGTACCGTCTACCCATGACGAATCCCGCTGGACGACGCCGGACGTACCATACGTGTCCTACGTCAACCTTACGCGAGAGCCCCATTGGCTAGCCGACGGGTCCCACAGCCAGGCGGGACCTCGCAGCCGGCGGGCCCCTCAAGCGACAAGACAAGACCCTCGTGGGCCCCCCTTGCCAGCCAGCGAGGCTGCTAGCCGGGTCCCACTCTTGTACCCTTTATTCATATTGTAGGCCGGGGGTTCGTCTATAAAACCCCCTGGCCCCCCTCCATGCAGAGGGTCGGTCAACAGAACACACACACACACACCAACTACATAGGAGAGGCAGAGACGAGCCGGCTGCTCCCTTCCTCCTCCTCCGCAATACAACTCCAGGAGCAACCTTGTAATCCCATCAATATACATCATACACTCCGGCAGGACTAGGGGTATTATCTCTACGAAAGAGCCCTGAACCTGGGTACATCGTGCGTTCCATGCTAGTACCAACCTCGCCCCCAGCGCCCTTCGTTGCCACTTCGGTTCTCACCTACTTTAGCCTACCCATGGCATATGTTGCGAGTATTCACCGACACAATGTCAAGCTAACACTATCCACTAGTAGTGGGAAACTTACCACTGGGTTCACTTTGATTGCCTATGGTACTGCAGCTCACCCTTATTTTGTCACTGGAGATGATCTATATGCTCAGGATAGGCACCACAATCGAGACAATAGTTAAAATACTTGGGCATTCCCTTTGTTTCACTGTAACCATTACATGATTCAAGAATCTTCTTTTCTAAACAATTGTCCATGGAGATAATCATGAGTGTAAGCAAATG
The DNA here is from genome assembly GCF_904849725.1 of Hordeum vulgare subsp. vulgare. Taxonomy (NCBI): domain Eukaryota; kingdom Viridiplantae; phylum Streptophyta; class Magnoliopsida; order Poales; family Poaceae; genus Hordeum; species Hordeum vulgare. The sequence goes on along the minus strand of NC_058524.1, from coordinate 558,580,558 downwards.
CAATGTTTCCGCTCTATATTTCTACTTTTTAGTGTTTTGGAAGAGCTTAAGTGGTCTTAGCAAGTCATTTAATAGGGGCATGTATCGGTCATTTCCCTTAGGTTAGTGCTTCTTGGTCAATGGGCATGGTGGGATGATGACAAATATAGGGAGGTGAATTTGAATATTACTTTTCAGCTAACCTTTATAATCATCGATATGATCTCTATGAAATAAAGCATCAGATAGAAGTTTTTATAATTAAGTAAAAAGTAAAAGAGTAGTGGTAACTAAATAGTTGTAGGGTTTAACCTTCAAATTTTAAGATGGAAACCCTAAGGAAAAGTCTACTTTGGTACCTCAACTATTATTGTCTCGGTTTAATTTGCGCCACAGATTCCAAAACCATCTAATGTGCACCCTCAGATATGATTATATGAACCCTTTCTGATTATATCCCAGAGAAGTATTTGTGCATGGTTTGATGTGGTGTGGCATTCATGTCAAGTATTTTGCCACCTCATTTCCTGTTAGGTGGTTTTGTGTGACATGGCATCCATGTCAAGCTAGGAACACCGGGAACAAACAGAAGCAGACTGGGTTGGGGGTGGGAGAAAAACAGAGGTTTCCATTTTTTTCTTCTCAATATCTAATATGTGGGGTCTACTGCTCAGTGGAGGAAGACGATTTGCCAGCCATCTCGGCAATAACGCTCGTGAAGCCAAATTTGGAACATCCCGATTTTAAGGAAAAGGCGACAAACTAGTGTGAACTGTACTCAATAAAATTTGTAACTTTGCACGGAGCAATAGCTGTCATACCTTGCTATATAATAGTCACATCCAGCTCCTTTTTGGGCACCAGTCCGGAAGGAAGCCATTGTTCAAACCTGGTTGGTATGGAGGTCTTCGATGGAGGAGGAGGTGCTGGCGGTGCCAACAACTGGAGGTCCCAAATTAGGGAAGAAATTCGCGAGTCTCGTATCTCTGTGCTGTAAGCAGTCTCTAATCCCCCCCCGGTCCCGGTCCCGGTCCTATTGATTTGCTAGTTGTTTGCTATTTCTGTAATCTTGATTCCTACATGCTACTGGGCATGTAGATTTATGTGGAGGTGGTGGGTTGCTCACTCGGCTCATATCATATACAGTATATTATTATGCTATTTTGGGTGTTACTGTTAAAACTTGAAAGTGTGTGAGATGTATCACATGTCTCATTACTTTTTAATGTTATCTGTACAGATCAGAGGTTCTGATGCAAGTACTGTCACCAGACGAGCCCGAGACATTGACTGATCTTCTGAGTGTTGCTGTCAGATTAGAGAGTATGATTTTCGTAGTAGCTGTTAACGAGGTATATTCCATATTTCATTGACTTTTTACGGATCTTGATATGCTGATTGGTATGTTAAAGCTTAGAACAGGAGTGCCTCCGGCTGTTAGGCTATTTTGGGTGTTACTGTTCAAACTTGAAAGTGTGTGCGCTGATTGTTTTTTACCAACCCTATATACCAATGAAACAATATGCAAGCCTTTTGCATTTATACGAAAAATATTTGGAAGTACTCGCCATAAGTACAGCTCATTCTTCAGTCAACTTTGGTTCCATCATGTCTTGTGAATCATAGTATTTAGTATGTTTGCTGCATGCCTTGTGAATACTGGTATTGTATTTAACAGGATGGGAGGAAGGTTTATTTCTTTCAATGTTCTTTTCCCTTGAGTTTTTGAAGGAATGTCTATTTAAACTTAAAGCTAAAAGATTTGGTGTGTGTTTTTATTCTCAGGTTGATTATAATTATAAGCTGTATAAGAGAATGGATCATTTAGAGGACATTTTATCAGATAATCATTTTGAGGATATATCATCAGATGATCATTTTGAGGACATCTCATCAGATGATCATTTCGAGGACATTCCATCAGATGATCAAATGTTTGGACCCTCAACTGCGACGCTTCTGCGAGGAATTTTTAGTGATCGACAGAGTCAAAGCATTCAGGTACAGAGCAACCTCCAGAGGGTGCTATCTAGTGGTAATACAAAAGCAACAGGTATGCCCCTTCATGATTTTAGTTGTTGTCATTAGGTCCTTCAAATGCATTTAAAAAAGGATATTTCTTTCTTGGAGTTGCATGTCTCACCATTCATGCAGCTAATAGCAAACTTGTGATTCATGTCTAATGTACCCTTTTGTTTGATCAAGTGCCTATAGGAAATGAAGAGAAGCCTTGCTGTGATGACAATGACAGGATTAGCGTCCTTCATGAGAGCATACTCCATTATATCATGTCCTTCATGCCAGCACAGGACGTCGTACACACAAGCATGCTATTCCGAAGATCGCACCCATTATGGACTTCAGCGCCATGCCTTGATATCGATATTGATCACTTCGATATGGACAGAGTAAAGTTCAACAAGTTTGCAAAAGGTTTGTTTGAAGGTTTGTTTGAGTGGCGGGGTGATGCTAATACATTGGACACACTCCACCTTCACTCTTTTGCCATTGATGCAGCCAAGTATTGGATCAATGATGCTATCAATGTTCATAAAGTTAAATCGATTGATTTCACTGAAAATACAAGATGGGAAGCTTTTTACTTGGATCCTAAAGCTATCAACTTTAGGTCTCTATATCTGCGAAGTATGAAGCTCACTAATGTTATAATAGTCACATCTGTCTTTGATGAGCTCAGCCGTGAGTGCCCATCTTTGGAAAATCTGCAGTTGGCAAACAGCACTCTTTGTTGTCCTGAGATTTCATCAAGTTCATTGGAGACTCTGGAGATTTCATCCAGTTCATTGAAGACTCTGGAAATAATAAACTGCTTAGTTTTAAATCATCTTCTGATCCGTACTCGCAAACTGGTCTCGTTATGCTTCAAGGACACTCGATGTAGGTGCACTCCAAAATACATCGTTCGAACTACATCAGCAGTAATCCTATGTGATCTTTCAAACGCCAAGAGCATAGAACTGCAAGCACCAGTGAGACATGTATGGGTGCTTCTTAATTTTTATACATGTCTGAAATATTTGTTTCTTTAGAATCTGTTCTTATTTTGTTTGACATATGTGAAGGTTGCATTCGATAGAATGGCTTCAAGGCGCCTAATGTTCATCAGTCTGACAAGTCTCATTCTTGGTGAATGGTGTCTTTCCAACAAATGTGCTCCTCTAGCTTGCTTCCTCAAGCACTCTCCTATGCTTGAGAATCTTGATCTGAAGCTCAAGGTGGTTGACGACACTCAGTGTTTGTCCTTGTCTATTTTCTTAGCTGAAGACAGGAATTCCTATTAACATGTTTTACTCTTATATAAATTTCAGTTTGACTGTGAAGAGCAAAAGCAGCCGCTTCGAACGGCTGAGGGGATATCATTCCAAGCCGAACGCCTTAAGAAGATAACGATCCACTGCGCCGAAAAGGAGGACAGACTTCCCGTGTTGAAGGCTATACTGCTTGCCAATGCAAGATCTGTCAAGCACATCAACGTCAAGACGTACTCTTAGGGTGCTGCACCTAGCGTTCGTCTGCATATGGGATGCATCTTTGCATACCGCTTTCGCTGTGACATGTGTGAGACCCGATGCAGCTAGACATTTGGTTGTTGAATGTTGTGTTACATGGTCCTGTTAACATTTACCGCTGCGCGACTTGTGGAAAACTTGCTTGCTACCATTTATCTAGGTTGATCGATGAACACTACAACTCATATGATGTGTTGCTTTTGTTTTTGTTTTGGGGAGATTTATTATGTTAACTGAACTGCAGGGTTGCAGGGTGTTCGTTTTACAGTTGGAGGAATGTGGTTAAGCCAAACCTGTGCTGGCTGCGCATCAGACAGATGCTTTCCTGCAGTTGCCAACCGCCATGATCGCCTCTCGCGTCATAGAGCAGATCTAGGAAAAATAATTTCCAAGATAATGTGAGTCGTAAGATGCACGTTGCCAGTGTCTTGGAATCTGAGTAAGTATCGTGTGCGCTGACGGCTTATGGGCCTTTGGATGAGAAAGGGTGGGACATGATTTAGCTACAAGGTGAGCCGATGGAACATTTACAGCCTCGCACTAGGCCATATAATCAACCTATTGATATTCAAAATGGCTCGGGAGGACTGTATGGAAGCATCGTCATGGAAATGTCAGAGACGTCGAGGCAGTTCCTGAGATGTCCCTTCATCTTGGAAGGAGGCGAATCAAACATTGAGGAACATAGCCTCGCTAACTAAGCATGGTTTAGGACATTCTCTAGGACGCCATGTGTGTCTTCTTAATCCTTCGTACCTAAATTGTATCACTATGTGCCTTGTTTTTTGTAATAAAGTAAAGTGTGTTTAGACTAAAAAAACATATCAATCGACCAAGAACCAAGATCAAGGTCCTTCGTGCTCTCGCTCTTGCGCTCGCCGCCCCCCCTCCCGGGCCACGTCCCGTCGGCGCTGCTTTGGGGCTTCCCCTCCCCTCCTTCCTCTAGGTGGTCGCCCCACGCGCCAGATTGGGATCTGGATCGGGGTCTGGCCACGCCTCCCCCTCTACCTGGTCGGTCGCCGTGCGCCTCACGCGGGGTGTCGGTGGTTCTGGAAACACCTCTGGAGTTACTCTGCATCGCTCCTGGGCAGGCCACCCCCTCTTCAATGTTGTTGCGGCTGTTGGTGGCGAGGTCGCGCGCAATAACTCAAGCAACTGGGCGTAGGTCGTCCGGGGCGTGGACAGGCTTGGCCTGGGCGCGCATTCATCGCTCGCGGCACCCGCAGGACCCGAGGCTCCAGGCGTGGTGCCATGGGTCACCGTTGTGTCCCGTTGGCTGCATCGGTCGGTTTTGCGTGCAACTCCATTGAAGTATCCATTAGGGCATTTCCAATGGTTATAAGATAGTTGTTGGTAATTTTAACACATATGATTTTTGATGATGTGTCTTGCAATAAATGAGGAAAGAGAGTAAGGTTGTATGTAAATTAACCAACACCCTTGCACAAGCTCCAATGTAGAATGAGAGAGCACCTTATTTATTACCTCACATCTTATTGGACAAACTAGATACAACCCATTGGAGTAGTTGTATGTTAAGGTGTTGGCTGATGACATGACATATTTTACCAACAAGCTAACCAACAAACCGTTGGAGATGCCCTTAAAGCCTCGCCTACCAACTCCAAAGTGGATTAAGAACATGTGCTTTCGCTACTTCCAACCAGGCCATCGTGCGAGGTCCTGCAGCAACAGGCCGACTCCACGCCTCCGACCAGGCGCTCCGCCTGCGGGCGTGCGGTCAGGACGCCCCTCGCCTTCCTCCAGGCCCGTGTTCTAGTCGTGTCTCCACACGACCATGGCCTGGTATGGCGACCACTAGCAGCGGCCTGTGGAGGTCTTCATCGTCATCCACGGATCGTCGGCCATGCACCAGGAGGAAGCGCTGCTGGGCTCAAACGCCATGGTGGCGTGGCTGGACAGGGACCAATGGGCAAGCACCAAGGACATCGCCATCGCCATCGCAACTGAGCTTGGTGCTCTGGTTGAGGACGTCTCCTTCGTGAAGCACTTCCTGGAGGCCTACCTCATTAGGTTCTTCCACCAGCACCACTGCGTCCTTGCGTCGGGCCGACATGAGCTGCTGTTCAGCGAGACGAAGCTGCAGCTGTGGTCGTGGCGTCTGGAGGACTGCTCCAAGCGCGTTGACCTCGTCCACCATGTCTGGTTGTGCCTGGATGGCTTGCCGCTGCAGGCATGGGACGACTACACCGTCGCCCAGGCTATCGGGCAGGGTTGCTCCATCGACTACATCGAGACGGTCTCGAAGCTCAATACGGACGGCGAGGTGCTGGGCGTCTGGGCGGGGCCAATAGCTCCTGTGCGACGTCTTTCCTGGGAATTGGAAGTAGTGCGACATCTTTCAATGAAATAGCTCTCGTGCGACGGTTTGCAGGGAGAAAATAGCTCACGGCCACACATGCGATAAAACCTTAGTCAACTAGTCCAATTTGCGTTAAGTCATGTCTTACCTAATTTGGGCCCAAATTAATTAGCACCGCATCTCGTGAAACTGCCCGACTAGAACTGTCTGAAACTGTCCGACATCTTCAGCTCCGGTGGCGGCTACGGCGGAGGAGCCCTCTTTCTCGGCGGCGGCAGCGGCCATGGTGGTGAGTGAATTCGATACTCTAGTCCCAATCCCCTCCGCCTTGTAGATCTGAGCTCTCTGTTTTGCTTGGTGAAATCGATAGAAGGTGAGAGGGGGCGGCGCAGTGAGAGGAGCCCGTGGTCAGGTCGAGAAGGAGCCGCCAGATTCAGCTTCGAACAGGTAATGCGCCTCCCTTCCGCCCATTTGTGAGTGCGATTGAAGGCAATCTTTGCTCTGTCTCACGCTGCCCGCCCGCCTATAATAGAGGGAATGTTGCTGAAACATTTGAATTTGCAATCAATTTCTTTTCATCGACGGCAAAATTAGTTGATGGTAGCATTGAGAACATCCAGAGAGATACAATTGTGTGAAATGGGAGGTCGATTGTGCAGAAATTGATCCCAATGAGATACAGTCGATGGAAGAGAAGGTAGTGAGGAAATTGGTGGAGAAAATTGGGGAAACTGTGCTTTGGGGTCCAGAGCAAGAGGTTTCACTATTGCGGTATGATGATTTCGAAGGAGAGTATGTCAGAATTGAAGATGGTGAAGATATTGTTGTTGAAATCGATAGGCAAGAGGGCTGGGCAAGCCTCAGGGCTGAATTTTTTGCTGAGCTCGTTGATCTGAATATTGACTCGAAGGTAGGTTATGTGCCGTCACACTTGGCTATGCAGAAGGCAGATGATGATTGGGCTTCGCAGAGGCATATCGTTCCCATTATTACGGATCTAACAGTAATAGCCGATGGGGCTAATGCACATGCAGAAGAGGGAAATGTTAATGTTGTTGATTGGAATGCAGTTGAGTTGGAGGAGCCTACTGATTTGGTCATTGCACCAATTGCTGACACTGAGATGGCCAAACTATTTGGCATTCCAGTCGATGACAGAGATGAGGAGGAGAGGGATGAAGCTAATACAAGTGATAATGATGACAGAGAATTGAGTGATGTAGATGAACAGTTGATGAAAGATGCTGTAGATGATGCACATGATGAAGAGCTAGTGCATGTGTATGACAAGGAAAACCCTGTCATTCGAGTGGGGAAGTTGTGGCCAAACATGGATGAGTTCAGGTTGTCTTTCAAGACTTATGCAGTTAGACATCAGTTTGATGCCAAGACAGTTTGGACTGATAGAAAGAAGTTTTATGCTAAGTGCAGATGTTTTGATGGTAGTGGTAGGAGGGCTTGCAAGTGGTACATATCTGCTAGACTGCAGCCTGATGGAAGTACTGTCAGGGTTAACCAAATCCCTAATAAACATACTTGTCTCACAAGTTCACAGAAAAAATCAAGCATGACATCACATATTTGGGTTGCAGAAAAGATAACTCCAATTTTGGCCAAAACACCCAACACTACTGCAAAAAGACTCCAAGTAGACTTGGAAAAGTTGTACCCCATTAAACTGCATTATACCACAGTGTGGAAGGCTAAACAAAGGGCAATGAAGAATTTGTATGGTGATTGGGCAAACACATTTAGGCTGCTTTGCAATTTCAAAGCAGAGGTGGAGAAAAGGTCACCTGTCAGTGTTGTCGAGATAGATACTGAGGTATCAGAGGATGGAAAGGTTTATTTCTCCAAAATTTTTATGGCTTTAAAGCCTTGCATCGATGGCTTCAAAGCAGGATGTCGTCCATATTTGAGCATAGGCTCATCATTTTTGACAGGCAAGTGGAATGGTCAGTTGGCAGCATGTAATGCTCTAGATGGACATAACTGGATGTTTTCAGTTGCTATTGGCTTGTTTCAGTCAGAGACAGAGGCTTCATGGACATGGTTCATGATGCAGTTGAAAAGATGCTTAGGGCCAGTTTCACCTTTGGCAATACACACAGATGCATGCAAAGGTCTGGAAAATGCAGTTAAAAATGTGTTCCCACATGCTGAGCAAAGGGAGTGCTTCAGCCATTTGTGGATGAATTTGATCAAAAAATTCAGAGGAGATGAATTTGGGAGAATGTGGCCAGCAGTAAGATCTTACACTAAACAGACACATTCATATCATCTTAGTAAGGTAATGGCAACATGTGAGGAGTTTGGTACATGGTTGAACACCTACCATTCTTTATTATGGTACATGTCAGGATTCAACACTGCCATCAAGTGTGACCATATCAACAACAATTTGGCAGAAAGTTTCAACAACAAGGTGAAGCAGCTAAAAGATTTGCATGTGCATGACATGGTTGATCAAATCATGATCATGCTCATGCGGCTGCGGGAATTGAGAAAAAAGATTGCTGATTGTCTGCAAGGTGATAAACTTCCAGCAGTGGTGCAACAGGTGGTCAACAGAAGCAGAGGTCTTACACATTTGTCTGTTGAAAAATCATCACTGTGGGGTGCTGAAGTTGGAGATAACAAGACTGGAAGGAGGCATGTTGTTAACACTGAATTGCATGATTGCAGTTGCCTCGAATGGCAGGCCACTGGTAAACCATGTGATCATGCCATTCTATTCTTAGCCGGCCAACCAAAGATAAATATGCATCCATATCTGCATGAGTATTATTCGGTAGCAAAATTCAGAGCTGCGTATGCAACTCCAATTCCACCTCTTACAGATCAGGAACAGTGGCCAGGAGTGCCACTTGAATATTCCATGTGTCCTCCTCTAACAAAAAGAAAGGCAGGCAGACCTAAACAGAGTAGATTCAAAGCATGGTTTGAAAAAGGTGGGAGTAGTAAGAAGAGCAAGAAGGACAAGAAAGATGCAAAGCCAAAAAGGGCTCAAAAGGGTAACAAAAACAGATGCAAGAGGTGCCAAATACTTGGGCACAGAGAGGGATCCAGACTATGCATTTTCTCTCCTCCTAATCCAAGAAAGTATGTGCTTGTTTATTTGCGTTTGTTCATATTCTGATTTTGTTTAAATTATAAATATGTGGCATGCTTTGTTGTTTTCAGAAGGAAGCTTCCAAGTCAGCCTATTGTTGTTGAACAGTGTTGGCCAACAAAAAGAGCAAGAGTGAGTGGCAGCAGAAGGCAAACAAGTCAGTGGATGGAACAGTTTGGTGCTGCAAGTGACGAAATTGAAGCTGTGCACACTGTCGAAACTGAAGTTGTGCACACTGTCGAAACTGAAACTGAAGCTGTGCACACTGTCAAAACTGTCAAAACTGAAGCTGCTATCGAGTTTCATGAGGCGATAGCATCGAGTCCAGTGAAGAAAACCAAGATGATCAGTGAACTTGTGTGACAGCCCGATGCCGACGCCCCAGAAGATTCCCCTTTCCGTTTTCGTCGTGTGTCTATTTTCTTTTGTCGCATCATCAGCATTGCATCGGCACCCCGTTGTCGCCAATTTTCAAAACTTGCATCCGTTGTTAGTTGCCGGTTCTCGTCGTTGTCCGTTCTGAGCCTGACCGCACTCGCACGCGCCCGCGGCATCGTCAAACCCTGTTTTTAAAGTGTGCGTAAAACTTTCTCTGATCGGGGTGAAACTTGGCATGCGGTCGTAATCAGTTATAGTTAGACCGCCTGTCGAATTTCGTCGTGATCGGAGTTCGTCTGGTACCCGAACGGTCGACCGTAGCGGCATCGTATTCGGTCTACCGTCGGACGTTCGTCGGTGTTTTAAAACTTGTTGCCGCGACGCCCGTTCTCCCTCTCGTCTCCGGATATCCACTCTACACGGCCTCGTAACCGTTCCCGCGTTCGGAATCGTCCGAATCCAACCGCACGGTTGGATCCGGAACGAAATTCCGGTTAAACCTAGCCCCTCTTTTCTCTATAAATACCCCTCCATCATATTTTTAGACATCCCCTCCTCTCTCCTCCTCGTTTTCCGCGCAGCCCCACCAAACCCTAATCCTCTCTCTCTTCTCTCTCCTCCGCTTAGCCTCCTCAGCGCCGCCGGGCCCGCCAAGCCCGCGACCGGCCCGCCGAGCCCATCTGGCGAGCAGCCGGCCTCCCTCCCCGAGATCCCTGCCCGAGTTCTTGCCCGAGCGCCTCCCGCTTGCGCCGCCGCCGAGCCTCGCGCCGCCAAGCCAACCTCGCCGCAACCGCAGCCTGGCCCCGCCGCCTGGCCTTCCTCGCCGCCGGACCTTGCCTATGCGCCTCCTTGGTGCCCCGAGCCCGGCCGCCGGTGCCCAGGTCGCCGCCGGGTCCTGCTCCCGCAACCACCCCGTCCTCGAGCTCGCGAAGCTCCCAAGGCGACCACCGCAGATCGGCTCGCCATCTTGCCCTGCCGCCTCGTCTGTCCGGCGTGCTCCCTCGCCGGAGTCCCATCTCGACCGCCGCCAGAGGATCCCACACGGGAGGATGAGGAGACCCTCCCGTGACCGCTCGAGCGGCTGCACGTCGCGTGACCTCAACCGCGTGGGCCAGCTTCAGGTGGGCCGCCGCCCAGATCGCCGGCCTTGGCCCAGTCCGTCCTACCGTGGCCCATCTTCCGCTTCCTCCAGATCTGGCCTGTTAGGCCTGTGGTGAGATCCCCTTTTCCCTGCTTCTATTCCCCTGTTAGGCCCGATAGGATTTTATTAGAATCTATTTTTCGAATTAGATAGATTTAAGGAAAAGACAATATGTAAAATGCCCGTAAATTTTTATCCGTAAGTCGAAATGAGGCGTATTTTATATGGTTTTGGGGTAGTTTTGCGAGTAGGACACGATCTCACTACTAGCTTGATTATTTGACGTAGTTTAACGTGTCAAATACATAGATTAGTGTGCTGTCCCAATAGAATATAGCCCGTAGTATTTTTTCCGCGCGTGTTCGGATAGCCCGAATGCCGTAGTATAAATGTCCAAGTTTTAGGAATCATTTTTGCATGTATTTTAGAGCGGTAATTTGTATTTTTGCGTGTAGAGATTGCCGGTAGTTTATTTTCCCGTGTATAGGTTATTTTTCTCGCATTTTCGTGTGGCATTATATTGTTGTGCAACCCCACATATTTTATATGTTTTCGGGGTAGAAAAATCCATGGGATTTTTCTGTGCAATTAGTTTTAGCATTAGAGCAAGTTAGTTCGCGTGATATTTTGCCATGTTGCCCTCTTGTCTTTTTCGTAGGATTTATTTCGTGCTCCGGTTGGTTAAGTTGTCAACTAGCGAGTTGTTCTTGGATGTTTAGACTAGCCCCTGGTATTTTTAGTTGCAATAGAAAAGCATGTTTAGGTGTGGTTTGATTGCCCTCAAGTTGCTAGAATAGTGCTGATTTGGAGGTGCTGAAATATTTCTAAGTCTGGAATCTGTTATTATTTTGTTGCTGTTTTGTTTTGCTTCTAGCTTTTGATCTATAGCTCTTTTGAGGTTGGTCCAATGGAGTTAGTTGTACCCCTTGTGTTTCTCTAGCATGCTGTAAATTTTCATGCCATTTGGAGTCCCGTAGCTATAGGTTCTGCTGCTGTCAATATTGCTTCAGATCGAAGACTGCACTTTCATGAGGTGAAATTTTCACTTAGTCTGAAATAGTGTGTGAGATGCCATTTTGTGTCTTCTTTCCCTAGTGATCCATGATGCCATGCTAATTGTTGTTAGTTGTTTGTAGTAGTGCTTCTTGCCCTCTTTCGTGTCATGCCTTGCTTGAGTTTATTGGAGTTGTGTAGCCCGTAGTTGTGGGGTGTAGAAAATGCTATGTGGCTTATTTTGGCAGATTGTAGTGATTTCTTGTTTAGCTCGTAGTTTTTGATCCGTAGCTCCGATTTGATCGTGTCCTACATGATACTTGCTTAGAATCTCGTGTAGTTTCATTTTCTCTTGCTGGTTGTATGTTTTGAAGTGCTCGTGATCGTCGTTGCACACATATTGCATTCATGCCATCATATCTTGCGGTGCTTGTATCTTTTGATCCGTAGCTCCGTTGGAGATGTTCTTTATGTGTAGATTGCTTGTCTTGATGCGTAGAATCACGTGAACCTATTTGTTTTGCTGTTTAACAACCAATTATATGTGTTAGTTCAGATCTGGACAGAATTGTAAATTAACATGTGAGGTCGTCTCGGAGGTGCTATATGACATTTCCGACCTCATTTAAAATGTCTAGATAGCTAGTTTAATTTCCGCTTCACCTCTTGCATGTTTGACAACATTAATATTTCCGTGTAAATAACCGGGAGTGAACTAAATAATTCATATGTGGAGTTTCGTCAATATGCAACCCGTTGCATATTGAACTTCACTTAATGTGTAGTGTTTGATTGTGTGAATTGTCATGCCGTGACTTGCATGTATTCAACTGCTCATGCGTCATATGTGTTGTGCATCGTGTGGTGAATTCCGTGTGTTGATTTGTGTTTCCGGTTTGCTTCGTCTCGATAGAGTTCCGCAGCGTGCCGGATTGTGCGGACCCGTTCGACCTAGCAAACCACTGATTGGCTATGTTACCGCTTGCTTAACCCTGTGTTGGCGTTGCTAGTTGCAGGTGCAGTTGCTTCCATGTGAAAACATGGGTTCCTTGTTATATCACCATATTTAAAGCTATTTAATTTAATGCACCTATAAGGTGGAAGGCTCGACCTTTCTAGCCTGGTGTTTTGTTCCACCTTTGCCCCCTTAGTTTCGGCTACCGGTGTTATGTTCCATAATTGAGCGCTCCTAACACGATCGGGGTTGTTATGGGGACCCCCTTGATAATTCGTTTTAGATTAAAGCTGGTCTGGCAAGGCCCAACTTTGGTTCTACATTTGCCCAACATAATAATTTTGTTAAATTGAAATGCATAGGGAGTTAGCACTACCCGAGGAGTAATTTTACATAAACAGGGGGGGCCAGTGCTGATGGTGTTGGTCCCAAACGGTTTGCCTACGGGGCCACCGCGAGGAAACTCGAGGTTTGGCACTCATAGCTAGTTCCATCCGTCGTGTCCTGAGAACGAGATACGGGGCTCCTATCGGGTACGTCAACACGTCGGGCGGCCTTGCTGGATTAGTTTTACCTTTGACGAGATATCTTGTGCATCGGGATTCGAGTGATGCTTTGGGTAATCTGAGAGTTGAGGTTTTCCACTAAGGAATTCGACGAGATTGCGAGCTTCGTGATCGAGGATTTCTATGCGGCTTGTGGTAATTTGTGATGGACTAGTTGGAGCACCCCTGCAGGGTTAAATCTTTCGGAAAGCCGTGCCCGCGGTTATGTGGCAACGTGGAAACTTTGTTTAACACTAGTTCTAGATAACTTGAAGTAACTTAATTAAAACATGCCAACTGTGTGCATAACCGTGACTGTCTCTTTCGTGAGTTCCTTCTCCAATCGAGGACACGGTGGGGTTATGTCTGACGTAGGTAGGTGTTCAGGATCATTTATTTGATCAACAGTAATTCACGTCCACTATGCGTAGATCTTCCCCCTCTTATTTCTGGTATTTGTAAGTTAGCCACCAAAATATATGCTTAGCCACTGCTGCAACCTCACCACTTAACCATACCTCACCCATTAAGCTTTGCTAGTCTTGATACCTTTGGAAATGAGATTGCTGAGTCCCCTGTGTCTCACAGATTACTACAACACCAGTTGTAGGTACAAGTAAAGGTTATTTGACGCGAGCGCGTTGATTGTTCATTTGGAGTTGCTTCTTCTTCTTCTTCATCGATCTAGGATGGGTTCCAGGCCGGCAGCCTGGGATAGCAAGGATGCACGTCGTTCTTCTTTTGTCGTTTGTTTTCATCCGTAGCCGGACCCTGCTCTTACTCTTGATGATTATGTAATGTACTGATGTGACTCTGATGTAGCTTGTGGCGAGTGTAAGCCAATTCTATATATATATATCTCATCTTTTCAGTACATGTACTTGTAACGATATCCATTCTTGTGACACGACGAGATGTTCTTCTATCCCTGACGAGGCCCTCGTGCCAAATTGAGGATAGGGTCGCATCTTGGGCGTGACAAGTTGGTATCAGAGCAGTACCGACCTAGGAGCCCCCTTTATTGATCGAATTTGGCCGAGTCGAGTGTAGTGAAAAACTGCTTTGAGTCTAGTTATATATCGGAGAGTAGGATTGTTTTTTCTCCTCTTCTATGCTCTGGTGAGGAATCTTGACGTAATATTTTAATCCTACTCCTCTTCTCACTCAAAGATTTTTTAGGATCACGCGGATATTTTTGGAATCTATATGATGCCGATGTGACGGAGTTCTGTCTTGGTGCCTCCTATCTGCTTTAAGTTTCAGGGGAGTTGAGCTCTAGGGGATTCTTGAGCACATCGTTATCATTCAGATTTCTTAGTATCTCAGAACGAAGGATGTTCGTAATTGCTTCAATACTGGTAGTGGCGAGATAACCCCGATGTCCCCAGTACTGGTGCAGATTGTTCGGGAGTACTGCCATACTTTGTATCATTGTGATCACGAGGGTCTGTTGAAGATGAAGGTCCGAGATTCTGGTTGTGTGTTGACGGATGTGATACAAGTGACGGGTTAGTATAGGAGTTGTGTGATATTACTCCTTGTATCCGTGTACCAGATTGCATGACCAGATATTTCGGGAATTCTTAGGTGGGAATTCAAGTAGTTGCTTATAGGACAATCTTCCAACAAATGCATGATGTTAGGTTGGGGTTCGACATCTAGTGGATTCGTGTCCACAAAAATATCGGACGAAATCTTTCTCATGAGTTTGTTCTGGCTTGTTTCATAAGCCTCACCCTTTGTTTTGTTGGAATATGGTAACTCAAGTTGCTTCGATGTCAAGTGGTGTTTCAGATCTTTCCTAAGTGGCGTTCTCATATTTTTATGAGAGTATTAATTCTTTTGCTCTATCAATTGTCTTATCAATTCCTTTCAACCGGAGTCATTGTATCAATTCCATTCAACCGGTGTGCTTCTCTTCAACTGAATTCAATCTTATCTAATTTTGCAAGATCATTCTCTCATTTTATTCCGGAGTTCATCTCATCCGTCCCAAGTTGTCTTTGTTTTTCCCCGCCCTCCCGCCCTTTTTCTTCAGTGATTCAATTTTCATCCAAGTGCCTTCATATTCAGTGATGCTTCCGCTATCTCTTCTTCCTTTTCTAGCCGGTGATTCGTTGTGAAGATTATCAGGAGCTTCATGTTCATCTTTATTCATTCTTGTCATCCTTATCGGTGAATTCAGTTCAGTTATCCATGGTCATCATATCCCTTTCAACCATTAAATTCTTTCCCATGTTGGAAATTCTTATGAGTCTTCTTGTTATTCATTCCTCTCTTTTCTACTCGGAGTGTTAAAGATATTCCAGTAGTTTCTCGTTTTCAATTCTGTAATTATTTCGAGGTGCTCAACCTCATCTAGTTTTCATTTATACCAGTGCAATATCTCTCTTTCTAGCAATCTTTTCAACGGTGGTTTCTTTGAGTGGGCCCATAACCCACAGGTTTTCCCAGGATCTTATCTGGCTCTTTTAATCCTTGCCCGGAGATCATTAATCTTTTCAAATGTGACGTAAGTATGAATTTCATCAGTCATATTCCTTCTTCAACATCGCTTCAAATTTATTTTCGTCATTGGCTCAACCTTTCATTATTCTTTATTCCGGAGTGTCTCAGCTATTCTTGGTGTTGTTTCTCGTTATCATTCTCAGCTTGCAATTCGAAGGAGTGTTTCTCTCAAATCTTGCTCCATTCTTGTGAAGATTGTCATCTCAGCTTCGTGTTATCCTCTCAATTGTTTCTTTCATGAGTGATTCATTTCTTGCTATCCGGTGCTTTTCTGAGTTGTTTTTATTTCTTGTTCCTCCGAAGGCCATCATTTCAGAAGATTCTTCGTTCTCAGCTTTCAGCTTTCATTCTCAAATTCTTCTCAATTGTTGTCTCTTCGTTCGTCTCTCAATTATTCCGGTGCCTTGTTCTAGTTTCTCTCAGGTGGCTCATGATCTCTTCATTCTCATGTATCTCCATTCATTCATGGTTGCCTCGTTCATTTCAATTCTTACCGGTGTCTCCTTCTAGACTTCGTCTAGTTTGTGCTCATATATCTCCTCAATCATTTCTAGTATAATAAGTTGTATGCTAAACCCGTTGCTTGTCATCAATTAAACTTGATGAAGGATGAGCATAACATAATTCTTATTCTTGTTCATAGTAATCTGAATTCTTCTTCCGGAGTGGCTCATGATATCAATTCTTTTCTCAAGTGTTCTTATCTTTCTTTTCTGAAGTTCCAAGTCTATCAGTATCTCTTTGTGAGGCTTCATCTTAATTTTGGCAAGGTCATAATCTTATTCTTTTCTACCTTCATGTCGTTGCGTCATTCATTTTGATTCGGAGGCTCGTCATGCTGGTTCTTCAAGGATGTGATTCATTCTCATGTGTTCTTCAAGATTCCTGTTGGAGTACCTCAAGTATCCTTTCTCTTGCATTCATATGTGCAATTGTTCTTTCTTTATCATTTGAGGTGGTATTATAGCATTCTTGTTAGTGTAGGAGTTTCGAAGAGATTTCCTTTCAAGAATGAGATAATTAAACCCACCAATCCTATGATCATGAGATATGTTCAACCCATGGTTTCTTCTTTGAGCTATCTTGGGTTGGTTTTCACCTAAAGCTTTTCCTATGGATTGTTGCTATTATGGTGCTTGTCATTAATCCGAGTTCTCAATGTATCCTCTTGGTGTAAGAAATTGTTTATATCTTGTTTCTCTCAATCAATCCTTGTTTCTTTTAGTGGCTGGTTGTCACCTCATATTTGTTGAGATGATTTTCATAAGCCCACTACTATCTTGTTCTTTTGTTGTTGTTTTCCAACAACTACGTTCAATTCTTCTTGCAAGGATGCTTGCCAAGTTCATTGGAGTTAGTAGTTTTCATTCTCTCTTCATTCACTTCTCCCATATGAGCTAGTTCCTATTCTTTGGTTCTGGAGGCTCTGTGATGTTGCTCTTTGGGTCTATTATGTTGTTCTACAAGATCATGGTGTTCCCTTGTTCTATTTAGTTGTTTGTTATGTATATTGTCTAATTCTCTCTTCTTATCGAATTTTTTTGACCCATTTTCCTACCGAAGTGCTGTCGAAATTTTCCGTGAATTCTTGCTTGTTTCTCATATCATCCCTCATCTCTTTGCAACTTTCAAGGATCGTTGGTTTCACTTGTTGGTAAAGAAGCGACTAAGTTTTACCTCTTGTTTTTTCTCTTCCTCTCCCCCTTTCATTCTTGGATCTCGGGGCGAGATCCTCTTGTAGTGTAGGAGAGTTGTGACAGCCCGATGCTGACGCCCCAGAAGATTCCCCTTTTCTTTCCGTTTTCGTCGTGTGTATATTTTCTTTTGTCGCATCATCAGCAATGCATCGGCACCCCGTTGCCGCCAATTTTCAAAACCTGCATCCGTTGTTAGTTGCTGGTTCTCGTCGTTGTCCGTTCTGAGCCTGACCGCACTCGCACGCGCCCGCGGCATCGTCAAACCCTGTTTTTAAAGTGTGCGTAAAACTTTCTCTGATCGGGGTGAAACTTGGCATGCGGTCGTAATCAGTTATAGTTAGACCTCTTGTCGAATTTCGTCGCGATCGGAGTTCGTCTGGTACCCGAACGGTCGACCGTAGCGGCACCGTATTCGGTCTACCGTCGGACGTTCGTCGGTGTTTTAAAACTCGTTGCCGCGACGCCCGTTCTCCCTCTCTTCTCCGGATATCCACTCTACGCGGCCTCGTAACCGTTCCTGCGTTCGGAATCGTCCGAATCCGACCGCACGGTTGGATCCGGAACGAAATTCCGGTTAAACCTAGCCCCTCTTTTCTCTATAAATACCCCTCCATCATATTTTTAGACATCCCCTCCTCTCTCCTCCTCGTTTTCCGCACAGCCCCACCAAACCCTAATCCTCTCTCTCTTCTCTCTCCTCCCGTCAGCCTCCTCAACGCCGCCGGGCCCGCCGAGCCCATCTGGCGAGCAGCCAACCTCCCTCCCCGAGATCCCTGCCCGAGTTCCTGCCCGAGCGCCTCCCGCTTGCGCCGCCGCCGAGCCTCGCGCCGCAAAGCCAACCCCGCCGCAGCCGCAGCCCGGCCCCGCCGCCTGGCCTTCCCCGCCGCCGGACCTTGCCTGTGCGCCTCCTCGGTGCCCCGAGCCCGGCCGCCGGTGCGCAGGTCGCCGCCGGGTCCTGCTCCCGCAACCACCTCGTCCTCGAGCTCGCGAAGCTCCCAAGGCGACCACCGCGGATCGGCTCGCCATCTTGCCCCGCCGCCTCGTCTGTCCGGCATGCTCCCTCGCCGGAGTCCCATCTCGGCCGCCGCCAGACGATCCCGCACGGGAGGATGAGGAGACCCTCCCGTGACCGCTCGAGCGGCTGCACGGTGCGTGGCCTCAACCCCGTGGGCCAGCTTCAGGTGGGCCGCCGCCCAGATCGCCGGCCTTGGCCCAATCCGTCCTACCGTGGCCCATCTTCCGCTTCCTCCAGATCTGGCCTGTTAGGCCTGTGGTGAGATCCCCTTTTCCCTGCCTCTATTCCCCTGTTAGGCCCGATAGGATTTTATTAGAATCTATTTTTCGAATTAGATAGATTTAAGGAAAAGACGATATTTAAAATGCCCGTAACTTTTTATCCGTAAGTCGGAACGAGGCGTATTTTATATGGTTTTGGGGTAGTTTTACGAGTAGAACACGATTTCACTAGTTGCATGATTATTTGACGTAGTTTAACGTGTCAAATACATAGATTAGTGTGCTGTCCCAATAGAATATAGCCCGTAGTATTTTTTCCGCGCGTGTTCGCATAGCCCGAATGTCGTAGTATAAATGTCCAAGTTTTAGGAATCATTTTTGCATGTATTTTAGAGCGGTAATTTGTATTTTTGCATGTAGGAATTGCCGGTAGTTTATTTTCCCATGTATAGGTTATTTTTCTCGCATTTTCGTGTGGCATTATATTGTTGTGCAACCCCACATATTTTATATGTTTTCGGGGTAGAAAAATCCATGGGATTTTTCTGTGCAATTAATTTTAGCATTAGAGCAAGTTAGTTCGCGCGATATTTTGCCATGTTGCCCTCTTGTCTTTTTCCTAGGATTTATTTCGTGCTCCGGTTGGTTAAGTTGTCAACTAGCGAGTTGTTCTTGGATGTTTAGACTAGCCCCTGGTATTTTTAGTTGCAATAGAAAATCATGTTTAGGTGTGGTTTGATTGCCCTCAAGTTGCTAGAATAGTGCTGATTTGGAGGTGCTGAAATATTTCTAAGTCTGGAATCTGTTATTATTTTGTTGCTGTTTTGTTTTGCTTCTAGCTTTTGATCTATAGCTCTTTTGAGGTTGGTCCAATGGAGTTAGTTGTACCCCTTGTGTTTCTCTAGCATGCTGTAAGTTTTCATGCCATTTGGAGTCCCGTAGCTATAGGTTTTGCTGCTGTCAATATTGCTTCAGATCGAAAACTGCACTTTCATGAGGTGAAATTTTCACTAAGTCTGAAATAGTGTGTGAGATGCCATTTTGTGTCTTCTTTCCCTAGTGATCCATGATGCCATGCTAGTTGTTGTTAGTTGTTTGTAGTAGTGCTTCTTGCCCTCTTTCGTGCCATGCCTTTCTTGAGTTTATCGGAGTTGTGTAGCCCGTAGTTGTGGGGTGTAGAAAATGTTATGTAGCTGATTTTGGCAGATTGTAGTGATTTCTTGTTTAGCTCGTAGTTTTTGATCCGTAGCTCCGATTTGATCGTGTCCTACGTGAAACTTGCTTAGAATCTCGTGTAGTTTCATTTTCTCTTTCTGGTTGTATGTTTTGAAGTGCTCGTGACCGTCGTTGCACACATATTGCATTCATGCCATCATATCTTGCGGTGCTTGTATCTTTTGATCCATAGCTCTGTTGGAGATGTTCTTTATGTGTAGATTGCTTGTCTTGACGCTTAGAATCACGTGAACCTATTTGTTTTGCTGTTTAACAACCAATTAAATGTGTTAGTTCAGATCTGGACAGAATTGTAAATTAACATGTGAGGTCGTCTCGGAGATGCTATATGACATTTCCGACCTCATTTAAAATGTCTAGATAGGTAGTTTAATTTCCGCTTCACCTCTTGCATGTTTGAAAACATTAATATTGCCGTGTAAATAACCGGGAGTGAACTAAATAATTCATATGTGGAGTTTCGTCAATATGCAACCCGTTGCATATTGAACTTCACTTAATGTGTAGTGTTTGATTGTGTGAATTGTCATGCCGTGACTTGCATGTATTCAACTGCTCATGCATCATATGTGTTGTGCATCGCGTGGTGAATTCCGTGTGTTGATTTGTGTTTCCGGTTTGCTTCGTCTCGATAGAGTTGCGCAGCGTGCCGGATTGTGCGGACCCGTTCGACTACGTCGGTTCGTCTGCTTCATGGAGGCATTCTTCTTCCAAGCGGGATCTCAGGCAAGATGACCATTTCCTCAGATACCATTACTATCATTGCCATGCTAGTTCTTTCGCTTCTATCGTTTATGTCTTGTTGCCTACCACATGTTAAATATCAGCCTCTCAACAATGCCATGATTACCTTCTGTTGGGGAACGTTGCATGGGAAACAAAATTTTTCCTACGCGCACGAAGACCTATCATGGTGATGTCCATCTACGAGAGGGGATGAGTGATCTACGTACCCTTGTAGATCGTACAGCAGAAGCGTTAGAGAACGCGGTTGATGTAGTGGAACGTCCTCACGTCCCTCGATCCGCCCCGCGAACAATCCCGCGATCAGTCCCACGATCTAGTACCGAACGGACGGCACCTCCGCGTTCAGCACACGTACAGCTCGACGATGATCTCGGCCTTCTTGATCCAGCAAGAGAGACGGAGAGGTAGAAGAGTTCTCCGGCAGCGTGACGGCGCTCCGGAGGTTGGTGATGACCTTGTCTCAGCAGGGCTCCGCCCGAGCTCCGCAGAAACGCGATCTAGAGGAAAAACCGTGAAGGTCTGTGGTCGGGCTGCCGTGGAAAAGTCGTCTCAAATCAGCCCTAAAACCTCCGTATATATAGGTGGGAGGGAGGGGACCTTGCCTTGGGGCTCAAGGAGCCCCAAGGGGGTCGGCCGAGTCCAAGGGGGAGGACTCTCCCCCCCAAACCGAGTTGGACTTGGTTTGGTGGGAGGGAGTCCCCCTTCCTTCCCACCTCCTCCTTTTTTTTTTCTTTCTCTCTTGATTTTCTTCTCCTTGGCGCATAGAGCCTTTTGGGCTGTCCCACCAGCCCACTAAGGGCTGGTGTGCTACCCTCAAGGCCTATGGGCTTCCCCGGGGTGGGTTGCCCCCCCCGGTGAACTCCCGGAACCCATTCGTCATTCCCGGTACATTCCCGGTAACTCCGAAAACCTTCCGGTAATCAAATGAGGTCATCCTATATATCAATCTTCGTTTCCGGAACATTCCGGAAACCCTCGTGACGTCCGTGATCTCATCCGGGACTCCGAACAACATTCGGTAACCAACCACCTAACTCAAATACGCATAAAATAACGTCGAACCTTAAGTGTGCAGACCCTGCGGGTTCGAGAACTATGCAGACATGACCCGAGAGACTCCTCGGTCAATATCCAATAGCGGGACCTGGATGCCCATATTGGATCCTACATATTCTACGAAGATCTTATCGTTTGAACCTCAGTGCCAAGGATTCATATAATCCCGTATGTCATTCCCTTTGTCCTTCGGCATGTTACTTGCCCGAGATTCGATCGTCAGTATCCGCATACCTATTTCAATCTCGTTTACCGGCAAGTCTCTTTACTCGTTCCGTAATACAAGATCCCGCAACTTACACTAAGTTACATTGCTTGCAAGGCTTGTGTGTGATGTTGTATTACCGAGTGGGCCCCGAGATACCTCTCCGTCACACGGAGTGACAAATCCCAGTCTTGATCCATACTAACTCAACTAACACCTTCGGAGATACCTGTAGAGCATCTTTATAGTCACCCAGTTACGTTGTGACGTTTGATACACACAAAGCATTCCTCCGGTGTCAGTGAGTTATATGATCTCATGGTCATAGGAATAAATACTTGACACGCAGAAAACAGTAGCAACAAAATGACACGATCAACATGCTACGTCTATTAGTTTGGGTCTAGTCCATCACGTGATTCTCCTAATGACGTGATCCAGTTATCAAGCAACAACACCTTGTTCATAATCAGAAGACACTGACTATCTTTGATCAACTGGCTAGCCAACTAGAGGCTTGCTAGGGATGGTGTTTTGTCTATGTATCCACACATGTAAATGAGTCTTCATTCAATACAATTATAGCATGGATAATAAACGATTATCTTGATACAGGAATTATAATAATAACTATATTTATTATTGCCTCTAGGGCATAATTCCAACAGTCTCCCACTTGCACTAGAGTCAATAATCCAGCCCTCACATCACCATGTGAATTACATTGTAATAAATCTAACACCCATACAGTTCTGGTGTTGATCATGTTTTGGCCGTGGAAGAGGTTTAGTCAGCGGTCTGCTACATTTAGATCCGTGTGCACTTTGCATATATTTACGTCCTCTTCCTCGACGTAGTCGCGGATGAGGTTGAACCGTCGTTTGATGTGTCTGGTCTTCTTGTGAAACCGTGGTTCCTTTGCTAAGGCAATGGCACCAGTGTTGTCACAGAACAAGGTTATTGGATTCAGTGCGCTTGGCACCACTCCAAGATCCGTCATGAACTGCTTCATGCAGACACCTTCCTTAGCCGCCTCCGAGGCAGCCATGTACTCCGCTTCACATGTAGAATCTGCTACGATGCTTTGCTTGGAACTGCACCAGCTTACTGCACCCCCATTAAGAATAAATACATATCCGGTTTGCGACTTAGAGTCGTCCGGATCTGTGTCAAAGCTTGCATCGACGTAACCTTTTACGACGAGCTCTTCGTCACCTCCATATACGAGAAACATCTCCTTAGTCCTTTTCAGGTACTTCAGGATATTCTTGACCGTTGTCCAGTGATCCACTCCTGGATTACTCTGGAACCTACCTGCCATACTTATGGCCAGGCTAACATCCGGTCTAGTGCACAACATTGCATACATGATAGAACCTATGGCTGAAGCATAGGGGACGGAGCGCATATGCTCTCTATCTTCATCAGTTGCTGGGCACTGAGTCTTACTCAATTTCGTACCTTGTAGAACTGGCAAGAACCCTTTCTTGGACTGTTCCATTTTGAACCTCTTCAAAACTTTATCAAGGTATGTGCTTTGTGAAAGTCCTATAAGGCGTTTTGATCTATCCCTATAGATCTTAATGCCTAGAATGTAAGCAGCTTCTCCTAGGTCCTTCATAGAGAAACTTTTATTCAAGTAACCTTTTATGCTCTCCAAAAACTCTACGTTGTTTCCAATCAGTAATATGTCATCCACATATAATATTAGAAACGCCACAGAGCTCCCACTCACTTTCTTGTAAATACAAGATTCTCCAATCACTTGTATAAACCCAAATGCTTTGATCACTTCATCAAAGCGTTTGTTCCAACTCCGAGATGCTTGCACCAGTCCATAAATGGATCGCTGGAGCTTGCACACCTTGTTAGCATTCTTAGGATCGACAAAACCTTCGGGTTGTATCATATACAACTCTTCCTTAAGGAAACCGTTAAGGAACGCCGTTTTGACATCCATCTGCCAGATTTTTCATAATCGAAAAATGCAACTATTGCTAACATGATTCTGACGGACTTAAGCATCGCTACGGGAGAGAATGTCTCATCGTAGTCAATTCCTTGAATTTGTGAAAAACCCTTTGCCACAAGTCGAGCTTTGTAAACGGTCACATTGCCGTCAGCGTCCGTCTTCTTCTTAAAGATCCATTTGTTCTGAATAGCCTTGCGGCCCTCAGGTAGTACCTCCAAAGTCCACACTTTGTTCTCATACATGGATCCTATCTCGGACTTCATGGCTTCTAGCCATTTGTTGGAATCTGGGCCCACCATTGCTTCTTCATAATTTGCAGGTTCATTGCTGTCTAACAACATGATTGACAGGACGGGATTACTGTACCACTCTGGAGCAGCACGTGATCTCGTTGACCTGCGTGGTTCAACAGAAACTTGAACTGGAGTTTCATGATCATCATCATTAACTTCCTCCTCAACCGGCGTCGCAACGACAGAGGTTTCCCCTTGCCCTGCGCCACCATCCAGAGGGATGAGAGGTTCGACAACCTCGCCAAGTTCTATCTTCCTCCCACTCAATTCTCTCGAGAGAAACTCCTTCTCGAGAAAAGCTCCGTTTTTAGCAACAAATACTTTGCCCTCGGATTTGAGATAGAAGGTGTACCCAACTGTCTCTTTTGGGTAACCTATGAAGACGCACTTTTCTGCTTTGGGTTCCAGCTTTTCAAGCTGAAGCTTTTTGACATAAGCATCACATCCCCAAACTTTAAGAAACAACAACTTTGGCCTTTTGCCATACCACAGTTCGTATGGTGTCGTCTCAACGGATTTTGATGGTGCCCTATTTAAAGTGAATGCAGTTGTTTCTAATGCATAACCCCAAAACAATAACGGCAAATCAGTAAGAGACATCATAGATCGCACCATCTCTAATAAAGTACGATTACGACGTTCGGACACACCATTACGCTGTGGTGTTCCAGGCGGTGTTAACTGTGAAACAATTCCACATTGTCTTAAGTGATCACCAAACTCGAAACTCAAATATTCACCCCCACGATCAGACCGTAGGAACTTGATCTTCTTGTTACGATGATTTTCCACTTCACTCTGAAATTGCTTGAACTTTTCAAATGTTTCAGACTTGTGCTTCATCAAGTAGACGTAACCATATCTACTCAAATCGTTAGTGAAGGTGAGAAAATAACGATATCCGCCGCGTGCCTCCACGCTCATCGGGCCACACACATCGGTATGTATGATTTCCAATAAGTCACTTGCACGCTCCATTGTTCCGGAGAACGGAGTCTTAGTCATCTTGCCCATGAGGCATGGTTCGCATGTGTCAAGTGAATCAAAGTCAAGTGAATCCAAAAGTCCATCAGCATGGAGTTTCTTCATGCGCTTTACACCAATATGACCTAAGCGGCAGTGCCACAAAAATATGGCGCTATCATTGTTTACTCTAACTCTTTTGGTCTCAATGTTATGTATATGCGTATCACTATCAAGATTCAATATGAACAATCCTCTCACATTCGGTGCATGACCATAAAAGTTGTTACTCATAGAAATAGAACAACCATTATTCTCTGACTTAAAAGAGTAACCGTCTCGCAATAAACAAGATCCAGATATAATGTTCATGCTCAACGCAGGCACTAAATAACAATGATTTAAGTTCATCACTAATCCCGACGGTAGCTGAAGTGACACTTTGCCGACGGCGATTGCATCAACCTTGGAACCATTTCCTACGCGCATCGTCACTTCATCTTTCGCCAGCCTTCGTCTATTCCGCAGTTCCTGTTTCGAGTTGCAAATATGAGCAACAGAACCGGTATCGAATACCCAGGCACTACTACGAGAGCCGGTTAAGTACACATCAATAACATGTATATCAAATATACCTGATTTTTCTTTGCCCGCCTTCTTATCTGCCAGATACTTGGGGCAATTGCGCTTCCAGTGACCCATACCCTTGCAATAGTAACACTCCGTTTCAGGCTTAGGTCCAGCTTTGGGTTTCTTCGGCGGATTGGAAACAGGCTTGCCGCTCTTCTTCGAATTGCCCTTCTTGCCTTTGCCGTTTCTCTTGAAACTAGTGGTCTTATTCACCATCAACACTTGATGCTCTTTACGGAGTTCAGACTGTGCGACTTTCAGCATCGCAAACAACTCGCCGGGAGACTTGTTCAGCCCTTGCATGTTGTAGTTCAACACAAAGCCTTTATAGCTTGGCAGTAGTGATTGAAGGATTCTGTGAGTGATAGCCTCTTGCGGGAGTTCAATCCCCAGCTCAGCTAGACGGTTTGAGTACCCAGACATTTTGAGCACATGTTCACTGACAGACGAGTTTTCCTCCATCTTGCAAGCATAGAATTTATCGGAGGTCTCATACCTCTCGATCCGGGCGTTCTTCTGAAAGATAAACTTCAACTCCTGGAACATCTCAAATGCTCCATGACGCTCAAAGCGACGTTGAAGTCCCGGTTCTAAGCCATACAAGACTGCACATTGAACTATTGAGTAGTCCTCCTTACGTGCTAACCAAGCGTTCTTAACATCCTGATCAGCCGTAGCGGGTGGTTCATCTCCTAGCGCAGCATTAAGGACATAATCCTTCTTCCCAGCTTGTAAGATTAGCTTAAGATTACGAGCCCAGTCTACAAAGTTGCTTCCATCATCTTTCAACTTAGCTTTCTCTAGGAACGTATTAAAATTCAGGATGACTGTCGCGTGAGCCATGATCTGCAACACAAATATATTCAAAGTGGACTTAGACTATGTTCAAGATAATTAGAGTTTAACTTAATCAAATTATATGCTAAACTCCCACTCAAAAAGTACATCTCTCTAGTCATTTGAGTGGTTCATGATCCACTTACACTATCCCAAGTCCGATCATCACGTGAGTTGAGTATAGTTTCAGTGGTAAGCATCCCTATGCTAATCATATCATCTATATGATTCATGATCGACCTTTCGGTCTCATGTGTTCCGAGGCCATGTCTGCACATGCTAGGCTCATCAAGCTTAACCCGAGTGTTCCGCGTGCGCAACTGTTTTGCACCCGTTGTATGTGAACGTTGAGTCTATCACACCCGATCATCACGTGGTGTCTCGAAACGATGAACTGTAGCAACGGTGCTCAGTCGGGGAGAACACAATTTCGTCTTGAAATTTTAGTGAGAGATCACCTCATAATGCTACCGTCGTTCTAAGCAAAATAAGGTGCATAAAAGGATTAACATCACATGCAATTCATAAGTGACATGATATGGCCATCACCACGTGCTTCTTGATCTCCATCACCAAAGCACCGGCACGATCTTCTTGTCACCGGCGCCACACCATGATCAGACCGTAGACGTGTTGCCATCGGGGTTGTCGTGCTACTCATGCTATTACTACTAAAGCTACATCCTAACAAAATAGTAAACGCATCTGCAAGCACAAACGTTAGTATAAAGACAACCCTATGGCTCCTGCCGGTTGCCGTACCATCGACGTGCAAGTCGATATTTCTATTACAACATGATCAGCTCATACATCACATCGTTGGCCATATCACATCACAATCATACCCTGCAAAAACAAGTTAGACGTCCTCTAATTTTGTTGTTGCATGTTTTACGTGGTGACCAAGGGTATCTAGTAGGATCGCATCTTACTTACGCAAACACCACAACGGAGATATATGAGTTGCTATTTAACCTCATCCAAGGACATCCTCGGTCAAATCCGATTCAACTAAAGTTGGAGAAACCGACACTTGCCTGTCATCTTTGAGCAAAGGGGGTTACTCGTAACGATGAAACCAGTCTCTCGTAAGCGTACGAGTAATGTCGGTCCAAGCCGCTTCAATCCAACAATACCGCAGAATCAAGAAAAGACTAAGGAGGGCCGCAAAATGCACATCACCGCCCACAAAAACTTTTGTGTTCTACTCGAGAAGACATCTACGCATGAACCTAGCTCTGATACCACTGTTGGGGAACGTCGCATGGGAAACAAAAAATTTCCTACGCGCACGAAGACCTATCATGGTGATGTCCATCTACGAGAGGGGATGAGTGATCTACGTACCCTTGTAGATCGTACAGCAGAAGCGTTAGAGAACGCGGTTGATGTAGTGGAACATCCTCACGTCCCTCGATCCGCCCCGCGAACAATCCCGCGATCAGTCCCACGATCTAGTATCGAACGGACGGCACCTCCGCGTTCAGCACACGTACAGCTCGACGATGATCTCGGCCTTCTTGATCCAGCAAGAGAGACGGAGAGGTAGAAGAGTTCTCCGGCAGCGTGACGGCGCTCCGGAGGTTGGTGATGACCTTGTCTCAGCAGGGCTCCGCCCGAGCTCCGCAGAAACGCGATCTAGAGGAAAAACCGTGAAGGTCTGTGGTCGGGCTGCCGTGGAAAAGTCGTCTCAAATCAGCCCTAAAACCTCCGTATATATAGGTGGGAGGGAGGGGACCTTGCCTTGGGGCTCAAGGAGCCCCAAGGGGGTCGGCCGAGTCCAAGGGGGAGGACTCTCCCCCCCAAACCGAGTTGGACTTGGTTTGGTGGGAGGGAGTCCCCCTTCCTTCCCACCTCCTCCTTTTTTTTTCTTTCTCTCTTGATTTTCTTCTCCTTGGCGCATAGAGCCTTTTGGGCTGTCCCACCAGCCCACTAAGGGCTGGTGTGCTACCCTCAAGGCCTATGGGCTTCCCCGGGGTGGGTTGCCCCCCCCGGTGAACTCCCAGAACCCATTCGTCATTCCCGGTACATTCCCGGTAACTCCGAAAACCTTCCGGTAATCAAATGAGGTCATCCTATATATCAATCTTCGTTTCCGGAACATTTCGGAAACCCTCGTGACGTCCGTGATCTCATCCGGGACTCCGAACAACATTCGGTAACCAACCACCTAACTCAAATACGCATAAAACAACGTCGAACCTTAAGTGTGCAGACCCTGCGGGTTCGAGAACTATGCAGACATGACCCGAGAGACTCCTCGGTCAATATCCAATAGCGGGACCTGGATGCCCATATTGGATCCTACATATTCTACGAAGATCTTATCGTTTGAACCTCAGTGCCAAGGATTCATATAATCCCGTATGTCATTCCCTTTGTCCTTCGGCATGTTACTTGCTCGAGATTCGATCGTCAGTATCCGCATACCTATTTCAATCTCGTTTACCGGCAAGTCTCTTTACTCGTTCCGTAATACAAGATCCCGCAACTTACACTAAGTTACATTGCTTGCAAGGCTTGTGTGTGATGTTGTATTACCGAGTGGGCCCCGAGATACCTCTCCGTCACACGGAGTGACAAATCCCAGTCTTGATCCATACTAACTCAACTAACACCTTCGGAGATACCTGTAGAGCATCTTTATAGTCACCCAGTTACGTTGCGACGTTTGATACACACAAAGCATTCCTCCGGTGTTAGTGAGTTATATGATCTCATGGTCATAGGAATAAATACTTGACACGCAGAAAACAGTAGCAACAAAATGACACGATCAACATGCTACGTCTATTAGTTTGGGTCTAGTCCATCACGTGATTCTCCTAATGACGTGATCCAGTTATCAAGCAACAACACCTTGTTCATAATCAGAAGACACTAACTATCTTTGATCAACTAGCTAGCCAACTAGAGGCTTTCTAGGGATGGTGTTTTGTCTATGTATCCACACATGTAAATGAGTCTTCATTCAATACAATTATAGCATGGATAATAAACGATTATCTTGATACAGGAATTATAATAATAACTATATTTATTATTGCCTATAGGGCATAATTCCAACACCTTCAACCTGTTCGACCTAGCAAACCACTGATTGGCTATGTTACCGCTTGCTTAACCCTGTGTTGGCGTTGCTAGTTGCAGGTGCAGTTGCTTCCATGTGAAAACATGGGTTCCTTGTTATATCACCATATTTAAAGTTATTTAATTTAATGCACCTATATACTTGGTAAAAGGTGGAAGGCTCGGCCTTTCTAGCCTGGTGTTTTGTTCCACCTTTTCCCCCCTTAGTTTCGGCTACCGGTGTTATGTTCCATAATTGCGCACTCCTAACACGATCGGGGTTGTTATGGGGACCCCCTTGATAATTCGTTTTAGATTCAAGCTGGTCTGGCAAGGCCCAACTTTGGTTCTACATTTGCCCAACATAATAATTCTGTTAAATTGAAATGCATAGGGAGT
Source organism: Hordeum vulgare subsp. vulgare (assembly GCF_904849725.1). Lineage (NCBI taxonomy): Eukaryota > Viridiplantae > Streptophyta > Magnoliopsida > Poales > Poaceae > Hordeum > Hordeum vulgare. The sequence goes on along the minus strand of NC_058524.1, from coordinate 558,550,754 downwards.
TAGCACTACCCGAGGAGTAATTTTACATAAACAGGGGGGCCAGTGCTGATGGTGTTGGTCCCAAACGGTCTGCCTGCGGGGCCACCGCGAGGAAACTCGAGGTTTGGCACTCGTAGCTAGTTCCATCCGTCGTGTCCCGAGAACGAGATACGCGGCTCCTATCGGGTACGTCGACACGTCGGGCGGCCTTGCTGGATTAGTTTTACCTTTGAAGAGATATCTTGTGCATCGGGATTCCGGTGATGCTTTGGGTAATCTCAGAGTTGAGGTTTTCCACTAAGGAATTCGACGAGATTGCGAGCTTCGTGATCGGGGATTTCTATGCGGCTTGTGGTAATTTGTGATGGACTAGTTGGAGCACCCCTGCAGGGTTAAATCTTTCGGAAAGCCGTGCCCGCGGTTATGTGGCAACGTGGAAACTTTGTTTAACACTGGTTTTAGATAACTTGAAGTAACTTAATTAAAACATGCCAACTGTGTGCGTAACCGTGACTGTCTCTTTCATGAGTTCCTTCTCCGATCGAGGACACGGTGGGGTTATGTCTGACGTAGGTAGGTGTTCAGGATCATTTATTTGATCAAGAGTAATTCACGTCCGCTATGCATAGATCTTCCCCCTCTTATTTCTGGTATTCGTAAGTTAGCCACCAAAATATATGCTTAGTCGCTGCTGCAACCTCACCATTTAACCATACCTCACCCATTAAGCTTTGCTAGTCTTGATACCTTTGGAAATGAGATTGCTGAGTCCCCTGTGGATCACAGATTACTACAACACCAGTTGCAGGTAGAGGTAAAGGTTATTTGACGCGAGCGCGTTGATTGTTCATTTGGAGTTGCTTCTTCTTCTTCTTCTTCTTCATCGATCTAGGATGGGTTCCAGGCCGGCAGCCTGGGATAGCAAGGATGGACGTCGTTCTTCTTTTTTCGTTTGTTTTCGTCAGTAGCCGGACCCTGCTCTTACTCTTGATGATTATGTAATGTACTAATGTGACTCTGATGTAGCTTGTGGCGAGTGTAAGCCAATTCTATATATATATATCTCATCTTTTCAGTACATGTACTTGTAACGATATCCATTCTTGTGACACGACGAGATGCGCTTCTATCCCTGACGAGGCCCTCGTGCCAAATTGAGGATAGGGTCGCATCTTGGGCGTGACAACTTGTGTGTGCAGTACAACCAAAAACAAGAAATGCTAAGGCGAAGAAGGGTACACGGCGTGGTCGGAAGAGATAGAACTGTTGATCATTTGAAATTTATGGCATGTAATAAAATTTGTTGGGCACTATGTACCCACATGTTTCCATCAAAACTTGTTTGATTCTTATTGTTTTCAAACTGAATTTCAAATTTGATGAAAAATAAAAATTTCGGTTTAAATTCAAATTTGGAGTAAGTTGAACTTTTGACTCGGGTATGATGTTTCAATGCTACCACAACAACTCAAATATGGTTGTTATGTCATCATTCTGAGCTCTTTTGTTAATTTAGAGCCATAGTCATGAAAAATGTGTGACAAACGACCTCATAGGGTAGGGTAAACGCCATCTTCTTAAAGGCATTTTCATGCAAATGTATATAAACCATGTTTATATATATTTTTGGTTGCTATGCAACATAATACGACTATGGGCACAAGTTTTGATTTTTTTTGATTTTTTTTGAATTATTTGTGCTCATTTGAAAAATAGTCAACTTTTTCACAAAAACGTTGATCGACTCAAAATCAAAGTTTATATTTTTGTTTGCTAAGTATGTGATGTAAAATGACAATGTGTGCTGGTTTTATATATATATATATATATTTTTTGAATTAATTATGTTCAACCCTAGCTCATTTCGTCGATATCGTGAACGTGTGAATTTTGGTTTTAAACTTTGCATATAACAAGTTTCCATTTTTTATAGCAACTCAGTTGAATAAGTACACAATGTGCGCTGGTGTTGTATTTTTTGAATTACTTATGCTCTACCCTAGATCATTCCATCAATAACATGAATTGTGTGAATCTTTTTCATTGAAACATGGATATAACAAGAATCAATTTTTTATAGCAACGTAGTTGCATCAATAGACAGTGGGAGAAAGTTTCATATTTTTTTGAATTTTTTTGAATTTTTTGTGCTCAACCCTAGCTCAATGCAACCCTAAACCCCGAAAACCCCATCCTAAACCCCTCCATAGTACATTGTACATTGTAACAAAATCCCATCTTTTTGAAGGCATTTTCCTGCAATTGTATATAAACCATGTTTATATTTTTTTATTGCTATTCAACATAATACGACTATGGGCACAAGTTTTGATTTTTTTTTGATTTTTTTTGAATTATTTGTGCTTATTTGAAAAATAGTCAACTTTTTCAAAAAAAACGTTGACCGACTCAAAATCAAAGTTTATATTTTTGTGTGCTGGTTTTATATTTTTTTGATTTTTTTTAATTAATTATGTTCAACCCTAGCTCATTTCGTCGATATCGTGAACGTGTGAATTTTGGTTTTAAACTTTGCATATAACAAGTTTCCATTTTTTATAGCAACTTAGTTGAATAAGTACACAATGTGAGCTGATTTTGTATTTTTTGAATTTTTTTTGAATTACTTATGCTCTACCCTAGATCATTCCATCAATAACATGAATTATGTGAATCTTTTTCATTGAAACATGGATATAACATGAATCAATTTTTTTTATAGCAACGTAGTTGCATCAGTAGACAGTGGGAGAAAGTTTCATATTTTTTGAATTTTTTTGAATTTTTTGTGCTCAACCCTAGCTCACTGCAACCCTAAACCCCATAACCCCGGAAACCCCATCTGAAACCCCGCCATGTTTATAGCCGTCGATCATTGCTGAGTGAGCGGTTGGATCTGATGTCGATCCACGTTTGTGATCCGCGTGTGCTGATTGGCTGGCGAGCGGGGATTTGGATCGAGGGCCCGAGTGAGGGCCTGTCCGTTGGATCTAGTCAGTTCGGTGAAGATCCGACGATTGGAAATGAATCGGTGCATGGATGTGGCGTACGCGCCTGTGACTTTGTGTGCTTCTTTGTTGCATGACATGCGTCGGTTTTTCTGCATGCATGCACGCGTCGCATCAGAGCCATTAGCAGCGCATCGAGGACCGCAGTGTGAATGGGCTTTGAATATGAGGGGCGTGCTCGACGCGGTGCACCGACGAAAGTCTGAACGGCAGGCGTGCTCGACGCAGTGCTCGACGACGCACCCTTTGATCTAATAGGAAAACGCAAATGGGCGGCATCCATTAATTGCAGCAACTGAATCGACGAAGGGACGCAACCCAAAACCTGCTATTTAACCCTCCTCTGCCCCGTGCACATCTAACCTTCATCTTCCTCCTTGCCCTCCTTCTCCCCAGCCCCCCTCGCATCACATCCAAGCAACCGCAAGCCCCGGCATGGAGTTCCACGACCCGACGTTCCAAGCGCCCGACACCAGGCCGGAAAGGATGTACCCCGCTGGGGTCGTCGTGGAGAACCAGCTCCGGGTCTGGGCCATGTCGCGCTGGCGGGGTGGACGGGAGTTCGCGGGGCTCTTCCTTCGCGCCCTGTATCGCCACCTTCCTGTGGGAACTCCCCAGATGTTCACCATCGACGAGTCTCGCATGGGAGGAACTGGCATGATCGTGCGCTTCCGCAACCCCTACGACGCATATCACCTCCTCGGCCGTGTCTAGTTTGGGGGGTGCGAGTTCATCTACTTCACCACCTACAACATCTTCACCGACCTCGACAGCATCTGGCCCAACGAGCACGCCATGCACACCCTCCCCTACAACCTGCCGGCCGACGATGATGACGAGTGAGGGCGCCCGAGGAGTGAAGACGCGCGCCTGTCGCCCCTCCATGTCGGGTTTATCATAGTTTCTTTCTTATCTATCGTATCTGTAAGGTTAAACACTATCGTATATGTAAGTTTATTGTAATCGCCCGTACTGTTGTGCCAGTTTATGTGATGTGTTTATCTTATCTATGTTGTGCACATCTATGTGTTTATCTGTCAGTTTATCTATTTATCAGTGACGCAGTGCATCAGGTATTTGATCCTTTCTTGTCATTCATGGTTCTGTTCTATATTATGATTAAAGGAACTAATCTCTCTTTAAGCTCTCGTTTGGTTGATCCAGGAGCAGCAAGGCAGCAATGGAGGGGGGGGGGCAATGGAGCGCAGCAGTAGCGACCAAGGGGCGGGCCAGAAAAGAAGCAGCCAGAAGACGTTCCTTTCCTCGTGTGGATCTGTTCCAGCCGGGCCCGTTCCAGCCACTGTTCCACGCATCACAGGCGATTCTGCAGCGAGTAAGGGGCAGAAAAGGAGCAGTCAGAAGACGTGTCCGACGTTCCTCACGTGTACTACTAGCTCTGTAGATTTTACACTTGTATCTTGCAGGCCGCTTAGGCCATGTTTGTAAATAATACAGATCAGACTAGATGTTCAACCCTGTTAAGATAAATGAACTTGGATTGTTGTATATAATCCGTCGTTTTTATTTCCTATTGAAAATCATACATGACCAGTCAAATAATTTTGGGCCTGGTTATTCCTATTGAAATCAGTAGTAGCTTTTGTAAATTACACCTTTGGGCCTGGTTATTCCTGAACTTCAGCGTCATGGCCCAACATCTATTCGCCAGCCCACGAATAATTTTTTTATACTAAAACTGAACTTCGTTTGGTCTCGCACTCGGCAGCCCAATTTTGTTTTTTTACTACAAACTGAATTTGGGTGTGTACTCTGTTAACTGAAGAACAAAAAACAGAGGAAACACAACATGAAAACTGAATAATTTGTGTTCCAAACTGCTGATTCATTTAAGATACATGAACTTGTCATGGCGCACAGATCACATCATCTACACTGGACATACCTAAATGCCCCCTCTAATGACGATGAATAGCAAGTAAAACATAAACAGAGCAATGACACAACAATAAAAAACACTGCCATGATATTTGCTTGCTTCTGCAAATCGATCATATCCCTTTGATTTTTCTTTATCTTCTTCAGTTCATCGGTCAGTTCAGACTCCAAGTACCTCGCCATCGGCACAACTCTGCCCGCCCCTCTGTCCGAGCTCCCGCAATTCTCCATCTGCGGCACCCTGCCCAAATTGAGCTCCCAGGTTGCGGCCACGCTAGAATCAATGTAGACCTCAGGTTTAATCCTATAAACATATTCATCAATCCACTCGAAATGTGTGCATTTCTTCAAGATCTGCAAACCACAAAATGAACCCTAAATCTCAAATTCGAGGAGAAAAAACAAAATATGGAGAAATGAAAGCAAACAACAGCGAAAGAACGGGCTTAGAACCGAGATCTAACCTTGCCATCCCTTCCTGCCATTGGTTTGCTCAAGCATTTCACAAACTCCCGCCCAAGATTGCCATTCTCATCCGTCTTAGTTACCAACCGTTTGAGAGGCTTTGGGCGTGGGCAGTTAGGGCACCTTGTGAGCATCACTGGACCATACTGACGCCAGTTTGATTGCGTGGCGGAGGAGGTGGACATCTGCACTAGGTCGCCAGAGACCCGAGGAAGAATGGGGAAAGGGGAAAGCAATGGGCGGCGGCGGACGGACGGGCACGGGCGGAATCGCTTCTAGCCGCGACGAGGTAGGTCCCGCGCTTACTGGACAAGTGGTGGGTCCCGCGCTTATGTGGATACGTTGTGGGTCCAACCCATAACAGGTAATGAGGATATCAATTCAGCTTAAGGGTCATGTCGCACATGAGCTATTTACTCGCTCAAAAGTGTTGTTGTCAAGCCATTCTGTCGAACAACGTCTCATTTTATTCAATTCTCAGGAAAGACGTCGCACATGAGCTATTGCCCGTCTGGGCGTGGACGGCGTCGCCAGCAAACATCTTGCGTGTCAACTGGGTGACCCTGCCGGGGCGCGCGGGAGACCAACCTGTCGTCGGGTGGCGCGGCCATCCACCTCTCCATCCACGAAGACATAACGCAAAGCCCCAGGATTGTGTCCAAAGGGTACAAGTTCATGAAAGACGTCGTCGACGGCGAGCGTCCGGCCCACAAACCACTGGAACGCATCTCCCGGCCCGACTCCAACCACCAGTGCCATCAAGGCGACAACGACGACAGGCGCCGCGACGACAGGGACCGTCCAGGTCGGGACGGTTCGTGCAACCGTGAGGGGTGGGTCGGGCGCATCGAGCGCAGCCTCTCTGGGCAGGCGCGGGACGCCTCGCGTGACCATGGCCGCGGCGAGGGGTGCAGGGGCCGTCGTGATGACGCTGGCCGCGACCGCGATGGTCGTCAACGCGGCGGACGCACTTGTCGTCCTGTTGGGCTCAGGCTCCTCAAGCACGGAGGCCGCTCGCGCCTCTGAGAAGCAGCCCCTGCTGGCTGTACCCCTGGAGACTGGGCGTGGCCGCAGCTTGGCGTGGCACCCCTCACCGGGTGCTACACGACGCCGCTCCCAGGATGCTCTCACGTCGCAGGAATCGCCAACGCTATCTCCAACCACTATCCTGCCGCCGGCGCCAAGGTCCAAGAGGAGTGAAGCCTGCTCCGGCTCGTTGATGCCAGCCGCACCAAGCCAGGCGCTGCTCCAACTATGCGAGCCCCCTTCCATGTTGCTGTCGGTGCTGTCCCCCTCCAGCCCCTAGCTTTGAGGCCTCCCCAACACCGCCACTTCCATCCAATGGGTCAGTGCGTCTCACCCCCTAGCTTTGTGCGGCGCCGCAGGGCCGTGTCATCCGGTGCAGTTGGGCTCCAGCGCCTCACACCGCTGTTCAACAAACGTGAGGAGGCCGTCCTGCCCACTCCAGCTCCGGCTCCATCCTTGCCTCGGGCACTTGCAACTCGTCGGAAAATGTTGGGTCGTGTCTCCATCTCCAAGGTCGGTGATGGATTCTCGCTACACAAGACCAGGGCACCAAGCCGCCCCAAGGCCACTCCTGTGGCTCGTGGGTCCGAGCTGCTTGTGTGTCGTTCGCTCGGCATCGTCAAGGATGGCGAGGACATAAGAGCATCTCCCCCCCTCCCCCTTCCCCAGCACCCCCACCCCCCCCCCCCCAATAGCACACCCACCCCCCACCCCCCAGGGTGCCTTTTTAGCGCTGGCGGCGAAAATTCGGCCGTCGCTCCCCCAACTCCTCGTTTAGCGCCGGTTTGGGCCGAAAAAAATAGCCGGCAAACCCGAGCCAAATCCAACCCCACGGGGGGCGCCTGGGAGCGTCGGCTGAAGCGAAAAGTCGAGTGGGTCTGCGCTGTCAGCGTCAGCCGGGCCTATTCTCGCCTTTTTCTTCTTCCTTTCTCCTCCCTTTCCCCCTTTCTCTCCCCCCTCCCGCCATTCTTCTCCCGCTCTCCCGCCATCCAGCCGCCTCCACCGCTGCTGATTCCACCCAACCGAAGTAGAGGAAGCCGATGGCTAGGCCGACGGGCATTTCAGACACCACGTGGAGGGCGGATGTTAGCCGCCGGGAGGCGGTCACAACCGATCGGTGGAGAAGGCTTGTCGCCAAGAGTATCAAGGACGCGGCGGCGGTCGATCAGGAAGAGGCATCTCGCGCGGGGATGATGAATCCGCCCGGCCGCAACCCCCAGGCTGCATGGAGGAGCCGATAGAGCGTCGCGTCGCCGGCCAACCTCTCGCCGCCGCTGTCGCCCTAGGGGTACGTACCCTCGCTTGGCTACTCTCACGGCGACGCGCATGTCAGTTTCAACCCCGATGATGTGTAATACACAACCTTCTTCTTCTAGACTTGTGTTGGGCCTCCAAACGCAGAGTTTTGTAGGAGAATAGCAAGTTTCCCTCAAGTGGATGACCTAAGGTTTATCAATCCATGGGAGGCGTAGGATGAAGATGGTCTCTCTCGAGCAACCCTGCAATCAAATAACAAAGAGTCTCTTGTGTCCCCAACACACCCAATACAATAGTAAATTGTATAGGTGCACTAGTTCAGCGAAGAGATGGTGATACAAGTGTAATATGGATGGTAGATATAGGTTTTCGTAATCTGAAAATATAAAACAGCAAGGTAACAAATAGTAAACAGCGACCAAAACATTGTATAAATGCTTGGAAACAAGGCCCAGGGTCCATACTTTCACTAGTGCAAGTTCTCCCAACAATACTAACATAGTTGAATCATATATAAATCCCTCACGTGCGACAAAGAGTTCACTCCAAAGTCACAAATAACGGAGAACAAACGAAGAAATTATTGTAGGGTACGAAACCACCTCAAAGTTATCTTTTTCGATCAATCTTATGAGCTATCGCTATAAGTGTCACGAACAGCCCTAGAGTTCGTACTAAAATAACACCTTAAGACACACATCAACCAAAACCCTAATGTCACCTAGATACTCCAATGTCACCACAAGTACCCATGGGCATGATTATACGATATGCATCACACAATTTCAGATTCATCATGTTCAATCCAACACAAAGAACTTCAAAGGGTGCCCCAAAGTTTCTACCGGAGAGTCAAGACGAAAATGTGTGCCAACCCCTATACATAGATTCCCAAGGTCACGGAACCCGCAAGTTGATCACCAAAACATACATCAAGTGGATCAATAGAACATCCCATTGTCACCAGACTCAATCCTATAAGAAAACTTCAAAGGGAAAACTCAATTCATCACAAGAAGATAGAGAGGGGAAAACTCTATATGATTCATCTATATTAATAAAACTCGCGGTACATCAAGATCGTGCCATCTCAAGAACACGAGAGAGAGAGAGAGATGAAACACATAGCTACTGGTACATACCCTCAGCCCCGAGGATGAACTACTCCCTCCTCATCATGGAGGCCGCCGAGATGATGAATATGGCCTCCGGTGATGGTTTCCCCCTCCGACACGGTGCCGGAGGTCTCCCGATTGATTTTTCGTGGCTCTGGAGGCTTGTGGCGGTGGAACTCCCGATCTAGATTTCTTTCTCGAGGTTTTGGGATTTATAGGAATTTTTGGCGTCAGTCTCACGTCAAGGGGACTCCCGAGGGACCCACAAGCCAGGGGCGCCCCTAGGCTTGTGACTACCTCGGGACTCCTCTTCGGTATCTTTTTGCTCCAATATTTCTTATATTTTGCAAAAATATTCTCCGTAAATTTTTCAGCACATTCCGAGAACTTTTATTTCTGCACAAAAACAACACCACAGTAGTTCTGCTGAAAACAACATTAGTCCAGGTTAGTTCTAATAAAATCATACCAAAATCATATAAAATTATTGTAAACATGGCATGAATACTTCATAAATTATAGATACGTCGGAGACGTATCAACATTCCTAAGCTTAATTCCTGCTCGTCCTCGAGTAGGTAAATGATAAAAGAAATAATTTATGAAGTGTGAATGCTAGCAAGTGCACAAGTTTGATTAATGTAAATGCCACTCACTTTTTTCTAGCATCATTATATATCATAAACAGTAGTTCATCTCATAAAACTTCTCATGATGAAGTAACAAGCTATTCACATGTTAAAGTATAGACCATAAAGTTTCTTGAAAACTAGCAAACTATGCTTTCAATCACCAAACAATTGCAATTCATCTTATTTTCAGAAAGGGTCTATGTAAGAGCTTTTGATTTAGAAAATTCCACATACTCAACTATCATATAGTCTTCCATGATTGCTAACACTCAAAGCATATTTTTAGAGCAAATGGCATCCGTCGAACACAGAGAAAGATAGGGGCTTAAAGTTTCGCCTTCCAACTTATTTATCATATAGATAATTATCAACAATAATAATTCATGATCAAATATATTTTAATGGCCATATATGCTTGGATCTTTCCCCACCACATGATGCTTGCCAAGAGAAAAAGGTGAAATATAGGAAGTGCTGAAGATCACCATGCCTCTTGTATAAAGGTAAGTACTAGAAAGTAAAAGATAGGCCCTTCGTAGAGAGAAGCATTGTTTTTTAGAGGTGCCAGAGCTCAAGCTTTCAAAACAGAGACAAATAATAATTTTGAGCGGTATGATTTCATTGTCAACATAACAACCGAGAGATCTCAGTATCTTCCATGCTAGATACATTATAGGCAGTTCCCAAACAGAATGGTAAAGTTTTTACTCCCCCTCCACCAATCAATCACACTCCACGGAGAGCCGAATCCACGGGTACCGTCCATACAAACAACAATCCCGGGGGACTTTTGTTTCATTATATTTTGATTTTATTTTTTAAGCATGGGATTGGGCATCCCGAATACTAGCCATTTTCTCGTGAATGATAGTGAATCAACACATATCGTCAGAATAAATCACCTAGCATGGAAGATACTGACAACCCCTAGTCACTATATTGAGCGATTCGAGCATACAAAATAGAATATTATTTGAAGGTTTAGAGTTTGGCACATGCAAATTTACTTGGAATGGCGGGTAAATACTGCATATAGGTAGGTATGGTGGACTCATATGGAACAACTTTGGGTTTAAGGGTGTTTGGATGCACAAGTAGTATTTCTACTTGGTGCGGAAGTTTTGGCTAGTATGAGGTGGAAACAAGCACCGCATGTTGGAGGATCCATAACAATATAACTTCTATACAAATATACCCAAGCATAACTCATTACGTTGTCTTCATTGTCCAACTTCAACTAATTTCCTCAAGTTTGAAAATAATTAACGGATATTCACAATCATAGAAGATTTCGAAGATAGTATATTTATATGTGAAATCTCTCTTCCTTCAATATTCTTTCATGAATTGTTCAAGTGACCAATGCGGTGTTTGCTAACTTTCAATAAATTTTACCACCTATACTTCTTATATGTGAAGTCATTACTACCCATGGGACAAGCATATAAAACATATATAATCTGAGATTTGTGATATTCAATTCATTCAACCATTTACTCATAGGATAAAAGTGAACCACGAGAGTAAATGACAAAACTACTCCAAAACATATAAGTGAAGATCAATGAGTAGTCAAACAATTAAGTAGCTATGTGAGGAATTTCTCTCTCTCTCTAAATAAAGATTTTCAGATCTGATTATTTTATTTAAACAGCAAGCGAAAGAAATATAACACTCCTAAAATAGGACGCATCATGTGAACGAATAAAAAATTTGGGCTCAACATAGGCTAACCGATAATTGTTGATGAAGAGAGGTGGGATGCGTAGCATCCCCAAGCTTAGATGCTTGATACTTCTTGAAATATTTACTTGGGGTGCCTTGGGCATCCCCAAGCTTGAGCTTGCGTATCTCGTTCAATACTCTCATATCGTGGTTTCACCTATTCTCAAAAACTTCATCCACACAAAACTTGAAAAGAACTCGTGAGATAGGTTAGTGCACATAATAATAAATCAACTCTGTATGTACTGCCAAGACAAGTTGCATAATAATTACAAACATAATCTACTATTTACTATCATTTCCACAATTTATATCTACCAATATAGGCTATGGAAACTATAGGATAAGTAGATAACAAAACTATGATAGCAATCTGTCCAAACAGAACAGTTTGTAGAAATTTATGAAAACAATGTACTTTTGTAACTCAAAAATTTACTAATATTTAGTACATGCTATAAAAATTATATGAAAACACTGTGTAAATTTTTTAGAAACTTTTCATGTTCCAGTAAAATATGAAAATTCATACACTACAACACCAGTTTCTATTTTTACACATCACCAATCAAAGCATGCAATGCAAGCATCCTAATGCAATTCTTGGAAATTTTTATTGAAAAAAATATTATAAATAACACCTAACAGAGAAAAAAAATGATGCTCCAACCAACACTCATATTATGTGGCGACTAAAAATATAGCTCCAAGTAAGATATACCGATAATGTTGAAGACGAAAGAGGGGATTCCTTCCGGGGCATCCCCAAGCTTAGGCACTTGAGTCTTCCTTGGATATTAACTTGGGGTGCCTTGGGCATCCCCAAGCTTATGTTCTTGTCACTCCTTATTCTCCTCATATCGGTGTCTCACCTAAAACTTGAAAACTTCAATCACACAAAACTTAATGGAACTTCGTGAGATGGGTTAGTATAATAAATAATGATCATTCACTTAGGTACTGTCAAGACAAGATTCATAATTGTTCCCACATGATACCTAATGTATTCTACTACTCCCATGATTTACATCACTGAATATAAGCTATGGGAACACTAAAAATGGCAAACTATGCATGCAAAACAAAATCTGTCAAAAAAAGAACAGTCTGTGAAGATCTGTAGTGTAACCATACTTCTCTGTCTCTAAAAATTATAAAAATCCAGGAAATTTGTATATCAATCATGTGTAAAAAAATCAGATCAAAATCACGTTCTAGTGAATTTACAAAATTTCTGGACTGAGAGCAAATGTTTCTGTTATTGCAGAGAATCAAGTCAACTATCATCCACACTATCCCAAAGGCTTTACTTGGCACTTTATTGACATAAAAGGCATAAAACATGATTACTACAGTAGCTTAATCATGTGAACACATCAAAACAGAAAGTAAAAGTGTTGGGTTCTCTCCCAACAGGCGCTTTTCTTTAATGCCTTTTAGCTAGGCATGATGATTTGAATGATGCTCATATAAGAATAATAATTGAAACGTGCAAAAAAGCATCATGAATCTCATGACAAGCACATTTAAGTCTACCCCATTTCCTATGCATAGGTATTTTGTGAGAAAACAATTTATGGGAGCAAGAATCAACTAGCATAGGAAGGCAAAATAAGCACAACTTTAAAACTTTGAACACATAGGCAGGAAACTTGATATTATTGCAATTCCTACAAGCATATGTTCCTCCCTCATAATAATTTTCAGTAGAATCATGAAGGAATTCAACAATATAACTATCACATACAACATTCTTTTCATGATCTACAAGCATAGAAAATTTATCACTCTCCACATAAGCAAACTTCTTCTCATTCATAATAGTGGGAGCAAACTCAACAAAATAACTATCATGAGGTACTTGATTGACATAACGACTTTGAATATTAAAATCATGATAACAAGTTTCATGGTTACTATCCCTATTTATAGCATACATATCATCGCAATAATCATCATACATAGGAGGCATGGTATCATCATAATATTTTTGCTCATCAAAACTTGGGGGACTAAAAAGATCATATTCATCAAGCATAGCATACCCAAGCTTGTGGCTTTGCATATCATTAGCATCATGAATATACAGAGAATTCATACTAACAATATTGCTATCATGCTCATCACTCAAATATTTAGTGCCAAACATTTTAATAACTTCTTCTAACACTTGAGCACAATTTTCCTTTCCATCATTTTCACAAAAGACATTGAAAAGATGAAGCATATAAGGCAACCTCTGTTCCATTTTTTTGTAGTTTTATTTTATAAAACCAAACTAGTGAAAAACAAGAAACTAAAAGATTTAATTGCAAGATCTAAAGATATACCTTCAAGCACTCACCTCCCCGCAACGGCACTAGAAAAGAGCTTCGTTGACGGGATGTGAGTGTCGCTTACCTAATTTCCCCGGCAACGACGCTAGAAAAGAGCTTGATGTCTACTACACAACCTTCTTCTTGTAGACTCGTTGTCGTGGGTATAAGCCTGACAGTAGATGTGTAGGGTACGAAAAGGATGGGCAGAGCCTTAGCTATGGCGAGGTTGTATGAGTTCAGGCCCCTCTGCGGTGGAGGTAATATCCCTACGTCTCAGTGCTCGGGGAGCTTGTTGTCGAGTGGAAATATAGAATACAATGAGTTGCTAACCCCTCTACCAGTGGGGGAGGGTGGCTTATATAGAGTGCGCTCCCCTCCACAACGGTTCCGGTACAGGGGTGGAGTAGTGGGGATTGAATGTGTACGTTACAGGTAACTTACGCCCTAAATGCTAATAAATGCACCTGGAAACGTACGACCGTTTCCTCCAGGGGGGTTACGATGTACCGAGTGGTATCCAGTCGGTTAGCTTGATATCCTCCGAATGTTAATCTCCGACTGGATGGTCGAGGACCTGTTACCGACTGGATGATGGGGACTCCTTAATTCAGTCGGAACTGACTAAGGGCCTTGTCCTTTGTGAGGGGTAGTCCTTGGGTAGGACCTACATGACAGGCCTATGACCCTACCCTAGGACTATAACCCCATCATTAGTCCCCGAATGGATTGGGGTTGAAACGACGAAGCGATGCTTGAAGTTTGGATCCGACTGGAGCGGGTTTGGCTTGGGCGTTGCTTGCCTCAATCCATTTTATCTCTTCTGACCAACGATGCGAGTGGAAGTACTCGCGAAACAGACTGTCGGAAGCCGAGTGCTTCTGCGGCATCTTTTGACGCGACCGGTCAACTGACAGCGGCGGATTTTCCGGGATCTCAAATTTCGGGTTCCGCGTGCTTAGCGGGGATGACGCCATCGCGCTCGAGTAGCGCCTGACGCGTCGATTTTCGCGCCTTCAACCTCTCCACTAATATAGCCGCGGTGGGTCGGGGGATAAGGTTTCGGGCCCACCCGCCAGCGACCCAGTCGGAGCCCTACTTAAATCTCGGCGGCGAGGGTTCTTTGTTACGCTCGCCGAATCTCTTGCCTTCGCCTGCTCCGTCTCTCTCGCCACCTCCAGCGCCTCTACACTCTTCCCTCCCCCTTCCTCCCGCGGGCTCGCAGCTTCCGCCATGACCAAGGGTCAGACGAGCAAGATGGAGGCAAGGAAGAAGAAGGGGAAGGCGGCGGCTCCTGCTCAGCGGCGGCAGTGGCCGCTGCCAGCGGGGTGGATTCAAGGCGACTTCCTCCCCTCCACGGTGACGGAGGGGGATCTGCTGCAGCTGGTCGAGCACGGGATGATCGTGCACAAGACTTGGAGGCTGCCGGCGGAGAACGAGGTCGAGCCGGCGCCCCAGGAGGGGGAGCGCGTCTTGCTTCTCAGCCACGTCTATCGAGGTTTCTCCTTGCCTCCGCATCCTTTCTTCAAGGGCATCATGAATCACTTCGGGGCACAACTTCACCACTTTCCCCCGAACGCCATTGCCCATCTCTCTGCCTTTATAGTTCTGTGCGAGTGTTTCATTGGCTGTCCTCCCCATTGGGGGCTGTTCAAGCACATATTTTCTGCTAGATCCCAGACCATCAAACGACTTAGCCAGTCGGATGATAAAACACATCTTGTCCAGCTCTGCGGGGCTCTAGGTTTCCAGAAAAAGAGTCGGAGCAGTTATCCTGCGCTCCAGCTAAGTGAGTCGGTCAGGAACTGGCAGTCGACGTGGTTCTACTACCAGGATATCGCCTGTCCGAAAGCTTCGACAGGGCTGCCTCCCTTTAGCTTAGATCGGCCCGCCCCACCTAAGCAACTCGCGCTCACGAGGGCGGAGAAGAACGACATCCAGCCTCTGGTCGGGGCGCTCGTAGATGTCGTCAGGAGGGGGGTCACTGGCATAGACTTGCTGGAGGTCTTCCTCGGTCGACGTATCCAACCCCTGCAGGCTCGCGACCACGCCATGTGGCATTATACGGGGCCCAAGGATTCCACTCGGACCAATGTTGTGGGCGTGACTGAGGAGAGGGTGACCTCGTGGGTGCTCCAGATCACAGGCCCCTGCGAGAATCCCAAAGGATCTCGGTGAGTGAAGCCCTTCTGAGTGGCACTTGTCGAGTGCTCCTAACTGTCTTAATCTTATCGTTTGCTTGAATCTCTGTGTGACGCCTGATGTCGCCGACTGAATTTTATGTAGGAGTGGACCAACTGGTTTTCTCCCGTCTCGAACGGGAACCCGGCCGAGGAGGAGGAAGGCAGCCAGGGGGGCAGCATGGAGAGCGCTGAATATGTCTCCGACAGCGGGGACTCGGAGGAAGAGACTAGCGAGGAAGAGGAGGAAGACGAAGAGCAGGACTCGCCGCCTCCGCAAACAGAGCATTGGACCAAGCGCCGACACGAGCCTGCCGTTCCCTCGGCCCCTCCAGCATCTTCGAGTGCTCCGCCCACTGCTCCGATGGTCCCGAGTGCTCGGAGCACCAAAAGGGCCAGGGATGCTGCCGCTGAGCCTGCGGGTCAGTCTTCCAAGGCGGCCAAACCGAGTGGGTCCAAACCTCGGAAGGCTCTGCCGCGGATGAGGGTTGCTGTCCCTGTCACCTCCACGTAAGTGTATCGATCTTCTAATTTCTTCTGATATCCGAGTGAATTCTTGTTCATTGGTCGAATGGATTTCACTCGACAGAGTCGCTACTTCTGCCACCTCTCCGGCGCGCCAGGAGGATGACCTCATGGAAACGGACAACGTCGTCTCGTCCCAGCCAGGTGTGTTGTAGTGACTTTGAGTGTTTTGTTCTATCATAGGTTCTGCCTCTTTCTTTTTCTGAGATCTTGCGTCGTTCGGTCTATCAGGGGCGATTTGCGTGGACGAGGGCGATCAGGGGAGAACTGAACAGGCTGCGGAGCCCGTTCTTGAGGCTGCTCCGCCTGTTGCTGCTCTCGCCGCCGACGTGCCGCCGACTGAACCGGCGCTGGTGGTTGAGGTGCCGACTCGAATGGACCTCGGGATGCCTCAGGAACTTCCGACGATGCCAGGCTTGTCGAATGTCGAGTTCAACATCCAGCGTCTCCCGGAGGAGTAGGTGGGAGCGGCCAAGGGAGCCATGGTGCAGGCGGAGCTGATGGCTGGGGAAGCCAAGAGGGCCTACGACTCCGTCGCGTCCTTGTACCAGCGGAGCTTGGAGCTGCGGGATGATATTCGAGTAAGTGGGCTAGTAAGTATTCACTTTTCTCTTGTAACCCACTCGGTGTTTTTGGATAGCAGCTATTGTTTGCAATGGGTTCACTCTGAGTGAACCCAGTGGGTGTAGTCCCCGAGACTTCTGCCGAGTGCTTGCACCGGGAGTTGTCTTTATACATATTGTCTTTGCTTTGGTCAGGTCTGTAAATAACATGACCGACTGCTAGCAGTTGTGGCACTCGGAGTGCACTTACTGTAAGAGTCTCCGAGAGTAAGTTGTACTCAGGTCGGGTAGTATTGGCCTCGTAGGCGTAGGTGGTAACATGCAGCTCAATAGGGCGGGCCTGCTTGAGTTGCATGCCAGTGGGGTCACTCTTAGTGAACCCACTGGGTGTAGTCCCCGAGACCGCTGTCGACTGCTTGCGTCGGCAGGGGTCTGAAGAACTTAGACTTTTATTGTTCAGTTTTCTGATTGTCCCTTGGTGTTTGGTGGCAGAAAACCTGTGAAATGGGAACATCCTATGAGACTCTCAAGGCGGAGAGGAATCAGCTCACTAGTGAGCTTGATGCGGCCATGCTCGCAATGGCTGGCATGAAGGATGCTCTGGAGGGACGAGAGAAGTCATTGGAGTAGGCTCGGGAAGCGAACAAGGTGTTGACTGAGGAAGTGGAAAAGATGGGGAAACAGAGGACTGCTCTGATGGGTCAGATGGACGTGCTGAACAAACGGTGCAGAGCACAGGAGAAATACGTCAGCGACTGGGCTCGGCAGATGATGACGCGTCTGGCTGGTAAGTCCTGCTTTTTCCGAGTGCTTGTGTTATGCGCGTCACACTCGGCACTTATTGTCTGCTTGTCCTGTTGTGGCAGATTTTTGCTTTGACGCCGAAGCTGAAGCATCTGATGTGGAGCGGTCGATTCTCAAGAACGTTCCACTCGGCGAGGACGCCAATCGGGATCTTCTCCATGCGCACATCCGCGTGGGCAAAGTTGGTCCTTTCATCGGACGACTGAGAGAATTCGTCGGCCGAATCGACAAGGAGATTTGGCCAGAAGATGAGTCGCGGCAGGAGATGGAGAACCTGATGACCCGACTGGAGGAGATTCCGAACCGAGTGCAGTCGTGGAAAAAGTCGGCAGCCCGTTGTGGTGCAGATGTTGCTCTGTCCCTGGTCCGAGTCCATTGCAAGGAGGTGCGCGAGGAGAAGTTGAAGACGTTGAAGGTGGCCAACACGAAGAAACTTCGATTCAAAGACTTCATGGAAACCTTCCTTGAAAGTGCTACCCGCATCGCCGACGGTATTGATCTGAACACGTTCGTAGAGCCCTCCAGTCCTGGTGTTAATCCAGATGAAGCGTAAAAACACTTTTATCCTCGGTATGCCGAGTGTTGATCTGTAAGAAACTTTGGCCACTGCTGTTGGCCGTCACATTCTTGGTTCGGTGTGGGTAAGCTTGATCCACACCGAGCTACTATCTTTGGTTGAACTTTGAATCAAATCTTTTGCTCTTCTGTTGCAATGTTGACTCAAGTTTTTGTTTGGCGTTTCTTGGTGAAGCCAAAGGCAAACATTCGGAACATGTCAGTTGTTTTGACATCTGCATGAGCCTCATTGAGGGTCTGTGGAATTCCCTAAGGCCCCGAGTGTGACGTTAAGTGTACACTCGGAGAAGGTTAATACTTAGGTGATTCTGGATCGCAGCTAAGTCCCCGAGTGTGACGTTAAGTGCACACTCGGAGAAAGTTAATACTTAGGCGATGCTGGATCGCAACTAAGCCCCCGAGTGTGACGTGAAGTGCACACTCGGAGAAAGTTAATACTTAGGCGATGCTAGATCGCAGCTAAGCCCCCGAGTGTGACATGAAGTGCACACTCGGAGAAAGTTAATACTTAGGCAATTCTGGATCACAGCTAAGCCTCCGAGTGTGACGTTAAGTGTACACTCGGAGAAGGTTAATACTTAGGCGATTCTGGATCGCAGCTAAGCCCTCCGAGTGTGACGTTAAGTGCACACTCGGAGAAAGTTAATACTTAGGCGATGCTGGATCGCAGCTAAGCCCCCGAGTGTGACGTTAAGTGCACACTCGGAGAAAGTTAATACTTAGGCGATTCTGGATCGCAGCTAAGCCCCCGAGTGTGACGTTAAGTGCACACTCGGAGAAAGTTAATACTTAGGCGATTCTGGATCGCAGCTAAGCCCCCGAGTGTGACGTTAAGTGCACACTCGGAGAAAGTTAATACTTAGGCGATTCTGGATCGCAGCTAAGCCCCCGAGTGTGACGTTAAGTGCACACTTAGAGAAAGTTAATACTTAGGAAATTCTGGATCGCAGCTAAGCCCCCGAGTGTGACGTTAAGTGCACACTCGGAGAAAGTTAATACTTAGGCGATTCTGGATCGCAGCTAAGCCCCCGAGTGTGACGTGAAGTGCACACTCGGAGAAAGTTAATACTTAGGCGATTCTGGATCGCAGCTAAGCCCCCGAGTGTGACGTGAAGTGCACACTCGGAGAAAGTTAATACTTAGGCGATTCTGGATCGTAGCTAAGCCTCCGAGTGTGACGTGAAGTGCACACTCGGAGAAAGTTAATACTTAGGCGATTCTGGATCGCAGCTAAGCCCCCGAGTGTGACGTGAAGTGCACACTCGGAGAAAGTTAATACTTAGGCGATTCTGGATCGCAGCTAAGTTTTTCTTTTCTTTTTGAGACCGGAGTCTGCGACCGCGGAAGAACTTTGAACCTGCAAAAACTCAATCTGCTTTATATTTTTCACCAACACTTGTTCTTTACATTGCTTCAGTCGACGGTCACGTGTAGAAGCGCTTCAGGAGATCTCCGTTCCATGCACGCGGCTCGTCCGTCTCTCTCTCTCGATGTTATAGAGTCTGTATGCTCCGTTGTTCAGCACCTTGGAGATGATGAAGGGTCCTTCCCAGGCCGGAGCCAACTTGTGAGGTCTTTGCTGATCCACTCGGAGCACCAGGTCGCCTGCTTGGAACGTGCGACTTCTGACGTGGCGTGCATGAAAACGCCGCAGATTTTGTTGATAAATGGTTGAGCGAGTTAGTGCCATCTCGCACTCCTCCTCCAGAAGATCCACTCCGTCTTGCCTTGCTTGTTCTGCTTCGGCTTCGGAGAAGAGTTCGACTCGTGGCGCATTGTGAAGCAAGTCACTCGGAAGGACCGCTTCTGCTCCATAAACGAGGAAGACCGGTGATCGCCCTGTAGATCTGTTCGGGGTTGTGCGAAGTCCCCAAAGCACCGAAGGTAGCTCGGTAACCCAAGCGCCAGCGGCATGTCCTATCTCTCGCAGGAGTCGGGGCTTCAAACCTTGCAAAATAAGTTTGTTTGCCCGCTCTGCTTGTCCATTGGACTGAGGATGCGCTACGGAAGCAAAATCCACTCGGATGCCTTGGCTTGTACAGAAACCTTTGAATCTGTCCGAGTCAAAGTTTGTTCCGTTGTCCGTGATTATGTTGTGAGGTACTCCGAATCAGAAGATGATGTCCCTGACAAACTTGACGGTTGTTGAGGCGTCGAGCTTCTTGATGGGCTTCGCTTCGATCCATTTCATGAACTTGTCGACTGCTACCAACAGATGTGTGTATTCACCTTGGCCTGTCTTGAATGGGCCGACTGTATCTAATCCCCACACTGCAAACGGCCACACAAGAGGGATCGTCTTCAACGCAGACGTCGGCTTGTGGGACTTGTTGGAGTAGAACTGGCAGCCCTCACATCGGTCAACCATATCTTTAGCCATCTCGTTAGCCTGCAGCCAGAAGAAACCAGCCCTGAATGCCTTGGCGACGATTTCTCTCGAAGAAGCGTGATGACCGCAGGTCCCCGAGTGAATATCCTCCAGAATCAGTTGCCCCTCCTCTGGGGAGATGCATCATTGAAGAACGCCTGAGATACTTTCTTTGTACAATTGGCCATCAATGACTGTGAACGACTTCGACCTGCGGACTATCTACCTGGCCTGGACTTCGTCTTCTGGTAGTTCTTGCCTCAGGATATATGCAATGATCGGCACAGTCCAATCGGGGATGATGGCAAGAATCTCCATGAACAGGTCAACCACAGCAGGTACATCGACTTCAGTCGGATCCGTTGAACTCTTTGGTTGTACCGGCTCCTCTGTGAAAGGATCTTCTTTGACTGAGGGAAGGTGGAGGTGCTCGAGGCAGACGTCACTCGGGACTGGTCTCCGAGTGGATCCGAGTTTTGCCAACTCATCAACTGCTTGGTTCTTCAGTCTTGGAACATGGTGAAGTTCTAGACCTTCAAACTTCTTCTCAAGCTTCCTCACTGCATTGCAGTATGTAGTCATGGTGGGGTTCCTGACGTCCCACTCTTTCATCACTTGATTGACCACCAAATCCGAATCGCCATAGACCATCAGGCGACGGACGCCGAGTGAGATGGCCATACGCAACCCGTAGAGGAGAGCTTCATACTCTGCCTCGTTGTTGGAGGAATCAAAGTGTATCTGTAGCACGTACTTGAGCTTGTCGCCCTTTGGCAATATGATCACAACGCCAGCGTCGGAGCCATTCAACATCTTGGACCCATTGAAGAACATTGTCCAACGGGCCGAGTAGATGTGGGTCGGTTGCTGTTGTTCTACCCATTCTGCTATGAAGTCAGCCAGAGCTTGAGACTAATAGATTTCTTGGCCTCAAACTTGATATCACAGTACAGCATCTCCATCGCCCACTTCGCCACTCGGCCTGACACATCTCGATTGTGGAGAATTTCCGACAATGGAGCATCAGAAACGACAGACACCGAGTGGTCTTGGAAATAATGGGCCACCTTCTTCGCAGTCATGTAAATCCCGTAAATAAGTTTTTGATAGTGGGGATACCTCTGCTTGGAAGGAGTCAGGACTTCGGAGACGTAGTACACTGGCCGCTGAACTTTGTATGCTTTGCCTTCTTCTTCTCGTTCGACTGTAAGAACAGTACTGACGACTTGATTTGTAGCCGCGATATACAGAAGAAGGGGCTCTTTACCGAGCGGAGCAGCAAGAACCGGCTGGGTGGAAAGTAGGACTTTGAGGTCGTCGAATGCGACTTGGGCTTCATCTGTCCACTCGAAAGTATCTGATTTCTTCATGAGTCGGTACGGAGGAAGTGCTTTTTCGCCGAGTCAACTGATGAACCTGCTCAAAGCCGCTAGGCAACCTATGAGCCGTTGAACATCGTGTATTCTGACTGGCCTCTCCATTCGGACGATGGTCCCGATCTTTTCGGGGTTGACATGGATCCCTCGTTCGGAAACAAAGAAACCGAGTAACTTTCCGCTGGGAACGCCGAATGAACATTTGGCGGGGTTGAGCTTGATATCTTACCTACGAAGGTTGGCGAATGTTTCTGCCAAGTCAGTCAGCAGGTCGGAACCTTTGCGTGACTTGACTACGATATCATCCATATACGCCTCCACATTCCGACCGATCTGGTCGAGGAGACATTTTTGGATCATGCGCATAAAGGTAGCTCCCGCAATCTTCAGACCGAATGGCATAGTGATGTAGCAGAAGCACCCGAATGGGGTGATGAAGGCTGTTTTTAACTCATCGGGACCATACAGACGGATCTGATGATAGCCCGAGTAGGCATCAAGAAATGACAGACGCTCGCAACCCGCAGTCGAATCGACAATTTGATCTACGCGGGGGAGCGGAAAATGGTCTTTCGGGCAGACCTTATTGAGATGCTTGAAGTCGATGCACATTCGGAGCGACTTGTCCTTCTTGGGCACCATGACAACATTGGCGAGCCACTCGGAGTGGTGAACCTCGCGAATGAAGTTGGCTGCCAACAGCTTGGCCACCTCTTCCCCGATTGCCTTCCTCTTGTGCGCGGCGGACCGGCGCAGGCGCTCTCGGATAGGCCGAGCAGTGGAATCCACGTGCAGTCGGTGCTCAGCCAACTCCCTGGGTACACCTGGCATGTCAGAGGGTTTCCATGCGAAGATGTCCCAGTTCTCACAGAGGAATTGGGTGAGCTCGGCTTCCTATTTAGGATCGAGGGTGGTGGAGATGTTCGTCGGGGCAGAAGTGGCGTCCCTCGGGTGGATGCTGACCTTCTTCGTTTCTCCCGCCGACTGAAATGCAGACTCTGAAGCTGGCTTCTTCGAGCGCATCAGGTCGGCGGGGTCGACTGTTTTCTTGTACTCGTCCAGCTCGAGGACGGCCATCTGCTGGTCGGCGATTCTTGATCCCCGCTGGAGACACTCTTCAGCCCGCTGCCGATTGCCTGTGATGGTGATCACACCCTTTGGGCCTGGCATCTTCAGCTTCAGGTATACGTAACATGGACGGGCCATGAAGTGCGCATACGCTGGGCGACCCAGAATTGCCGTGATAAGCGCTCTGGAAGTCAACCACTTCGAACTCAGTTTTTCCTTGCGGAAGTTCTTGTCGGAGCCGAAAACGACGTCCAACGCGATTTGGCCGAGTGACTTGGCCTTCCGTCCAGGGACGACTCCATGGAACTGCATGCTGCTCTCGCTGAGTTTGGACATCGGGATGCCCATCCCCTTGAGTGTGTCGGCGTACATGATGTTCAAGCCGCTGCCGCCATCCATGAGGACTTTGCGTAGTCGGACTCCTTCTACCACCGGGTCGACGACCAGAGCCTGTCTTCCCGGGGTGGGTACATGCGCCGGATGATCCGACTGGTCGAAAGTGATCGCAGTCTGAGACCATTTGAGGAACTTGGGGTTGGTAGGGGTGGCCATGTTCACCTCTCTGTTCACCAGCTTCAGTCGGCTCTTACTCTCGACTTCAGCAAAGATCATCAAGGTTGCATGGACTTGGGGGAACGGATCCTCCTTATCCTCCTCATCCTGTTCATGGTCCTTCTCACTTGGTTGCCCTTCGCTGAACCCCTGGATCAGGAGGCGACACTGTCGAGTGGTATGCTTCGCATATATGGGGTTGCCTTCTTCATCCATCTTCGTATGAACCGGACATGGCTGGTCCAGGATGGGTTATTGAATTGCTTCTTCTTGGGGGTGAACTGAGCCTTCCCTTTGCCCTTGAACTTGGAATTGGTTACGGCTGCAGCTTCTGCTTGCGGAGCGGTCGGAGCTTTCTGCTTCTGCTTCCGAGTGTTGCCCCCATCGCCATCAGCGACTGTTTTGTGCTTGCCGCTTCGGATGCGGTCCTCTTCTTCGCCATTTGCATAGCGTGTTGCTATCTCCATCATCTTGCTCATGGAGATGTCGCCTGTTCGGCCGAACTTCAGGTACAGATCCCTGTACCGCACGCCTGCCTTGAAGGCGCAGACTGCTTGATGCTCGGTGACGTTTTCCACCGTGTGATAGAGAGTTGTCCAGCACTGGATGAAGTCACGCAGGGGCTCATTCTGCTTTTGGACGCAGTGCTGGAGCTCCACAAGGCCAGTAGGGTGCTTGCACGTCCCTTCGAAGGTCCTGATGAACACTCGGGCCAGATCTGCCCAACTGTAGATGCTTGAGGGGGCCAACTGGTTCAGCCACGCTCGCGCCAAGCCGTCGAGCATCAGAGGGAGGTGCTTCATGGTGACATGGTCGTCCCCTCCTCCGATCTAGACTGCCACTCGGTAGTCATCCAACCACGTTTGTGGCTTAGAATCTCCTGTGAACTTGCTAATTCCCGTCGCCAATCGGAAGTTGGGAGGGATGTCAGCCGAACGGATGGCTCGACTGAAACACTCGGGACCAGAAACGGTGGCCCTGCTTCCACTCGGACGGTCGATATCGCGACCATCGCGGTGGGCCCGACCCCTGTCGACCCTCCGCTGGGCGATATGCCCTCTTGCATCGGGCCTTGGGTCGTAAGTGTCACCGACTGAACGCCGATCATCATGATGTCGGGGCCCGTAGGGCCCACCCCGCGGAGGGGTGCGTGAACGGCGGCGATCTTCGTGATCTATGGAACGGCTGCCTCCTCTGTGCCGTTGATGGGAACCTGGGCTGTGAATCGACCGATGCGTATTCGCATGAACAGAACTATTATAGATTCTGTTGTGCGACTGGTAGGCCGCCGAATTCTGCTGCTGCGCCGTGTGCAACAGGGCTCGGATCTGCTCGACCCCTCTACCAGCCTCTGAATCAGTCGGCTGGAGGGAACCAGCTATCTTGGTAGCTGCAGCCAAGTTGAGGAGGGGTGTGCGGAACAGCTCCACGTTGCTCCGTCGAGTGTGCCGACTAGCAGAACGGCGAGGTGGACGCCGCGCGCCGGACGCTTCACCGATCTCGTGCTCGTTCCGGCCAGATTGACAGGGATCTTCATGGGAATTGGCCATGTGTACTTCTGCCGCAGGCCCGCGACCCGCGTACTCGGAAGGAAACTCAGTCGGAACCGAGCCCGAGGGCTGGGACGGCGGGGCAACCACGACTGACTCTAGAACCGCCACTTGAGAAGATGCGTTCTGGTGCGCCTGGGCGTGTTGCACCCAACGCTGGAGCCGCGGACGGCGGGACCGCTTGACGCGGCGCGTGACGACGGTGTAGGTCGACACCGGAGCCGACTGCTGGAGAAGAAGAATGCCGCGGGCGCCGGCACGGAAGTGCGTAGCCCCGCGACGGGGAAGCGCCTCGACGTCGAGGGGCGCATCCCGAAGCCACGCCGAATCATCGACAATGAAGGAGAGAGCGTCGAAGAAGATCTGGTGACCCATGCTCGAATCTCCACCGGACGACATGACGAAAGGAAGTAGTCGCAACCTCGCCGGAAGTCGCTTAGACGCCTGCCCCACGGTGGGCGCCAACTGTCGTGGGTATAAGCCTGACAGTAGATGTGTAGGGTACGAAAAGGATGGGTAGAGCCTTAGCTACGGCGAGGTTGTATGAGTTCAGGCCCCTCTGCGGTGGAGGTAATAGCCCTACGTCTCAGTGCTCGGGGAGCTTGTTGTCGAGTGGAAATATAGAATACAATGAGTTGCTAACCCCTCTACCAGTGGGGGAGGGTGGCTTATATAGAGTGCGCTCCCCTCCACAACGGTTCCGGTACAGGGGTGGAGTAGTGGGGATTGAATGTGTATGTTACAGGTAACGTACGCCCTAAATGCTAATAAATGCACCTGGAAACGTACGACCGGTTCCTCCAGGGGGGTTACGATGTACCGAGTGGTATCCAGTCGGTTAGCTTGATATCCTCCGAATGTTAATCTCCGACTGGATGGTCGAGGACCTGTTACCGACTGGATGATGGGGACTCCTTAATTCAGTCGGAACTGACTAAGGGCCTTGTCCTTTGTGAGGGGTAGTCCTTGGGTAGGACCTACATGACAGGCCTATGATCCTACCCTAGGACTATAACCCCATCACTCGTGTTGGGCCTCCAAGCTCAGGGTTTTGTAGGACAACAGAAAGTTTCCCTCAAGTGGATTACCTAAGGTTTATCAATCCATGGGAGGCGTAGGATGAAGATGGTCTCTCTCAAGCAACCCTGCAATCAAATAACAAAGAGTCTCTTGTGTCCCCAACACACCCAATACAATTTTAAATTGTATAGGTGCACTAGTTCGGCGAAGAGATGGAAATACAAGTGTAATATGGATGGTAGATATAGGTTTTTGTAATATGAAAATATAAAAACAGCAAGGTAAAAAATATTAAACGGAGAGCAAAACGTTGTATAAATGCTTGGAAACAAGGCCTAGGGTCCATACTTTCACTAGTGCAAGTTCTCCCAACAATACTAACATAGTTGAACCATATATAAATCCCTCACGTGCGACAAAGAGTTCACTCCAAAGTCACAAATACAGGAGAGCAAACGAATAAATTATTGTAGGGTACGAAACCACCTCAAAGTTATCTTTTTCGATCAATCTTATGAGCTATTCCTATAAGTGTCACGAACAGCCCTAGAGTTCGTACTAAAACAACACCTTAAGACACACATCAACCAAAACCCTAATGTCACCTAAATACTCCAATGTCACCACAAGTACCCATGGGCTTGATTATACGATATGCATCACACAATTTCAGATTCATCATGTTCAATCCAACACAAATAACTTCAAAGAGTGCCCCAAAGTTTCTACCGGAGAGTCAAGACAAAAACGTGTGCCAACCCCTATGCATAGATACCCAAGGTCACGGAACCCACAAGTTGATCACCAAAACATACATCAAGTGGATCAATAGAACATCCCATTGTCACCACGGATATCCCATCGCAAGACATACATGAAGTATTCTCAAATCCTTAAAGACTCAATTCCATAAGAAAACTTCAAAGGGAAAACTCAATTCATCACAAGAAGATAGAGAGGGGAAAACTCCATATGATTCATCTATATTAACAAAGCTCGCAGTACATAAAGATCGTGCCATCTCAAGAACGCGCGAGAGAGAGAGATCAAACACATAGCTACTGGTACATACCCTCAGCCCTGAGGGTGAACTACTCCAACCTCATCATGGAGACCGCCGGGATGATGAAGATGGCCTCCGGTGATGGTTTCCCCCTCCGACAGGGTGCTGGAACGGGATCCCGATTGGTTTTCGTGGATCTGGAGGCTTGCGGCTGCGGAACTCCCGATCTAAGTTTCTTTCTGGGGGTTTTGGTATTTATAGGAATTTTTGGCGTTGGTCTCACGTCAAGGGGACCCCCGAGGGACCCACAAGACAAGGGGCGCGCCCTAGGGGGGGGCTAGGCTTGTGACTGCCTCGGGACTCCTGTCCGGCATATTTTTGCTCGAGTATTTTTTATATTTTCCAAAAATATTCTCTATAAATTTTCAACCCATTCCGAGAACTTCTATTTCTGCACAAAAACTACACCAAGGTAGTTCTACTGAAAACAACGTCAGTCCGGGTTAGTTCTAATAAAATCATACCAAAATCATATAAAATTATTGTAAACGTGGTATGTATACTTCATAAATAATAGATACATTGGAGACGTATCACCCAACA
Organism: Hordeum vulgare subsp. vulgare; assembly: GCF_904849725.1. Lineage (NCBI taxonomy): Eukaryota > Viridiplantae > Streptophyta > Magnoliopsida > Poales > Poaceae > Hordeum > Hordeum vulgare. Next base: position 558,523,148 of record NC_058524.1, on the reverse strand, counting down.
CCACCTTCCTGCATGGCACGCCGCAACATTCCTCCCCCACCGACTCTGGCCACGACCCGGGCACTTCCTCCCCCGCATTCAACGCCGTCCTCAACACCCAGTGTAGCTACTCGTCACCTCCGTACTCGTGACGTGTGTTGTCTCTGCGCCATGGTGCCCTTCCATTCGTGCCCGGTTCGGTGCTGCAGTTTAATCACATCGACGCCGACATGGACGAGATCATCACGAGCGGCTCCGTCACCACTGTGCCCTACCCGGGGTTCGCCGTGCAGGATCGAACAATCGACACCGGTGGCAACAAGGACGACAAGGTCGACAACACCGAGGAGGAGGAGGGGAAGGAAGAGCAGGTGGAGGTTGAACCGGAACCAATGCCGAAGAAGAAGGGGTGAAGAGAAAGCGGGCTTCGAACGCCAAGCCAGCCGAACCACACGTAAAGTGGACGTCAAAGGAAGACGAGTACCTTGCCGAAGCATGGAAGACAGTCACCATGGACCCGATCACGAGCGCGAATCAGAACACCGACACGTACTGGGGGAGAATCAAAACAGCATTCGACGAAGGCAAGCTGGTCGACCCCGACTTCGTCAACATCCACATGGACCGCGGCGAGAAGGCCATGCGAACCACTGGTCGACGATCTAGATGGCCTACAACAAGTGGCATGGGATCGTCGAGGAGGTTGTTGCTCGCCCAGAAAGTGGCACCAATGTCGAGGGCCAGGTATGGAAATAATTTGCTAGCCCAGTTTGTCGCGTTGTCGTGTAATTTACCGACATGTTTTGCCCGCGATTGTGTAGATGGTTCGGATGTTCGCCGTGTATCGCGTCGACAACGAGGACCAAGAGTTCAAGTTCCTTCACATGTTCTCCACTATTGAGTCATGCAAGAAGTGGAGGGAAGTACGGCTCGCTCTCGACAAGGCCAAGGAGACCTACAATCTGGACGTGCCTATCCCGACTGCGGTAGAAGGGCGCCCACATGGCACCAAAAAAGCTAGGGTGGTGAGGGACGTGGCGCCCGCTGCCGAACGGCTACAAGCTTCGATCGAGCAATGCATCGCCGACGTCAAGAGCAGCACCGTTAGGAGGGAGGAGAAATCCGACGTGCGATGGTCAGTGTTGATGATCGACGTCTCCGCGAAGAAGACAAACACTGGCCTGGGGTTCTTGATGAGGCCAGACACGTTGACGATGGATGAGCAGGTAAAGGCGTGGTACCTCATGCAGCGCAACCTCATCCTAAGCCATATCCCCGCGCCGGCGGCGATCACAGCGGCGACCACGACGGCAGCACCAATGACGATGCCCAGCCCGAGCATAGAAACCACGCCGCCGACGATGACGCCGACCAGTCCTGTGATATAGGAACCACACCACGCCGAGCCGGTCGTTTGATTCATTTCATCCCTACACTATCCCTTCCTTTTGATCGCCGAACTATTTGGTGTGTTTGATCGCCGAACTATGGCCTGTTGATCGCCGACTTGTGGCGAACTATGGCATGTTGATCGCACCGACTTGTGGCATGATGATCACCGAACTCGTGGCATCTTTTTGGTAGCGAGAAAGACGGATTTTAAAAAGTTTGCGTATGGGGGGTGAAACCTGGGGGCGCGGTGGGAAACTCGCTCGCCCCCAGGGCAAAAAAAATGTCGACGCAACGCCAAAAAGGCATTTGTCGGGTGCGCTAGGGGCCAAACGGCTGGAGATGCTCTAACTACTGCAGCTCTCAATGCCTTCATGGACCGCTTCAAGGAACACGTGTCGCCGACGATTATTACATCCATGAGAGTCTTGTTCAAGCTAGATGATGCCAACATAGCTGCTATTGAAGAGGCTTCGTTGGTGCATGGAGGGGGTTGCGCTGGACATGGACATAAATGGAGAGGAGGATGAGTTGTTGCCTGAAACTTCTTGAGATCCGGCTCACGTTGATCCTGGGGACGACTAGTTCTAATGATAGTACGACCATTGACATATCAAGGGAGGTCTAGATACTGGGTTCATTTCATTTACTGCTTTAGTTATCCGTCTATGGAAGAAGCATGCATGGGTGTAGGCGATATGCCTTGTATCAGGTCTACGATGTGGTGCGTTGTGCTTGCACACGTGTTGGTTGCACGTTCAAAAATGTTGCTCGAAAGCTTGATGTGTGTCCTGGCTCAATCCTGTGGCTTTTCTCTAGGGTTACAATGGTTAAATTATGGTGGAACATCCAATAGATTTTTTTGAGCTGGAACGTCCGCGGGCTTAATTGTCCAGATCGATGATCCACTGTCAATGCTACCATTGCCTCTTCCTCCTGCCAAATTGTGTGTCTTCAAGAGACGAAGCTCGACAAAATCGACCAGTTCACGGCGGCTTTTCTAGGGGGAACATGTTGTGTAGCTTTGCGCAAAGGCCGACAAATGGCACTAGGGGAGGTATCCTACTTCTCTGGAATGATCTCATGATGGAAATGTCTAGCATCACCGCTTCCATGTTGTGCCTCTTGGCCATAGTCCATGTTAGAAACTCGGACGTGCGCTTTAAAATTACTAGCATTTATGACCCCACCGACCACTCGCTTAAGGAAGCCTTTTTTGCCGAGCTCATTGACCACAAGCCGCCTGCTAGGGTGGCTTGGCTACCTACCGGGAACTTCAACAAGATTTATCAGTCTAGGGATAAGAACAAGAGGAACATTGACTGCGGCCGTATTAACCAGTTCCGTACAACTCTCAGCAGCTATGAGCTCAAAGAAATTCACCTCCAAAATAGGAGGTTCACCTGGAGCAATGAGAGGGCTAGCCCTAATTTGTGTAAGCTTGACTCCTATTTTTGCAACGCGGACTGGGACACAACCTTAAATGATCACTGATACGTCTCAAACGTATCTATAATTTTTGATGGTTTCACGCTGTTATCTTGTCTTCTTTGGGTGTTTTATGTACCTTTTATATCTTTTTTGGGACTAACATATTAATTCAGTGCCAAGTGCCAGTTCCTGTTTTTTCCGTGTTTTTGACTCTTTTCAGATCTGATTTTGGAACGGAGTCCAAACGGAAGAAAAACCCCGAAATGATTTTTTCCCGAACGGAAGAAGATCAGGGGGCCTTTGGGCCAAGCCAGGTGGGCTCCACGGAGCCCACAAGCCCCCACTCCGCCACCAGGGGGAGGCGGCGGTGTAAGAGCTTGTGGCCTCCATGGCCGCCCCCTGACCTAGATCCTTGGCCTATATATTCCCAAATGTTCAGCAAAAAATCAGGGGAGCCTCGAAAATACTTTTACGCCGTCGCAAGCTTCCGTTTCCGCGAGATCTCATCTGGAGACCCTTCCTGGCGCCCTACCGGAGGGGCTTTGGAGTTGGAGGGATTCTTCATCATCATCATCGCCCCTCCAATGACTCGTGAGTAGTTCACTTCAGACCTACGGGTCCGTAGTTAGTAGCTAGATGGCTTCTTCCCTCTCTTGGATCTTCAATACAAAGTTCTCCATGATCTTCATGGAGATCTATCCGATGTAATCTTCTTTGGCGTGTGTTTGTCAAGATCCGATGAATTGTGGATTTGTGATCAGATTATCTATGCTATATATTTGAGTCTTTGCTGATTTCTTATATGCACGATTTGATATCCTTGTAAGTCTCTCCGAGTCTTGGGTTTTGTTTGGCCAAATAGATATATGATTCTTGCAATGGGAGAAGTGCTTGGTTTTGGGTTCTACCATGTGGTGACCTTTCCCAGTGACAGTAGGGGCAGCCAGGCACACATCAAGTAGTTGCCATCAAGGGTAAAAAGATGGGGGTTTTATAATTGGTTTGAGATTATCCCTCTACATCATGTCATCTTGCTTAAGGCGTTACACTGTTCTTATGGACTTAATACACTAAATGCATGCTGGATAGAGGTCGATTGGAGTAATAGTAGTAGATGCAGAAAGTATCGGTCTACTTGTTTTGGACGTGATGCCTATATATATAATCATTGCATAGATATCGTCACGACTTTGCGCGGTTCTATCAATTGCTCGACAGTAATTTGTTCACCCACCGTCTACTTGCTTTCATGAGAGAAGCCACTAGTAAACACTACGACCCCCGGGTCTATTCACATCCATCGTTTACACCTCCGCTTTTACTTTGCTTTGTTACTTTGTTGCTTTCAGTTCTCACTTAGCAAACAATCTATAAGGGATTGACAACCCCTTCATAGCGTTGGGAGCAAGCTTTTGTGTTTGTGCAGGATCTTGTGATACTCCTCCACCGGATTGATACCTTGGTTCTCAAACTGAGGGAAATACTTACCACCGCTGTGCTACATCACCCTTTCCGCTTCGAGGGAACACCAACGCAAGGCTCCAAGGCCACAGGGGAAATCCTTTGCATACTTGCCTAGGAAGTCCCTTAAGGCGTAGCCGCAGCTGAAGGATTCCTGGTGCCGTCGACACGACTATTCTTGGCGCCGTTGCAAGGGAAGCATAGCTGACATCAATCATGTGCTCCATGCACTCTCGTCGTCCCTCTCCGACCATTGCCCGCTACTGCTCGCCGAGGATAGGGGGTCGAGAAGGCCGAGGATCTTCAAGTTTGAGAACTTTTGGGCTTCTATGCGTGGCTTTGATGAGGTTGTGCAAAAGGCCTGGCCGAGCCAATTGTGCACATCGATCCATACATTATCCTCATCCACAAGCACAAGAAAACGGTGATGCAGCTCAGAGAATGGAGCAGGGGGCTCTTTTCTAAAGCTAAGATCCACCTCCATGCAGCCCTCTAATACGTCTCCAACGTATCTATAATTGTTTTTATTGTTCCATGCTATTATGTTATCATTTTAGAACACTTTTTATGAACTTATGTACCAATTTTTAATATTTTTGAGCCAGTTGCTGTTTTTGGCGTGTTTTTCCACTTTTTGGTTCGAGTACCAAACGAAGCCCAATTGATGTGAAAATTTTTGTGAATTTTTATGGACCGAAACAAGACCGTAGAGCATCGGAAGAAATCCGGTGGGCACACGAGGCCCCCACAAGCCATCAGGGTGCGGTCTAGGGGGGGGAGGGGGCTGATGGCTTATGGCTCCCTCGTGGCTCCCCCGACCTCGTTCTCTGGCCTATAAATTCTTATTTACCCTAAAACCTTGAGAAGAGGGCCCGAAACACTTTTTACACAACCGCAAGTCTCTGTTCCGATGGGAGGCCATCTAGAGCTTCGTTTCGGCACCCTACCGGAGGGGGGATCGATCACGGAGGGCTTCTACATCAACCTTGCTGCCCTCATGATGATGTTTGAGTAGTTCACCACAGAACTATGGGTCCATGGCAGTACCTATATGGAAATCTCTCTATCTCTCTCTCTGATCTTCAATACAATGATCATTGCATCTTCACTTTGATCCATATATTGTAACTCTTTTGTACGGTGTGTTTGTTGAGATCCGATGAATTGTGGGTTTATGTTCAAATTATTAAGGATAAATGTTTGAGTCTCCTCTGAAATTATATATGATTGTTATGTGCATGATTATGATAGCTTCGTAATTCTCTCCGATCTATTGAAATAGTTTGGCCAACTAGATTGATATTTCTTCGGTGAGAGAGGTGTGTTGTAGTAGGTTCAACCTGTCGAATTTCTATATCCCAGTGACAGAAGGGGACAATATGCATCTTTGTGTTTCTGCTACTAAGGGTAAAACGATGGGGTTTATTCATATTGGTTGAGTTTACTTTGTGTACATCATGTCATCTTACTCCAAGGATTACTTCGTTTGTCATGAACTTAATACGTAGAGATGTGATGATGAGATGATGTATATACTTCACGCACCTTGTTGGTTACCCCAAGTGGAAGGTTGAGATGTACTCAGCAGCAAGTTTTCCTTCACACAGAGACTGTAAGGTTTATCTAACCAGGAGGACTCCTAGGATCAACAAGTATGTGTCTTCCACCCTGGCGCTAGCAGAAGACGTGGACCTGCACACACAACAAATAACTTTGCTCCCAACAAGTACAGAGAGGTTGTCAATCTCTACGGCCTTGTAGTTTGCAAAGGATCAATACACAAGCAGGAATAGTAATAGTGATTGCAACGGAAAAGTAAATGAAAACAACAAATAATGGAGGTGTAAACAATGATGGTGATATGGACCGGAGTCACATGATGTTCACTAGTGATGTCTCTCTCCCAAAAGACGATAAACAACTATGCTTGGGAAAACAAATCACAGTTGGGCAATTGACAGAATCATGAATGCACCTCAATGCTAATTATGCTACTTGATAGTTAGAGGTTCAATAGTAATGGTCAGTACGCCAAGACAAGTAGATCGTTTATTCATCAGCATCTACTTACTAATCATCCACCTTGAGATATCTATCCAGAACATCTCTCTGGTATTAAGTTGCGAGCCCCGCCCAAAGTGTAAACTTAAAGCAACGGACAACTCCATTAACGAACTATGCATAAGGTAAACAATCCTTGCAATTGTGGTCACAAGCACCGTTGTTTTCTCCCTGGTGGCAACAACACATCCCCTAGTCTCATGTTTCTGTCACTCAAGCTAGACATCGAGGGGCATGAACCCACAATCATGCATGACGCTCCCTCTTGGAGTTACAATCTACTACTCGGCCAAAGCAATAAATAGCAATGGAGAACATGCATGAATCACTAAGGAACATAATATAAAAGTATAATCAAATATATAACTCATAACAATCTGAACATAATCTCATAATCCATCGGATCCCAAGAAATCGAGCATAACAATAGCAAGAGAATTACATAGATGCCTTGATCATGTAGGGCAGCTCACAAGGACTAACCATTGAAGCACAATATTGGAGATAAGACATCACATAGCTACTGGTCATGGACCCATGGTCCAAGGAGGACTACTCATGGCACGTCCGGGAAGCTTCCATGGCGGTGGAGAAGCTCCCGGAGGTCAATCCTCCCCTCTGGATGTGATTGAAGGGTTTCCTCGCGGAGGAGTAAATATAGGCCAAAGGACGGCACCGGAGGAGGTGGGACCCACCCATGCGCCCTCTTGGCGCGGCCTAGGGCCAGGCCGCGCCCACAGGTCACCTGGGAGGCCCCTGGCCCCACTCTGGCCCATCTTCAGTGATCTGGAAACTTCTGTTACGCTGATTTTTTATATATTTTTCTTTGAATTTTTCGGGCTTCGGAAATTTGGGTAAAAGCCCCTACAAAATAGACATCAGCACACACAAACTCGCACTCGGTGCACTGAGTTAGTAGGTTAGTCCAAATATGTGTAAAATGCTATAAAAGTGTAGAAAAACATATAACTATGTCACCCAAAAGATCATGGAACAAGCAGAAATTATAGATACGTTTGGGACGTATCAAGAGGCAAGTATAGAAGCGCTCTTGAAGTGAAGTAATAGTAATAGGTGAAGGAAACAGAAATTATAGATACGTTTGGGACGTATCAACATCCCCAAGCTTAATTTCTACTCGTCCTCGAGTAAATAAATGATAACACAATAATTTCTGTGGTGACATGCTAACACACATATAAGAACTTCAAAGTAAAGTAAGTAAGATATGCAATTCAAGTCAAGATAATAACAAGCAAGAGTCTATATCTAGTATTGAATTTAGCACAGTAAGAACATAAAGGTGCAAGAGCTCTCGCTGTTCGTGACTCGAATGTCTCCAAATGGTGTTTGCGCGCAAGAAGGTTGAGATCATAAAATATATTTTTAACTGAGAACTCAATCTACAAAAATTTCACACTTGGTCACCTGCGGAATCTTATTTTGACTCATCCCCATACCACTAGTCAGGCACAAGTCAAAATGATCCTCTCTCTTTCGACTTTGAGCACTTATGCAATGGATGAGTGATACGTCTCCATCGTATCTACTTTTCCAAACTCATTTGCCCTTGTTTTGGACTATAATTTGCATGATTTGAATGGAACTAACATGTACTGACGTTGTTTTTAGCAGAATTGCCTTGGTGTTATTTTTGTGCAGAAATCAAAGTTCTCCAAACGTCCTGAAAATTTACGGGGAGCAGTTTTGGAAAATATCAAAAATATCTGCGCCAAGTTCCACCTCAGGGGCTGGGCCAGTGGGCCACAAGCCCCTGCTCCGCCACCACCCCCTGGTGGCGATGCATAGGCTTGTGGGGCCCACAGGCACCTGTCGCCCCCAACTCCAGCTCTATAAGTTGTCTTTCGTCCCAGAAAAAATAAAAAGAGAAGTTTTCGTCGCGTTTTCGATACGGAGGCACCGCCACAACCTGTTCTTCATATGGAGGGCAGATCTGGAGTCCGTCTTGGGCTCCGGAGAGGGGAAATCGTCGCCATCGTCATCATCAACCTTCTTCCCTCTCCAATTCCATGAAGCTCTTTGTCGTTCGTGAGTAATCTATTCGTAGGCTCGCTGGGCGGTGATGAGTAGGATGAGATCTATCATGTAATCGAGTTAGTTTTGATGGGGATTGATCCCTAGTATCCACTATGTTCTAAGATTGATGTTGCTACTACTTTAGCATGCTTAATTCTTGTCATTAGGGCCCGAGTGTTGTCACCAATATATGTGTGTTTTAGATCCGATCTTGCAAGTTGTAGTTACCTACTATGTGTTATGATCTGGCAACCCCGGAGTGACAATAACCGGAACCACTCCCGGTGATGACCATAGTTTGAGGAGTTTATGTGTTCACCAAGTGCTATTGCGTCGGTCCGGTTCTTTATTAAAAGGAGAACCTTAATATCCCGTAGTTTCCTTTTGGACCCCGCTGCCACGGGAGGGATGGACAATAGATGTCATGCAAGTTCTTTTCCCTAAGCACGTATGACGACACACGAAATGCATGCCTACATCACATTGACGAACGGGAGCTAGCCACATATCTCTCCGTGTTATAGCTGTTGCATGATGAATATCATCCAAACAAATCACCGACCCATTGCCTACGAGTTTGTCCTACTGCTGTTACTTGTCTTGCTCTGCTGCTGCTGCTACTGCTGTTGCTACTGCTGCTACTTGTCTTGCTCTGCTACTGCTACTACTGTTGCTACTGATGTTACTTGTTTTGCTCTACTGCTACTGTTGCTACTACTGTCGCTTGCTACTGTTGCTACTTGCTACTGTTGTCACTACTGATGTTCCTTGCCACTGCTATTGCTCGTTACACTGCTGCTACATGCTACATTGTTGGTTCACCTACCGTTGATGGGAATTGACAACTTCCGTCAACGCGGCAACGAAGGCGCCATTGATACAATTGTTAGGAATAGTCTGCCGTCAACAGATCGTTTCTGACACCGTTGTTATCATACTACTTTGTTGTTACTATTGTGCTTGCAGATACTAATCTTTCAGGTGTGGTTGAATCCGACAAATTCGGCTGCTAATACTCGAGAGTATTCTATCACCTCCTTTAGGCGATCTACAAATTTGGGTCGAATACTCTACCCTCGAAGACTGCTGCGAACCCACGCGCTGGTGGGCCATCAACAACATTCTTCTAGTTTCATTACCGGGGAGTGCTATCAGCATTCTTATGGCGCCGTTACAGGAGAAGATTCGTTGTCATAAGCATTCGTCTAGCTAACACTAGAGATTGCAGGATCATCACTTTTCTGGCACTATTGCTGGGGAAGCACAGCTGACGTCAATGAGCGTAAGCAAGATATGTTGGCACTTAGGATGGCAAATAGAATAATGATGGGGAAGGAAGACAAAAACGTATGAAAGGCTCACATCAATGAGGACAACCATAGGCGAGAGAAAGCCAAATGATAGATATGATGTGAGGAGTAGGGATTGCCATGTAATGGATGCACATATGAGCTAAGGTAAGCTCTCCAATGGAACTAGTGGGGGTGCATCCAACTTGTTTGCTCATGAAGACCTAGAGCTCATTTGAGGAGGCTCATCATTGGAATATACAAACCAAGTTCTATAGTGTAAGGGTCCCCACATAGTTATGCATGAATTATAATATCTATGTAGTACAAATATAGCAATGGAGTACGAGTGTGGATCTTTCAAAAGGAATAGTAGTGTTGCCCCTTCTCTCTTTTTATTCTTTTTTTGGCCTCTTTGGATCTTTCTTTTTTTCTCTCATTTGTCCACTTTGGGATCTTTTCTTTTGTCCTCTTTGGGATCTTTTCCTCACTTAAGGGCAACACTCTATGTTTTACATGAATAAAGGGAAGATTATCACACTTTATAAGAAGTATTCAACATAAAGACAAATGAAAACTATCATGATGTATGCAAATGTATGCCTGTGCCACTGTAGAGGGATATGCAATTATACTAGCGCGTCATGTAGCAGTAATAATGGCAAGACCCAACTAGCATGCGGCTCCTCGACCAAGCAAAAGCATGTATGACATGAAGATCAAGTCATGAGATGGTGGATGTTGCATGACAATGTATCTGGGAAAGGCTATGGAAATGCCTTAATAGGTAGGTATGGTGGCTGTTTTGAGGAAAGATATAGTGAGGCTTATGATGACAGAGTGTATCATGCCAAGGGTTTGGATGCACCGGCGAAGTTTGCACCAACTCCCAAGATGAGAAAGGGCAATGGACGGTACCGAAGAGGCTAGCAAAATATGGATGGTGGAAGTGCCAACAATTGAATACTCGCATTAGTCCGAAGAACTCATGCACTTATTATCGGTAACTCTCTATCTAGTTAGGAGATTCACAAAGAGACAAGCATCCCGAGGAGGAGTGTTTGGGAGTTTGGTTATCCTTGCGCATCCTCGACCCATGGTAACTTGAGGGTACTCTATATATTCCAACCCATCCAGAGGTTAGCGATCCATCTAGTAGCTAGAGTTCTCAACTAATTTTTTTAGTTTTTAAAAAAACACGGATTTCCCAAAATACGACACCTATCACTAATAGGCTCAAGCTCTTGTCACGAGTAGTCCAAACATTACTCAAATCAATACCTCAAAACTATTGCATGTTACTACTATACTTAAATAGCAACCTCAATTACCTACTCATGAAAGACACACAACTCAGTGCAACGAGCCAACTCTCTAAACAAGATAAGTATGATAACTCAAGATAGTTCCAAAAGAAACCTAAATAAAATCTCTTAAAAAGATAAGCATGGAAACTAAGAGCTAAGCATGACAGTAACTATGGAGAGATAAAGAACACGCAAAAAAGATAAGCATGAAAACCTATGTTGTGTTCTAGAGTGGAATGAAGCGTGTTTCTCTCTAAAACAAGGTAGGCTAGGTTCTAACTTGTTATGAACAGCAAGAAAAACTAAAACAAACTAAAAAGTAAAGAGCGGGACGCTCCAAGCATAGCACATAACATATGAAGTGATAAAAATATAGCATGGAGATGGACGAACTATTGATTGTTGATAGAGAAGGGGATGCACGGGGGCATCCCCAAGCTTAGACGCTTGAGTCTCCTTGAATATTTCTTGGGGTGGCTGGGGGTATCACCAAGCCTGAGCGCTTGATACTCATGTATCTTCTTTCATCATCTCCCGTCGCATACTTGAAAACTCCCTTCATACGAAACTCATCATAAGCTGATTAGAGTGGTTAGTACCCTTAATAAAATAGTTCATTACCTGCTGGAAATAAATATTTTCATGAAAAGCTATTGTTTCTCATGATTGCCAAAAGGTTTTTGCAAATAAAAGGTAAGCTTAATATTTGCAAAATGATGGAAACGCAAAACATGGCAGAACTGTGAAAAACAGAACATCAGGTAGTAAATAATTTATTCGGGGCACTTCTGCAACTCAAATAAAAAACTCATAACAAAGGCCAGAAAGGCAATTATATAGGGCATGTTGTAAAAGAAATTCAGATCAAAAAGATGATCTGGTAATTTGTCGCGAATTTGTGTGTCAAGCAGAAGAAATCTGTTTCTGGACAGCATGTCACAATTTTTAAACTTTCTTGCAACCGGAGGCTAAAACTTGGCACAAAGCTTAAAAATAAAGATACAATGATGTTACTACAGTAGTAATAAGCATAAAGACCACTAAAACTGAAAGTAAAAAACAAATTGGGTTGCCTCCCAACAAACGCTTTCTTTTATGCCTTTGAGCTAGGCATAATGCAAGAAGATCAAGTATTATCAAGTCCAAAAGAACAACTTGCCCGAGTAACAGACTCATAAGGTAACTTAATCTTATTTCTATGGAAGTGTTTCATTCCCTTTTTAAGGGGGAATTGGAATTTAATGATTCCCTCTTTCATGTCAATGATAGCACCAACGGTGCGGAGAAAAGGACGTCCCAAAATAATTGGACTTGAAGGGTCACATTCAATGTCCATAATAAGAAAATCAATGGACTCGTAATTATAATTGACAACAATAAGCACATCATCAATTCTCCCTAAAGGTTTCTTTATGGAAGAATCAACAAGACGAACACCAAAAGAACATGGATCATAAAGTTTCCAATCAAGCATATCATACATTCTTTTGGTTATAACGGAAGCACTAGCTCCAACATCACATAACACAAAGCAAGAGATATTACTCAATTTATTTTTGACCATAGGATCCCAACCATCTTCTAGCTTCCTAGGAATAGAAGTCTCTAGCTTGAGCTTCTCCTCCCTAGCTTTGATAAGAGCATTGGTAATATGCTCGGTGAAGGCAATATTGAGTGTACTAGTGTGGGGGTCTTTAGCCTTTCTTTGCAAAAAAAGTGATCACTTTGGAAAGACTACAATTGTCAAAATAAATACCATTGCTATTAAGTAAAATTGTAGTGTCATCCTCTATGTTTGATTTGCTCTCTATTATAAGAGTTTGGACGTCTTCCCAAGTTTGGGGACGTTTAGGAGCAACTTCAAACCAAAGATCCTGTGGCTTCCCGATGCAACCATGCCAAGGGCATAATTCTCCATAATGACTAGTATAGTCACAAGGTTTACTTGTAAAAAGACCATTAGTGGTAACTAGAGCAATAGAAGAGAAGGTATAATCATTGTTGTTGTGACTAGTGAAGTCACCCAACATGGTGTTCTCAGTGGAACACATAGCAGCACCAACAAGCAAGAACAAAGCACTAATTTTTTTGTGGTTTTTGGTATAAGACTCTAAAGCAAAAAACTAAAAAGCAAACTAACAAGACTAAAAGCAAAGGTAAAGGATAGCGTGCAACTCGCCTATCTTGAAGACTGGAGTCCCCGACAACGGCGCCAGAAAACTTTGCTTGATTACGAGATGATGTATATACTTCTCGCACCTCGTTGGTTACCCCAAGTGGAAGGTTGAGATGTAGTCAGTAGCATGTTTTCCCTCACACAGAGACTGTAAGGTTTATCGAACCAGGAGGACTCCTAGGATCAACAAGTAGGTGTCTTCCACCCTGGCGCTAGCAGAAGATGTGGACCTGCACACACAACAAATGACTTTGCTCCCAGCGAGTACAGAGAGGTTGTCGATCTCTCCGGCCTTGTAGTTTGCAAAGGATCAAAACACAAGCGGGAATAGTAATAGTGATTGCAACGGAAAAGTAAATGAAAGCAGCAAATAGTGGAGGTGTAAACAATGATGGTGATATGGACCGGAGTCACATGATGCTCACTAGTGATGTCTCTCTCCCAAAAGACGATAAACAACTATGTTTGGGTAAACAAATCACAGTTGGGCAATTGACAGAATTATGAATGCACCGCAATGCTAATTATGCTACTTGATAGTTAGAGGTTCAATATTAATGGGCAGTACGCCAAGACAAGTAGACCGTTTATTCATCAGCATCTACTTACTAATCATCCACCTTGAGATATCTATCCAGAACATCTCTTCGGTATTAAGTTGCGAGCCCCACCCAAAGTGTAAATTGAAAGCAACGAACAACTGCATTAACGAACTACGCGTAAGGTAAACAATCCTTGCAACCGTGGTTACAAGCACTGTTGTTTTCTCCTTGGTGGCAACAACACATCCCCTAGTCTCATGTTTCTGTCACTCAAGCTAGACATCGAGGGGCATGAACCCACAATCATGCATAACGCTCCCTCAAGCAATAAAAAGCAACGAAGAACATGCATGAATCACTAAGGTTCATAATATAAAAGGATAATCAAATATATAACTCATAACAATCTGAACATAATATCATAATCCATCAGATCCCAACAAACCGAGCATAGAAATAGCAAGAGAATTACATAGATGCCTTGATCATGTAGGGCAGCTCACAAGGACTAACCATTGAATCACAAGATTGGAGAGAAGACATCACATAGCTACTGGTCATGGACCCATGGTCCAAGGAGGACTACTCACGACACGTCCGGGGAGCGTCCATGGTGGTGAAGAAGCTCTCGGAGGTCAATCCTCCCTCCGGCAGGGTGCCGGGAAGAGGTCTCCTGACGCTCCCGATCTCGGAAGCGCTGCGGCGACGGAACGATGTTGAGATTCGCGATTGTGGATGTGATTGAAGGGTTTCCTCGCGGAGGAGTAAATATAGGCCAAAGGAGGGCACTGGAGGAGGTGGGACCCACCCAGGCGGCCTCTTGGCGCGGCCTAGTGCCAGGTCGCGCCCACAAGTCGCCTGCGAGGCCCCTAGACCATCTTCGTTGATCCGGAAGCTTCTATTACGCTGATTTTTTATATTTTTTCTTGGAATTTTTCGGGCTTCGGAAATTTGGGTAAAAGCCCATGCAAAATAAACATCAGCAGACAGAAACTGCTACTCAGTGCATTGAGTTAGTAGGTTAGTCCAAATATGTGTAAAATGATATAAAAGTGTAGCAAAACATATAACAATGTCACCAAAAGATCATGGAACAAGCAGAAATTATAGATACATTTGGGACGTATCAAGAGGCAAGCATAGAAGCGCTCTTGAAGTGAAGTAATAGTAATAGGTGCAGGAAGGAGTTGGTATATTTGTTTATGGACGTGATGCCTATATTTACAAGATCATTGCCGTGAAAATCGCATAACTATCTTCTCTTCTATCAATTGCCCAACATTAATTTGTGCACCCACTGTATGCTTATTTTCATGAGAGATGCCACTAGGGAAAGCTATGGCCCCGGGGTCTATTCACAATATATTACTAAAAGCTCCAATACCTTGGTGTTATTTATTTTCTTTTATTTTATTTTCCATTTTACAATTATCTACAGACCTCATTCGCTTGCAAAGAACGAGACCAACGGGATTGGCAACCCTCTTGCCTGCGTTGGGTGGAAGCTGTTTGTTCTTTTGTGTGCAGCCGCTGAAGACGGTTGTGGTTGATATTCCTATTGGTCCGATAAACCTTGCTTTCATAACTTAGGGAAATACTTACCCATTTTGTGCTACAATAACACGTTTCTCTTCACGAGAAACCAACGCAGATCACGAGTATGAGGAAGGATTTCTAGCACCATTGTCGGGGAATATCATCACCAACTATCAAGTAACTCCACGCAAAATTTCATTCAATTGTTCCTCTTTTTATTTGCTGGTATATTTAGTTTGTCTCATAAAAAATAAAAATACAAAATATTTACCTTTGCTTGCTTAGTGTCACAACCCTAGCTAGTCATTACTTGGCTTTGAATTATGCATCATGTCATCATGCTAATTTCTTTTAAACTTGAAATGGGGAGTATCAAACCCTAACACTTCATTCGATTAAACCAATTCCAATAATTGTGATTTTTAATGAAGCCAAAATGGCCTTAAAAAATGTCTACCACATGTGATAAATGTTGGCGACAACATACCAGGGGTGATTTACTTTTTATTAACCTTTTTTTAGCATTTTTAATAAACCATCAAAGTTGTTGAAAATAAAAAATAAAGGACTATATATATTTTTTACTTGTTTCAAAAATGCTGAAACTTATTGTGGGGTTTATCAATATTATACTTAAACCCAGAATAAATTCCAGGGTTTTTGTCATTAGGGGTTTTGCCCAAATAAATGAAAAAAAGCAGAAAATAGAAAAACATACAAGAATTAAAAAAACAAAAGGGAGAGATCACCTCAGGCCCACCAAGAGTGCAGCCCACCTGGCCTAGGTTCCAGTCATGTTCAACCTGTGCTGGAAGGCACACGAGAAGAAAGGCACGGTGCACGGCCAGGGTGCCTCACACCTCCTTGCTTCCTCGTCGCGCTAGCGTCGGGGATAAGTGTTAGAGCATATTTCTCCATATGTGGTTTTGGTAATTGATGGCAATCCCTATGGACTAATGGTTGCCTTAAGTTATATTCGAAGGATTTGTCCATAGGCACTTCTTGAAGTCCATCTGTTGGTTTCAAGGAGTTTATATCATGACCAAGGTGGTATTCAAAGTATTATCCAAAGATTGGTCATAAAGACACAAGGTTGATCAAGACTAAGCAGAGAGTAAATCAAGATGATCAACACACAAAGTGTACAAGATGTACTGAGAGGGATCAAGTGATCCCATGGTATGGTAAGCATTGTCCATAACGCTTTTGTGTACTAACCCATGGCCTTCGTGAGAGTTCTATGTGGGGTTAGGTGTGTTTCCATGGGTTTGCGTCAAGAGGAAGATCTCATTCAACCTATGAAGGATGACATCAAGTGGTGATCTTCATTAAGATTGCGATGTGCAAGTTCAAGTGGAGCATCACGAAGATATCATGCTTGAAGCTTGTCGTCCATTGTGGTGGCAATAGACTTGTGAAGATGTGTTGAAGAGTGGCTCACCCATAGTGAGTATGGGGGAGCAATCAACTAGTCTTCATCAAACCAACGCAATCAAGAAAGGTGGTCCATCTTGAGGAAGCCAAGATCATCGTCATCTAGCTTAAGAGGACTAGGTGCAAGGTATAGGTTTGCCCTTGATAGGTTTTTCTATTGTAGGATAGTTTGTCGTACTGTCAAGGGGGCTCTCAAGTGAGTAGCTTGATTGTATCGTTCATTGAGAGATCAAACCATTTTCATCCTTGCATCATATCTTGGTTCTTGTTTGGTGTTTCAACTTGTGAGTTTTAGAGCTTATGGTCATCTTCATGACAAGCTCGAGTTCATCGAAAATAGAGTCCATATGCATCTTCTATGATATTTTCGATGTTGGAAGTTTTTGTCGGTTCTTCATTCATAGAGGTCTCACATCTCTATATCAAGTGGACTATGTGCAAGGTATAGGTTTCCCTTGATAGGTTTTCTATTTTACCAGTCTCACGATGGTAGTTGGGAGACTGGGTTATAGGATAGATTGTCGTATTGTCAAGGGGGGCTCTCAAGTGAGTAGATAAATCGTATCGTTTATTGAGAGCTCAAACCATTTGCATCCTTGCATCACCTTTCTTGGTTCTTGTTTTGTGTTTCTATTTGTGAGTTCTAGAGCTTATGGTCATTCTTATGACAAGCTCAAGTTCATCGAAAACGGAGTCCATATGCATCTTCTATGATGTTTTCCATGTTGGAGTTTTTGCCGGTTCTTCACTCATAGAGGTTTTACATCTCTATATCACTGTAGCGACCCGACTCAAGACGAGTCAAGCCTCTGTGTATCTGTGCCATCCCTGGATCAGTATGCTGGCGCACACAGTACATCAATGTATATATCAAAGTGCAATCACATGTAAATAGCGTAAAACTGATATATACCTTAATTATTTCAGCGGAAGCAGTCAAGGGAGTGGAGTCCCAATAAACACCAATGGCAAGTTGAGTGTAGACCGTAACCCTGAATCGTACTGTTACTCGTCAAAGAAAAATATCTGCAACATAAGACGTTGCAGTCGTGTAGGTCAGCATATTGAATATGCTGGCAAGTCACCTAAGAGAGGGGTAAAATGTCATCTATACTATATGCATATATGGCAGGTGGGGTTGTAAGTTTTAGCGTAAAGCAATTTTTTCTCCTACAACAAGAGAGGGCTAAAAGCGAAATATTACTACGTTGTTGGTTGTTAATGAGATGGTTCCGCCAACCAGTTCTCATACCCGAGTTATCATTATTATCCTCATCAAATATATTTAATGGTGTTGAGAAATCCAGATAACTTCGGTTCCTTTGGCTCAAGCTGTCCATGACCGTGGACATGGCTAATCGATTAGGTTTGAGTACTCTGCAGAGTTTTGCACACGTTCCCCACAAGATTTCATCGCCTCCGTGTATGTCCTCGCACTTCAGGGTGTTTGAAGACCGGATGATCAAAACATGGTCTTTCAACGGCTCCCTCTGAATCCCTGTCGGTGCCCATCCAATCCTACCGTTCTTCTACATCTGCTAGCACCGCCTATCCAGAGTCGTCGCGTTGTCCAACCAAGCCAGAGCCCATAATGACTTGTGGCTGTGCAGGTAAGCCTTGGGTCTTGAAAATATCCGTCCGTCTCTTTGAGCCTGGGTGAAGCTTTCCGCAGGATGTCATGGCCTCTCCAGCATCCCGGGTCATCCACTGGGTTCTCCAGGGAGCCGATCAACCGTCCTTCACCCAGAGTTGCATTGCGTTCGAGGTCTTGAAAATCTTGTCTTAACCGGTCTTGATTATTTAATCAACCTCGCATCACTCGTGTTATGCACTCAACCAAAATCCCGTCTACTCAAGCATAGCAATATGAAATTTGTCGTCCCGGGCCAAGTATCGGGGTTGTTGTGTGCCTACCACATGATACTACAATCTATACTAAAATTTCCAAGTACCTAAGCAGCATGCAATTGGGGATAGGATGGTAGAACTACGATGCATAAAACATAGGTTATAGTATGATCAAAGTGACTTGCCTGGTGATGTTGACGAAGAAGAATTTCTCGAGAAATAACTTGATAGACTACTCGTCACTCTCCGATGAAATCTATATAACAAACATATCATTCACATAAGCACTCATACTAGCAATCATTCTAGCAATCAAAACAAAAGAGAGGGCGAATAGGAATCCGAAGGAAACTTCAAATAAGACTAGGGAGTCATCTACTACATCAAACACTAAAATGGTTTTTGTCTAACAGAAAATAATAACAAGGAACTAAGATATAAGTTTAACTAAGATAAAATAAAGTATTTTTCACGAAAGTATTTGAAAGTATTTCCAAACGGGATTTGAAACAGTGGAGAAACCAATTGCAAGTTACTAAGGAACTAGAATTGATTTCATGAAAACAAATAAAAATAAAATAAAACTTGTTGCAAAACTATTGTTTAACTAACAGAAACAAAACATAATATTTCTGAAATATAAAAGAAAATAATTTAAAAGTAACTAAAGAAAGTAAATTAGTCACAATCCTAAAAGAGGTGAAACAAAAATTGTTTCACAAGAAACAGTGAGCTAAAATACTCCAACAAATCTGAAATTTCTACCACTGATAAATAAGATCACTAGTGATCAGTAGCAAAAAGAATCAAATGAAAATCTATTTTTAAACTCCTGGAATAAGCAAAACAATAATGAAATTTGAGAATTTCAAACATAGACAAATTATATGTTTTTAAAAACTACAGGAAAATTGTGAGCTAATGGAAAAAGAGTCAACTCCATTGGAGTTGTGGATCAAAAGTTATGATTAAAAGAAAATTGAAACTCTCTCTATTTTGGAATTAAAACAGAAAAAGGACAAAACTGATTTGTGGACAGGGGTCCACATGGCATCTTCTGATTGGCTAAGGGGGTGTTTGCTGCGAGACATTCTAACAAACGGCCGGAATCTAACTAAAAACTCCGGCTAACAGTTAAGTGAATAAAAACCGGTGCGGTTTTTGTTTAAAAACCGAAAGGGTAAGTTACTCTAATCTACACCGTTGAAAATAGATCTAAGGGTAATACAAAAAAACAGAACAAGTTAAAAGAAAAAAAAGAAAGAAAAGAGGGGTTACCTCCCGTGGGTGAACCCAGCAGGGGCTGGAGCCTTCTCCGGCGATGGGGAGCTGCGCCGGCGGGGAAAGGGGGCACTCTGGCGGGGGGTTGGGGTGGCGAGGGGGAGTTGCGAGGGGTGGAGGGGGGGCGACGGGGGAAGTTCCTGGAGGGCTCCTGGTCGTGGTGATGGGGAGGGGCAGTAGCTCCGGCGAGGTGCAGGGCGAGGGGGTGGGGTGGGGCGGCTGAGGAGGAGGGGCCGAAGGGGTGGGGCGGTGCGGCAAGGGTGCCAGCAGGGCGAGGTGGGGCTGGGGCGAGGCAGGAGGAGTCCGGCGATGCTCTCCCGGGATGAACTCCAGCGAGGTGCAGGGGGAGGATGAGGTGGGGAGAGGCGGCGGTTTCAGCGGGAATGGAACGAGGAGGCCATGGGGGTTCTTATAGAGGCGACGGGAGAGGCTAGGAGGGAAAGAGCTTCGCGAATCTCGGAGGTGGGGATCTCTCTGTCCATGGCTAAGGAAATCTCTGTGACGTGAGGGAGAGGCACAGGAGGAAGAAGATCTCCTGTTGGGCCAAAATAGGAAAGCTCTTAATGGGCCAGCTGGAGTTTCCTAATAAAAGTGATTCCTTTCCTATTTTTAAAACTAGGAAACTAAAACGATAAAAAGGAATTCAAATCAATTCGGAATAAAGAGTTTCTATATACTAAAATTATCAGAAAAATAAAATATAAAAGATGGGCATTTTTCCACGGCAAAAATAAAAACTTCAGAAAAAAATATTTTTCACAAATTTGCCTAAAAGATTTATTTTCTTTTGCAAATAATTTTCAAATGACCCTCTAAGTTTTAGGGTTCAAATAACTTTCAAATTGCCCTTGTGTTTGAGGGTCATGTTCCTCCTCTCTTTTCTGTTTGACAGAATGTATTTTCCCGGCATTTCTTGCGCGAAGAAAACAAATAGAAATGCAAAAGAATTCAAATGCAAATATCTCCGTTCAAGTTCTTTATAGTTGAAGAAGTCATGCTATCTTCTCTCTTTGCTTTTAAAAGGTTGAATTTGAATTCACCGGAGATGGGGAAAGTCATTTTATCCCCTCTCATTCAAATGTTTTTTTTAAGTTTCAAATTTCCACTCAAGTTTCAATCACTCAAGCAAGCAAACAACCAAACTAATAATTATTTTAACATTCCAAAATTTGGGATTTTACAATCACTGGCATTTTTATACTGCCTCTTCTTAAGATGTTCCTTTCATTGTTAGATAACTATTGTCGTCCTGAATCCAACAAGCTTGAGTTTGCTTGATCCGGAGCTCGTATGCGAAAGTTATGACAGTTTTCAGTGGCTAGCGGTAATACCCGCACGTGCCAGCGGTAGTAGTTTTTTTACTACCGCTCTCTAGAGGTAGTACCATCCGGTACTACCGTGTCGTCGTACTTTTGCACGGCCGCAACCTTAGTGGTGGTAGGCACGGAAGTAATCTTTTACTACCATGGTTGGTGAACCTACCGTGCAGTAGTACCGCTCCTAGCAGTGGTAGTACCGCTGTGCTCGGGCTGAAAGTGGGGGTAACGGACAAATTATTTCCCTCACTATATAAAGGGGGTCTTCTTCCCCTTTGGATCTAATCCATCCATTGAGCTCGTGTTCTTCCCCCATTGTTGACCTTCTTAGAGCTTGCTAACTCTCAATCCCTCCAATGATTCTTGCTAGTTCTTGAGGGAAAAGAGAGAGGAGATCTAGACCCACATCTCCACCAATCACTTTCGCCTCTATGTTAGGGGAACCCCTTGTATCTTTTTGTTGGAGTTCTTTGTGAGCTCCTTGTTCTTCCTCTCATATTTCTCCATAGCTTTTGTTGTTGTGGAGGGATTTGAGTGTGAGGGACTTTACCACTTCGTGTGTTCTTGCCATTGCATTAGTTGCATCGGTTTTAGTTCTCCACGGTGATACGTGGAAGTGAGAAGTTGAGAAGCTTATTACCATTGGGTACTTGGTACCCCTAGAGATTGTTCTTCATGAATGCTTTGGCATCCTAGAAGCTTAGTGGTGCCTCGGAGCTCAATCATTGTGGTGTAATGCTTCGGGCAAGCGTCGGGGTCTCCAATCAAGTTGTGGAGATTGCCCCGAGCATTTGTGGTCACCTCGAAGCCATATGCCATTGTGGTGAAGCTTCGTGGTGTTTTTGGGAGCCTCCAATTAAGTTGTGGAGATTGCCCCAACCTTGTTTGTACGGGTTTGGTGACCGCCCTCAAGGGTCCCTTAGTGGGATCACAACATCTTGCATTGTGCGAGAGCGTGAGGAGATTACGGTGGCCTTGGTGGCATCTTGGGGAGCATTATGCCTCCATGATACGTCTCCATCGTATCTACTTTTCCAAACTCTTTTGCCCTTGTTTTGGACTCTAATTTGCATGATTTGAATGGAACTAACCTGGACTGACGCTGTTTTCAGCAAAATTGCCTTGGTGTTATTTTTGTGCAGAAATCAAAGTTCTCCAAACGTCCTGAAAATTTACAGGGAGCAGTTTTGGAAAATTTCAAAAATACCTACGCCAAGTTCCACCTCAGGGGGTGGGCCAATGGGCCACAAGCCCCTGCTCCGCCACCACCCCCCTCGTGGCGGTGGGCAGGCTTGTGGGGCCCACGGGCACCTGCCGCCCCCAACTCCAGCTCTATAAGTTGCCTTTCGTCCCAGAAAAAATAAAAAGAGAAGTTTTTGTCACGTTTTCGATATGGAGGCGCCGCCACCTCCTGTTCTTCATCTGGAGGGAAGATCTGGAGTCCGTCTGGGGCTTCGGAGAGGGGAAATCGTCGCCATCGTCATCATCAACCTTCTTCCCTCTCCAATTCCATGAAGCTCTTCGTCGTTCGTGAGTAATCTATTCGTAGGCTCGCTGGGCGGTGATGAGTAGGATGCGATCTATCATGTAATCGAGTTAGTTTTGATGGGGATTGATCCCTAGTATCCACTATGTTCTGAGATTGATGTTGCTACTACTTTGCCATGCTTAATGCTTGTCACTAGGGCCCGAGTGCCATGATTTCAGATCTGAAATTATTATGTTGTCACCAATATATGTGTGTTTTAGATCCGATCTTGCAAGTTGTAGTTACCTACTATGTGTTATGATCCGGCAACCCCGGAGTGAAAATAACCGGAACCACTCCCGGTGATGACCATAGTTTGAGGAGTTCATGTGTTCACAAAGTACTAATGCGTTGGTCCGGTTCTTTATTAAAAGGAGAACCTTAATATCCCATAGTTTCCTTTTGGACCCCGCTGCCACGGGAGGGATGGACAATAGATGTCATGCAAGTTCTTTTCCCTAAGCACGTATGACGACACACGGAATGCATGCCTACATCACATTGACGAACGGGAGCTAGCCACATATCTCTCTGTGTTATAGTTGTTGCATGATGAATTTTATCCAAACAAATCACCGACCCATTGCCTACGAATTAGTCCTACTGCTACTGCTACTACTGTTGCTACTGTTGTTACTTGTCTTGCTGTGTTGCTGCTGTTACTACTGTTGCTATTGTTGTTACTTGTCTTGCTCTGCTGCTAGTGTTGCTACTACTGTCGCTTTCTACTGTTGCTACTTGCTACTGCTGTCACTACTGCTGTTCCTTGCCACTCCTATTGCTTGTTACACTGCCGTTACTCGCTACTTTGTTGTTACTACTGTGCTTGCAGATACTAATCTTTCAGGTGTGGTTGAATCTGACAAATTCAGTTGCTAATACTTGAGAGTATACTCTCACCTCCTGACTGGTAAACCAACAAATTGGGTCGAATACTCTACCCTCGAAAACTGCTGCGAACCCACGCGCTGGTGGGCCGTCAACAACATTCTTCTAGTCTCACTACTGGGGAGTGCTTTCAGCATTCTTCTGGTGCCGTTGCAGGAGAAGGTTTGTTGTCATAAGCATTCGTCTAGCTAACGCCAGAGATTGCACATCAGCATTTTTCTGGCGCCGTTGTCGGGGAGGTATTGTTATATTCTCTGTGTCACTTGGGATTTATATCAGCTGATCACTATGAATCTGAAGGATCCGAAGACCAAAGTCTTGCCCTTAACTACGAGGGGAGGTAAGGAATTGCCATCTAGCTCTGCACTTGATTCACCTTCAGTTATGAGTAAGTTTGCGACATCACCTCCTGCTAGAAATCTTGATATGGCGCCTGTGCTTGATGATGCTTGTGATACTACTACTAGAGATGTTATGCTTGATACTATGCCTGATAGTGCTAGAGATGCTATGCTTGATACTATGCCTCATGATACTATGCTTGATACTGTGCCTGATACTGCTAGAGATGCTATGCTTGATACTGCTTTGCCTGATGATGCTAGAGATGCTATTTTGCCTGATGATGCTATGCTTGATACTGCTAGAGATACTCCTTTGCCTGATGTTCCACTAGGAGTGTTCCTTGATGCTCATATTGCTAGAGTTACTGCCAATGCTCGTGATGCTTCTGATACTGCCGATACTATTGAGATAGAACTTGCTTTTGCCCCAGCTAGATCTAGCTCTCCTAGATATGAATTGCCTGATATACCTGAGGGTTACGTTATGGAGGGAGAGATAGCTGAGGATTTTCTTGCGTGTAAGGATGCCTATGACGCTGAGAAATTACTTCTCAAGTGGAAGGAAAAATCTCGGGAAGCTAGGATGAAAAAAGACCCGAAGTTTGCCACTTCGCCTATCTTTGTCACCGATAAGGATTATGAATTCTCTGTCGACCATGAGATAATCTCTCTAGTCGAATCTGATCCTTTTCACGGTTATGAGTCTGAGACGGTCATAGCCCATCTTGCCAAACTATCTGAAATAGCCAACCTTTTCACTAATGAGGAGAAGATCCGCCGCTACTATATCCTTAAGTTGTTTCCTTTCTCTCTAAAGGATGACGCTAAAGCCTGGTTCACCTCTCTTGCTCCTGGATGTGTGCGTAGTCCCCAGGAGATGGTCTATTACTTCCGTGAGAAATATTTCCCTGCCCATAAGAAGCAAGCTGCCTTGCAGGAAATATACAACTTCGCTCAACTCCAAGAAGAGAGTCTTCCACAAGCTTGGGGGAGGCTCGTCCAGCTATAGAATGCTTTGCCTGATCACCCTCTTAAGAAGAACGAGATACTTGATATCTTCTATAATGGACTTACCGATGCCTCTAGAGACCACCTAGATAGTTGTGCCAGTTGTGTTTTTAGGGAACGAACTGTAGAACAAGTGAGACCCTACTGAATAACCTCTTGATCAACGATAATGCTTGGACTATTCCCGAACCACCTCCTAAGCCAACTCCTAAGAAAAGAGGTATTATATTCCTCAGTCCCGAAAATATGCAAGAAGCCAAGAAATCTATGCAAGAGAAAGGCATTAGATCTGAAGATGTCAAAAATCTACCACCTATCGAAGAGATCCACGGTCTCGATAACCCGATACAGGTAGTAGAAGTGAATTCTCTGCGTAGGTTTGATGAGAGTGATATTCCTTTTGATAAACCTGCTAGCCTATGCTTTGATGAATTTGACAACTTTGTTGCCAAACAACAGAGTTGCAATGATTATGTTAGCAGACATTTGGAACAAAGTACTCGTATGCTTAGCCATTTAAGTGCTTGTGTAGACAGAAATGTCGATGACCTGAAGCTTCTGAGTAAACATGCCTCTATGATTACTACTCAGGTAGAACAAGTACTTAAAGCTCAGAATTACTTGCTCAATGAATTAAATGACAACTCTATCAAAGTCATTACTAGAGGATGCAAAATGACTCAGGAACCTTTTATCCTGAAGGTCATCCTAAGAGAATTGATCAAGATTCTCAAGGAATCAATGCTGATACACCCAGTCATCCTAAGGAGAAGAAGAAGGATGATAGAAACTTGCACGCCAGTTCACCAAATACTGTCACACCTGAAGAACCTAATGATATTTCTGCGTCTGATGCAGAAACACAATCTGGTGATGAACATGAACCTCGTGACAATATGGACAGTGATGTTCGTAATAATGCTCAACCTAGAAATGATGAGGATGTGGATATTGAACCTACGGTTAATCCTGATAACCCACAACCTAAGAAGTACGATAAGAATGACTTCACTTCTAGGAAGCATGGTAAAGAAAGGGAACCATGGGTTCAAAGACCTATGCCCTTTCCTCCTAAGCCATCCAAGATAAAGGATGATGAGTATTTTGAGCGCTTCGTTGAGATGATAAGACCCGTCTTTCTGCAGATGCGATTAACTGATATGCTCAAGATGTCTCTGTATGCCAAGTACATTAAAGATATCGTGACTAATAAACGGAAGATACCAGATCTTGAGATCTCCACCATGCTTGCCAATTATACTTTCAGAGGTGGAACTCCTAAGAAACTTGGTGATCCCGGAGTGCCTACTATACCTTGCTCCATTAAAGGAAACTACGTAAGAACTGCCTTATGTGACCTTGGAGCCGGTATTAGTGTTATGCCACTCTCTCTTTATCGTAGACTTGAACTGGATAAGTTGACACCCACTGAAATTTCTGTGCAAATGGCCGACAAATCAACTGCTTTCCCTATCGGCATTTGCGAGGATGTGCCTGTTGTGGTTGCTAACACCACTATCTTAATAGACTTTGTTATCTTGGATATTCCCGAGGACGATGCCATGGCTATCATCCTCGGAAGACCCTTTTTAAACATTGCAGGGGCTGTTATAGATTGCAACAAAGGCAATGTCACTTTCCATATCAACGGTAATGAGCACACAGTGCACTTTTCAAAGAAACGATATCCAGTACATTGCATCAATGCTATCAAAAAGACTTCATCGATTCTCATTGGGAGCTTTGAATGCCCTATTCCTCGTGTCAAGATGAAGTATGATTTGCTTATTCAGGAGATACATATCCCCACTTAGGTGACTTAGTGGCAATTCGAAAAATTCTCCGTTCTCTCTTGCGATTCGAGAAAGTTTTGTCATAAGGACTTGATCAATCCCATTGACGGATTTCTTTCGATGACCATGAAACGGATGAATCAAAGAGTCACATACCTCTGTTTTGAGTTTTCCTTTTCTTTGCTTAGAATAAAAATGATAGAATTAGTTTAGTTTTTCCTATTTTCTATTTTAGCGTCCCGAAGAAAAATACCTCGAAAATAAAAGTTCTCCGGTGGTCCTGAAAATTTAGTATGATTTTTTGTGGAATTTTTGAAAATTTCTGGGCCTGAGAGCTGGCCAGGGGGCCTCACCAGTGGGCCACAAGCCCTTGCTCCGCCACCTACCCCCTGGTGGCGGGGTGCAAGCTTGTGGGGCCCACAGGCACCCCCTCCACTCATTCCAGCTCCCAGCCTCTTCTTCCACCTCTAGAAAAAATTGTTTCGCAGCTCAAACCCGTGTTCTTGCTCATTTGGTTGTGATTTTCGATCTCCTTGCTCAAAGCACCATTCTTCGAACTGTTTTGGGGAAATTACTCCTTGGTAAGTGACTCCTTCATTGGTCCAATTAGTTTTTGCTCTAGTGCTTTATCCTTTGCATATTCTTGCTACCTTGGTGACCCTGTTCTTGAGCTAGAAAAGTTGATTTTAGCTAGTCCCAAGTGGTTTTAGCGCGTGATACGGTCTCTAGGCACTAGTAGGAGTAGTTGCTACAAGTTGGGTTAATCCTTATTCACTTTTCTTTCGAAGTCTCTAAAATTTCAGAGTTTTTCAGAGCTAGAAAAAGGAAAAGATGAGGAGGTTCTTGAGAGGCTCTTCAAGCCGTAACCCCAAGGAGGATGAGAACCACCCCAAGTACGCAGTCCCTCGAGTCACAGAAGTTCGAGCGTGCGAGTGGCTAGGTGATGAATTTTTGCACGCCGCCGGACTTTATGAGGACTTTTATTACTTGGTGGAGAACGCAGGTCTTACTGCGTTCGTTGAAGATAAGTGCCCACAATATCTCCTCCTCACCAATATTTTCGTTCAAAGCTTCAACTTTTATCCGAGGAAGAATCCTCCCATGGTTGAGTTCATGATATACGATGTCCCCCAGTGCATGACGCTGCAGGACTTTTGCAATGTATGCAAATTACCTTATGTTGGGGGTATCCGTGACCCTCGTCCACGGGACTTGGAGGATTTCATTGGTTCTATTGTTGTTGGTAAGGAGAGAGGAGTATCTCGTGCTAGAATTGCTAGCATACATTTTCCTGTGCTTCGGTACTTCTCACTATTTGTGGGAAAATCTTTGATTGGCCGTGGGGAGGCTGGATCACTTAGTTCTCCAGACCTTGTGGTTTTGCGCGAAGGCCTTTATAACGATAAGACTTATAGCTTGGGCACCATAGTAGCTCAACGGTTGAACCTGAACCGTTCTAAAGGTGTTGTCTATGGAGGTATCTATGCTACCCGTCTTGCCATACACTTTGAGATACCCATTAGACTGGGAGAGGAAGGAGAGATGCTTCTCCCTCAGAAATATCTGGATTATGACAGCATGGTTCGCCATGATTTTCTGGATAGAGATGCTAGTAGACGGATGATTTATAACCTGGTGTTTAGTCAGGGTACTCGAGAGATTATTACTTTGCGTGCTCCTTCTTTGTTTGATCTTCATGCAGGCAGGTACACTATTATGCCCGCGGACATCTACGCATATTGGGGCTTGGCCCAACCACAGGCGCCCGTGCCCGAGCCTCTAGTCGAGTACCAGATGCCAGTTTATCAGTGGGAGCCAGAGGAGCTCACACAGCAGTGGCATCCACAGTCTGCTCCGGAGTATCCTGGAGCTGGTTATTTCCCACCATGGGAGTAGACCAAGCTAGGCCAAAACGCTAAGCTTGGGGGAGTACGTGTTCTCACCGACTTTACATTCATGCTTATGCTTTCACTTTGTTAGCCGGTGTGTACACTTTGCCACTTATTATCCATGCTAGTTTCCTTTCGTTTTCTTGCTTTCTTGTTTTGTGTCCTTTTGAGAAAATCCAAAAAGATTTTTCTTTCTTCTTTTGCTTGTTGGGAGCTCTCCCGTGTAAATAGTTTTCATTTTCTTTGTGTCGAGGTAGAAGATATTGATTACAATGCTTAGTGGTTCTTACATGCCTACCTGTTTAGCTTTCAAAGAGCCATATTATTTTGTCTTCTCCTTTGTGTTTGCATGCAGATTCAGCTTAGTCCAATGCGCTTATTATTGTTCACATCGTTCGATCGTGCAAATGAAAGGCAACAATGATGATATATGATGAAGTGACTGAGACTGAAAAGCTGGTATGAACTCTATCTATTTTGTTTTTGTAAATATGACTAGCTTGTCGACCCAGATTTAGCTTTGTTGTGAGAGAACCATGTTTGCAATGACAACTTAGAGATCATATTTTCTGATGCCATGCTTATTTAGCTGAGAGCTTATAATGGTTTGTCTTGGATGCCAACATAGATTTTGAGATGACTATGATGTAGTATGATAGGATGGTATTCTCCTTTGAATGTTTCAAGTGGCTTGACTTGGCGCATGTTCATGCATGCAGTTGAAACAAAATCAACATAGCCTCTATGATGTTCGTGTTCATGGTGATTTATATCCTATTCATGCTTGCATTCAATGTTAGTCAAACTCATTGCATCTTGATGACTGTTGTCGCTCTCTAGTTGGTCGCTTCCCAGTCTTTTGCTAGCCTTCACTTGTACTAAGCGGGAATACTGCTTGTGCATCCACCTCCATAAACCCAAAAGTTTTTTCCATGAGAGTCCACCATACCTACCTATGTGCGGTATCTACGTGTCGTTCCAAGTAAATTTGCATGTGCCATTCTCTAAACCTTCAAGAAATAATCTGTTTTGCATGCCCGAACCGCTCATGTGGTAACAGTGGGCTATTGGTATCTTCCATGCTAGGAGTGTTATCCTCGACATGTGTTTATTCACAGTCATTCACGAGAAAGGGGTCGGTATTTGGGATGCCTAGTTCCACGCTTAAATCGAAAACATAACTGTAAAACAAGACTCCCTCCGGATTGATGTTAGTATGGACGGTACCCGAGGATTCGGCTAGCCGTGGAGTGTGATTGATTGGTGGTGGGGGAGTTAAAACTTTACTTTTCTATTTGGGAACCACCTATAGCATGAATAGCATGGAAGATATTGAGAACTCTTGGTCATTGCGTTGACAATGAAAGCATGCCACCCAAAATTATTATCTCTGTTTTCAAAGCTTGAGCTCTGGCACCACTACAAATCAATGCTTCCCTCTGCGAAGGGCCTGTCTATTTATTTTCCTGTCGAGTCATCCTCCTCTTATATAAGCACCAATTAGACAGCACCTCTGTCATTTTTATGCTTTGCTTTTGATTGATATTAAGTATGACTATGACTGGATCTTCGTTGCTATGAATTACAATGTTTAGTCAGCCCTTGATCTTTGAAAGTGCTCTACATTTATGTTTTGCGGTCTCAAAAAGAGCTAGCGAGATACCACCTATTAATATTGCTTCATGCTTGTTTTGATTGAAGTGTTGGTATTTGAAACTCATTATTATTTGCTCGTTAGCTGATTATGCCATTGATATTCGTTTACCGTGAGACCTTTGTGTCATTTGCTTATCTGGTTAACTTGTGATCTTGCTGAAATTCTGGTTATGAGTTAGACATAGTTGCAACAACAAGATCAATCAGAGTTTGTCAAAGTTTTTCTTTCTCTCTCAGTTTGTCAAGTGAGTTGCTTGAGGACAAGCAAGGTTTTAAGCTTGGGGGAGTTGATACGTCTCCATCGTATCTACTTTTCCAAACTCTTTTGCCCTTGTTTTGGACTCTAATTTGCATGATTTGAATGGAACTAACCTCGACTGACGCTGTTTTCAGCAGAATTGCCTTGGTGTTATTTTTGTGCAGAAATCAAAGTTCTCCAAACGTCCTGAAAATTTACGGGGAGTAGTTTTGGAAAATATCAAAAATACCTACGCCAAGTTCCACCTCAGGGGGTGGGCCAGTGGGCCACAAGCCCCTGCTCCGCCACCACCCCCCCTCATGGCGGTGGGCAGGCTTGTGGGGCCCACAGGCACCTGCCGCCCCCAACTCCAGCTCTATAAGTTGCCTTTCGTCCCAGAAAAAATAAAAAGAGAAGTTTTTGTCACGTTTTCGATATGGAGGCGCCGCCACCTCCTGTTCTTCATCTGGAGGGCAGATCTGGAGTCCGTCTTGGGCTCCGGAGAGGGGAAATCGTCGCCATCATCATCATCAACCTTCTTCCCTCTCCAATTCCATGAATCTCTTCGTCGTTCGTGAGTAATCTATTCGTAGGCTCAGTGGGCAGTGATGAGTAGGATGAGATCTATCATGTAATCGAGTTAGTTTTGATGGGGATTGATCCCTAGTATCCACTATGTTCTGAGATTGATGTTGCTACTACTTTGCCATGCTTAATGCTTGTCACTAGGGCCCGAGTGCCATGATTTCAGATCTGAAATTATTATGTTGTCACCAATATATGTGTGTTTTAGATCCGATCTTGCAAGTTGTAGTTACCTACTATGTGTTATGATCCGGCAACCCCGGAGTGAAAATAACCGGAACCACTCCCGGCGATGACCATAGTTTGAGGAGTTCATGTGTTCACAAAGTACTAATGCGTTGGTCCGGTTCTTTATTAAAAGGAGAACCTTAATATCCCATAGTTTCCTTTTGGACCCCGCTGCCACGGGAGGGATGGACAATAGATGTCATGCAAGTTCTTTTCCCTAAGCACGTATGACGACACACGGAATGCATGCCTACATCACATTGACGAACGGGAGCTAGCCACATATCTCTCTGTGTTATAGTTGTTGCATGATGAATTTTATCCAAACAAATCACCGACCCATTGCCTACGAATTAGTCCTACTGCTACTGCTACTACTGTTGCTACTGTTGTTACTTGTCTTGCTGTGTTGCTGCTGTTACTACTGTTGCTATTGTTGTTACTTGTCTTGCTCTGCTGCTAGTGTTGCTACTAATGTCGCTTTCTACTGTTGCTACTTGCTACTGCTGTCACTACTGCTGTTCCTTGCCACTCCTATTGCTTGTTACACTGCCGTTACTCGCTACTTTGTTGTTACTACTGTGCTTGCAGATACTAATCTTTCAGGTGTGGTTGAATCTGACAAATTCAGTTGCTAATACTTGAGAGTATACTCTCACCTCCTGACTGGTAAACCAACAAATTGGGTCGAATACTCTACCCTCGAAAACTGCTGCGAACCCACGCGCTGGTGGGCCGTCAACAACATTCTTCTAGTCTCACTACTGGGGAGTGCTTTCAGCATTCTTCTGGTGCCGTTGCAGGAGAAGGTTTGTTGTCATAAGCATTCGTCTAGCTAATGCCAGAGATTGCACATCAGCATTTTTCTGGCGCCGTTGTCGGGGAGGTATTGTTATATTCTCTGTGTCACTTGGGATTTATATCAGCTGATCACTATGAATCTGAAGGATCCGAAGACCAAAGTCTTGCCCTTAACTACGAGGGGAGGTAAGGAATTGCCATCTAGCTCTGCACTTGATTCACCTTCAGTTATGAGTAAGTTTGCGACATCACCTCCTGCTAGAAATCTTGATATGGCGCCTGTGCTTGATGATGCTTGTGATACTACTACTAGAGATGTTATGCTTGATACTATGCCTGATAGTGCTAGAGATGCTATGCTTGATACTATGCCTCATGATACTATGCTTGATACTGTGCCTGATACTGCTAGAGATGCTATGCTTGATACTGCTTTGCCTGATGATGCTAGAGATGCTATTTTGCCTGATGATGCTATGCTTGATACTGCTAGAGATACTCCTTTGCCTGATGTTCCACTAGGAGTGTTCCTTGATGCTCATATTGCTAGAGTTACTGCCAATGCTCGTGATGCTTCTGATACTGCCGATACTATTGAGATAGAACTTGCTTTTGCCCCAGCTAGATCTAGCTCTCCTAGATATGAATTGCCTGATATACCTGAGGGTTACGTTATGGAGGGAGAGATAGCTGAGGATTTTCTTGCGTGTAAGGATGCCTATGACGCTGAGAAATTACTTCTCAAGTGGAAGGAAAAATCTCGGGAAGCTAGGATGAAAAAAGACCCGAAGTTTGCCACTTCGCCTATCTTTGTCACCGATAAGGATTATGAATTCTCTGTCGACCATGAGATAATCTCTCTAGTCGAATCTGATCCTTTTCACGGTTATGAGTCTGAGACGGTCATAGCCCATCTTGCCAAACTATCTGAAATAGCCAACCTTTTCACTAATGAGGAGAAGATCCGCCGCTACTATATCCTTAAGTTGTTTCCTTTCTCTCTAAAGGATGACGCTAAAGCCTGGTTCACCTCTCTTGCTCCTGGATGTGTGCGTAGTCCCCAGGAGATGGTCTATTACTTCCGTGAGAAATATTTCCCTGCCCATAAGAAGCAAGCTGCCTTGCAGGAAATATACAACTTCGCTCAACTCCAAGAAGAGAGTCTTCCACAAGCTTGGGGGAGGCTCGTCCAGCTATAGAATGCTTTGCCTGATCACCCTCTTAAGAAGAACGAGATACTTGATATCTTCTATAATGGACTTACCGATGCCTCTAGAGACCACCTAGATAGTTGTGCCAGTTGTGTTTTTAGGGAACGAACTGTAGAACAAGTGAGACCCTACTGAATAACCTCTTGATCAACGATAATGCTTGGACTATTCCCGAACCACCTCCTAAGCCAACTCCTAAGAAAAGAGGTATTATATTCCTCAGTCCCGAAAATATGCAAGAAGCCAAGAAATCTATGCAAGAGAAAGGCATTAGATCTGAAGATGTCAAAAATCTACCACCTATCGAAGAGATCCACGGTCTCGATAACCCGATACAGGTAGTAGAAGTGAATTCTCTGCGTAGGTTTGATGAGAGTGATATTCCTTTTGATAAACCTGCTAGCCTATGCTTTGATGAATTTGACAACTTTGTTGCCAAACAACAGAGTTGCAATGATTATGTTAGCAGACATTTGGAACAAAGTACTCGTATGCTTAGCCATTTAAGTGCTTGTGTAGACAGAAATGTCGATGACCTGAAGCTTCTGAGTAAACATGCCTCTATGATTACTACTCAGGTAGAACAAGTACTTAAAGCTCAGAATTACTTGCTCAATGAATTAAATGACAACTCTATCAAAGTCATTACTAGAGGATGCAAAATGACTCAGGAACCTTTTATCCTGAAGGTCATCCTAAGAGAATTGATCAAGATTCTCAAGGAATCAATGCTGATACACCCAGTCATCCTAAGGAGAAGAAGAAGGATGATAGAAACTTGCACGCCAGTTCACCAAATACTGTCACACCTGAAGAACCTAATGATATTTCTGCGTCTGATGCAGAAACACAATCTGGTGATGAACATGAACCTCGTGACAATATGGACAGTGATGTTCGTAATAATGCTCAACCTAGAAATGATGAGGATGTGGATATTGAACCTACGGTTAATCCTGATAACCCACAACCTAAGAAGTACGATAAGAATGACTTCACTTCTAGGAAGCATGGTAAAGAAAGGGAACCATGGGTTCAAAGACCTATGCCCTTTCCTCCTAAGCCATCCAAGATAAAGGATGATGAGTATTTTGAGCGCTTCGTTGAGATGATAAGACCCGTCTTTCTGCAGATGCGATTAACTGATATGCTCAAGATGTCTCTGTATGCCAAGTACATTAAAGATATCGTGACTAATAAACGGAAGATACCAGATCTTGAGATCTCCACCATGCTTGCCAATTATACTTTCAGAGGTGGAACTCCTAAGAAACTTGGTGATCCCGGAGTGCCTACTATACCTTGCTCCATTAAAGGAAACTACGTAAGAACTGCCTTATGTGACCTTGGAGCCGGTATTAGTGTTATGCCACTCTCTCTTTATCGTAGACTTGAACTGGATAAGTTGACACCCACTGAAATTTCTGTGCAAATGGCCGACAAATCAACTGCTTTCCCTATCGGCATTTGCGAGGATGTGCCTGTTGTGGTTGCTAACACCACTATCTTAATAGACTTTGTTATCTTGGATATTCCCGAGGACGATGCCATGGCTATCATCCTCGGAAGACCCTTTTTAAACATTGCAGGGGCTGTTATAGATTGCAACAAAGGCAATGTCACTTTCCATATCAACGGTAATGAGCACACAGTGCACTTTTCAAAGAAACGATATCCAGTACATTGCATCAATGCTATCAAAAAGACTTCATCGATTCTCATTGGGAGCTTTGAATGCCCTATTCCTCGTGTCAAGATGAAGTATGATTTGCTTATTCAGGAGATACATATCCCCACTTAGGTGACTTAGTGGCAATTCGAAAAATTCTCCGTTCTCTCTTGCAATTCGAGAAAGTTTTGTCATAAGGACTTGATCAATCCCATTGACGGATTTCTTTCGATGACCATGAAACGGATGAATCAAAGAGTCACATACCTCTGTTTTGAGTTTTCCTTTTCTTTGCTTAGAATAAAAATGATAGAATTAGTTTAGTTTTTCCTATTTTCTATTTTAGCGTCCCGAAGAAAAATACCTCGAAAATAAAAGTTCTCCGGTGGTCCTGAAAATTTAGTATGATTTTTTGTGGAATTTTTGAAAATTTCTGGGCCTGAGAGCTGGCCAGGGGGCCTCACCAGTGGGCCACAAGCCCTTGCTCCGCCACCTACCCCCTGGTGGCGGGGTGCAAGCTTGTGGGGCCCACAGGCACCCCCTCCACTCATTCCAGCTCCCAGCCTCTTCTTCCACCTCTAGAAAAAATTGTTTCGCAGCTCAAACCCGTGTTCTTGCTCATTTGGTTGTGATTTTCGATCTCCTTGCTCAAAGCACCATTCTTCGAACTGTTTTGGGGAAATTACTCCTTGGTAAGTGACTCCTTCATTGGTCCAATTAGTTTTTGCTCTAGTGCTTTATCCTTTGCATATTCTTGCTACCTTGGTGACCCTGTTCTTGAGCTAGAAAAGTTGATTTTAGCTAGTCCCAAGTGGTTTTAGCGCGTGATACGGTCTCTAGGCACTAGTAGGAGTAGTTGCTACAAGTTGGGTTAATCCTTATTCACTTTTCTTTCGAAGTCTCTAAAATTTCAGAGTTTTTCAGAGCTAGAAAAAGGAAAAGATGAGGAGGTTCTTGAGAGGCTCTTCAAGCCGTAACCCCAAGGAGGATGAGAACCACCCCAAGTACGCAGTCCCTCGAGTCACAGAAGTTCGAGCGTGCGAGTGGCTAGGTGATGAATTTTTGCACGCCGCCGGACTTTATGAGGACTTTTATTACTTGGTGGAGAACGCAGGTCTTACTGCGTTCGTTGAAGATAAGTGCCCACAATATCTCCTCCTCACCAATATTTTCGTTCAAAGCTTCAACTTTTATCCGAGGAAGAATCCTCCCATGGTTGAGTTCATGATATACGATGTCCCCCAGTGCATGACGCTGCAGGACTTTTGCAATGTATGCAAATTACCTTATGTTGGGGGTATCCGTGACCCTCGTCCACGGGACTTGGAGGATTTCATTGGTTCTATTGTTGTTGGTAAGGAGAGAGGAGTATCTCGTGCTAGAATTGCTAGCATACATTTTCCTGTGCTTCGGTACTTCTCACTATTTGTGGGAAAATCTTTGATTGGCCGTGGGGAGGCTGGATCACTTAGTTCTCCAGACCTTGTGGTTTTGCGCGAAGGCCTTTATAACGATAAGACTTATAGCTTGGGCACCATAGTAGCTCAACGGTTGAACCTGAACCGTTCTAAAGGTGTTGTCTATGGAGGTATCTATGCTACCCGTCTTGCCATACACTTTGAGATACCCATTAGACTGGGAGAGGAAGGAGAGATGCTTCTCCCTCAGAAATATCTGGATTATGACAGCATGGTTCGCCATGATTTTCTGGATAGAGATGCTAGTAGACGGATGATTTATAACCTGGTGTTTAGTCAGGGTACTCGAGAGATTATTACTTTGCGTGCTCCTTCTTTGTTTGATCTTCATGCAGGCAGGTACACTATTATGCCCGCGGACATCTACGCATATTGGGGCTTGGCCCAACCACAGGCGCCCGTGCCCGAGCCTCTAGTCGAGTACCAGATGCCAGTTTATCAGTGGGAGCCAGAGGAGCTCACACAGCAGTGGCATCCACAGTCTGCTCCGGAGTATCCTGGAGCTGGTTATTTCCCACCATGGGAGTAGACCAAGCTAGGCCAAAACGCTAAGCTTGGGGGAGTACGTGTTCTCACCGACTTTACATTCATGCTTATGCTTTCACTTTGTTAGCCGGTGTGTACACTTTGCCACTTATTATCCATGCTAGTTTCCTTTCGTTTTCTTGCTTTCTTGTTTTGTGTCCTTTTGAGAAAATCCAAAAAGATTTTTCTTTCTTCTTTTGCTTGTTGGGAGCTCTCCCGTGTAAATAGTTTTCATTTTCTTTGTGTCGAGGTAGAAGATATTGATTACAATGCTTAGTGGTTCTTACATGCCTACCTGTTTAGCTTTCAAAGAGCCATATTATTTTGTCTTCTCCTTTGTGTTTGCATGCAGATTCAGCTTAGTCCAATGCGCTTATTATTGTTCACATCGTTCGATCGTGCAAATGAAAGGCAACAATGATGATATATGATGAAGTGACTGAGACTGAAAAGCTGGTATGAACTCTATCTATTTTGTTTTTGTAAATATGACTAGCTTGTCGACCTAGATTTAGCTTTGTTGTGAGAGAACCATGTTTGCAATGACAACTTAGAGATCATATTTTCTGATGCCATGCTTATTTAGCTGAGAGCTTATAATGGTTTGTCTTGGATGCCAACATAGATTTTGAGATGACTATGATGTAGTATGATAGGATGGTATTCTCCTTTGAATGTTTCAAGTGGCTTGACTTGGCGCATGTTCATGCATGCAGTTGAAACAAAATCAACATAGCCTCTATGATGTTCGTGTTCATGGTGATTTATATCCTATTCATGCTTGCATTCAATGTTAGTCAAACTCATTGCATCTTGATGACTGTTGTCGCTCTCTAGTTGGTCGCTTCCCAGTCTTTTGCTAGCCTTCACTTGTACTAAGCGGGAATACTGCTTGTGCATCCACCTCCATAAACCCAAAAGTTTTTTCCATGAGAGTCCACCATACCTACCTATGTGCGGTATCTACGTGTCGTTCCAAGTAAATTTGCATGTGCCATTCTCTAAACCTTCAAGAAATAATCTGTTTTGCATGCCCGAACCGCTCATGTGGTAACAGTGGGCTATTGGTATCTTCCATGCTAGGAGTGTTATCCTCGACATGTGTTTATTCACAGTCATTCACGAGAAAGGGGTCGGTATTTGGGATGCCTAGTTCCACGCTTAAATCGAAAACATAACTGTAAAACAAGACTCCCTCCGGATTGATGTTAGTATGGACGGTACCCGAGGATTCGGCTAGCCGTGGAGTGTGATTGATTGGTGGTGGGGGAGTTAAAACTTTACTTTTCTATTTGGGAACCACCTATAGCATGAATAGCATGGAAGATATTGAGAACTCTTGGTCATTGCGTTGACAATGAAAGCATGCCACCCAAAATTATTATCTCTGTTTTCAAAGCTTGAGCTCTGGCACCACTACAAATCAATGCTTCCCTCTGCGAAGGGCCTGTCTATTTATTTTCCTGTCGAGTCATCCTCCTCTTATATAAGCACCAATTAGACAGCACCTCTGTCATTTTTATGCTTTGCTTTTGATTGATATTAAGTATGACTATGACTGGATCTTCGTTGCTATGAATTACAATGTTTAGTCAGCCCTTGATCTTTGAAAGTGCTCTACATTTATGTTTTGCGGTCTCAAAAAGAGCTAGCGAGATACCACCTATTAATATTGCTTCATGCTTGTTTTGATTGAAGTGTTGGTATTTGAAACTCATTATTATTTGCTCGTTAGCTGATTATGCCATTGATATTCGTTTACCGTGAGACCTTTGTGTCATTTGCTTATCTGGTTAACTTGTGATCTTGCTGAAATTCTGGTTATGAGTTAGACATAGTTGCAACAACAAGATCAATCAGAGTTTGTCAAAGTTTTTCTTTCTCTCTCAGTTTGTCAAGTGAGTTGCTTGAGGACAAGCAAGGTTTTAAGCTTGGGGGAGTTGATACGTCTCCATCGTATCTACTTTTCCAAACTCTTTTGCCCTTGTTTTGGACTCTAATTTGCATGATTTGAATGGAACTAACCTCGACTGACGCTGTTTTCAGCAGAATTGCCTTGGTGTTATTTTTGTGCAGAAATCAAAGTTCTCCAAACGTCCTGAAAATTTACGGGGAGTAGTTTTGGAAAATATCAAAAATACCTACGCCAAGTTCCACCTCAGGGGGTGGGCCAGTGGGCCACAAGCCCCTGCTCCGCCACCACCCCCCCTCATGGCGGTGGGCAGGCTTGTGGGGCCCACAGGCACCTGCCGCCCCCAACTCCAGCTCTATAAGTTGCCTTTCGTCCCAGAAAAAATAAAAAGAGAAGTTTTTGTCACGTTTTCGATATGGAGGCGCCGCCACCTCCTGTTCTTCATCTGGAGGGCAGATCTGGAGTCCGTCTTGGGCTCCGGAGAGGGGAAATCGTCGCCATCATCATCATCAACCTTCTTCCCTCTCCAATTCCATGAAGCTCTTCGTCGTTCGTGAGTAATCTATTCGTAGGCTCAGTGGGCAGTGATGAGTAGGATGAGATCTATCATGTAATCGAGTTAGTTTTGATGGGGATTGATCCCTAGTATCCACTATGTTCTGAGATTGATGTTGCTACTACTTTGCCATGCTTAATGCTTGTCACTAGGGCCCGAGTGCCATGATTTCAGATCTGAAATTATTATGTTGTCACCAATATATGTGTGTTTTAGATCCGATCTTGCAAGTTGTAGTTACCTACTATGTGTTATGATCCGGCAACCCCGGAGTGAAAATAACCGGAACCACTCCCGGTGATGACCATAGTTTGAGGAGTTCATGTGTTCACAAAGTACTAATGCGTTGGTCCGGTTCTTTATTAAAAGGAGAACCTTAATATCCCATAGTTTCCTTTTGGACCCCGCTGCCACGGGAGGGATGGACAATAGATGTCATGCAAGTTCTTTTCCCTAAGCACGTATGACGACACACGGAATGCATGCCTACATCACATTGACGAACGGGAGCTAGCCACATATCTCTCTGTGTTATAGCTGTTGCATGATGAATATCATCCAAACAATCACTGACCCATTGCCTACAAGTTTGTCCTACTGCTACTGCT
Source organism: Hordeum vulgare subsp. vulgare (assembly GCF_904849725.1). Taxonomy (NCBI): domain Eukaryota; kingdom Viridiplantae; phylum Streptophyta; class Magnoliopsida; order Poales; family Poaceae; genus Hordeum; species Hordeum vulgare. The sequence goes on along the minus strand of NC_058524.1, from coordinate 558,483,144 downwards.
ACTGCTGTTACTTGTCTTGCTCTGTTGCTGTTGTTACTACTGTTGCTATTGTTGTTACTTGTCTTGCTCTGCTTCTAGTGTTGCTACTACTGTCGCTTGCTACTGTTGCTACTTGCTACTGCTGTCACTACTGCTGTTCCTTGCCACTGCTATTGCTCGTTACACTGTCGTTACTCGCTACTTTGTTGTTACTACTGTGCTTGCATATACTAATCTTTCAGGTGTGTTGAATCTGACAAATTCAGTTGCTAATACTTGAGAGTATACTCTCACCTCCTGACTGGTAAACCAACAAATTGGGTCGAATACTCTACCCTCGAAAACTATTGCGAACCCACGCGCTGGTGGGCCGTCAACAACATTCTTCTAGTCTCACTACTGGGGAGTGCTTTCAGCATTCTTCTGGTGCCGTTGCAGGAGAAGGTTTGTTGTCATAAGCATTCATCTAGCTAATGCCAGAGATTGCAGATCACTCCACACCGCTCCAACGGAGATTAGCATCCGCAAGGGTGTGAACTTTGGGATACATCATCGTCTCCGCGTGCCTCGGTTATCTCTTACCCGAACCCTTTACTTATGCACTTTAGTTTTTGATAGCCATATTGTTTCTTGTTATATATCTTGCTATCACTTAGTTGTTTATCTTTCTTAGCATAAGTTGTTGGTGCACATAAGTGAGACTGGTTGTTGTAGGTTTGTGCTTAAAAAATTAAACGTTAGTTTTATTCCGCGTTTGTTCAAGCCTAGACCGTAATTATTTTAAAGCGCCTATTCACCCCTCCCCCTCTAGGCGACATCCACGTCCTTTCAATAAGGACCCAAGCATCGTCTGGATCGAGCCGACAACCCCATTCCTCCCATCTCCCCTCTGCTCTTTCCCCCCTCGCCATGGCCCGGCCCTGCTCAAGCTCGTCGCCATTATAGCCGTAGCCACCGCACTCTCCTCACCCCTTTGAGCCAACCATGAGCTTCGTCTCGTCCCCCTCAAGTTGTCCATTAAAACACGGGAGGCCCGATGCTGCAGAACACCGCCCCGAGCTCGTCTTCAACCTCGCACCACCATAGATCACTGTCGCCCGTCCATTGCCTCCATACCATCCCCGAGCCCGCTCTCAACGTCACCACACTCGCCATGAGCCCTTGGACCCATTCCGCCTCTTTCCGCAGTTGATTGCATGTTGTAGTCGTTGATTGCACCGAGATCCAAGGAGCTCCGATGTGCGGGCTCATCGCTGACGTCACTCTGGTACCCCTCTAGTCCAGTCAATGCTACGGTTGAGTTCATGAGGTCGTGTAGGTTCTATCCATGCCCAGTTCTAGCTCGATAGCGTGTTGCGTTGTCGATTTCGTCGACACCCGATCGCCTACCGCCACGGACCTCGACGTTGTCGTCGTCTTAGACGACCCCGTGACCACCCATCCACGTGGAACGATGTGACGAGCCAGCGTCTTGTTCCACACAAGCACAATGTCATTGGCACAAAGTGGATCTACCACAACAGGCAAGACAAATCTGGCCAAGTTGTCAGAAACAAGGCTCGCTTGTCGCTCAAGGATACACACAGGTTGAGGGTATTGATTTCGATGAAACCTTTGCACATGTGGCTAGACTTGAAGCCATACACACATTGCTTGCTTATGCTAACAATCATGATATATTCTTATACCAGATGGATGTCAAAAGTGAATTCCTCAATGGTAAGATTGAGGAAGAAGTATATGTTGCTCAACCACCAGGTTTTGAAGATCCAAAACACCCCAACATGGTCTACAGGCTCAACAAGGCATTGTATGGCCTCAAACAAGCACCAAGGGATGGTATGACACACCCAAGGAATTTCTCAAGGATAAAGGCTTCAAACCTGGTTCACTCGATCCTACTCTCTTCACTAAATCATATAATGATGAACTATTTGTATGTCAAATCTATGTTGACGACATTATCTTCAGATGTACTAACAATCCATACAGTGATGAGTTTAGCTTCATGATGCAAGAGAAATATCAGATGTCTATGACGGGAGAGCTCAAGTTCTTCCAAGGGCTTTAGATACGACAACAACCAAATGGGATCTTCATATCACAGGAGAAGTACCTTAAGGACCGCCTCAAGAAGTTTGTCATGCAAGATTGTAAGGCTACAAGATGCCAATGCCAACAAACGACCACCTCTGCACTGCAGAAAATGGTAAATAATTTGATCAGAAGGTATATCGCTCCATGATTTGATCTTTATTGTACCTATGTGCATCGAGGCCAGATATAATACTTTGTGTTTGCATGTGTGCCCGATGCCAAGCGGCACCAAAGGAGTCGCATCACCTCGCAGTGATGCAAATACTTTGATATTTGGATCACACCCTAACGCTAGGATTATGGTATCCAAAGGGCTCCGAGTTTGATCCCATTGGCTATTCAGACTCAGATTTTGCTCGTGACAGAGTTGATCGCAAGTCCAAATCAGGCACTTGTCACTTTCTTGGACGAACACTGGTCTGCTAGTCTTCGAAGAAGCAAAACCGCATCTCACTCTCCACTGCTTGCTACTTCTTGAGCTTGCGTTGGTTTTCCCTTAAAGAGGAAAGGGTCATGCATCAAAGTAGATAAGTCTTTCTCTCATTTTGTTGAGAACCAAGGTATCAATCCAGTAGGAGGAACAAGAAAGGCCCCAATCTTAGCACCTACACAAACAATCAAACACTTGCACCCAACGCTAAAAAGGGGTTGTCAATCCCTTCACGGTTATTTGCAAGGATGAGATCTCATAGAGGTAGATATAAAAGATTGCTAGAACTAAAAGTAAAACAAAAGTAAATAAATGGCAGCAATATTTTTTTGGTATTTTTGGTTTATAGATCTGAAAGTATAATATGGAAAATAGACCCGGGGGCCATAGGTTTCACTAGAGGCTTATCTCATGAAGGAAAACAATACGGTGGGTGAACAAATTACTGTCGAGCAATTGATAGAAAAGCGAATAATTATGAAGATATCCAAGGCAATGATTATGCATATAGGCATCGCGTACGTGTCAAGTAGACGAAACAATTCTGCATCTACTACTATTACTCCACACAACGACCGACTCCTTCCTGCATCTACAGTATTAAGTTCATGAAGAACAAAGTAACGCATTAGGTAAGATGACATGATGTACATGGATAAACTCACGCAATATGATGAAAACCCATCTTTTTATCCTCGGTGGCAAGAATGCAATATGTGCCTCGCTACCCCTACTTTGTCACTGGGTGAGGACACCGCAAGATTGAACCCAAAACTAAGCACTTCTCCCATTGCAAGAATTACCAATCTAGTTGGCCAAACCAAACCAATAACTCGAAGAGACTTGCTAAGATATGAAATCATGCATATAAGAATTCAGATAATATTCAAATAATATTCATAGATAATCTGAACATAAACCCACAATTCATTGGATCTCGACAAACACGCCACAAAAGAGTATTACATCGGATAGATCTCCATGAAGAACATGGTATTGAAGAACAAAGAGAGATAAGAAGCCATCTAGCTACTAGATATGGACATGTAGGTCTGTGGTGAACTTCTCACGCATCATCGGAGAGTCAATGGAGTTGATGTAGTGCTCTTCGTGTTTGATTCCCCCTCCGGCAGATTACCAAAAAAGCCTCCCAGATTGGATCTCACGAGAAGAGATGCTCTCGGCGGCGGAAAAGTATTTTTTTGTGTCTTTCTGGTGTTGGGGGAATATTTGGGAATTTATAGGACGAAGATTAGGGTTAGGAGGCCTGCAGGGGGCTCACAAGCCAGGGGCGTGCCCTGTAGGCTTGTCGTCTCATGCCCCCTTCGCCAAGTCTGGCAGGTTTCTTTTGGTCCAAGAAAAATCATTCCAGAGATTTTATTCCGTTTAGACTCCCTTTAATATTCCTTATCTGCAATACTCAAAAACATGAAAAAACGGAAAGAGGCACCAGGCTCTAGGTTAATAGGTTAGTCCCAAAAAATAATATAAAATAGCGTATTAATGCATATAAAACATCCAAAACAGATAATATAATAGCAAGGAACAATCAAAAAATATAGATACGTTGGAGACGTATCAAGCATCCCCAAGCTTAATTCCCGCTCGTCCTCGAGTAGGTAAATGATAAAAACAGAATTTTTCATGTAGAATGCTACCTAACATATTTATCCATGTAATATTCTTTATTGAGGCATGAATATTCAGATCCATAATATTCAAAACAAAAGTCTAATGTTGACATAAAAACAATAATACTTCAAGCATACTAACAAGGCAATTGCGTCCTTTTGAAATAACACGGCCTTAGAAAGTTATCCCTACAAAATCATATGGTCTCGCTATGCTCCATCTTCCCCACACAAAGTATCTAAATCATGCACAACCCCGATGAAAGTTAAACAATTGTTTCACACTTTTTATGTTCTCAAACCTTTTCAACTCTCATGCATTACATGAGCGTGAGTCATGGATATAACACTATAGGTGAAATAGAATATAGTGGAGGTTGCAAGAAAAAAAAAGGAGAAGGTAGTCTCACATCAACTAGGCGTATCAACGGGCTATGGAGATGCCCATCAATAGATATCAATGTGAGTAGGGATTGCCATGCAACAAATGCACTAGAGATATAAGTGTATGAAAGCTCAAAAAGAAAACTAAGTGGTTGTGCAAAAGATGAAATTCCACTAGTTATATGAAAGTCACAAAATAGGAGACTCTCTATGAAGAACATGGTGCTACTTTGAAGCAAAAGTTTGGAAAAATATAGTAGCATTGTCCCTTCTATCTTTCTCTCATTTTTTCTCTTTTTTGGTGGGCATATTTGGCCTCTTTTTTTGGGGGGGGGGGGGCTTTGCTTGCTTTTTTTATTTTTTGTAAAGTTCGGAGACTCATCCCAACTTGTGAGGGAATAATAGCTTCCATCATCCCTTTCTCACACGGGACAATGCTCTAATAATGCAAATCGTCACACTTTTATTTACTTACAACTCAAAGATTACAACTTGATATCTAGAACAAAATATGACTCTATAAGCAATATGGAAGTGACGGTGCGTGTCATAAAAAAATGGGACGGTGGTGTTGCATGGCAATATATCTTGGAATGGCTATGAAAATACCATAATAGGTAGATATGGTGGTTGTTTTGAGGAAAGTATACGGTGGCTATTTGGAGGAAGGTGGGTTTAATGTACCGACGAAAGTCGTGCGGTACTAGAAAGGCTAGCAAAGGTGGAAGGATGAGAGTGAGTATAATCCATGAACTCAACATTAGTCATAAAGAACTCACATACTTATTCCAAAAGCCTACTAGTTATCGAAACAAAGTATTAGACACATGCTCCTAGGGGAAGGGTTGGTAGGAGTTAACCATCGCGCGATCCCGACCTCCACACAAAGGTTGACAATCATTAAACAAATCATGCTCCGACTTCATCACATAACGGTTCACCATATGTGCATGCTACGGGAATCACAAGCTTTAACACAAGTATTTCTTCCAATTCACAAATTACTTACTAGCATGACTCTCATATTACCATCTTCATATCTCAAAACTATATGCAAGGAATCAAACTTCTCATCATATTCAATGCACTTAATATGAAAGTTTTTATTATATCCCTCTTGGATGCCCATTATATTCGGACTAAATTCATAGCCTAAACCAATTAACATGCTATTTAAAAGACTCTCAAAATAATATAAGTGAGGTACGAGATTTTAATAATTTCTATAAAATAAAACAACACCGTGCTCCAAAAGATATAAGTGAAGCACTAGAGCAACATTTCCTAGCTCAAAAGATATAAGTGAAGCACATAGAGTATTCTAATAAATTCACGATTCAGCGTGTCTCTCTCTAAATATGTGTGCATCAAGAATGATTGTGGAAAACTAAAAAGTAAAGACTCGTATCATACAAGACGCTCCAAGCAAAACACATATCATGTGGTGAATAAAAGTATAGCCTCAAGTAAATTTACCGATGGATTGAAGACGAAAGAGGGGATGCCTTCTGGGGCATCCCCAAGCTTAGCCTCTTTGGTATACTTGAATATGGCTTGGGGTGCCTTGGGAATACCCAAGCTTAGGCTCTTGCCACTCCTTATTCCATAATCCATCAAATCTTTACCCACAACTTGAAAACTTCACAACACAAAACTCAACACAAAACTCATGAGATCCGTTAGTATAAGAAAAATAAATCACCACTTTAGGTACTGTTGTGAACTCGTTATTTATTTATATTGGTGTAATATTTACTGTATTCCAACTTCTTCATGGTTCATACCCCCCGATACAACCCATAGATTCATCAAAATAAGCAAACAACACAAAGAAAACAGAATCTTTCAAAAACAGAACAGTCTGTAGAAATCTATAAACATCGAATACTTATGTAACTCCAAAAATTCTAAAAAAATAGGACAATCAAGGAAATTTGTATATAAATCTTTTGTAAAAATTACAGACCAAAAGCACATTCCAGTGGATTTAAAAAATTCCTGGACTTAGAGCGGAAGTTTCTGCTTTTCAGCAAAATCAACTTGCAAACACCGTAGACCACCCCAAAGGTCTTACTTGGCTCAAACACTAATTAAAACAAGAAAACACAATTATTACAAAGGTAATATTGTGTTCAGAACTCAAAACCGGAAGCATAAAAATAAAATTGGGTTGCCTCCCAACAAGCGCTATTGTTTAACGCCCCTAGCTAGGCATAATGCAATAGATCTAGGTATTGTCATAATAGTAAGGGAGATCATCAATGCTCATCTCATACTCCCTTCTTTCAGCAGAATGTTTCCTTTGTGGCAAGAAAAATTAATCAAAATGGCTAAATTTAATAGGATAAGGATCCTTAAGATCAAGTATGGGAGGAACAGGTTCCTCCTTCGGCCCTCTATGGTGTATAATCAATTCATCATTGTAGGCTTTCCTCTCGTGGAAGGTCATAAGTCTATCTCGTAGTATGAACTCTAATCCATTATTTTGTACAGCAAAATTATCATTGAGTTTAGAAATCTTATCAACCAAAACCTCAATAGGAACCCTTTTTCTCAAATTTTTGTTATAAGCAACATAATCCGGAGACTGCAATCTCATTATTTCTTCTTGATTAAAAAGGATCTCCTCTATGGGGGGACATCCACCATTAATTTTATAATGAGCAAAAATTTCACTAGCCTCTTTCATGCTGAATCTAAACTTTTGGGCTATAAATATAGTGGCGGCATGCTTAACGGAAGCAAGCTAAATATTAGAGAACTCAAGAAAAATCATTTGTATGCAAGGATGCATTTGGAAACATTGCCTCTCAAGTTAAATTATTAGTAGTGCTATGGCGTCCGCAAGACTATTAGTTTTATTGAGGCTAGACCCTCCTAAAGTAGGTAGCGTACCAGCACAAGTAAAGAAATCTTGAATAACACCTTTTCCAATAATATTGCCGCTACCTATGCGGAATTTTTTTGTATGCTTAATAGTAGGTTATCTATGAGAATCATTATTCTCTTCAAGATTATTACTATCCTTTTCAATGTAAACCTCCCTAGATTGAGACATGGTGGCAACGAATAGATCTAGAACACAAGCAATCACCAGAAAAGACGAACGGAAGAAGGGCGAATAAAAAGGCTAATCTTTTTGGTATTTGCTGAAAATCATTTTAGAAGTGGAGGAGAGGAAAACGAGAGGCAAATGTCAAATAAAGTAAATGCAAGAAATGAGTTTGTGATGGGTACTTGGTAAGCTTAATCTTGCTATGTATCCTCCCCGGCAACAGCGCCAGAAATCCTTCTTGCTACTTCTTGAGCTTGCGTAAGTTTTCCCTTGAAGAGGAAAGGGTGATGCAGCAAAGTAGATAAGTATTTCCCTCAGTTTGTTGAGAACCAAGGTATCAATCGAGTAGGAGGAACAAGCAAGGCCCCAATCTTAGCACCTACACAAACAATCAAACACTTGCACCCTGCACTAAAAAGGGGTTGTCAATCCCTTCACGGTTATTTGCAAGGATGAGATCTGATAGAGATAGATATAAAAGACTGACGGAACTAAAAGTAAAAAAAAAGTAAATAAATGGCAGCAATGTATTTTTGGTATTTTTGGTTTATAGATCTGAAAGTATAATATGGAAAATAGACCCGGGGGCATAGGTTTCACTAGAGGCTTCTCTCATGAAGGAAAATAATACGTTGGGTGAACAAATTACTGTCGAGCAATTGATAGAAAAGCGAATATTATGAAGATATCCAAGGCAATGATTATGCATATAGGCATCACGTCCGTGTCAAGTAGACCGAAACGATTCTGCATCTACTACTATTACTCCACACATCGACCGACTCTTGCCTGCATCTAGAGTATTAAGTTCAAGAAGAATAGAGTAATGCATTAGGTAAGATGACATGATGTAGTGGGATAAACTCAAGCAATATGATGAAAAACCCATTTTTTATCCTCGATGGCGACAATGCAATACGTGCCTCGCTACCCCTACTTAGTCACTACGTAAGCACACCGCAAGATTGAACCCAAAACTGAGCACTTCTCCCATTGCAAGAATTACCAATCTAGTTGGCCAGACCAAACCAATAACTCGAAGAGACTTGCTAAGATATGACATCATGCATATAAGAATTCAGAGAAGATTCAAATAATATTCATAGATAATATGAACATAAACCCACAATTAATCGGATCTCGACAAACACACTTCAAAAGAGTATTACAGCGGATAGATCTCCATGAAGATCATGAAGAACATGATATTGAAGAACAAAGAGAGAGAAGAAGCCATCTAGATACTAGTTATGGACCCGTAGGTATGTGGTAAACTTCTCACGCATCATCGGAGAGGCAATGGAGTTGATGTAGATGCTCTTTGTGATCGATTCCCTCTCCGGAAGATTATCGAAAAAGGCTCCCAGAATGGATCTCACGAGAACAAAGGCTCCGGGCGGCGGAAAAGTATTTTTTGGTGTCTTTCTGGTATTGGGGGATATTTGGGAATTTATAGGACGAATATTAGTGTTATGAGGCATGTAGGGGGCCCACAAGCCAAGGGCATGCCCCCTAGGGCGCGCCCTGCAGGCTTGTCGTCTCCCGGTAGTTCTCGTGCCCCCTTCTCCAAGTCTGGCAGGTTTCTTATGGTCCAAGAAAATCATTTCGTAGATTTTATTCTGTTTGGACTCCGTTTAATATTCCTTATCTGCAATACTCAAAAACATGAAAAAAACAGAAACTGACACTAGGCTCTAGGTTAATAGTTTAGTCCCAAAAATAATATAAAATAGCATATTAATGCATATAAAACATCCAAAACAGATAATATAATAGCATGGAACAATCAAAAATTATAGATACGCTGGAGACGTATCACTGCTGAAGCTTAATATATTGCTCCTGGCGCGTGTCGTACGGAGCTTCTCTGGATGAAGCAAACTCTCAAGGACTACGACATCAATGAGAAGAAAGTACCTCTATACTGCGACAATGATAGTGCTATTAAGATTGCCTACAACCCAATACAACACTCGAAGACAAAGCACATTCAGATATGACATCATTTTCTTCGTGATCATGTGTTCAAGGGTGACATCGTCATTGAATATGTGAAGTGAGAAGAGCATTTGGCTGTTATCTTCATGAAGCCTTTTGATGAGAAGAGGTTTTACAAGCTGTGGTGTAAGCTAAATATCTTAGAATCCTCAAATGTCAACTGAATGGACACACATCCTAACGCTTATGCATGTAGATGACTTTGATGCACAACACATGAAGTAACATTTGTCTTCAACTCATAAAGACATACACCCTAAGTGTGAATACATTAACAAAGAATATGACTTCAGAGCGCCGCGATAATTGTGCGTCGTGTCTGGGTCAAACATTCGTATATGATGGGTAATGCCACCACCCCTCATGAAGACATTGTTTTTATCTTCGTATTTTCATCTATGTCTTCAGAGATTTGAGTTTATCTTCGAATTTGGTGTTTGTATTTGAACTTGAACACTTGTCATTTGAATATGTCGTATGAGACACTATGGAGTTTTGTCCTCTACAACATCTTGCATATGGTTATATCTTCAGCTTTTACCTAGGCAAATGTGATCGGACCTTTACACCTCATCTATGCTTATCTCTCCTAACACTGTTTAATTCCAGTCATATGCATTCTAATTGACACATGTTGATTGTCTTCGCATCATCCTTGTTTACCGAAGACAAATCCAACCAAGAAGTTAAAACGTTTTTCACACATATCTTCCTACCGCCTAAAACACCAAAATTCCCGCGCGTGGCGCAATAGATCGGGATAGTGGGTTGTCAGACGTGTTGCATACTTTCCACGTGCCCCACCAAGCCAAATAGTCTCGGGAAAATCCATCCAAAAAATATCGGATGTTCATGTTTCAGCCCATCCTTATAAATACAAAGCCCTGAGCTCCATTATTACTCTTACCTCTCCATCTCTGCCTCCTAGCTCCAAACCCTAGCGCCGTCGTTGGATTCGATCGTTGTTGAAGAAGAAGCGCTTGGATGTCGCGACTTCCTCGTTGACGTACTCACGTCGGTCGCTACCACCTTCATCCGCCACCACCGTAGTTGTCTTCCACCACCAAGCTAGGGTGTGACAGATTGAACTGCTCGACCTCTTTGCCTCATCGAATAGTTCTTCTCGTTCTTCACCGTGGTAAATAATTGCTAAGTTTTACCACTCGTTTGATCTTAAAAGTTACCATAAATCTTCGAAAGTTGTTTTCCCACTATAGATCCAACAACTTTCAACACATCTCCTTATTTGCTCAATACTTTTACTTGTGCTAAAATTATGGGTTGATTTCTCACTTGTGCAAATTCTCGGACTTGTACAAATCTGAAACCACCTTATCTTGAGCAAAAGTGAAAGTCTTCGATGAATGAGGTCAATATCTCTAGACAATGTTGTATCTTCAAAATCTTCTGAGAAGGCATATGACCTCGTCTATTCCCCCGCATCTCTAATTCTTTCACAGCTACATGTCCGCGGTAGAATCACTAGGATCTCATAGTCTGAATTTGTTTGCAGACTATTTGCAGATACATCTGGACTCACGTGGAGCCTGCTCTCATCTGAACCCATCTGTGAAGTATTTGACCAAGTCGAAGACAATGGCCAAACATAACACTCCCAGGAAGGGTGGAAGAGAAAGACGTATGAACACTGCCAAAGATCTTCAACCAGATCTATATGAAATGTACAAGTCTGACTTCGGTGAAAATTGCCAACAACGCAAGACTCGGATCCAATGGATCCAAAGATATTGGGTCGAGTAGTGGTTCGATTATCGCTTCGTCACAGATGAATATGCCAAGAAGAACGTCAAGAAGGCTCCTTGGACACATATCATATACAAGAATATGCATCTGAAGACAAAGGCCAAAGCTATACAGATTGGCTTCTACCCATACATGGTACGACACCCAATGCCTCAGCAACGAGATCCATCCAGCATCCTTGGTCGCACTGCGGCAGAGGAAACATCTCATGAGAAAGATCAGCCTCATGTTGCACGTCCAAAGCCAAAGGAGAATGCAAAGGCTTCCAAGACTGAAATTATGAAGGCCACAAAGATTAAGCCTACAAAGGCTTCAAGGCCAAGAGCTTCACCTCAAGCCTTCAGATCCAGACCAGCTGCAGCAGCTGACACGGAGGAAGATTCGCTGACTGAAGCAAAAACATGTTGCTGCCCGTGGGCCGAAGCCATCCTTCTCCTTGATGGATGCTGCTAATATGATTGAGTTGTCTAATGATGAGTATGATGATGAAGCCCTACCAAGGTTGATTCATCAGAAAGAGGAAGAGGAAAAGCATCTCAAAGACTTACCTCTCATTGATGGAAAAATCATATACCAATTCAATGATGAATGGTTTACTGACCCCACTCTCTCCATCGATGTCATGCAACTACCAATAGGTATGAGTGTCACTTTTCAAGGGCCGGTGAGTGAAGAACTCACAACTGCTCAAAAGGTTGTGCAGAAGCGTGAAAAGATTCCCCATGGAAATGATGACTTCAAAACAAATATGCACAAGCTCACAATGAGTCAGATTCAAGGATATCAGCTCTTCATGAAAGATCTGAAGGCTGAAATTCATAAGCGTTGTGCTGCTGTCAAAGGAGCCCTTGAGCGTCTCAAGAACAAGTTTGCGTAGATGGTTAAGGCTCACGATGAGATGCAGAAGCGCAAAGCACTTGGCGAGCCTGCTCTTGACCCCAGAATCATTTGACGGTCAATGCAAGATTTTCTGTCTTCGATCCAGCCTACCTCAACACAGCAAGACATGCCCAACATTGTCTTCCCCGCTGTCTTCTGTGGAACAAGAACACCCCCTCCTTCCTCTGTTGTAACCAACAAGAAGACCAAGAGAGCTAAAACTTAAGCCAGGAAACACAAGCCCGCTCCTGCTTCTGAAGCCCAACGAGTCAAACGACTGAAGACTAAGAAGACAAAGTCTTCGGGTTCGGCACAAGTGCCCAAGCCCCCTCAAGCTCCATATGTCACACAACCTGCTCATGAGGAGCCCCTCCTTGTGATGCTAATCTCAATGGATCCTCCCGCCTCAGAAAATGTTGACAGACAAGTTGTTCTACATGATCCTGCTACCACAGATGCTCCTACAACTCATGATGCACCAACTGCTAACACCACCATAGATGAAGAGATTGCTTCTCGTCAAGTCAATGTTCAAAGAGAGACTGCACCAGTACCTCAACTGGATGCATCAGTGGTGTCATCACCACTGTGCGAAGACAATGAGTATATGGATATTGGCACTCCTCCAAGGCTAGATGTGCGTGATACTGCTCCTGACTCTCCGCCAAGTCCCTTTCCGACAATTGTGGCAAGACTCAGCGAATCACCATTATCACCAATTGAGGATGATGCCCCTGCACGTGTGTTGCCTCTCAAAAGGCTTCGCAAAGTATGAAGGCAAGTCCCTCCCTTGATGCAAAGCATTCCTGAGGATGAAGTGCATGTGACTCTGATTGCATCAGTCGATGAAGTACTTAGGCTTGAAGACATTCCTCGTGATCAACCTGAAGTCGAAGTCAAAGTAGCTGAAGACATTGCTACAGATGATGCTATTGCACCTGATGACCCCCCGGTACCTGCTACAACATCCACCAATGAAAATGTTGAAAACATTGTGATGGCTCGCAACAGGGGAGGACAAATGGTTTCTATCAGATGGCCAAGGCTTGAAGCTCGTGCAAGAATGGGCATGCTGAAAGTGCATGTAGTTCCCATGTGTGGTTTTGGTAATTGATGAAAATCCTAATGTACTAATGTTTGCGTTGAGTTATACATTTGAAGGAATGTTCTATATGCAACACATGAAGAATATTGGATGATTTGAAGTATGCTTGTTCCATGAATATGCAAGAAGGAGCTCGAATGAATTCTAAATGAATGTCATACACATATTGTTGTGCATGCATCAAGGATGAGCTCAATGAGTGAGTCAAATATGATATGATCAAGATGAATTCCATGTGATGAACTAATGTGATCTATGTGGAGTTCATTAAGGATCTCAGACATTCTCATGCTTTGGATTATGGTTTCAGCCATGATGGATAAAGATCTTGAGAGAATAGTTAAAGAGAAGAATTCTACATATGTCTTGAAAATAGGATCATGATGAGCTCATATGTTGTATAATGAATACGAGCAAGTTATAGCCAATACGAGATTCATGGAGAAACTTGATATGGTCATGGTGAATTGAGATATTGCTAATCATTTCTTAAAGCAATGAAGCCTGACAAGAAACCAATGGGGCCTTCAAGGCATCAAGATTAATCATGGATCTAAGATAACTGTTGACCAAGATGAAGATCAAAGAGTTAACTCAAAGTTGGTCATCACACAAGCGCAAATGATGTACCACATGGGATCTTGTGGTATGGTAAGTAATTGTCAATTGCACGTTGTGTACTAACCCATACTATGTGTTGTCTATGTCTATACGGGTTATGTAATTCTCATGGGCTCGCATCAAGAGAGAGATTCCAAGTGTCCATGAGATGTTGACATCAAGGGTTCATGATCATGTTTGACAAGGACAAGTTCAAGATAACCATTTCTAAGGATTACGTGCTTGAAGCTTGTGGATGTTCACATGATAGACAAATAAAGATGAATACAAAGCAAGGCTTTCCACATTGTGTATGGGAGAGCTACTTGAATACGTCATCAATGTATTGCCTTCAGCTTGATCCAAGAAGAAACAATAACATCAAGCTCAAGTCTAAGGCCTGACTCAAAGTTATTAGTTCCTTTGACGTTAGTGGTGCGGAGTGATGATCACCGAATAAATATATACACTCAGGTATGGATTATCGGTAGCTATGTAGGGTAGCTCTTTTATGATCTTGAGTTTTAGGGATCCCGCACTATTAAGAGGGGATCACTGGGTCTCGCAAGAAACTTGCTCAAAACTCTAGGAAATTCCACTATCTCTATCTTCCTGGTTGGTGTGCTCTTGTTCGGTTGTCCGGTGGTTCTCAGATGTCCATACCCCGGATGGACGACGCCGTTCGGAAATCCAGAGCCAGCCAACAGAGTCAAACCTTTGGACTTCTGGCCCCTCCGGTTGTCAGACAACTGAACGTTCGGGTACGGTATGATTTCCGTTGCCACCAAACAGATCCAAAATGTCGGACTTTCGACCCTTCCGGGCGACCATGTCCCGGACGGCCGATGCCTTTCGGTCGTCCGTGCGCTGTTCACTTTTTCACCTGATGCTGACCTAATATCTTATGTGTCCTCGGATGACCGACGTCCTCCGGAAGACTGTATGCTGATTACCTCTCCACCAAACACTATGGTAATCAGATACCTTATGCATCTTTCGGACAATCGTGAGCTATCGAACGTCCGGCAACTTCACTGCATAAGTGGCTCCAACGGTCACCTTTGTGCCGCCACTATATATAGTTTTCTCCCACCTTGAGTGGGAGGTGTGAAATACAGCCAAAAGATTCCAATAACAACTTTATTTCTCACTCCCATTTGCCTACACCGAAAGCTAGATCCCAAGTGCATTTGTGAGTGCCTTTGAGGGTTGCTCCAATCAAAAGATAGATCGTCTCCCTCTCCTCCTCTCAACCCAATCTATTTGTGATTTGAGCAAGTTTTGAGCAGTCATCGTGATCTTGTTACTCTTGGAAGTTGGAGAATCCTAGGCGGTAGGAGTTCTTCGGAGAGGAATCAAACCGTTGTGATTACCCTCGGAAAGTTTGTAAGGGTTTGGAAACCACCTCAAAGGCTTACCAATGGTGGTTAAGAAACGCCTTCGTGGTGTTGTCTCAAAGGGAGAATAGGGTGAGCCTTCGTGGCGTTGGTTTGCCTTCGTGGTAACGTCCACCTCTCTAACAGTGACTAGCTTCCCTCTAAGGAAGTGAACATCGGGATACATCCTCGTCTCCGTGACTTCGGTTATCCCTAACCCTAACTCCTTGCTTGTGGCTTACCTTGGTTACTTGAGCATACATTCACTACATATTGTTGTCCACATTATATTGTGGTGGCTATTTCCCTATAAAGATTAATCAGTCGGGCCTACACTTTATATCCCGCAGTTCATACTTGCTACTATTGATATATCTTGAGTTTGGCGTGATTTGCTAACTTGTGTCATACACTTACACATCTTGTGATACTTCTCAAGTAAGTTTGTGTAACTTACTTCTGCTTGTGAGTAATCTTGTTGTGATTCATCTTGGTAGAACAAGTTCTTGGTGCATGTAGTTGAGCCTAGTATATTTAGGATTTGTGCTTGAAAAGTATCCTCTTAGTTTATTTCTGCATTAGGATTAAGCCAAATCCATAGAAGTTTTTAAAATGCCTATTCACCCCCCCTCTAGGCGACGTCATGGTCCTTTCACCTGCAATATGAATTCAACATGTTTCGATGTCCATGAGTTATGAAGCCTATGCACAGGCTTCCAAGCATTTGCCAACAAGGTGTCAGCCGTCAAATTCTCTTTAGTGTCCAGCGCTTCAGATTGAACAACACTTTTTTTGATTCAGACGGGAATCCATACTTGAAGCCAAAGATTCAATCTGACCAGTTGTCGAGCATGCTTCAAAGAGATCACTACACTACTATGCTCTATGGCCAAAACCGGAATTTCCCTCACAAGCATATCAGCTTTGAAGCAATGAGTGGTATTCCATGCTTTGATCAAGCCCTCGATTGCCTTCAAGATGTTGGATTGCTGCCTTTTTCACTGATCATGAAAACTGGAATGAAGAAGTGATTCTTCAATTTCATGCAATGCTACTTCTTGAGCTTGCGTTGGTTTTCCCTTGAAGATGGAAGGGTGATGCATCAAAGTAGATACGTGTTTCCCTAAGTTTGTTGAGAACCAAGGTATCAATCGAGTAGGAGGAACAAGCAAGGCCCCAATCTTAGCACCTACACAAACAATCAAACACTTGCACCTAACACGAAAAAAGGGTTGTCAATCCCTTCACGGTTATTTGCAAGGATGAGATCTGATAGAGATAGATATAAAATATTGCTAGAACTAAAAGTAAAACAAAAGTAAATAAATGGCAACAATATATTTTTGGTATTTTTGGTTTATAGATGTGAAAGTATAATATGGAAAATAGACCCGGGGGCCATTGGTTTCACTAGAGGCTTCTGTTAGAGCATATATCTCCATATGTGGTTTTGGTAATTGATGACAATTCCAATGGACTAATGGTTGCCTTAAGTTATATTTATAGGATTTGTCCATAGGCACCTCTTGAAGTCCATCTGTTGGGTTCAAGGAGTTTATATGATGACTGTTGCGGCAACAAAAGTCCTTCCTTGGCGCTAGGAATTCTTCTTGTTACTTCTCTCGTTTGCGTCGGTTTTTCCCTTGAAGAGGAAAGGGTGATGCAGCACAGGAGCAGTAAGTATTTCCCTTAGTTTGAGAACCAAGGTATCGATCCAGAAGGAGGGCCTCGTCAAGTCCAGAGTACTTGCGCAAATACAAACAAGCTTGCACCCAACGCTTCAAAGGGGTTGTCAATCCCTTCAAGATTATTTGAAAAGTGAGATCTGAAGGTGGAAAGTGCAACGAAGTAAAAAGTGTAAGGCTGAAAATATGGTGTGGAGTAGACCCTCGGGGCCATAGTGTTCACTAGAGGCTTCTCTCATAATAGCAAATATCACGGTGGGTGAACAAATTACTGTCGAGCAATTGATAGAACCGCGCAAAGTCATGACGATATCTAAGGCAATGATCGTACATATAGGCATCACGTGCGAGACAAGTAGACCGATACTTTCTGCATCTTCTACTATTACTCCACACATCGACCGCTATCCAGCATGCATCTAGTGTATTGAGTTCATGACGAACAAAGTAACGCTTTAAGCAAGATGACATGATGTAGAGGGATAATCTCAAACCAATGATGAAAGCCCCATCTTTTTACCCTTGATGCCAACAACATGATGCATGCCTCGCTACCCCTTCTGTCACTGGGTGAGGTCACCGCACGGTATGAACCCAAAACCAAGCACTTCTCCCATTGCAAGAATCATAGATCTAGTTGGCCAGACAAAACCCACAACTCGAAGAGAATTACAAGGATATGAAACCATGCATAAGAGAGATCAGAAGAAACTCAAATAAGATTCATAGATAATCTGATCATAAATCCACAATTCATCGAATCTCGACAAACACACCGCAAAAGAAGATTACATCGGATAAATCTCCATGAAGATCATTGAGAACTTTGTATTGAAGATCCAAGAGAGAGAAGAAGCCATCTAGTTACTAGCTATGGACCCGTAGGTCTATGGTGAACTACTCACACATCATCGGAGAGGTCATGGTGTTGATGAAGAAGCCCTCCGTGTCCGAATCCCCCCTCCGGCAGGGCACCAGAACGTGCCCCAGATGGGATCTTGCGGAGACAGAAGCTTACGGCGGCGGAAAAGTACTTTCGATGATCTCCTGATTTTTTTGGGATTTTTAGGGAATTTATAGGCGCAACCCCTAGGTCAGGGGGCGCTCAGGGGGCCCACAAGCCTGGGTGGCGCGGCCTACCCCCTTGGCTGCGGGATGGGGGCTTGTGGGGCCCCTGAGGCTCCCCTGCCTTGGCTCCCAAGCTTCCCGATCTTCTTTCGTTCCAGAAAAAATCTTTTCGGGGATTTTCTTCCGTTTGGACTCCGTTTCAAAATCTCCTCTAAAAGGGGTCAAAAACATGGAAAAAACAGGAACTGGCACTTGACACTGAGTTAATAAGTTAGTCCCAAAAAATATATATATGGCATGCAAAACATCCAAAGTTTGACAAGATAATAGCATGAAACCATCAAAAATTATAGATACGTAGGAGACATATCAAGAATCCCCAAGCTTAACTCCTGCTCGTCCTCGAGTAGGGAAGTGATAAAGAATGAATTTTTGATGTGGAATGCTACCTAGCATAGGTGTCCTTTGCAACTTCTTTCACGTGACATGAATGTTCAGATCCGTAAGATTCAAAACAATAGTTTGCTATTGACATGAAAACAGTAATACTTCAAGCAAACTAACAAAGTAATCATGAACTTTCAAAATAACATGGCCAAAGAAAGTTATCCCTACAAAATCATATAGTCTGGCTATGCTGCATCATCCTCACACAACTAATGTAAATCATGCACAACCCCGGTATTGGCCAAGTAATTGCTTTCGCACTCTTACTTTCTCAAACTTTTTATAACTATCACGCAATACATGAGCGCGAGCCATGGATATAGCACTATAGGTGGAATAGAGTGTGGTGGTGGTTGTGAGACAAAAAGGGAGGAGATAGTCACATTGACTCGGCGTATCAATAGGCTATGGAGATGCCCATTATTAGATATCAATGTGAATGAGGAGGGATTCCCATACAAGATATGTATTAGAGCTATAAGTATGTGAAAGCTCAAATGGAGAACTAGTGGGTGTGCATCCAACTTGCTTTCTCACGAAGACCTAGGGCAATTTTGAGGAAGCCCATCATTGGAATATACAAGCCAAGTTATATAATGAAGATTCCCACTAGCATATGGTAGTGACAAAGCAAGAAGCTCTCAATCATGAAGAACATGGTGCTATCATGAAGCACAAGTGTGGAAAAAGATAGCAGCATTGTCCCTTCTCTCTTTTTTTCATTTGGGCTCTTAGGCCTCTCTTTTTTCCTTGTCTTTTCTCTTTTTTTTGTTTTTGGGTTCTTTCGCCTCTTTTTTTTTCTTTCCTCACATGGGACAATGCTCTAATAATGATGATCATCACACTTTTATTTACTCATGGCTCAAAGATCAGAATGATGATGACTCCATAGGAAATGCCTCCGACAGTGTACCGGGATGTGCAACGATCTAGCATGGCGTATGACGTTGAAACATCTCGCTAGCTATCTTACGATCATGCAATGGCAATATGAGAGTGACAGCACAAGTCATGAGACGGAACGGTGGGATTTGCATGGCAATATATCTCGGAATGGCTATGAAAATGCCATAGTAGGTAGATATGGTGGCTGTTTTGAGGAAGGAATTTGGTGGGTTTGTGTACCGGCGAGAATTGCACGGCACTAGAGAGGCTAGCAATGGTGGAAGGTGAAAGTGCATCTATACCATGGGCTCACATTAGTCATGAAGAACTCACATACTTGTTGCGAAAGTTTTTATTAGAAATCGAAACAAAGTGCTAAACGCATACTCTGAGGGGAAGGGTTGGTAGGTGTAAACCATCGCGCGATCCCGACCTCAACACAAAGGATGGCAATCAATAGATCAATTATGCTCCGACTTCCTAACATAGCAGTTCACCATACGTGCATGCTACGGGAATCACTAACTTCAACACAAGTATTTATAGATTCACAACACCCTACTAACATGACTCTTAATATTACCAAATCCATGTCTCAAAACTACTTGAGAGGAATCAAAACTTCTCTTTCTATTCAATGCACATGAAGATGGAGGTTTTTGCATCCTCTTTGGGTATCTATCACTTTTGGGACTACTTTCATAGCATAAGCCAACTACCAAATTACGCACCGCCGTGCTCTAAAAGATATAAGTGAAGCACATAGAGCAAAAGTATCTATCTCAAGAAGATATAAGTGAAGCACTATGAGCAAAGGTATCTACCTCAAAAAGATATAAGTGAAGCACTATGAGAATTCTAGCAAAATCACGATGAGTGCATGTCTCTCTCTCTCAAAAAGGTGTGCAGCAAGGATGATTGTGACACAACAAAAGGAAAAGACTCCTACGATACAAGACGCTCCAAGCAAAACACATATCATGTGGTGAATAAAAATATAGCTCCAAGTAATGTTACCGATGGATTGAAGACGAAAGAGGGGATACCTTCCCGGGGCATCCCCAAGCTTAGGCTTTTTGGTGTCCTTGAATTTGGCTTGGGATGCCTTGGGCATCCCCAAGCTTGAGATCTTTCCACTCCTTATCTCTTTGTCCATGAGAACATCACCCAAAACTTGAAAACTTCACAACACAAAACTTAAACAGAAACTCGTGATAACATTAGTACAAGAAAACAAACTACCACTTCTTTTGGTATTGTAGCAAACTTGAATTCTATATATATTGATGATGGGCTACTGTATTCTCACTTTTCCAAGGCTAGTACCCCCCGATACTAACCATAGTTTCATCAAAACAAGCAACCAACTCAACAAAAACAGAATCTGCCAAAAACAGACTAGTCTGTAGCAATATGTATACTTCGTATACTTCTGGTACCTCAAAAACTCTAAAAGATGACAACGGCCTGGGAAAAATGCATATAAACCAGCAGCAAAAAGAATCAACTCAAATGCTCCTTCTGAATAAAAACGAAAAATCATCTCGTGAGCGAAAAGTTTCTGTCTTTTTCCAGCATGATCAAACAACCATTACCAAGACTAGTCATAAAGGTTTTGCTTGGCTCGAACACAAAAAGAAACACAAAATACACAATAATAACAGAATTATGATGGTGTGGATGCAACAAAACAGAAATAAAAAGAAATAAATTCATTGGGTTGCCTCCCAACAAGCGCTATTGTTTAACGCCCATAGCTAGCCATTGATAATTCAATGATGCTCACATAAAAGACAAGAATTGAAGCACAATGAGAGCATCATAAAGCATGTGAAAATCACATCTAAGTCTAACATACTTCCTATGCATAGGGATTTTATAGGAAAACAGATTGTCAAGACAACCAATAGTTACCATATGCAAGGAAGAAGAAAGAGACAATAGCAATCTCAACATAACGAGAGGTAATTTGGTAACATGAAAGTTTCTACCACAATATTTTCCTCTCTCGTAGAAATTATATGTGGGATCATAATCAAATTCAACAATATAGCTATCACAAAGGATATTCTTTTCATGATCCACATGCACGCAAAGTTGACGATCTTCAAAAATAGTGGGATTATCATCAACTAAAGTCATGACTTCTCCAAACCCACTTCCAATATTATTGTAAACATCATAATCATCATGACGGTTAAACCAATTTTCAAGATCATAAGAAAAATTATCACCCCGATCACGATCATTGCAACAAGTAGTGGACATAGCAAAACTAGCATCCCCAAGCTTAGGGTTTTGCATATTTTTAGCATGATTGACACTAATAGGATTTATAGTGAAACCATTGCAATCATGCTTTTTATTCAAGGAGCCCTCGTGAATCACTTCAGATTCACGCATCTCAAGCAAAACTCCAAAAAGATAGTCAAGTGCACTCAACTCACTAGTAATTGGATCAACATAATTGGATCTCTTAAAGAGATTAGCAAGTGGATGAGGATCCATATCAATAGATTTTCAGCAAGCGAAGATGCAAGCATATTGAAGGCACATAGCACACAAGCGAACAGAAAGCAAGCAAAAGAAAAGGGCGAACGAAAAAGGCAAACGAAAGAGGCAAATTGGTGAAGTGGGGGAGAGGAAAACGAGAGGCAACTGGAAAACAAAGTAAATGCAAGAGATGAGTTTGCGACACCTACTTGGATGAGTTCTTGACTTGATCCTCCCCGGCAATGGCGCGAGAAATTCTTCTGCTGCGGCAAAAAAAGTCCTTCCTTGGCGCTAGGAATTCTTCTTGTTACTTCTCTAGTTTGCGTCGGTTTTTCCCTTGAAGAGGAAAGGGTGATGCAGCACAGGAGCAGTAAGTATTTCCCTCTGTTTGAGAACCAAGGTATCGATCCAGAAGGAGGGCCTCGTCAAGTTCAGAGTACCTACGCAAACACAAACAAGCTTGCACCCAACGCTTCAAAGGGGTTGTCAATCCCTTCAAGATTGTTTGCAAAGTGAGACCTGAAGGCGGAAAGTGCAACGAAGTAAAAAGTGTAAGGCTGAAAATATGGTGTGGAGTAGACCCTGGGGGCCATAGTGTTCACTAGAGGCTTCTCTCATAATAGCAAATATCACGGTGGGTGAACAAATTACTGTCGAGCAATTGATAGAACCGCGCAAAGTCATGACGATATCTAAGGCAATGATCATACATATAGGCATCACGTCCGAGACAAGTAGACCGATACTTTCTGCATCTACTATTATTACTCCACACATCAACCGCTATCCAGCATGCATCTAGTGTATTGAGTTCATTGCGAACAGAGTAACGATTTAAGCAAGATGACATGATGTAGAGGGATAATCTCAAACCAATGATGAAAACCCCATCTTTTTACCCTTGATGGCAACAACACGATGCGTGCCTCGCTACCCCTTCTGTCACTGGGTGAGGTCACCGCACGGTATGAACCCAAAACCAAGCACTTCTCCCATTGCAAGAATCATAGATCTAGTTGGACAGACAAAACCCACAACTCGAAGAGAATTACAAGGATATGAAATCATGCATAAGAGAGATCAGAAGAAACTCAAATAAGATTCATAGATAATCTGATCATAAATCCACAATTCATCGGATCTCGACAAATACACCGCAAAAGAAGATTACATCGGATAGATCTCCATAAAGATCATGGAGAACTTTGTATTGAAGATCCAAGAGAGAGAAGAAGCCATCTAGTTACTAGCTATGGACCCATAGGTCTATGGTGAACTACTCACGCATCATGGGAGAGGTCATGGTGTTGATGAAGAAGCCCTCCGTGTCCGAATCCCCCCTCCGGCCGGGCACCAGAACGTGCCCCAGATGGGATCTTGCGGAGACAGAAGCTTGCGGCGGCGGAAAAGTACTTTCTATTATATCCTAATTTTTTGGGATTTTTAGGGAATTTATAGGCGCAACCCCTAGGTCAGGGGGCGCTCAGGGGGCCCACAAGCCTGGGTGGTGCGGCGTACCCCCTGGCTGCGGGGTGGGGCTTGTGGGGGCCCCTGAGGCTCCCCTGCCTTGGCTCCCAAGCTTCCCGATCTTCTTCCGTTCTAGAATAAATATTTTCGGGGATTTTCTTCCGTTTGGACTCCATTTCAAAATCTCCTCTCAAAGGGGTCAAAAACATGGAAAAAACAGGAACTCACACTTGGCACTGAGTTAATAAGTTAGTCCCAAAAAATATATAAAAGGCATGCAAAACATCCAAAGTTTGACAAGATAATAGCATGAAACCATCAAAAATTAGAGATACGTTGGAGACGTATCAATGACCAAGATGGTATTCAAGGTATTATCCAAAGAATGCTCATAGAGACACAAGGTTGATCAAGATCTCAGACAAAGAGTAAATCAACATGATCAACACACAAAGCGTACAAGATGTACCGAGAGGGATCAAGTGATCCCATGGTATGGTAAGCATTGTCCATTACGTGTTTGTGTACTAAACCATGGTCTTCGTGAGAGTTCTATGTGGGGGTTAGGTGTGTTTCCATGGGCTTGCGTCAAAAGGAAGATCTCATACAACCCATGAAGGATGACGTCAAGTGGTGATCGACATCAAGATTGCAGTATGCAAGTTAAAGTGGATCAGCACGAATATATCATGCTTGAAGCTTGCCGTCCATTGTGGTGGCAATGGACTTGTGAAGATATGCTGAAGAGTGGCTCACCCATAGTGAGTATGGGGGAGAAATCAACTAGTCTTCATCAAGCCAATGCAATCAAGAAAGGTGGTCATCTTGAGGAAGCCAAGATCATCATCATCTAGCTCAAGAGGTCGAGGTGCAAGGTATAGGTTTGCCCTTGATAGGTTTTCTGTTTTAGGATAGATTGTTGCATTGTCAAGGGGGGCTCTCAAGTGAGTAGCTTGATCGTATCGTTCGTTGAGAGCTCAAACCATTTGCATCCTTACATCATACTTCTTGGTTCTTATTTGGTTTTTCTCTTTGTGAGTTTTAGAGCTTATGGTCATCTTCATGACAAGCTCGAGTTCATCGAAAACGGAGTCCATATGCAACTACCATGATGTTTTCGATGTTGGAGTTTTTGCCGGTTCTTCATTCATAGAGGTCTAACATCTCTATATCATTGGAATTTTCATATCTCCATGATAGCTCTTGTTGTCCTGAATCCAATAAGCTTGGGTTTGCTCGATTCAGAGCTCGTATGTAAAAGTTATGGTTGTTTCAGTGGCGAGCGGTAGTACCGCTGGACCTAGCGGTAGTGCCATTAGAGCTGGCGGTAGTACCGCTGGCTTTAGCGATAGTACCGCTAGAGCTGGCGGTAGTACCGTTGTCCCAGCGGTAGTACCGCCCCTGGTCAGCGGTAGTACCGCTCCAGGACTTTAGTACCGTCATCCTTGCGGTTGTACTACGTCGGACTTTTTGCGAAGACTTTCTTGGCGGTGGTTGGCCTGGTAGTATCTTTGCGCTACCATGGGCTCAGCGGTAGTACCGCTGCAGCCAACGGTAGTACTGCTGGAGGGTCAGCGGTAGTACCGCTGGGCTCGGGCTGTAAGTGGGGGTAACGGTCTGATTACTTCCCCCACTATATAAAGGGGGTCTTCTTCCCCTTGGCTTTATCCATCTGTTGAGCTCGTGTTCTTCCCCCATTGTTGACCTTCTTAGAGCTTGCTAACTCTCAATCCCTCCAATGGTTCTTGCTAGTTCTTGAGGGAAAAGAGAGAGGAGATCTAGATCCACATCTCCACCAATCACTTTCTCCTCTATGTGAGGGGAACCCCTTGGATCTAGATCTTGGAGTTCTTTGTGAGCTCCTTGTTCTTCCTCTCATATTTCTCCATAGCTTTTGTTCTTGTGGAGGGATTTGAGTGTGATGGACTAGACCACTTTGTGTGTTCTTGCCATTGCATGAGTTGCATCGGTTTGAGTTCTCCACGGTGATACGTGGAAGTGAACTTTGAGAAGCTTATTACCTTTGGTACTTAGTACCCTAGATATTGTTCTTCGTGGATGCTTTGGCGTCCTAGATGCTTGGTGGTGTCTCGGAGCTCAATTATTGTGGTGTAAAGCTCCGGGCAAGCATCGGGGTCTCCAATTAGGTTGTGGAGATTGCCCCGAGCAATTTGTACGGGTACCGGTGCCCGCCCCCAAGGTTTGCCATTTGTACGGGTTCGGTGACCGCCCCCAAGGGTCTCTTAGTGGAATCACGGCATCTTGCATTGTGCGAGGGCATGAGGAGATTACGGTGGCCTTAGTGGCATCTTGGGGAGCATTGTGCCTCCACACCGCTCCAACGGAGATTAGCATCCACAAGGGTGTGAACTTCGGGATACATCATCGTCTCTATGTGCCTCGGTTATCTCTTACCCGAACCCTTTACTTATGCACTTTACTTTGTGATAGCCATATTGTTTATTGTCATATATATTGCTATCACTTAGTTGTTTATCTTGCTTAGCATAAGTTGTTGGTGCACATAG
The DNA here is from genome assembly GCF_904849725.1 of Hordeum vulgare subsp. vulgare. NCBI lineage: Eukaryota > Viridiplantae > Streptophyta > Magnoliopsida > Poales > Poaceae > Hordeum > Hordeum vulgare. Next base: position 558,457,273 of record NC_058524.1, on the reverse strand, counting down.
GTGAGCCTAGTTGTTGTAGGTTTTGTTCTTGACAAATTAAACGTTAGTTTTATTCCGCATTTGTTCAAGCCTAAACCGTAAATATTTTAAAGGACTATTCACCCCCCCCCCTTAGGAGACATCCGCATCCTTTCACCTTCTCTCATGAAGGAAAATAATACGGTGGGTGAACAAATTACTATCGAGCAATTGATAGAAAAGCGAATAATTATGAAGATATCCAAGGCAATGATTATGCATATAGGCATCACGTCCGTGTCAAGTAGACCGAAGCGATTCTGCATCTACTACTATTACTCCACACATCGACCGACTCATGCCTGCATCTAGAGTATTAAGTTCATGAAGAACAAAGTAACGCATTAGGTAAGATGACATGATGTAGAGGGATAAACTCAAGCAAAATGATGAAAACCCCATCTTTTTATCCTCGATGGCAACAATGCAATACGTGCCTCGCTACCCCTACTTTGTCACTGGGTGAGGACACCGCAAGATTGAACCCAAAACTAAGCACTTCTTCCATTGCAAGAATTACCAATCTAGTTGGCCAAACCAAACCAATAACTCGAAGAGACTTACTAAGATACGAAATCATGCATATAAGAATTCAGAGAAGATTCAAATAATATTCATAGATAATCTAAACATAAATCCACAATTAATCGGATCTCGACAAACACACCATAAAAGAGTATTATATCGGATAGATCTCCATGAAGATCATGAAGAACATGATATTGAAGAACAAAGAGAGAGAAGAAGCCATCTAGCTACTAGCTATGGACCTGTAGGTGTGTGGTGAAATACTCATGCATCATCGGAGAGGCAATGGAGTTGATGTATATGCTCTCCGTGATCAATTCCCCCTCCGATAGATTACCGGAAAAGGCTCCCATATTGGATCTCACGGGAACAGAGGCTCCCGGCTGCGGAAAAGTATTTTTTGGTCTCATTCTGGTATTGGGGGAATATATGGGAATTTATAGGACGAAAATTGGGGTTAGGAGGCCTGCAGGGGGCCCACAAGCCAGGGGGCACGACCCCCCTAGGGCGCGTCGTGCAGGCTTGTCGTCTCCCGGCAAGTCTCCTGCCCCCTTCTCCAAGTCTGGCATGTTTCTTATGGTCCAAGAAAAATCATTCTGGAGGTTTTATTCCGTTTGGACTCCGTTTAATATTCCTTATCTGCAATACTCAAAAACATGAAAAAAAAAACAGAAATTGGCACTAGGCTCTAGGTTAATAGGTTAGTCCTGGAAATGATATAAAATAGCACATTAATGCATATAGAACATCCAAAACAGATAATATAATAGCATGGAACAATCAAAAATTATAGATATGTTGGAGACATATCATGCAACACTCCACATCTCTTGCTTTGGAAGAGACCTGAACACATGGAAAATGGATTTCATGATTCGAGATGAACACGTCCAAGCTCCTTCCATGGATTTCTTTGTCACCACACCTCTTGCCGCATCTGGTGAAGACTTAGATCTAAGATCTGCAACATATGTTGAAGCCACTCGCATCATATTTCAGTCACCTTAGCCAAATATGACCGCCATGCTCACCTTGATGAAGCCTTTGGCCCCAGTTGCTGATCTGTCTACAAGCTTCTTCACCAATGATCTTCAGTATCTTCCCGGAACTATCTACCATATTATGCATCATACCATATGGACGATCAAAGGGCATTCATCTTCAAGCAAGCTGCAAGGTGCGTTGAAGACATTGGTCTATAACATTGTCTATGGCATCAGGTTCAATCTTCAAGATCTATTCTTGAGAAACCTAGCTCCCAATAACATCAATCTATTTGAACTCAAAATCTTTGCACCATGGATCATGTGCTTCATTAAGTGCCACACCAATACAACGTTTCTGCCTTTTGCTCGCAATCATGGGATATATCTTCTTGATGTTGAAATCATTCACGAAGACATCTATCCATCCAAGGTAAAGAATCCCATTATTGAAGGTACCATTGGCACATCTGATGGTAAAGGGCTTCACATTCCATATGATCCAGCACGAGCTAGGAACATTGGCTCTTTTAGATGCCCTCAGCCAAGTGTGACTCACACTGAAGCCACTTCTAATGTACTACCACAACCTAGAAGGGAGCGTGCCATCAATGATCGAGAACTTATCGAATCTGTGATTTAGAAACAAGAACGTCATCATGAATGGACATGGAGACAAATGCATGCACTTGTAACTGATATCAATCACATACAGAACCTCTCCACCAAGAACTCTTTTGTTTCCCATGAAAACTACAGGCGTCCTTGGAAGACATCGTCTCTCCTGGCTCAAGTGGATGATCTTCGTGAGGATGGCTTTGCTGAATGCTTAAAATTTGGTGCCCCTCCTCCACCAACGAAGAAATGGCGTAGGACGCCATCCCTCGAAGAATGTGGCTTCTCTTCATCGGTAGAATCAGTCCATGCCAATCTTGCATGTGATGAAGCTAAAGACGTCACTTCCCCTCCCGTACCAACAGCTTGCATCGTCACTGCACCAACTCAACCTCCACCAACCACCACCGACCCAGCTACACCAACGTCTTCACGTCGTGGGGACGAGTAGTGCCAAATGTCTTTGCCCTTTTTTGGTCATTTGATGACAAAGTGGGAGAAGTGGTTGATAGTATTCGAACCGGTCTATATGGGTTGGGTGTTGCTATTTTTGTTAACTTTACAACTCTCATTCCTAACATTTGTGCTTTTGGGTTGTAAAATTTAAGTCCTGATGGACGTCTACACAATCCTGACTTATTGTATCTTTAGGGCTATTTCACTTCATATCATATGCGCTCGAAGTCATTCTAAAGACGCCCTTTTTTATTATGCATTTCATTATCTTCATAATTATCTTCAAATGCAAAGTGATTGCATTCCAAGATATAGGGGGAGATCCCCACTAACTACAACCTGTCATGTGCTTTCACATTCAAAGAAAAATCTTCGTAAGCACAACTTCACGAGGGAGCTCTCTATATTTTGCAATCATAATTTCCAAGTATTTATCTTCACATATTTTTATCCCCGTTGAAAACTTCAACCAGTTTGTCATCAATCACCAAAAAGGGGGAGATTGTAAGTGCATCTAGTGCCACCCTTTGTTGGTTTTGGAGTATTGAAGACAAATGTGGTTGAGGGACTAATGTGTTCATGAGAGTTCACATGATAACACAAATAGAAGCCCCTAGAGATTCGGTTTAACCATCGAAGACGACCCCCAAAAATGTCTGAAGACATTGATGATGACCGAAGTCGTTGGTGGTGCACGAATATAATCAGTTGAAGGTATTGAAACGCGAAGATGAAGTCTTTTGCTATTTTGTTTCTTCTTTCCTGAGTCATAGGAACCACTGTACTGTTAAGTGGGTTCGATGTGATCGAAGTTAGATGCTGACGTAATGCTCAACCCACATTTACCTATGTCTTCGAGCGAAGACAATGAGAGGAAATCTCTTCCAGAGTTGGTTGAGTTAGTATTACTTGTATCCCAAGTAATGTTGTCGTGTGTGCCTTTGAAATCCAACCATTGGAACACGTGTTAGTTCGCCATTGACCCAGGGTCATTTTGGTCATATCAAGTAGGGTTGCCTTTTGGCTATAGATAGCCCACCCCTCCATCATAAGTTGTTGTCTACTCAGAATTGATACAACTGTTGTCGTTTTGAAGCAACCCACCTCGAAGACACTGAGAGAGAGAACTATCATGCAAGGATAAACCCATATACCTAGAGCCAGAGTGTTTGAGAATTACCCAAGTCATTCTGTTCTGAGAGAACTAAAGACTTGTTACACTTGAATACTCTGATCTTCGAGACGGTTAGGCATCGTGGTCTAGTGCATCCAAGAGTCATTGTGGATTGCCGGGTGGCCATGGTTTAGATCAATCCAAGAGTCATTTTTGGATTGACAGGTGACAAAGTTTGTACAGGTTTCAGAAGTCTCCCCTGAAGACTTACCTGAGTGGTTGGGAGTTGTCTCAGAGACTTTGGCTCAAGGAGATCAATGTGAAGACGAGGTTTAAGCCCCCCAACCAGACATATAGTTGTCACAGCAACTGGAACTGGACCAACAAATCCCATATCTTCTCAAGCTACTGGTTCTATCCTTCACTCTCTTTACTCACTGTACTCTGACGCCAGTGCTTGATCATCTCACCCGAAGACATTCTCTGAAGGCATTGCCAACTGTTGTTTATCTTCACACTTCCTAAGTTTATCTGTAATATATCTTAGTGTGCATGATGACTATGTTTTGCATGATTGGATGTTTTTGCAGTATTGCATGCTTTCATAGATCCTTGACACTTATCCCTACCTGATCCCGTATCGCTTCCGCTTAACTTTGAATACATTTACTGTTTTGAAGCTGAAAGTGCGTTATATCAACTAGAGGGGGTGAATAGGAGATTTTTAGAATTTCATCATTGAGGAAATTCCCTTTGAGGAAATTTCTCACTGATGACTAACTTGTAGCAGAAACAGCAAAGGATCAGGGGTGCAAAGTATTACTACATCAGTTTTCAAGATGAAGAATATGAAAAGCAGTTTGCACGGTACACACGCACAGAGAAAACAGGTGAGGACTAACTCGCGTGAAGAATTTGGGGTTGAGGAATTTCACAGAAAATCTTCAGCAAATTCTTCAAAAAGTGACAATGAAAATCTTCAACATACAATATTGAGGAATTGAAAGAGTTGAAGAAATAAAACCCGTTTCACAGTGAAGACAATGGTTGATGACCGAGTTCCAACTGTTATAACAGTTGTACATCTAGTTTGGAGCGGCTTGGTATTGAAACCAAAAGACACACAGTCCCGGCACACAGTCCCTACCATATTCTCCTTGAGCTAAGAACACAGAGTCCTCGCCCAACACTCGTGGTAAGTCTTTAGGGCAGACTTCCAAACACTCACAAACTTGGTCACCCGACGATCCACAATTGACTGCGGATTGCTCTACACCATGACGCCTAACCGTCTGGAGGATGCACTGTCCTCAAAGGTAAAAGGCTTCAGTCCCACATAGGAACAAATTCTTCAGTGATGCTCAATCACTTGGTTTTTGGTTTGTGGTTTGGTGTTTGGGGTATTTCCTCACTAATGATTTACTCTCAAAGACTCTGAGGAATTTGGGTTGCTCTTATGACAAGTGTCAGTTTCTAACGGAGCAGCCAACCAGCTAATGGTTGTGAGGGCGGCTATTTATAGCCTGGGAGCATCCCAACATGATTTGACATTAATGCCCTTAAATAATATGACCGTTGGTGTGTATAAGATCGGTGATGTGGCGCGAATAGCGGCAACGGTCGGGACCCTCAACTGTGAGAGTCCTCATGTCTCTCATATTCCTAACTTGAGGATTTTGGTAGCATTAGGCTTGGGTTGAGCATCATGAGGAAATTCACTCCGAAGTGTTACCATGACCCCCTTTAATAGTACGGTGTTCATATGACTCAAGAGTGAAGAAAATGAAATAGAAAGAATAAATCTTCACGCTTCAAGGTCTTCGGGTCGTTTTTTTCAGGACACCGAATTCCTAATCTTCAATATATTCATGAGGAATATCAATTTCATTGCAATATCTTCGCGATCAAAGTCTTCAGCAGAAGACCAATTTCTTCAGCCGAAGATATACATTTTAGGGGTCAATATTCATCGAATATTTCAAACTCCTCAGTGACTTATAGATCATGTGTACATTCATGAACACATTAGATACTTAACCTATAATTCCTCAATCCACCAAAATTACTAAGGGGCACTAGATACTTAACCTATAATTCCTCAATCCACCAAAATTCCTCCCCCTGGGTCCTGTAAATCATGCATACATATGACATATAATAAGAAGAATCTGAGAATGCATGATGACAAATGGTATCTGACGAATTTCAGCATGCGTGCATTAAACTTTTGAGGAATAAGCATGCGAAGAAAAATGTTTGAAAGCATCAGAGTACCATCGGGTTAAGTTACAACTCATTACATAAAACACTTCAGAAGATCCAAGAGTTTGTAACTTAATAAAGTTCATAAGCCCCAAAATATATCCCGCGTGAAGACTAACTCTCGGATTGCTCCCCCTTTGTCATCAAGTGACGAAAAGGGATAAAGCTGAGGACTAACGTCCCGTCAAGACTTTCACTTCTTGGCAGTTGAGGAAGACGCGTGAGGATTCTTGGGTGCGGGCTTCCTCCTTGGACCAGTGGCAGCGTCTTCTTGGTCTTCATCAGGTTCTGCAGTGCGGAATGAATAAAATAAACCGTCCTCAAGGTCTGGAACTGGAATTGGCTTGAATTTCTTCTTTGGTAGCCATGACCAGTCACAGTCCTGTGTAAACTCCAATTCTTCAAGTTCTGTTGGAGTCTTCAAATGAGCAAGTGTGGCCCACGTGCGATCAAAAACCTCATGAAGATAGTGGTGATTAATCTTCACTGCATTCTGAGTTTCATAAAGGGTTTTCACAATGACACCGAATTGGCATTTGACCCATTTGTGATTGCGATCGACCTTCTGATGAAGACTGAGGAGTAGCTCTGTGTTAGTCATCACCCTTGGGGCAACTGGGCTAGGCGGCTCTTGAGTTTCAGTATCATCCCATGAAGAATATGCATCTGGTTCACGAAACTGGCCATCAAGGGGCCGACTACCTTCATCGATCACAGACTTGCCTTTTCCTTAAACTGGCTCGAAAGTCTTCTTGTTGACTCTGATCGGAGGCATATATCCAATGTGATTATTGAAATCAGCAAGATAGTTGATGCCTGACCTGCGTCTGATGAATCTCATAATCCATGGAGCGTAAATCTTCAGGTCGAAGGGTGACATAGCATTGTCGGCCAGAGTCCTCAGGAAGAAGTCGTGAAGGTTTATCGGGATGCCATGGATGACGTTGAAGAGGATATTCTTCATGATTCCTACAACATCTTCTTCATCATCACGACCCTTGATTGGAGCAAGAACACTGCACATAATCCTGTAGTCAGTCCTGGGTTCATACTTTAGATCTTGGACAAGGAAAGTCGTTCTTGGTGGTTGATCCTTGGCCAAAGGCTTCATGAGGACTTCCATCAGCTTATTGGGCAGCTCCCGTTCATCATACATCTTCACAGCATGTTCTGAAGGAATTGAAACAGGAAGTACTCGCAGCAGCTCATTTGCGCGGGCCTTGAAGTATGTGTGTTGCATCATCCAATCCAGCACCCAAGTGTTGATATCTGTTGGATCTCCAAAGATGTGCAAAGTTGCATAGAATTGAAGAACGATGTCGTTGTTCCAATCACAGATATCAGTGCAAAGTGGCAGCAGTCCGGCTTCATGAAGAACGTTGAGGACTGGGGCGAAGCAAGGAATTTCTTCAAGCTTAACATGAGGAATATGCATGTGTTGAAATATTTTGTTTCTTCCACAAAGCACAGATGCATAATAGTTGAGTTGAGTCCTTGTCAGAAACTTCATGTGCCTGATGCGAGGCTTTTCATAAGGATTGTCTCCGATGAAATACATGCGTTCTTCATAGAACGCTTCCTTCTGAAACTTTGGCCTCTTTGAGAAGGGTTGATGCTGCATAGGCTGAAGATTTTGCTGCATCTCTTGAGGAGAGACGATCATGGCAGTCTCCGTGTTGACAACCACAATAGAAGTTTCTGTATTGGGCGCAGGAGCATTTTCTTCACCATGTCTCAGGATGAGGAATTTCATCAGCCTGTGCCTCAGGTTGAGGGTTTTGCTCAGGATGAGGAATTTCTTCAGCCTGAACCTCAGGTTGAGGGTTTTGCTCAGGATTAGGATTTTCCTCGGGCTGAGGATCTTCTCCTTGGTTTTTCTTAGCTTGAGGAATTTTCTTGGAGGAGGAGCCAAATTATTCAGCTGTTGCAACTGATCCTTGCGCAGGTTCTTCAGGAGGAATGAATGTCTGAGGACTATCATCAATTTGGATTTCCTCATCTGTGTGTTCCTCAGACTCAACAGTTTTCATTTCCTCATCAGTCAAATGCTCCTTATCTTCGCTTTTGAACGGAATCATAGTGTATGATGGAGCAATCTTGAGAGGCACAACATCCAACAGAGCATTTTCATCAAGAGATTTGAGGCGCTTGGCCTCTGTTGATTATGGTGTTGAAGAAACTTTTCTTTTCTTAGCTTCTTTTTCTACAGCCCTGGTTTTCTTCACGTCTGATGCAGACGGGGTCATTTTCTTCACCTTTGAGGATTTTGGTGAAGGCATTTTCTCTTCAGGAGGCAGAGCCGTATCCGTCCTGGCAGTTTCCTCAGCTGGAGCATTTTTTTCAGCTGGAGCAGATTCATCAGCTGGAATATCCTTAACTATTTCCTCAATAGCCGTTGCATCAGCACGGCTTTCTTGAGGCATTTTCTCAGCAGGGGTTGCTTGTTCTTCCTCTACCTCACGTTGCTATGGTTTTGCTGGAGGAGCAGCCTTTTTGTTGTAATTATCAACTGCGTTGGTTGCAAACTTGATGAAATTGGTCTTGAGACTTTGACGATCAGATAGTTTGGTATACTTGTTTGCCAAAGTCTTTGGTTCTGCCTGGGTTGACACAAAAGCATCAGGTGTCAGGCTGAGGAGATTCTGTCTGAGGAATTTCTCCTTCTTCAGCTTTGCAGCCTTTGCTTCTTTGGCTTGCGTCTCCTTCCATTTGGCCTCATTGATGAATATGGCCACCATATGGTTGATGCTCGGGGGAAGCTTCAAGTCATCAATGGGTGTGTTAGGGTCATCATACCAAACATTGATGTAGTCCAACAGAACTTTTGGGTCCATGCAAGGGGAATGGCGCTGCCTGAAGCTTGAGCGAACCGTTCCTGCTTGTTTCTGATGATTGCTTGCAGTGTTTGATCATCATATTTATCACTTCTTTCTGATGCAGAAGGGACTTTGATGACTTTGCTTGGGTTGGGTCTGTTTCCTCTTCCAGCAGTCATCTTAGTCTTCAACGGTGTTGGTGAAGACTTTGTCTGAGCTCGTGGCACATGGAACAGAGGAGCTGGAGACAGTAGGCAGTTGCTTCACAATCTGCTTGTGTTCAGGCTTTGAAGCATGTGTGGTTGTTGAGGGTTTTGGCGCAGACGCAGGCGTCGCCTTCTGAAGCAATTTCTCTTGAGATTTTGGAGCCTTTGATTTCTGTGGCATAGGCTTCACTTGAGGAATGGTCGTGCCAGAAGTTTTAGCAGCTGAGGAGTGATACGTCTCCAACGTATCTATAATTTTTGCTGGTTTCATTCTATTATCTTGTCAAACTTTGGATGTTTTGTATGCCTTTTATATATTTTTTGGGACGAACTTATTAACTCAGTGCCAAGTGCAAATTCCTGTTTTTTCCATGTTTTTGACCCCTTTCAGAGGAGGATTTTGAACGGAGTCCATACGGAATGAAACTGCCAAAAAGATTTTTTCCGAAACAGAAAAAGATCAGGAAGCCGGAGAATCACGACAGGGGGCCTGCAGGGACCCCACCAGCCCTCATGGCGCGGCCAGGGGGTCCGCGCCACCCAGACTTGTGGGCTCCCTGGGCCACCTCTTCCCTAGGTTTTGCGCCTATATATTCCCTAAAATCCTAGAAAAAATGAGGATATCATCGAAAGTACTTTTCCCCCGCCGCAAGCTTCTGTCTCCGCAAGATCCCATCTGGGGCACGTTCTAGTGCCCTGCCGGAGGGGATTCGGACACGGAGGGCTTCTTCATCAACACCACGACCTCTTCGATGATGCGTGAGTAGTTCACCATAGACCTACGGGTCCATAGCTAGTAGCTAGATGGCTTCTTCTCTCTCTTGGATCTTCAATAAAAAGTTATCCATGATCTTCATGAGATCTCTCCGATGTAATCTTCTTTTGCGGTGTGTTTGTCGAGATCCGATGAATTGTGGATTTATGATCAGATTATCTATGAATCTTATTTGAGTTTCTTCTGATCTCTCTTATGCATGATTTCACATCCTTGTAATTCTCTTCGAGTTGTGGGTTTTGTTTGGCCAACTAGATCTATGATTTTTGCAATGGGAGAAGTGCTTGGTTTTGGGTTCATACCGTGCGGTGACCTCACCCAATGACATAAGGGGTAGCGAGGCATGTATCATGTTGTTGCCATCAAGGGTAAAAAGATGGGATTTTCATCATTGGTTTGAGTTTATCCCTCTACATCATGTCATCTTGCTTAAGGCGTTACTCTGTTCGTCATGAACTCAATACACTAGATGCATGCTGGATAGCGGTCGATGTGTAGAGTAATAGTAGTAGATGCAGAAAGTATCGGTCTACTTGTCTCGCACGTGATGCCTATATGTATGATCATTGCCTTAGATATCATCATGACTTTGCGCGGTTCTATCAATTGCTCGACAGTAATTTATTCACCCACCATAATATTTGCTATTTTGAGAGAAGCCTCTAGTGAACACTATGGCCCCGAGGTCTACTCCACACCATATTTTCAGCCTTACACTTTTTACTTTGTTGCACTTTCCGCCTTCAGATCTCACTTTGCAATCAATATTGAAGGGATTGACAACCCCTTTAAAGCATTGGGTGCAAGCTCTTTTGTGTTTGTGCAGGTACTCTGGACTTGACGAGATTCTCCTATTGGATTGATACCTTGGTTCTCAAACTGAGGGAAATACTTACTGCTCCTGTGCTGCATCACCCTTTCCTCTTCAAGGAAAAAATCAACGCAAGCCCAGTCAACGTCAACGTGTCAATTTTTGGCGTTGTTGTCTGTTGCCGTAGCAGAAGAATTTCTGGCGCCGTTGCCGGGGAGGATCAAGTCAAGAACTCATCCAAGTAAGTGTCGCAAACTCATCTCTTGCATTTACTTTGTTTGCAAGTTGCCTCTCGTTTTCCTCTCCCCCACTTCACCAATTTGCCTTTTTCGTTTGCCCTTTTTGTTCGCCCCTTTTCTTTCGCTTTCTTTCTGTTCGCTTGTGTGCTATGTGCCTTCAATATGCTTGCATCTTCGCTTGCTGAAAATCTAGTGATATGGATCCTCACCCACTTGCTAATCTCTTTAAGAGATCAAATTATATTGATCCAATTGCTAGTGAGTTGAGTGCACTTGACTTTCTCTATGGAGCTTTGCTTGAGATGCGTGAGTCTTAAAATCGTGATGAAGAAATTTATGAAGTGATTCACGAGGGATCCTTGAATGAAAAGCATGATTTCAATGGTTTCACTATAAATCCTATTAGTGGTAATCATGCTAAAAATATGCAAAACCCTAAGCTTGGGGATGCTAGTTTTGCTATGTCCTCTAGTTTTTGCAATGATCATGATTGGGGTGATAATTTTTCTTACGATCTTGAAAATTTGTTTAAGCCTCATGATGAATATGATATTGATGCTTGCAATAAGATTGAAAGTGGGTTTGGAGAAGTCATGACTTTAGTTGATAATAATCGCACTATTTTTGAAGAGCGTCAACTTTGCATGCATGTGGATCATGAAACGAATATCCTTTGTGATAGCTATATTGTTGAATTTGAATATGATCCCACATGTAATTATTATGAGAGATAAAAATATTGTGGTAGAAACTTTCATATCACTAAATCACCTCTCGTTATGTTGAGATTGCTATTGTCTCTTTCTTCTTCCTTGTATATGGCAACTATTGGTTGTCTTAAAAATCTGTTTTCCTATAAAATGCCTATGCATAGGAAGTATGTTAGACTTAGATGTGATTTTCACATGCTTTATGATGCTCTCGTTGTGCTTCAATTCTTGTCTTTTGTGTGAGCATCATTGAATTATCAATGCCCAGCTAAGGGCGTTAAACAATAGCGCTTGTTGGGAGGCAACCCAATGAATTTATTTCTTTTTCTTTCTATTTTGTTACATCCACACCATCATAATTTTGTTATGATTGTGTTTTTTGTGTTTCTTTTTGTGTTTGAGCCAAGCAAAACCTTTATGACTAGTCTTGGTAATGGTTGTTTGATCCTGCTGGAAAAAGACAAAAACTTTTCCCTCACGAAATGATTTTTAATTTTTATTCAGAAAGTGATTTTGAGTTGATTCTTTTTGCTGCTGGTTGATATGCCTTTTTCCCAGATAGTCGTAATTTTTCAGAAGTTTTGAGGTACCAGAAGTTTACGAAGTATACAGATTGCTACAGACTGGTCTGTTTTTGACAGATTTGTTTTTTGTTGAGTTGGTTGCTTGTTTTGATGAAACTATGGTTAGTATCGGGGGTACTAGCCATGGAAAAGTGAGAATACAGTAGCCCAACACCAATATAGATAGAATTCAAGTTTGCTACAGTACCAAAAGAGGTGGTAGTTTGTTTTCTTGTGCTAATGTTATCACGAGTTTCTGTTTAAGTTTTGTGTTGTGAAGTTTTCAAGTTTTGGGTGATGTTCTCATGGACAAAGAGATAAGGAGTGGAAAGAGCTCAAGCTTGAGGATTCCCAAGGCATCCCAAGCCAAATTCAAGGACACCAAAAAGCCTAAGCTTGGGGATGCCCCGGGAAGGCATCCCCTCTTTCGTCTTCAATCCATCGGTAACATTACTTGGAGCTATATTTTTATTCACCACATGATATGTGTTTTGCTTGGAGCGTCTTGTATCTTAGGAGTCTTTTGTTTTTGTTGTGTCACAATAATCCTTGCTACACAGCTTTTTGAGAGAGAGAGACATGCACTCATCATGATTTTGCTAGAATGCTCATAGTGCTTCACTTATATCTTTTGAGCTAGATAATTTTGCTCTATGTGCTTCACTTATATCTTTTAGAGCACGGCGGTGCGTGACTTGGTAGTTGGCTTATGCTATGAAAGTAGTCCCAAAGGTTATAGGTACCCAAAGAGGATACAAAACCTCCATCTTCATGTGCATTGAGTAGAAAGAGAAGTCTTGATTCCTCTCAATTAGTTTTGAGACGTGGACTCGGTAATATTAAGAGTTATGTTAGTAGGGTGTTGTGAATCTAGAAATACTTGTGTTTAAGTTAGTGATTCCCGTAGCATGCACGTATGGTGAACCGCTATGTTAGGAAGTCGGGGCATAATTGATCTATTGAATGTCATCCTTTGTGTTGAGGTCGGGATCGCGCGATGGTTAACACCTACCAACCCTTCCCCTAGGAGTATGCGTTTAGCACTTTGTTTCGATTACTAATAAAAACTTTCGCAACAAGTATGTGAGTTTTTCATGACTAATGTGAGTCCATGGTATAGATGCACTTTCACCTTCCACCATTGCTAGCATCTCTAGTGTCGGGCAACTTTCACCGGTACACAAACCCACCATATGCCTTCCTCAAAACAGCCACCATACCTACCTACTATGGCATTTTCATAGTCATTCCGAGATATATTGCCATGCAACTCCCACCGTTCCATCTCATGACTTGTGTTGTCACTCTCATATTCCCATTGCATGATCGTAAGATAGCTAGCGAGATGTTTCAACATCATACGCCAAGCTAGATCGCTGCACATCCCAGTACACTGCCGGAGGCATTTCCTATAAAGTTATTTCTAAGCTTTGAGATAAAAGTGTGATGATCATCATTATAAGAGCATTGTCCCATGTGAGGAATAAAGAAGAGGCCAAAGAGCCCAAAAATAAATAAAAAAGGAGAAAAAAAGAGGCCTAAGAGCCCAAATAATATTAAAAAAAGAGAAAAAGAGAGAAGGGACAATGCTACTATCTTTTCCACACTTGTGCTTCTTAATAGCACCATGTTCTTCATGATTGAGAGCCTCTTGTTTCGTCACCACCATATGCTAGTGGGAATCTTCATTATATAACTTGGATTGTATATTCCAATGATGGGCTTCCTCAAAATTGCCCTAGGTCTTCGTGAGCAAGCAAGTTGGATGCACACCCACTAGTTCTACTTTTGAGCTTTCACATACTTATAGCTCTAGTGCATCCTTTGTATGGCAATACCTACTCATTCACATTGATATCTATTAATGGGCATCTCCATAGCCTTTTGATACGCCGAGTCAATGTGACTATCTCCTCCCTTTTTGTCTCACAACCACCACCACACTCTATTCCACCTATAGTGCTATATCCATGGCTCACGCTCATGTATTGCGTGATAGTTATAAAAAATTTGAGAAAGTAAGAGTGCGAAAACAATTACTTGACCAATACTGGGATTGTGCATGATTTACATTAGTTGTGTGAGGATGATGGAGCATAGCCAGACTATTAGATTTTGTAGGGATAACTTTCATTGGCCTTGTTATTTTCAAAGTTCATGATTACCTTGCTAGTTTGCTTGAAGTATTATTGTTTTCATGTCAATAGCAAACTATTGTTTTGAATCTTATGGATCTGAACATTCATGTCACATGAGAGAAGTTGCAAAGGACAACTATGCTAGGTAGCATTCCACGTCAAAAATTCATTCGTTATCACTTCCCTACTCGAGGACAAGCACGAGTTAAGCTTGGGGATGCTTGATACGTCTCCAACATATCTATAATTTTTTATGGTTTCATGCTATTATCTTGTCAAACTTTGGATGTTTTGTATGCCTTTTATATATTTTTTGGGACTAACTTATTAATTGAGTGCCAAGTGCCAGTTCCTATTTTTTCCATGTTTTGACCCCTTTCAGAGGAGGATTTTGAACGGAGTCCAAATGGAATGAAACTGCCAAAAAGATTTTTTTCCTAAACAGAAAAAGATCGGGAAGCCGAAGAATCGGGGCAGGGGGCCTGCAGGGACCCCACAAGCCCTCATGGCGCGGCCAGGGGGGCCTGCGCCACCCTGTCTTGTGGGCTCCCTAGGCCACCTCTGCCCTAGGTTTTGCGCCTATATGTTCCCTAAAGTCCCAGAAAAATAAGGAGATCACCGAAAGTACTTTTCCGCCGCCACAAGCATCTGTCTCCGCAAGATCCCATCTGGGGCATGTTATGGTGCCCTGCCGGAGGAGGGGGATTCATACACGGAGGGCTTCTTCATCAACACCATGACCTCTCCGATGATGCGTGAGTAGTTCACCATAGACCTACGGGTCCATAGCTAGTATCTAGATGGCTTCTTCTCTCTCTTGGATCTTCAATACAAAGTTCTCCATGATCTTCATGGAGATCTATCCGACGTAATCTTCTTTTGCGGTGTGTTTGTCGAGATCCGATGAATTGTGGATTTATGATCAGATTATCTATGAATCTTATTTGAGTTTCTTCTGATCTCTCTTATGCATGATTTCATATCCTTGTAATTCTCTTCGAGTTGTGGGTTTTGTTTGGCCAACTAGATCTATGATTCTTGCAATGGGAGAAGTGCTTGGTTTTGGGTTCATACCGTGCGGTGACCTCACCCGGTGACAGAAGGGGTAGCGAGGCACGCATCATGTTCTTGCCATCAAGGGTAAAAAGATGGGTTTTCATCATTGGTTTGAGTTTATCCCTCTACATCATGTCATCTTGCTTAAGGCGTTACATTATTTGTCATGAACTCAATACACTAGATGCATGCCGGATAGCGGTCGATGTGTGGAGTAATAGTAGTAGATGCAGAAAGTATTGGTCTGCTTGTCTCGGACGTGATGCCTATATGTATGATTATTGCCTTAGATATCCTCATGACTTTGCGCGGTTCTATCAATTGCTCGACAATAATTTGTTCACCCACCGTAATATTTGCTATTTTGAGAGAAGCCTCTAGTGAACACTATGGCCCCCGGGTCTACTCCACACCATATTTTCAGCCTTACACTTTTTACTTCGTTGTACTTTCCTCCTTCAAATCTCACTTTGCAATCAATCTTGAAGGGATTGACAACCCCTTTAAAGCGTTGGGTGCAAGCTCTTTTGTGTTTGCTCGGGTACTCTAGACTTGACGAGATTCTCCTACTGGATTGATACCTTGGTTCTCAAACTCAGGGAAATACTTACTGCTCCTGTGCTGCATCACACTTTCCTCTTCAAGGGAAAAACAACGCAAGCCCAGTCTCCGTCAACGTGTTAATTTTTGGCGCTGTTGTGTGTTGTCGTAGCAAGGAGGTGGCTGCAGCAGCAGCAAATTCTTCATTGAATTTCCCCACAGCAGCTTTTGTTTGCTTCTAAAGCTTTGACAAGTGTTTGGTATTTTCCTCATGATAATCACCAATCGTCTTGAGGCTTGAAGGATGGGCATTCTGATGATCCTCAAGAGGAGGCCTTTTGCCAGGTGGCTTAAGAGCGGATTTCTTCGCGTACTTTGGAGTGACGAAGCGATATTCCTTCCACTCCTTAGCCCACATGCGTTCTATCTTTTCGAACCTGATTTTCCTGTTTGGCATTGATTCTTGCTCATCTGGTGTGCAATAGTCCAAGTATATATCCTCGGGGATATCAATGGCAGTGTTTCGTTCGAGTTTCTTGCCACCCTTTTGCTTCCTCTCATCTTCCATTTTATTCAGCTGAGACTTTTGCTGAGGAAATTGAGCTCTTGAGGATTCTGATGACACTGGCAGATTTTCTTCAAGAAACGCTGCAAATGAGTTAAGTTGATGAGAACCTAGAGATTCATCGGCTGGCATTTTTGTATGTGTGAATGCTGTGGCAACAAAAGTCCTTCCTTGGCGCTAGGAATTCTTCTTGTTACTTCTCTGGTTTGCGTCGGTTTTTCCCTTGAAGAGGAAAGGATGATGCAGCACAGGAGCAGTAAGTATTTCCCTCGGTTTGAGAACCAAGGTATCGATCCAGAAGGAGGTCCTCGTCAAGTCCAGAGTACCTGCGCAAACACAAACAATCTTGCACCCAACGCTTCAAAGGGGTTGTCGATCCCTTCAAGATTGTTTGCAAAGTGAGATCTGAAGGCCGAAAGTGCAACGAAGTAAAAAGTATAAGGCTGAAAATATGGTGTGGAGTAGACCCTTGGGGCCATAGTGTTCACTAGAGGCTTCTCTCATAATAGCAAATATCACGGTGGGTGAACAAATTACTGTCGAGCAATTGATAGAACCGCGCAAAGTCATGACAATATCTAAGGCAATGATCATACATATAGGCATCACGTCCGAGACAAGTAGACCAATACTTTCTACATCTACTACTATTACTCCACACATCGACCGCTATCCAGCATGCATCTAGTGTATTCAGTTCATGACGAACAGAGTAACACCTTAAGCAAGATGACATGATGTAGAGGGATAATCTCAAACCAATGATGAAAATCCCATCTTTTTACCCTTGATGGCAACAACAGGATGCGTGCCTCGCTACCCCTTATGTCACTGGGTGAGGTCACCGCACGGTATGAACCCAAAACCAAGCACTTCTCCCATTGCAAGAATCATAGATCTAGTTGGCCAGACAAAACCCATAACTCGAAGAGAATTACAAGGATATGAAATCATGCATAAGAGAGATCAGAAGAAACTCAAATAAGATTCATAGATAATCTGATCATAAATCCACAATTAATCGGATCTCGACAAACAGACCACAAAAGAAGATTACATCGGATAGATCTCCATGAAGATCATGGAGAACTTTGTATTAAAGATCCAAGAGAGAGAAGAAGCCATCTAGCTACTAGCTATGGACCCGTAGGCCTATGGTGAACTACTCACGCATCATCCGAGAGGTCATGGTGTTGATGAAGAAGCCCTCCGTGTCCGAATCTCCCCTCCGGCAGGGCACCAGAACGTGCCCCAAATGGGATCTTGCGGAGACGCAAGCTTGCGGCGGCGGAAAAGTAATTCCGTTGATCTCTTGAGTTTTTGGGATTTTTAGGGAATTTGTAGGCACAACCCCTAGGTCAGGGGACGCTCAGGGGGCCCACAAGCCTGTGGGTCGCGGCCTACCCCCCTGGCCACGGGGTGGGGGCTTGTGGGGCCCCTGAGGCTCCCCTGCCTTGGATCCCAAGCTTCCCGATCTTCTTCCGTTCTAGAAAAAATCTTTTCGGGGATTTTCTTCCGTTTGGACTCCGTTTCAAAATCTCCTCTGAAAGGGGTCAAAAACATGGAAAAAAAACAGGAACTGGCACTTGGCACTGAGTTAATAAGTTAGTCCCAAAAAATATATAAAAGGCATGCAAAACATCCAAAGTTTGAAAAGATAATAGCATGAAACCATTAAAAATTATAGATATGTTGGAGACGTATCAGTGAACAGAGTATAGTTGCGAGGAATTTGGAGAGGTCATATGCGTTCTCAGATTTGAAGAAATTGAAAAAAATTAATGTTGAGGAATTTGACCAGTGGGTTGAGGAATTTGTCTAAGCACTCTAATCTTGGGTTCGAGAGTTATACAGATTCAAATATTTGCACAATTGAGGAATCACGTGAAGAATTTTAGTTGCTTAGTGAAATTCATCAATAGTTTGAGGAATAAGCAGTGTTTGAGGAATAGAGACTCATAGACACTGAGGAAAAACAGATTCCAGGAATCTAAGGTAAAATAGTAGATTGAAAGGGACTGTAAAAATAGGATTTTATTTACCCTATATAGCAAGCATGAAGAACAGAAGAAGCAGCAGTAGATGCTCTTTGGTGCGAGTCCACTGCGCCCTAACTTGGTGACAGAAGACGGCGGCGGCGGCGGCGGACGAAGACGTTCCGGTTCCGGCGTGATTTCGGTGACGGAGAGGTCGAGGCAGTGAAGTTGTTCCTCGCCGGCGACGAAACTTCTAGCGGTGGCGCTAGGTCTTTGCTGTAGCGGAGAGGAGGTCGAGAGAGAACGAAGAGTTTTGACCGGAGGGGGGTAAGGACGTATTTATAGCTCAGGTGAAAACTGTCCGGCCGATTCTTTCGGACCGAACTACCCTTGCCCTTTCATCTCCGCACGAGACGTGTAGCTACCATTTAAAGCGGTGGAGATCGTGCTTATCTGATCGTGGGAAGTGGGGTTCAATTACTGTGTAACAATATAAAAATCATTTTTGAGTATTTAAGGATTTTGTTGCGAAATCATCAGCTGACAAGGACGCAGTGAGGATTTTGAACAAAGTTTCAAGTAGAACGCATATGAAGAATTGAATAGACTGGTTGAGTATAGCATAGAGGGGAGTAGGGTTCGATCACATTCACTTAGATGAAATATCAAGTTGAAGAATTAGCTATAAGTGAATGTTGTTGAGGACTTTGAAATCACAGTCTATATATCTATCTAGGCAAATGAAAATCGTCAAGTGTTTTGAAGATTTTGAGTAACTTGAGGATTTTGTGACAAAGCGTCATGTTGATGAATTTCAGCTTTGAAGAAAAACAAGTTTGAAGAAAATCAACTTTGAAGAACAACAACTTTGAAGAAAATCAACTTTGAGGAAAAACAACTTTGAAGAAATTCAACTTGAGGAATTTCAAAGTTGGGTGGTGCCGTGACCCACCGTATAAGAATGATGATTTTAGGCGCTGCGTACAATTGTCGTAGGGCCCTGAGAACCAAATTCTTCATTAATTTCCTCACACTAAGAGTGATATTCTTCATTGGTTGAAGAAAATTGATTCTTCGTGTGTTGCACATCTAAGTCATCAATTTTGCATAAGTGTTAGGATGTGTGCATGTTTTTTACAAAACATTTGAAGATTCTAAGATATTTAGCTCACACCACAACTTGCAAAACCTTTTCTCATCTAAGGGCTTAGTGAAGATATCTGCTAGTTGATCATCAGTCTTCACATGGTCGATGAGGATATTGCCCTTGAGGACATGGTCCCGAAGAAAATGATGACGAATCTGGATGTGCTTAGTCTTCGAATGATGTACTGGGTTGTATGCAATCGTCATTGCACTCTCATTGTCGTAGTAGAGAGGCACATTCTTCATGTTGATGTCGTAGTCCTTGAGGGTTTGCTTCATCCATAGCAATTGAGCACAACATGAACCAGCAGCAATGTACTCAGCCTCGGCAGTGGAGAGAGAGAGAGAAACGCGGTTCTGCTTCTTTGAGGACCAGTAGGAAATGAGACGTGCCAGAAGTTGACTTGCGATCCACACGGTCACCAGCATAGTCAGAATCAGAATATCCCACAAGATGAAGATTTGAGCCCTTGGGGTACCATAATCCTAGTGTTGGTGTGTGAGCTAAGTATCGAAGAATGTGCTTCACAGCCTTTGGTGTGATTCCTTCGGTTTTGCTTGAAAACATGCACACATGCAAACACTAAGTATTATATCTCGCCTAGATGCACACAAATACAGTAAAGAGCCAATCATGGAGCGATATACCTGCTAATAGAATTCTTTACCATTTTCGTCAGTGTAGAGGTGACCGTTGGTAGGCATGGGAGTCTTGGCGCCTTTGCATTCATGCATGTCGAATTTCCTCAGAACATCCTTGAGGTATTTCTCCTCAGATATGAAGATCCAATTGCGTTGTTGACGAATTTGAAGACCTAAAAAAGAATTTCAGCTCCCCCATCATAAACATCTGATATTCTTCACTCATCATGTAAGCAAATTCATCACTATAACGTTTGTCAGTACAACCAAATATGATGTCATCGACATATATCTGGCACACAAATAGTTCATTATCATAGGATTTTGTGAAAAGAGTTGGATCGAGTGAACCAGGTTTGAAGCCTTTCTTCATGAGGAATTCCTTCAATGTATTGTACCACGCCCGAGGGGCTTGCTTGAGACCATAGAGCGCCTTTTTGAGTCTGAAGACTTTGTCTGGATTCTTCGGATCCTCGATACCTGGGGGCTGAGCAACATATACTTCTTCCTAAAGCTTACCATTGAGGAATGCACTTTTCACATCCATTTGATATAAGATAATGTTATGATGATTAGCATAAGCAAGTAGTATTTGAATAGCTTCAAGTCTAGCAACAGGTGCAAAAGTTTCATCAAAAACAATTCCTTCAACCTGTGTGTAGCCTTGGGCTACAAGTCGTGCCTTATTCCTCACCACTTGACCATCCTCATCTTGCTTGTTTCGGAAAATCCACTTGGTGCCGATGATATTGTGCTTGCGAGGATCTGGTTGTTTGACGAGCTCCCATACGTCATTCAGCTTGAATTGAAGAAGTTCGTCTTGCATGGCATGAATCCACTCTGGTTCCATAAAAGCCTTAGCAACTTTTGAAGGTTCTGTGATATATACAAAAGAAGAATGCCCACAAAAGTTAACTAAGTGTGATCTTTTGAGCAAGTGAAAGGACCTGGCGCGTTGATGTCATCGAGGATTTTGTCAAG
This sequence comes from Hordeum vulgare subsp. vulgare, assembly GCF_904849725.1. Classification (NCBI taxonomy): domain Eukaryota; kingdom Viridiplantae; phylum Streptophyta; class Magnoliopsida; order Poales; family Poaceae; genus Hordeum; species Hordeum vulgare. The sequence goes on along the minus strand of NC_058524.1, from coordinate 558,436,133 downwards.
TTCTACTTCATTTGCAATCCTCGGATGAGCTGGTTGAGGATTTTGTCTGGGCTGAGGAATTGGTTCTGGAGAAATTTCCTCGGGAGCATCTTCTTGATTTTCATCAGTGCTAGGAATGATTTTTCAGCAATTTCCTCAGTAGGAACAATGTCTTCAGTAGCTTTGAGCTTTATTGCTTCCTCAGGAGAGAGCTTATCTCGATCAGGAGGCAATTGCTCTCTTTGCGAGCCATTAGTTTCATCGAACCGCACATCTACAGTTTCAACAACCTTGTTGTGATAGGTGTTGAAAACTCTGTAGGTGTGCGAGTCCTTTCCATAACCAAGCATAAAACCCTCATGTGCCTTAGGTGCAAACTTTGAGCTATGGTGAGGATCTCTAATCCAGCATTTTGCACCGAAGACTTTGAAATAACTTACATTGGGTTTCTTGTCAGTGAGGAGTTCATATGAGGTTTCCTTGAGGAATTTGTGAAGATATACCATGTTGATGATATGACAAGTAGTGTTGATTCCTTCAGGCCAGAAACACGAGGAGTCTCATATTCTTCAAGCATGGTTCGTGCCATCTCAACTAGAGTCATATTCTTTCTTTCGACGACGCCATTCTATTGAGGGGTATAAGGAGCAGACAATTCGTGAGTAATACCAAGTTCATCAAGATAATTATCAAGACCAGTGTTTTTGAATTCTGTTCCATTATCACTCCTGATGTGTTTGATCTTGACGCCGAAATTCGTCGAGGCCCTTGAGGAAACTCGTTTGAAGACTTCCTGCACTTCAGTTTTACAAAAAATGATATGCACCCAAGTGTATCTGGAATAATCATCAACTATGACAAAGCCATATAAAGATGCAGCATTTGTTAGAGTGGCATAATGAGTGGGTCCAAATAGATCCATCTGAAGCAATTCAAATGGACGAGTAGTGGTCATGATAGTCTTCGAGGGGTGTTTGGATCTGGTCATTTTTTCACACTCACAAGCACCGCAGAGGTGGTTGATGACCCACAAGTATAGGGGATCTATCGTAGTCCTTTTGATAAGTAAGAGTGTCGAACCCAATGAGGAGCAGAAGGATCTGACAAGTGGTTTTCAGCAAGGTAATATCAGCAAGCACTGAAATTATCGGTAACAAGTGGGTGTGTGGTGAGATGATTCGTAGCAAGCAACAAGTAACAAAAGTAGCAACGGTGCAGCAAAGTGGCCCAATCCCTTTTGTAGCAAGGGACAAGCCTGGACAAAGTCTTATAGGAGGTAAAACGCTCCCGGGGACACACGGGAATTTCTGTCATGCTAGTTTTCATCATGTTCATACGATTCACGTTTGTTACTTTGATAATTTGATCTGTGGGTGGACCGGCGCTTGGGTACTGCCCTTATTTGGACAAGCATCCCACTTATGATTAACCCTTCTCGCAAGCATCCACAACTACGAAAGAAGAATTAAGACAAAGTCTAACCATAGCATTAAACTAGTGAATCCAAATCAGCCCCTTACGAAGCAACGCATAAACTAGGGTTTAAGCTTTTGTCACTCTAGCAACCCATCATCTACTTACTACTTCCCAATACCTTCCTCTAGGCCCAAATAATGGTGAAGTGTTATGTAGTCGACGTTCACATAACACCACTAGAGGAAAAACAACATACAACACATCAAAATATTGAACGAATACCAAATTCACATGACTACTATTAGCATGACTTATCCCATGTCCTCAGGAGCAAAAGTAAATACTCACAAAGCATAATCATATCCATGACCACAGAGGTAATGAGTAGCATCAAGGATCTGAACATAAACTCTTCCACCAAATAATCCAACTAGCATCAACTACAAAGAGTAATTAACACTACTAGCAACCTTACAAGTACCAACCAGAGTCGCGAGACGGATATTGGTTACAAGTAATGAACTAGGGTTTGGAGATGAGATGGTGCTGATGAAGATGTTGATGGTGATGAGTCCCCTCTGATGAGAGGAGTGTTGGTGATGACGATGGCGACGATTTCCCCCTCCGGGAGGGAAGTTTCCCCGGCAGGATCGTCCTGCCGGAGCTCTAGATTTGTTCTGCTCAAGTTCCGCCTCGTGGTGGCGGTGAATCCTCCGAAAAGCTTCCTCCTGATTTTTTTTTCAGAACGAAACCCTTCATATAGCAGAAGAGGGGAGCCAGTGGGCCAGCAGGGAGCCCACAAGCCCCCTAGGCGCGGCAAGGGGGGTGGCCGCACCTACCAGGCTTGTGGCCCCCTGGTTGCGCTCCTCTCGCACTTCTTCGGCCCAGTATTTTTTTGTATTCCCAAAAAAATCCACGTTGATTTTCACGGCTGTTGGAGTTGCGCAGAATAGGCATCTCAAACTTGCTCCTTTTTCAGGCCAGAATTCCAACTGTCGGCATTCTCCCTCTTCATGTAAACCTTGCAAAATAAGAGAGAAAAGGCATAAGTATTGTACCGTGAAGTGAAATAACAGCCCAAAAAGCAATAAATATCAACATGAAAGCATGATGCAAAATGGACGTATCAACTCCCCCAAGCTTAGACGTCGCTTGTCCTCAAGCGAAAGCCAAGCTCAATAAATATGACCACGTGTTTAGGGAGAGAGGTGTCAACAAAACAAGATACGAACATCCATGCATCATGATCATGATCAGAACAGCAATACCAACATATAATCTCTCATGCTAAAGTGACAATTCCTTCACAAAATAAAGTATGGATCAAGAACCTTACCGAGAAATAGCAACCGATAGCCTTTAGTCATTGAATCAATTGCAATTTATCACAACATCAGAAAGAGTCAAATAAGAGCTTGTAAAGCAAATCCACACACGCAATCATCTTTTCATTCTCTACAATTGCTACAACTCACGTGGTACTCATGAGATCAAAGTTTCAGTTGGACACAGAGAAAGATAGAGGCTTATAGTTTCGCCTCCAAACTGCTTACCTCAAGGGTAATGTCAACAATAATAATTCATGAATACTTACCTCCAAGTTGACATATGAATATAGATCTTTCCCAAGCATATGACGTTAGCCAAGATAAGGGCGAAACAAGGAATTGGTGAAGATCACCATGACTCTTTCAAGGGCAAAAAGTAAAGGTACAAGATAGGCCCTTCGCAGAGGGAAGCAGAGGTTGTCATGGGCTTTTGAGGTTGGGATGCGTGTCCTCTTAGTGCGGAGGAATGTCACTTTATATTGGCTCCTGTGATAAAGAACTTTATTATGCAGTCTATCGCTTTTATGTCTTCCTCATCACATGTTCGTACAAAGCTTATTTTCCACACACTAATAGACCATAAATATTAGGGAGCAATTTTTATTGCTTGCACCGATGACAACTTATGTGAGGGATCTTATTCAATCCATAGGTACACTACAAGGAATATGCTAATAGACGACGCTATTTTTTTGTCGCTACATCGTCACGGTTTTTAGTTTACGACGATCTCACGACGAAAAACCAAGCGTCGAAAACGGAGCGTCACAAATGAACAGCAGCGACGTTTTGATCAAAATCGTCATAACTTTTACGATGATTCCTGGACCGTCGTAACCTTTACGACGATCCTAAATCGTCGTTGGCAATCTAGTCCAGTCCTACGTGGCAAAATTACGATGAAATCAAAACGTCATAGTTGAAATCGGCCCAACCCATTTCAATTGATCACATGGGCTCGTTTTATTTTTTGGGCTTTTTCTTATTGGACTTCTTTTTGGGCCTAAGCCTATTTACACCCACTTCTAGTATTTTTTCGAATTGTTTTGTATCATTATAATTTGGGCCCTCGCCTTTTAGTGCCCAAATACATTTGGTCTAGTTTCAGTTTTGGCCTTTTTCATTTTTGAATTCAACAACTTTTTGTTCCAAAACTTGGTTTCATTTCTATTTATTGGGCCTTTTCAACCCAGTTATTTGTCAAATATTAAATCCAACACTATTTCATATTCAAATCAAGAAAACTCCAAGTCAAATTAAAATCATCCATCATATAACATCACATAATACATCTCCCAGGTTTACATAACACAATAACTCATCTCATGGATACATTTCCTTACATAGAAATATAGCAAAAACGGACAAAATATAGCAAATACATTTCCTCCAGCTTGCCATTCACCTGTGTCGCGCCAGCGTTCTTCTCCTGAAAATAGATCCGTAGCAATGGACTTCAACATGATCAATAGTGTGGAGGAAACAATTCAACCAGGAAGGTAGAATTTGATTATTTAGATTCAACTTGGCAGACATTTCTTGCAACATAATTAAATATACAAGTATGATGAATTTAAGGTGAGAAGGAACTGCCCCAATTTACTGGTTACACTATCCATTTACAGGTGCAGTAGGAGTAGAGAAGGTGTAATACAGCAGCAACTATCTATCTATTTTCTAGAAGCAATACCAGCCAACGGCATAGCTCACACTGAAACAGATTTAGTGCATGATGTACTATGGGACAACAACATCTAATAAGCAAAATATATGCACATCATGTCACGCCCATGCCCCAATCCCCAACACCCCTGGTTTCTGCGCACTTGATGATGCAAACAAAATGTTGGGTTCTATCTGAATTCCCACCTGCAATCTACTAATCCGAATGTTGAACAATAACATTTTGTTAAAAGAGTTTCAAAAAACAATAACATAGGATTACTCTGTGAGCAATCTATTGATCAGAATGTCACACAATAATATCTACAGCAGTAGACAACTACCCCCTGCAAAATTTAACAAAATGCATAGCTAGATCAACTCCCTCAACACGCCGAACACATAAACACATCAGATTGGCCACACAACCACAATGCTTTTAGGACAGATATCACTCAAAGAACTAAACCAACATTGAATCTGCGGTACAATGTGACTTCACAGTAAATTACCAACACAAAACCAGCATGACTGTAAATCTGTAGGGCGAGCTTGTACCACAAACTGGAACTGAGATAAAGTGGAATCGCGGTATACATGTAGAATGCAGAGTACAATGCTGTTGTAGTACACTGACCCCGATGATCCAGTTGACCATGACAGAACGCTGCTCCACGACGTGACGGCCACAGTTGCCTGCCATGGAGGCATACACCTCTGTGTAGTGGACGCCACCACACCCCGTCGCAGGCAGAGGGATGGGGACCTGGTGAGGTAGCTGTCGACGGGGACACCGTCGATAGTGAGGGTGCCGCGCTCGACCCCTCAGGCGCGCTCCAGGTCCTCAATCTGCCTGCCCTAACCAATCAAACACCAGCCAGCCCCAACAGAAAACATAGATAATAAGAGCCCATCTAGCTAAGAGGGCAGTCCCGATCAGTGTGTTTGGTCTAGCAACAACATCAGCTGAGCCAGAGCAGAACCAACAGCTCAAGATAGCAATGACGAGCAATAAATTTGTGTATGAGAAGCATAATAGGAATCCCTAGGTCGCCGAGCTACATGAGATCGAGCAATGGGTGAAAAGGAATTACTAATTTCCTTTTTTGAAGCTAACATACATCCCATGTATACAAGTTATCAAAACAAGGAAAGATATTATTATTATAAAAAAGAGAGTAAAAAAGCAGCTTTATTAGAAGAGCTCATAAACAGAAGCATAATCCAACCCGTAGACATCACTATCAAGGCAGAAAAGTCTTATGATGTCCATGACATGATGCTTGATCTAATATATTCATTGCGTAGAGAAGCACCCATGGCAATGTTCAATATACAAGAACATCGATGGTAGCAGCCAAACAACAAGATATTCTTCATTTACTCCACAACAATTGTGATTCTCATCCCATGCCCAAGTACCTATGCATGTGAAGATTTTGAATCAAATTAGTGGCAGAGAAGTCAACACGAGTATACTATTTATTCATAAAGAGAAGGTAACAATGCATAATCAGCTAGTTATCAAGGCAAAAAGGACCCTCGGGAACAAAAACATCTTTCGGCAAGCAATGTAAATCTAGGGTGAATCACAAACAATTTGCAGCCAAGATGGAAACAGCTAAATAACAATATTCTCGAAACAGGCTCTCGTTCCACTTTATATACAAAACAACAACACCATAGTTACAAAACCGAACAATACAATGTGGAGAGGTAGTCCACTGAAACAGCAGATCCCAAGAGAATAATATCATTTTCATTTCTTCTGCACTAGCATCTGTTTTAGGTCCACAAACAGTTGTGATTTTCATCCCACACTGACCTATGGATATGATGAAGTTTAAGATGCATCTGATGTATGTTTATCACAAAGAGAGGTCAGTACTGAAGCATGTGCTAGTTATCTGGCAACAAAAGGCCTCACTAGAGCAGATCCTAGGAGCAAATCTAACATGGATAACAGAGCATTTGCACTGAGGGATTAAGATGCGCACACTGGTCGGCCGGTACTTGAAAGTAGAAACTAGATTAACCGACCTAGCACGGAAGAAAATATAAGTGTATGAATGGCAATATGCACTTAAGATCTACACGCACCAGCCGCGGGACGAGCCCGGCCGGGCGGCTGGGTTGCGTGCTAATATGGAGTTCTCTGCAGTCTCTGTAGCTTTGACTATGATTTATTGGATTTTACTGTGGACTTAAAAGATCAAGTGAACTGTGAAAAAACCTGTTCACACTATGCTGATGTGGCTGTTGTATTTGCATCAAGTATGATGAACTGACTGATGGGAATTTCAGCACTGTTGTATTCAACTCTGAAGCTAAATGAGAAGAAATGGCTACGTGGAGTACGGCAATATGTTATGCTCGAACGCAACAAGATAATTAGATGAAAATACACTTGCGGAACTGATAATACATAGGGCTATTTTGTTCTGGTCTGCCTATCATTGCTACTACCATTTAGTACGAGCCATGAGCCAGTAGAATGGAGAATGATACCATGCAATTGATGGTGATGAAGGGGTCGTTGACGGCGACGAGCTCCACAAATTATCCTGAAGCAAAATGCATTAGTAAAAGCAGTGACAAGATCGTTGTGACTGCTAGAAAACTGTGCGTGGTATTTCTCATTATATTTGTAGATAATTGGTCGGATATTGTTTACATGAGAGGCTGTAAACTTAATGTCCATACTAATTATCTTGTAGTGTTAGCTGAAGGCAATACAGTATTTTTTATTTTATACAACTATCTTGTTTGGATAATCTTAATTATAAGGCTAGTGTACATAATAGTTTATTCAATGATAATTGTGGGATTCTAGCCGATAATAACTCACATTTTTATTTTCGATATTGATGTCAACATCATATTATGTAAAATCCTTGTCTTCTAAATTAATATTATTTTATTTATTCCTTCACAGCAACTACTGGGGAGTCGCCAAATACTAAAATTTTAATCCCGGTAACATCTGTCCATACACATTATCTAATGAATATATTATAAGTGACCCAGTTGCAACAATGCAGAGGAAATTTTTGTGGTCATTTACAAATTTTAAGAAAGCATCCTAGCAAAATTTCATACAAGTATACAACAACACTAGCTACGTAAATAAAGATCTGAGGCATACCTTATCTTCTCTGTAACTTTCATGACGGCATCACAGTGCATCGGCATGTCAGCGTGGTAGCTTCAGAGGCAGCAACATGGCTATCTCTCCAGTGCTCCGGCCATCCTCCGAGGCTTCTCTGACTCAGGGCGCCGCCACACACACACATGAGATGGATATGTCAAGCGTCGCTTTCCTACCGTAGGGGTGATCTATTTTGTCAATCCTCAATTTGTGCATGTATCTTTGCCATGCTGAAGCACTTTCTCGTTTACTCTCATCTCTGCTGACTCCCCGTAGAAAGGAAACTCCCTGTTTTCAGGATCCACTTGCCTTGCTGTCACACGAAAATCACGAGCGATCTTTTCTCATAACTACTCGCATGCGGCCTGGGCGACGTTCCTGGCCATGGCGCACATCCGTGCGATGCGTCGGCCTGGGCGACGTTCCTGGCCATGGCGCACATGAGCGCGATGCCGTCCTCGGTGGCGGTGACGGTGTTGGCGATGGGCGCGTTGACGAGGAGGTAGCCGTTGCCGATCCCGATCCCGACCCCGACCCGGTCGACGATGCGGAGACGCACACCGGAGGCCTCGAAGACGTCGCTGCCAACATTGGTGCCCGACCGCACGACGAGCGCTTCGCAGAGCGAGATCTTGGCCCGGAGCCCCTCGGGGGATAGGTCGTAGGAGCAGTCGATGTTGGCAAACTCCCAGAGTAGCGCCAGCCCCGCGGCGCCCAACTTCTCGACCACGAGCACCGTGGTCTTGCCCTCGACGGCCACCGCATCGGAAGCGGGCGGGGACGCGGTCGACGCGGCGGCGGTGGCGAAGGCGACGAGCTCGACATCGAGGGACTGGAGCCACAAGCCTATGGGGAAATCTGGAGCCGCGACGCACGGAGGAGGGCCGAGAGGAAATCAGGGATGGCAGGGGCTTTCCCCTCGTGGATGGGGTGGCGGCGTGGGGTGGACTGGGTGTGAGGGTGTGGATGAATTTAGGGTTAGATGGGGGTTAAATACCCCCCGGTTAGGTGGGCTGGCTCGGCCGACCCAATTTGGGTCAAGGGGTTTCTTTCCCCTTTTTATTATTTGTTTTTGTTGTTGCATTATTTAACAACTTTAGTTTTATTTTATTTTAGCGGAGTAAAACACTTTAAAATTAATAATCCTAAAGGACAATTCTCCTAGGTAATATCCGACACACCCGAACATTTTTATTTTGACATTTGAAAACTTTTATCATTTGATTTTATTTTTAAAATCAAATTCGAACCGTTTGAATTAAGCGAGATCAACAATAGAAATCACGGTGACGTAGCAACATTTCCGTCGATTCAGCAGGAAACGGGTCAAATTTAAACTGCATCTCCCTTATAGTTTGCTCATGATTTTTTCCAAAAATAATTTTTAGATAGATAGGTATCTATTTAATCATAGAAACACCAATTTTTTTCCAATATTCAACCACTAGCTAGGAATGGTCATGCCCAGCGTTTTGACCACATTTTAAAACGGGCATGAAAAATTCAAAACAAATCAAATTGGAAAACCTTCGCATTGTGTCATTTTATGTGACCAAGTTACCAGGAAAATAATAAACTTAAAATACGATAATTATTTTTGAAAAATGTTCTTAGAAATGAGATAATGTGTGAAGACTAATGGCTTTCAAGTCAAATGATCAATCTTATGGCCACATTCATGGCATAGTTTGTTTAAATGGTCTAATATTGTGCACAAGGTGCATATTGAAATGACAAACAATGTTTCTTAAGGAAGTTTTCATTTTCCTTGTATGAAAAAATCATTTTCCATTTTCAAGTGCCCAAAATGAGTTTTTTTATGAATGACATACCATATATTTTTTGTCAAATTAAACCAAATCATTTTTCTAAAATACTATGCCATATTCAATATACACTTGACAAAATACTTGATTGTTAAAAGCTTTTATCCGCTTCTAGTGAAAAAGATAAATTAATGCCGACTCAGCTTGAAGCGGTCAAATTTGAACTACAGCTCCCTCATAATTGGCTCACGATTTTTTTCAAAAATAATTTCTAGGTAGATAGATATCTATTTAATCACAGAAACATCAAAAATGTTCTAGTATTCAACCACTAGTTAGGAATAGGCATGTTAACATAGTTAGAACATGTTACGACATTTTTATAATCGTCGTAAAAGTTATGACAATCTCATCTTATGCGGTTACGACGTTTTTGACTCACATCGTCGTAATTTATATGTAGATTTGATCCCCTCAAACGGCTTACGACAATCTCGGATGAAATCGTCATAGATTTATGACGAATTCATCAACGACGTCTTAAAAACGTCATGTACGAGCATATTTCTTGTAGTGGTAGGTATGCTGGACTCTCATGGCAAAACTGGGTTGAAGGTTTATGGATGCACAAGTAGTATCTCTACTTGGTGCGGGAGTTATGGCTAATATGAGGTGGAAGCAATCGTCACATGCTAAGGGATCTCTAGTCATATAACATTGTTCGGAACCAAGCAAACACAATTCACTATGTTGTCTTCCTTGTCCAACATCTACTTCTAAGCATGTAATAGTTTAGTGAGTGTTCACAATCATAGATGGTGTCAAAGATGATATATTTATATGTGAACCTCTCCTTCTTTATCACTTCCTATTAATTGCAACAATGACCAAGGTCTACGTTTGTCTACCCTCAACAAGTTTCAATCAACATTCTTTTTATATGTGAAGCCATCACTTCCCATAAGATCATTACATGATCTTTCATGCTTTTGTTCTTTTCTCAATCTTTTGATCATGGCAAGAGGCAAAGCCCTCAACTAAGACACTCTTTATTATTATGGCTCACGAGCTCGAATACATCGGGGGTGACACAAAGCAAAACTCAAGACTAAAACACTAAGACTTTTAATCTACTAGAGAAAAAGAAAACTGAAAAGGAACAAACTAAAACAAAGGTAAAGACAAAAGATGTGATGGTGATACCATACCGGGGCAACTCCCCCAAGCTTGGTATAAGCCAAGGGGATTGCCCATACCCATGCTTAGTTGTCTTCCTTTGGAGGTGATGGTGGTGGAGTTGTTGCAGTCTTTGATTCCAAGAGGGCCATTAATCTTTGATTTATACCTTGGAGATCTGTGATATGTTTCTAAGGCAAAACAACTTCACGAGTAAGATAAGTATTACGAGCACGAGTTGTTTCACAAAACCTCAAGAGTTCAATCAAGGATGGAGACAATAGGTGGAGGTAGGGTTCGAGGAAATCCACTTCTTCAACTTCTTCCTTGTTGAGCACAGATTGCACTTCGTCCCATGCCTGGTTCTTCTCCTTAGTTTTGACCTTGGTTTCTTTAGGTAGCCTTTCCTGGCCTCCATGACCTCCATGCTTTTCAGATCAACATTTACTTCTCCATAGACTTGAGGGAGATTTTTCTCCCCCACAGATTCCTGAGATGACATCTCGCTCTAAATATGTGGCAGAAAACAGGCTCGAAACGAAAACAAAGGAAATCTACGTGATACGAGGGTCAGACCTTACGGGCGAATATATAATGATTTTTTCCATACCAGAAGGAGTACTCCGCACGAAAACAAAGTCCGGGAGGCACACGAGGTGGCCACAAGCCCCCCGGCGTGGCCAGGGGGTGGGCCCGCGCCTGGCAGGCTTGTCGCCTCCTCGTGTGCTTTCCAGACTACTTCCAATTTTTCTATTTTTTCAAATATTCCAAAACAGAGAAAAATTCCTACTGGAAAAGTTTTGGAGTCTGTTTTTCTACCGAATCACATACCTCTTCGTTTTCGGAGTCTGAAACAGGCTGATAAATATCCCTTAGTTATTCTTCCGGAGTTATGGTATTGATTATATTGCTTTCAACATTTATGGGAGTACCTGAGATATAATGCTTGATTCTGCACATTTACAACTCTCGAACAATTACCTTCCGTGTTGTTGATCTTGATAGCACCGGAATGATATACTTCCTCAACAATATAGGGACCTTCCCATTTAGAGAGAAGCTTGCATGCAAAAAATCTTAGACGAGAATTATATAGCAAGACATAATCACCTACATTGAACTCACGCTTTTGTATCCTTTTATCATGCCACCTCTTAACCTTTTCTTTGAACAACTTGGCATTCTCATATGCCTGAGTTCTCCATTCATCAAGCGAGCTAATGTCAAATAACCTCTTCTCACCAGCAAGTTTGAAATCAAAGTTGAGCTCTTTGATTGCCCAATAAGCTTTATGCTCTAGTTCAAGAGGTAAATGACATGCTTTACCGTACACCATTTTGTACGGAGACATGCCCATGGGATTCTTATAGGCAGCTCTATAAGCCCACAGTGCATCATCGAGCTTCTTAGACCAATTCTTTCTAGACATGTTGACAGTCTTTTGCAAAATTAGTTTAATCTCTCTATTGCTTAGCTCTACTTGACCACTGTACTGAGGGTGATAGGGAGACGCAATTCTATGGTTGACATCGTACTTAGCAAGCGTTTTACGGAAAGCACCATGAATGAAATGTGAACCACCATCGGTCATTAGATATCTAGGGACTCCAAATCTAGGGAAGATAACTTCTTTAAGCATCCTAATAGATGTGTTGTGATCGGCACTACTAGTGGGGATAGCTTCTACCCACTTAGTAACGTAATCAACAGCAACTAAGATGTGAGTATACCCGTTGGATTTTGGAAAAGGTCCCATATAATCAAAACCCCAAACATCAAATGGTTCAATGACAAGTGAATAGTTCATAGGCATTTCCTGACGTTTACCGATATTACCTACTATTTGACATTCGTCACAAGACAAGACAAACTTACGCGCATCCTTGAAGAGAGTGGGCTAATAGAAATCTGATTGCAATACCTTGTGTGCAGTTCTATCTCCTACATGGTGTCCTCCGTAGGCCTCGGAGTGACACTTCTGTAGGATCTGTCCATGTTCATGTTCAGGTACACAACGTCTAATAACACCATCTACTCCTTCCTTATAAAGGTGAGGATCATCCCAAAAGTAATGTCTCAAGTCAAAGAAGAATTTCTTCTTTTGCTGGTATGTGAAACTAGGTGGTATATATTTGGCAACGATATAGTTTGCATAATCATCATACCACGGTGCACTACGTGAAGTATTGATGGCATTCAATTGCTCATCGAGAAAGCTATCATCAATAGGTTGTGGGCCATCAAGAACGTTCTCTAACCTAGACAAGTTATCTGCTATGGGGTTATCAGCACCCTTCCTGTCGACAACGTGCAAATCAAATTCTTGTAGCAAGAGAACCCATCTCATAAGTCTAGGTTTAGCGTCCTTCTTCTCCATGAGGTACTTAATAGGAGCATGATCAGTGTGAATAGTTACTTTGGAATCAACTATGTAAGACCTGAACTTTTCACATGCAAACACGACTGCTAAAAATTCCTTTTATGTAGTAGTATAGTTTCTTTGGGCACTGTCTAGAGTTTTACTAGCATAGTGAATAACATTAAACTTCTTATCAACTCTTTGCCCTAGGACAACACCAACAACATAATCACTAGCATCACACATGATTTCAAAAGGTAAGTTCCAATCAGGTGGTTGAACAATAGGTGCGGTTATCAAAGCCTTCTTAAGTATTTCGAAGGCTTCCTCACAATCATCGTAAAAAACAAAAGGAATGTCCTTTTGCAAGAGATTGGTAAGAGGCCTAGAAATCTTAGAGAAATCTTTAATGAACCTTCTATAGAAACCAGCATGACCAAGGAAACTTCTTATACCTTTGATATCTGTGGGGTATGGCATTTTCTCGATTGCATCAACCTTAGCCTTATCGACTTCAATACCTCTTTCAGAAATTTTATGACCTAAGACGATGCCTTCATTAACCATAAAGTGGCACTTCTCCCAATTCAAGACAAGGTTGGTGTCTTTACATCTCTGCAAGACTCGATCAAGGTTGCTGAGGCAATCATCAAAGGAAGACCCGTAAACGGAGAAGTCATCCATGAAAACCTCAACAATCTTCACAAAAGTCAGAGAATATAGCCATCATACATCTTTGAAAGGTGGCAGGTGCATTACATAAGCCAAAAGGCATACGTCTATAAGCAAAGGTACCGAAAGGGCAAGTGAAAGTGGTTTTCTCCTGATCAGATTGTGCAACTGGTATTTGGGAGAAACCAGAATAACCGTCTAGAAAGCAGAAGTGTGTGTGTTTAGACAGTCTTTCTAGCATTTGGTCGATAAAAGGCAAAGGGTAATGATCTTTACTAGTGGCTTTATTTAATTTCCTAAAATCGATCACCATCCTATAGCCAGTAATAATCCTTTGTGGGATCAATTCATCCTTACCATTAGGGACAACGGTAATGCCTCCTTTCTTAGGGACGCAATGCACCGGACTCACCCAATCACTATGAGCAACATGATAGATGATACCCGCTTGCAGGAGCTTTAGTATTTCTTTTCTCACTACTTCTTTCATCTTAGGATTTAATCTCCTTTGATGATCAGCAACTGGTTTGGAATCAGGATCAGTTTTAATCTTGTGCTGGCATAGAGTGGGACTAATGCCCTTAAGATCATCAAGAGTATATCCAATAGCAGCACGGTGCTTTCTCAGAGTTTTTAGTAACTTCTTTTCTTCATGCTCTGAGAGGCTAGCACTAATTATAACAGGATATATCTCTTTTTCATCAAGATAAGCATACTTAAGAGTATCAGACAACTGTTTAAGCTCGAACACATGATCACCCTTTTGTGGGGGTGGATCCCCAAGCAGTTCAACAGGCAAATTATTCTTCAGGATAGAATATTGTTCAAAGACAACTCTATCTATCACATCCCTTTCATCCATATGCATATCATTTTCATGCTCAAGCAAGTATTGCTCTAAGGTATCAGTAGGAGGCATGGTAATAGAAGCCAAGGCAATAGTTTCATCCTTACTGGGCAACTCTTTTTCATGAGGTTGTCTACCAAACTTAGAGAAATTGAACTCATGTGACACACCTTCAAAGCCAACAGTGACAGTTTGCTTCTCACAATCAATATGAGCATTGACGGTATTGAGGAAGGGTCTGCCAAATATGATGGGACAAAAGCTATCTTGAGTGGTAGCAAGAACGAGGAAATCAGCAGGATACTTCATTTTACCACACAAGACTTTAACATCCCTAACAATTCCCACAGGGCAGATAGTATCTCTATTGGCAAGTTGAATAGTGACATCAATAGGTTCTATCTCAACAGGTGCAATCTCGTCTTTAATTTCATCATATAAGGATTGAGGTATTGCACTAACACTAGCACCTACGTCACATAAACCATGATAGCAATGATCTCCTATCTTAACAGAAACAACAGGCGTGCCAACAACAGGCCTATGTTTATCTCTAGCGTGAGGTTTAGCAATTCTAGCAGCATCTTCACACAAGTGAATATTATGTCCCTCAACATCATCTGACAGGAGATCTTTGATAATAGCAATGCTAGGTTCAACTCTAATTTGCTCAGGGGGTGTAGGTGTTCTAATGTAGCCTCTACGTATCACAGTTGAAGCTTTAGAATGATCCTTTATCCTAACAGGGAAAGGTGGTTTCTCAATGTAAGCACTAGGAACAATAGGATCATTATAGGCAATGACTCTCTCTTCAACTGGATTGGGTTTAACTAAATTGACTTCTAAGGGAGGATGATATTTAAACCACTTCTCTTTGGGGAGATCGATATGAGCAGCAAATGATTCACACGATGAAGCTACTATCTCAGAGTCAAGTCCATACTTAGCGCTAAAATCACAAAAAGTATTTGTTTCAACAAAGGATTTAACGCAATCAAACTTGAAATTCATACCTGACTCCTTACCTTCATCAAGCTCCCAATCTTCAGAGTTGCGTCTAATTCTCTCCAATAAATTCCATTTGAAGTCAATATCTCTCTTCATGAAAGAACCGGTACAAGAAGTGTCAAGCATGGTGCGATCATCATGAGAAAGCCGAGCATAGAAGTTCTGAATGATAATTTCTCTCGAGAGCTCATGGTTGGGGCATTAATATAGCATTGATTTAAGCCTCCCCCAAGCTTGAGCGATGCTTTCTCTGTCACGAGGCCAAAAATTATAAATATAATTCCGATCACGATATACTAAATGCATAGGATAAAACTTTTGATGAAATTCCAATTTCAACCGATTGTAGTTCCATGATCCAGTATCATCACATAGCCTATACCATGTCAACGCCTTATCCCTCAAAGATAAGGGAAAGACCTTCTTCTTGACCTCATCCTCGGGCAAACCTGCAAGCTTAAATAAACCACAAACTTCATCTACATAGATTAGATGCAAGTCTGGATGTGATGTTCCATCTCGTGTAAAAGGATTAGCCAGCAGTTTCTCAAGCATACCCGAAGGGAATTCAAAGCAAATATTTTCAGTAGGTGCATCAGGTTGAGGAGCAACTCTTTGTTCTTCCATTTGAGGTGAAGATACCCGAACAAGCCCCTCAAAGAATTAGTTTCCATAGTGACAAGTGACAATAAATTTCAACACACTATATGAATGTTTCCTTACCAAGTTCCACTTACCAAAGGCGCTTCACTCCCCGACAACAACGCCATAAAAGAGTCTTGATGACCCACAAGTATAGGGGACCTATCATAGTCCTTTCAATAAGTAAGAGTGTCGAACCCAACGAGGAGCAGAAGGATCTGACAAGTGGTTTTCAGCAAGGTAATATCCGCAAGCACTAAAATTATCGGTAACAAGTGGTTGTGTGGTGAGATGATTCATAGCAAGCAACAAGTAACAAAAGTAGCAACGGTGCAGCAAAGTGGCCCAATCCCTTTTGTAGCAAGGGACAAGCCTAGACAAAGTCTTATAGGAGGTAAAATGCTCCCGGGGACACACGGGAATTTCTGTCATGCTAATTTTCATCATGTTCGTATGATTCGCGTTCGTTACTTTGATAGTTTGTTATGTGGGTGGACCGGCGCTTGGGTACTGCCCTTACTTGGACAAGCATCCCACTTATGATTAACCCCTCTCGCAAGCATCCGCAACTACGAAAGAAGAATTAAGACAAATTCTAACCATAGCATTAAACTAGTGGATCCAAATCAGCCCCTTACGAAGCAACGCATAAACTAGGGTTTAAGCTTCTGTCACTCTAGCAACCCATCATCTACTTAATACTTCCCAATGCCTTCCTCTAGGCCCGAATAATGGTGAAGTGTTATGTAGTCGACGTTCACATAACACCACTAGAGGAAAAACAACATACACCACATCAAAATATCGAACGAATACCAAATTCACATGACTACTATTAGCATGACTTATCCCATGTCCTCAGGAACAAAAGTAACTAGTCACAAAGCATAATCATATTCATGACCAAAGAGGTAATGATTAGCATCAAGGATCTCAACATAAACTCTTCCACCAAATAATCCAACTAGCATCAACTACAAAGAGTAATTAACACTACTAGCAACCTTACAAGTACCAATCGGAGTCGCGAGATGGAGATTGGTTACAAGTGATGAACTAGGGTTTGGAGATGAGATGGTGCTGATGAAGATGTTGATGGTGATGAGTCCCCTCCGATGAGAGGAGTGTTGGTGATGACGATGTCGACGATTTCCCCCTCCGGGAGGGAAGTTTCCCCGGCACGATCGTCCTGCCGGAGCTCTAGATTGGTTCTGCTCAAGTTCCGCCTCGTGGTGGCGACGAATCCTCCGAAAAGCCTCCTCCTGGTTTTTTCGGAACGAAACCCTTCATATAGCAGAAGAGGGGAGCCAGTGGGCCAGCAGGGAGCCCACAAGCCCCCTAGGCGCGGCCAGGGGGGTGGCCGCGCCTACCAGGCTTGTCCCCCCCTGGTTGCGCTCCTGTGGCACTTCTTCGGCCTAGTAATTTTTATATATGCCCAAAAAAATCCATGTTGATTTTCACGGCTGTTGGAGTTGCGCATAATAGGCATCTCAAACTTGCTCCTTTTTCAGGCCAGAATTCCAGCTGTCGGCATTCTCCCTCTTCATATAAACTTTGCAAAATAAGAGAGAAAAGGCATAAGTATTGTAACGTGAAGTGAAATAACAGCCCAAAAAGCAATAAACATCAACATGAAAGCATGATGCAAAATGGACGTATCAGTGGTCCTTGAGGAATTTGACTGATTCGATGTCGATGACATGCTTCTTCTTCGCGAGTCTGTGCAAATTCATCATGCCTGCATGACCAAGTATTTGATGACATGGCCACCCTTCTGAGGTTTTTGCTAATAAGCATGTGGCTGGTTGAACACCTGTAGATAAATCAACAATGTACAAATCCCCTCTTCTAACACCTTCGAAGACTTTGGATTTGTCAGATTTCATGATGACAACACATCTATATTTTCCAAAGATAACAACCATATCAAGATCACAAAGCATTGAGACTGACATGAGGTTAAACCCAAGGGATTCAACAAACACCACTTTGTACATGTGCCTGTCATTGGAAATAGCCACTTTGCCAAGTCCCAATACCTTGCTTTTACCTTTGTCAGCATACGTGATTTGCTTCAGGGGTGATGGAGTTAGTGGCATATTCATCAGCAAGCTTTTGTCACCAGTCATGTGATGTGTGCAACCACTATCAAGAACCCACTCAGTGCTCTTGGGTTTGTCATCCTGCGGATGAATTAGTACAGCTTACCATCTCATATGCTTCAGACTTGAAGAATATGATATCAAGTTCATCAGATAGGAATTTCATCATAAACATTAATTTTGAGGATGTGTGAAATATTTTTATTTCATCAATATTAGCTTGCGTCCTATCAAGCATTTTCCTCAGGTCTCCAGCAAATTCTTTAGATGATGATTTTCATCTGGAGACTTGACCTGCAGAAGTGATTAGTTCAATTTCTTCACCACCCACATCTGAAGGGGTGGTAAAGAGTTCATCATCGTGCGAGCACCATATGAGAAAGGGGCATTGAGGCTAATGCACTTCTCTTTATAGTAGGGGGGTTAAAGTACTCAAACGAATATGCATAGAATTTCTTTGAGGATTTATGAACATAATGATTTGAAGAATAATGCTCATATTCATATTCCTTGTACTTTCCCTGCATGTTAGAAGCATTGGCACGGGTACGAGCATAATTTTGACCACTTGAGGATTTTGATCCTCTTGAAGACTTTGGTCCTCCTGAGGAATTTGATCTGGGGTTCAAATTCTCCACAGGTGGTGTCATGAGGACATTCACGTGAAGATTTTCAAGGCAACTTTTGGGGACCCAGGTTTTCCTCATGGGTGGTCCATTCCTGCAGTTAGTTCCAACATATCGAGCAAATACTTCACCAGATTGATTTTTGAATAGTTTATAGTTGGAGTCAAATGACTCATCTGAGGAATAGGATAATTCACACGCAAATCCTGTTAGATTGGATGGATCAACAGGAGGCCCTTTAGCAGCAACCCATGAGGTTTCGGGATACTGCTCAGGTTTCCAGTATGATCCATCTGCATTCAATTTCCTCTCAAAGGAAATTCCTTCTTTCCTCGGGTTCCTCTTCAAAATATGCTTTTTGAGCACATCGCAAAGGGTTTGGTGCCCTTTGAGACTTTTGTACATGCCTGTCACATACAATTCCTTCAGCCCTGCATTTTCATCAGTGACATTTATGGTTTCCTCAAGTGAGGAATTTGATACCACAGGATCAGTTGAAGAATTTGTAGCAATAGAAGCATTTGATGATTCCAGTGAAGAATTAGCAGTTTCACGTTCGATGCATTTAAGACATGGAGGAATGAATTCAGCTTGAGCGGCACTAATCAGTTGAGCGAGTAATGAATCATTTTCCATACGAACATCATCATGAGAAATCCTCAGCTTCTCAAGATCAAGTTTCCTTTGAAGAAATTCATAGGAAAGTTTATCATGATCAGCGAGGAGTGTGACATGACGATCTTGAAGATTATCAAATCTGGACTGAAGACTTTTCATATCTTCGGTGAGGATTTGGGTAAGATTCATTTCATCATTCAACAAGTCATCGCTTGTGTGTAGCAGTTTCTGAAGCTTTTCTAGGGCAGTTTGTTGTTTAGTTGCAATGATAGCAAGTTTACTCTAACTGGATTTTTTTATAATCATCAGGTTCACAGTCACTTGAATCAGAGGAGGAAGCATCATTCGGTACTGATACGTCTCCATCGTATCTACTTTTCCAAACTCTTTTGCCCTTGTTTTGGACTCTAATTTGCATGTTCTGAATGGAACTAACCTGGACTGACGCTGTTTTCAGCAGAATTTCCTTGGTGTTATTTTTGTGCAGAAATCAAAGTTCTCCAAAAGTCCTGAAAATTTACGGGGAGCAGTTTTGGAAAATAAGAAAAATATCTGCGCCAAGTTCCACCTGAGGGGGTGGGCCAGTGGGCAACAAGCCCTGGCTCCGCCACCACCCCCCTGGTGGCGGTGGGCAGGCTTGTGGGGCCCACACGGCTCTGCCGCCCCCAATTCCAGCTCTATAAGATCCCTTTCGTCCCAGAAAAAATAAAAAGAGAAGTTTTCGTCGCGTTTTCGATACGGAGGCGCCGCCACCACCTGTTCTTCATCTGGAGGGCAGATCTGGAGTCCATCTTGGGCTCCGAAGAGGGGAAATCGTCGCCATCGTCATCATCAACCTTCTTCCCTCTCCAATTCCATGAAGCTCTTCGTCGTTTGTGAGTAATCTATTCGTAGGCTCGCTCGGCGGTGATGAGTAGGATGAGATCTATCATGTAATCGAGTTAGTTTTGATGGGGATTGATCCCTAGTATCCACTATGTTCTGAGATTGATGTTGCTACTACTTTGCCATGCTTAATGCTTGTCACTAGGGCCCGAGTGCCATGATTTCAGATCTTAAATTATTATGTTGTCACCAATATATGTGTGTTTTAGATCCGATCTTGCAAGTTGTAGTTACCTAGCTACTATATGTTATGATCCGGCAACCCCGGAGTGACAATAACCGGAACCACTCCCGGTGATGACCATAGTTTGAGGAGTTCATGTGTTCACCAAGTGCTAATGCGTTGGTCTGGTTCTTTATTAAAAGGAGAACCTTAATATCCCGTAGTTTCCTTTTGGACCCCACTGCCATGGGAGGGATGGACAATAGATGTCATGCAAGTTCTTTTCCCTAAGCACGTATGACGATACACGGAATGCATGCCTACATCACATTGACGAACGGGAGCTAGCCACATATCTCTTCGTGTTATAGCTGTTGCATGATGAATATCATCCAAACAAATCACCGACCCATTGCCTACGAGTTTGTCCTACTGCTGTTACTTGTCTTGCTCTGCTGCTGCTGCTACTACTGTTGCTACTGCTGTTACTTGTCTTGCTCTGCTGCTACTGTTGCTATTACTGTCTCTTGCTACTGTTGCTACTTGCTACTGTTGTCACTACTGTTGTTCCTTGCCACTTCTATTGCTCGTTACACTGCTGCTACCTGTTACAATTTTGGTTCGCTGGTCGTTGATGGGAACTGACAACTTTCGTCAACGAGGCAACTTGGCGCCATTGATACAATCGTTAGGAATAGTCTGCCGTCAACAGATCGTTTCTGACACTGTTGTTATCATACTACTTTGCTACTGATACTTTGCTTGCAGATACTAATCTTTCAGGTGCGGTTAAATCTGACAAATTCAGCTGCTAATACTCGAGAGTATTCTCTCACCTCCTGTCTGGCGTACCAACAAATTTGGGTTGAATACTCTACCCTCGAAAACTGCTGCGAACCCACGCGCTGGTGGGCCATCAACAACATTCTTCTAGTTTCGTTGCCGGGGAGTGCTAGCAGCATTCGTCTGGTGCCGTTGTAGGGGAAGGTTTGTTGTCATCAACATTCGTCTAGCCATCGCCAGAGATTGCAATCACGTACCTTTGAACCTTTTGCCATGAAGCAATGGTTGGAGCGAAGTCATCAGCATAGTTATCAGTGTGGATGGTGTTATCATTTTCTTCAAGGTTGAAGATTGACTTGACGAATGTGGTTGCAAGTGCAAGACTAGCCTGTCCAGATTCTGAGTCTTCGTCGGAACCCTCCTTTTCATCACATTCCTCGGATTCTGCCTCAGAATCCATTTCTTTGCCAATAAGTGTCCGGGCTTTTCTGAAACTAGTCTTCTTGTTCGATGAGGACTTTGAGGATGAGGACTTTGAAGATTTCTTCTTTTTCTTCGAGTCATCAGAACTTTCATCCTTGTATTTCTTCTTCTTTGATTACTTCACCCAACGAGGACAGTCAACAATGTAGTGACCTGATTTCTTGCATTTGTGGCAGGTTCTTTTCTTGTAGTCCTCAGATGAAGATTCTGATTTCCTCATATCTCTTCTTGAAGATTTACCAAAATGACCACGTCTTGTAAACTTCTAGAATTTCCTCACGAGCATTGCAAGCTACTGTCCAAATTCTTCAGGATCACCAATGCTGCCATCCGAGTCTCCTTCTTCAGATGATGAAATTGCTTTGGCCTTGAGTGCACGAGGTCTAGAATAGCTTGGTCCATATAGATCTCTCTTTTCTTCTTGTTGGAATTCATGAGTATTGAGTCTTTCGAGTATATCAGCAGGATCAAGCATCTTGTAGTCTGGTCTTTCTTGAATCATCAGAACTAGAGTATCAAATGAAGAATCCAAAGATATTAACAGTTTCTACACAACTTCATGGTGAGTAATGTCTCGAGCTCCCAGTTCTTGCAGTTCATTTGATATGTCAGTGAGGCGATCAAAGGTATCTTGGCAGATTTCATTGTCAAGCCTCTTGAAGCGATTGAAGAGATTGCGAAGAACATCAACACGAGAATCACGCTGGGTTGATACTCCTTCATTTACTTTGGACAACCTTTCCCATATTAGTTTTGCTAAGCCCAAAGCACTCACTCTGTCGTACTGACCTTTGCTCAGATGGCCACAAATGATATTCTTCGCTTGAGAATCAAATTGCTTGAATTTCTTCACATCAGCGGCAGAGACAGTAGTAGTGATGATAGGGACACCATGTTCCACAATATACCAGAGATCATTGTCAATAGCTTGTAGATGCATCTGCATCTTGGTCTTCCATAAGGGAAAGTCCTTTCCTTCGAAAGTAGGACATCCTGAAGTAACCTTGGTCATGCATGCAGTCGACATAACTAAAACTCCAGGTGGTTAAACCAAAATCACACAGAACAATGGAGTACCTTGCTCTGATACCAATTGAAAGTGCGTTATATCGACTAGAGGGGGTGAATAGGAGATTTTTAGAATTTCATCACTGAGGAAATTCCTTTTGAGGAAATTCCTCACTGATGACTAACTTGCAGCGGAAAAAGCAAAGGATCAGGGGTGCAAAGTATTACTACAACAGTTTTCAAGATGAAGAATATGAAAAGCAGTTTGCACAGTACGCAGGCACAGAGAAAAAATAGGTGAGGACTAACTCGCGTGAAGAATTTGGGGTTGAGGAATTTCAGGGGAAATCTTTAGCAAATTCTTCAAACAGTGACAATGAAAATCTTCAACATACAATATTGAGGAATTGAAAGAGTTGAATAAATAGAACCCGTTTCATAGTGAAGACAATGGTTGATTACCCAGTTCCAACTGTTGCGATAGTTGTACGTCTGGTTTGGAGCAGCTTGGTATTGAAACCAAAAGACACACAGTTCCGGGACACACAGTCCCTACCGTATTCTCCTTGAGCTAAGAACACACAACCCTCGCCCAACACTCGTGGTAAGTCTTCAGGGCAAACTTCCAAACACTCACAAACTTGGTCACCCGGCGATCCACAATTGACTACTGGATTGCTCTAGACCATGACGCCTAACCGTCTGAAGGATGCACTGGCCTCAAAGGTAAAAGGCTTTAGTCCCACACAGGAACAAATTCTTCAGTGATGCTCAATCACTTGTTTTTTGGTTTGTGGTTTGGTGTTTGGGGTATTTCCTCACTAATGATTTACTCTCGAAGACTCTGAGGAATTTGGGTTGCTCTTATGACAAGTGTCAGTTTCTAACGGAGCAGACAACCAGCTAATGGTTGTGGGGGGCGGCTATTTATAGTCCGGGAGCATCCCAACATGATTTAACATTAATGCCCATAAATAATATGACTGTTGGTGTGGATAAGATCGGTGATGTGGCGCGAATTGCGGCAACAGTCGGGACCCTCAACCGTGAGAGTCCTCATGTATATCATATTCCTCACTTGAGTATTTTGGTAGGATTAGGCTTGAGTTGATCATCATGAGGAAATTCATTCCAAAGTGTTACCACGACCCCCTTTAACGGTACGGTGTTCATATGACTCAAGAGTGAAGAAAATGAAACAGAAAGAATAAATCTTCACGCTTCAAGGTCTTCAGATCGTTTTTCTTCAGGATACCGAATTCCTCATCTTTAATATCTTCATGAGGAGTATCAATTTCATTACAATATCTTCGCGATCAAAGTCTTCAACAGAAGACCAATTTCTTCAGCCGAAGATATACATTTTTAGGGGTCGATATTCATCGAATATTTCAAACTCCTCAGCGACTTATAGATCCCGTGTACACTCATGAACACATTAGATACTTAACCTATAAGTCTTCAAACCACCAAAATCACTAAGGGGCACTAGATGCACTTACAGAAGCTTTTCATAAAAATCGCATATTCACCCTCTCTAGTCGATTACCAGCAATTTCAACTACACAATAACAAGTACTTCAACACAACAAGTACATCTTTCTTCTTAGCGGAATCTAGCCCAAACAATCTTCAAACGAATTGCAAAAAAGCGAATCTTAAGGTTCCACCATGTTCCAAAAATGCATTTAAAAAGATAGTTTTGACTATTTTTAGAGGAATAGGGGAAGAATACCTTAAGCAACTAGGGATGATCGGATCGACGAGTTGAAGTTCCAATTTGGGTGGGATTTGGTGGAGGGAGGGGGGGATTTGCCCTCTTCATCTCCTCACGGTTAGTGAAGACAACACCATGGGGCCGCGAATGGGTTGGATCCTACGTGCGGCCCGCGACCACTTATTAATCCAGGGTAGAAACACCACGCCTCTTGGCGTCTCTAGCAACGCTTCGCGGTTTGGCGTGTCTACGAGCCACGTCGGCATGCGAAGCGAGTGGGCTAGAAGAAGATGGGCGAGGCCAGCAACACCTCAGTGTCTAGCGTCTATGTTGTCGAGAAACGCCAGGCTTACGCCGTGTGTGAAATTTCACGGTCAAATCATGAAATAATTTCGTGAGATTATTCTGCATCCAAAGATTCTCTCCCGACTGTCATGCTGAAGGCTCAGTTGCATGTGACAAATTATTCAATTTTCTGAAGCGTACTGTCGATTTATTCAGTTATCTAAAGCATACCGCTTGAGCAGGGTTGTAAAGATCGGACGGTCGGAAAGTTTCGACGTGGATATGCGGCATGAGGATTAACTGGTTGTGATAGTACTATTTATGTCACTAAGAGCATCTCCATCAGCCGCGCTTCGCGCCACGCCCAAAAAAAGCGTTTGCCGCGCGCGCTTCGGCTGGTTTAGCGCGGGGATAGACGCTGGCTCCAACAGCCGCACTATAATGCAGCGCGCGCGCCGCTCCAGCAGTGCCCAAAAATGCAGCGCGCGCAGCACACACAAACCACATATACACCACATATACATTTCAAAAAATAGGCGCAAAAACGATCAAACAAATAAAATAAATCAACAATAAATAGTCATTACAACTCAAACAAATAGTTTATCCTTCAGTACAACAAATAATGCAATAAACACAACCAATAGTTCATGAACAATACAATACAAATAATGCAATAAACACAACCAAATCATGCTCTTTGTCGTCCATGCCATGCCCACCACTCTTCAATCAGATCCTTCTGAAGATCATTGTGCGTTGCGGGACGCCGAATGACATGATAGGAGGCAACAAACGGGCTACCCTTTCAGCCCTCCGTCGCACTCGCACGGGATGTCCCAAGAGCTCATACAAGAGAGGAGGAGCGAGCGCGGGAGAGTCGTGCGCGCGGAAGCCGGCGCAGCAAATAAGGGGCGCGGGACTGCGTTTCGGCCAGCGCGTTGAACTGAAAATGGCGCGCTCGCCGTTTTTCGCGTCCGCTGGAGCTGCCCGCCGCGTTGCGTGTGCGCTAAAAATGCCTTTTTTGCGGCGCGGCGCTTGTGTAGCGCGTCTCTTGGAGATGCTCTGAGGGTAGCTGCACTATATAAGCTCTCTTCCGTGGAGTGAATTGGGATCCAGTTTTAGGGTTCTTGTAGTGTACAGTAGAACAGAAATCCCCAATCCATCGTAGGGTCCCTGCATCGAGGGTTTGATCTTGTGTTTCCTCGTTTCCCTTCACCGACCCCCCGCCGCCGGCCGCCGCCACTACGCGGCTTCTCCAGCCTCCAGCCTCCAGCCGTCGCCACTACGCCGCTTGCCCCACCCAGTTTAGCTTACCCCCTCTCTCGCGCTGGCGTTCGCGTCCTACACCTGCGTCCTCCTGCAGCGCCGCGTCTCTGAAGTCGGCGACGACGACCGTGCCCACTAATCCAACGAACAACTCCCCTCCCCTTCCCCCACCCCGCAACGCCCAGCCGCCGTGCCTCTGGGGTGGGGGGTGGGGGGGGGGCAGCGAGCAATGGCGCCGTCCGTCAGTCCGTGTCTCACAGCAACCGTGCTGGCGACCTGGATACTGGACAGGGAGATGATGCTCAGGAAGGCCAAGCATACAGTTTTCGGCAGAGGCGGCCGCTTCGCCGCCGGCCAGGACGAGGGCCACACCACGGAACCGCTTCGCCCCGGCCAGGACTAGGTGAGACCACATCCACGGTTTCGATTCAAGTTCCATGTACCCTGAACTACAAGTCTATGGTGGGAGGCTTGAGATTTGTGTGTGTGCGAGTGCGTGCCCGGTTACATACACCTGCCGTTCCCTCATCTATGTAGAAAAATGTACTCTTTGTGCATCTACTTGTTGCACTGTTCACCTGCTCAGCCTGCATACACAAAATTTACATGCCAATGTCCAGTGGAATACACAAAATTGTACTAATACATTATATATGGTTTTAGTACGCCACTGTGTATAATACACACCATTTCCATGGTTGGCACAGTAATACGAGTTAAGAGATCACACGCAAGGAAAAGAAAATGAATGGTGCACACCGGGATCGCTATGTCCTACACGATAATAAGAGTTAGGCAATGTCACTCTTTTAATTTCTAAGTGAAGTTTGAATGGCACACACAAAGTTTTCTCTTTTCTATTTATTCTGTAGAAAGTAACTTTGTTTTTCATTTTATTAAAGTTTAAGTTGTGTTGCTATCTGCCTTTTCCAACATCTTTCTGTCGCCCTCGCCCACTAAGTTTGTAGCTCCAAACATTTAATGCTTTCGCTTGCCAACTTGTTTGATATGTGAGTAGATGATCTTGATGAACCCTTTCTTGCCATTTAGTTACTCCTTTGCAACACGACTTCTAAAGAGCCTCGCATCACCATGGGGAGTGTGGGAGTGTAATTTGGGAAGTTTACTTAGCTTCTTCACTCACTTGGTCACCTCTTTGCCCTTCCTCTCCCTGCATTTGTTGCTCCCGAAGATTTAGAAGATTCGATTGCAATGAGTCTTGTATTCTCTCTCTGAGGGATATATCCACTACCATCTTTGGGGTGGAGAGTAACAAGGGTATGACCAATTATGTGATCCTCACATATGGTCAAACCATTATTTGCTATGATTTTAACCGTGCACATCTGGTGTTGATTGTAGAGCCAATCAAGGAGTAGTCCCTCAGGTTCATGTCAAGCTAGCTATTCTTCAAGTAACAACTCGACAGGTGCAGGGGGTTCCTGCGCCTCCATATGGAAAAAGTTGTCCAGTTAATTAGGGGAAACCTGATAAAAAGGCCACAAAGCCTCCACTGTTTATCAATGTGATGGAAACCACAAACAAATGCACCAACGACACAGGAAATGAATGTTGTTGTAGAAAATCTCTGTTGCATCGAATCCTTCTCGGCCCCTCCACCTAACAAACCAGATCCAACATGACTCGCCCAAGGAGGGCAGGGAGACCATGACATACTCCCAAAGGAGCACAAAAGACACACTCCCAAAGCACCACACCACAATTACTGCCTCTATCAATGGTGTGAGAAACCAAAGTCGCGAATATGAGCGGGTTTTTGCTGACCTGATATTTGTGATGAAAGAATGTGTGCTACTAGAACCACGCGACATTGGTAACACTCAGGGCACATACGACCATCACAGTATGCAGTGGCGTAGCTACAGTGGCAAATTTGGGTGGGCTGATACAAAGTGAAGCCCACTATTCTCCTCAAAATGGCCTAGTCTAATCTCAATCCTCCACTGTCTTTGCTCTGGGCTGGACAGGCCATGGCCCATCCAGCCTTGCTATAGCTCCGCCAGTGACAATATGGGGCCGCTGCCTCAGCATCCGCCTAGCTGCCATGTCCTTCATAGCTCTCCTTCACCACCTTTTGGGGTTGTTGTCTCGACATCCAACGACCACATGTGGGTCGCAATGCGTCCCACCATATAATGTTTCTTCATTTAGAATATGGTGGTAAATAACCACAACACACACAGAATAGAAGTACTAATACCAGTACCCGTTTTCTGGTTTTGCTCAAAATATTTCTATAATTGTCGAAGGCAGAATAGAACATTATGTGTTCATAAATAAGTCCTGAAAAGGCTATGCCTGCTATCAACATCATTGCAAGATCCTCAAGAAGAATAGGTCGCAACTCCAGTAAAAAAACTATGATCAATGAACATGTCTTTTGCCTGATCTTTAAGGACTTCACAAAAGGTGAAATAGGCTCTCACCTGGACAACACCAATTTTTCTACCAATCCATCACATCTACATACATCTATCAAGCCCAGTAGCATATGCATAGACCAAAATTACGGACATAGTAATGAGAATTTGAAGTGCGAGCAGTATGATATACTACCAAACAACTAGCAAATCAAACGACCAAGGAGGAGAAGAGAGAAGGTGCACAACGCTAAGATGTGAGACTCTCTCTCTCCCGATTTGGGACCTTTGGTCGTTGGCACCACCAGCACCTCCTCCATCTAAGACCACCTCCATGGCAATCAGGTTTGAACTATGGCTTCCTTTCGGACTGGTGGGCCAAATGGAGAAGCTGAATGTGACTACTATGGGCTGGCTCAGGGGTCGGCATGTATAACATGTGTAGCAAGGTTGTATGGTCACGCCAATGACAGCCATTTCTCAGCGCAAAAGTACAAAATTTCAATATGTACAGTTCACACTGTTTCACAGTTGTTTATCACCTTTTTTCCTTAAAATGGGGAGGTTCCAAAGTTGGCTTCATGAGTGTTATTTGGCCAGGTGGTTGGAAAGTAGTCAATTTTTCCACATCATTCTCTACTGGGCAGGGCAGTAGACCCCACATATTAGATATTGAGCAAAAAATGGAAACCTTTGTTTTCCACCCTCACCCCTACTTACGTTTCTTCTCGTTGTTCCTAGCTTGATATGGATGCCATGTCACACAAAGGCACCTAACAGGGAATGTGGTGGGCAAAACATTTGGCATAAATGCCACGTCACACCAAACAACGCACAAATACTTCCCTTCCCTGCAATGTAATTAGACCATGAAGAAACATAAGTAGAGTTGAGTGGGGGTGGAGAAAACGGAGGTTTTCATTTTTTTTCTCAATATCTAATATATGGTCTCTACTGCCCAGTGGAGAATGAAGTGGATTGCCATCCACCTTGCAAAATAATGCTCGGGAAGCCAGCTTTGCAACCTCCACATTATAAGGAAAAAAGGCGACAAAGTAGTGTGAAGCCGTGTGAATAATTCATAATGAACTTTTGTACCTTTTCTCTGACAAATAAGTGTTATTGGCTTGGCCATACGACCTTGCTCTGCATGTCAACCCTTGAGCCAACCCATAATATTTGCATCCACCTTCTTTTTTTGGACCACTAGTCATGAAGGAATCCATAGTTTGAACATGGATGCCATGGAGGTGGTCTTTGATGGAGGAGGTGCTGCTGGTGCTGACAACTGGATGTCCCAAATCAGGAAAGAGACCCGTGTGTCTCACATCTCAACGCTATGAGAACTGTTTCTCCCCCCCCTCCCCCCGGCCGTTTCATTTGCTACTTGTTTGCTAGTGTATCATCCTGTTCGCTCTTCAAATTCGCATTGCTATATATGTAATTTTGGTTTCTACATGCTCCTGGGTGTCATAGATGTAGATGGATGTGATGGATTGATGGAAATTTTTGGTGTTGTCAAGATGTGAGCATAATTCATCTTTTGTGAAGTGCTTTAAGTTCAAGCAGAGGACATGTACATTGATCACAACTTTTGATTGGAGCTGTGGCTTATTCTTCTTCAGGATGATATTGCGATGATGTTGGTAGCTGGCATAGCCTTTTCTTGATTTATTTGTGGAAACATAATGTTCTATTTTGCCTTTGTCAAATATAGAAATATTCTGAGCAAAAAGAGCTGGTACTTCTATTCTTTGCGTGTTATGGTTATCTACTACCATGTTCTAAATGAAGAAACAGTATATTGTGGAAGGTATCATACCACTGGAATGTTGTGAAGGGTTTATGTTTTCATACCCGCGTCTGTGCTCTTCGACATTTATTTCTTTATTATATGCCGCCGTTTTATTTTCTATAAATACCAGCCCATTCTGACAGTTCAAACTTCCGCCATATTCAAACCATTAACTGGCAAATACCAGCCCATTCTGACAGTTCAGACTTCGTCAAACCATTAACTGGCAGGCCTACTACAAACTAACAGGTTATAAATTTAAAACAAATCCTCCTGTCATTTTTAATTTATAGCTTGTTAGACTTCTTCTCTCTCCTAGTTAATATTTATTCAGAGTGGAAAGTACATAGCCTGACACATTAAGTTTGCTACCTGCAAACCATTTTGTGTGGATACATCATGTTGGTTACTTACTCAGCTATTAGTTTGACCTGTATATCTTCTTATTTTCATTAGGCGTTTCTTGTAAATTTATGCAACTTGCATTTGTTTTTTCTTACCCCCCTACTTTACTCACTCGGCGTACATCATATATTATCACATCATTTGGAGTGCTATTGTTCGAACTTGGAGTGCACGAGATGTATCGCATATCTCATTACTTTTTAATATTATCTGCACAGATCAGAGGCTCTGATGCTAGCACTGTTACCAGATGAGTCTAAGAAATCGCACTGGATATCGCTGCCAGATCAGTGAGTATTGTTTCTGCAGTAGCTGTCAACCAGGTATATTCTATTTCTGTAATCTTTCATTGACTTATTATGGATCTTGATATGCTGATAAGTATGTTGAAGCTTAAAACAGGAGTGATTTTGGCTACTAGTCTGTGACTTGTCACATGATCTGGGCTTCACACCTTATCCAGGGAAATCTCACATATCCAATAGAATATTTATGTAATAATAGTGCAAGGCTCAAGAGTCTACTACATGTTTCAGCCAGAGCCAACCCTCACCTCAGTAATACTATTGTTTCCTATTTCATGTGGAACATCAATGATGACATTGGATCCACTTGACCACTGTCTAGCCGTGCATGAGTGAATGTATTGCTTGATAATAGAGGGACCGAGCTTGTATAGATACCTGAGCTCGTTGCATGAAACCTTATTTGAGTTATGGGCCCAACACATTTACAAAATTTAACTATAAATTGCCGGCAACTGCTGCTGCCTATGGGGAGCTTATGAAAGGATTTTGACATGGATCACTCCTTGTTCCTTTCATGGTTCGAAGTGTCAAGCTTGCCCTCCATCACTTTCAGCTGCATGACGAGCCATACTCCCTCCTTTAGTGTTTGATGATACACAACGAGCAACTCGGCCCTGTACCAAGGCTCGTTTTAGGCCTAGCAATGGAAGCTTATTGAGAAGTCATGGGCTCGTAGCCCATCAAATTGTTCACCTTGCTGGCGTGCCAAAAAACTGCTACTAGATCGCTGTACTTGCTCGGATGTATGCTTACTGGAAATGATGCACTCGTTCTCGTTCTCAAGGCAGACTTGGTTTTGTCCTGGATACACCCTATGGCATCCCTACCATGAATCAATGGCGATAAGGCATTCTCAACCTAGTTGGTGGCCTTGGTCCGCGAAGGTCCCGAGTGACACCATAATTGATTGCAATTGATGAAACGGGGGAGTATTAGGTTGCAATCGATCATAATTTCCCCCCGAAAAGGATTGGTGTGGAGCAAGGTTACGTTTTGTAGTTCATTTATACAATTACCTACCTCTCCCTTTTGGCATGGAGGCTTTGGATTTGTGTGTGCGTGCGCGTGCACGCATACATACACATGTTGTTCCTTCATCTATGTAGAAAAATGTACTCTTTGTGCATCTACTTGTTGCATTGCTCACCTGCTCAGCCGGCATACACAAAATTGAAATGCCAGTGACATACACAACATTCTAATACATTATATATGCCGCTCGGGAGGGGCGCGGCGTGGCGGTGCGAGGGCAAGGCGACCGGGGAGCGGCAGGGCTTGGGAGGGGCGCGATGCGGTCGGGGCGAGGCCGCCGAGGCTTGGGAGAGGAGCGGCGGGGCTCGGGCGAGGCCGCTGGGGCTTTGGGCGAGGCGCGACGCGGCTCGGGCGAGGCCGTCGGGGCTCGGGAGGGGCGCGGGAGGGCGAGGGCGAGGCGGCCGGGGTGCGGCAGGGCGAGGGCGAGGCGGCCAGGGTAAAGGCGAGGCGGGGCGAGGGTGTTGGGCTCAGTATAGCTCTCCTTAGCTCGCCTTCGAGAGGGTGCTTGGCTTAGCATAGATGAGGCCCTTTTTTGCATCAGTTGAGCTATGCTCTACTCAGCGCATACACCCTACCAAACAACGAAAAGTGGGCCGGGAAGGGAACTTTTGGGCTCCTCCATGCAGGCTACCAAACACGACCTAAATGAATGTTGTTGAAGAAAACTCTGTCGCATCGAATCCTTTTTGCCCCCTCCACCCATCGAACCCTTCTCGCCTCCTCCACCTAGCAAACCAGATCAGGCATGCCCACCCAAGGAGGGCAGAAAGACCATGACATACTCCCAAAGGAGCACAAAAGACGCTTCACAAAGTACCACAACACAATTACTGCCTGTGTCAAATGGGGAGAAAAACCAAAATCGTAATTAGGAGCGGGTTTCAGCCGACTTGATATTTCTGGTGAAAGGACGCGTGCTTCTAGAACCATGCAATATTGGCAACACTCAACACACATAGACCATCACAGTACGGGGCTGCTGCATCGGCATCTGCCTAGCCGCCATGCCCTTCGTAGCTCTCCGGTTGTCATCTCGATATCCAGCGGCCACATGTGGGTCGCAACACATCCCACCACATAATCTTTCTTCATTCAGAATATGGTAGTAAATAACCATAATACACAAAGAATAAGTACCAATACTAGTACCAGATTTCTTTTGCTGAAAATATTTCTATAATTGGCATAGGCAAAATAGAACATTCTGTGTTCACAAATAAGTCCTGAAGGCTACGCCTGCTATCAACATCATCGCAAGATCTTGAAGAATAATAAGCCACAACTCTAATAACAAACCGTGATCAATGAACATGCCTTTTGCTTGATCTTTAAGGACCTCACAGAAGGTGAAATATGTTCTCATCTGGACAACACCAAATTTTCCACCAATCCATCACATCTACATACATCTATCATGCCCAATAGCATGCATAAACCAAAATTACAGACATAGCGTTAAGAATTTGAAGTGTGAGCACGATGATATACTACCAAACAACTAGCAAATCAAATGACAAGGGGGAGAAGAGAAATGGTGCTCACAACGCTTAGATGTGAGACTTGTCAATCCCTTTCCTGATTTGGGACCTCTAGTCGCTGGCATTGCCAGCACCTCCTCCTCCATCGAACCCTACCTCCATTGCATCCAGGTTCGACCTATGGTTTCCATCTAGACTGGTGGTCCAGAATTAGAAGCTGGATGAGTATTATGGGCTGGCTCGGGGGTCGGCACGAATGACATCTGGAGTAAGGTCAAATGGTGCCAATGCCGGTTATTTCTCAGAAAAAAGTACAAAAGTTTATTACGAACAGTTCACACTTCTTAACACTAGTTTGCCCGTACAATGAGGACGTTCTTGGCTTTGTAAGCGTTATTTGGCGAGGTGGCTAGCAAATTGTCAACTTCTTCACATCATTCTCCACTAGGCAGAAGACCGCACATATTAGATACTGAGAAAAAATGAAAACCTTTATTTTCCACCCCCGCCCCACTACTTTTGTTTCTTCCCGTTATTCCTAGCTTGATATGGATGGCAGAGTGGGGTCGCCATGGGAAAAACGAAGGTTTCCATTTTTCTCTCTATATCTAATATGTGGGGTCTACTGTCCAGTGGAGAATGAAGTGGAAAAGTTGACACGACCTTCTACCTGCCTCGCTGAATAACGTTGGGGAAGCCACCTTCACATTATAAGGAAAAAGGCGATAAAGTAGTGTGAAGCAGTGTGAACTCTTCATAATGAACTTTTTTACTTTTTTGCTGACAAATAAGTGACATTCACGTGGTCATACGACCTTGCTCAACATGTCATCCATGCCGACCCGTGAGCCAGCCCATAATACTCGCATCCAGCTTCTTCTCTTGGCCCACAAGTCCTGAAGGAATCCATAGTTTGAACCTGGGTGCCATGGAGGTGGCCTTCGGTGGAGGAGGTGCTGGCAGTGCCAACTCGATGTCCCAAATCAGGAAAAGAGACTCGTGAGTCTCACATCTCAATGCTATGAGAACTGTCTCTCCTCCCCCCTGCCCCTTTCATTTGCTAGTGTATTATCCTGCTTGCACTCAAATTGGCATTGCTATATATGTAATATTGGTTTCTACATGCTCCTCGCCGTCATAGATGTATCTGGATGTGATGGATTGATGGAAATTCTCGGTGTTGTCAAGATGAGAGCATATCTCACCTTTTGTTAAGTTCTTGAAGATCAAGCAAAGGACATGGTCATTGATCACAATTTTTGATTGGGCCTTTGGCTTATTCTTCAGGATCTTACGATGATGTTGGTAGCAGGTGTAGCCTTTTCAGGACTTATTTGTGGAAACAGAATGTTCTATTTTGCCTTTGTCAAATATAGAAATATTCTGAGCAAAAAACAGCCGGTACTTCTATTCTTTGTGTGTTATGGTTATTTACTACCATATTCTGAATGAAGGAGGTATCATACTAGTGGAAGAAGATTTTTGTGTTGTGAAGGGTGTATGTTTTCATACCCGCATCTGTGCTCTTTGACATTTATTCATTTTGTTGTAGTTTTATTTTCTAAAAATAGTAGCCCATTATGACAGTTCAGACTTCGGCCATAGTCCAGCGATTAACTGACAGACCTACTACATACTAACAGGCTATAAATTAAAAACGGATCTTCCTCTGTCATTTTTAATCCATAGCTTGTTAGACTTCTCTCTCCTATTTCATATTTATTCAGAGTGAAAAGTATAAGGCGGCTACCTCCAACCATTTTGTGTGGATACAAATGTTGATTTGATATCCAAACAGTGATTTGTATGATTGTACTCAGCTATTAGTTTGACCTGTATATCTTCTTATTTCCATTAAGGGCTTCTTGTAGATGTATGCAACGTGCATTGGTTTTTTCTTACACACACCCTACATGTTCTTGGTTGCTCACTCGGAGCACATCATATTATCATGTTATTTGGAGTGCTATTGTTTGAACTTGGAAGTGCACGAGATGTATCACATATCTCATTACTTTTTAATATTATCTGCACAGATCAGAGGCTCTGATAGTAGTACTGTCACCAGATGTGTCCGAGAAATCGCACTGGAGGTTACTAGCAATATCTTCTGGATGTTGCTGCCAGATTCTTGATGTAGCTGCCAGATTGAGAGTATTATTTCTGCAGTAGCTGTTAACCAGGTATATTCCATTTCTGTAATCTGTCATTGACGTTTTTATGGATCTTGATATGCTGTTAGTGTTAGGCATGTTAAAGCTTAAAACAGTAGTGCATCAGCCTACTAGTCTGTGACTTATCACATGATCTGGGCTTCGCACCTTCTCTTGGATATCCAATGGTATATTTATTCAGTAATAGGTCAAGGCACAGGAGTTCACTACATAAGAATATAACTAACTGGACGACAAGTCTAATGTATTACCATGGTTGGGAGGGAATTAACCATGCACTAATTGGTGACAACCACAGGCAGCCCTCCCCTTATTAATACCACCGTTTCCTATTTAGTTTGGAACATCAACGATGACATTGGATCCACAGCTTGACCACTTCCTAGCCGTGCATGAGTGAAGGTATTGCTTGATGATAGAGGGACTGAGCCTGCATAGCTACCTGAGCTCGTTGCATGAACCTTGTTCGAGTTCTGGTCCCAACACATTTACAAAAGTAAACTATAATTGCCGGCAACTACTGCTGCCTGTGGGGAACTTATGAAAGGATTTTGACATGGATCACTCTTTCTTCCTTCCACGGGAATGATTTTAATCATGCTGACTTTTCTGGTACTGAAGACTAAAGAGTTGACCTTGACAGCTCACTGTACAGTTGACACGGTTTGAAGTGTCAAGTCGCCCTCTGTCACTTTCAGCTGCATGGCGAGCCAGACTCTTCAGTGTGGATGATACACGACTAGCAACTCAGCCCTGTTCCAAGGCTCGTTCTGGGCCCAGCATTGGAAGCTTACTGAGAAGTCATGGGCGCCTAGCCCATCATATTCTTCACCTTGCTGGCATGCCAAAACCGCTACTCCCTCCGACCCAAAATAAGTGTCGCAGTTTTGAACCGGGGTTAGTTCAAAACTGCAACACTTGTTATGGTTCGGAGGTAGTACTAGACAACGGAGAGTCTGGCATGCCTGAGATTGCTGCACTATCTGGCATGTATGCTACCGGAAATGATGCAACACATCATGACAGACTGCTTATTCTCAAGGCAGACTCGGTTTTGTCCTCGACACACCCTATAGCATCCCTACCATAATCAATGGCGATAAGGCATTCTCAGCCTAGTTGGCGGCCTTCATCTGCGAAGATCCCGAGGGACACCACACTTGATTGGCATTGATGGTTGTGGAAACATTGGAATAACTGCACCTTCAATAGTCGACGATGCGCAGACATGGAGCAGATTGGGGATGAAAGGGGTGTGTGCAGTCCTCCCTGGCGTTTAGTGTGTGCGTGCTACTGCTTGGACGAGCGATCATGTGTGCACTCATGTGCACTGAATTTTCTTGATTAACCCTAGATAGCAATGAAATGATACACAAGCCTTCTGCATATCTACGAAAAATATTTTAAAGTACTCGCCGTAAGTACCGCTCATTCTCCAGTCAACTTTCATTCCATTATGTCTTCTAAAGCATAATATTTAGTATGCTTTCTGCATACCTTGTGAATGCTGGTATGTCATTTCACAGGATGGCAGGAAGGTTTATTTCATTTAATGTTCTTTTTCCTTGAGCTTTTGAAAGAATGTCAATTTATACTGCAAGCTAAAAGATTTGGTGTGTGTTTTTATTTCCAGGCTGATTATGGTTATAAGCTGTACGATAGATTGCGTTCTCAAATGTTTGAACTCTCAGCTGTGATGCTTCTGCAACAAATTTGTAGTAGTCAAATCATTCAAGCACAGAGTAACCTTCAGGGGGTGCTATCTAGTGGTAATACAATAGCAACATGTATGTCCCTTCATGATTTTAGTTGTTGCTTACATCATTCACACTTTGTTGTCATTACGTCCTTCAAATGCATTTTCAAAAAAGATATTTGTTTCCTGGAGTCGCATGCCTCATCATTTATGCGGCTAATAGCAAACTTGTGATGCGTGTATGATCTACCCTTTTGTTTGATCAAGCTCCTATAGGGAATGAAGAGAAGCCTTGCTATGATGACACGATTACCGTCTTTCATGAGAGCATGCTCCATATCATGTGCTTTATCCCTACACAGGGGGTTGTACGCACAAGCCACAAGCATGTTATCCCGAACAAGGCACCCATTATGGACTTCAGCCCCATGCCTTGATATGGATATTGATCACTTTGATATGGACAGATCAAAGTTCAACAAGTTTGCAGAAAGTTTGTTTGAGCGGCGGGGTATTGCTAACGCTACACTGGACACTCTCCGCCTTCACTCTTTTGCCATTTATGCAGCCAACTATTCGAATCGATCATGCTATCAGGTGTGACAAAGTTAAATCGATTGAATTCACTGAAAGTAGAAGATGGCAAGCTTTTTTACTTAGACCCTCGAGTTATCAACTTTGCATCTTCATATCTGTGAAGTATAAAGCTCGTTAATGTTATTTTAGTCACAAGTTTCTTTGATCAGCTCAGCACCGAATGCCCATCTTTGGAAAATCTGCAGTTGGCAGACAGCACTCCTGATTTTCCTGAGATTTCATCAGTCATTGAAGACTCTGGAAATAATAAACTGCTTAGTTATAAATCTTCTGATTTGTATTTGCAAACTGCTTAGTTATAAATGCTTCAAGGACACTTGTTGCGGGTGCACACCCTAAATAGTTCGAACTACATCAACAGTAATGTTATCTTTCAAATGCCAAGAGCGTAGAATTTTCAGGTCAAGTGAGGCAGGTATGGGTGCTTCTTAATCTCTTTACATGTCTGAAATATTTATTTCTTTAAAACTTGTGCTTATTTTGATTTACATATGTGAAGGAGAATGGTGTTTGTCCAATAATTTTTCTCATTTAGCTTGCTTCTTCGAGCACTCTCCTATGCTTTAAATTCTTGATCTGAAGCTCAAGGTGGTTGACAACACTCAGCGTTTGCCCTTGTCTATTTACTTGGCGAAGAGAGGAATTCTTATTGATATGTTTTACTCTTAAAAATTTCAGTATGACTGAAGATCAAAAGCAGCCAATTTACACGGCTAAGGGAATATCATTTGATGCCAGCCACCTGGCAGTGATCCACTGCACGGAAAAAGAGGACATGCTTCCTGTGTTGAAGGCTATACTGCTTGCTGATGCAAGATCTCTCGAGCATATCGGTGTCAGGACAGACTAGACTGTTCCTGGTTTCCAATAGGAAGATGAGCTCATCGTTCTTCTACATATGGAATGCATCTTAGCGCTCTGGACATGTGAGACTTAATCTAGCTAGACATTTGGTTGTTGAACGTTGTACTGAATCCTGCCCTCAGGGCTACATGGACCTGTTAGAATGTACTACTACTCCCTTTGTTCCTAAATATAAGTTTTTTTTAGAGATTTCAAGGGACTATATATGGAGCAAAATGAGTGAATCATCCTTTTAAAGTATGTCTATATACATCCGTATATAGTCTTCTTGGAGGAAGTACTTCTGTGTGAGAAATTGGCCCCCATTTTATCTTGGTTGATGGATGAACATTTCAACTCATATTTGGTGTTCCTTTTGGTTTCGTGATGGAGGAGCTTTTTGTTAACCGAACTGGAGGACATTACACAGTTCGACATGAAAGTAGGAATCTGGTCAAGCCAGTGCTGGTAACCGTGCGTCTTTGGAAGATGTTGAAGGTTCGGCATTTTGAAAGTTTGGCTACGATTGGTATATGGACACTTGCCAGCATGCATAGGAAGGCGATGTGGTGGATGGTGGACGGGCTTTTCTAGTGAGACGATTATGCATTGAAAGACGATGGCTTCCCTTAGGTGCATGTTATTTAGAATGAGAGAAATGCGAGAATTTGCTGCAACAAATTCAAGACGCTCACTACCCTTTTTGCCGACATTAAGATTGA
This sequence comes from Hordeum vulgare subsp. vulgare, assembly GCF_904849725.1. Lineage (NCBI taxonomy): Eukaryota > Viridiplantae > Streptophyta > Magnoliopsida > Poales > Poaceae > Hordeum > Hordeum vulgare. Next base: position 558,396,760 of record NC_058524.1, on the reverse strand, counting down.
GGTGGTAGCCCACCATCCTTTCTGCCAACATTAAGATTAAGGCTAAACTTTGGGTTACTATGGGAATGAAACATTGGGTCATTTGATGCCAGGACAGTAATATTTTTCTTCACGTTTGCAACTCTTGCCCTTCATCTTCATATTTTTTGCTTCTGTTTCGAAAAAGGAGAAAACCTTGCATGGATATAATTTTTTGTGCCCACCGGTATTTGGTGCAAGTATTTGGTGCAAGTTTGAACTAAATATGAGTGGCCACACAAATTGTACATCCAGTCCAACAACCCCTAAACATGTGCATGCAGGCTTTTGGATGAAAGGGAGGGACATGATTTAATAAATATTTGAAGGGAAAAAGAATTGAAAATCATAATTTAAAACATTTATTTTATTATTCCAGACAAATTTTTTTTTCTTCCAAAAATAAAAATAGAATTCAAAAAGGAGAAAAATGAATGAGCGGAAAAATAGAAAAAACGAAAAAAATAGGAAAGCAAAAAGCAAAAAACTTAAGCCTTGACCCAACTAGGGGACGGCATCACTCCAGTCATTATGCCCGTTTGGCCCGCCCAAGCGCTCGCAGATGGGAAAAAAAGTTCATCAATTTAGAAAACAAATGTTCATTGAATTGATTTTTTTATTGAAAAGTTTTAAAAACTGTTCATTTTTGTGTGTGCAAATAAAGCGTTCCCGGTTTTCATAAACTCAGCTTCCCATCCGGTTTTGGGAACTTTCTAGAATGTACATGAACAATATTTTTTCCCTTATTCTTTTTATCTTCTCCCCTATTTTATTTTCTATGTTTATTATTCATTGGCTTTTCCTTTTGGGAATTGCTTACCTTCATACGGCTAATTGCACACGAGCGATCCGCCGCCTCCTCTGTGTGACACTTTGGGTTTCTCTTTCTGCAACGTTATGGATGTTGCAAATTTGTTTTCCGTAACAACACTGATGTTGCAAAAAATAAAGAACAAGAAAAACTGTAAATATTTTTTACAACATTGTTTATTTTGCAATTATTTCCCGCAATAACACCCATGTTGCATAAATAGTGATGAAAAAAAATCTGCAATATCACCTATATTGAAAAAGATTTCTGCAAAATAGGATTTATTGCAAAGTTATCTACAACATTAGCCTTGTTGCAATAATGAGAATATCATTGGACGCTGGATAGTTGTTAATTTGACAGTTGTTGAGGCGACGGATATTTTAGAAAGATCCACGGGTCGATGCGTAGTGTGTCCATTTCCTTTTTTTGTTTACTATCTCTATTTTTCATAAATTTAAATTTAAAATTTGTTCAGAATTTCGAAATATTTGAAGCTTTTTTAGAAAAAACATAATTTTTCAAATTCTTTATATTTTGAAAATAACTGGTCAGAACATCATTTTTTTCATTTTATTAATCAAAATTTAAAAAACTAGGACAATATTCAGAATTTCCAAGTTTTGTTCTTAATCAATGTTCAAAAGTTCAAAACATGTTTATAATTTAATAAAAGTTTCATAAATTCGAAAATATGTTTGCATTATCAATTTTTGTTATTTTTTTTAAAAATCAATTTAAAAAAATCACCAATTAAATTTTTTGCAAAATTAGAAAGTCCATTAAAATTGAAAAGGGTTTGTGGATTTGAAAAACATTTATGCCTTTGAAAATATTTCATGGTTTTGAAATAAGTGCAAATTTAAGAAAATGTTCACGAATTTGTAACAATGTTCTCGAACCTTAAAAGCTCAAGAATTTAAGAAAAAATGATGATTTTATAAAAAGTTTGCAAATTTTGAAAAGTAAAAATAAAATGAAATAAGAAATAGAAAGATAAACATGTTTTGTTTTGAAGAAACTGGCCATGGAAGGTGCTCCGCTTTGTCGCACAACAACAATGAGAAGAAATCTTATCTTACCTACTAATAAAGCAAATAGTGCTTCTTCCGTACGTCATCCAAATTACCCTTAAAGTTGACTAAAATTAGCACCAGTGCCACCTATAAGTCATAAAAAACGTTTCAAACAGGAAAATCTCCGGACTGAGCCGACCCATGTAGGCACCTCCTATATTACGCTCCGGGTGTTGGAAAAAGATGCAGCACACCTGTTTGGGCCGGCCCATGCGTGGGTGCCTGTTTTTTTAGTTTAGTTTTTTATTTTTCTTTTTCAGTTCCATTTTATTTTTCTACTTTAAATAATTTAGAACTTCAAACAACTTTTCTCAATTTTAAGAAACTGAGAATTTCGAAATAAAATATTCAAAAAACATTTTTTTTAGAATTCAAAAACTACTCAGGAGTTTTGAAAAATGTTTGCATATAAAAAAATGTTTAAACTTTGAGAAAATGTCCATAAAATAAAAAAGTCAACGATTTTAAACAAATGTCCGTGTAAAAATCTTAAAAATAGTTCGTGCCTCTGTTTTTAGTCTCATTTTCTGTTCCATTTTTTAGTTTAAATAATTTAGAACTTTGAAAAACTTTTGCAATTTATAAAACTGGGAATTTTGAAATAAAAGTTTGAAGAAAACATAAAATGTTTGTGAATTCAAAACATGCTCAAGATTTTTGTAAAAATATTCACATATTCAGAAAAATGTTCATAATTTTGAGAACAATGTTGGTGAAAACAATAAAAGTCCATGATTTTGAAAAAATGTTTGTGTGTTATTTTTTGAGTGCAATTGAAAAAAATGTTTGCTTATTTAAAAAATGTTCATGCATTTCAAGAAATGTCCTAAAATTTTAAAGACATAATATGATCAGCACCATTGAAGATTATAATTGTTTTTCTCCCGTTGCAACGCACGGGTCCTTTTGCTAGTAGTAATAAAGCATAACAAGTGAGCCTTTCGGTTGGTTACTGGAGTTCAAACGAAATAGTGAGTTTGGGGGTTTGAATCCCACTCCCCTCCCCATTTTTTGGGGAATTAAAATAAAGGTAAAAGTAAATGGGCTAATCCCAATACGCAAGCGGGTGTAAAGTATTGCTTATATTCCACCGGGCGACCCACCATACATATGAAAGTGAATACGATTTGCGAGAGGTCCATATTATCCTTTATAAGCAGGATTGAAAAAATATCTCAAGTTAGATTGTCAGATTAATATTTGACATTCCTTTTTTTTCATTTCCATAAACATATCTCCAAAAAGTCTTGTATATTGTGAAGTTTCAAGAAAAATGCTTTAGTTTTTACAAATAGATGACACACCAACAACTACTAGTATGCACATACTGCCTTCTTCAATTCATATTTTCCACTCTTTAATTCACTATAACGACCAATGTCTACATCAATTCAAGTCATTTTTTTATACCACATGAATAAGATGACATTCTAATGGCATGAGCCTGTATAAGATGCATCTTGTAATGGATGTGTTGCATGGATAATTTATTTTTTTGAAATACTCGGGGGGGGGGGGGGGGGGGACTCCTCACCTGAATAGATTTCAAAGCGGCCTTAATGCCATAAGATTGATCGAGTTTATGAGGAAAACCTGAAAACCTTACAAGAGAGGGTAAAACAAAAAGAGAAATAACAAAATGGACGCCCTACACAAGGCACACCTAACTAGCATACCAAGAACAACACCTTGAGAGGCACATTTAGATGAGTGGATTCGTCAAAGGATCACAATACCAAGACTTAGCAAGCGGCTTAACGCATCACACCGTCGTGCGTACTTAACACCATGACACAACATAGGAGCATTCGCAATCAATGGGTGACAAACACGAACCTTGACTGGGAGCTCTGCCATGAAAATTCAGGAACAATTAGCAGGTTGGGGAGGCATCTTGAAACATCATTGAGATAAGATGAACCAAGACAACGCCAAGAGCACGAAGCTCACAACACCACAACGACATCCATGTGAGGTCTTGAGCAAGCACAACAACAGAGATGACACCGATACCACCATACCACCGTCGACCCATCCGACCGCACCACCGATACATCTTTAACGTATCTATAATGTTTGATTGTTCCATGCTGATATATTATCCTTCTAGAATACTTGTTGGGTATTTATTTATGGGGATAATTAGATTTATGCCCCTAGTTGTGTCCCACTCGGCTGTTTTACCCCTAATTTTCAAAAGTCACTGGTTCTGTCCAAGTCACTTCGCTTCTCTTATGCTTTTGCCCTTTGACCGTTTGATCGTCAGTTTGAAAACTTTAAAATAATTCATACTAAATAAGAAAAACGCAAATAAGCTACCAAAATGTTCGGCAAAACATCACCTATATGACAGTGTCATTTACCTTCATGACACTGGTGTTGGAAAGTGCCCATCCGAGCATTAGCTCTTATGATACCATCATGAATAGTAAAATATAAAAAAATTCTAAAAATTCTAAAAAATATTTGGTGGCAAAGAATGACAAATGTTTTAAGTGCTTGCCAAGTTTCATCACAGAACGACATTCGTGGAAGTCATGGGAAAAAAACAATCTATTTTGGAGTGCTGATTGTTTCTTTTGCCACGACTTATTGTCCCTTATTTATGAGTGGGACACAACTAGGGGCATAAATCTAATTGTCCCTTATTTATGAGTTTATATTATTTTTGGGCACTAACCTGTTGATGTAGTGCCGAGTGTCAGTTGATGTTTTCTCCATGTTTTTCACTTTTCAAGTTTACCATACCAAACAAAGTCCAATTGACCTGAAACTTTTTGAAGATTTTTTCTGGACCAAAAGAAGACCACCAAGCATGAGAAGAAGGCTAGGGGCCACACAAGGTCCCCACAAGCCAACTTGGCGCGGCCTGGTGGGGGTGTGCCCTGTTGGCTTGTGGGCCCCTCGAGGCCCTCCTGACTCCGTTCTTAGGCTTATAAATTCTTAGTTAACCTAAAACCCCCAGAGACAGTCCCGAAACACTTTTTTACACCACCGTAAGTCCTTGTTCCGGTGGGAGGCCATCTGGAGCTTTGTTCCGGCACGCTGCCAGAAGGGGGTCGATCACGGAGGGCCACTTCATCAACCTTGCTGCCCTCATGATGATGTATGAGTAGTTCATCGCAGACATACGGGTCCATAGCTAGTACCTAGATGGCAATCTCTCTCTCTCTCTTGATCTTCAATACAATGATCATCGCTTCTTCGCTTTAATCTACATGATGTAATTCCTTTTGTGCGGTGCATTTGTTGGGATCCGATGAATTATGGATTTTTTTTTCATATTATCATGATAAATATTTGAGTCTTCTCTGAATACTAATATGATTCTTCTATGCATGATTATGATAACTTCGTAATTTTCTCCAATCTATTGAAATAGTTTGACCAACTAGATTGACATTTCCTCGTTGAGAGAGGTAAATTAGGTTCAACCTGGCGAATTTCTATATCCCAGTGACAGAAGGGGACAAGATGCGTCTTTGAGTTGTTGCTACCAAGGATAAAACGATGGGGTTTATTTATATTGCTTGAATTTACTTTGTATACATCATGTCATTGTTCTCCATGCATTACTCTGTTTTACTTAATACTCTAGATGCATGATGGATAGTGGTCGATGAGTGCAGTAATATTAATAGGTGCAGGCAGGAGTCGACCTATTTATTTATGGACGTGATGCCTATATACACATGATCATTGTCGTGAATATCGCATAACTATCCGCTTTTCTGTCAATTGCCCAACAATAATTTGTTTACTCACCGTATGTTTTTTTCACGAGAGATGCCATTAGGGAAAACTAAGGCCCCCGGGTCTATTCACAACATATTTACAAAACCTTCAATACCTTGCTGGAATTTACTTGTTTTTATTTTATTTTTCAATTTACAACTATCTAATATTATCTACACACCTCACTCGCTTGCAAATAACAAGTACAAGGGGATTGACAACCCTCTTGCCCGTGTTGGGTGCAAGTTGTTTGTTCTTTTGCGTGCGTCAGCTGAAGACGGTTGTGGTTGATATTCCTATTGGTTCTATAAACCTTGATTTCATAACTGAGGTAAATACTTACCGACATTGTGCTACGATAACCCGTTCCTCTTCACGGAAACCCAACGCAGATCACAAGTATCAAGAAGGATTTCTGGCGCCGTTGCCGGGGAATATCATCACCAACTACCAAGTAACTCCACACAAACTTTCATTCACTTGTTCTCCTTTTTATTTGCTGGTATATTTAGTTTGTCTCATAAAACTAAAAATACAAAAACATTTACTTTTACTTGCTTAGCTTATCACTAGATTGCATCTTCACTCTCTTGCTTGCTTGTCTTGCTTGTTACTTTGCTTGCTCGGTCACCATGTCTCAAGATATTACTAAGTTGTGTGACTTCTTAAATATTAATAACAATGATTTTATTAGTACACCTATACCACCCGCCACTAGTTCGGATGCTTTTGATATTAATGCTGCATTGCTGAATCTTGCCATCAAAGAGCAATTTCGAGAAGTCCTAATGAGGACCCCCCTTCACATATTAATACCTTTGTTGAACTTGGCAATATGCAAAATAAAAAGGATATGGATAATCATATTGTGAAATTAAAATTGTTTCCTTTTTCACTTAGAGATAAAGCTAGAGCTTGGTTTTCATCTTTACCACGTAATAGTATTGGAACATGGGATAAGTGTAAAGATGCTTTTATTGCCAAGTATTTTCCTCCTGCTAAGATCATCTCCCTTAGAAATCAAATAATGAATTTTAAACAACATGATCAAGAACATGTTGCACAAGCATGGGAGAGAATGAAATTGATGATAAGGAAATGCCCCACTCATAGTTTAAACTTGTGGATGATTATCCAAAATTTCTATGCTAGACTAAACTTTGTGTGTAGAAATCTTCTAGATTCAGTTGTAGGTGGTAACTTTATGGATGTGACCTTGGGAGAGGCCACAAAGCTTCATGACAACATCATGGCCAATTATTCTCAATGGCACTCCGAGGGAGCTCCAACCGGTAAGAAGGTAAATTCCATTGAGGAATTCGCTACTCTAAGTGAAAAGGTGGATGCCCTTATGAATTTGGTTGCTAATAAAAATACTCATGTTGATACCGATGATATGCCCTTGTATACTTTGGTTGAGCAAAATAATGATGCTATTGGTGTGAACTTTGTCTCGCGAAACTATTTCAACAACAATTCTTATAGGGATAATTTCAATGCTAGGCCATATCCCGGTATGTTCCTAATGGTTATGGCAATTCTTATGTAATTTATTCTGCAATTTCTAATAGGATACCCTCTTATCTTGAGAACATAATTAAGGAATTCATTAATTCTCAAAAAGTTTTCAATAATATTGTAGAAGAAAAATTGCATGTTGTTGATACTTTGGCCAATTTTTTTGGATATAATTGCTCTTTGCCTCCTAAGCATGATTTTAATGAGACTATTAAATCTATCCAAGTTTCTATTAATTAAAGTAAGGATAGGGCCGCTGAGTTGAAAGCTAAGCCAGAATTCCTAGAAAAAGCACTTACACTCGGTTTTTACTGGAATTATGATGAAGATATTAAAATGATTGGTACTTATCCTATTAAATATTTGTTTACTTATCTAAATATTTATGAAAAAGGGACTGGAGATGATTCAACTCTAGTTAAGGAGCGTCCCGTTTGCTTGGAGGATGGAGATTTTAATGCCAAACTAAAAAAGTGGGTTTGGAGAGGTCAAAACTTTAACTAGTGATGTGCCCACTATATTGGATTACAAGGACTTTAATTATGATAATTGCTATTTATTAGAATGCATTTCGTTGATTCAATCCATTATTAGCTCACCCAATGCTTATGAACAAAACAAAGCTTTTACTCAACATATAGTAGAAGATATGGTAAAAGCTTATGATGAGAAACTTGAGCTTGAAGTTTCTATTCCTAGAAAGTTGCATGATGAATGGGAACCTACTATAAAAATTAAGATAAATAAATGTGAATGAGATGCTTTGTGTGACCTTGGTTCTAGTGTTCCAACTATACCTAAATCTTTATGTGATGTGCTTGGTCTCACTAATATTGAAGAGTGTTCCCTAAACTCGCATCTTGCGGATTCTACCGTTAAGAAACCCCTGGGTAGAATAAATGATGTGTTGATAATTTCAAATAAAAATTATGTGCGAGTAGATTTCATTGTGCTTGATATTTATTGCCATCCTACTTGTCCAATTATACTTGAAAGACCTTTCCTACGAACTATAGGTGCAATCATTGACATGAAAGAGGGAAACATAGGGTTCCAATTACCATTAAAGAAAGGAATGGAACACTTCCCTAGAAATAGAATAAGACCACCCTATGAATCAATCATGAGAGCCACTTATGGGTGGAGTGCGAAAGATTACAACACTTGAAACTATGCAGTATGCCTAGCTAGGGCGTAAAACAATATCGCTTGTTGGGAGGCAACCCAATAGTTATCTTTAATTTTGTCTTTTACTTTATTTTTTGTTTGTGATAACATGATTATTGCCTATGTAATTATTTTGTTTTTATGTTTTAATTAGTGTTTATGCCAAGTAAAGCCTTTGGGATGATTTGCATGATGAGTAGAATTGATACGGTGCAAAAACACAAACTTTGACATCTAATGCAGAATTTCTCTGATTTTACTGGAACGTATTTTTAAGCTGAATGTTTACACAATATTTATGTACAAATTCCACAGGTCTTCCTAATTGTTTTAGAATTTTTGGAGTTACAAGAGTATAGGTTCATTACAGATTACTATGGACTATTCTGTTTCATTCAGATTCTGCTTTTGCTTGCATAGTTTGTTTGTTTTGATGATGCTATGGATTGTATCAGGGGGTATAAGCCATGGAGAAGTTATAATACATTAACTTATGCTAGAATAAAATAATAATCAACTTATAACAGTACCTGAAAGTATTTGATATGTTGCTTATACTAACGGATCTCACGAAGTTTTGTTGAGTTTTATGTGATTGAAGTTTTCATGTTTTGGGTATTATCCTGATGGACAAAGGAATGAGGAGCAGGAAAAGCCTAAGCTTGGGGATGCCCAAGGCACCCGAAGGTAATATTCTAGGAAGACTCAAGCATCTAAGCTTGGGTATGCCCCGGAAGGCATCCTCTCTTTCGTCTCAATCCATCGGTATGTCACTTGGAGCTACAATTTTATTCATCCCCTGATATGAGTTTTGCTTGGAGCATCATTTGCTTTTGTTTACTTTTACTTTCAGTTTGACACAATCATTATTTGCTGGACACACCTATTTTAGAGAGACACACCATCATCATAATTTGTTAGAATACTCTATGTGCTTCACTTATATCTTTTGAGCTTAAAGTTGGTCTAGTACTTCATTTATATCTTTTTGAGCACGGTGGCGTGTAGATTTTATAGAAATATTATGCTCTCGTTCTTCACTTATATTTGTTTGAGTGTTAAATAAATAGTGACGATAATTTGCATGGGTCATAAGACTAGATAAAAAATAATAGGTGTTCAATGAATGATAATTTAAACCATCATGTAGCACATATAGAGAAATTACGGGTTAATGATATTGGTGTGGTGATATGAAAAAGGTGTGGGTGCATTTATTATTAATTCAGAGAGGTTTCGATATTAAGATATGTTAAACTTCTTGTTCATCTAAAAACTAAAAGGGCATGGTGATGATATGTGAGTATTTCTATTCCTTGTTGAAATCCTAGTGTTGTTTCGAGTCGGAGTCACGTGATGGTTAATTCCTACCAACCCTCTCCCTCAAGGCACGTGAGTAGTACTTTGATTTTTGATAGAACTAATAAATCTTTGTAGTAAGTATATGAGTTCTTTATGACTAATGTTACACCATGGATATACACAACCTCACCTCCTCATATTTGCTAGCCTCTTCGGTATTGTGCATTGCCTGTTCTCACCTTGAGGATCGGTGCAACTTTCACCGGTGCGTCCAAACCCCGTGACATGACACACTCTATTGCACATAGGCCTTTTTATATATTCCTCAAAACAGAAACCATACCTACCTATCATGGCATTTCCATAGCCATTCCAAGATATATTGCCATGCAAATTCCATCGTCACTTCACATGACTAGTTCATTCATCATCATAATGCTTTGCATGATCATATAGAGCTGACATAGTATTTGTGGCAAAGCCACCGTTCATCATATTTTTGATACATGTCATGCTAGATCTTTTCACATCCCGGTACACTGCGAGAGGCATTCATACAGAGTCATATTGTCCTATCAATTTTCATATTGAGTTCTAAGTAAATAAAAGCGCGATGATCATAATTATTAGAGCATTGTCCCAGTGAGGAAATAAAAATGGGGAGGCCAAATGATCCCACCATAATAAAAAAATAATAAAAAATGAGAGAAAAAGAGAGAAGGGACTTTTCTACTATTCTTTACCACACTTGTACCTCAAGGGGCACTTTGTTCTTCATATAGAGAGTCTCATGTTATATCATTCATATGCTAGTGGGAATCACTTTTTTCATAAACTTGGCCTGTATATTATGATGACGAGCTTCCTCAAATGCCCGAGGTCTTGATGAGCAAGAAAGTTGGATGCACACCCCACTTAGCTTCAGTGGAGCTTTCATACACGTATAGCTCTAGTGCATCATTTGCATGGCAATCCCTACTCCTTGCATCGATGTCTATCGACGGGCACATGCATAGAACATTGGCATGCCTAGTTGATGTGAGACTATGTTCTCCACTTTTTAGCCCTTTGAAACCTACCACCACCCTCTTTTCTACATGTATGCTATGTCCAATGGTTCACGCTCATGTATTGCGTGAAGAATAAAAAGTTGATGCATATTGAAAAAGTACGATCCAATTGCCTCACTTGGGCACCGTGGTGCTTGAAATTTGTATTAATGTGGTGAAGATGGAGCCATGCCTTGCTAATATAATAAGATGAATGGGGTAAAACAATCTTTGAGGATCGTATACTTTGAAAGATTAATGAGCAGGAATTAAGCTTGGGGATGCTTGATACGTCTCCAACATATTTATAATTTTTGATTGTTCCATGCTGATATATTATCATTATAGAATACCTTTTGGGTATTTATTTACAAATTTATATTATTTTTTAGCACTAACCTATTGACCCAGTGCCGAGTGCCAATTGCTGTTTTCTGCATGTTTTTCACTTTTCAAGTTTACCATACCAAACGAAGTCCAATTGACCTAAAACTTTTTGGAGATTTTGTCGGACCAAAAGAAGACCACCAAGTATCAGAAGAAGGCCCGGGGCCACACGAGGGCCCCACAAGCCAACCCGACACGACCTGGGGGTGCCCTGTTGGCTTGAGGGCCCCTTGAGACCGTCCCGAATCCGTTCTCTCGCTTATAAATTCTCAATTAACCTAAAAACCTAGAGGCAGTACCGAAACACTTTTTACGCCGCTACAAGTATCTGTTCTAACGAGATGCCATATGGAGCTCCGTTTTGGCACTGTGCCATAGGGGGGATAGATCACAAATGGCCTCTTCATCGACCTTGCTGCCCTTATGATGATGTGTCAGTAGTTCACCGCAGACCTACGGGTCCATAGCTAGTACCTAGATGTCAGTCTCTCTCTTGATCTTCAATACAACGATCATCGCATCTTCACTTTGATCCACATGATGCAATTCCTTTTGTGTGGTGCATTTGTTGGGATCTGGTGAATTGTGGGTTTATGTTCAGATTAGTCATGATAAATATTCGAGTCTTCTCTGAATACTAATATGATTCTTATGTGCATGATTATGATAGCTTTGTAATTCTGTTCGATCTATTGAAATAGTTTGGCCAACTAGATTGATATTTCTTCGGTGAGAGAGGTGCGTTGTAGTAGGTTCAACCTTGCGAATTTCTATATCCCAGTGACAGAAGAGGACAAGATGCGTCTTTGTGTTGCTGCTACTAAGGATAAAATGATGGGGTTTATTCATATTGCTTGAGTTTACTTTGTCTACATTGTGTCATTGTTCTTCATGCATTACTATGTTTTACTTAATACTCTAGATGCATGCTGGATAGCGTTTGATGAGTGGAGTAATAGTAATAGGTGCAGGCAGGAGTCGGCCTATTTGTTTACGGACATGATGCCTATATACACATGATCATTGCCGTGAATATCACATAACTATCCACTTTTTTTGTCAATTTCCCAACAGTAATTTGTTTACCCCTCGTATGCTATTTTTCAAGAGAGATGCCATTAGGGAAAAGTATGGCCCCCGGGTCTATTCACAACATATTTACAAAACCTTCAATACCTTGCTGCCATTTACTTGCATTTATTTTATTTTTCAATTTAGAACTATATACAATTATCTACACACCTCACTCGCTTGCAAATAACAAGTACAAGGGGATTGACAATCCTCTTGCCCGCTTTGGGTGCAAGTTGTTTGTTCTTTTGTGTGCAGCCGTTGAAGACAGTTGTGGTTGATATTCCTATTGGTTCGATAAACCTTGGTTTCATAACCGAGGGAAATACTTGCCCACATTGTGCTGCGATAACCCATTCCTCTTCACGGAAAACCCGACGCAGACCACAAGTATCAACTACCACTACCAACACCGCACGACAAGGACCACCCACACGTCAACCAAACAGACCCCAAGACGGTGCCTTCAAGAAGGGCCACGACACCAGTTGTGGCGCTATCATTCGCACCAGAAGGACGTGGGCTAGGGGTTCCCCCTGGGGTTTCAGATTCTATCTCCATCTGACCAAGCAAGGTGATCCTTGTAAATTGGCCGTTTGGTTGCTACCCAACAACACCATAGCAAAGGGGATATGTGTCGTACATGAACGAGTTGGTCTAGATAGGATTAGACCACATTAACCCGACTTTGGATGGAAGAACCAAAACCACTTGAAGGAGTAGCCGCGCCTAAATGATGCTGACACATGAATCTACCAAGTGAACGCCTTCAGGTAGGAATGCAGCGCGAAGCACGCCGCCATCAACCATTTCGGGTGGACAAAGAACAAGGGTTTCCCCTGATGCCTCGAAGGGGAAGTCACTGTGCTAGCGATGCCTCCAAGGAGGTAAGCAACACCCACGAGGGTTGCCATCGCTGGCTCCAACCGGAGCAGGGGCTTTTGCCCAAGTGAACAAGCCACCTCTGAGGAGAACCTATAAACAGCGATTTGCGGCTCTCTGCTCTCGCCACCTACTACATGAACCACCAGCCACTAAGCAGCAGGTGAGCCGGGAGGGCTGCCACCCTAACCCGATGTGTCGTGGCATTTCTGTGGCAGCTGCTAGGGGGCTGCTTAGTTCGTGGTTTGGGGCCAATGGGCGCTGGCAGCGTCTGGGAACGGGTGAAGGCACAAGACACATGACACCGATCTATCCAGGTTTAGGGCCCTCCGATGAGGTAAAACCCCTAGTCCTGTTGGTGTGACTATAGGTGATCACAATACAAGGGCGCTCCTCGAGCTATTCGTGAGGAGGAAGATGGAGCTCTCGCTACCAGTCTTGCTGCCTCTGTGGGGTGTCTAAAGTGAAGTGTTATGAGTACTTGGGTGCCAGCCAGCCAACCCCTCTCTGTCGGGGCTGGGGGTCGACTTTATAGGGTAGCCGAAGGAGTACACTAATGCGGGAAAGAAGGGGCGGGACCCGCTAGACAGCCTCTCTAGCTGACCACGGGCCCGTCGGCTATCGAGTCTTGTCCGGCGACCGGCGAGGGGGACGCCGGCGAGGCGCCATAGTGGTCAGCATGCCGATCATCACGGAGTTGGTAGGCACAAGCCTTCTACACGGCCGCCTCGTCTCCCACCTCGCGCTAGCGTTGGACTGGAGCTCGCCGCCATTCATCCTTCCTCCCCGTGCCCGCAGCGCATGCTGCCACTTCACATTCCTCCTCACGCCCGCACCGCTCACCGCCGCCGTTTCTCCCTCCACATGCCCGTAACACTCTCCTGCGGTCGATTTGCTGGGGGCCGCATCTCCAACTTATTCTTCTCCACCCCGCTGTCGACGGACGCAGAGATGGCCACGCTGCCCGCCGACTCATGGGAGGGCCCCATGATCACGGAGGCCCACATTGACTACCTCCGACGGACACGCAGGATCCTTTCGGAGGAGTGGGCGGAGGCGCGCGTAGCGAGGAACGAGCGCATGTCGGAGCCGCGTGCCAGCAAGCGCATGGTGTTGTGGACACACTTGACCGCCGACTTTGGGTTGCCGGTGAGCTGCTTCATGCGACAGTTCTTGGAACTCTACGGGCTCCATATGCATCATCTCGGGCCCAACTCGGTGTTGTACCTCACGTGCTTTTCCACGCTGTGCAAGGGATACTTGGGCTTCTGGCCCTTTTCTTCCTTGTTCTGACTGTTCTTCCATTTTTGCACGCAGAAGAACGAGGAGGTGTCGTACTCCTGCGGCGGAGTGGTGGTGTATGCTCGGCGGAGCGCGCTCTTGCCACACATGAAGCTGATCGAATCCTACAAAAACTAGCAGCAGTCGTTCTTCTACGCCCGCAACATCGAGGAAGGGCGAGACTGGCTCAACCTCCCGCTGTTCACCGATGAGCCGTCGACTGGGGGAAACCGGGACCTTGAGGTACGCAACGACGAGGTTACGGAGGTTGTGGCCCGGGTGAAGCAGCTCATGGCTCCCCTGGGGTTGCTGTCCCCGGATCTGGTGGCAACCTTCATCTCCTTCCGGGTGATGCCGCTGCAGGAGCGGCTACACTGAATATACGACATGGGTCTCCGGAAGGACCCATGCCGGCTGTCGACAATCGAGTTGGCATCGAGCAAGATAGCCACCAGGGTGAATGCCATCACCCAATTCAAGCTACACGTGGATGGGTGGTGGTTTGGCATGGAGCCGTTGTGCCGCAACATCTGTGCGCCGCCGATAAGTTCCGACTGACCCAAGTTGCATTTTGTTTCTTGACGTGGTGGCTGATGCGTGGTCGTGCTCCTTTCAACTTTTTAGCCGGCAACTGACGACACACGGTCCGAACCCGCAAGTATTTGTGCCGGACTGAGAGGACTCCGACTCCGAGGACTATGAGTAGGAAAGGGACGGCTTCGCAGCCCCCCGAGGCTCAGAAGTGCGGAGGTGTAGGAGGGCGAGGTGGAGGCACCTACTGGCGCTGCCGCCGGTGGGGCCAGAGTATGTGGTGGGTCCCACCCCGACGTGACTTTGAAGGATTGGACCGACGACGATGATGATGATGTGCGCATTGTGGATGCATCGCCTGCGGCAATGGAGCCGCCCGAGTGCCGCCAGCGAGGAGGGAGCAAGGAGGTCCCATCTAGGAACTAGCCGACTGCGGGATAGTCAACCCTCGCTAGACGGCGGAGGAGAGGCGCATGGAGAAGTGGCCGGTCGAAGGGTCGCCGATTGCCTCGGCCACCAAGAAGGCTTGCGGATTGCCTCAGCCACCAAGAAGGCTCGCTCGGCCATGCTCACGCCGGGAACTCGTCTACCGGCACAGAGGGCATAAAGGCACAGCGGCCGCCCAATCCCCCTCGTTTCGGGGTAAGTTTCCTTTGGAGCTCGTCCTCTCTTTTCTTTTTGCCTCTGATTTGCAATACTAAGCTCGTGCCCTTTTCTTTCCTTCTTGGCAGCATGACCATTGAACTCCCACCGCTGGCCCCATCGGGTCTCGGGGGAGAGAGTGCCACGAAACTGGCCGCGGAGCATGCATCGATGGCGCGACTTGAAAGGAGTGACCCGCAAACTTCGTGCGGCCAAGTCGTCAACCACGGTGGCCGTGGCGGCCGCCTCGACCAGCCCTTCGGCCAGAGCAGCGAGCAACACCATGACACTGGTGGCCCCCCGAGGCTCGTGCCTGGGAGGTCTCGCCGACCCGCACGGAGCCGCATCGGGAGCCGTCCCTAGAGCAGGCCTCAGAGATGGAGGCGCCGCCGGCCGTGCAGCCGGTTGTGGTTGAGGACGTGCTAAGTCCGACGTCCGACCAGGGGTGCCGGCCTAGTGTGAGGCTGGGGGCTGTGATGACCGGGCCCTGGTTAATTTGTCGGCGCGGCCGAACCCGGCAACGCGTGGAGTGTCTGGCATCGGCGGGGCCGGCCGGACGGGCCCATCGATGTCATCCGTGTTGGAGGAGTGGGCGAAGCTGAGCCGTGCCCCGGGAGCGACGGGGGCAAGTTCTTCGGTCGGCGGGCAGGCCATCGTGCCGGCCGGTGCGACAGATATGATGGTGACGTACCACCACGGGATAGCCGGCTTTGGCCAGTCGACGGTGAGTAACTTCCAGCTGGTGGAGAGGGCGGTTCAGATAAGCATTGTAAATTCTTTCTTGCATGCTTTTTAGTGGGGGCGTGCAAGCGCACCCACTGGGTGTAGTCCTTGAGATTCGGGCCAGCTGTGGGGCTGCATGGCAACCGGGCCAAATCTTCTTTTGTCTTCTAATCTTCTCCCGTGGTTTCTTCATAGGAGAACATAGCGAAGCGTGACATGATCTTTAAGGAGGCGGCCACGCTATGTATGCTCAACAAGAACTCTTAATTAAAGGTCCTGAAGGAGCTCGACCTCCGCACGACCGAGTTGTAGAAGGCGAGAGGTACGTCTTTGAGTTGGTGGGTGGGCGCGAGTGCATCCACTGGGTGTAGTCCCCGAGATTCGGGCCGGCTGCGCAACAGCCGGGCCAAATCTTCCTTGCTTTTGATGTCTTCTTGTCGAGACGACTGCTGACTGGTGCTTTAATGCATAAGGGGCCATCCCCGTGGCCGAGGCGGCAGAGTTGCGCCGCCCGCTCACGGATCTCTTGGACAAGGGCGACGAGGTCGTGAGTGACGGCGACTGGATGGGGAGGGAGCTCGAGGCCGAGCGGGGTCCTTAGAGCAGTTGAAGACTGCCCACGCGGCGGAGGTGGTGCGGCTCACCGACGCGCTCCAGCATGAGGCGTCAGTGAAGAAGGCGGCATCGCGAGCGTCATCCATGAGCGGTCAGGAGGCATAGACCCTCCGCGCCGAGGTTGCCTGGCTTGGAGAGGATCTCCGCATGGCGGAGGCCGCCAAGGTGAGGGCGGAGCGAGAGGCGGCCGCCGCGCTCAAGCTCTTCCATGAAGTCAATGAGATCTTCTTCGAGAAGCGTCTTGTTCTTTTGTTGGTTATGTTTGGTAGCCGGTCGCCGGCAGCCATCGGCCGGCGCCGGCCTTAGCTTATTATCTTGAGTCTTATCGTCTTTTGTCGGTCCAGCTCGTTTCCTGGAGACCCAGCCGCGGGCGGAGCAGGCCGTGGCGGAGCACCAATAAAAACTGCGTCGGGAGGGATGCGAGGTGGATGAGGATGCCAGATGGGCGATGGAGGAGGTAGCCCTTGCCTGCGAGGTCCAGCTGAAGTATGCGCAGGCGGTCTATGAGCGGCTCCGGGCGTTGGGCGAGGGCCTCGTCCAAGCTCCGTGGCCCAACCAGGCGGCATAGATTCCCGCCAGCTAGGTGGCGCGGTGGCTTGAGCACGCCTTGGGCCAGTTCGACGCGTGGAGGGTGTCGGCGGCTGGGGCGGCGCCCAGATGGCATTGGCCTTTGCCATTTCCTGGTACCCAGGCATCAACCTGGGCCAATTGGCCACCATGCGGCGGAGGCGCGGGCGGACTTGGCGGGACGCGATGAAGCCATTGGCCTTCGGGCCAACGAGCTTGCCAGTTATGCATCACCGTATGCGTACTACACGGGGTTGAAGACGATGCGCCCATCCCGGAGGACGAGTACGACATCCCCGTCGGCTACAATGACAAGGAGGTCGGATCGAGCTCAGGGGAGCCTACTGTCGACGACGTGGTTAGCGAGGTGGACGCTGGCAGAGCCGCCGTCTGGCGACACCGAGGCGGGCAAGAAGACTCCGTTGCCTAGCGACGTGAATATGCCCCATCAAGAGACCCCACCAGCTCGCGACCTGGAGGTCAGCCAACACACTCCACCGGTCGACGACTCAGGCATGGGCCAGACGCCCATGCCGGCTGGCGACAAGAACGTGGACCAGCAGCCGCCAGTAGTGTAAATCTTTTTGCTTCCTACTCTTTTTCAGCTCTTGAACTTTGTTATGAACAAGTCCACCCACTGGGGGTGTAAGTTTGATGTAATACACTCTCGGCCTTGAGCCGCTATCTTTATTTAAGCACTTCAGTTATTTTTAACTTGTTGGTTGCCATCTGCCGGCCCGTTCGGCACTTCCCTTGCCTTAGTCGTTCTCCCATGTGCCCTTCTCCCTTTGCCTTTTTTCCTACCGGCGAGCCAACTTGCGGATTGTGACCTGGCGAGGAGTGGGCTGTGCGAGGGTAGGGTGTTGGTACTTCAGGCTCTTGCAAGTTTGGTTTTGAACGAACAACTTAGAACGGCCGGACCCGGCCCGCCCCTTCTTGATTTTTCCTATCCGCTAGCCCATTTGCTTGTGTGCCCACCGGCCGGACAACCAGGTTGTGGTATGTAGAGGGCAAGGGTTAGGCCATGTGGGAGGTGGTATAGTACTTTGCTGATACGGGCATGGATTGGGTGGGCCGGTCCGGGGGCGGCTGATGAAAGAAGATAATAACCATGCCATAGATAGGAATGGAAAGGCAGTCCCCGAGTCCTGCTCGAGGGTGCTGGTTCTTCATTGATTTTCTCAAAAGGAGGCGATACATACATACACTTCCTTCAACTATAAAAATGGCAGAGGAGCTCCGCATTCCACGGGCGCTCCATCTCGGAGTCGGAGGTGTCCTTCTTGTTCTTTCTTGGCTTCTGCACATCGATCAGGTAGTAGGCGTTGTTGCTCAATGCTTTGCTGATGATGAAAGGACCTTCCATGGGGCGGAAAGCTTGTGCTGGCTGACTATTTGTTGGATCAGCCGAAGCACTAGGCCGCCCTCTCGGAAAGAGAGGGGCTGGACCCGACGGTTGTGGTAGTGTCGGAGGCCCTGCTGGTATATGGATGATCTGGACAACACCAGCTCGCGTGCCTCCTAGAGGAGGTCGACACCGTCTTCTCGGGTTTCTTTGGTGTCAGCCTCTGTGCAGAGGGTGACTCGCAGCAAGTCGAACTCAATGTCCGTGAAGATGATTGCTTCGGCCCCCTATACTAGGAAGAAGGGGGTGAAGCCGGTCAACCGGTTGGTCGTGATCCGTAGGATCCATAGTATAGCCGGCAGTTCCTCGACCCACACACCGGCCGAGCGCTCCAACGGTTCGACTAGCCAGGGCTTTAGGCCGACCAGGATGAGGCCGTTGGCCTGCTTTGCCTGACCTTTTGACTCTGGGTGGGTTACGGACGTGATGTCGACCGGATTCCCTGTGCGTCGCAGCAACAAGCGAGCACGCCCTTGGAGAAGTTGGTTCCATTGTCGGTGATGATGATGTTGCGGAGGCCGTAGCGGACGGCGATATCCTTGATGAACATGACAATCGTCAGTCCGTCAAGCTTCTTAATTGGCCTAGCCACGATCAACTTCGTGAATTTTTTGACGGCCACCAGGAGGTGCGTCACGCCCCCTCGGGTAGTCTTGATCGGGCCCACCTTGTCTAGGCCCTAGACGACAAACGGCCATGTGAGTGGGATGGTTTGAAGGGCTGCGGCTGGCTGGTGGCTTCGTGCCTTGAAGGGCTTCTAGCAGTTGCACTTGTCGACCGACTCTTTGGCGTCCTTGAGGGCAGAGGACCAGTAGAACCCGTGGCAGAACGACTTTTCCTTGAGGGAAACTTTGACCATTTAAATCTTTTTATTTACAAGTCCAAATCACTTGATTCTTTTTGCATTGAGTTGGTATTGAGTTTCTCTACAATCTGGTAAATTTTTGTATTTTTCTCATACTCATAGAATTTATGGTTAATAAAGAGGTATTAAATGAATTTTCTTTTCTTTTGGCTATTTCAAATAAATTTCAGAGGGAAACTTTGGAGAACAGGAGTGTTTGAACAACCCCACTGATCAAGGCAAGCCATTATATCCATGTGGTGTAGTATTGCATAGCATAGCATACTTTCATGCATGATGATCATTCATTTGATATTAGCAAATGCTTAGTAAATTAATAATGATAATTATTTAATTGCTGTCATAATTCTCCAAGTTGATAACAACTTAGTGGTTGACATAGAGTCACCTGTCCGGGCTTTATTGTACAACCACATCTTGCCGATATGGGACGACCGTGACTTGAGCTGTTCGCGTGATCGCTCTCACCGGTACCTCCAAAGAGGGAGGGTTATGCACGCGAGCTACCCTGATCAGGTAGGCGGTGATAACACTGTGAGCCCAGTTGAGTTGTTAGGGCCCGTCCCCGGTTGGGACAGTTTAGTTTGGCCACGACGGTGGCAGGTGTCATGAAGACAAATGGCCACCCAGGGCAAGACTCCAGAGGAGAGTGGTTGCCGGTGGTACGTGTTGGGGAACGTCGCATGGGATTTTTTTTCCTACGCGCACGAAGACCTATCATGGTGATGTCCATCTATGAGAGGGGATTTCCGATCTACGTACCCTTGTAGGCCGCACAGCAGAAGCGTTAGTGAACGCGGTTGATGTAGTGGAACGTCCTCACGTCCCTCGATCCGCCCCGCGAACCGTCCCACGAACTGTCCCGCGATCCGTCCCACGATCCGGTCCGATCTAGTGCCGAACGGACGGCACCTCCGCGTTCAGCACACGTACAGCTCGACGATGATCTCGGCCTTCTTGATCCAGCAAGAGAGACGGAGAGGTAGATGAGTTCTCCGGCAGCGTGACGGCGCTCCGGAGGTTGGTGGTGATCTAATCTCAGCAGGGCTCCGCCCGAGCTCTGCAGAAACGCGATCTAGAGGTAAAACCGTGGAGGTATGTGGTCGGGCTGCCGTGGCAAAAGTTGTCTCAAATCAGCCCTAAAACCCCACTATATATAGGAGGGAGGGAGGGGAGGAGGCAGCCTCAAAACCTAAAGGTTTGGCCGAAATTGGAGGTGGAGGAGTCCTACTCCAATCCTACTTGGAGTAGGATTCCACCTTCCCACTTGGAAACTCTTTCCACCTTTTGTTTTTTCCCTTCTCAAACCTTATGGGCCTCAGTGGGAACTTATTCCAGCCCACTAGGGGCTGGTTTATCTCTTCCCATAGCCCATGAGACCCCTTGGGGCATGACACCCCTCCTGATGGTCCCCGGCACCCCTCCCGACACTCCCAGTACACTACCAATGAGCCCGAAACTTTTCCGGTAATGCACGAAAACCTTCCGGTAACCAAATGACTCAAATACGCATAAAACAACGTCGAACCTTAAGTGTGCAGACCCTGCGGGTTCGAGAACTATGTATACATGACCCGAGAGACTCCTCGATCAATATCCAATAGCGGGACCTGGATGCCCATATTGGATCCTACATATTCTACGAAGATCTTATCGTTTGGACCTCAGTGCCAAGGATTCATATAATCCCGTACGTAATTCCCTTTGTCCTTCGGTATGTTACTTGCCTGAGATTTTATCGTCAGTATCCGCATACCTATTTCAATCTCGTTTACCGGCAAGTCTCTTTACTCGTTCCGTAATACAAGATCCCGCAACTTACACTAAGTCACATTGCTTGCAAGGCTTGTGTGTGATGTTGTATTACCGAGTGGACCCCGAGATACCTCTCCGTCATACGGAGTGACAAATCCCAGTCTTGATCCATACTAACTCAACGAACACCTTCGGAGATACCTGTAGAGCATCTTTATAGTCACCCAGTTACGTTGCGACGTTTGATACACACAAAGCATTCCTCCGGTGTCAGTGAGTTATATGATCTCATGGTCATAGGAACAAATACTTGACACGCAGAAAACAGTAGCAACAAAATGACACGATCAACATGCTACGTCTATTAGTTTGGGTCTAGTCCATCACATGATTCTCCTAATGATGTGATCCCGTTATCAGGTAACAACACTTGCCTATGGCCAGGAAACCTTGACCATCTTTGATCAACGAGCTAGTCAACTAGAGGCTTACTAGGGACAGTGTTTTGCCTATGTGTCCACATAAGTATTGTCTTTCCAATCAATACAATTATAGCATGGATAATAAACGATTATCATGAACAAAGAAATATGATAATAACTAATTATTATTGCCTCTAGGGCATATTTCCAATAGTCTCCCACTTGCACTAGTCAATAATCTAGTTCACATCACCATGTGATTTCAACGAATCGAACACCCATATAGTTCTGGGGTCTAATCACGTCTTGCTCGTGAGAGAGGTTTTAGTCAACGGTTCTGAAACTTTCAGATCCGTGCGTTCTTTACAAATATTTATGTCATCTTATAGATGCTGCTACTATGTGCTATTCGGAAATACTCCAAATATCTACTCTACTATACGAATCTGTTTCACTACTCATAGTTATTCGGATTAGTGTCAAAGGTTGCATCGACGTAACCCTTTACGACGAACTTTTTAACCACCTCCATAATCGAGAAAAATTCCTTAGTCCATCAGTTACTAAGGATAAATTTTGACCGCTGCTAGTGATTCAATCATGGATCACTCTCTGTACCTCTCAACAGACTTTGAGTCAAGGCACACATCAGGTGCGGTACCCATCATGGCATACTTCAGATTCTACGACCAAGGCATAGAAGATGACCTTCGTCTATTCTCTTTATTCTGCCGGGGTCGGGTGTTTAGTCTTACTCAAATTCACACCTTACAACGCAACCAAGAACTCCTTATTTGCTCATCTATTTTGAACTCCTTCAAAAACTTGTCAAGGCATGCATCTTGTTGAAACTTCTATCAACCACTTTCGATCTATCTCCATAGATCTTTGATGCTCAACGTTCAAGTAGCGCAATCCAGGCATTCCTTTGAAAACTCCTTTAAAACAACCTTGTATGCTTTACAGAAATTCTACATTACTTCTGATCCACAATATGTCAACCACATATACTTATCAGAAATTCTATAGTGCTCCCACTCACTTCTTTGGAAATACAAGTTTCTCATAAACCTTGTACAAACCCAAAATCTTTGATCATCTCATCAAAGTGTATATTCCAACTCCGAGATGCTTGCACCAGTCCATTGAAGGATCGCTGGAGCTTGCATACTTGCTAGTGTCTTTAGGATTGACAAAACCTCCTGGTTGTATCACATACAATGTTTGCTCAAGGAAACCGTTGAGGAAACAATGTTTTGACATCCTATATGCAATATTTCATAAATAATGCATCAACTACTAACATAATTCTAACAGACTTTTAGCATCACTACGAGTGAGAAAGTCTCATCATAGTCAACTGTTTGATCTTGTCGGAAACATCTTTGCGACAAGTCGAGCTTTTCTTAATAGTGACTTATCACCATCATCGTCTGTCTTCCTTTTAAAGATACATCTTTACTCAATAGTCCTATGACCATCAAGTAGTTCTTCCAAAGTCTACACTTTGTTTTCATACATGGATCCTCTCTCGGATTTCATGGCTTCCAGCCATTTGTCGGAATCCGGGCCCACCATTGCTTTCTCCATAACTCGTAGGTTCACTGATGCTCAACAACATGACCTCCAAGACAGGGTTACCGTACCACTCTGCAGTAGTATGCGACCTTGTCAACCTACGAGGCTTGTAGTAACTTGATCCGATGCTCGATGATCACCATCATCAGCTTTCACTTCAATTGGTGTAGGCGCCACTGGAACAACTTCCTGCGCCCTGCTACACACTGGTTAAAGTGATGGTTCAATAACCTCATCAAGTTCTAGCACCCTCCCACTCAATTCTTTCGAGAGAAACCTTTCCTCGAGAAAGGATCCGTTTCTAGAAACAAACACTTTGCTTTCGGATCTGAGATAGGAGATGTACCCAACTGTTTTGGATATCCTATGAAGATGCATTTATCCGCTTTGGGTTCGAGCTTATCAGACTGAAACTTTTTCACATAAGTGTCGAAGCCCCAAACTTTCAAGAAACGACAGTTTAGATTTCTCTAAACCTCAGTCTATACTGTGTCATCTCAACGGAAATACGCGGTGCCCTATTTAAAGTGAATGCGGTTGTCTCTAATGCATAACCCATAAACGATGGTGGTAATTCGATAAGAGACATCACATCATGCACCATACCAAATAGTGCGTGGCTATGACGTTCAGACACATCATCACACTATGATGTTCCAGGTGGCATGAACTGCGAAACAATTTCCACATTGTCTTAACTGCGTACCAAAGCTCGTAACTTAGATATTCATTTCTATGATCATATCGTAGACAGTTTATCCTCTTGTTACGACGAACTTCACTCCTGAAACAGAATTGAACCTTTCAATATTTCAGACTTGTGATTCATTAAGTAAATACTCTTGTATCTGCTCAAATCGTCATTGAAGTAAGAACATAATGATATCCAGTGCGTGCCTCAGCAGCCATTGGACTGCATACATCAAAATGTATCACTTCCAACAAGTTACTATCTTGTTTCATCTCAATGAAAACAAGGCCTTGCTCATGTGGTATGATTTGCATGTCATTAGTGATTCAAAATCAAGTGAGTATAAAGATCCATCAGCATGGAGCCTCTTCATGCAATTTATACCAACATGACTCAAGCGGCAGTGCCACAAGTAAGTGGTACTATCATCATTACCTCGTATCTTTTGGCACCAATATCATGAACAAGTGTAACACTACGATCGAGATTCAATAAACCATTGAAGGTGATTATTCAAGCAAATAGAGTAACCATTATTCTCTTTAAATGAATAATCGTATTGCAATAAACACGATCCAATCATGTTCATGCTTAACGCAAGCACCAAATAACAATTATTTAGGTTTAACACCAATCCCGATGGTAGAGGGAGTGTGCGACATTTGATCATATCAACCTTGGAAACACTTCCAACACGTACCGTCACCTCGCCTTTAGCTAGTCTCCGTTTATGCCGTAGCTTTAATTTCGTGTTACTAATCACTTAGCAACCGAACCGGTATCCAATACCCTCGTGCTACTAGGAGTACTAGTAAAGTACACATCAACATCATGTATATCAAATATACTTCTTTTGACTTTTGCCAGCCTTCTTATCTACCAAGTATCTAGAGTTGCTCCGCCTCAGTGACCGTTCCCCTCTAACAGAAGGAATTAGTCACGGGCTTGGGTTTAATCTGGGGTCTCTTCATTAGTGCAGCAACTGCTTTGCCGTTTCACGAAGTATCCCTTCTAGCCCTTGCCTTTATCAAAACTTAGTGGTTTTACTAACCATCAACTATTGATGCTCCTTCTTGATTTCTACTTTCGAAGTGTCAAACATCGCGAATCGCTCAAGGATCATTGTATCTATCCTTGATATGTTATAGTTCATCACGAAGCTCTCACAGCTTGGTGGCAGTGACTTTGGAGAACCATCACTATCTTATCTGGAAGATCAACTCCCACTTGATTCAAGCGATTGTCGTACTCAGATAATCTGAGCACACGCTCAATGATTGAGCTTTTCTCCTCTACTTCATGGACAAAGAATCTTGTCGGAGGTCTCATACCTCTTAACAAGGGCACAAGCATGAAATCACAATTTCATCTCTTTAGAACATCTCTTATGTTCCGTGACGTTTCAAAATGTCTTCGGCGCCTTGCTTCTAATCCATTAAGTATTTTGTGCTGAACTATCATGTAGTCATTAGAAACGTGTATGTCGGATGTTCACAACATCTACAGACGACGCTCGAGGTGCAGCACACCGAGTGGTGCATTAAGGACATAAGCCTTCTGCGCAGCAATGAGGAAAATCCTTGGTTTTACAGACTCAGTCTGCAAAGTTTGCTACTATCAACTTTCAACTAAATTTTCTCTAGGAACATATAAAAACTGTAGAGCTATAGCGCAAGCTACATCGTAATTCGCAAAGACCATTAGACTATGTTAATGACAATTAGTTCAATTAATCATATTACTTAAGAACTCCCACTCAAAAAGTACATCTCTCTAGTCATTTGAGTGGTACATGATCCAAATCCACTATCTCAAGTCCGATCATCACGTGAGTCGAGAATAGTTTTAGTGGTAAGCATCTCTATGCTAATCATATCAACTATACGATTCATGCTCGACCTTTTGGTCTTATGTGTTCCGAGGCCATGTCTGCACATGCTAGGCTCGTCAAGCTTAACCCGAGTGTTCCGCGTGTGCAACTGTTTTGCACCAGTTGTATGTGAACGTTGAGTCTATCACACCCGATCATCACATGGTGTCTCGAAACGAAGAACTGTCGCAACGGTGCATAGTCGGGGAGAACACAATTTCGTCTTGAAATTTTAGTGAGAGATCACCTCATAATGCTACTGTCGTTCTAAGCAAGATAAGGTGCATAAAGGATTAACATCACATGCAATTCATAAGTGACATGATATGGCCATCATCATGTGCTTCTTGATCTCCATCACCAAAGCACCGGCACGATCTTCTTGTCACCAGCGTCACACCATGATCTCCATCATCATGATCTCCATCAACGTGTCGCCATCGGGGTTGTCATGCTACTCATGCTATTACTACTAAAGCTACGCCCTAGCAATATAGTAAACACATTTGCAAGCACAAACGTTAGTTTAAAGACAACCCTATGGCTCCTGCCGGTTGCCGTACCATCGACGTGCAAGTCGATATTAACTATTACAACATGATCATCTCATACATCCAATATATCACATCACATCGTTGGCCATATCACATCACAAGCATACCCTGCAAAAACAAGTTAGACGTCCTCTAATTGTTGTTGCATGTTTTACGTGGTGACCATGGGTATCTAGTAGGATCGCATCTTACTTACGCAAACACCACAACGGAGATATATGAATTGCTATTTAACCTCATCCAAGGACCTCCTCGGTCAAATCCGATTCAACTAAAGTTGGAGAAACCGACACTTGCCGGTCATCTTTGAGCAACGGAGTTACTCGTAGCGATGAAACCAGTCTCTTGTAAGCGTACGAGTAATGTCGGTCCGAGCCGCTTCCATCCAACAATACCGCAGAATCAAGAAAAGACTAAGGAGGGCAGAAAAACACACATCACCGCCCATAAAAACTTTTGTGTTCTACTCGAGATTACATCTATGCATGAACCTAGCTCATGATGCCACTGTTGGGGAACGTTGCATGGGAAACAAAAATTTTCCTATGCGCATGAAGACTTATGATGGTGATGTGCATCTATGAGAGGGGATTTCTGATCTACGTACCCTTGTAGATCGCACAACATAAGCATTAGTGAACGCGGTTAATGTAGTGGAACGTCCTCACGTCCCTCGATCCGCCCCGCGAACCGTCCCATGAACCGTCCCGCGATCCGTCCCACGATCCGCTCCGATCTAGTGCCGAACGGATGGCACCTCCGCGTTCAGCACACGTACAGCTCGACGATGATCTCGGCCTTCTTGATCCAGCAAGAGAGACGGAGAGGTAGATGAGTTCTCCGGCAGCGTGACGGCGCTCCGTAGGTTGGTGGTGATCTAATCTCAGCAGGGCTCCGCCCGAGCTCCGCAGAAATGCGATCTAGAGGTAAAATCGTGGAGGTATGTGGTCGGGCTGCCGTGGCAAAAGTTGTCTCAAATCAGCCCTAAAACCCCACTATATATAGGAGGAAGGGAGGGGAGGAGGCAGCCTCAAAACCTAAAGGTTTGGCCGAAATTGGAGGTGGAGGAGTTCTACTCCAATCCTACTTGGAGTAGGATTCCACCTTCCCACTTGGAAACTCTTTCCACCTTGTGTTTTTTCCTTCTTAAACCTTATGGGCCTTAGTGGGAACTTATTCCAGCCCACTAGGGGCTGGTTTATCTCTTCCCATAGCCCATGAGACCCCTTGGGGCGTGACACCCCTCCTGATGGTCCCCGGCACCCCTCCCGGCACTCTCAGTACACTACCGATGAGCCCGAAACTTTTCCGATAATGCACGAAAACCTTCCAGTAACCAAATGACTTAAATACGCATAAAACAACGTCGAACCTTAAGTGTGCAGACCCTGCGTGTTCGAGAACTATGTAGACATGACCCGAGAGACTCCTCGGTCAATATCCAATAGCGGGACCTGGATGCCCATATTGGATCCTACATATTCTACGAAGATCTTATCGTTTGAACCTCAGTGCCAAGGATTCATATAATCCCGTATGTCATTCCCTTTGTCCTTCGGTATGTTACTTGCCTGAGATTCGATCGTCAGTATCCGCATACCTATTTCAATCTCGTTTACCGGCAAGTCTCTTTACTCGTTCCGTAATACAAGATCCCGCAACTTACACTAAGTCACATTGCTTGCAAGGCTTGTGTGTGATGTTGTATTACCGAGTGGACCCCGAGATACCTCTCCGTCATACGGAGTGACAAATCCCAGTCTTGATCCATACTAACTCAACGAACACCTTCGGAGATACCTGTAGAGCATCTTCATAGTCACCCAGTTACGTTGCGACGTTTGATACACACAAAGCATTCCTCCGGTGTCAGTGAGTTATATGATCTCATGGTCATAGGAACAAATACTTGACACGCAGAAAACAGTAGCAACAAAATGACACGATCAACATGCTACGTCTATTAGTTTGGGTCTAGTCCATCACATGATTCTCCTAATGATGTGATCCCGTTATCAGGTAACAACACTTGCCTATGGCCAGGAAACCTTGACCATCTTTGATCAATGAGCTAGTCAACTAGAGGCTTACTAGGGACAATGTTTTGTCTATGTATCCACACAAGTATTGTTTCCAATCAATACAATTATAGCATGGATAATAAACGATTATCATGTACAAAGAAATATAATAATAACTAATTATTATTGCCTCTAGGGCCTATTTCCAACAGTACGATGAGAGGGTCACGGTTGAGGCAAGTTTCGTTGGAGCAATGCTGGTCCACCCGAACGGGAACACGAGGTCAATGCTCCAGAGTGTGGGTAAAGTGTGCAACCTCCGTAGAGTGTCAAATCTATTCGAATAGCCGAGTCCACGATATTGGACAGCCCGACCAGACCTCAGTAGTTGGTCAACCCTGTTAATATTGTTAATGATGGAAGAACTCTTCGTATGGTTGAAGATGTTTGGTGAGTAATCTGGGTGTCATGAGACAACCCAGTCCTGAGTAAGTTGATCCCTGATATAGTTGGTTATATGTTCAGTGTTGTTATGCTTTGTTTGCTACATTACTTGGTTATTGTGACCTTGCGAGTACATTCCAAGTACTCACCTGGCGTATCATGCCAGATGTAGGAGAAGCCACAGACGGAGGTCCCGATGGTTCGTACTAGGAAGTGTCCACATCAGCGTCCCTGTGTGTGGAGTCGCCGTTATGTTCCGCTACGCCGTAGAAGTACCTAGTAGTTCCGAGGCCCATGATGATGTCTCATAAATAATGTAGATACTGTTGCAGCATCGAGGGTGCCTTTGGCCTCGCTATTATTGTAAGCTATGTATGTGACGCTATCAATAAAGTTGGCTCATTTCTGTATCAAGTTGTTGAGTGTTTCCAGAAGACGTGATCTTTGGGCTGGAAACACTGGTAATCCAGTTCTGCGAATCGGGGTGCCACAACGCTTGGTATCAGAGCCACGCTGACGGTAGGACACCCTAGTTAGCCGCACTAGTTCGACGAGTAGTATAGAGTCCTAGGCAAGCATCTGCTTGTTGCATATTGATTGTAGCACTTGATTGCTGCATGGCATGCATCATAATTCATTGTTTCGCTAACCTTTGGCTTTGTGAGTGTAGATGGCACCGGTTTCGTTCCATTTCCAGTATGAGCCTGCACCGTACACCTTTCCAGGACTGCTCCGGAACGTTTGGCTACGGCTGTACCCCCACGGAGAAGATCCAGAGTATCAGGTGTTCCGAGAGCAGCTTGCTGAGTCCGTGTTCGAGTACCACGCACAGGGTTTCCTGGCCGTGAGCTCGGAGATTGGCAGTTACTCCCTCTCCACTAACGGTGGAAGGGCTTCTACTCCGGAGCTGGCAATCCAGTTTGCTGCAGTGGAGGCTCTCACTGAGTTGCGCTTCCACGAGGTCGAGATGCAGACTCATCCAGGTTTATTCCACTACCCCACCCTGTCGCCTACGACAGGGCGAGTCATTTTTGCTCCCGTAGACCCGGCATGCGACCGTGCCACTACTGTGCTGTCTCGCTTTGTGAACACCAACTATTGCACGATTGTAGCCCTGTCTGAGGAGCTATCCCGTCTCCAGGCAGCATTAGTTCTTGCAACTTCAGTGCCACCTCCACCCGAGTCTTCTGTTCCACCCCCGCATGCACCACCCGTTCCACCTACACCTGGCCATGACATCCCAGTTAGCTCCCTAGTGCCACCAGGCGCTTCATCTGGCAGCCACCGTGAGACTCCTGCTGAGTGGGCCTCACTCCTTGCCACTCCTGCTGCTCCGATGCTGAGGCGTCATGCTCCTCCTTCGCTGGAAGCAGGACCGTCCCGTCAGCGTCGCCGTGTTTCCTTTGGTCCGCAGGATGAGGTCAACATCATCAGTTTCGACTCTGACTCAGGATCTGACGACGAGGAGTCTTCGATCTTTCAGTGCCCGTGCCATCCGCGCCACTAGAGTCGAGGTTGGAGTTGCCGAGCATGTATCGTTGCATATGTCAACTGCCGTATGAGCAGTCCAGTCATGATATTTCCCCTACTAGCTTGTCATGAATAATGTTGAGTCTTATTGTATAATTATGTTGTTGTTTATTCACTTTACCGTGCGAACTTTTTCTTGGTGTTTTACGACCATGCTTTCCCTTATGGATGTTGCTCATCGATTCGGTGTTTTGCAAGGGGAACACTAATTTAGGATGAAGGGAAGCTGTAGCCATGGCAACGATGGAGCCCTCGTCCGTCGATCCGCCAGGCAGGCAGGACAGCCTCCCGAAGATCTACCACCTCCACCACCTCAAGCACCCACTACTGAACAGATTATGAGAATGTTTGAGGAAAAGAGAAACCATGACCTTATGGAATTTCTGAGAAGTATGCAGGCCATGGTAGGTCAGAACAACAACAGCGGGGCACAATCCAAATTGTCAGACTTCCAGCGTACCAAACCTCCCAATTTTGTCCAAGCAGCAGACCCAATTGAAGGTGATGACTGTTTCAGGACTATGGAGAAGAAACTAGACATAGCCCGTTGTGATGAGGCGGATAAGGTTCCTTTTTCCACCCACTATCTTGAAGGGCCGACATCTATATGGTGGGACAACGCAAAGGCAGCATGGCCCTGTGGAGAAGAAATTACGTGGGAAAGATTCAAGGAAGCATTTCACAAGTATCATATCCCTACGGGCATAATGAAGGTAAAGCAGAGAGAATTCCTGGCCCTTACACAAGGAGGCATGACTGTGGCCGAGTATCTGAATAAGTTCAACAATCTGGCACGATACTCCACTCATGATGTATCCACTGAGGAAAGGAAGGTTGACCGCTTCCTAGGAGGTCTAAATCATACCCTCCGTTGTCAGCTCTGCATGCTGGACTTTTCAGACTTCCAGACGCTTGTAAACAAGGCTTTCATAGCTGAACGAGAGCTTAACACCAGGTACGAGGATCGCAAGAGGAAGTTAGAACCAAAAAAGGACAACAACGAGCAGGTTGTACAGAAGCCGTGTACCTGGCAACCCAACACTACTGTATACAAGCCTACCTGGAACCCGAGAAACAACACCAACAAGACAGTGAGTCAGAGCAAGGCCTTCGGCAAACAACCGATCATAGAGGATTGCCGCCGCAATAACACGTGTTTCACTTGCGGCCAAAGCGGGCACTATGCAAGGCAGTGCCCCACCAACAATGGAAAAATATCCTCTGACGTCAAGCCGTAGGTCAACACCATTGGAAGCCGTCCTAACCCCAAGTACACTCAAGGGCGCATCTTCCACATCTCCGTCGAGGAAGCGTGGGAAGCCCCAGACGTGGTTATCGGTATGTTTCCTGTTAATAACATACCCGCAATAGTTTTATTTGATTCAGGGGCTTCCCACTCTTTTATTTCGAGGAATTTTGCCGCCTTGCACAAAATTTTCCCTTCGCTGTTGGATAAGATCATGGTGATACAATCCCCTGGCTCTCGTCTCAGAACAAATCTCGTATACTGAGATCTGGAAATACGAATACAAGGGGCCGCATTCCCAGCTGCACTCATTGCTATTGAGTCTCCAGGACTGGATGTGATACTGGGGATGGACTGGTTGACACCGCATCAAGTGTGTATCAACTGCGCGAACTGAACCGTCACGCTGGTCAATCCGGCCGGACAAACTGTCCAATTTTTGGCCAACAACATGAAGTCAAGGAAAAGGATGGCATATCATACCGAAGTCACGGACATGAATTTTATTCCAGTAGTATGTGAGTTCCCGGACATACTCCCAGAGGAGTTACCCGGAATGCCGCCCGATCGGGAACTAGAATTCGCAATTGAGTTGGTTCCTGGCACTGCCCCAATCTACAAGAAATACTATCGTATGCCAGGACCTGAGTTGGCCGAATTAAAAAGTAGTTGGACGAATTGCTACAAAAGGGATACTTCCGTCCAAGCATCTCACCATGGGGATCACCAGTACTGTTCGTCAAGAAAAAGGATGGAAGCTTGCGAATGTGCATAGACTACCACCAGCTTAATGAGGTCACTATTAAAAATGAGTACCGGCTCCCATGCATCGACGATTTGTTCGACCAGCTGAGTGGCGCACGAGTATTTTCCAAAATTGACCTCAGGACTGGGTATCATCAGCTAAAGATTAAGAAAGAGGATATACCCAAGACAACGTTTACCACCCGATATGGCCTGTATGAATTTACGGTCATGTCATTTGGACTAACAAATGCTCCCTCTTACTTTATGAGCATGATGAACAAAGTCTTCATGGATTTCCTAGACAAATTCGTGGTGGTGTGCATAGACGATATCCTGATATACTCCAAGGATGAAGAGGAGCACAAGCAACACCTCAGAGCTGTCTTGGAAAGACTGAGATCCCATCAACTGTATGCCATGTTCAGCAAGTGCGAGTTTTGGCTAAAGGAAGTAGGATTTTTGGGGCATATCCTGCCAGAGCAAGGTGTGGCAGTCGATCCTAGTAAGGTAACAACAGTACTGAACTGGAAGACACCGGTATCAGTGATCGAAGTCCGTAGCTTCCTGGGATTGGCAGGCTACTACCGACGGTTTATAGATGGCTTCTCTAAGATAGCCAAGCCGCTAATGGAGCTGCTAAAGAAGAATCAGAAATTTGTCTGGACAACAGCATGCGAGAGCAGCTTCCTGGAGCTAAAGACCAGACTAACGACAACACCTGTCCTAGTCCTTCCGAACATTCACAAGAGTTTTGACATTTACTGTGATGCTTCCCGAAGAGGAATCGGCTGTGTACTGATGCAAGAAGGAAAGGTTGTGGGCTACGCCTCCCGACAACTACGACCGCATGAGGAGAACTATCCCACACATGATTTGGAGCTAGCAGCCGTGGTACATGCCTTAAAGATTTGGAGGCATTACCTCATTGGCCAACGATGTGAGATATTCACAGACCACAAAAGTCTCAAGTACATATTTACCCAGCCAGATCTGAATCTCAGACAGGGGCGATGGCTTGAGCTAGTCAAGGACTACGACCTGGGAATCAATTATCACCCAGGAAAAGCCAATGTGGTGGCAGACACTCTAAGCAGGAAGCCAATCACAGTGAATGCGTTAACAGTAAGTATTCACCCGAGATTGCAAGAAGAATTCACAAGTCTCAACATGATACTTTGTGGTCCAACAACTCCAGAGACGCTAGAGATTACCCCCACCATGATAGAAGAGATCAAGGAAGCACAAGAATGGGACGAGGGAATCAAGAGAATTGAAGCATCGCTTCCACAACGGAAGGACGAATCCTTTCGAGTAGACGACCAAGGCATCCCGTGGTTCGAGAAACGGATATGCGTCCCTGACCAGGTTAGCCTGAGATAGCAAATACTCAGGGAAGTGCATGATTCCACATATTCTATTCATCCAGGAGGTACGAAGATGTACCAAGATCTAAGAAGGACATTTTGGTGGTCAGGAATGCGGAGAGACATAGCCTATTACGTCGCCTACTGTGATGTTTGCAATAAGGTAAAGGCGGAACATCAAAAGCCCGCCAGATTACTGCAACCTTTATCGGTTCCCCAATGGAAATGGGATGACATATGTATGGACTTCGTTGTCGGACTACCTAAGTCCACAAGGGGCAATGATGCTATCTGGGTCATCATGGACATGCTCACTAAGGTAGCCCACTTCATCCCGGTGAAAACTAC
Source organism: Hordeum vulgare subsp. vulgare (assembly GCF_904849725.1). Classification (NCBI taxonomy): domain Eukaryota; kingdom Viridiplantae; phylum Streptophyta; class Magnoliopsida; order Poales; family Poaceae; genus Hordeum; species Hordeum vulgare. Next base: position 558,362,545 of record NC_058524.1, on the reverse strand, counting down.
CTTCAATGCCAACCAACTGGCACAATTATACATGTCCCGGATAGTAAGCCTACATAGGGTACCCAAGTCCATCACATCCGATAGAGGCTCTCTATTCACCTCAGCATTCTGGCTACGATTACATCAAGCCTTGGGAACCATGTTAAAGCACAACACAACATACCATCCCCAGACTGATGGGCAGACTGAAAGGGTGAACCAAATTTTGGAAGACATGCTTCGGTCATGCGCTCTCACCCATGGACCCAAATGGGAAGATAGCTTACCATATGCAGAATTTTCCTACAACAATAGCTATCAGACGAGCCTGAAGATGTCACCCTTTGATGCATTGTATGGCAGAAAGTGCCGAACCCCGTTGAATTGGTCACAAACAGGAGACAATCGCATCTTTGGAACCGACTTGATGCTGGAGCCGAGAAATAGGACAAAGACATTCAGGAACGCCTCTAGACAGCTAAGTCCCGCCAAAAGAGCTATTATGACCCAAAGCACCGAGAAGTGACCTTTGAATCAGGAGAATATGCCTATCTCCGAGTACCCCCATGAAAGTAGTGAGAAGGTTTCACATTCGAGGGAAGCTCGCACCAAGATATATCGGTCCCTTTCCAATGATCGCGAGAAGAGGCAGAGTTGCCTATCAGTTGGAATTACCGCCTGAACTGTCAGATGTGCACGACATTTTTCACATCTCGCAACTAAGAAAGTGTATCACACCGCCAGTAAAGCAGGAAGATATGAGCGAGTTAGAACTGGCTAAGGACTTGACCTACAAGGAAAAGCCAGTCAGAATTTTGGACGAGATGGAAAGGACCACCCGGACCAAAGTGCTTAAATTTTATAAGGTACTATGGGAGCACCATACCGAAGAAGAAGCTACTTGGGAGAGGGAAGATTTTCTGATATCTGCATATCCATACTTGTTCCCTGAGCAACCGAATCTCGAGGACGAGATTCATTCTAAGGGGGGTAGGTTTGTAACACCCTAATTTTTCAAACTTTTTCTTTTCAAAATATTTCGGATTTCCATTTGCAAGTTGATGGATTTTCAAACCATTTCAAACAAGATTGTTTCTAAGCCCCTGATTTCTTGTCCCCAAGCAACTCAAGATCTTTCACAACTTGCCAAAAACCTTTCTGAGATTTATTTGCAATATTTTATTCCTCCAAATAATTCTCTTTCTATTTTCGGAATTATGACATAACTATGGGTTGTGAAGCAACCTATAGCTTGGATGAGCTTTAAGTCCCAAAACTTTTACAACATCTTCTCAATACCATATGATTTAAAAATATTCAAAAATATTTCTTTGTCCAATGGAGAATTTTGGCCAGAATAATTATTTCTTTTTTGACCAGAATTGTCCCTTTGTGAAGCAACCCCATGATTCCTGTTTTAGAAAATCCCCAATAAATTCCTGTAGTTACTAGGGATCATATATAGTTCCAATATGTAAAAACATCCAATGGTCCAATACAAATTTTGAGCAGGAAAACTTTGCTAAGTTTCTATTAAAACTGAACCCTTGTGAAGGAAGTGCTAGCTAGGAGTGCACAATCGAGCTACAAGTTTTTGGGCATGTGTGCACTACCAAATGACACTTCCCCACCAAGTATCACTTTTAGCAAAGCTTGCAATTGAGTTCTAGGAGCTCATTTGTGTTCTCGACAAGAAAGATGGTTTTCAAAGGAACTATATTCATTTGATCTTCAAACCTTGCGAAACTTTGCCAGCTTAGAGTATTTTCTATGCTGATCTCCCAGACATCCTATCTTACCCCAACCCCAACCCATTTGAGCTCTAGAACCACCCAAAGTCTATAGACAGAACCTGTTTCTGATGCCCCAAGACGCTGGTGAGCGTGAGTGATCGAGCAAGCAGTGGAGAGTGACTAATCAGAGTCTGGTCGATGCAATGGACAAAGTTTCCAGGCCTGCGTGGCACCGGGTGGCCACAACCATGGTGACCATGGTGCTGGCATGCCACAGAGTGCGCCCTGCGCAGCTCCATTGACAGCCGAGCCGCCCCAAGTCGTCAATCGCTGCCCCCTCCTTGTCCTGAGCGTCGACGATGCCCCTGGCAGCCGCATGGCACCTCTCGATGGTGCTGGGTCATCAGAGAGCGCCGCTGCCGCTCCCGGCCAAGCTCCACCACAGGACCGAGCTGACTGTTGGTGAATACTCACAACATATGCCATAGGTGGGCTAAAGTCGGTGAGAACCGAAGGGACAATGGAGGGCGCTGGGGACGAGGTTGGTACAAACATGGAACGCACGATGTACCTAGGTTCAGGGATCTCCGTAGAGATAAGACCCCTAGTCTTGCCGGAGTGTATGATGTATATGGATGGATTACAAGGTTGCTCCTGGAGCTGTGTTGGGGAGGAGGAAGAGGGGAGCAGCCGGCTCGTCTCTGCCTCTCTCTATGTGGTTGGTGAGTGTGGTATGTTGTTCGACTGACCCTCTGCATGGAGGGTGACCGGGGGGTTTTATAGACGAACCCACCGGCCTACAATATGGATAAAGGGTACAAGAGTGGGACCCTGCTGACAGCCTCGCCGGCTGGCCAGGGGCCCACGAAGGTCTTGGCTTGTTGCTTGAGGGGCCTACCGGTTGTGAGGTCTCGTCTGGCTGTGGGACCCATCGGCTAGCCAATGAAGCTCTCGCGTAAGGTTGACGCCGAGCGCGCGCTGTACGTCAAGCGTCATCCAGCGAGATTCGTCATGGGTGGATAGTACGGCCGCCTCCACTGTTCCCCATGCCGAGTGCAATAATGGAGTGGGAGTTTGACGGTCTGACACTATGCTGGGTGATGGATCAGAGCCGGGGTAGGTCAGCGGCGTGGCCGCCGACGATTGTACCTTCCGGACACTCCGATCCAGTACCTTTGTTGATGCGTATCCACCTTTAATCATAGGGTCTCGTCATAACCTACGATCTGATGTGACTTGAGATCCCCGGCCGGCTAGCCTGCTTGGCTAGCCGGCTTGGGCACGGCCGCCTCTTCCTAGCCGGCTAGCTTGGCCAAGCCGGTCAGGAAGAGGTAGCCGTCTCGCCTCTAGCTGGCAGGGGTTGCCTGGCCGGCTAAAGAGTTGGCCGCCTTGTCTTCCAGCCGGCAGGTGGTGCCTAGCCGGCCAGAGGACTTGGGCCTTGGGAAACTACACTTGGTCATTCCCTTTGGGCAGGAAATGAAGGAGCAGGCTCGATGAGCCTACCCCGGGGTTATCCCCCGACAGTAGTCCCCGAAGCTGGAGAGGCCCGCTGTCTGCGATGGGCAGCCTCACTGGCTTGATATTTTGTCTTGGAATTCCTACCCCCACCCGCGGCAGGGGACGCCGGCTCCGAAACTGGCTGGTTTCGAAGCGACGCCTCGGCTTCGTCGTAGGTCGCTCAGATCACGCCACGTGCCAAGCCCAGCCCGACATAATGATGGTGATTACTTGTGACGGGACTGGGCCTAGGCCCTGGTCCCGCCACGACGCCCCCTCGGCCTCCGCGCGAAAGATCCTCTGCGGATTTATTCCGCGACGGTTGGGCTTAGGGAAGCGCTACCGCCCATAATACACGGGGTTAGTGGGGTCCCGCGCGCACCGGATCCCCTCCCCACGACGCTTCATGGGGTTTAAATGGGATGCGGGGGTTCCGAGGAGGCCTTTCACCCCTTTCTTGCCCCGCATCGACGCCCTCTTCCTCCCTGAGCCCAGAGAGAAAGAGCCCGTCCTCTTCATCTTTGTCAACTTCGTCGCCGTCGAGCCACCAGCCCTTTCAAGCTCCAGTCGCTCGCAACCATGGCCGGCGGCTCCTCCTCGAAGAAGACCTCATTGCAGGGGGCTTGGCTGGGCAGCGAGATCTACGAAGGCCATATTGAGGCAAGCTACTGCAACAAAAGACCTTCCAACGGTGCGAGAAACAAGCGTGCTGACGGGAGACTATTCTTGTCTTGATACTCCTCAGCAATGGCACCAGGAATCCTTCTGCTACGGCTACGCCTTTGGGGACTTCCTTGGCAAATATGCAAAGGATTCCCCCGTGGCCTTGGAGCCTTGCGTTGGTGTTCCCTCGAGGCGGAAAGGGTGATGTAGCACAGCGGCGGTAAGTATTTCCCTCAGTTTTGAGAACCAAGGTATCGATCCAGTGAAGGATTATCACAAGTACCTGCACAAACACAAAGAGCTTGCACCCAACGCTATGAAGGGGTTGTCAATCCCTTATAGATTGTTTTCCAAGTGAGAACTGAAAGCAAAAAGAAACAAAGCAAAGTAAAAGCAAAAGTGGAAACGATAGGTGTGAATAGACCCGGGGGCCATAGTGTTCACTAGTGGCTTCTCTCATGAAATCAAGTAGACGGTGGGTGAACGAATTACTGTCGAGCAATTGATAGAACCGCGCAAAGTTGTGTCGTTATCTATGGCAATGATTATATCTATAGGCATCACGTCCAAAACAAGTAGACCGATACTTTCTGCATCTACTACTATTACTCCACACGTCGACCACTATCCATCATCATCTAGTGTATTAAGTTCATGAGAACAGAGTAACGCCTTAAGCAAGATGACATGATGTAGATGGACAATCTCATATCTACGATAAAAGCCCATCTTGCTACCCTTGATGGCAACAACATGATGCGTGCCTTGCTGCCCCTTCTGTCACTGGGAAAGGTCACCACACGGTTTGAACCCAAAACCAAGCACTTCTCCCATTGCAAGAATCATAGATCTAGTTGGCCAAACAAAACCCAAGACTCGGAGAGATTTACAATGATATCAAATCATGCATATAAGAAATCAGCAAAGACTCAAATATATATCATAGGTAATCTGATCACAAATCCACAATTCATTGGATCTCGACAAACACACCGCCAAAGAGGATTACATCGGATAGATCTCCATGAAGATCATGGAGAAGTTTGTATTGAAGATCCAAGAGAGAGAAGAAGCCATCTAGCTACTAACTACGGACCCGTAGGTCTGAAGTGAACTACTCACGAGTCATTGGAGGGGCGATGATGTTGATGAAGAAGCCCTCCACCTCCAAAGTCCCCTCCGGCAGGACACCGGGAAGGGTCTCCAGATGAGATCTTGCAGAAACGGAAGCTTACGACGGTGGAAAAGTGTTTTCGTGGATGCCCTCATTTTTTCTGGATTTCTAGGGAATTTATAGGCCAAAGACCTAGGGCAGGGGAGTGCCAGGGGGGCCACAAACTTGGTTGCAATAGCCTCCCCCTGGCCGCGGCAACAGGGCTTGTGGGCCCCTTGTGGGCCCACTGCCTTGGCCGTCAAGCCTCCCGATCTTCTTCCGTTCTGGAAAAATTTATTTCGGGGATTTTATTCCGTTTGGACTCCGTTCCAAAATCAGATCTGAAAAGAGTCAAAAACAAAGAAAAAATAGGAACTGGCGCTTGGCACTGAATTAATAAGTTAGTCCCAAAAAAGATATAAAAGGTAAACAAAACATCCAAAGTTGACAAGATAACAACGTGAAACCATCAAAAATTATAGATACGTTTGAGACGTATCAAGCATCCCCAAGCTTACTCCTGCTCGTCCTCGAGTAGGGAAGTGATAAAGAATGAATTTTTGATGCTCTCATGCTACCTAGCATAGATGTCCTTTGTAACTCCTCTTATGTGACGTGAATGTTCAGATCCATTAGATTCAAAACAATAGTTTGCTATTGACATCGAAACAATAATACTTCAAGCAAACTAGCAAGGTAATCATGAACTTTCAAAACAACAAGGCCAAAAGAAAGTTATCCCTACAAAATCATATAGTCTGGCTATGCTCTATCATCATTGCACAATGAATTTAAATCATGCACAACCCTGGTATTGGCCAAGTAATTGTTTTTACACCTTTACTTTCTCAAACTTTTTCAACTCTCACGCAATACATGAGCGTGAGCCATGGTTTTAGCACTATAAGTGGTGTGGAGTGTGGTGGAGGTTGCAAGACAAACAAGGAGAAGATGGTCACATTGACTAGGCATATCAATGAGCTATGGAGATGCTCATCAATAGATATCAACGTGAATGAGTAGGGATTGCCATACAAATGATGCACTAGAGCTAAGAGTATGTGAAAGCTCTTAAAGAAAACTAGTGGGTGTGCATCCAACTTGCTTGCTCACGAAGACCTAAGGCAAATTTGAGGAAGCCTATCATTGGAATATACAAGCCAAGTTATATAATGAAAATTTCCCACTAGCTATATGGTGGTGACAAAATGAGAGACTGTCAATCATGAAGATCATGGTGCTTAATATGCACAAGTGTGGAAATGTGGTAGCATTGTCCCTTCTCTCTTTTTCTTTCATTTTTTGGATGGGCTCTTTGGCCTCTTTTTTTTTACTTTTATTTTGGTGGGCATCTTTGGCCTCTTTTATTTCCTCACATGGGACAATGCTCCATCAATGATGATCATCACACTTACAACTCAAAACTTAGAGCAATGATGACTCTATATGGAATGCCTTCGGTAGTGTACCGTGACAATGATCTAGCATGGCATGGACACGAAAACGGAAGCTTGCGGCAGCGGAAAAGTGTTTTCGTGGATGCCCTCATTTTTTCTGGATTTTTAGGGAATTTATAGGCCAAAGACCTAGGGCAGGGGAGTGCCAGGGGGGCCACAAGCTTGGTTGCCGCGGCCTCCCCCCTAGCCGCGGCAACAGGGCTTGTGGGCCCCCTGTGGGCCCACTGCCTTGGCCCTCAAGCCTCCCGATCTTCTTCTGTTCAGGAAAAATTTATTTCGGGGATTTTATTCCGTTTGGACTCCGTTCCAAAATCAGATCTAAAAAGAGTAAAAAACACAGAAAAACAGGAACTGGCGCTTGTCACTGAATTAATAAGTTAGTCCGAAAAAAGATATAAAACGTAAACAAAACATCCAAAGTTGACAAGATAACAACGTGAAACCATCAAAAATTATGGATACGTTTGAGACGTATCAAGGCGCTCCGCCATCACCGGCTGCTACCCCCGGCCTCCCAGGTGCTTGTGCGAATCCGTGGCGCCGAGACCGCCCCAACACCTACCGCGGGAGAGGTCGTCGTTTTCAATGAGCATTTCTACAGGGGATTCAGGCTCCCGGCGAGCTCCTTCTTCTCCGAGTGGCTCCACTTCTTCGGCCTGCAGCCTCATCACCTGGCGCCGAACGCCATCTTGGAGCTGTCGGCCTTCGTGGTCTTGTGCGAGGGCTTCCTGGGGATCGAGCCCCGCCTCGATCTCCGGTGAAGCTTGTTCTTCTTCAAGCAGCAATCCATTGCGATGGAGAAGGCCGAGCTGGAGAAGCTCACTGGACTGCGCCCGATGACGCCGTGCGGAGGCGCGCTAGTGCATCATCGTTCAAAGTCCAGCTTCCCCCAGCTGCCGCTGCAGGAGTCCATCAAGTAGTGGCAGAAGGGCTTCTTCTACGTGAAGAACACCGACCCTGCCCGGGACGCCCTCAACATGCCCATGTTCAACGTCAATCCTCCCACGAAGTTGAATTGGGCGGCGAAGTTCCCGAAGCCGATTCCCGAGGTGGCGCAGATCGTCGCCCACCTCGAGATCTTGGAGAAAGGCGGCCTTCTTGGCCGCGACCTGCTCACCACCATGGTGACTCGCAGGATCCTGCCGCTGCAGAGGCGGCCCCATCTGGTCTGCCAGATGAGCGGCTGGCATGACCCCTGTAGGACATCCACCAAGAGATTCAACCCAGCACGGTGGCGCGAGGGGTGAACCTGATTGCCAGCGCCCGTATGGGCGATAGTGGGAACTGGTCATGGGGGATGATCCCCTACAACAGGTCCCGTCCGCCTCCGGTGGTAAGTGTTCTTTTTTGTTCTTTGCTGTTTGTCTCGCGACTGGCCGTCTCGCTGAGTTGGCTGTCGATTCCTTTGCGCAGATGTTCGAGAAGCTGCAGACAACACTCCGCCCACCTGCTCCCGACGTGGCGGTGTTTGACGCCTTGGAGATCGAGGACGAGGGTGCGATCGAGTCCCGCTCGGCCTCCTCCGAAGGCTCGGAGAACGCGCTGGAGTCGGAAGGGACGGAGCCGTCTGGTGAGTATCCGCGGCCCTCCGTCGCAGACTGGACGGATGATGACGAGATTTCCTCATTCCTATCTGATGCAGCCTTTGAGGAAGACTCCAACGGGGTGGAGGAGGTCACCAGCCCGCCTCTGACGTGCGGACGACGTCAAAGGGCCGAGATGGCCGGTACTGATGAGGCGGCCGGGAAGAAGGGCAAGGGTGCCACAGCTTCCAGGCCGGCTCCTAAGTGTCCGACGACGGGTCCTCCAGCCGGAGCACGGGCAGGCGGTGCCAAGAAGCGCCGTGGTGCCAGCAGGAGGCAGGTGCCCATCGTCGCAGGGTAAAGGTTCCTCCCCCTTTTGTTCATTTGTCTTGTGGGAAGCTTTGTTCCTTAAGAATGTCACCCGACAGGGAGGTGGAGGACGTGGAGGAAGACAGCACCTCCGCAGCCGAGCGGGCCGGCTGGGCAGCGGCTGATGCTGCCTAGAGGGAGCTTGAGGAGCAGTCCAAGCACCGAGGGCCAGTCTCGCCCCAGCCGGGCTGAGAAGCCGGTGGAGAAGCGTAAGAAGGCTAGACATGACCCCTCCGTGCATGATCGCGTGGAGGCGCTAGCTAGCGAGGCGGCCCCGAGGCACGCCCCGAGGACTGAGGAGGCCCAGCCCTCCGAGCCGGACGCCTCTGCACTGGTGGACCTAACTCCCTAGGGCCGAGGCGGCGCCCGACGCGCCGGATCTGATCCTGGACGCGCCAGACGTGGCCCCTGATGCGCCAGGGGTGACCATGGATGCGCCGGACGCGGCCCATCCACCGCCTGTCGAGGAGGCGGCGCCGGCCGGGACATCGGCGGAGCCGGCCGCCGCGCGGGCACTAGGAGCCGACGCCATCTTCGTCCCCCACCACGGTTCGGCTGCGCCGGGGGCTAGTGCCCAGGCCGGGAGTCGGCCGATGAAGTCTTGGCGAGCGGCCAACCTGGCGCGCGCGAGGCTGCCCGCAGGCACCGCGCTCCACAGTGTCTCGGAGTTGGTGTCGCTGTTTGCCAACAAGCGGTTTAAGGTGGACCACGCGGCCCGTGTGGTGGGCGGTGATTTGGAGCGCCTAGAGGAGCGCACAGGGTAAGTGCCTCATCTTGGTCTTCGATTTTTTCCTTTTCTTCTTCTTGCATCAGTGGGGGTGCGCCAGCGCACCCACTGGGTGTAGCCCCCGAGAATCGGGCCAGCCGAGCATCGGCCAGGCCGAATCTCTTTGAGCTCCTTTTCTTGCTTCGCTTCTTTAGTGGGGGCGCGCTAGCGCACCCACTGGGTGTAGTACCCGAGAATCGGGCTGGTTATGACTTAACCAAGCCGAATCTTACTTCTGTTTTTTCCTTGCTTTGCAGGATCTTTATGATGCCCAGGTGCAGGCCTACAACAAGCTGCGGGCTCAGCACCAGGCAGCCGACGACTAGATCGCCGAGCTCCAAGCCTGGCTAGGCGAAGTTGCCGTGGAGCGGGATGCCATGCGTGACTCGGACGGCCGGCTCCAGGAGCAGCTGGCTCTTCTCCAGGCAGAGAAGAAGGAGCTCGAGGCGGCCAGCCGAGTCGAGCTGGAGCAGCTGCGTGCCTCTCTGCAGGAGAAGGACGCCTCCCATTCTGCCGACGTGGAACGTCTCGCGTCGGTTCATCTCGGGGAGAGGAAGCTCAAGGACGCCGCCTTGAGGGAGAAGGAGGAGGCCCTTGTCCAGAAGCAGACGCAGCTGGCCAAGGCCCTGGACTCGGCGGCGACTGATACATCTCCGTCGTATCTACTTTTCCGAACTCTTTTGCCCTTGTTTTGGACTCTAATTTGCATGATTTGAATGGAACTAACCCGTACTAACGCCGTTTTCAGCAAAATTGCCATGGTGTTGTTTTTCTGCAGAAATAGAAGTTCTCGGAATGTCCTGAAAATTTACGGAGAATTTTTCTGGAAGAAATGAAAAATACCTGCGCAAAGATCCACCGGAGGAGGTGTGCCAGTGGGCCACAAGCCCATAGGCCGCGTCCACCCCTTGGCCGCGCCATGAGGGCTTGTGGGGGCCCACGTGGCACCACCGCCTGCAAACTCAGATCTATATCTTCCGTCTCGCCCAGAAAAAAAATCAGAGAGAAGGATTCATCGCGTTTTACGATACGGAGGCGCCGCCACCTCGTGTTCTTCATCTGGAGGGCAGATCTAGAGTCCGTTTTGGGCTCCTGAGAGGGGAAATCGTGGCCATCGTCATCATCAACTTTCCTCCATCGACAATTCCTTGATGCTCTTCACCATTCGTGAGTAATCTCATCGTAGGCTTGCTGGACGGTAATGAGTTGGATGAGATCTATCATGTAATCAAGTTAGTTTTGATGGGGATTGATCCCTAGTATCCACTATGTCCTGAGATTGATGTTGCTACTACTTTGCCATGCTTAATGCTTGTCACTAGGGCCCGAGTGCCATGATTTCAGATCTGAACCTATTATGTTGTCGCCAATATATGTGTGTTTTAGATCCTATCTTGCAAGTTTTAGTCACCTACTATGTGTTATGACCCGGCAACCCCGGAGTGACAATAGCCGGAACCACTCCCGGAGATGACCATAGTATGAGGAGTTCATGTATTCACCAAGTGTTAATGCGTTGGTCCGGTTCTTTATTAAAAGGAGAACCTTAATATCCCGTAGTTTCCATTAGGACCCCGCTGCCATAGGAGGATGGACAATAGAAGTCATGCAAGTTCTTTTCCCTAAGTACGTATGACTACATACAGAATACATGCCTACGTGTTATAGCTAATTACTCACGTATGCAAGTTCTTTTCCCTAAGCACGTATGATTGACGAATGGGAGCTAGTTACTTACCTCTCCGTGTTATAGTTGTTACATGATGAATCACATCCGTCATACTCATCCATCACCGATCCACTGCCTACGAGTCTTTCACTACTGGTCCTTGCTACGTTACTTTGCTGCTACTACTATCACTACTGCTGTTACTTCCTGCTCCTGTCACTACTGCTGTTACTTGCTACTGCTGTCACTACTGCTGTTACTTGCTACTTTGCTGTTCCTTGCAACAACTCTTTACTGGCGCCATTGATACAACAAGTTAGGAATAGTCTGCCGTCAACAGACCTGTTTCTGGCACCGTTGCTATCATACTACTTTGCTACTGATGCTTTGCTTGCAGACACTAATCTTTCAGGTGTGGTTGAAATTGACAAACTCAGCTACTAATACTTGAGAATATTCTTGCGCTTCCCCTTGTGTCGAATCAATAAATTTGGGTTGAATACTCTACCCTCGAAAACTGTTGCGATCCCCTACACTTGTGGGTTATGAAGACTATTTTTTGGCGCCGTTGCCGGGGAGGCACAGCTATATTCTTTGAGTCACTTGGGATTTTCGTCTGCTGATCACTAAGAGGAATCCGGTAGATCCAAAAACCAAAGTCTTGCCTTCCACTACGAGGACAGGTAAGGAACTACCATCTAGCTCTGCACTTGATTCACCTTCAGTTATGAGTAAGTTTGCGACATCACCTCCTGCTAGAAATCTTGATATGTCTCCTGTGCTTGATGATGCTACTTCTGCCGCCCATGATGCTTATGATGATGCTATGCTTGATACTATGCCTGATGATGCTATGCTTGATACTATGCCTGATGATGCTATGCTTGATACTATGGCTGATGATGCTATGCTTGATACTATGCCTGATAATGCTATGCCTGATACTGCTTTGCCACTAGGTGCATTCCTTGATGCACAACTTGCTAGAGTTGCTGCTAGATGTGATGATACCTCTGAAACTGCTGATACTATTGAAGTAGAACCTACTATTATGCCTGAATTGCCTGTTATGCCTGATACGCGCTATGTTATGGAGGGAGAGATAACTGAGGATTTTCTTGTGTGTAAGGATAGCTATGATGTTGAGAAACTACTGCGCAAGTGGAAAGAAAAATCTGTGAATGCTAGGATGAAATACGACCCGAAGTTTGCTACTTCGCCTATCTTTGTGACCAATAAGGATTATGACTTCTCTGTCGACCCCGAGTTAATCAATCTGGTCGAATCTGATCCTTTTCACAGTTATGAGTCTGAAACGGTTGTAGCCCATCTTACCAAACTGCACGATATAGCCACCCTATTCACGAGTGAGGAAAAGATCCGCCACTACTATATTCTCAAGCTGTTTCCTTTCTCGCTAAAGGATGATGCTAAGACTTGGTTCACTTCTCTTGCTCCTGGTTGTGTGCGTAGCCCCGAGGATATGGTCTACTACTTCTCTGAAAAATATTTCCCTGCCCATAAGAAGCAAGCTGCCTTGCAAGAAATATACAACTTTGCTCAAGCTGAAGAAGGGAGTCTCCCACAAGCTTGGGGGAGGCTCATCCAACTACTGAATGCTTTGCGTGATCACCCTCTTGAGAAGAATGAAATACTTGATATCTTCTATAATGGACTTACCAATGCTTCCAAAGACCACCTAGATAGTTGTGCCGGTAGTGTTTTAGGGAACGAACCGTAGAACAAGCTGAGATCCTATTGAATAACATCTTGTGCAATGAGAATGCTTGGACTATTCCTGAACCACCTCCTAAGCCAACTCCGAAGAAAAGAGGTATTCTATTCCTCAGTCCTGAAGATATGCAAGAAGCCAAGAAATCTATGCGATAGAAAGGCATTAAATCTGAAGATGTCAAAAATCTACCACCTATCGAAGAGATCCATGGTCTCGATAACCCGATACAGGTAGTAGAAGTAAATTCTCTGCGTAGGTTTGATGAGAGTGATATTCCTTTTGATAAACCTGCTAGCTTATGCATGGATGAATTTGATAACTTCGTTGCGAAACAACAAAGTTTCAATGATTATGTTAGCACACAATTGGAACAAAATGCTCGTATGCTTAGTCATTTAAGTGCTTGTGTGGACAGAAATGTCAATGATCTTAAGCTTCTGAGTAAACATGCCTCTATGGTTAATACTCAGGTAGAACAAGTACTTAAAGCTCAGAATGACTTGCTCAATGAGTTGAATGACAATTCTGTCAGAGTCGTTACTAGAGGCGGTAGAATGACCCAGGAACCTCTGTATCCTGAGGGTCATCCAAAGAGAATTGAACAAGATTCTCAAGGAGTTAGCACTAATGCACCTAGTCATCCTAGAAAGAAGAAGAAAGATGATAGGAACCTACATGCTAGCAACCCTATTGCTGCTACACCTGAGAGTCCAAACGATGTCTCAGTCTCTGATGCTGAAACACAATCTGGTGATGAACATGAGCCTAATGATAATATCAATAGTGATGTTCATGATGATGCTCAACCTAGCAATGATAATGATGTGGAGATTGAACCTAGTGCTGATCTTGATAACCCACAGCCTAAGAACAGAAGATACGATAAGAATGACTTCGCTACTAGGAAGCACGGTTAAGAAAGGGAACCATGGGTTCAGAAACCCATGCCCTTTCCTCCCAAACCGTCCAAGAAAAAGGATGATGAGGATTTTGAGCGCTTTGTTGAAATGACCAGACCTGTCTTTCTGCAAATGCGTTTGACAGATATGCTTAAGATGTCTCCGTATGCGAAGTACATGAAAGATATTGTGACTAATAAGAGGAGGATACCTGAGGTTGAGATTTCCACCATGCTTGTTAATTATACCTTCAAGGGTGGAACTCCTAAGAAACTAGGTGATCCCGGTGTGCCCACTATACCTCGCTCCATTAAAGGTAACTACGTTAGAACTGCGTTATGCGATCTTGGAGCCGGTGTTAGTGTTACACCTCTCTCTCTTTATCGTAGACTTGAACTGGATAAGTTGCACGCACTGAAATCTCTGTGCAAATGGCCGACAAATCAACTGCTTTCCCTATCGGCATTTGCGAGGATGTGCCTGTTGTGGTTGCTAACGTCACCATCTTAACAAAATTTGTTATCTTGGATATTCCCGAGGACGATGCCATGGCGGTCATCCTTGGAAGACCCTTTTTAAACACTGCAGAGGCTGTTATAGATTGCAACAAAGGTAATGTCACTTTCCATGTCAACGGTAATGAGCATACGGTGTACTTTCCGAAGAAACAATATCGAGTACATTGCATCAATGCTATCGAAAAAACTTCATCGATTCTTATTGGGAGCTTTGAATGCCCTATTCCCTGTGTCAAGATGAAGTATGATTTGCTTGTTGGGGAGATACACATCCCCATTGAGGTGACCTAGTGACTGTTCGAAAATTCGCCGTTCTCTTTTGCGATTCGAAGAGTTTTGTCGAGGGGATTTGATCAACCCCATTGACGGATTTCTTTCGATGACCATGAGATGGATGAATCGAGGAGTCACAAACCTGTGTGCCAAGATTTCACTTTAGGTTGCTTAGAAGAAAAATGTTAGATTTATTTTAATTTCCCTATTTTCTGTTTTAGCATCCGGTAGAAAAGTACCCCGAAAATAAAAGTTCTCCGAACGTCCTGAAAATCAAGTATGATTTTTTTTGGAATTTTGAAAAATACTGAGACGAAGAGCTTGTCTGGGGGCTGTACCAGTGGGCCACAAGCCCTGATGGCGCGGGCAGCCCCCCTGGCCGCGCCACCCAGACTTGTGGGGCCCACAGGCACCCCCTCCACTCATTCTTGCTCTCATCTGGTTCTCCTACCTCTAGAAAAAATCATTTCGCAGCTCAAACCCGTTTTCTTGCTCCTCTTGCTGGGATTTTCGATCTCTTTGCTCAAATCACCGTTCTCCGAACTGTTTTGGGGAAATTACTCCTTGGTAAGTGACTCCTCCATTGGTCCAATTAGTTTTTGCTCTAGTCCCTTATACTCCGCGTATTTTTGCTGCCTTGGTGACCATGTTCTTGAGCTTTGCATGCTAATTCTAGCTGGTCCCAAGTAGTTTTGATGCGTAATATGGCTTCTAGGCACTTGTTGGAGTAGTTGCTACGAGTTTAGTTGAGCCTTGTTCACTTTTCCTTAGAATCACTAAAAATTCCAGAAATTTTCAGAGATAGAAAAGGGAAAAGATGAGGAGGTTCTTAAGAGGCTCGTCAAGCCGTGACCCCAAGGATGATGGGAGTGAGAAGAAGCCCAAGTATCTGGTTCCTCGAGTCGCGGAAGTTCAAGCGTGCGAGTGGCCAAGCGACGTGTTCTTACGAGCCGCTGGAATTTATGAGGACTTTTATCACTTGGTGGAAAACTAATATCTCCTCCTAACTAATATCTTCGTACAAAGCTTTAACTTCTATCCGAGGAAGAATCCTCCTATGGTTGAGTTCAAACTTTATGATATCCCCCAGCGCATGTCACTCCAGGATTTTTGCAGTGTTTGCAAATTACCTTACGTTGTGGATATTCATGAACCTCGCCCACGGGACTTGGAAGCTTTCATCGGTACAATTGCTGTAGGAGAGGAGAGAGGAATGACTTGGGAGCTAGTTACTTATCTCTCCGTGTTATAGCTGTTACATGATGAATCACATCCGTCATACTCATCCATCACCGATCCACTGCCTACGAGTCTTTCACTACTAGTCCTTGCTATGTTACTTTGCTGCTACTGCTGTTACTTGCTGCTGCTGTCACTACTGCTGTCACTACTGCTGTTACTTGCTACTTTGCTGTTCCTTGCCGCAACACTTTACTGGCGCCATTGATACAACAAGTTAGGAATAGTCTGCCGTCAACAGACCTGTTTCTGGCACCGTTGCTATCATACTACTTTGCTACTGATACTTTGCTTGCAGACACTAATCTTTCAGGTGTGGTTGAAATTGACAAACTCAAATGCTAATACTTGAGAATATTCTTTCGCTTCCCCTAGTGTCGAATTAATAAATTTGGGTTGAATACTCTACCCTCGAAAACTGTTGCGATCCCCTACACTTGTGGGTTATCCGCGACCCTCCAGGAAGAAGTTGCCCGCCTTACTCAAGCGAGCGAGGTGCGGGAGCTCGAGGTCCTAGAGAGCGACAATGAGACCGATGTCGACTTCAATCGTGAGTCTTCTTTTGTTTCGTCTTGAACTTTCTTGGCCGTCTCCTCTTCTTACTTGTTTTTGCACCCCTTTCCCTGTCTCCGGCCTCTTCCCTGAGACGCAGGGCGCAGCCGACACGGCCGTCGAGGTGAGCCGTGAGGAGCGCCACGCGGCTGGGCAGGAGGTAGATGCTACCTCCGGCTGGAGCATGGAGGAGATCGGAGTGGGCCTCAGGGCCCGCCTGCGCATCCTGGGTGAGTCTGTGGCTCAGCTCTAGGTCGCAGGCTCGTCGATGGTGGCGGCCCTGTGGCCGGAGGGCATGGAGCCGGCGTCGATGAGCCGGCTCGCCTGCTGGCTTGCGGCTGGCGAGGATCCCCTTGACGCCTGGCGTGCCTCGGCCGCGCGCGCTGGAGCCTACATGGCCCTGCGGTTGGCCAAGTCCTGGTACCGGAACCTAGACTTGGGCAAGCTTGTCACTCAGCGCGACGGCTCGGAGGCGGAGCTACGGGCTGTGGAGGAGGCACTGCGCGTGAGGGCCAGCGACATCGCCACGTACGCCGCTTGGGACGAGCTCAACTTGGAGCGGGGTGAAGGCGGCAATGTGATCCCTGAAAATCTACACGACCTTCAGCCCTATGACGCCGATGGCAGCTCCGACGAGACGACCCATGAGGTGGATAATGCTGTCGCCTCCATCGGTGCGGCGTACGCTGACTCCGGTGCGGACGGAGCCGGGAGCCCTCGCGGAGGAGACATCGCCACCGTCTCGGGAGCAGCCGGCGATGGTGAAGCCACCACTTCAGGAGCAGCAGTCGGGGCGACCGATGAGGCCGCAGCCCCGTAGCCAGTGTCCTGTTTTTGTTGTCTGAAATTATTTTGTCAGTCCAACAGTTCCACCCACTGGGGGGTGTAGTGAATCTCGGCCGTGGGCCAATGCATTTTGAATGTATGGATTCAACATTATATTCGTATTGCCATGCGTGTTGTTTTATATCTTTATCTTTCGATTCCTGCTTGACTTCTTTTTCTCCAATCCCTGTATCTCCAAGTTTCCACCCGCCAGCCCGACAGCCGGGAGCAGGTCTGTGACTGGGTCGAGGTTTCTGGCCTTGAAAATACAAGACTTAGATTTTTTGAAGCCATCAAGACTTAAATATTCAGACATAAACCAGCAGAGGCCGGCCTGAATGAGATCGCAAAATAGATCAAGCCAACCCGAGCCGGCAACCTTTTTGTAGTCAAACTTTGCATGTATCCGGCCTTACCTCGCGTCGCCTTGCTAGCCGGACGGTCGGGAGCCGGTCTGCAGCTGTTACAAGGTGATCAGGGATCGGTCCGGCGTACACTATGTGTTCTTCTACAACGTAAGGAAGGCGTCCGGGCGGCTAGCGATCCCCCGAGTTTACTGGAGCCAGCAAGGGGCATCGCAGAGTGAGCACTCTAGATATGAATTTAAAAAGAAGCATAAGGTATGCTCTTTTCATTGCATTCATTGGAAATCCCTGAAGAGGGAGAAAGATACATTTGTGCATGCTCTTTCCATGTTTGATACTTGCCTTCTAGCAGTAGAACGGGCGAAGCAACGCTGCGTTCCATGGACGTTCCGTCTCCTGGCCGGAGTCGCCCCTCTTGCGCTTCCTTGGCTTTTGGGCATCGATCAAGTAGTATGCATTGTTGTGCAATGCCCTACTGATGATGAAGGGTCCCTCCCATGGGGATGAGAGCTTGTGCTGGCCGGCGGTGCGCTGGATTCTTCTGAGCACCAAGTCTCCCTCTTGGAAGGAGAGAGGCTTGATCTTCTTGCTGTGATAGTATCTCAGCTTCTGTTGATAGATGGCCGTCCGGCTCAAGGCCAAGTACCTTGCCTCTTCGAGGAGATCCACACCATCTTCTCTTGCCTCCTTTGCCTCCGTTTCCGTGTACAGGGTGACCCGAGGCGAGTCGAACTCGATATTCGTAGGGATAATGGCCTCAGACCCGTATACAAGGAAGAACAGAGTGAAGCCGGTCGACCGGTTGGGCGTGGTGCGGAGGCTCCATAGTACAGCCGACAGTTCTTCGATCCAGCAGCTGGCTGACCTGACAAGTGGTGCCACCAGTCTAGGCTTGATGCCGGCCAGGATCAGGCCGTTGGCCCTCTCCACTTGGCCATTTGACTGGGGATGTGCCACTGACGCCAAGTTGAGCCGGATGCCTACCTTGGGGCAGTAGAGCGCCAGAGCGCCTTTGATAGGTCTGGCCTCGATCCACTTGCTGAATATATCGACGGCTACCAAGAGGTGGGTCATGCCACCACGAGCCGTCTTGAAAGGCCCCACCATGTCCAGCCCCCAAACGACGAATGGCCATGACAGGGGCATGGTTTTGAGGGTGGAAGGCGGCATGTGGCTCTGCGTGCTGAAGAACTGGCAGCCCTCGCATTTGTCGACCAGATCCAAGGCCTCCTCGAGGGCCCTGGGCCAGTAGATTCCATGGCGGAACGCCTTGGCCACCAGGGTTCTAGAGGCGACATGATGCCCGCACCCCCCTGGTGAATGTCTCTGAGGATCTCCTGTCCCTTTTCTGATTCGACGCAGCGCTGGAACACACCAGTCACGCTACGTCAAACCAGCTCGCAATTAATGATGGCGTAGGCTGCAGATCTTCGTTTGATCTGCCTCGCCTCCGGCTCGTCTTGAGGAAGCTCGCCGCGAAGGAGGAAGGCCAGGATGGGTTGAGCCCATGACGGAGCCGACACAAGGGCTGGCTCCGCCTTGACCTGATTGTTAGGGGCTGCTGCAGCCCCCGCGCTTGATGAAGTAGTGGTTGTGGGCTCGAGACGAGGTGTCTCTGATGCCGTTGTGGCAGCCAGCTCACCGTCTACCTCCATGACGTTCACCCACTGGGTGTCGAGACGACAGGATTCGAGGCAGGGCGGAGCCGGAGTTGTTGTTGCAGCCGGTGCCGCAATTGGAGTCGGCATAGTCAGCGTAGCCGACACAGGAGCTGTAGCCGGCGTAGCTGGTGGAGCCGACGACGCTTGACCGAAGATTCAGCCGGTGCCGCAATTGGAGTCGGCATAACCAGCGTAGCCGGCCCAGGAGCTGTAGCCGGCGTAGCTGGTGGAGCTGATGGCGCTTGCACCGAAGAATTAGCCGACACGAAGACCGATGCCGACTTTGGAGATGGCCTGATGGACGACTTGTGGAGCTACTCGAGGGAGACGCCGGCTGGGATAGCTTGTCTCATGGAGCCAATTTTGGCCAGTGTATCAGCCGCCTCGTTGTCTGCTCTGGGAACATGGTGGAACTCGCAACCCTCGAAGGGGCCGCTGAGCTGCTGGATGAGGATGCGATAGCTTGCCACGTTGGCGTCCCTGGCGTCCCATTCGTCAGAAACTTGCTGCACCACCAAGTCTGTGTCGCCGAAGCATATGAGCCGCCGGATGCCAATCTCCTTGGCGAGCCGGAGGCCATGAGCCAGTGCTTCGTACTCGGCGACGTTGTTGGAGGCGGCGAAGTGGATCTGGAGAGCATACTTAAGCTGGTCTCCTTTCGGAGACGTCAAGACAATGCCGGCTCCCAGACCAGTCCGCATCTTTGAGCCGTCGAAGTGCATCCGCCAATGCGTGGAGTCTGGAGGTGGTGGCTCGAACTGGGTTTCGGCCCAGTCGACTAAGAAGTCGGCCACCACATGAGATTTGATGGCGGTGTAAGGCTCGTAGCGGATATCGTGGTCCGCCATGGCGATGGACCACTTGGCGATCCTGCCAGTTGCATCACGGTTTCCCATGATTTCTGAAAGTGGAGCAGTGCTCACCATGGTGACAGCATGCTCTTGGAAGTATTGCTTCAACTTCTTTGCAGCAAGGTAAACGCCATAACACATTTTTTGGTAGTGGGGATAGTTATGCTTGGAGGCGGACAAGACCTCGCTGAGGTAGTAGACAGGGCGCTGCACTAATAGTAACTTTCCCTCCTCCTTGCATTGAACTACCATCACTACATTAACCACGCGAGTGGTCGCTGCAATGTATATGAGTATGGGTTCCCTTTCAGCCGGCGCTGCCAAGATTGGCATGCTCGAGATGACCCGCTTGAGGTCGCGAAAGGCTTCATCGGCCTGGTCATTCCACTCGGATTTCGTCGTCTTCTTCATGAGCTGGTAGAGTGGAAAGGCCTTCTCGCCAAGCCGGCTGACGAACCGGCTAAGGGACGCCAGGCAGCCGACGAACTTGTGGACGTCTAGGATCCGAGCCAGCCGCACCATCCGCTCGATGGTGCCGATCTTCTCGGGGTTCGCCTCGATGCCACTAGCGGACAAGAAGAACCCCAAGAGTTTGCCGCCTGGAACCCCAAAGACGCACTTCTCCGGGTTGAACCGGATCTTGTATTCGCGCAGGTTGGCGAACGTCTCCCGCAGGTCATCGAGGAGGCTGAAGTGCTGCTTCGTCTTGATGATGATGTCATCCACATAGACGTGGATGTTTCTGCCGATCTATGGCAGTAGGCACTGCTGCATGCAGCGTTGGAACGTCGCACCAGCGTTCTTCAGACCGAACGTCATGGTGGTGTAGCAGTAGGCCCTGAAGGGCGTGATGAAGGAGGTCTTCAGGCGATCAGCTGGATCCAGCTTCATTTGATGGTAGCCTGAATAAACATACAGAAATGAAAGCAGCTCGCAGCCTGCAGTGGAGTCGATCACTTGATCTATCCTAGGCAATGCAAAAGGGTCTTTCGGATAGGCCTTATTCAAGCTAGTGTAGTCGATACACATTCACTAGGTGTTATTCTTTTTCAGCACCAGGACTGGATTAGCTAACCAGTCCGGGTGGAAAACCTCCATGATGAAGCCGGCTGCAAGGAGCCGTGTAATCTCTTCTCCAATTGTGCGCCGCTTCCCCTCGGCGAAGCGGCGCAAGGGTTGTTTCACCGGCTTTGCATCCGGTCGCACGTGAAGTTTGTGCTCGGCGTACTTCCTCGGAACACCCGGCATGTCTTTGGGGGACCATGCGAAGATGTCCCTATTCTCATGGAGGAAGTCGACGAGCTCGCCTTCCTATTTGGGGCTGAGGCCAGCCCCGATGGTGACACATTGCTTGGGGTTTGCAGGGTCGAGTGGCACCTGCTTGGTCTCTTTGGCCGACTTGAAGGAACCCTCGCCGACCGACTGGGACGGAGGAGAAGCAATCGCCGGCTGCTTGGTAGCCTGGGCCACGAGCCGGTCGATCTGTGCTTCTTCTCAGCAATCACCAGGGCGTCGGCGAGGCGGCTGCTATCTTGGGCGCACTCGAGCAACTTCTTGTAGTCGCTAGCAATGGTGATGATGCCCTTTGGACCCGACATCTTCATCTTCAGGTAGGCGTAATGCGGGATAGCCATGAATTTGGCCAGAGCCGGTCTGCCCAGCAGCGCGTGATACGGGCTGCTGAGGTCCACTACCTCGAGCCATATGTACTCTCGGCGGAAGTGAGCCTTGTCGCCGAAGAGGACCTCCAGCTGGATTTTGCCGATAGGCAAGCAGGGCTGTCCAGGCACGATGTCGTGGAAAATAGTGCTGGTCGGCAAGACGTCCGTCTCCTTGAGCCCGAGCTTGCGGAGAGTGTCGAGGTAGAGGATGTTGATGCTGCTGCCGCCATCGACCAGCACCCGGGAGAACCGGCAGGTGAGCCTCTTAGAGGCAAAGGTGGGTTCGAGGACGAGCGTGTATGAGCCCGGGTTGGGCATCACCGTAGGATGGTCCACCCGGCTCCATGTGATTGGTATGTCGGACCAATGCATGTATTGGGGAACCGAGGGAACCGTGGCATTCACCTCACGCCGTCTCTGGCGCAGGCTATGCTTGTCGTCGCCTTCACTGGTGAAGACGACGAATGCTCCGTCTTGATGGGGGTAGTCTTTGTGGAGGTAGCCATCGTCGCGAGGCATCGGTGGTTGAGCCGGAGCAAGACCGGGAGCCGGGGCATGAGGCGCAGCCTGTGCTCCTGGGGCAGCCGACAGGCCCTCCCCTTGCGACATCCGGCGTGCGAAGCTGCATTGTCGAAGGGTGTGGGTAGACGACTGTGCCCCAGAATGTATTTTGCAGGGGGCGTCAAGCAGCTGCTCGAAGGTCTGCTTGGGCAACTAGTTTGCATTGCCCCTATTGGGGCGCTTCCGCGGAGGGCCGGCTTGGGGAGCCGACGTCTCGCCCTCCATGTTGGCTACCAACTTGTTGTTGGAGCACGAATCCATCTGATCCGCCTTGCGCTTGTTGTTGTTCTGGCCGCCTCGACTGTCTCCAGCCGGCTTGGGAGTAGCCGGCGTGGGGACAACCTTGTCTGAGGCGGTCACCTTGACTCACATCGCCGAGTCGGCCGTGGCGTACTTGTCCGCCTTGGCCATGAGCACCGCCAGAGAGGTGGGCTCGGAGCACATGAGCTTGTGGTTGATGAGGGTGCCGTCTCGGCAACCGTCGATGAAGTACTGGATGGCCTGTACCTTATGCACCCCCTCGCAGGAGTTGCGTAGCTCCGTCCACCGAGTGACGTAGTCACGAAGGGGTTCGTCGGGTCTCTGGACGCACATGGCCAGCTCGCGAGGCCGGCCAGGGCACTTGTAGGTGCCAGTGAAGTTGTGGATGAACGCCTCCTCGAAGTCCACGCGGGAGTTGACACTGCCAGCTGGAAGGCTGTTAAGCCAAGTCTGAGCCGAGCCGGCCAACATGAGTGGCACGTAGCGGACGGCTATGCGCTTGTTGCCCGTGGCAATGCCGACAGTTGTGGTGTAGTCGATCAGCCAGTCCTCTGGCTTGGTAGTGCCATTGTACTTGGGGGTGTCCCGAGGCAAGGTGAAGCCTCGGGGGAATGGCTCCCCTCGGATCCGGGGGCCAAAGCAGGCCGGACCGATGGGACCGTCCTCCTCCAGGAGGGCTGACTGGGCCAGGGTGATGAGACGCCTGCGGGCGTCCTGGTCACCCTGGGGAATGTGAGCGCCGATCCGAGCAGTGAGCGGACAAGCACCTCACGAACCGGAGACATGGGTCCTCCCCAGACGAGGAATCTCACACGCCGAGTCGCTCTCGTCGCCTCCGCGAGGCCTGCTCGAAGTATGCTCGCTCTGGCGCTGGGAGCGCCGGACTTGACTTCCCTCGCCCCTCTGACCGGAGGTGCGATGCGAGGAAGATCCCTCCGTGTGGTGATGACCGCTAGGGTTGCGGCGTGCTTCGGGGTTGGGTCCCGGAGACTCTGACTGGGCCTGACCGGGGTCAAGCCGCGTCTGCTGTTCATTGGCGGCGTCAAGGAGATCTTTGACCTGCTTCTCCTGGAACGTGCGCTCCTCGCCCTCTAGGCTTGGTATTTCTTCCGTGGCCGCCTGCGCCGCCCGCAAGTTGGCCGCAGGGGTCTCGTAGATGGCTGGTTGCCGCCTAGGATCTTGGAAATAAACCGGCAGCGGCCGCGGACCGATCCAAGCCGGCTAGGGGCCTCAGAAATTGGAGTGAGGCCGTATGTAGAGTTATAATCGCGCTGCGTAGCCTCCATCCGACGCTTTGCCGAGGCGACGACAATGCCCTCCTCCAAGATATGCTTGCGAGCCTCCTCCAGTGAGGCTCGGGCGTTGTTAGGGTTTGCGGAGGCAGAGACGAGCGTCCTAAAGGGTATCAACGGTGATAGCAGCAGGCTCACCAGCGTCTGCTGACGCCTTGCCATGAGCCGTGCTGGTGCGAGCACCCATAACCATCACCTCCACGGCATTGGAGACGACGGCGACATGGTATGGGGTGAAGAACCCCACCGACGGCGGAGGGCTGTCGAAGACGAGTACGTTGCTGGGATACACGTCATGTGCAGGCATCTCAACGATAGAGAGCCTACTGAAGCTGGCGCATAGTGCCTCAATGTCGAAGTCCTTGCCGAAGTAGCGAGGGCCGTCATTGAGACGCAGGTCGCTAAAGAGAACGCGGAGGTTCTCCATAGCAGTGACGATGACGCTAGGGGGCGCCTCGTCATTGGAATCTTCGTTTGAATCCGCATGGCTAACAGGGACGTCAATCATCATCGGTGTTGCCTCATCAAAAGCGGGCTCCACGGGCATGCAGATCGATCCGGACACGATGCATCCGGTGGTGTAGGTGCGGGGCCCCGCCCAGCGCGTAAAGCCAGCCGATGCCGCGATCGGCCCCACGGTGGGTGCCAAATGTCGGTGAATACTCACAACATATGCCATAGGTAGGCTAAAGTCAGTGAGAACCGAAGGGACAACGGAGGGCGCTGGGGACGAGGTTGGTAGAAGCATGGAACACACGATGTACCCAGGTTCAGGGCTCTCCGTAGAGATAAGACCCCTAGTCCTGCCGGAGTGTATGATGTATATGGATGGATTACAAGGTTGCTCGTGGAGCTGTGTTGGGGAGGAGGAAGAGGGGAGCAGCCGGCTCGTCTCTACCTCTCTCTATGTGGTTGGTGAGTGTGGTATGTTGTTCGACCGACCCTCTGCATGGAGGGTGACCGGGTTTTTTTTAGACGAACCCACCGGCCTACAATATGGATAAAGGGTACAAGAGTGGGACCCGGTTGGCAGCCTCGCCGGCTGGCCAGGGGCCCACGAAGGTCTTGTCTTGACGCTTGAGGGGCCCGTCGACTGCGAGGTCTCGTCTGGCTGTGGGACCCACCGACTAGCCAATGAAGCTCTCGCGTAAGGTTTACACCGAGCATGCGCTGTATGTCAAGCGTCGTCCAACGAGATTCGTCATGGGCGGATAGTACGGCCGCCTCCACTGTTCCCCACGCCTAGTGCAGTAATGGAGTGGGAGTTTGACGGTGCGACACTATGCTGGGTGATGGATCAGAGCCGGGGTAGGTCAGCGGCGTGGCCACCGACGCTCGTACCTGCCAGACACTCCGATCCAGTACCTCTGCTGACGCGTAGCCACCTTTAATGGTAGGGTCTCGTCATGACCTATGATCTGATGTGACTTGAGATCCCCAGCCGGCTAGCCTGCTTGGCTAGCCGACTTGGGCACGTCCGCCTCTTCCTAGCCGGCTAGCTTGGCCAAACCGGTCAGGAAGAGGTAGCTATCTCGCCTCTAGCCGACAGGGGTTGCCTGGCCGGCCAGAGAGTTGGCCGCCTCGTCCTCCAGCCGGCAGGTGCTGCCTAGCCGGCCAGAGGACTTGGGCCTTGGGAAACTACACTTGGTCATTCCCTTTGGGCAAAAAATGAAGGAGCAGGCTCGATGAGCCTACCCGGGGTTATCCCCCCGACACTGACGGCTCCGGCCACTTTGCTCGTCCGCAAGCTCTTAATGGCCAGGAGCTATCCGATCGCCTCCCTGCCCTCCTCCGCCACCTCAGTGCGCTCCATGACGGCCAGCTCAGCCCCCCGGCGACTGTGTTGGAGCTTATCTTCGCCGCTTTGGGAGAAATCGACCGAGCTCGTCGCCGGCCTATTTAAGGGAGTGCCCGACCCCTGCGAGCTCTCCACACCCCTCCTGCTTCTCCCAATTGACCTCTCGAAGAGCGAGCCAAGGCCTAGAGGCCCTGTGGCCTCGAATATCGCCGGAGCTCCATCGCCTGTAGCCTCACCGTCGACAGCACCATCCACCCCCTCCAGAGCTCAATACACCCCACCATCTGGTTCAGGGAGTCCCACTAGTGCTCCTCGACTCCTTGCCCGAGTTCTTCCCCGCCGGAACGCACGTCTCCGACGACCACCCGAAGCCGCCGCCGCCGGAGAAGAAGGGGACGACGCCGTCTGTCCACCTCTCCCCAAGCTGCTCGTCGTCGACCGCCCGTTCCATTCCACCCAATCCCAGGCGTCGCCGCCGTCTCAGTCGCCGATGACCATCGCTGGAAGGCCGCCTCGCCTTTGTTCCCCTCCTCCCCCTCTCTCTTCTCTCGGCCGGCCCCACTTGCCAGTGGATGTGGCCCGCGGCCGAAGCGGTAAGTGGAGGCGCCCCTCCACTTTATGCCTTCGACGTGGCCCCCTGCCAGAATTTAATTTCTTTTATAAATTCCATATTCAAACAGAAACTTTGACCATTTAAATCTTTTTATTTACAAGTCCAGTTCACTTGATTCTTTTTTGCATTGAGTTGGTATTGAGTTTCTCTACAATCTGGTAAATTTTGGTATTTTTCTCATACTCATAGAATTTCTGGTTAATAAAGATATATGAAATGACTTTTCTTTTCTTTTGGCTATTTCAAATAAATTTTAGAGGGAAACTTTGGAGAACATGAGTGTTTGAACAACCCCACTAATCAAGGCAAGCCATTATATCCATGTGGTGTAGTCTTGCATAGCATAGCATAGCATACCGATACATCTCCAACGTATCTATAATTTTTGATGGTTTCATGCTATTATCTTGTCAAACTTTGGATGCTTCGTATGCCTTTTATATCTTTTTTGGGACTAACTTATTAACTCAGTGCCAAGTGCCAAGTGCCAGTTCCAGTTTTTTCTGTGTTTTTGACCCTTTTCAGAGGAGGATTTTAAACGTAGTCCAAACGGAATAAAACTTCTGAAAAGATTTTTTCTGAAACAAAAGACGACCGGGAGACTTGAGAACCAAGGCAGAGGGTCACCAGGGCCCCACAAGCCCCCTAGCCGCGGCCGGGGGGGGGGGGGGGTCCCAGGCTTTGGGCTCCCTGGGCCTCCTCTGCCCTAGGTCTTTCGACTATATATTCCCTAAAATCCCAGAAAAAATCAGGAGATCCACGAAAATACTTTTCGGCCGCCACAAGCTTCTGTCTCCGCAAGATCCCATCTGGGCACGTTCTAGTGCCCTGCCGGAGGGGGGATTCGGATACGGAGGGCTTTTTCATCAACACGATGACCTCTCCGATGATGCGTGAGTAGTTCACCATAGACCTACGGGTCCGTAGCTAGTAGCTAGATGTCTTCTTCTCTCTCTTGGATCTTCAATACAAAGTTCTCCATGATCTTCATGGAGATCTATCCAATGAAATCTTCTTTTGCGGTGTGTTTGTCGAGATCCGATGAATTGTGGATTTACGATCAGTTATCTATGAATCTTATTTGAGTTTCTTCTGATCTCTTATATGCATGATTTCATATCCTTGTAATTCTATTCGAGTTGTGGGTTTTGTTTGGCCAACTTGATCTATGATTCTTGCAATGGGCTTGGTTTTGGGTTCTTACCGTGCGCTGGCCTCACCCAGTGATAGAAGGGGTAGCGAGGCACGCATCGTGTTGTTGCCATCAAGGGTAAAAAGATGGGGTTTTCATCATTGGTTTGAGTTTATCCCTCTATATCTTCATGAACTCAATACACTAGATGCATGCTGGATAGCGGTCGACGTGTGGAGTAATAGTAGTAGATGCAGAAAGTATCGGTCTAGTTGTCTCGGACGTGATGCCTATATGTATGATCATTGCCTTAGATATCGTCATGACTTTGCACGGTTCTATCAATTGCTCGACAGTAATTTGTTCACCCACTGTAATATTTGCTATTTTGAGAGAAGCCTATAGTGAACACTATGGCTCCCGGGTCTACTTCACACCATATTTTCAGCCTTACACTTTTACTTCGTTGCACTTTCTGCCTTTAGTTCTCACTTTCCAATCAATCTTGAAGGGATTGACAACCCCTTTATAGCGTTGGGTGCAAGCTCTTTTGTGTTTGTGCAGGTACTCTGGACTTGATGCGATTCTCATACTGGATTGATTCCTTGGTTCTCAAACTGAGGGAAATACTTACTGCTCCTGTGCTGCATCGCCCTTTCCTCTTCAAGGGAAAAACCAACGCAAGCTCAAGAGACGACAGAAGATTTCTATCGCCATAGCAGAAGGATTTCTGGCGCCGTTGCCGGGGAGGATCAAGTCAAGAACTCATCCAAGTAAGTGTCGCAAACTCATCTCTTGCATTTACTTTTTTGCCTCTCGTTTTCTTCTCCCCCACTTCTGAAAAACAAAAAAATACAAAACTATTTGCCCTTTTCTTCGTTTGCCTTTTTTCGTTTGCCTTTTTCGTTCGCCCTTTTCTCTCGCTTGCTTTCTGTTCGTTTGTGTGGGATAGTCTATCTGTCCTCATGGCTAGATCCACCACTTTGAACGATACTCCCGAGAATGAAGTTCTCAATTTCAAACAAATTGAGGAAGAAAACTTAAAGATAGCTTGGTATAGGATTTGCAATGCTCAGAGTAGATATACTCATGAGCAAATCACTACCGTCCTGCTTCGCAGTTTTTATGTGGGTATTTCTCCTTGGAATCGGTATATTCTTGACACCATCGTAGGCGGAAATTTATTGGGTAGCTATATCGTTGATTCTTACGGAGCTGTAATAAATTTGGTAGGCTCACCCCCACTCATGGTTAATGGAACTACCTTCACTCTGGAACATGTGATGCGTATGCTGGACGTCATTGAAAATAAAGTTGCTACGATCGAACTCATTGAGAATTTGGATAAGAAGATCCACAATCAAATCACTCAGTACGAATCCAAGGTGGGAATGGTTTTGAAAAATTTAAAGGAGAAGGAACCCAAAGTTAACGAAAAACTAGGTCATGATTCCACTAGGATTGGTAAACTAGAGGATGTTATAACCAACTTGGGTTCCGCTTTTGCCGCTGTGCAGAATACTCCAAACTTTGCCCACAATAAAGTCACCAAGTCTGTTTTGGTTCCTAAAAGTAGTGGTGAATCATCTAGTAAGAAATATGAAGACCTGAAGATGATGAGTGATCACGCTACTTATGGTTTGAGCACCAAAGACGACGATACGTGATTCTATCGCTTTATGCCTAGCTAAGGGCATTAAACAATAGCGCTTGTTGGGAGGCAACCCAATGAATTTATATTTTTCTTTCTGTCTTGTTGCGTACACACCATCATAATTCTGTTATAATATTGTCTTTTGTGTTTCTTTTTGTGTTTGAGCCAAGCAAAACCTTTATGACTAGTCTTGGCGATGGTTGTTTGATCCTGCTGGAAAAAGACGGAAACTTTTAGCTCACAATATTATTTTTCATTTTTATTCAGAAAGATATTTTGAGGTGATTCCTTTTGCTGCTGGTTGATATGCCTTTTTCCCGGGCAGTTGTAATGTTTCAGAATTTTTGAGGTACCAGAAGTATACGAAGTATATAGATTGCTACAGACTGGTCTGTTTTTGACAGATTCTGTTTTTGTTGAGTTGGTTGCTTGTTTTGATGAAACTATGGATAGTATCGGGGGGGTACTAGCCATGTAAAAGTGAGAATACAGTAATCTAACACCAATATAAATAGAAATCCAGATTGCTACAGTACCTAAGGAGGTGGTAGTTTGTTTTCTTGTGCTAATGATATCATGAGTTTCGATTTAAGTTTTGTGTTGTGAAGTTTTCAAGTTTTGGGTCATGCTCTCATGGACAAAGGGATAAGGAGTGGAAAGATCTCAAGCTTGGGGATGCCCAAGGAATCCCAAGCCAAATTCAAGGACACCAAAAAGCCTAAGCTTGGGGATGCCCCGGGAAGGCATCCCCTCTTTCGTCTTCAATCCATCGGTAACATTACTTGGAGCTATATTTTTATTCACCACATGATATGAGTTTTGCTTGGAGCATCTTGTATCATAGGAGTCTTTTCTTTTTGTTGTGTCACAATCATCCTTGCTGCACACCTTTTTAGAGAGACACGCACTCATCGTGATTTTGCTAGAATGCTCATTGTGCTTCACTTATACCTTTTGAGCTAGACCATTTTGCTCTATGTGCTTCACTTAGATCTTTTAGAGCACGGCGGTGCATGACTTGGTAGTTGGATTGTGCTATGAAAGTAGTACCAAAGGTGATAGGTACCCAAAGAGGATACAAAAACCTCCATCTTCATGTGCATTGAGTAGAAAGAGAAGTTTTGATTCCTCTCAATTAGTTTTGAGACGTGGATTTGGTAATATTAAGAGTTATGTTAGCAGGGTGTTGTGAATCTAGAAATACTTGTGTTGAAGCTAGTGATTCCCGTAACATGCACGTATGGTGAACCGCTATGTTAGGAAGTCAGAGTATAATTTATCTATTGATTGTCATCCTTTGTGTTGAGGTCGGGATCGCGCGATGGTTAACACCTACCAATCCTTCCCCTAGGAGTATGAGTTTAGCACTTTGTTTCGATTACTAATAAAAACTTTCGCAACAAGTATGTGAGTTCTTCATGACTAATGCGAGTCCATGGTATAGATGCACTTTCACCTTCCACCATTTCTAGCCTCTCTAGTACCGCGCAATTTTCGCCGGTGCACAAACCCACCACATGCCTTCCTCAAAATAGCCACCATACCTACCTACTATGGCATTTTCATAGCCATTCCGAGATATATTGCCATACAACTCCCACCGTTCGGTCTCATGACTTGTGCCGTCACTCTCATATTGCCATTGCATGATCTTAAGATAGCTAGTGAGATGTTTCAATGTCATACGCCAAGCTAGATCGTTGCACATTGATACGTATCAAACGTATCTATAATTTTTGATGGTTTCATGCTGTTATCTTGTCATCTTTGGATGTTTTATGTACCTTTTATATCTTTTTTGGGACTAACTTATTAATTCATCGCCAAGGGCCAGTTCTTGTTTTTCTGTGTTTTTGGCTCTTTTCAGATCTGATTTCGGAACGGAGTCCAAACGGAATAAAAATCCCGAAATGATTTTTTTCCCGAACGGAAGAAGATCAGGGGGCCTCTGGGCCAAGCCAGGTGGGCTCTAGGGAGCCCACAAGCTCACACTCCACCACCAGGGGGGAGGCGGCGGTGGCAGGGCTTGTGGCCTCCCTGGCCGCCTCCTGACCTAGATCCTTGGCCTATATATTCCCAAAAATTCAGCAAAAAATCAGGGGAGCCTCGAAAATACTTTTCCGCCGCCGCAAGCTTCTGTTTCCGCGAGATCTCATCTGGAGACCCTTCCCGGCACCCTGTCGGAGGGGACTTTGGAGATGGAGGGCTTCTTCATTATCATCGTCGCCCCTCCAATGACTCGTGAGTAGTTCACTTCAGACCTACGGGTCCGTAGTTAGTAGCTAGATGGCTTCTTCTCTCTCTTGGATCTTCCATACAAAGTTCTCCATGATCTTCATGGAGATCTATCCGATGTAATCTTCTTTGGTGGTGTGTTTGTCGAGATCCGATGAATTGTGGATTTGTGATCAGATTATCTATGATATATATTTGAGTCTTTGCTGATTTCTTATATGCATGATTTGATATCCTTGTAAGTCTCTCCGAGTCTTGGGTTTTGTTTGGCCAATTAGATCTATGATTCTTGCAATGGGAGAAGTGCTTGGTTTTGGGTTCTACCATGTGGTGACCTTTCCCAGTGACAGTAGGGGCAGCAAGGCACACATTAAGTAGTTGCCATAAAAAAGATGGGGTTTTCATCATTGGTTTGAGATTATCCCTCTACATCATGTCATCTTGCTTAAGGCGTTACTCTGTTCTTTTGGACTTAATACACTAGATGCCATGCTGGATAGAGGTTGACGTGTGGAGTAATAGTAGTAGATGCAGAAAGTATCGGTCTACTTGCTTTGGATGTGATGCCTATCTATACTTATATTAATTAGAGACTCCCAAAAAATTACCACGTTAATCAGTAATTATGAGCCGTTAATCTGGTGGGGCCAATTATTACGGCGTAGATGAGCTTATAATTTTCGGTTAAAAAATGGCTTCAAGGCACGTGATTGGGTTGTGTCGGTTGTAAAACAGTCCACATGATGCAAGAGCCCACACGATGCAACTATTAATTTACCGATACTTTTGTTTAACATTAAATATTAATCTACCGATCTTTCCTCCCATAATAAAAACAATCTGTATCTCTTCAACAAAAAAACTCTATCTACTCATATACTCTAACTGCCTCCTTTCAAAAGACAAAATAAAAAAATCTATCTTTTTTTTATCCCGCAAAATTCTGGTGCTGCAGCCCTCCTGCATCTCCCATCATGTATGACCTCTGTGGCAACGCCGCCGTGGCACCGGATCCAGCTCAACAACTCATGACCTGCAACTGCAGGACCGGCGAGATGTGCTGGGGCATTGCCTTCACGCAGCTCAACGACTCCTGAACTGCAACTCTAGGACTGACGACTTTGAGATGTGTTGGGACATTGCCTTCACGTAGCTCAGGGGGAGCCTGTACAAGTAGCGGCTTCTTCAACACCAGCTAACAGCAGGGTCTACACCATGGCGCAGTGCAACTCATCAAGATCGAGTGCGGCGGCACACTGGCCAGGTAATTTAAAGGCTTTCTTCGTTGTTCCTTAATTTTTCTGTTAAATCAAACACCAATTTATACATGGGCAATCTCATAGGGATGATGCTCGGCACCAGCACACAACACGTAGATATAGATCAAGCTGGCATCGACAACGTCGAAAAGCTCAAGTACGAGTTTTAAGGCAATGGAGACGGTGATTTCTAATGTGCATGGGACGACGGCCGTGGGTGATTTCTGTTGTGCAGGGGACGATGTCCATGAGAAATTTCTCTTGGTTAGTTATTTGCTTCGAGTTAAAGTAATATTCTCCAGAGGAACAAAAGAGAGCCGTCAGACTCTAATGTACGGGTGATTTTGCTAAATACGGACTAACAGAGTTGCCTGTCATGGACTGATGATGGTGAAATGATGGAAATAGACACAACAATTGAGAAGAAGCAATCTTCATGTGCAACGCTGCTGACACTGATCAGCTCCGTCATATACAGGTCGTTTCCTCATCCACTCATCAGTTTCTCTCACATTTTTTACATGCATGGTCTTCGTACACATATGCGAACGATTTTCTGCCTCCCATGTCCACATAATAATATATTACTAACAAAGGATGTTCTTCTTAAGATCTCATTCTTATTCACTGTGGAAAATAGAAAAAAAATATCAAGACACCGCTAAACACAGGACAGAATATGCAAGCCATTTATCTGGATAATGTATTCATCTATATACAAGTGAAATCATATAATAGATTCTAAGTTCACAATTTGTGACTCACGTGTTGTGTTTTCCAAAGATTGTTATTGTCATACACGGATTTTCCTAGGGCCCATATGTCGTACAATTTTTTGCTAATGTTAGATAGATTAGCTATGGCTATGGATGTCGTAGACCAGATTTAGAGACACGATAATTTTTCTCCTAACAAATATTAGTTCTGAAAATCTTATCTTTGAACTAAATATGCTCAAGCAGCCAATATGTATGTGCATGTAAAATAATAAATCAAATCACTAAAACATTTTCCAATCAAGTCATTGCCGGTGAAATATTGGTAGTAAAAATCTCAGTATGATGTAACGACACACCATGGTATAGTAGATGCATATGACTTTTTCGCATTCTTAGGTAACCACTTACACTAGAATAATGCATGTTTTGAGTAGCAATAGTACATAACTTAATTAACATTTTATTCAAACATAGATAATTATAAACTTATTACTTATGCTTACACAAAACCAATATGTTAGAAAAGGGGTCATATTGGCAAACGTCACAACATATGGTTGCAATTCTTCGTTGAAAATAAAATTAAAAGGTATCATGATACAAGACTAAGATATTTCCATTATGACTAAACTTTGTTAGATATTCCGTCCCGCATGCATGCATGAGCAATTTTGTTAAAAACTTTGCAATCAACAACTTTTGGAAGGTAAATGGAAAACAAATTGTCAGAAATTGGATGAACTACCGAAGTATCAGTTCGGTTGTGCTCAGCTAGCTTTACCATAGATTTTGCATTGTCCGGGATTTTACGTTGTTCAGGTTTTGTTTCAAACAACATGCTTTTGTTATGCATGTGGATAGATCCCGTGAAAGCAATTGGTAACATGATATATACTAGCCGTATAAAGCTTCTGTAGCGAGTGCCACTGAAGTTATGTCGAAATGCACATTAGGTCTTGCTATTGATGTATAGAACACTACTATTTTAACACCTTTCTGCATGAATATAAATATCTCGAGTAAGTTACACCTTAATAATTTTAATTTTACTATGTAAGTAGGTATATATATGTCCAAATATTTCTATTATAATCGAATTAGTATTTTTCTTATGATGTTTATTCATAGCCAACTATTGCACTCATCCACAACCTTCAGCTTCAAGTTGAAGACACATAAATTTGCCATTCTTCGATGTACTTTATGTATATTAACCATGCATGATACCGTGATTTCTCCCGTGCAATATATGTACAACCAACAAACTAGGTTCAACAAGTAGTTCCTTCTAAAATTTCCCTCAAAATTCAAATTTTATTTTCTAATTTCCAGTTTTATTATCTCATATTTGGTAACATAATATTTGAACTCACGACATATAGGAATTAGTTGTGAGATGTTAACATTTGCATTTCCAGTTCCTATACATTTAAAACTGCTACTATCTACTCCCTCCGTTCCTAAATATAAGTCTTTTTAGTGGTTTCACTAGGGAACTACATACAAATGTATATAGACATACTGTAGAGTAAAGATTCACTCATTTTATTTCGTATGTAGTCCATTAGTGAAATCTCTTAAAATACTTATATTTAGGAACGGAGGAAGTATGATAATATGGAATGCAATTCAATGTTTAACTACTTTTTTATTTTGTTTTAAAAAAAATAGCCCGTGCGAATGCATGGGTTGCCGACTAGTAGATATAATCATTGCCATAGATATCGTCACGACTTTGCGCGATTCTATCAATTGCTCGACAGTAATTTGTTCACCCACCGTCTACTTTCTTTTATGAGAGAAGCCACTAGTAAACACTACGGCCCCCGGGTCTATTCACATCCATCGTTTACACCTCCGCTTTTACTTTGCTTTTTTACTTTGTTGCTTTCAGTTCTCACTTGGCGAACAGTCTATAAGGGATTGACAACCCCTTCATAGCGTTGGGAGCAAGCTTTTGTGTTTGTGCAGGATCTTGAGATACTCCTCCACTGGATTGATACTTTGGTTCTCAAACTGAGGGAAATACTTACCACTGCTGTGCTACATCACCCTTTCCGCTTTGAGGGAACACCAACGCAAGGCTCCAAGGCCACGGGGGAAATCCTTTGCATACTTGCCTAGGAAGTCCCTTAAGGCATAGCCGCAACTGAAGGATTCCTGGTGCCATTGCTGAGGAGTATCAAGTAACACTCCTATTTCTGGCGCCGTTGGAAGGTCTTTTCTTGCAGTAGCAGAAGTATTTCTGGCGCCGTTGCCGAGGAGGAGAAATCAAGATCTATCCAAGTAGGTCTCACAAACTCTTCTCTTGCATTTACTTTTGTTGCCAGTTGCCTCTCGTTTTCCTCCCCCCACTTCACATTTGCCGTTTTCATTTGCTTTTCTCCTTAGCCGTTTTCTTTTGCCTTTGCCGTTTCCCTTTGCCGGTTTTGTTGCTTGCTTGTGTGCTTGTTTGTTTGTTGAAGTCATCATGGCTGAAAACACCAAACTTTGTGACTTCTCGAGCACTAATAATAACGATTTTATTAGTACTCTGATTGCTCCCGCCACTAGTGTGAAATCGTATGAAATCAACGCAGCTTTGCTGAATCTTGTCATGAAAGAGCAATTCTCTGGCCTTCCTAGTGAAGATGCCGCATCCCATCTCAATACCTTCATTGAGCTTTGTGATATGCAAAAGAAAAGAGATGTGGATAATGATGTGATTAAGTTGAAACTTTTTCATTTCTCGTTGCGAGATCGCGCAAAATCTTGGTTTTCTTCTTTGCCTAAAAATAGTATCAATTCTTGGGATAAGTGCAAAGATGCTTACATATCCAAGTATTTTCCGCGGGCTAAGATCATCTCCTTACGTAACTATATCATGAATTTTAAGCAACTTGATCATGAACACGTTGCACAATCTTGGGAGAGGATGAAGCTTGTGATTAGCAATTGTCCCGCTCATGGCTTGAGTTTGTGGATGATTATACAAATCTTTTACGCTGGCTTGAATTTCTCTTCTCGCAATATCTTGGACTCCGCCCCAGGTGGAACATTCATGGAAATCACGTTAGGAGACGCTACAAAACTCCTAGACAATATCATGACCAACTACTCTCAGTGGCACACTGAAAGGTCGCCTGCTAGCAAAAAGGTGCACGCTATAGAAGAAATTAACTCGCTTAGTGCTAAGATGGACGAGTTGATGAATTTGGTTGGTAGTAGAAACGCTACCGTAGATCCTAATGACATGCCACTATCTTCTTTGATTGAGAGTAGCAACGCTAGTTTGGACGTGAATTTTGTTGGTAGGAACAATTTTGGCAACAACAATGCTTTTAGAGGAAACTATGTTCCTAGGCCTTTTCCTAGTAACTCCTCTAACAATTATGGCAATTCCTACAACAACACTTATGGAAATCACAACAAATTACCCTCTGATTTAGAGAGTAATATCAAAGAGTTCATCAACTCTCAAAACATTTTCAATGCGTCCATAGAGGAAAAACTACTCAAAATAGACGATTTAGCTAAGAGCGTTGATAGGATGTCTTGTGATATTGATGCTTTGAAAGTTAGATGCGCACCTCCCAAGGTCAACTTGGATGAAACTTTGAAAGCTATGCGTGTCTCCATGAATGAGAGCAAAGAAAGAACCGCCCAAATTCGCGCTAGGCATCAATGGTTTAAAAGGGTGCGTTCTAGTGATGCAAATCACGAAGATCTTAAACTGCTTGGTGTGTCTCCTCTTGAATCTTTGTTTTCGCGTGTCAAACCTATTTATGGAGGGGCTGGATATGAATACACTTTGGTTGAAAAACGCCCCAATGATTCGGAGTCCACCTATCTTGATGATAAAGGTGTGGAGAGTGGAGTAGAAGAAGTCAAAATTTTGGGTAGTAATGAAACTCCCACTTTGGATTTCAAGGAATTCAATTATGCTAATTTCTCCTTGTTTGAATGCATTTCTTTGATGCAATCCATTGCAAACTCTCCACATTCTTATAGCCAAAGCAAAGCCTTTACCGCGCATATCGTAGATGCTATGATGAAATCTCTTCAAGAGAAGCTCGAACTAGAAGTATCTATACCTAGAAAACTTCATGATGAGTGGGAACCTACTATCAAAATCAAGATCAAAAACTATGAGTGCAATGCTTTGTGTGACTTGGGTGCTAGTGTTTCCGCGATTCCAAAGTCTTTATGTGATATTCTTGGTTTTCATGAGATTGAAGAGTGTTCTCTTAATTTGCATCTTGCGGATTCTACTGTCAAGAAACCCATGGGAAGGATCGATGATGTTCTTATTGTCGCAAATAAGAACTATGTACCCGTGGATTTCATTGTACTTGACATAGATTGCAATCCTTCATGTCCCATTATTCTTGGTAGACCTTTCCTAAGGACTATTGGTGCTATCATCGATATGAAGGAAGGGAATATTAGATTTCAATTTCCTTTAAAGAAGGGCATGGAGCACTTTCCTAGAAAGAAAATAAGATTGCCTTATGAATCTATGATGAGGGCTACTTATGGTTTGAGCACCAAAGATGACTATACGTGATTCCATCACCTTTCGCCACGCTAAGGGCGTTAAACAAAAGCGCTTGTTGGGAGGCAACCCAACGAATCTATCCTTTTTCTTTCTGTTTTGTGTTTTCAACACTTTCATAGTTCTGTTATGATTGTGTTTTTTGTGTTTCTTTTTGCGTTTGTGCCAAGCAAAACCGTTATGATTAGTCTTGGAGATGATCGTTTGGTCATGCTGGAAAAGACAGAAAATTTCTGCTCACGAAAAGAATTTTAATTTTTTTTATGTAAGAGATTTTTAGTTGATTCTTTTTGCTGCTGATTGCGTACTGTCGTAATTTTTCAGAATTTTTTAAGTACCAGAGGTATACGAAATATACAGATTGCTAGAGACTGGTCTGCTATTAACAGATTCTGTTTTTGTTGTGTTGGTTGCTTATTTTGATGAAACTATGGATAGTATCGGGGGGTATTAGCCATGGAAGATTGAAAATACAGTAACCCAACATCAACACAAGTAGAATTTAAGTTTGCTACAATACCTAAGGAAGTGGTGGTTTGCTTTCTCATACTAATGTTATCACAAGTTTCTGTTTAAGTTTCGTGTTGTGAAGTTTTCAAGTTTTGGGTGAAGTTCTTATGGACAAAAAGATAAAGAGTGGCAAGAGCTCAAGCTTGGGGATTGCCAAGGCACCCCAATAGATTCAACGATTCCGTAAAAGCCTAAGCTTGGGGATGCCCTGGGAAGGCATCCCCTCTTTCGTCTTCAATCCATCGGTAACGTTACTTGGGGCTATATTTTTATTCACCACATGTTATGTGTTTTTGCTTGGAGCGTCTTGTATCGTAGGAGTCTTTTATTTCTGTTGTGTCACAATCATCCTTGCTGCACACCTACAGAGAGAGACATGCACTCACCATGATTTTGTCGAGCTTCACTTATATCTTTTGGTAGACAATTCAGCTCACATGTGCTTCACTTATATCTTTTGAGCTAGACACTTTTGCTCTATGTGCTTCACTTATATCTTTTAGAGCACAGCGGTGCATGGCTTGGTAGTTGATCTATGCTTTGAAAGTAGTCTCAAAAGGGGTAGTTATCCAAAGGGATACGGAAACTTCCACCTTCATGTGCATTGAATAGTTAGAGAAGTTTGATTCATCTCAATTAGTTTTGAGTTGTGGTTATGGTAATATTGAAGTAATGCTAGTAAGGTGTTGTGGATCTAGAAATACTTGTGTTGAAGTTAGTGATTCCCGTAGCATGCACGTATGGTGAACCACTATGTGATGAAATCTGAGCATGATTAGTATATTGATTATCATCCTTTGCGTGGCGGTCGGGATCGCGCGATGGTTTATACCTACCAACCCTTCCCCTTGGAGTATGCGTTGAATGCTTTGTTTCGGTTACTAATAAAACTTTTGCAACAAGTATATGAGTTCTTCATGAATAATGTCGAGTCCATGGTTTAGATGCACTTTCACCTTCCACCATAACTATCTTCTTAGTGCCGTGCAACTTTCGCTGGTGCACAAAACCCACCATTAGTCTCCCTCAAAACAGCCACCATACCTACCTACTATGGATTTTTCAAAGTCATTCCGAGATATATTGCCATGCAACTACCACCATGACACGTGCCACCACGTCTACATTGCCATTACATGATCGTAAGATAGCTAGCATGATGTTTCCATTAATGTCTATGCCATGCTAGATCATTGCCATGGTACACTACCGAAGGCATTCCATATAGAGTCATCGCTGCTCTAAGTTTTGAGTTGAAAGTGTGATGATCATTATTAATGGAGCATTGTCCCATGTGAGGAAATAACAGAGGCCAAAGAAGCCCACCAAAAAAAGAGGCCAAAGGGCCCACCGAATAAAAAAAATAAAAAAAATGAGAGAAAAAGAGAGAGGGGACAATGCTACCACTTTTTTCACACTTGTGCATATTAAGCACCATGATCTTCATGATTGAGAGTCTCTCGGTCTGTCACCACCATATAGCTAGTGGAAATTTTCATTATATAACTTGGCTTGTATATTCCAATGATAGACTTCCTCAAAATTGCCTTAGGTCTTCGTGAGCAAGCAAGTTGGATGCACACACACTAGTTTTCTTTAAGAGCTTTCACATACTCATAGCTCTAGTGCATCATTTGTATGTCAATCCCTACTCATTCACATTGATATCTATTGATGAGCATCTCCACAACTCATTGATATGCCTAGTTAATGTGACTATCTTCTCCTTTTTGTCTTGCAACCTCCACCACATTCCACACCATCTATAGTTCTATAACCATGGCTCACGCTCATGTATTGCGTGAGAGTTGAAAAGGTTTGAGAAAGTAAAGGTGTGAAACAATTCCTTGGCCAATACCGGGGTTGTGCATGATTTAAATTCGTTGTGCAATGATGATAGAGCATAGCCAGACTATATGCTTTTGTAGGGATACCTTTCTTTTGGCCTTGTTATTTTGAAAGTTCATGATTACTTTGCTAGTTTGCTTGAATGATTATTGTTTCCACGTCAATAGCAAACTATTGTTTTGAATCTAATGGATCTGAACATTCACGTCACATAAGAGTAATTACAAAGGACACCTATGCTAGGTAGCATGAAAGCATCAAAAATTCATTCTTTATCACTTCCCTACTCGAGGACGAGCATGAGTTAAGCTTGGGGATGCTTGATACGTATCAAACATATCTATAATTTTTGATGGTTTCATGCTGTTATCTTCTCATCCTTGGATGTTTTATGTACCTTTCATATCTTTTTTGGGACTAACTTATTAATTCAGTGCCAAGTGCCAGGTCCTGTTTTTTCTGTGTTTTTCGCTCTTTTCAGATATGATTTTGGAAAGGAGTCCAAATGGAATAAAAACCCCGAAATAATTTTTTTCTGAACGGAAGAAGATCAGGGGGCCTCTGGGCCAAGCCAGGTGGGCTCTAGGGAGCCCACAAGCTCCCACTCCGCCACCAGGGGGGAGGCGGCGGTGGCAGGGCTTGTGGCCTCCCTGGCCGCCCCCTGACCTAGATCCTTGGCCTATATATCCCCAAAAATTCAGCAAAAAATTAAGGGAGCCTCGAAAATACATTTCCTCCACCACAAGCTTCCGTTTCCGCGAGATCTCATCTGGAGACCCTTCCCGGCACCCTGCCGGAGGGGACTTTGGAGTTGGAGGGCTTCTTCATCATCATCATCGCCCCTCCAATGACTCGTGAGTAGTTCACTTCAGACCTACGGGTCCGTAGTTAGTAGCTAGATGGCTTCTTCTCTCTCTTGGATCTTCAATACAAAGTTCTGCATGATCTTCATGGAGATCTATCGGATGTAATCTTCTTTGGCGGTGTGTTTGTCGAGATCCGATGAATTGTGGATTTGTGATAAGATTATCTATGATATATATTTGAGTCTTTGCTGATTTCTTATATGCATGATTTGATATCCTTGTAAGTCTATCCGAATCTTGGGTTTTGTTTGGCCAACTAGATCTATGATTCTTGCAATGGGAGAATTGCTTGGTTTTGGGTTCTACCATGTGGTGACCTCTCCCAATGACAGTAGGGGCAGCAAGGCACACATTAAGTAGTTGCCATCAAGGGTAAAAAGATGGGGTTTTCATCATTGGTTTGAGATTATCCCTCTACATCATGTCATCTTGCTTAAGGCATTACTCTGTTCTTTTGGACTTAATACACTAGATGCATGCTGGATAGCGGTCGACGTGTGGAGTAATAGTAGTAGATGCAGAAAGTATCGGTCTACTTGTTTTGGACGTGATGCCTATAGATATAATCATTGCCATAGATATCGTCACGACTTTGCGTGGTTCTTTCAATTGCTCGACAGTAATTTGTTGACCCACCGTTTACTTGCTTTTATGAGAGAAGCCACTAGTAAACACTACGGCCCCCGGGTCTATTCACATCCATTGTTTAGACCTCTGCTTTTACTTTGCTTGTTACTTTGTTGCTTTCAGTTCTCACTTGGCAAATAATCTATAAGGGATTGACAACCCCTTCATAGCGTTGGGAGGAAGCTTTTGTGTTTGTGCAGGATCTTGAGATACTCCTCCACTGGATTGATACCTTGGTTCTCAAACTGAGGGAAATACTTACCACCGCTGTGCTACATCACCCTTTCCGCTTCGAGGGAACTCCAACGCAAGGCTCCAAGGACATGGGGGAAATCCTTTGCATACTTGCCTAGGAAGTCCCTTAAGGCGTAGCCGCAGCTGAAGGATTCCTGGTGCCGTTGCTGAGGAGTATCAAGTAACACTCCTATTTCCGGCGCCATTGGAATGTCTTTTGTTGCTGTAGCACACATCCCGGTACATTGCCGGAGGCATTTCCTATAGAGTCATCATCGCTCTAAGCTTTGAGCTGTGACTAAATAAAAGTGTGATGATCATCATTATTAGAGCGTTGTCCCATGTGAGGAAAAAAAGAAGAAGAGGCCAAAGTTGCCCACGTAAAAAAGAGAGGACAAAGAGCCCAAAAAGAGAGAGAGAGAGAGAAAAAGAGAGAAGGGACAATGCTACCATCTTTTTCCACACTTGTGCTTCATAATAGCACCATGTTCTTCATGATTGAGAGCCTCTCGTTCGTCACCACCATATGCTAGTGGGAATCTTTATCATATAACTTGGCTTGTATATTCCAATGATGGGCTTCCTCAAATTGCCCTAGGTCTTCGTGAGCAAGCAAGTTGGATGCACACCCACTAGTTCTCCTTTTGAGCTTTCACATACTTATAGCTCTAGTGCATCCTTTGTATGGCAATCACTACTCATTCACATTGATATCAATTAATGGGCATCTCCATAACCCTTTGATACGCCGAGTCAATGTGACCATCTCCTCCTTTTTGTATCACAACCACCACCACACTCTATTCCACCTATAGTGCTATATCCATGGCTCACGCTTATGTATTGCGTGATAGTTGTAAAAGGTTTAAGAAAGTAAGAGTGCGAAAACAATTACTTGGCCAATACCGAGGTTGTGCATGATCTGCATTAGTTGTGTGGGGATGATGGAGCATAGCCACACTATATGATTTTGTAGGGATAACTTTCTTTGTCCTTGTTATTTCAAAAGTTCATGATTACCTTGCTAGTTTGCTTGAAGTATTATTGTTTTCATGTCAATAGAAAACTATTGTATTGAATCTTATGGATCTGAACATTCATGTCACATGAAAGAAGTTACAAAGGACAACTATGCTAGGTAGCATTCCACATCAAAAATTCAGTCTTTATCACTTCCCTACTCGAGGACGAGCAGGAGTTAAGCTTGGGGATGCTTGATACGTCTCCAACGTATCTATAATTTTTGAAGGTTACATGCTATTATCTTGTCAAACTTTGGATGCTTTGTATGCCTTTTATATCTTTTTTGGGACTAACTTATTAACTCAGTGCCAAGTGCCAGTTCCTGTTTTTTCGGTGTTTTTGACCCTTTTCAGAGGAGGATTTTAAACGGAGTCCAAACGGAATAAAACTTCCGAAAAGATTCTTTCCGAAATCGAAGACGATCGAGAGAGTTGAGAACCAAGGCAGAGGGTCACCAGGGACCCCACAAGCCCCCTAGCCACGGCGAGGGGGGCCCGCGCCTCCCAGGCTTGTGGGCTCCCTGGGCCTCCTCTGCCCTAGGTTTTTCGCCTATATATTCCCTAAAATCCAAGAAAATATCAGGAGATCCACAGAAATACTTTTCCGCCGCCGCAAGCTT
Organism: Hordeum vulgare subsp. vulgare; assembly: GCF_904849725.1. Classification (NCBI taxonomy): domain Eukaryota; kingdom Viridiplantae; phylum Streptophyta; class Magnoliopsida; order Poales; family Poaceae; genus Hordeum; species Hordeum vulgare. Next base: position 558,319,372 of record NC_058524.1, on the reverse strand, counting down.
ATGTCTCCGCAAGATCCCATATGGGGCACGTTCTGGTGCCCTGACAGAGGGGGGATTCGGATACAGAGGGCTTATTCATCAACACCATGACCTCTCCGATGATGCGTGACTAGTTCACCATTGACCTACGGGTCCGTAGCTAGTAGCTAGATGGCTTCTTCTCTCTCTTGGATCTTCAATACAAAGTTCTCCATGATCTTCATGGAGATCTAAACGATGTAATCTTCTTTTGCGGTGTGTTTGTCGAGATCCGATGAATTGTGGATTTATGATCAGATTATCTATGAATCTTATTTGAGTTTCTTCTGATCTCTTATATGCATGATTTCATATCCTTGTAATTCTCTTCGAGTTGTGGGTTTTGTTTGTCCAAGTTGATCTATGATTCTTGCAATGGGAGAAGTGCTTGGTTTTGGGTTCATACCGTGCGGTGACCTCACCTAGTGATAGAAGGGGTAGCGAAGCATGCATCGTGTTGTTGCCATCAAGGGTAAAAAGATGGGGTTTTCATCATTGGTTTTAGTTTATCCCTCTATATCATGTCATCTTGCTTAAGGCGTTACTCTGTTCGTCATGAACTCAATACACTAGATGCATGCTGGATAGTGGTCGATGTGTGGAGTAATAGTAGTAGATGCAGAAAGTATCGGTCTACTTGTCTCGGACGTGATGCCTATATGTATGATCATTGCCTTAGATATCGCCATGACTTTGCGCGGTTCTATCAATTGCTCGACAGTAATTTGTTCACCCACCGTAATATTTTCTATTTTGAGAGAAGCCTCTAGTGAACACTATGGCCCCCGGGTCTACTTCACACCATATTTTCAGCCTTACACTTTTACTTCGTTGCACTTTCTTCCTTCAGTTCTCACTTTGCAATCAATCTTGAAGGGATTGACAACCCCTTTATAGAGTTGGGTGCAAGCTGTTTTGTGTTTGTGCAGGTACTCTGGACTTGACGCGATTCTCCTACTGGATTGATACCTTGGTTCTCAAACTGAGGGAAATACTTACTGCTCCTGTGCTGCATCGCCCTTTCCTCTTCAAGGGAAAAACCAACGCAAGCTCAAGAGACGACAGAAGATTTCTGTCGCCGTAGCACATACTTTCACGCATGATGATCATTCACTTGATATTAGCAAATTCTTAGTAAATTAATAATGATAATTATTTAATTGCTGTCATAATTCTCCAAGTTGATAACAACTTAGTGGTTGACATAGAGTCACCTTTCCGGGCTTTATCGTACAACCACATCTTGCCGATATGGGATGGCCGTGACTTGAGTTGTTCGCGTGATCGCTCTCACTGGTACCTCCAAAGAGGGAGGGTTATGCACGCGTGCTACCCTGATCAGGTAGGCGGTAATAACCCTGTGAGCCCAGTTGAGTTGTTAGGGCCCGTCCCCGGTTGGGACAATTTAGTTTGGCCACGACGGTGGCAGGTGTCATCAAGACACAGGGCCACCCAGGGCAAGAATCCAGAGGAGAGTGGTTGCCGGTGGTACGATGAGAGGGTCACGGTTCAGGCAAGTTCCGTTGGAGCAATGCTGGTCCACCCGAACGGGATCACGAAGTCAGTGCTCCAGAGTGTGGGTAAAGTGTGCAACCTCTGTAGAGTGTCAAATCTATTCGAATAGCCGAGTCCACAGTATTGGACAGCCCGACCAGACCTCAGTAGTTGGTCAACCCTGTTAATATTGTTAATGATGGAAGAACTCTTCGTATGGTTGAAGATGTTTGGTGAGTAATCTGGGTGTCATGAGACAACCAAGTCCCGAGTAAGTTGATCCCTGATATAGTTGGTTATACGTTCAGTGTTGTTATGCTTTGTTTGCTGCATTACTTAGTTATTGTGAGCTTGCGAGTATATTTCAAGTACTCACCTGGCGTATCATGCCAGATGCAGGAGAAGCCATGGACGGGGGTCCTGATGGTTCGTACTAGGAAGTGTCCAAAGCAGTGTCCCTGTGTGTGGAGTCGCCGCTATGTTCTGCTACGTCGTAGAAGTACCCAGTAGTTCCGAGGCCCATGATGATGTCTCATAAATAATGTAGATATTGTTGCAGCACCGAGGGTGCCTTTGGCCTCGCTATTATTGTAATATATGTATGTGACTCTATCAATAAAGTCGGCTCATTTCTGTATCAAGTTGTTGAGTGTTTCCAGAAGACGTGATCTCTGGGCTGGAAACACTGGTAATCCAGTTCTGCGAATCGGGGTGCCAAAGTAATGAATTGTTTTCCATTCGAAGATCATCATGAGACATCCTCAGCTTCTCAAGATCAAGTTTCCTTTGAAGAAATTCATAGGAAAGTTTCTCATGATCAGCCAAGAGTGTGCCATGACGTTCTTGAAGATTATCAAATCTGGACTAAAGACTTTTCACGTCTTCAGTGAGGATTTGGGTAAGATTCATTTCATCATTCAACAGGTCATCACTTTTGTCTAGTAGTTTTTGAAGCTTTTCAATGGCAGTTTGTTGTTTAGTTGCAATGTTGGCAAGTTTACTGTAACTGGGTTTTCTATAATCATCAGGTTCACAATCATTAGAATCAGAGGAGGAAGTGTCATTCGATACCTTTGAACCTTTTGCCATGAAGAAATAGGTTGGAGCGAAGTCATCAACATAGTCATCAGTGTAGATGGCTATGTTTGTTTTCTTCAAGGTTTAAGATTGACTTGCTGATGAATGTGGTAGCCAGTGCAAGACTTGCCACACCAGACTCCGAGTCTTCTTCACATCCTTCCTCTTCATCACATTCCTCAGATTCTTCCTCACAATCCATTTCCTTGCCAATGAGTGCCCAAGCCTTTCTGAAACTAGTCTTCTTGTGCGATGAGGACTTTGAGGATGAGGATTTTGAAGATTTCTTATTTTTCTTTGAGTCATCAGAACTTTCATCCTTGTATTTCTTCTTCTTTGATTCCTTCACACATCGAGGAAAATCAGCAATATAGTGACCTGGTTTCTTGCATTTATGGCAGTTTCTTTTCTTGTAGTCCTCAGATGAGGATTCTGATTTCCTCATATCTCTTCTTAAAGATTTACCAAACTGGCCACATCTTGTAAACTTATGGAATTTCCTCATGAGCATTGCAAGCTCCTGTTCAAGTTCTTCAGGATCACCAATGCTACAATCTTAGTCTTCTTCTTCAGATGAGGAAATTTCTTTGGCCTTCAGTGCACGAGGTCTAGAATAGCTTGGTCCGTACATATCTCTCTTTTTTTCCTGTTGGAATTGACGAGTATTTAGTCTTTCGAGTATATCAGCAGGATCAAGCATCTTATAGTCTGATCTTTCTTGAATCATCAGAACCAAAGTATCAAATGATGAATCAAAAGATCTTAGCAGTTTCTTCACAACTTCATGGTCAGTAATGTCTCGAGCTCCCAGTGCTTGTAGTTCATCTTAGATGTCAGTGAGGCGATCAAAGGTATCTTCGCAGCTTTCATTGTCAAGCCTCTTGAAGCGATTGACGAGATTGCGAAGAACATCAACACAAGAGTCACGTTGAGTTGATATTCCTTCATTGACTTTGGACAACCTTTTCCAGATTTGTTTTTCTGAGCCCAAAGCACTCACTCTGCTATACTGACCTTTGCTCAGATGGCCACAGATGATATTCTTTGCTTGAGAATCAAGTTGCTTGAATTTCTTCACATCAAAAGTAGAGACAGTAGCAGCAATGGAGGGAACGCCATGTTCCACAATATACCAGAGATCATTGTCAATTGCTTGAAGATGCATCTGCATCTTGATCTTCCAGTAGGGGAAGTCCTTTCCTTCGAAAGTAGGACAACCTGCAGTAACCTTGATCATGCCTGCAGTCGACATAACTAAGACTCCAGGTGGTTAAACCAAAATCACACAGAACAAGGGAGTACCTTGGCTCTGATACCAATTGAAAGTGTGTTATATCGACTAGAGGAGGGCTGAATAGGAGATTTTTGGAATTTCATCGCTAAGGAAATTCCTTTTGAGGAAATTCATCACTGATGAATAACTTGCAGCGGAAACAACAAAGGATCAGGAGTGCAAATTATTACAACATCAGTTTTATCGATGAGGATTATGAAAAATAGTTTGCACAGTACGCATGCACAGAGTAAGCATGTGAGGATTAACTAGGGTGACAAATTTGAGGTTGAGGAAATTCAGAGAAAGTCTTTAGCAAATTCTTCAAACAGAGACAGTGAAAGTCTTCAACATACAATATTGAGGAATTGAGAGAGTTGAAGAAATAGAGCCCGTACCACAGTGAAGACAGTAGTTGATGACCCAGTTCCAACTGCTGTGACAGTCGTACGTGTGGTTTGGAGCGGCTTGGTATTGAAACCAAAGGACACACAGTCCCGGGACACACAGTCCCTACCGTATTCTCCTTGAGCTAAGGACACACAGTCCTCACCCAACACTCGTGGTAAGTCTTGAGGACATACTTCCAAACCCTCACAAACTCGATCACTCGGTGATGCACAATTGTCTGTTGGATTGCTCTAGGCCATGACGCCTAACCGTCTGGAGGATGCACAGTCCTCAAAGGTAAAAGGCTTCAGTTCCACACATGAACAAATTCTTGAGTGATGCTCAATCACTTGGTTTTAGGTTTGTGGTTTGGTGTTTGGGGTATTTCCTCACTGATGATTTTCTCTCGAAGACTCTGAGGAATTTCGGTTGCTCTAAATGACAAGTGTCAGTTTCTCGCGGAGCAGCCAACCAGCTAATGGTTGTGGGGGCAGCTATTTATAGCCCGAGAGCATCCCTACATGATTTGACATAAATGCCCTTAAATATTATGACCGTTGGTGTGGATAAGATCGGTGATGTGGCTTGAATTGCGGCAACGGTCGGGACCCTCAACTGTGAGAGTCCTCATGTCTCTCGTATTCCTCACTTGAGGCATTTGTAGGATTAGGCTTGTGTTGAGCATCATGAGGAAATTCATTTCGTAGTGTTACCTCGACCCCCTTTAAAAGTAAAATGTTCCTATGACTCAAGAGTGAAGAAAATGAAACAGAAAGAATAAATCTTCATGCTTCAAAGTCTTCGGATTGTTTTTCTTCAGGACACACCGAATTCCTCATCTTCAATATCTTCATGAGGAATACCAATTTCATCGCAATTTCTTCACGATCAAAGTCTTCACCAGAAGACCAATTTCTTCAGCCGAAGATATTCATTTTTAGGGATCGATATTCATCGTATAACTAAAACTCCTCAGCGACTTATGGAGCCTGTGTACACTTATAAACACATTAGTTACTTAACCTGTAAGTCTTAAAACCACCAAAATCACTAAGGGCACTAGATGCACTTACAGGTTGACATTGATCCCACATTCGGAAATGAGGAAACCGAGTACCTTGCCGCCATGAACTCCGAAAGTGCACTTAGCTGGATTGAGCTTGATATCATACTTTCTCACGTTAGCGAATGTCTCTTCCAAGTCAGTCAGCAGGTCGGAACCTTTGCGAGACTTGACCACAGTATCATCCATATATGCTTCGACATTCCGGCTGATTTGATCAAGCATGCACTTCTGAATCATACGCATTAAAGTGGCGCCAGCATTCTTCAAACCAAAAGGCATGGTGATATAGCAGAAACACCCGAACGGGGTGATGAAGGCCGTTATTATTTCATTTGGAATAAACACAAGGATCTGTTGGTAGCTAGTATAAGCATCAAGAAAGGATAAACGCTCACACCCCGTAGTCGAGTCGACAATTTGATCAACGAGGGGGAGCGGAAAGTGATCTTTCGGGCAGACCTTATTGATGTTCTTGAAATCAATACACATACAAAGGGACTTGTCCTTCTTAGAGACCATGATGACGTTTGCGAGCCACTCGGAGTGGTAAACCTCGCATATGAACTTCGCCTCCAAGAGTCGAGCCACCTCCTCGCCGATTGCCTTCCTCTTCTCCGCTGCAGATCGACGCGAATGCTCTTTAACAGGTTTTGCCTTCGGATCCACTCTCAACCGGTGCTCAGCCAGTTCCCTAGGCACACCCGACATGTCAGCAGGTTTCCATGCAAAGATGTCCCAGTTCTCACGAAGGAACTAGATGAGCTCAACTTCCTATTTGCTGTCGAGTGTTGTTGAGATGTTGGTCGGGGCAGTATCAGGATCTGTCGGGTGGATGTTCACTTTTTTGACTTCACCCGCCGACTGAAAAACGAACTCAGAAGCGGGCTTCTTGGAGCGCATTAGGTCGTTAGGGTCAGTGTTCTTCCGGTATTCCTCCAGTTCAACCACATCCATGTGTTGATCAACGATCTTAGAGCCTTGTTGCAAGCACTCCTCGGCTCTGTGCCGATTGCCTATGACTTTCATGACTCCCTTGGGCACTGGCATCTTCAACTTGAGGTATACGTAACATGGGCATGCCATGAAACACGCATAAGTGGGGCGACCAATGATGGCATGATAAGCACTCTGAAAATCCACAACTTCAAACGTTAATTTCTCCTTGAGGAAGTTCTTGTCTATGCTGAATACCTATTCCAACGTAATCTGGCTGAGTGACTTGGCCTTTTTCCTAGGGATGACCCCGTGGAACAGTGCATTGCTTTCATTGAGTCGGGACATCGGAATGCCCATTCCTTTGAGGGTTTATGCATACAGAATGTTCAACCCACTCCCACCATCCATCAAAACATTGCAAAGACGAACTCCTCCCACAACTGGGTCTACCACCAAAGCTTGTCGACCAGGGGTAGCGACGTGAGCAGGGTGATCCGAGTGATCGAACGTTATGGGGGTCTGGGACCTACTAAGGTATGAGGGGGTGGTCGGAACTGCCATGTTGACCTCTCTGTTTATGACCTTCAATCGACTTCTTCTCTCTACATCAGAAAAAAATCATCAGGATGGCATTGATATTTGGAAAATCTTCCTTATCTTCTTCATCCTCCTTCTCAGGAGTCTTCTCACTCGATGGAGTATCTTTGAACTGTTGGACCGATAGTCTACACTAACGAGTAGTGTGTTTGGGCAATATCAAATTTCCATCTTCATTTTTCTTCGTGTGGATTGCACACGGTAAATCCAGAACATCTGACTGATTCCTCAACTTTTTTGGGGGAAATTGCCCTTTGGGTTTTCCATTGAACTTTCCTTGTGCCGCCAGGGCGGCCGCTTCACCGGAGCAGAACCATCAGCCTTGCACTTCTGTTTTTGATTGGAATTGTAGCCAGCATCATTGCCGACTGTTTTTCCCTTACCAGTGCAGATGCGGTCTTCTTCTTCGCCATTGGCGTATCAGGCAGCAATTTCCATCATCTTGCTCATGGACATGTATCTTGTCTGATCGAACTTCAAATATAACTCTCTTTACCTGACACCAGCCTTGAAAGTGCAGACTGCCTGGTGCTCAGAAACGTTTTCCACCGTGTGATGAAGGGTGGTCCAACGCTAGATGTAATCTCTCAAAGACTCATTCGGCTTCTGCACGCAATGGTGCAACTCGAAAAAACCAGCAGGGCGCTTGCACGTGCCCTCGAATGTTTTGATGAACACTCGTGCGAGAACCTCCCAGCAGTAGATGCTAGAAGGAGCCAACTGATTCAACCATTCCCTGGCCGAACAATCCAGCATCATAGGCAAATGCTTCATCGCGACATTGTCGTTACCTCCACCAATCTGTACTGCCACTCGGTAGTCATTGAGCCATGTTTCAGGCTTGGACTCTCGTGTGAATTTACTTATTCCAGCCGCCAACCTGAAGTTGGGGAGAATATTGCTACTGCGACAACAGACCTTCCCTGGTACGGTACCAGGAATCCTGCTGCTACGGCTACGCCTTTAGGGACTTCCTTGGCAGATATGCAAAGGATCTCCCTGCGGCCTTGGAGCCTTGCGTTGGTGTTCCCTTGAAGAGGAAAGGGTGATGTAGCACAGCGGCGGTAAGTATTTCCCTCAGTTTTGAGAACCAAGGTATCGAACCAGTGGAAGATCTAGTCAAGTAACAAGTACCCGCACAAACACAAAGAGCTTGCACCCAACGCTATGAAGGGGTTGTCAATCCCTTATAGATTGTTTGCAAAGTGAGAACTGAAAGCAACAAAGTAAACAAGCCAAGTAAAAGTGAAAGTGGAAACGATAGTTGTGAATAGACCCGGGGGCCGTAGTGTTCACTAGTGGTGAAAGCAAGTAGACGGTGGGTGAATGAATTACTATCGAGCAATTGATAGAACCGCGCAAAGTCGTGACGTTATCTAAGGCAATGATTATATCTATAGGCATCACGTCCAAAACAAGTAGACCAATACTTTCTGCATCCACTACTATTACTCCACACGTCGACCACTATTCAACATGCATCTAGTGTATTAAGTCCAAAAGAACAGAGTAACGCCTTAAGCAAGATGACATGATGTAGATGGACAATCTCATATCTACTATCAAAGCCCATCTTGTTACCCTTGATGGCAACAACACGATGCGAGCCTTGCTGCCCCTTCTGTCACTGGGAAAGGTAACCACACGGTATGAACCCAAAACCAAGCATTTCTCCCATTGCAAGAAGCATAGATCTAGTTGGCCAAACAAAACCCAAGACTCGGAGAGACTTTACAAGGATATCAAATCATGCATATAAGAAATCAGCAAAGACTCAAATATAATTCATAGATAATCTGATCACAAATCCACAATTCATCAGATCTCGACAAACACACCACCAAAGAGGATTACATCGGATAGATCTCCATGAAGATCATGGAGAACTTTGTATTGAAGATCCAAGAGAGAGAAGAAGCCATCAAGCTACTAACTACGGACCCGTAGGTCTGAAGTGGACTACTCACGAGTCATTGGAGAGGCGATGATGTTGATGTAGAAGCCCTCCAACTCCAAAGTCCCCTCCGGCAGGGCACCAGGAAGGGTCTCCAGATGAGATCTCGCGGAAACGGAAGCTTGCGACGGCGGAAAAGTGTTTTCGTGGATGCCCTGATTTTTTCTGGATTTTTAGGGAATTTATAGGCCAAAGACCTAGGACAGGGGGAGTGCCAGGGGGCCACAAGCTTGGTTGCCGCGGCCTTCCCCTTGGCCGCGGCAACAGGGCTTGTGAGCCCCCTGTGGGCCCACTTCCTTGGCCCTCAAGCCTCCCGATCTTCTTTCATTCTGGAAAAATGTATTTCGGGGATTTTATTCCGTTTGGACTCCGTTCCAAAATCAGATCTGAAAAGAGTCAAAAACACAGAAAAAACAGAAACTGGCGCTTGGCACTAGATTAATAGGTTAGTCCCAAAAAAGATATAAAAGGTAAACAAAACATCCAAAGTTGACAAGATAACAACGTGAAACCATCAAAAATTATAGATACGTTTGAGACGTATCAAGCATCCCCAAGCTTAACTCCTGCTCGTCCTCGAGTAGGGAAGTGATAAAGAATGAATTTTTGATGCTTTCCTGCTGCCTAACATAGATGTCCTTTGTAACTCCTCTTATGTGACGTGAATGTTCAGATCCATTAGATTCAAAACAATAGTTTGCTATTGAAGTTGAGACAATAATAATTCAAGCAAACTAGCAAGGTAATCATGAACTTTCAAAATAACAAGGCCAAAAGAAAGTTAACCCTACAAAATCATATAGTATTGCTATGCTCTATCATCATTGCACAACGAATTTAAATCATGCACAACCCCGATATTGGCCAAGTAATTGTTTTCACACCTTTACTTTCTCAAACTTTTTCAACTCTCATGCAATACATGAGTGTGAGCCATGGGTTTAGCACTATAAGTGGTGTGGAGTGTGGTGGAGGTTGCAAGACAAACAAGGAGAAGATGGTCACATTGACTAGGCATATCAATGAGCTATGGAGATGCTCATCAATAGATATCAACTCGAATGTGTAGGGATTGCCATACAAATGATGCACTAGAGCTAAGAGTATGTGAAAGCTCTCAAAGAAAACTAGTGTGCATCCAACTTGCTTGCTCACGAAGACCTAAGGCAAATTTGAGGAAGCCTATCATTGGAATATACAAGCCAAGTTATATAATGAAAATTTCCCACTAGCTATATGGTGGTGACAAAACGGGAGACTCTCAATCATGAAGATCATGGTGCTTAATATGCACAAGTGTGGAAAGGTGGTAGCATTGTCCCTTCTCTCTTTTTCTCTCATTTTTTTGTGGGCTCTTTGGCCTCTTTTTTTTGGTGGGCATCTTTGGCCTCTTTTATTTCCTCACATGGGACAATGCTCCATCAATGATGATCATCACACTTACAACTCAAAACGTAGAGCAATGATGACTCTATATGGAATGCCTTCGGTAGTGTACCGTGACAATGATCTAGCATGGCATAGACATAAATGGAAACATCATGCTAGCTATCTTACGATCATGCAATGGAAATGTAGAAGTGGTGGCACATGTCATGGTGGTAGTTGCATGTCAATATATCTCGGAATATCTTTGAAAAAGCCATAGTAGTTAGGTATGGTGGCTGTTTTGAGGGAGGCTAATGGTGGGTTTTGTGCACAGGCGAAAATTGCACGGCACTAAAGAAGATAGTGATGGTGGAAGGTGAAAGTGCATCTAAACCATGGACTCAACATTAGTCATGAAGAACTCATATACTTGTTGCAAAAGTTTTAGTAGTAATCGAAACAAAGCATTCAACGCATACTCCTAGGGGAAGGGTTGGTAGGTATAAACCATCGCGCTATCCCGACCGCCACACAAAGGATGACAATCGAAAGACTAATCATGCTCAGACTTCATCACATAGCGGTTCACCATACGTGCATGCTACGGGAATCACTAACTTCAACACAAGTATTTCTAGATCCACAACACCTTACTAATATAACTTCAATATTACCACAACCACAACTCAGAACTAGTTGAGATGAATCAAAACTTCTCTAACTATTCAATGCACATGAAGGTGGAAGTTTTCATATCCCTTTGGATAACTACCCCTTTTGAGACTACTTTCATAGCATAGATCAACTACCAAGCCACACACCACCGTGCTCTAAAATATATAAGTGAAGCACATAGAGAAAAAGCTACTAGCTCAAAAGATATAAGTGAAGCACATATGAGCTGAATTGTCTAACCAAAGGATATAAGTGAAGCTCGACAAAATCATGGTGAGTGCATGTCTCTCTATCTAGGTATGCAGCAAGGATGATTGTGACACAACAAAAATAAAAGACTCCTACAATACAAGACGCTCCAAGAAAACACATAACATGTGGTGAATAAAAATATAGCCCCAAGTAATGTTACCGATGGATTGAAGACGAAAGAGGGGATGCCTTCCCGGGGCATCCCCAAGCTTAGGCTTTACGGCATCCTTGAATCAACTTGGGGTGCCTTGGGCATCCCCAAGCTTGAGATCTTCCCACTCTTTATCTTCTTTTCCATAAGAACTTCATCCAAAACTTGAAAACTTCACAACACGAAACTTAAACAGAAACTCGTGATAACATTAGTATAAGAAAGCAAACCACCACTTCCTTAGGTTTTGCAGAAAACTTAAATTCTACTTACATTGATGTTGGGTTACTGTATTTTCAATCTTCCATGGCTAATACCCCCCTATACTATCGATAGTTTCATCAAAATAAGCAACCAACTCAACAAAAACAGAATCTGTTAACAGCATACCAGTCTGTAGCAATCTGTATATTTCTTATACTTCTGGTACTTCAAAAATTCTGAAAAATTACGAATTTCTGAATAATTAGCGGAGAAATCAGCATCAAAAAGAGTCAACTCAAAATCTCTTACATAAAAAAAATGAGAATTATTTTCGTGAGCAGAAAGTTTCTGTCTTTTCCAGCATGACCAAACGATCATCCCTAAGACTAATCATAACGGTTTTGCTTGGCAGAAACGCAAAAAGAAACACAAAAAAAAACAATCATAACCGAATTATGAAAGTGTGGAAAACACAAAGCAGAAAGAAAAAGGATAGATTCGTTGGATTGCCTCCCAACAAGCGCTATTGTTTAACGCCCTTTGCTAGGCATTGATAATTCAATGATGCTCACATAAAAGATTGCAACTGAACACGAAGAGAGCATCATGAAACATGTGAAAATCACATCTAAGTCTAACATACTTCCTATGCATAGGCATTTTATAAGAAAACAAATTGCGAAGACAACCAATAGCTGCCATATGTAAGGAAAAGGAAAGAGACAATGTCAATCTCAACATGACAAGAGGTAGCTTAGTAACATGAAAGTTTCTACCAAAACATTTTCCTCTCTCATAATAATTACATGTGGGATCATATTCAAATTCATGATCCACATGCATGAAAAGTTGATGCTCTTCAAAAATAGTGGGATTATCATCAACTGAAGTCATGACGTCTCAAAACCCACTTTCAATGTCATTGCAAATATCATATTCATCATGAGGCTTGAACAAATTTTCAAGATCATAAGGAAAATCATCACCCCAATCATGATCTTTGCAACAAGTAGTGGACAAAGCAAAACTAGCATCCCCAAGCTTAGGGTTTTGCATATTTTTAGCATGATTGTCACTAATAGAATTTATAGTGAAACCATTGCAATCATGCTTTTCATCCAAGGAGCCCTCGTGAATCACTTCATAAATTTCCTCATCACATTTTTCCGATGCACGCATCTTAAGCAAAACTTCATAAAAATAATCTAGTGTACACTCACTAACAATTGGTTAAATATAGTTGGACCTCTTGAAAAGATTAGCAAGTGGATGAGGATCCATATCACTAGATTTTTAGCAAGCGAAGATGCAAGCATTTTGAAGGCACATGGCAACACAAGAAAAGGAAAGGCAAACGAAAAAGGCAAAGGAGAAAGACAAATGAAAACGACAAATGTGAAGTGGCGGAGAGGAAAACGAGAGGCAAATGGGAAAAAGGTAAATGCAAGAGATGAGTTTGTGTCACCTACTTGGATAGATGACTTGATCTCTCCTCCTTGCGCCAGAAATCAGCACGTTGAAGAGAGACTATTCTTGACTTGATCCTCCCCGGCAACGGCGCCAGAAATCCTTCTGCTACTGCGACAACAGACCTTCCCTGGTACGGCACCAGGAATCCTGCTGCTACGGCTACGCCTTTAGGGACTTCCTTGGAAAATATTCAAAGGATCTCCCTGCGGCCTTGGAGCCTTGCTTTGGTGTTCCCTTGAAGAGGAAAGGGTGATGTAGCACAGCGGTCGTAAGTATTTCCCTCAGTTTCGAGAACCAAGGTATCGAACCAGTGGAAGATCTAGTCAAGTCAGAAGTACCTGCACAAACACAATGAGCTTGCACCCAACGCTATGAAGGGGTTGTCAATCCCTTATAGATTGTTTGCAAAGTGAGAACTGAAAGCAACAAAGTAAAAAAGCAAAGTAAAAGTGAAAGTGGAAACGATAGTTGTGAATAGACCCGGGGGCCGTAGTGTTCACTAGTGGCTTCTCTCATGAAAGCAAGTAGACGGTGGGTGAACGAATTACTGTCGAGCAATTGATAGAACCGCACAAAGTCGTGACGTTATCTAAGGCAATGATTATATCTATAGGCATCACGTCCAAAACAAGTAGACCGATACTTTCTGCATCCAGTACTATTACTCCACACGTCGACCGCTATTCAGCATGCATCTAGTGTATTAAGTCCAAAAGAACAGAGTAACGCCTTAAGCAAGATGACATGATGTAGATGGACAATCTCATATCTACGATAAAATCCCATCTTGTTACCCTTGATGGCAACAACATGATGCGTGCCTTGTTGCCCCTTCTGTCACTGGGAAAGGTCACCGCATGGTATGAACCCAAAACCAAGCACTTCTCCCATTGCAAGAATCGTAGATCTAGTTGGCCAAATAAAACCCAAAACTCAGAGAGACTTACAAGGATATCAAATCATGCATATAAGAAATCAACAAAGACTCAAATATAATTCATAGATAATATGATCACAAATCCACAATTCATCGGATCTCGACAAACACACCGCCAAAGAGGATTACATTGGATAGATCTCCATGAAGATCATGGAGAACTTTGTATTGAAGATCCAAGAGAGAGAAGAAGCCATCTAGCTACTAACTACAGACCCGTAGGTCTGAAGTGGACTACTCACGAGGCATTGGAGAGGTGATGATGTTGATGTAGAAGCCCTCCAACTCCAAAGTCCCCTCCGAGAGGGCACCGGGAAGGGTCTCCTTATGAGATCTCGCGGAAACGGAAGCTTGCGGCGGCGGAAAAGTGTTTTCGTGGATGCCCTGATTTTTTCTGAATTTTTAGGGAATTTATAGGCCAAATACCTAGGGCACGGGAGTGCCAGGGGGGCCACAAGCTTGGTTGTCGCGGCCTTCCCCCTGGCCGCGGCAACAGGGCTTGTGGCCCCCCTGTGGGCCCACTGCCTTGGCCCTCAAGCCTCCCGACCTTCTTCTGTTCTGGAAAAAATTATTTCAGGGATTTTATTCCGTTTGGACTCCGTTCAAAAATCAGATCTGAAAAGAGTCAAAAACACAGAAAAAAACAGGAACTGGCCCTTGGCACTGGATTAATAAGCTAGTTCCAAAAAAGATATAAAAGGTAAACAAAACATCCAAAGTTGACAAGATAACAGTGTGAAACCATCAAAAATTATAGATACGTTTGTGACGTATCAAATATCAGCAGAACGAATTGTCCTACTAAAGCACTCGGGGCCGGAGACCACAATGCGTCTTCCACTCGGACGGTCTCTGTCATAACCATATCTGTGAGGTCTGCCTCCGTCAATCCTCCTCTACGCGAGCGCATTCCTCGCATCAAACCCAGGACTCCGCTCATCACCGAATGGGCGCCTATCGTCGTAGTGTCGGGACACATACGTACCACTCCTAGGAGGAGAATGCACCAGACGGCGGTCATCATGGTGGTAATTGGGAGCAAACTGGTTTCACCCCTGATGTCTTTGCTGATCCTCTCGATAAGCCCCACCTCTGCGATGCTGAGGTGACCCAGGACTGTAAACTGAACGAATTGTATCTGCTCTGGGTGAACTACTGTGCAATCTATTGAGTGACTGTGATACAATTGAGTTTTGTTGCTACGCTGCTTGAATCAAAGTACAAATCTGCTCTAAGCCTCTACCGGAGTACGAAATACCTTGATGTTGTACTGTGGTCCAATCGAAAGGAGCTGTCGCTGACACCGAATGGAAACCAGAGGACGATGACGAGCGTGTCCACTCTCCAGCTCTCCAACTTCGTGTTCGCCGTGACCGAACCCAGACGGGCTCTCCATAGAACCCTCCATGAAGACCTCCGCTGCAGGATTGCAGCTCTCACACTTGGAAGGAACATTAGACTGATCAGACACCGATTCAATCGCGCCTCAAAGAGATTCGGCGGGCTCGATTGCCGCAATCTGTGGAGATGACGCCTAGCGAGCCACTAGTTGTCTCACCCATCGCTGAAGTTGCGAGCGACCGGATCGCTTGTGGCGACGAGCAGCGGGCGAACATTCGAAACCAGGGTCGACGACAACCGAAGGAGTACTCCGCAGGAACTTGCACGGAAGTGTGTTGTCTCATGGACCGGGAGCGCCTTGATGTCCAGAGGCGCCTCCTAAAGCCATGCCGAGTCATCAATGAAGACGAGCGTGCCGAAACGGATCTCGCCGCCCAAGAACAAATCACAGCCGGAAGACATGACGAAGAATGAAAATCGCAAACTTGGCAGAAGTTGCTTACACGCATGCCCCACAGTGGGCGCCAACTGTCGTGGGAATGAACCTGCTAGTAGAGGTGTGGGGTACGAAAGGAGAGGGCAGAGTCCTAGCTATGGCAAGCTTGTACGCAAGATGTATGACTTCAGGCCCCTCTCGTGGAGTTAGGTAACAACCCTACGTCTCGGTTCTCGGGAGCTCTTGGAGTGTGGAATGCGTGTTACAGGGGTGCGAACCCTTGTGCCAGAGGGGAGGAGTGGCTTATATAGAGTGCTCTATCCCTCATAAAGGCCCAAGCATCTAAGGGTTCGATTAATGGAGTTTAAAGGCGTACGTTACTGATGACGTATGTATTAATATTACTTATGACGACCAGCCGAACGCTCGCCTGTCCGCCTTCCTGGAGTGGCTTCTTATCTTCTGCGTTGACTGGCTTCTGGTTCTTTCGAGTGGAAGTTGATTGTCGAGTGGAGGGAAAAAACCTTCCGAGTGATTTCTTACCGAGTGACTAAGATGCTATGGCTATCCAGTCGGAGTCCTCCGTGTAGTCTTCAAGTCTTTAATGAGGTGCCCTTAGGTAGGACATGTAGGTCAGGCCTATGGCGCTACCCTAGGTACATATATCCCTCACCTAGTTCATAGTAGGTCACACTATGAGTCAACAATAATAATAACCTTCTTAATAAGCAACCTTGGTTTGATGAACAAAGAAGTTGGTTGATCTTTATGTGATCATGGGAGGATTAAAGAGGTACCATAGATACCGAGGTTGGTTAATATTCTGGATACATGTGGTGGTTACGAGATGATCCCGATCAGAGTGAGTTGAAGTATGATAGTTTAAAACATGCTGCATACTAATATAATCCTTGTTCATGCCTTGAGTAACATGTTCATTCCATGCTCATCTGAAGTAGTTCTAGTGGTATTTTGTACACCATGTACATGCCATGCTGCTTTAGTGGTATCATATTCATTATTAATATTTAGCTTGTAAATGTCGTGCTGTTGTTTGTCTTGATTGCTTTGGTTGCTATGAGCTTGCGAGTACATTCAAAGTATTCCCTTGCATGTCATGCGAGTTTGCAGGTCATGATTGGTTGTTTGACAAGTTGAGGAGCTAGGATAAGCGTTCCTGCCACAGTCCCTACAGAGTGGAGTCAATCGCCATCGTCGTTATTCCACTGCTAGAAGTTATTCTGCTGCTTCGATTTGTTCTGCTGCTAGCATAGAGCTACCCGAGCTCGCGTACAGTCGCTGCACCGATGTAATTCGTTGTATCAAAACCATTGTATCTGTATCATTGTAATAAAGAGCTGATTTGTTCTATGCCAAGAAGTTCCGTATTCCAGAAGACTTATCTCTGGGCAGGAATACAGGGCGTTCCGGTCTCTCTGAGCCGGGGTGTGATACGTCTCCAACGTATCTATAATTTTTGATGGTTTCATGCTATTATCTTGTCAAACTTTGGATGTTTTGCATGCCTTTTATATTTTTCTGGGACTAACTTATTAACTCAGTGCCAAGTGCCAGTTCCTGTTTTTTCCATGTTTTTGACCCCTTTCAGAGGAGATTTTCAAACTGAGTCCAAACGGAAGAAAATCCCCAAAAAGATTTTTTCTGGAACGGAAGAAGATCGGAGAACTTGGGAGCCAAGCCAGAGGAGCTCCAGGGGCCCCACAAGACCCCACCCCGCAGCCAAGGGGGGCCGCGCTATCCAGGCTTGTGGCCCCCCTGGAGGTCCCCTGACCTAGGTCTTGCGCCTATATATTCCCAAAAATGCCCAAAAAAAATTAGGAGATCATCACAATCGCTTTTCCGCCGCCGCAAGCTTCTGTCTCCGAAAGATCCCATTTGGGGCACGTCCTGGTGCCCTGCCGGAGGGGGGATTCGGACACGGAGGGCTTCTTCATCAACACCATGACCTCTTCGATGATGCGTGAGTAGTTCACCATAGACCTACGGGTCCATAGCTAGTAGCTAGATGGCTTCTTCTCTCTCTTGGATACTCAATACAAAGTTCTCCATGATCTTCATGGAGATCTATCCGATGTAATCTTCTTTTGCGGTGTGTTTGTCGAGATCCGATGAATTGTGGATTTATGATTAGATTATCTATGAATATTTTTTGAGTTTCTTCTGATCTCTCTTATGCATGTTTTCACATCCTTGTAATTCTCTTCTAGTTGTGGGTTTTGTTTGGCCAACTAGATCTATGATTCTTGCAATGGGAGAAGTGCTTAGTTCTGGGTTCATACCGTGCGGCAACCTCACCCAGTGACAGAAGGGGTAGCGAGGCACGCATCATGTTGTTGCCATCAAGGGTAAAAAGATGGGGTTTTCATCATTGGTTTGAGATTATCCCTCTACATCATGTCATCTTGCTTAAAGCGTTACTCTGTTCATCATGAACTCAATACACTAGATGCATGCTGGATAGTGGTCGATGTGTGGAGTAATAGTATTAGATGCAGAAAGTATCGGTCTACTTGTCTCGGACGTGATGCCTATATGTATGATCATTGCCTTAGATATCGTCATGACTTTGCACGGTTCTATCAATTGCTCAACAGTAATTTGTTCACCCACCGTGATACTTGCTATTTTGAGAGAAGCCTCTAGTGAAAACTATGGCCCCCAGGGTCTACTCCACACCATATTTTCAGCCTTACACTTTTTTCTTCGTTGCACTTTCCGCCTTCAGATCTCACTTTGCAAACAATCTTGAAGGGATTGACAACCCCTTTGAAGCGTTGGGTGCAAGCTTGTTTGTGTTTGTGCAGGTACTCTGGACTTGACGAGGCCCTCCTTATGGATCGATACCTTGGTTCTCAAACCGAGGGAAATACTTAATGCTCCTGTGCTACATCACCCTTTCCTCTTCAAGGGAAAAACCGACGCAAACCAGAGAAGTAACAACAAGAATTCCTAAGCGCCAGGGAAGGACTTTTATTGCCGCAGCAGAAGAATTTCTGGCGCCGTTCCTAGGAGGAAGATCAAGTCAAGAACTCATCCAAGTAGGTGTCGCAAACTCATCTCTTGCATTTACTTTATTTGCTAGTTGCCTCTCTTTTTCCTCTCCCCCACTTCACCAATTTGCCTTGTTTTCGTTCGCCTTTTCGTTCGCCCTTTTTCCCGCTTGCTTTTTGTTCGCTTGTGTGCCATGTGCCTTCAATATGCTTGCATCTTCGCTTGCTAAAAATCTAGTGATATGGATCCTCATCCACTTGCTAATCTCTTTAAGAGATCCAATTATGTTGATCCAATTGCTAGTGAGTTGAGTGCACTTGACAATCTTTATGGAGTTTTGCTTGAGATGCGTGAATCTGAAAATTGTGAGGAAAAATTTATGAAGTGATTCACGAGGGCTCCTTGAATGAAAAGCATGATTGCAATGATTTCATTGTAAATTCTATTAATAAAAATCATGCTAAAAATATGCAAAACCCTAAGCTTGGGGATGCTAGTATTGCTATGTCCACTACTTATTGCAATGATATTTGCAATAATATTGAAAGTGGGTTTGGAGAAGTCATGACTTTAGTTGATGATAATCCCACTATTTCTGAAGAGCGTCAACTTTGCATGCATGTGGATCATGAAAAGAATATCCTTTGTGATAGATATTTTGTTGATTTTGATTATGATCCCACATGTAATTGCTATGAGAGAGGAAAATATTGTGGTAGAAACTTTCATGTTACCAAATTACCTCTCGTTATGTGGAGATTGCTATTGTCTCTTTCTTCTTCCTTGCATATGGCAACTATTGGTTGTCTTGACAATCAGTTTTCCTATAAAATGCCTATGCATAGGAAGTATGTTAGACTTATATGTGATTTTCACATGCTTTATGATGCTCTCGTTGTGCTTCAATTCTTGTCTTTTGTGTGAGCATCATTGAATTATAAATGCCTAGCTAAGGGCGTTAAACAATAGCGCTTGTTGGGAGGCAACCCAATGAATTTATCTTTTTCTTTCTGATTTGTTGCGTCCACGCTTTCACAATTCTGTTGTGATTGCGTTTTTTGTGTTTCTTTTTGTGTTTGAGCCAAGCAAAACCTTTATGACTAGTCTTGGTAATGGTTGTTTGATCCTACTGGAAAAAGACAGAAACGTTTCGCTCATGAGATGTTTTTTTATTTTTATTAAAGATAGATATTTTGAGTTGATTCGTTTTTCTGCTGATTGATATGCTTTTTCCCCAGGACGTCGTAAATTTTCAGATTTTTTGAGGTACGAGAAGTATACGAAGTATACAGATTGCTACAGACTGGTCTGTTTTTTGACAGATTCTGTTTTTGTTGAGTTGGTTGCTTGTTTTGATGAAACTGTGGTTAGTATCGGGGGGTACTAGCCATGGAAAAGTGAGAATACAGTAGCCCATCATCAATATAGATGGAATTCATGTTTGCTACAGTACCAAAAGAAGTGGTAGTTTGTTTTCTTGTACTAATGTTATCACCAGTTTCTGTTTAAGTTTTGTGTTGTGAAGTTTTCATGTTTTGGGTGATGTTCTCATGGACAAAGAGATAAGTAGTGGAAAGAGCTCAAGCTTGGGGATGCCCAAGGCACCCCAAGCAAAATTCAAGGACACCAAAAAGCCTAAGCTTGGGAATGTCCCGGGAAGGCATCCCCTCTTTCGTCTTTAATCCATCGGTAACATTACTTGGAGCTATAATTTTATTCTCCACATGATATGTGTTTTGCTTGGAGCGTCTTGTATCTTAGGAGTCTTTTCTTTTTTGTGTCACAATCATCCTTGCTTCACACCTTTTTGAGAGATAGAGACATGCACTCATCGTGATTTTGCTAGAATGCTCATAGTGCTTCAGTTATATCTTTTGAGCTAGATACTTTTGCTCTAGTGCTTCACTTATATCTTTTGAGCTAGATACTTTTGCTCTTGTGCTTCACTTATGTCTTTAGAGCACGACAATGCGTGATTTGGTAGTTGGCTTATGCTATGAAAGTAGTCCCAAATGTGCTAGGTACCCAAAGAGGATGCAAAAACCTCCATCTTCATGTGCATTGAGTAGACAGAGAAGTTTCGATTCCTCTCAATTAGTTTTGAAACGTGGATTCGGTAATATTGAGAGTTATGTTAGTAGGGTGTTGTGAATCTAGAAATACTTGTGTTGAAGTTAGTGATTCCCGTAGCATGCACGTATGGTGAACAACTATGTTAGGAAGTCGGAGCATAATTGATCTATTGATTGTCATCCTTTGTGTTGACGTCAGGATCGCGCGATGGTTTACACCTACCAACCCTTCCCCTCGGAGTATGCGTTTAGCACTCTGTTTCGATTACTAATAAAAACTTTCGCAATAAGTATGTGAGTTCTTCATGACTAATGTGAGCCCATGGTATAGATGCACTTTCACCTTCCACCTTTTCTAGCCTCTCTAGTGCCGCGCAATTCTCGCCGGTGCACAAACCCACCAAATTCCTTCCTCAAAACAGCCACCATACCTACCTACTATGGCATTTTCATAGCCATTCCGAGATATATTGCCATGCAACTCCCACCGTTCCGTCTCATGACTTGTGCCGTCACTCTCATATTGCCATTGCATGATCGTAAGATAGCTAGTGAGATGTTTCAACGTCATACGCCGTGCTAGATCGTTGCACATCCCGGTACACTGCCGGAGGCATTTCCTATGGAGTCATCATCATTGTGATCTTTGAGTTGGTAGTAAATAAAAGTGTGATGATCATCATTAGTAGAGCATTGTCCCATGTGAGGAAAAAAAGAGAGGCCAAAGAGCCCAAAAAAAGAGAAAAAAGAGGCCTAAGAGCCCAAATGAAAAAAAAGAAAAGAGAGAAAAAGAGAGAAGGGACAATGCTACTATCTTTTTCCACACTTGTGCTTCATGATAGCACCATGTTCTTCATGATTGAGAGCTTCTTGCTTTGTCACTATCATATGCTAGTGGGAATCTTCGTTTTATAACTTGGCTTGTATATTCCAATGATGGGCTTCCTCAAAATTTCCCTAGGTCTTCGTGAGCAAGCAAGTTGGATGCACACCCACTAGTTTTCCTCTTGAGCTTTCACATACTTATAGCTCTAGTGCATCTCTTGTTTGGCAACCTCTACTCATTCATATTGATATCTATTAATGGTCATCTCCATAGCCTATTGATACGCTGAGTCAATGTGACCATCTCCTCCTTTTTTGTCTCACAACCACCACCACACTCTATTCCACCTATAGTGCTATATCCATGGCTCACACTCATGTATTGCGTGATAGTTATAAAAAGTTTGAGAAAGTAAGAGTGCGAAAACAATTACTTGGCCAATTCCGGGGTTGTGCATGATTTACGTTAGTTGTGTGAGGATGATGGAGCATAGCCAGACTATATGATTTTGTAGGGATAACTTTGTTTGGCCTTGTTATTTTGAAAGTTCATGATTACTTTGCTAGTTTTCTTGAAGTATTACTGTTTTCATGTCAATAGCAAACTATTGTTTTGAATCTTACGGATCTGAACTTTCATGTCACGTGAAAGAAGTTGCGAAGGAAAATTATGCTAGGTAGCATTCCACATCAAAAATTCATTCTTTATCACTTCCCTACTCGAGGACGAGCATTAGTTAAGCTTGGGAATGCTTGATACGTCTCCAACGTATCTATAATTTTTGATGGTTTCATGCTATTATCTTGTCAAACTTTGGATGTTTTGCATGCCTTTTATACATTTTTGGGACTAACTTATTAACTCAGTGCCAAGTGCCAGTTCCTGTTTTTCCATGTTTTTGACCCCTTTCAGAGAAGATTTTGAAACGGAAGAAAATCCCCGAAAATATTTTTTCTGGAACGGAAGAAGATCGAGAACTTGGGAGCCAAGCCAGAGGAGCTCCAGGGGCCCCACAAGCCTCCACCCCGCGATCAGGGGGGCCGCGCCATCCAGGCTTGTGGGCCCCTTGGAGTTCCCCTGACCTAGGTCTTGCACCTATATATTCCCAAAAATTCCCAAAAAAATCAGGAGATCATCGCAATCGCTTTTCCGCCGCCGCAAGCTTCTGTCTCTGCAAGATCCCATCTAGGGCACGTCCTGGTGCCCTGCCGGAGGGGGGATTCGGATACGGAGGGCTTCTTCATCAACACCATGACCTCTCCGATGATGCGTGAGTAGTTCACCATAGACCTACCGGTCCATAGCTAGTAGCTAGATGGCTTCTTCTCTCTCTTGGATCTTCAATACAAAGTTCTCCATGATCTTCATGGAGATCTATCTGATGTAATCTTCTTTTGCGGTGTGTTTGTCGAGATCCGATGAATTGTGGATTTATGATTAGATTATCTATGAATCTTATTTCAGTTTCTTCTGATCTCTCTTATGCATGTTTTCATATCCTTGTAATTCTCTTCGACTTGTGGGTTTTGTTTGGCCAACTAGATCTATGATTCTTGCAATGGGAGAAGTGCTTGGTTTTGGGTTCATACCGTGCGGTGACCTCACCAAGTGACAGAAGGGGTAGCGAGGCATGTATCGTGTTGTTGCCATCAAGGGTAAAAAATGGGGTTTCATCATTGGTTTGAGATTATCCCTCTACATCATGTCATCTTGCTTAAAGCGTTACTCTGTTCATCATGAACTCAATACACTAGATGCATGCTAGATAGCGGTCGATGTGTGGAGTAATAGTAGTAGATGCAGAAAGTATCGGTCTACTTGTCTCGGACGTGATGCCTATATGTATGATCATTGCCTTATATATCGTCATGACTTTGCGCTGTTCTAGCAATTGCTCGACAATAATTTGTTCACGCACCGTGATACTTGTTATTTTGAGAGAAGCCTCTAGTGAAAACTATGGCCCCCAGGGTCTACTCCACACCATAGTTTCAGCCTTACACTTTTTTCTTTGTTGGACTTTCCGCCTTCGGATCTCACTTTGCAAACAATCTTGAAGGGATTGACAACCCCTTTGAATGGGTGCAATCTTGTTTGTGTTTGTGCAAGTACTCTGGACTTGACGAGGCCCTCCTTCTGGATCGATACCTTGGTTCTCAAACCGAGGAAAATACTTACTGCTCCTGTGCTGCATCACCCTTTCCTCTTCAAGGGAAAAACCGACGCAAACCAGAGAAGTAACAAGAAGAATTCCTAAGCGCCAGGGAAGGACTTTTGTTGCTGCGGCAGGGTGCCACAACTATGGACTATATTTGGGGGTATAAGTCATGGAGAAGTTAGAATACAATACCTTATGCAATAATTAAGTATGAATCAATTCATGATTGTATCTAAAGTTTATGATTTGCCTATTATACTAACGGATCTCACGACGTTTCTATTGAGTTCTGTGTGATGAAGTTTTCAGGTTTTGGGTTGGACAACGATGGATGAAGGAATAAAGAGTCACAATAACCTAAGCTTGGGGATGCCAAAGGCACTCCAAGGTAATATTCAAGGATGACCCAAGAATCTAAGCTTGGGGATGCCCCGTATGGCATCCCCTCCTTCGTGTCCATTCTATTGCTATGTCAATTGGAGTTATATTTTTATTCATCAGATGATATGAGTTTTGCTTCGAGCATCATGTATTAGAGGTTTGCTTATATTTTTAGTTTGCCACAATCATTATTTGCTCGACGCACATATTTGAGAGATACGCATGTGATGAGGACATCCCAACCATGAACATCACACCAATAATCATCAAAGGTCCAATCACAAGAAGTCGCGCAAAGAAAATACATGATCAGGTGAACGCTAGCTTAAGTTTATAATTTAACCATGAAAACATGATTGTAACTTCACCTCCTTTGTTGTTTGTTAAACTCGGGTACAACATCGAAGAAGACCAACAACACTTCCAGTCCATGACGAAACAATGTTTTATGACGAAGAAATAGAGTTACGAAGAAATATGTGGTCTTGTGAAGAAACAATTTTTTGGCACTTCTGAAACAATATTATGCCCGAGTTTGGATAACCCAACTTGCTAAAGGTTTCCAGAACTCGAGTTTGCTACTGAAGGAAACATTGTTCGATTCGGGTAAACAATATTTGGTCGGGAACCACCAACCACCTCCAACTAGAGATTTCGAGAAGCTACCTCATTAAGTCTCAAGCCACTTAGTCAAACCAAACTGGTTTCGTTGCACACCTAATCTAGTTTTATTTCACACATATCCACGGGGGTTATCCGTAATATAAATAGGCTACATCTTCCCTTCTTTGGGGACTTTTGCCATTTCTATCAAAGACCAAAGAAATAGACTCCTCTTGAGATTGGTGAGCTCTTATTACCCTTATTCTCATGACTCCTTGAGAAATTGCTCCTAATTCGTGCTCAATGACTAGACCATGTAGTGTGGGTTCGAGTTCGTAGTTTCTGTCGGATTTCGGGCTCCGCAAAACCCTAAGGATTCAAAAACTGGGGCGTGTACAACGATCTCTCCCTGCTCGACCTTACCTAGCCCGCTACTCGATGGAAATGGTGAAGAACTCACTCGATGGTGAGGGAAACATAGAACACAACAGTTTACCTAGGTTCGGGCCGCTGCGAAGCGTAACACCCTTCTCCTGCTTTTGGTTGATTGCCTCTCATGGAGATGGTGGAAGAACTAGTACAGTGCTCTCGAGCCTCCGGAGGCCAAGTGTTTAAGTTTCTTGCCCTACGATTGGAATGAACTCTCCTTCGTCTGAATCTGGTCTGAATGAACCTCCTTCCTCAGATATCCTACTCTCTCTATTTATAGCAGAGTCCCGGGACCTCTTCCCTCATAGCTTCGACGGGAAGGGATCCCACAACGGCCAGCTTCGGTGTGGGACAAGGGAACATGCTTCCCGTGTCAAAAGTGGTCTTCACCTGCAAAGTAGCTGCCAGCACCACAGAGGTGGGCGCAAGGATGACGCTCGTCCTGCCGGCAGGCGGCCGTGGTCTTGTTACACCATAAGGGAAACCTTTAGAAGATGCTTTTGAAGCCCTGGTACGCTCCCACCTCCTTTGCACTAAAGGGGAAACTGTCCCGTCCTGCCATTTTCTGCTCGCCTGTCCTTCTCTGGCGTCACCCTTGACTCCTGAGGCCCGACCTTGCCTTGAAATATCCACCGCTCCGGAGGGGTCCTGAGGAGGCCCCCTGCGGGTCTTGATGTTGCTCTTCCTCGCGAGGCTTGGCCCCTCGCGAGGGCCTTGTCCTGGGAGGTGTCGTTCCAGTCGATCTTGTGTTGACGAAGCGGGCCCGCCTTGGGCCGCACGCAGGCAGGTATGGGTACCTCCATTCCCAGAACGCCGACAGTAGACCCCGGGCCCAATTCGTGCCTGGTCTGGCTTCCCGGCGAAGCCTTGAGGGCGGCCCGAAGCGTCGTGGGCCCCATTTTCCTACGGGCCAAGCGGACCACGTGTCCGCAGCTGCACGGTGACGCTCTCGCTCCTCGAGGCGCCCGGTGCCTATCTGCAGTGAGTAGGAGGACTCCGACACCGAGCCTATGGTCGTCAAGGGTGCCGCAACTTGGCTTCGAGGATTACGATCCGTCATTGCCCCAGCCATCGCTCGGGGATGACAGGGGCCAGGACCCTCAGGAGGTCCTGTCCTCCCGAGGCACCACTCGTGTCGCCACACGCTCAGTCGATGGCTTCCTTCCTTGCCGCAGCTGAATCCTTAGGCTCTGCATCCCTTCGTTAGTATGCATGTTTTAATTCATTGTTAGTTTGACGTAAGACGAGAGGGTCCCAGTTTGGTCCCGCGAGGTACTTAGCTCATTGGTTTGCGCTGGTCCCTTGTGCAGCCCCTCCTCAATAGCTCCTGTTTCGTAAGTGGGACGAGGTGTAGACCCTTTCAGCACTCTATGTTTGCAGGTCCTGGTCCCGCACATTACCCTGCCGTCTGTAACATCCCAAATTTTGGAATGTTAAAATAATTATTAGTTTGGTTGTTTGCTTGCTTGAGTGATTGAAACTTGAGTGGAAATTTGAAACTTTTAAAAAACTTTTGAATGAGAGGGGATAAAATGACTTTCCCCATCTCCGGTGAATTCAAATTCAACCTTTTAAAAGCAAAGAGAGAAGATAGCATGACTTCTTCAACTATAAAGAATTTGAACGGAGATATTTGCATTTGAATTATTTTGCATTTCTATTTGTTTTCTTCGCGCAAGAAATGCCGGGAAAATACATTCTGTCAAACAGAAAAGAGAGGAGGAACATGACCCTCAAACACACGGGCATTTTGAAATTTATTTGAACCCTAAAACTTAGAGGGTCATTTGAAAATTATTTGCAAAAGAAAATAAATCTTTTAGGCAAATTTGTGAAAAATAATTTTCTCTGAAGTTTTTATTTTTGCCGTGGAAAAATGCCCATCTTTTATATTTTATTTTTCTGATAATTTTAGTATATAGAAACTCTTTATTCCGAATTGATTTGAATTCCTTTTTATCGTTTTAGTTTCCTAGTTTTAAAAATAGGAAAGGAATCACTTTTATTAGGAAACTCCAGCTGGCCCATTAAGAGCTTTTCTATTTTGGCCCAACAGGAGATCTTCTTCCTCCTCTCCCTCTCCCTCACGTCACAGAGATTTCCTTAGCCATGGGCAGAGAGATCCCCACCTTCGGGATTCGCGAAGCTCTTTCCCTCCTAGCCTCCCCCGTTGCCTCTATAAGAACCCCCATGGCCTCCTCGTTCCATTCCTGCTGAAACCGCCGCCTCTCCCCACCTCCTCCTCCCCCTGTGGACCTCGCCGGAGTTCATCCCGGCAGAGCATCGCCGGACTCCTCCTGCCTCGCCCCAGCCCCACCTCGCCCTGCTGGCACCCCTGCCGCACCGCCCCACCCCTTCGACCCCTCCTCCTCCGCCGCCCCACCCCACCCCATCGCCCTGTACCTCGCCGGAGTTGCTGCCCCTCCCCATCACCACGACCAGGAGCCCTCCAGGAACTTCCCCTGTCGCCCCCCTGCACCCCTCACCACTCCCGCTCGCCACCCCCCCTGCCACCCCACCGCCGGAGTGCCCCCTTTCCTCGCCGGCGCAGCTCCCCATCGCCGGAAAAGGCTCGAGCCCTTTTTTCTTTTAACTTGTTCTGTTTTTTTGTATTACCCTTAGATCTATTTTCAACGGTGTAGATTAGAGTAACTTACCCTTTCGGTTTTTAAACAAAAACCGCGCCGGTTTTTATTCACTTAACTGTTAGCCGGAGTTTTTAGTTAGATTCCGGCCGTTTGTTAGAATGTCTTGCAGCAAACACCCCCTTAGCCAATCAGAAGATGCCACGTGGACCCCTGTCTACAAATCAGTTTGTTCCTTTTTTTGTTTTAATTCCAAAAGAGAGAGAGTTTCAATTTTCTTTTGATCATAACTTTTGATCCACAACTCCAATGGAGTTGATTCTTTTTCCAGTAACTCACGATTTTCCTGTAGTTTTGTAAAAACATATAATTTGTCTATGTTTGAAATACTAAAATTTGAATTAGATCAGATTTAGTTTAAATCTTGTTTTGCTTATTCCAGGAGTTTAAAAATAGATTTTAATTTGATTCTTTTTGCTACTGATCACTAGTGATCTTATTTATCAGTGGTGGAAATTTCAGATTTGTTTGAGTATTTTACCTCACTGTTTCTTGTGAAACAATTTCTGTTTCACCTCTTTTAGGATTGTGACTAATTTACTTTCTTTAGTTACTTTTAAATTATTTTCTTTTATATTTCAGAAATATTATGTTTTGTTTCTGTTAGTTAAACAATAGTTTTGGAGCAAGTTTTATTTTATTTTTATTTGTTTTCATGAAATCAATTCTAGTTCCTTAGTAACTTGCAATTGGTTTCTCCACTGTTTCAAATCCCGTTTGGAAATACTTTCAAATAGTTTCGTGAAAAATACTTTATTTTATCTTAGTTAAACTTATATCTTAGTTCCTTGTTATTATTTTCTGTTAGACAAAAACCATTTTAGTGTTTGATGTAGTAGAGGACTCCCTAGTCTTATTTGAAGTTTCCTTCGGATTCCTATTCGCCATCTCTTTTGTTTTGATTGCTAGAATGATTGCTAGTATGAGTGCTTATGTGAATGATATGTTTGTTATATAGATTTCATCGGAGAGTGACGAGTAGTCTATCAAGTTATTTGTCGAGAAATTCTTCTTCGTCAACATCACCAGGCAAGTCACTTTGATCATACTATAACCTATGTTTTATGCATCGTAGTTCTACCATACTATCCCCAATTGCATGCTGCTTAGGTA
The DNA here is from genome assembly GCF_904849725.1 of Hordeum vulgare subsp. vulgare. Taxonomy (NCBI): domain Eukaryota; kingdom Viridiplantae; phylum Streptophyta; class Magnoliopsida; order Poales; family Poaceae; genus Hordeum; species Hordeum vulgare. The sequence continues at coordinate 558,290,494 of NC_058524.1, read as the reverse complement.
CTTGGTAATTTTAGTATAGATTGTAGTATCATGTGGTAGGCACACAACAACCCCGATACTTGGCCCCGGGATGACAAATTTCATATTGCTATGCTTGAGTAGACGGGATTTCGGTTGAGTGCATAACACGAGTGATGTGAGGTTGATTAAATAATCAAGACCAGTTAAGACAAGATTTTCAAGACCTCGGACGCAATGCAACTCTGGGTGAAGGACGGTTGATCGGCTCTCTGGAGAACCCAGTGGATGACCCGGGATGCTGGAGAGGCCATGACATCCTGCGGAAAGCTTCACCCACGCTCAAAGAGACGGACGGATATTTTCAAGACCCAAGGCTTACCAGCACAACCACAAGTCATTATGGGCTCTGGCTTGGTTGGACAACGCGGCGACTCTGGACAGGCGGTGCTAGCAGATGTAGAAGAACGGTAGGATTGGATGGGCACCGACAGGGATTCAGAGGGACCCATTGAAAGACCATGTTTTGATCATCCGGTCTTCAAACACCCTGAAGTGCGAGGACATACATGGAGGCGATCAAATCTTGTGGGGAACGTGTGCAAAACTCTGCAGAGTACTCAAACCTAATCGATTAGCCGTGTCCACGGTCATGGACAACTTGAGCCAAAGGAACTGAAGTTATCTGGATTTCTCAACACCATTAAATATATTTGATGAGGGTAATAATGATAACTCGGGTATGAGAACTGGTTGGCGGAACCATCTCATTAACAACCAACAGCGTAGTAATATTTTTCTTTTAGCCCTCTCTTGTTGTAGGAGAAAAATTTGCTTTACGCTAAAACTTACAACCCCACCTGCCATATATGCATATAGTATAGATGACATTTTACCCCTCTCTTATGTGACTTGCCAGCATATTCAATATGCTGACCTACACGACTGCAACGTCTTATGTTGCAGATATTTTTCTTCGACGAGTAAGAGTACGATTCAGGGTTACGGTCTACACTCAACTTGCCGTTGGTGTTTATTGGGACTCCACTCCCTTGACTGCTTCCGCTGAAATAATTAAGGTATATATCAGTTTTACGCTATTTACATGTGATTGCACTTTGATATATACATTGATGTACTGTGTGTGCCAGCATACTGATCCAGGGATGGCACAGATACACGGAGGCTTGACTCGTCTTGAGTCGGGTCGCTACAGAAATGGTATCAGAGCACATGTTGACTGTAGGACGTGACCCTAGAAACTGGAAATTTCTTAGGAAAGGATCTCTCAAAATTTCTATTTTTCAAGAATACCTTTTACTTCTCATCTCTTCTGATTTCATCAAACGTTCCCTCTCACCTCAAATAGTTAGACAACGCCCTTTCCCCTTTGACCACGTGAAGGTCAACCGACTCCTACTTCAAAGTAAAGAGGATTTCATCATGTAGTTGAAACTACACCAATTGAAGACTCTCAAGACCCGAAGAATTCGAAGACCCTAAAGCGTTCGAATATTTATATGACCATTAGAAGTCCAAACCCCTGTTATATACCCACGTTAGATACGATGATTTGTGAGCCGTCATTGGTGTGTGTTTTCCGACGGCCACAAATAAAACCTATTCTCAAAAATATTATTTGTATTGTGTGTATCTCCCTCCCTCTCTTACCCGTCTCATCCCCAAAACCTCAACCCTACCAGATGGAGTATGAAGCTGGACTTGTAGTCTCTGGACCAATGACCCAGTTGGAGGCTGATATATGGGTTCAAAACATGGAGAACCACTTCGGGAGCAACTTGATCTCAAGGAAGTATGAAGTGGAACACGCTCTTCAGTACTTTACACAAAGTGTTGCAATCTGGTGGAAAATGCACCATGCCATACAATGATTTAGTGGGGCAGAAAATTGGGACGAATTCAAGAACACTCTGTTAAGATCTCGACTTATTCAGAAGTGCTATGATAATCCGAAGGAGAGGACTTCTGCATGCAAGATCTGTGGAGAAATTGGACACACCCAGGAAGAACACACAGATGGATGCACTCATTGTGAAGAAAATCACCCAGCTGAGGAGTGCCCAAGCAGTCAGGTGACCTGTTTCCTTTGTGAAGGAACCACCCACTACCCAGCTCAGTGTCACATTTACTCCAAGGTGCAACAAGTTGTCAAGCAGCAGAAAGATGCAGTGAAGGAAACACTCAAGAAAAAGATTCTAGAAGAACCGGTGATGAACGAAAATATTGAAGACCCTGAAGGACAAGGTCTCACCAGATTTTTTTCCAATGCATGCTACTCATGTGGAGAAGAAGGACATTATTCGCAGGATTGCACGAAGAGAAGCCAAGAGTATCTGGGAAACTTCCCGACGGAAGAAGTGGAGTTTGATCCATTTGAAATAAAAGAACTGGCCAAAATAAAGGAGTCTGGAAAGAAGAAAAAGTACCCTCGGAAGAGCCAAATCTCTGCAGATATAGACCTGAGTCATGTCAGATGTTACAAGTGTATGGAATTTGGCCACCACAAATACATGTGCTCAGGAAGGAAGCCGGAAATCCAAGGAGCAAAAGCAAAAGCTAAGAAGCCTCGAGACTTGTCACAACTCATTTGCTTTCGTTGCAAGGAAGCAGAACATTTTGCTAGCGATTGTCCGCAAAGGAAGAAAGCTAGAATGTAGTAGTTAAGTTTTGACCATGGCAATAAGTGTAATCCGGAGCACTCTTGTTTTTCATAAGATCATGGAGTGAAATTTTTTGTAACAGAAGTCCGTGAGATTGTAATAACATCATGAATAAATGGAATTTATTGTCTCATGATTGCCTATGTTGAAAATGTATGCGTTGTTTCTCTACGAGCAAAGATCTCTGAACATTATGAGGATATGAGAAAATATGGTCTATGCAGGCATGAGTATAACTCATTTTAAGTGTGGTAGTAATTAGTAAACCCACATGATCCACTGAGTAGGAATGTTCCATAACTACCAAGGAGACATATACATCCCTCTGAGTACCTATTTACTGACACCTGCAGATGACAACTCTCTACGAGTCATTCCTCAAGGGCCCAGAAACGATCATGACCCTGACCAGTGATCATGATTACCCGAAAATCCTGAAGGACATGATGAAGCACATTCATCTTGAAGGAGATGCAGTCTACAAAGGCTACCCATTTGTGGAAAATGGAGTGGAACTTTGGTATGTGGAAGTACACCTCCACCATGTGAAAGGAGTTTGTCCAAAGACTATGGGGTAATACTTTTTCATTTCACGTGTACCACGAGCAACCTTCTTTGATGCTGTTCGTGAAGCTGCCATGGAAGCCATACGTCAGATTGGAGAAATACTTGAAGCAAGATTCCGTCATACCCAGGAATACCTGAGTGAGATACGTGCGGAGATGATGGAGATGAAGCTCATGACCACCGTGATGAAGCAAAAGATGGATGATTTCAAGGAGCACCTCGGAAAGTTCCAGTGGAACTAAAGTACCTCCAAGAGAGACAGATGAATAAAGTTGGCAGAAATGCTCGACCATACCGAACAATGTGGATGGCAGCATTTGTAATAGAGTACTTTTGAATTGGAGTTTTTGAGGAAAAATTAAGGATGTAATAAAGGAATGATTATGAAATGAATATGATTTATGGAAGAAGCTATGATGGATCAGCAAACGTTTTCTTAGGAGCATACGAAAACCTGAGAGTTGTGAAGATACGATAGATGTTTCGTTCAGCTTGCAGAACCGATGGATTATCCGAACTTCGTTCGTGGACAAGAGAAATTCTGCAACGCTTGTGAGGATGCCCAAGCGTTAGAATGCGAGATTCGCTAAACCTTATACATAGAAATGATTTGGGTGCGGAATGGATTGATCACCATGACGACTTACTCTTATCATTTATCTTGCTATTCAGAATGGTAAATTTGAGAGACTTACCCATAGTGAGAGACGACGTTCTTTGAAGATTGTGTTTAAGCCTTAGAATGGTACAAGGAAAGCCCATGTACATGGCACTTGTTGTCACGCATAGGAAATTTGACGGTGAGAATGAAACCAAGACCCCTCTCTCTGCAGGATAGCCACAAATGGTAGACCACCATGAGAATCATCGATATGTTATTTAGAATTGATCACGAGACTGTCAGTTAAAAAAGACCCAGTAACGGAAGAAGCTTATATCAACGGGAGAGCATCACCAAAGGATTTAATATGAAGACTGTGCGATGTCAGTTGCCAAAACCCCAGAGGATCGTTAAAGCATTTTGAGGGACCACTATCTCTCATTTTAAGTGTGGTAGCATCCCACCTTGCCGGAGATTGGATTTGTTCGAAGACCCCAAACCCTAACCTTTCTTTCTAGCCTCTTCGAATCTCGAGGACGAGATTCATTTTAAGTGTGGTAGGTTTGTAACATCCCAAATTTTGGAATGTTAAAATAATTATTAGTTTGGTTGTTTGCTTGCTTGAGTGATTGAAACTTGAGTGGAAATTTGAAACTTTTAAAAAACTTTTGAATGAGAGGGGATAAAATGACTTTCCCCATCTCCGGTGAATTCAAAATCAACCTTTTAAAAGCAAAGAGAGAAGATAGCATGACTTCTTCAACTATAAAGAATTTGAACGGAGATATTTGCATTTGAATTCTTTTGCATTTCTATTTGTTTTCTTCGCGCAAGAAATGCATGGAAAATACATTCTGTCAAACAGAAAAGAGAGGAGGAACATGACCCTCAAACACACGGGCATTTTGAAAGTTATTTGAACCCTAAAACTTAGAGGGTCACTTGAAAATTATTTGCAAAAGAAAATAAATCTTTTAGGCAAATTTGTGAAAAATAATTTTTTCTGAAGTTTTTATTTTTGCCGTGGAAAAATGCCCATCTTTTATATTTTATTTTTCTGATAATTTTAGTATATAGAAACTCTTTATTCCGAATTTATTTGAATTCCTTTTTATCGTTTTAGTTTCCTAGTTTTAAAAATAGGAAAGGAATCACTTTTATTAGGAAACTCCAGCTGGCCCATTAAGAGCTTTCCTATTTTGGCCCAACAGGAGATCTTCTTCCTCCTATGCCTCTCCCTCACGTCACAGAGATTTCCTTAGCCATGGACAGAGAGATCCCCACCTCCGGGATTCGCGAAGCTCTTTCCCTCCTAGGCTCCCCCGTCGCCTCTATAAGAACCCCCATGGCCTCCTCGTTCCATTCCCGCTGAAACCGCCGCCTCTCCCCACCTCCTCCTCCCCCTGTGGACCTCGCCAGAGTTCATCCCAGGAGAGCATCGCCGGACTCCTCCTGCCTCGCCCCAGCCCCACCTCGCCCTGCTGGCACCCCTGCCGCACCGCCCCACCCCTTCGGCCCCTCCTCCTCCGCCGCCCCACCCCACCCCCTCGCCCTGCACCTCGCCGGAGCTGCTGCCCCTCCCCATCAGCACGACCAGGAGCCCTCCAGGAACTTCCCCCGTCGCCCCCCTGCACCCCTCGCCACTCCCCCTCGCCACCCCCCTGCTACCCCCCGCCGTAGTGCCCCCTTTCCCCGCCGGCGCAGCTCCCCATCGCCGGAGAAGGCTCCAGCCCCTGCTGGGTTCACCCACGGGAGGTAACCCCTCTTTTCTTTCTTTTTTTCTTTTAACTTGTTCTGTTTTTTTGTATTACCCTTAGATCTATTTTCAACGGTGTAGATTAGAGTAACTTACCCTTTCGGTTTTTAAACAAAAACCGCGCCGGTTTTTATTCACTTAACTGTTAGCCGGAGTTTTTAGTTAGATTCTGGCCATTTGTTAGAATGTCTCGCAGCAAACACCCCCTTAGCCAATCAGAAGATGCCACGTGGACCCGTGTCCACAAATCAGTGTTTTCCTTTTTCTGTTTTAATTCCAAAACAGAGAGAGTTTCAATTTTCGTTTGATCATAACTTTTGATCCACAACTCCAATGGAGTTGATTAATTTTCTAGTAGCTCAAAATTTTCCTGTAGTTTTTAAAAACATATAATTTGTCTATGTTTGAAATTTTCAAATTTGAATTAGATCAGATTTAGTTTAAATCTTGTTTTGCTTATTCCAGGAGTTTAAAAATAGATTTTAATTTGATTCTTTTTGCTACTGATCACTAGTGATCTTATTTATCTGTGGTAGAAATGTCAGATTTGTTTGAGTATTTTAGCTCACTGTGTCTTGTGAAACAATTTCTGTTTCACCTCTTTTAGGATTGTGACTAATTTACTTTCTTTAGTTACTTTTAAATTTTTTTTTATATTTCAGAAATATTATGTTTTGTTTCTGTTAGTTAAACAATAGTTTTGCAACAAGTTTTATTTTATTTTTATTTGTTTTCATCAAATCAATTCTAGTTCCTTAGTAACTTGCAATTGGTTTCTCCACTGTTTCAAATCCCGTTTGGAAATACTTTCAAATAGTTTCGTGAAAAATACTTTATTTTATCTTAGTTAAACTTATATCTTAGTTCCTTGTTATTATTTTCTGTTAGACAAAAACCATTTTAGTGTTTGATGTAGTAGAGGACTCCCTAGTCTTATTTGAAGTTTCCTTCGGTTTCCTATTCGCCCTCTCTTTTGTTTTGATTGCTAGAATGATTGCTAGTATGAGTGCTTATGTGAATGATATGTTTGTTATATAGATTTCATCGGAGAGTGACGAGTAGTCTATCAAGTTATTTCTCGAGAAATTCTTCTTCGTCAACATCACCAGCCAAGTCACTTTGATCATACTATAACCTATGTTTTATGCATCGTAGTTCTACCATCCTATCCCCAATTGCATGCTCCTTAGGTACTTGGCAATTTTAGTATACATTGTAGTATCATGTGGTAGGCACACAACAACCACTTTACTTGGCCCCGGGACGACAAATTTCATATTGCTATGCTTGAGTAGACGGGATTTCGGATGAGTGCATAACATGAGTGATGCGAGGTTGATTAAATAATCAAGACCGGTTAAGACAAGATTTTCAAGACCTCGGACGCAATGCAACTCTGGGTGAAGGACGGTTGATCGGCTCCCTGGAGAACCCAGTGGATGACCCGGGATGCTGGAGAGGCCATGACATCCTGTGGAAAGCTTCACCCAGGCTCAAAGAGACGGACGGATATTTTCAAGACCCAAGGCTTACCTGCACAGCCACAAGTCATTATGGGCTCTGGCTTGGTTGGACAACGCGGCGACTCTGGACAGGCGGTGCTAGCAGATGTAGAAGAACGGTAGGATTGGGATGGGCACCGACAGGGATTCAGAGGGACCCGTTGAAAGACCATGTTTTGATCATCCGGTCTTCAAACACCCTGAAGTGCGAGGACATACACGGAGGCGATCAAATATTGTGGGGAATGTGTGCAAAACTCTGCAGAGTACTCAAACCTAATCGATTAGCCGTGTCCACGGTCATGGACAACTTGAGCCAAAGGAACTGAAGTTATCTGGATTTCTCAACACCATTAAATATATTTGATGAGGGTAATAATGATAACTCGGGTATGAGAACTGGTTGGCGGAACCATCTCATTAACAACCAACAGCGTAGTAATATTTTGCTTTTAGCCCTCTCTTGTTGTAGGAGAAAAAATTGCTTTACGCTAAAACTTACAACCCCACCTGCCATATATGCATATAGTATAGATGACATTTTACCCCTCTCTTATGTGACTTGCCAGCATATTCAATATGCTGACCTACATGGCTGCAACGTCTTATGTTGCAGATATTTTTCTTCGACGAGTAAGAGTACGATTCAGGGTTACGGTCTACACTCAACTTGCCGTTGGTGTTTATTGGGACTCCACTCCCTTGACTGCTTCCGCTGAAATAATTAAGGTATATATCAGTTTTACGCTATTTACATGTGATTGCACTTTGATATATACATTGATGTACTGTGTGTGCCAGCATACTGATCCAGGGATGGCACAGATACACAGAGGCTTGACTCGTCTTGAGTCGGGTCGCTACACCGTCGTAAGGCACAACCTGTTACCAAGGCTGCTCCTCACGGGGCAAAGCCTCGGCACCCTGGGGGCCGAGTGGCTTTGCAACTAGTAAGGCTCATAAGGTGCACTGCTCAGGAGCCCCCCTTGACACTCAAGCCGCTCTCCGTCGTCAAGCCCCGGCCTTAACGGTTGGTAAGGCTCCTGAGGCGCGCCCAGGAACCCCCTTTCTGGTGCCCGAGTGATTCCGCACTCCATTCCTTTGGTCATCGCCCCGGGGAGCCTTGAGGTTGATCGCCGGAAATGTCCACCCCTGGGACGACAAGTCCTTGCTTTCGCTACTTGGTCCCTAGGCGCGGCGCGGAGCAGTTATCTCCAAACATGTCCTCCGGATGGGAGGTTTCAAAGTCAGTGAAATTAGAAACGTCAGAGAGAGTCCCCCCTTTTATTTGTCAAACGTCGGGCATTGAGATTGGAAAAAACAACTTTTGAAATAGGCTAGTTTAAACTCAGCAGAGGATAGTTCGAAATCCAAGAAAAAGCAAGCAAGCGTCGCATCCGGCATTAAAGCCAGTATAGTCATTGGCAGACTATATGGGTTTCCTTGCTAGCTACGAGCATGGTCATTGGCAAACCATGCTGATTGCCTTCGTCTTCTCCCCAGCGCGGAGCGTAGGGCTCCCACTAGGCGTGGGATGGACCCCTTCCGCGTCCTCGCCCCCCCTGGGCGTATACAGCCTCGGCTCGTTATTACGTGAGAGTGTCACGATGGGGGTGTACATGGAAGGTCGTGAGGACGCTTTGGCCTCACGAGTGTCCCTACCCCCGAGGCATTGGGGCCTGAGCTTCTAGAATCATTGGTGGACTGTGTTGTACCCAACACGGGGCATAGGTCTTCCACTAGGTGTGGGGTGGACCCCTTCCGCGTCCTTGGGGGGCCCTGGGCATATACAGGCTCGGCTCGTTATTACGTGAGAGTGTCACCAGATGAAGTAGGTTCCGGAAGGATTGAAGGACGATGCAGAGGTGCGACGGGTTGATGCAGGTCTTGTGTGCTCCATCCCTGGAGGCCTGTTATGGGCTTTTTATGGCTCTACGTTGACAGGTCCTAGCCCGCACATTTCCCTGCCGTCATGAGGCGCCTCACGAGGCAAGGCCCCGACATCCCCCAATACCGACCAAGGTTGGACGGCACCAGAGTGTTCAAGTGGCTTTGTGACTGGTAAGGCTCCTGAGGCACGATGCTCAGGAGCCCCCTTTAACGTTCGAGCGGCTCTACATCGCTAGGATCCAGTCCCACACATTTCCCGGCCGCCGTTGCACGAGACCGAGTGAATGGATGTAGCTACGGGTCAGGCTCTGCTACTCCCGACAACGACCGGAAACCGAGGACGCTGCGGAGGACGGCAGGTGGCCTTGTGACCGGTAAGGCCCCTGAGGCGCGATGCTCAGGAGCCCCCTTTTGACGTTCAAGCGGCTCTGCGTCGCCAGGACCCGGTCCCGCACATTTCCCGACCGCCGCTGCTTGCGACCGAATGAACGATCTCATATACGGGGTCAGGCCGTGTCACCCCTGATAATGACCGGAAACCAAGGACGATATCAAGGGCGGCAGGTGGCCTTTTGACCGGTAAGACCCCTGGAGCGCCATGCTCTGGAGCCCCCCTGGATGCTCAAGTGACTCTGATTTTATCCTGTCGATTGTGGTCGTGAGGAGCCATGGGGCTACCCAATCCCCGTGTTTGGGCGATGCGTAGCGGCCGGTGCCCCCGAGCGAGGAAGGTGGATTGCCGAAGGATGCAAGCAATGCAGCGTGTCAGGTCGCCAAGTGGATGCAATGGAAATAAAATTACCTCGAATAGCACCCTTGCGCCCGAGGAGTACCTCGTGAGGCCTGGCCCCCGACGCCCACGCCTGCATCATGGTCGTCGCGGGTGATCCGTGCCACTTGCGTCTCGTCGCGGCATTCGACTCGTCCTCCCGAGGCCCGTGGGTTTGGCCTTACGTAGTCCGTCCACGGGGAAGGCAGCTAGCGCCGCCCCGCGGCTTGAGGATGCCTCCCTGCCCGCGCCTCTTGGGCCTGGCTCCAGGAAGAGCCCCCAAACGCTCCTCACTCGTGAGGAGGATAGGCGCCCGGGGGGGGGGGGGGGACGCCCGAAGCTCTTCCTCGCCGGGAGGGTCAGGTAGTGCCGCATACTCTGACATGTACGGCTTCTTGTAGGTGTTCGCTCATCCTCCGAAGCCGTGCAACAGCGCAACGGTGGCGGTCCCTCTCGGAGGCGGAGGGGGATCCCCCCGTCCGTGCTGCTCGAAGATCTTCTTGCGATAAGATTTCGCGCGAAGTCGCTTGTTCCAGTTGCTATCGCTCGCTGGTCCCGGCACCGCCCGGTGCTGGCTCCCTCCTTGGTGTCCTGCCATGTCTCTGCTGTCGTAGTTCGTCCGCCCCATCACCTCTGCCCTCTGCTGGCTGCGCCGGAGGGAGCACTCCTGTCTAGCCGCCCCGGGTTGTCGTGGGCTAACCTGGTCTCGGTGATGCGCGTCAGTGTGTGCATCGGTCGTCCTGCCATTCTTCTCGCATTCCTGGTGGTTGTCGGCGTGGTGCGCCTCGGGGCCAGTCGCTGGGTTCTGGAGAAGGTGGAGGGCAGCACGAAGCGCGTCTCTCTCGGCCCCACCCAAAGCGGGCAGGGCCCCGAAGCTTACAGGCTCGGGGACCGGCACGTGGTACGAGCCCCCGACGCCCGATACCTGTGGTCTTGAGGATGCACTGGGTTGGATGGTCTTCTGGGCGATGGCGATCAGCTCCATGATGTGGTCCGCCCAGGCATAAAAGCCCCATGGTGTCGGTCATTGGCAGACCATCTCTCTTGCCATCCGCAGCGAGTCGTGTGCCCTGAGGTCTCCCAAGTTGATGCGGCACACTGCGGGTGCCTGGGCCGCCACCCAGCCACCATGCGCCTCGGCCGCCACCCAGCCACCATGCGCCTGGGTGGCACGGGTGGCCGCCATGGTGGAGACGATGTTGACGATTTGGTACAAGCCGCCTGGTCCCACGACGCCGGCATGCGAGCTTCCAGCCGCTGTGAGGTGGCGGTCGTTGACCAGCTCGATGAGGCTCGGAGAAGTTGGTTGGTCGTCGGCCATCAATGCAGTAGCCTGGGAAGGAGGAATCTAGGAAAAGACCTTCACACGCCCCCTACTTGGCGCGCCAAATGTCGGATTTCGGGCTCCGCAAAACCCTAAGGATTCAAACACTGGGGTGTGTACAAAGATCTCTCCCTACTCGACCTTACCTAGCCCGATACTCGATGGAAATGGCAAAGAACTCACTTGATGGTGAGGGGAACACATAACACAACAGTTTACCCAGGTTCGGGCCGCTGCGAAGCCTAAAACCCTACTCCTGCTTTTGGTGGATTGCCTCTCGTGGAGCTGGTGGAAGAACTAGTACAGTGCTCTCGAGCCTCCGGAGGCCAAGTTGCTAAGTGTCTTGCCTACCATTGGAATGAACTCTCCTTGGTCTGAATCTGGTCAAAATGAACCTCCTTCCTCAGATATCCTACTCTCTCTATTTATAGAGGAGGCCCGGGTCCTCTTCCCTCATAGCTTCGGCGGGAAGGGATCCCACAATGGCCAGCTTTGGTGGGGGACAAGGGAACATGCTTCCCCTGTCAAAAGTGGTATTCGCCTGCAAAGTAGCTGCCATCGCCGCAGAGGTGGGCGCAGGGATGATGCTCGTCCTGCTGGCGGGCGGCCGTGGTCTTGTTGCATCAGAATGGAAACCTTTAGAAGATGCCTTTGGAGCCGCGCTACGCTCCCACCCCCTTTGTAGTAAAGGGGAAACAGTCCCGTCCTGCCATCTTCTGCTCGCCTGTCCTTCCCTGGCGTCACCCTTGACTCCTAAGGCCCGGCCTTGCCTCGAAATATCCGCCGCTCTGGAGGGGTCCTGAGGAGGCCCCCTGCGGGTATTGATGTCTATCTTCTTCGCGAGGCTTAGCCCCTCGCGAGGGCCTTGTCCCGGGAGGTGTCGTTCCAATCGATCTTGTGTTGATGAAGTGGGCCCGCCCTAGGCCGCAAAAAGGCAGGTCTAGGTACCCCCATGCCCAGAACACCGACAGTTTCCTTTCGAATTGCACCTATCCCGTGCTCCATGACTTGAGCGTGGTCGAATGGGGTAGTATTACGGGTTGTGGATCAGTGAATGTTCGGATTGCAGGCTTCGGTGAGCATCCTCCTTGTCGAGTCCTACATCATAAAGATCGTACTTCCCCTTGTAGACCCTGTGCTCCATAGACGGTGACATATCATGTGCTTGATAATGAGGACATGACAACTGTCGTGGGAATGATCGTGACAATAATACCAGGGGTACAAATGAGGGGCGGAACCTAGCTAAGGCGTAGTGGATACACTGAGATGTACGAGTTTGGGCCCCACTCGGGAGTGGTAACAACCCTACGTCTCGAGCCCTAAGGCTGATGTTTGCTTATAGGGTGTGTGATAATAGAGGATGCTGAACCCTATGTCAGGAGCCTGGAAGTGGCTTATGTAGAGTGTGCACGACCAACCGAGCCTCATTCTTAGGACGAGTTCATGCTAATAACTACGGAAGTTACTAGTAACGACAGCTCTAACTCCAGCGTTAATGGTAACGCACCTCTTCATTGCACTTCATGTGATAGTTTAAGCCTCTAGCTATTGTAGTATCCTCATTGCTTATGCCTTGCTGTAGTCTGAGTGTCGGGGCACATCCAACTGACATGAGATGATCCGAGTGACCTTGTGCAAACCGAGTGAGGAGATGCTTGCCCGAGTGGGGTCACGACTGCAACGGTGGCTTTGGAGACACCGATGCCCATGTGGGGTCCTTGGTAGGCCTAGGGATGCAGGCCTGTAGAATTACCCCTAATGTACAACCCCGCCAATAGCCCCTGAATCAGTAGTGGTTTTACTGGCCGAGTGGATGACACTCTTTGGTGTCCTCGGTGTCTCAGGGACACCGAGGTTGTAGCTTGGGGCTACATCACTTAGTCTCTCAATAAACCACTGCGTATTCAAGAGCAAAAGATTCCGAGTGTTGGATCATGTCGGCATGCTTACAATCGGTAATAATTGAATACCTTTCAGGAAGATAGATTCAATGATTTGGATGATCACGAGCTCGGAGCTCCAAACAACCAATCGACGAGATATGACGGATCCCACTCGCGCTACGGTACACACAATCTGGTCACCTTATTGTGTTGTCCGAATGCTTAGGGTGTCGGGGAGATAACTCCGGGGTAGGCTCATCAAGCCTGCTTCTTCATTTCCAGCCCAAAGGACATGAACGTATACAGATTCCCAAGGCCCAAGTCTTCCGGCCGGCTAGGCAGCGCCTACCGGCCAGAGGATGAAGCGTCCATTCCTCTGGCCGGCCAGGCAACCCCCGCCGGCTAGAGTCGAGGCGGCTACCTCTCCTGAGCCGGCCTCGTCCCGGCAGCCCGCCTCGGAAGGAGGCGGCCGCGCCCAAGCCGGCTAGCCAAGCAGGCTAGCCGGCCAAAGATCACAAGTCACATTAGATCATAGGTCAGGATGAGACCTTACAATTAAAGGTAGCTATGCGTCAGCAAAAGGTACTGGATCGGGGCGCCCGACAGGTACGAGCGTCGGCGGCCACGCCGCTGACCTACCCCGGCTCTGATCCATCACCTATCATAGTGTCGGACCGTCAGACTCCCACTCCATTACTGCACTCGGCATGGGGAACAGTGGAGGCAGCCATACTACCTGCCCTTGACGAATCTCGCGGGGCGACACTTGACGTACTTCGCGTGCTCGGCGTCATCCTTACGCGAGAGCCTCATTGGCCAGTCGGCGGGTCCCACTGCCAATCGAGACCATGCAGCCGGCGGGTCCCTCAAGCGACAAGACAAGACTCTAGTGGGTCCCTGGCCAGCCGGGTCCCACACTTGTACCCTTTATCCATATTGTAGGCCGGCGGGTTCGTCTATAAGACCCCCCGGTCGCCCTCCATGCAAGGGGGCTGATCATTCCACAACCGAACAACACTATACGCTCACAAACCACACAGAGAGGCAGAGACGAGCCGGCTGCTCCCCTCTTCCTCCTCCCAAGACAGATCCTGGAGCAACCTTGTACTCTGTTCATACACATCGAACACTCCGGCAGGATTAGGGGTATTATCTCTACGGAGAGCTCTGAACCTGGGTACATCGTGCGTCCCATGCGTGTACCAACCTCGTTCCCAGCGTCCACCTTTGTCCCTTCGGTTCTCTCCGACTTTAGGCTACCTATGGCATATGTTGTGAGTATTCACCGACATTTGGCGCCCATCGTGGGGGCGATCGCGGCATCGGCGGGCTTTACGCGCTGGGCGGGACCCCGCACCTACACCACCGGATGCATCGCGTCCGGATGAGTTTGCATGCCCGTGGAGCCCGCTTTCGACGAGGCAACACCCATGATGATTGACGTCCCCGTCCGCCATGCGGATTCGAACGAAGATTCCGATGACGAGGCGCTCCCTAGCGTCGTCGTCGCTGCTATGGAGAACCTCAGCGTTCTCTTCAGCGACCTACGTCTCAACGACGGTCTGCGCTACTTCGGCGAGGACTTCGACGTTGAGGCGCTCTGCGCTAGCTTCAGCAGGCTCTCTATCGCTGAGATGCCTGCCCACGACGTATATCCCAGCAACGTCCTCATCTTTGACGGCCCACCGCCATCGGTGGGGTTCTTCACCCCATACCACGTTGCTGCTGTCTCCAACACCGTGGAAGTGATGGTTATCGACGCCGGCACCAGCACAGCTCCCGGCAAGGCCTGAGCAGGCGCTGGCGAGCCCGCCGCTGCCACCGCCGATACTCTTCGAGACGCCATCGCCGGCCTGAAGACACCCGTCACTGCTTCCGCCAACCCTGCTGATGCTCGGGCCTCGCTGGAGGAGGCTCGCAAGCGTATCCTGGAGGAAGGCATTGCCGTAGCTTCAGCAAAACGTCGGATGGAGGCCACGCAGCGCGAGTATAACTCCGCATACGACCTTACTCCGATTTCCGAGGCCCCTAGCCGGCTTGGATCGGTCCGCAGCCGCGGCCGGTTCATCGCCGAAGTCCTAGGTGGCGATCTGCCCACCTACAAGACCCCTGCAGCCAACATGCGAGTGGCTCAGGCAGCCATGGAGGAGATGGCGAACCTGGAAGGCGATGAGTGCGCTTTCCAGGAGAAGCGGGTCAAGGACCTCCTTGACGCTGCATACCAGCAACACGCTCGATGCGACCCCAGTCAGGCTCAGTCGAAGTCCCCGGGACCCAACCCCGGGGCACGCCGCAACTCTAGCAGTCAACATGATGCGGAAGGATCTTCCTCGCATCGCACTTCCGGCCGGAGGGGCGAGGGAAGCCAAGACCGGTGCTATCAGCGCCAGAGCAAGCACACTTCGGGCTTGCGTCGTGGAGGCGACGAGGGCGATTCGGAGTGTGAGATTCTCCCCCCCGAAGAACTCACGTCTCTGGTTCGCGAGGCGCCTCCCCTCTCGCCACTAGGGATGGCGCTCACGCCACCCAGGATGATCGGGACACTCGCCGACGTCTCATCGTCCTGGCCTAGTCAGCCCTCCTAGAGGAAGATGGTCCCGTCGGTCCGGCCTGCTTCGGCCCCCGGATCCGAGGGGAGCCATTCCCCCGAGGCTTCACCCTGCCTCGGGACACGCCAAAATACAATGGCACGGCCAAGCCAGAGGACTGGCTGGTTGACTACACCACGGCCGTCGGCATTGCCAAGGGCAACAAGCGCGTAGCAGTCCGCTACGTGCCACTCATGTTGACCGACTCGGCCCGGACTTGGCTTAACAGCCTCCCGGCCGACAGTGTCAACTCCTGGGTGGACTTCAAGGAGGCGTTCGTCCGCAACTTCACTCGGACCTACAAACGCCCTGGCCGGCCCCGCGAGCTGGCCATGTGCATCGAGAAGGCCGATGAACCCCTTCGCGACTACGTCACCCGGTGGACTACGCTCCGTAATTCCTGCGAGGGGGTGCATGAGGTACAAGCCATCCAGTACTTCATCTACGGTTGCCGGGATGACACCCTCCTCAAGCACAAGCTCATGTGCTCCGAGCCCACCTCTCTGAAGGTGCTCATGGCCAAGGCAGACAAATACACCACGGCCGACTCAGCAATGCACGTCAAGGTGACCGCCTCGGACAAGGTTGTACCTACGCCGGCTACTCCCAAGCCGGCTGGGGACAACCGAGGCGGCCAGAACAACTACAAGCGCAAGGCGGATCAGATGGATCCCCGCTCCAACAGAAAGTTGGTGGCCAGCGTGGAGGGCGAAACATCGGCTCCTGAAGCCGGCCCTCCACGAAAGCGTCCCAACAGAAGCAACACCAACTGGCTGCCCAAGCAGTCCTTCGAGCAGCTCCTCGACGCCCCTGCAATATACATTCTGGGGCGCAGCCGTCTTCCCACACCCTTCGATAGTGCAACTTTGCACGCCGGTTGTCGCAAGGGGATGGCCTGCCGGCTCCTCCAGGTGCGCAGGAGGCCCCTCGTGCACCGGCTCCCAACCACGCTCCGGCTCCGCCGCCGCCGCCTCGCGACGACGACCACCGCGAAGACGACTACCCTCATCAAGACGGAGCGTTCGTCGTCTTCACCAGTGAAGGCGACGACAAGCACAGCCTGCGCTAGAGGCGGCGTGAGGTAAACGCCACTGTCCCCCCGGTTCCCCAGTACATGCATTGGTCCGACAAACCAATCACATGGAGCCGGGTGGACCATCCTGCGGTGATGCCCAACCCGGGATCATACGCACTCGTCCTCGACCCCACCTTCGCCTCCAAGAGGCTCACCTGTCGATTATCCCGGGTGTTGGTCGACGGCGGCAGCAGCATCAACATCCTCTACCTCGATACTCTCCTCAAGCTTGGACTCAAGGAGATGGATGTCCTACCGACCAGTACTGTCTTCCATGGCATCGTGCCTGGGCAGTCCTGCTCGCCCATCGGCAAGATCCAGCTGGACGTCCTCTTGGGCGACAAAGCCCACTTCTGCCGAGAGTCCATATGGTTCGAGGTAGTGGATCTCAGTAGCCCGTATCACGCGCTGCTGGGAAGATCGGCTCTGGCCAAATTTATGGCTATTCCGCATTACGCCTACTTGAAGATAAGGATGCCGGGTCCCAAGGGCATCATCACTGTTGTTGGCGACTACAAGAAGTCACTCGAGTGTGCCCAAGATAGCAGCCGCCTTGTCGACGCCTTGGTGATTGCCGAGGAGAAGCGGTAGATCGACCGGCTCGTGGCGCAGGCTACTGAGCAGCCGGCGATTCCTTCTCCTCCGTCCCAATCGGCCGGCGAGGGCTCTTTCAAGCCGGCTAAAGAGACCAAGCAGGTCCCACTCGACCCTGCCAACCCAAAGCAGTGCATCACCATCGGGGTTGGCCTCAGCCCCAAATAGGAAGGCGAGCTCGTCGACTTCCTCCGTGATAATCGGGACATCTTTGCATGGTCCCCCAAGGACATGTCGGTGTTCCGAGGAAGTACGCCGAGCAGAAACTTCACGTGCGACCGAATGCAAAGTCGGTGAAACAACCCTTGCGCCGCTTCGCCGAGGGGAAGCGACGCACGATCGGAGAAGACATCACCCGACTCCTTGCAGCCGGCTTCATCATGGAGGTTTTCCACCCGGACTGGCTCGCTAATCCAGTGCTGGTGCTGAAGAACAACAACACATGGCGAATGTGTATTGACTACACTAGCCTGAATAAGGCCTGTCCGAAAGACCCTTTCGCGTTGCCTAGGATAGATCAAGTGATCGACTCCACTGCAGGCTGCAAACTGCTATCATTTCTAGAAGCTTATTCAGGCTACCATCAAATCAAGCTGGATCCAGCTGATCGCCTAAAGACCTCCTTCATCACGCCCTTCGGGGCCTACTGCTACACCACCATGACGTTCGGTCTGAAGAACGCAGGTGCGACGTTCCAACGCTGCATGCAGCATTGCCTACTGCCATAGATAGGCAGAAACATCCACGTCTATGTGGATGACATTGTTGTCAAGACGAAGCAGCACTTCAGCCTCCTCGACGACTTGCGGGAGACGTTCGCCAATCTACGCGAGTACAAGATCCGGCTCAACCCGGAGAAGTGCTTCTTTGGGGTTCCAGGCGGCAAACTCTTGGGGTTCTTCGTGTCCGCCCGCGGTATCGAAGCGAACCCCGAGAAGATCGGCACCATCGAGCGGATGGTGCGGCCGGCTCGAATCCTCGATGTCCAGAAGTTCGCCGCCTGCTTGGCGTCCCTTAACCGGTTCGTCAGCCGGCTTGGAGAGAAGGCCCTTCCACTCTACCAACTCATGAAGAAGACAATGAAGTTCGAGTGGAACGACCAGGCGGACGAAGCCTTCCGCGACCTCAAGCGGGTAATCTCGAGCGTGCCAATCTTGGCAGCGCCGTCTGAAAGGGAACCCATACTCATATACATTGCGGCGACTACTCGCGTGGTTAGCGTAGTGTTGGTAGTTCAGCGTAAAGAGGAGGGCAAGGCACTGCCAGTGCTGCGCCCCGTCTATTACCTTAGCGAGGTCTTGTCCGCCTCTAACCAGAACTATCCACATTATCAAAAAATGTGTTATGGTGTTTACCTTGCTGCAAATAAGTTGAAGCAATACTTCCAAGAGCATGCCATCACCGTGGTAAGCACCGCTCCACTTTCAGAGATCATGGGCAACCGTGATGCCACGGGCAGGATTGCCAAATGGTCCATCGCTATGGCGGATCACGATATCCGGTACGAGACCCGTACAACCATCAAATCTCAGGTGGTGGACGACTTCTTAGTTGACTGGGCCGAGACCCAGTTTGAGCCACCGCCTCCGGACTCCGCGCTTTGGCGGATGCACTTCGACGGCTCGAAGATGCGGGCAGGACTGGGAGCCGGCATCGTCTTGATGTCTCCGAAAGGGGACCAGGTCAAGTATGCTCTCCAGATCCATTTCACCGCCTCCAACAACGTTGCCGAGTATGAAGCACTTGCTCACGGCCTCCGGCTTGCCAAGGAGATTGGCATCCGGCGGCTGATATGCTTCAGCGATTCAGACTTGGTGGTACAGCAGGTCTTTGGCGAATGGGATGCCAGGGGCGCCAACATGGCAAGCTACCACTTCCTCATTCAGCAGGTAAGCGGCCCCTTGGAGGGCTGTGAGTTTCACCACGTTCCCAGGGCAGAAAATGAGGCGGCCGAGACATTGGCGAAGATCGGCTCCACGAGATAGGCCATTCCAGCCGGCGTCTCCCTCAAGCAACTCCATAAGTCGTCTATCAAGCCGTCTCCCGAGTCGGCATCGATCTTTGTGCCGGCTGACTCTACGGTCCAAGCGTCGTCGGCTCCATCAGCTACGCCGGCTGCGGTCCCCACGCCGGCTACGCTGACTACGCCGACTCCAATAGCAGCACCGACTACAGTTCCTATGCCGACTCTATTTGCCCCGTCGACTCCAATGGCGGCACCGGCTACGACAACAACCCCGGATCTGCCTGGACTCGAATCCTGTTGTCTCGACACCCAGTGGGTGGACGTCATGGAGGTAGACGGCGAGCCGGCTTCCGCGACAGCACCAGAGACACCTTGTCTCGAGCCCACAACCGTGGCTCCATCAAGCTCGGGGGCTGCAGAAGCCCCCAACAGTCAAGACGAGGCGGATGCGACCCTTGTGTCGGCTCCATCATGGGCTCAAACTATTCTGGCCTTCCTTATTCGCGGCGAAGTTCCTCAGAACGAGGCGGAGGCGAGACAGATCCAGCGCAGGTCTGCCGCCTACGCCATCATCAATCGCGAACTGGTACGGCGCAGCGTGACCGGCGTGTTCCAACGCTGCCTCGAATCAGAAAAGGGACAGGATATCCTCAGAGACATTGACCAGGGGGAGAGTGGGCATCACGCCGCCTCCAGAACCCTGGTGGCCAAGGCATTCCGCCATGGATTCTACTGGCCCACGGCTCTCGAGGAGGCCGTGGATCTGGTCGACAGGTGCGAAGGCTGCCAATTGTTCAGCGCGAAGAGCCATATGCTGCCTTCGTCCCTCAAAACCATCCCTCTGTCATGACCATTCGCCGTCTAGGGACTGGACATGGTAGGGCCCTTCAAGACGGCTCGCAGTGGGATGACGCATCTCTTGGTGGCCGTCGACAAGTTCACCAACTGGATCGAAGCCAGACCTATCAAGAAGCTTGATGGCCCCACCGCTATCAGATTCATCACAAACATATGTGTTCGATATGGCGTTCCCCACAGCATCATCACCGACAACGACACCAATTTCGCCAAGGGCGCTCTAGCGCTCTACTGTTCCAAGGCAGGCATCCGGCTCGATTTGGCATCAGTGGCGCACCCTTAGTCGAACGGCCAAGCAGAGAGGACCAACGACCTAATTCTGGCCGGCATCAAGCCAAGACTGGTGGCACCACTGGTTAGATCAGCCGGCTGCTGGATTGAAGAACTACCGGCTATGCTATGGAGCCTCCGCACCACGCCCAAGCGGTCGACCGGCTTCACTCCATTCTTTCGGGTATACGGGTCAAAGGCTATTATTCCCACGGATATCGAGTTCGACTCACGTCGGGTCACCCTGTACACAGAAACGGAGGCGAAGGAGGCAAGATAAGACGGTGTGGATCTCGTCGAAGAAGCAAGGGATTTGGCTTTGAGCCGGACGACCATCTATCAACAGAAGCTGAGATACTACCATAGCAAAAAGATCAAGCCTCTCTCTTTCAGGGAGGGAGACTTGGTCCTCAGAAGAATCCAGCACACTACCGGCCAGCACAAACTCTCATCCCCATGGGAGGGACCCTTCATCATCAGTAGGGCGTTGCACAACAACGCTTACTACTTGATCAATGCCCAAAAGCCAAGGAAGCGCAAGAGGGACGACTCCGGCCAAGAAACGGAACGTCCATGGAACGCAGCGTTGCTTCGCCCGTTCTAGTGCTAAAAGGCAAGAATCAAGCAAGGGAAAGAGCATGCACATGTATCTTTCTCCCTTTTCAGCGAGCAACAACAAATGCAATAAAAAGAGCATGCTTCATGTTTCTTTTTATTGAGAGTTTTCACTCAGTGTACGCCCCCTGACTGGCTTCAATAAGCTCGGGGGCTACACTGCGTACACCTCTTGCTGGCTTTATCAAGCTCGGAGGCTATGCAGCGCACGCCCCTTGCTGGCTTAAACAAGCTCGGGGGCTCGCTAGCCGCTCGGACGCCTTCCCTATTGTAAAAGAACACATAGTGTAGCCGGCTGATCCCCGATCACCTCGTACGAGCCTGCGGGCTGGCTCCGGCCGCCTGGTTTGCGAGCTGATGCCAGGTCAGGTCGGATACATGCAAAGTTCGGCTACAAAGGGTCGTTGGCTCGGGCTGGCTCGATCATATATACGATCTCATTCAAGCTGGCCTCTGTTGGTTTATGTCTTGTTCTTTAAGTCTTGATGGCTTCGAAAAAGGAGTCAACCAGGAATCAAAAGACAAGAATATAAGACAACACGCTTGGCAATACGAATATAATGCTGAATATATACATTCAAAAAAGCATTGGCCCATGTCCCACGTTCATTACATCCCTCCGGGGGTAGAACAAAACACACAGGACACCGGCTACGGGGCTGCGGCCTCATCGGTCGCCCCGGCCGCTGCTCCTGATGTGGTAGCATCACCATCTCCGGCTGCTCCCGAGGCGGTTGCACCGTCTCCTTCGCGAGGGCTCCCGGCTCCGTCCGCACCGGAGTCGGCGTACGCCGCACCGCTGGAGGCGGTAGCAGATTCCATAGCTTCGGCCGCCTCGTCGGAGCTACCGGCAGGGTCGTAGGGCTGAAGGCCGTGCAGATCTTCAGCTCTCACACCGCCATCTTCACCCTGCTCCAAAACGAAGTCGTCCCAGCCTGCGTACTCGGCGATGTCGCTGGCCCTCACACGAAGCGCCTCCTTCATGCCTTGTAGCTCCGCCTTCGAGCCATCACGCTAGGCGGCAAGCTTGCCCAAGTCCAGGTTCCTATACCAGGACTTGGCCAACCGCAGGGCCATGTAAGCCCCAGCCCTCGCGGCAGAGGCCCGCCAGGCATCCATGCGTTCTCCGCCTGCTGCAAGCCAACGGGCGAGCCGGCTCCACGCCTTCCGGCCACAAGGCCGCCACCACCAACGAGCCTGCGATCTGGAGCTGAGCCACAGACTCGCCCAGGGCGCACAGGCGGGACGAAGGCCCACCCCGATCTCCTCCACGCTCTAGCCGGAGGTAGTGTCTACCTCCTGCCCGGCCGCGCGGCGCTCCTCGCGGCTCACCTCGACGGCGGTGTCGGCCGCGAACTGGGTCTCGGGAAATAGACCTGGAATGGCAGCAACCAGGACGTAAGAACATAGTAAAAAGAGGAGATGGCCAAGAAGACCAAAAACAGGACAAGGAAGAAAGACTCACGATGGAAGGCGCCATCGGTCTCATGGGAGCTCTTGAGGACCTCGCGCTCCCGCACCTTACTCGCATGAGTAAGGCGGGCAACCTCCTCCTGGAGAGTCATCGCAGACTCCAAGGCCTTGGCTAGCTGCGTTTTCTTCTGGACAAGGGCCTCCTCCTTCTCCCTCAAGGCGACGTCCTTGAGGTCCATCTCCTTGAGATGAAGCGACGCGAGGCGATCCACGTCGGTGGAGTAGGAGGTCTCCTTCTCCTGCAGCATAGCGCGCAGTTGCTCTAGCTCGGCCCGTCTGGCCGCCTCGAGCTCCTTCTTCTCCATTTGAGCTGGTCCTGGAGCTGGTTGCCGGCGTTACATAGGGCGTCCCGCTCCGTGGCAGCTTCGCCCAGCCGGACTTTGAGCTCGGCGATCAGGCCATCAGCTCCCAGGTGCTGGGTCTGCAGCTCGTTATAAGCCTATGTCTAAGCGTCATAAAGCTCCTGCCAAAAAGCAAAAAGAAACATGATTAAGATTCGGCCTAGTTAAGACTTAACGAGCTCGATTCTCGGGGGCTACACCAAGTAGGTGTGCTAGCGCGCCCCCACTCAAGAAACAATACAGGGAAAAGGACCTCCAAGAGATTCGGACCGGTCGATGATCGAACGACCCGATTCTCGGGGGCTACACCCAATGGGTGCGCTGTCGCGCTCCCACTATCGCAAAAAGAATAAAAAAGTTCAAAAAGCCAAAGAGGAAACACCTACCTGGGTGCGGGCCTCCAGGTGCTCCATGTCGCCGCACACCACGCGGGCCGACTGCTCCACCTTGGACCCGCTGCTAGTAAACATCGTCACCAGCTCCGGGATGCCGGAAAGCGCGGTGCCGGCGGGCAGTCGCAGGCGGGCCAGATTTGCCGCCCGCCATGTCTTCATGGGCCGGCTCCCAGCCCGGCCCCCAACTCCTAGCGCAACAGGGCCATGCTGGGGAATGACGATGGCACCGGCTCCTGGTGCCGGCTCGGGGACCGGCTTTGGTGCCATCCCGGCTGACGCTACCTCCTCCGCGGGAGGCGGATGGGCCACATCCGCCACATCCATGGTCGCCCCTGGGGCATCAGGGGCCGTGTCCGGCGCAACTAGGTCCAGCTCCGGTGCGTAGGGTGCCGCCTCGGCCCTGGGGGAGTCAGGGACCGTTTCCAGGTCCACTTGCGCTGAGGCTTCCGGCCCTGAAGGCTGGGCCCCCTCGGCCCTTGGGGCCGGCCTTGAGGCGGCCTCGCTAGCTGGCTCCTCCGCACGAGCATGTGTGGAGGGGTCATGTCTAGCCTTCGCACGCTTCTCCACCGGCCTCTCGACCGGGCTGGGGCGAGGATGGCCCACGGCGTCCTTCCCCATAGCCGTGTCCCATCGGCGAATGGACTACGTCTCAAGCTCCCTTTGGGAAGCATCGGCTGCTGCCCAGCCAGCCTGCTCGGCTGCGGAGGCGGTGTCTTCATCCACATCCTCCGCCTCCCTGTCAAGCAAAACTACTAAGGAACAAAGCTCCTCGCAAGATAAACGAAGAAAAGGAGGAGGAAATCTTACCCCGCTACCACAGGGACCAGCCTCCGGCCAGCACCGCGGCGTCTCTTCGTGCCACCTGCTCGCTGTCCGGCTGGAGGACCCAGCGCCGGCCGCTTGGGAGCCGGTCGAGAAGCTGTGGAACCCTTGCCCTTCTTTCAAGCTGCCTCGTCAGCAGCGGTCGCTCCGCCCCTTTGGCGCCTGCCGCGCGTCAGTGGCGGACTGGTGACCTCTTCCACCCCATCAGAGTCCTCCTCGAAGGCTGCACCAGAAATGAATGAGGGAATCTCGTCGACATCTGTCCAGTCTGCAACGGAAGGCCGTGCATACTCACCAGACGACTCTGTCCCTTCCGATTCCAGGGGATTCTCCGAGCCGGCGGAGGAATCCGAGCGGGATTCAATCATGCCCTCGTCCTCTATCTCCGAGGCGTCGGACACATCCACGTCAGGAGCGGGCGGACGGAGGGACCCCTGCAGATTCTCGAACAGCTGCGGAAAGGGATTCAATCGTCGGCTCAGCAACACGACCGGCTTCAAGGCAAACAAAAAGAATAAAGAAGCCACCTACCATCGGAGGTGGATGGGCCCTGTTGAAGGGGGACATCCCCCACGTCCATTCCCCGCTCTCATCCATGCGGGCGATGGAGATCAGGTTCGCCCTTCGCGCTACAGCACCGGGGGTGAACCTCTTGGTGGATAGCCGGCATGGATCATGCCGGCCGCTCATTTGGCAGACCAGATGCGACCGTCTCTGCAAGGACAGGATCTGGTGGGCCACCATGGTGGTGAGAAGGTCGCGGCCAAGGAGGCCGCTCTTCTCCAAAATGCCGTGGTGGGCATAGATCAGCGCCACCTTGGGAAATCGGCTTGGGGGTCTTCGCATCCCAATTCCGCCTCGAGGCAGAGCGATGTCGAACGGGGGCATGTTGAGGGCATCCTGGGCCGGGTCGGCGCTCTTCACATAGAAGAAACCCTTCTGCCAATGCTTGATGGATTCTTGCAGAGGCATCTGGGGGAAGCCCGACTTCGACCGGTGGTGCACCAACGCGGCCCCGCACGTCGTCATCGGGCGCGGAGCGTGGAGCTTCTCCATGGTGATAGACTGCTGCTTGAAGAAAAAGAGGCTGCAGCATAGGTCGACGCGGGGCTCGATCCCCACGAAGCCCTCGCAGAAGACCACGAAGGCCGACAGCTGCAGAATGGCGTTCGGCGCCAAGTGATGCAGCTGCAGGCCAAAGAAGTGGAGCCATTCGGTGAAGAAAGCGCTGGCCGGGAGCCCGAAGCCCCGGTAGAAATGCTCGATGAAGACCAAGACCTCTCCCGCGGCGGGTGCGGGAGCAGCCTCGGCACCAAGGAGTCGCACCAACACTTGGGAGGCCCGGGGCAGTAGTCGGTGGTGACGGAGCGCTTTGATGTGCCCCTCGCCGACGTCACTACCCAGCCAGGCTCCCTGCGAGGACGCCTTCTGCGCCGAGGGCCTCTTCGAGGAAGAACCACCGGCCATGGCTGCGGATGACGGGAACCCGAAGGGGTTGGCGAGTTGGCGACTTCGCGGCGACGAAGACGAAGAAGACGAAGGATGCGAGCTCTTTCTCTCTGGGCGCAGGGAGGAAGAGAGCACGAATGCGGAGCAAGGAGGGGGCGAATGGCCTTCTCGGAACCCTCGCTTCCCATTTAAACCCCCATGAAGCGTCGTGGGGAGGGGATCCGGTGCACGTTGGACCCCCCATTAACCCCGTGTATTACGGGCGGTAACGCTTCCCTAAGCCCAAACGTCGCGGAGTAAATCCGCAGAGGATCTCCCGCGCGGAGGTCAAGGGGGCGTCGTGGTGGGACCCAGGGCCCAGACCCGGTCCCATGATCAGTAATCACCATCTTTACGCCAGGCGGGGCCTGGCACGTGGCGTTCTCCGAGCAAATTGCGACGAGGCCGAGGCGTCGCTTCGAAGCCAATCGGTATCGAAGTCGGCGCCCTTCGTCACGAGTGGCGGTGAAAAATATCAAGACAAATCGACAAGCCGGTGAGGCCGCCCGCCCGCAGACGGCAGGCCTCGCCAACTTCGGGGACTAATGTCGGGGGGATAACCCCGGGGTAGGCTCATCAAGCCTCCTTTTTCATTTCCAGCCCAAAGGACATGAACGTATACAAATTCCCAAGGCCCAAGTTTTCCGGTCGGCTAGGCAGCGCCTACCGGCTAGAGGACGAGGCAGCCATTCCTGTGGCGAGCCAGGCAACCCCCGCCGGCTAGAGACGAGGCGGCTACCTCTCGTGAGCCGGTCTGGTCCCGCCAGCCCGGCTTGGAAGTAGCTGGCCACGCCCAAGCCGGCTAGCCAAGCAGGCTAGCCGGCCAAAGATCACAAGTCACATCAGATCGTAGGTCAGGATAAAACCTTACGATTAAAGGTAGCTACGCGTCAGCAAAAGGTACTGGATCGGGGCGCCTGGCAGGTATAGCGTCAGCGGCCACGTCGCTGACCTACCCCGGCTCTGATCCATCACCTAGCATTGTGTCGGACCATCACACTCCCACTCCATTATTGCACTCTGCGTGGGGAACAATGGAGGCGGCTGTACTACCTGCCCATGACGAATCTCGCGGGGCGATGCTTGACGTACAACGCGTGCTCGACGTCAACCTTACGCGAGAGCCTCATTGGCCAGCCGGCGGGTCCCACTGCCAATGAAGACCATGCAGCCGACGGGTCCCTCAAGCGACAAGAAAAGACTGTAGTGGGCCCCTGGCCATCCGGCGAGGCTGCCAGCCGGGTCCCACACTTGTACCCTTTATCCATATTGTACGCCGGCGGGTTCGTCTATAAAACCCCCCGGTCGCCCTCCATGCAAGGGGGCCGATCATTCCACAACGGAACAGCAGTATACGCTCACCAACCACAGAGAGAGGAAGAGACGAGCCGGCTGCTCCCCTCTTCCTCCTCCCAACACAGCTCCACGAGCAACCCTGTACTCTGTTCATACACATCAAACACTCCGGCAGGATTAGGGGTATTATCTCTATGGAGAGCCCTGAACCTGGGTACATCGTGCGTCCCATGCGTGTACCAACCTCGTTCCCAGCGTCCACCTTTGTCCCTTCGGTTCTCACCGACTTTAGCCTACCTATGGCATATGTTGTGAGTATTCACCGACATAGGGTCCCAGGGAACAACGAGTGGGGGCTATTCGGCTCACCTCGTTACGCGACATGGATACGAAATACATTCGGGTTATGAGGGAGACATCTTCTCCGCATATTTTGAATTGAAGGAGCGCGCAGGGGTAGCGGAAACATCGGCAACGTCGGTAGTGGAGAGACGCCTCGATTCCCATGCGTGAGAAGTTATTGTCGTGCTACATGTGCGCTATCATAGGGATCCTGCGGAACTTCCTCATGCTCGCGAAGTACTCGATGGGGTATCTCACCGTGCGTATAAATGGGACAAGGTAGCGGAGGGAGAGAATCACTCCACAAGATCTGAGCCGTTTCCATCCCTTACCGCGAACCTTGCCATTGAGGCCGAAATCTCTTCTCCGCCTCTGACGTTCTCCCGCCTCGCCCACACCGCCATGCGACATGGTGAAGGGAGCGACAGCAAAGGCCGAGCATGCCGAGAATGGCTCGTGCGGGTCTTCCTTGAGTGCCGGGGTGCTCCCACTAGGCTGGATTCAGGGCGACTCGCTGTCGTCCCAAGTCTCCAAGGGGCGCGTGCAGGAGATGTAGAGTGAGGGCCTAGTGGGTCCAAGGAGCTGGCGGCTGCCGGACGAGGGCGAGCTGGAGCCCACGCCAAGAGGTGACGAGTGAGTGATCCTTGTCACCCATGTGGAAAGAGGTTTTTCTATGCCCCCGCATTTGTTCTTTCGTGTGTTCCTTGATTTTTTCAGCGCACAGCTCCATCATCTTCTCCCAATGTTGTCTCATACTTAGCAGCTTTTGTGTCCTGGTCTTCCTCGAGTGCTATTCGCATTGGGGATTGTTCAAGCACTTGTTCATCTGCCGAGTGATGACAGCGAAAAAGTCTTCTCAGTTGGAAAAAAACGAATCAAGTGCAACTGTGCAGGGGTTTAGGAATACAGCTCAGGGGCAAAAGTAGTTTCCTCGAAGGAGATCAGGGCGGAGCAGCTAGAAGACAAGATCAAGGCCATAACAGCCGTGTGAGACAACCCCAGGGGTACCAGATTGGTGTCTCCTTTCTCGGTGGAGCAGCCGCTGAATGAGGTAAGCTACCATGCGTTTAGACCGAGAGGATTTCTTTGTCGCTTCTCGTTCCTGTTTGTAATTTCGTTTCCTCCAGTCAACAGGCTTTTACAAGGATGGTCAGCTCCGTTCCATTGGTTGACCGCACGCCTATCAATGTGGCGAGTGATACCGAGCAGTAAGGGGACTTGGAAGGTGATGAAGATGAAGATGACGACAAGGAGACGGAGGATAGTGACGACGAACACGGGGACGAGGCAGAGTCTTCTCCGTCTGATGAAGTCCCGCCTAACGCTCGCTGCAAGGCACTCCATGACCCTGGGGTCTGCACTGGGGGCGCTAGGACTCCAAAGGTGGCGAAGACTACCGTGTCGGCCATGCCGACCCATAATTCCAAACGAGGCTGGAGTGAGCATGAGGTGTCACCATAGAAGGCCGCCAAGTAGCTTGATACGTCTCCGTCGGATCTACTTTTCCGAACTCTTTTGCCCTTGTTTTGGACTCTAATTTGCATGATTTGAATGGAACTAAACCGGACTAACGCTGTTTTCAGCAGAATTGCCATGGTGTTGTTTTTGCGCAGAAATAAAAGTTCTCGGAATGACCTGAAAATTTACGAAGAATTTTTGTGGAATTTATGAAAAATACTGGCACAAGAATCAGCGGAGGAAGTGGAGCCGTGATCCCACAATCCCATCAGGCGCGGCCCCCCTGGCCGCGCGTGGCAGGCTTGTGGAGCCCCCGACGCTCCACCGCCTCCAAATCTAGCTCTATTTTAGTCCGTCTCGCCCGGAAAAAAATCAAGGAGAAGAGTTCATCGTGTTTTACAGTACGGAGGCGCCGCCACCTCCTGTTCTTCATCTGGAGGGCAGATCTAGAGTCCGTTCTGGGCTCCGGAGAGGGAAAATCGTTGCCATCGTCATCATCAACCTTCCTTCATCGCCAACTCCATGATGCTCTTCACCGTTCGTGAGTAATCTCATCGTAGGCTTGTTGGACGGTGATGGGTTGGATGAGATCTATCATGTAATCGAGTTAGTTTTGACGGGGATTGATCACTAGTATCCACTATGTTCTGAGACTGATGTTGCTACTACTTTGCCATGCTTAATGCTTGTCACTAGGGCCCGAGTGCCATGAGTTCAAATCTGAACCTATTATGTTGTCGCCAATATATATGTGTTCTTGATCCTATCTTGCAAGTTGTAGTCACCTACTATGTGTTATGACCAGGCAACCCCGGAGTGAAAATAGCCGGAACCACTCCCGGAGATGACCATAGTATGAGGAGTTCATGTATTCACCAAGTGTTAATGCGTTGGTCCGGTTCTTTATTAAAAGGAGAACCTTAATATCCCGTAGTTTCCATTAGGACCCCGCTGCCACGGGAGGGATGGACAATAGATGTCATGCAAGTTCTTTTCCCTAAGCACATATGACTACATACGGAATACATGCCTACATTAGATTGACGAACTGGAGCTAGTTCCTTATCTCTCCGTGTTATAAATGTTGCATGATGAATCACATCCGGCATAATCATCCATCACCGATCCAATGCCTACGAGTCTTTTACTAATGGTCCTTGCTACGTTACTTTGTTGCTACTGCTGTCACTGCTGCTACTGTTACTCTGTTGCTACTCTTGTTACTTTGCTGCTACTGGTTACTGTTGCTATCACCCTACTTTGCTACTGATACTTTACTACAGATACTAAATCTTTCAGGTGTGGTTGAATTGACAACTCAACTGCTAATACTCGAGAATTTCTTTGGCTTCCCCTTGAGTCGAATCAATAAATTTGCATTGAATACTCTACCCTGGAAAACTATTGCGATCCCCTATACTTGTGGGTTATCAAGACTATTTTCTGGCGCCGTTGCCGGGGAGACACAACAATATTCTCTGAGTCACTTGGCATTTATGTCTGCTGGTCACTATGATAAATCTGAGAGATCCAAGAACTAAAGTCTTGCCCTCAACTACGAGGACATGTAAGGAACTGCCATCTAGCTCTGCACTTGATTCACCTTCAGTTATGAGTAAGTTTGCGACATCACCTCCTGCTAGAAATCTTGATATGTCACCTTTGCTTGATGATGCTACTTCTGCTACCCATGATGCTTATGATGATGCTATGCTTGATACTGCTTTACCTGATGATGCTATGCTTGATACTGCTTTGCCTGATGATGCTATGCTTGATACTGCTTTGCCACTAGGTGCATTCCTTGATGCACAATTGCTAGAGTTGCTGCTAGATGTGATGATACTTCTGAGACTGCTGATACTATTGAAGTAGAACCTGCTATTTTTCCTGATATGCCTGAGTGTTGTGTTATGGAGGGAGAGATAGCTGAGGATTTTCTTGCGTGTAAGGATAGCTATGATGTTGAGAATTTACTGCGCAAGTGGAAAGAAAAATCTGTGAACGCTAGGATGAAATACGACCCAAAGTTTGCCACTTCGCCTATCTTTGTGACCGATAAGGATTATGAATTCTGTGTCGACCCTGAGTTAATCACTCTGGTCGAATCTGATCCTTTTCACGATTATGAGTCTGAAACGGTTGTAGCCCATCTTACCAAACTGCACGATATTGTGATAGCCTGGCTTATTACGGATGATAGACTACTCATATCAATAAGGAGTTCCTTCTTTTCCGGAGCCCATTCGAACAAAAATCCAAGGTTAAGCGTGCTTGGCTTGGAGTAGTTCTAGGATGGGTGACCAACTGGGAAGTTGGTCCCGGGTGCGCATGAGTGGGGACAAAGTGCGCAGAAAAGACTAGTATTGATATGTGGGGCCAGTCTAGATCTCGCCAGGAGTAACGACCGCCGGCGAGTGTGTCCGGGGCGTTACAAGTTTGGTATCAGATCCGACCCTCGCGGTTACACGGATGTTTGCGGATAGGTGTGCAGTCATGTTGTTCATGACGTTTGTGACCCGTCGTGGCACACGGCATGGTACATGTACTTGACTGGATGCACAAACGTTTGTACCAAGATGGAACGCTCCTGTGGCCCGACGTCGGTTCCTCTGAGTGGTGGTGTATGTGATAGCCTGGCTTATTAGGGATGATAGACTACTCATATCAATAAGGAATTCCTACTTTTCTGGGAGCCCATTCAAACAGAACTCCCAGGTTAAGCGTGCTCGGCTTGGAGTAGTTCTAGGATGGGTGACCGACCGGAAGTTCATCCCGGGTGCGCATGAGTGAGGAGAAAGTGCACAGAAAAGACTAGTATTGATATGTGGGGCCAGTCTAGATCTCGCCAGGAGTAACGACCGCCGGCGGGTGTGTCCGGGGCGTTACAAATATAGCCACCCTATTCACTAGTGAGGAAAAGATACGCCACTACTATATCCTCAAGTTGTTTCCTTTCTCGCTAAAGGAATATGCTAAGACCTGGTTCACTTCTCTTGCTCCTGGTTTTGTGCATAGCCCCCAGGATATGGTCTACTACTTCTCTGAAAAATATTTCCCTGCCCATAAGAAGCAAGCTGCCTTGCAGGAAATATACAACTTTGCTCAAGCTAAAGAAGAGAGTCTCCCACAAGCTTGGGGGAGGCTCGTCCAGCTACTGAATGCTTTGCCTGATCACCCTCTTGAGAAGAATGAAATACTTGATATCTTCTATAATGGACTTACCGATGCTTCCAGAGACCACCTAGATAGTTGTGCTGGTTGTGTTTTTAGGGAACGAACCATAGAACAAGCTGAGATTCTACTAAATAACATCTTGTGCAATGAGAATGCTTGGAGTATTCGCGAGCCACCTCCTAAGCCAACTCCGAAGAAAAGAGGTATTCTATTCCTCAGTCCTAAAGATATGCAAGAAGCTAAGAAATCTATGCGAGAGAAAGGCATTAAATCTGAAGATGTCAAAAATCTACCACCTATCGAAGAGATCCATGGTCTTGATAACCCGATACAGGTAGTAGAAGTAAATTCTCTGCGTAGGTTTGATGAGAGTGATATTCCTTTTGATCAACCTGCTAGCTTATGCTTGGATGAATTTGGTAACTTTGTTTTTTTTTGACCGACTACTGTAGGGAAAACCCCCCACAACCATTTTCCATTAATCTCATCGATGAAAGCTGTATGTACAAGAGGAGTTGTAGAATGTACAAGGGGGGGAGCAAAGGATTACAAACCTCAAGGAGGCAAAAAGGAAATCCATTTAAGGAGATCATCCCTGAAACTAGCCTTAATTCTATGAGCTAACAGAGAAATGTCATGAATAAATCCAGATCTCCATTTCCTGAACATTGGCTGCTCCTGGTTGAAGACCTTTGCATTTCTGGTAGTCCAGATGTTCCAACAGGCAGTGAAAACCACCTCGGCAAAGAAAGGGTTATGAAAGTCTTTTCTACCGCAAGAGTAGCACTCCACATAGATGACCCCTGCCAAGTGATCTGCAGGTAAATCCAGACCCTGGTGCTGAATAGGCAGTTGAAGAATAAATGATCTCTGTCCTCCTTGACTCGAGCGTGGCATAGAACACAAAGGTTAGAATCAGAGACCTTCCAGTGACGCCTTTCCAGCATGTCCTGAGTGTTCAGCCTGTCCATGATAAGCATCCAGGCAAACATCTTAATCTTCATAGTACATCAGCTTCTCAAGATCCAGTTGAGTAAAGGATTAGGTATAATACTGCTATGAACATGAGCATAGTATGTCTTGGCTGTGTAGATCTTAGCATCCTTGCCCCATACCCATCTGTCAGAGGCCTGATGATCAAGGTCCAGGTCCAGGAGCAAAGATTGGACTGAAACCAGTTCCTGATAAGCTTGAGCAGACAGTGGAAGGTGAAACATGGAGAGCATGCTGTCATCAGAAAAAGCAGTAAAGACCTCTTGAGCTGTGCAGTAAGGGTCAGCCACAAAGGACAACAGTCTTTGGAATCTGGCCGCCAGTGGCATAATAGAGTTGCCAATCAACCAGGAGTCAGACCAAAACACGAAGGAATCACCCGCGTACGGCAGACCATAGGTAACTGATCTGAATTTGTCAAGCCATTTACAGATATCTTTCCACCAAAAGGAACCACAAAGTGCAGTGCCTTGAGGTACAGTGTTATGATAGTAAGTGTTCCAAATCATATGAACCCAAGGGATATCAGCATGATTGAGAAATTTATCAGCATGTCTGAGCAGGAGTGCTTCGTTCTGAACTGCTAAGTTTATAATCCCTAGCCCCCCTCTATTTTTAGGCCTGCACACCAGAGGCCAAGCAGCAAGAGAGGGTGCTTGATCATTCCCATTTCTTCTCCATAGACATTTGCCTTTGAATCCTCTCCAATTGCTTCAGTATACCTGGTGGGATATCCAGACTGCATAGAAAGAAGATGGGTACAGAAGACAGTGCTGAGTTTAAATATTGCAGCCTTCCCCCCTGAGCAAGGAAAGAGGAACTAGCACCGAGTCTTCTTTCCATGTTATCCACCAGAGGCGTGAGGTCAATGATTCTAGGTTTAGTTGTCCCAACAGGCAGTCCCAGATATGTGAAGGGTAGAGAACCTACTTTGCAACCAATGGAGTCTGCCAGATCCTGCAGATGCTGAGGAGAAGTGTTGACAGGTAGAAGTGCAGATTTGTGGTAATTCACCTGTAATCCACTGGACTGGGATAAAAGTAAGAGCATTTTCTTGAACTGCAACAACTGTGATTTATCAGCTGGTAGGATGATAAGAGTATCATCAGCATATTGCACTATAGGGTAATCCTTATCATGACAAGGTATAGGCAACTGTATCAGCCCCTCCACCAGCAGTTGGTTAACCAAAGTTTGTAGAAAATCAGCAGCAATAGCAAAAAGCAGTGGAGACATAGGATCTCCCTGCCTGACCCCTTTCTTACACATGAACTTCTTTCCAGGCACACCATTGATCAGCACTGAAGAAGATCCAGAGGTTAGTAGCTGCGTAACCCAAAGGATCCATCTATCATTGAAACCCTTGTGCTTAAGAATCTGGAAGATGAACTCATGTTCCACAGAATCAAATGCCTTTTCAAAATCCAGCTTAAGAATAACTATAGGCTTCTTGGATTGATGACATTGGTGCAGGTATTCAAGAGTCCATCCCACACAATCTTGAATGGTCCTTGATTTGATAAAACCATACTGATTCTTGTGAAGACACTTCACAATCTGCAACTGTAGCCTATTAGCAAGCATTTTTGACAGAAATTTGAGACCCATTCCAGTAAGGGATATTGGTCTGTAATCCCCCACATGTTCAGGTGATCTCTTCTTTGGAATGAGTGTAATATAGGAAGAGTTCATGTTTACAAGCTGGGCCTGTCCAGCATGGAATTCAGCAGCAAGTTGGTAAAACTCCGGGGAGATAATGTGCCAGCATTTCTTGAAAAATAGACCATTGAAACCATCAGGCCCTGGAGCTTTGTCAATGGGCATATCCTGCACAGTCTTGTCCATTTCAGACTTGGAAAAGGGTTCTGTGAGAATGTCTAGGCCCTCCACCTCATTCAGCAGGGATTGTAAGTCAAATGCCATGTTAATTCCAAGAGAAGTTCCCATTCTATCCTTGAAAGATGCCCAAAAATATGCAGCAATTTGATCATGATCAGAGATGGTAGCACCATCATTTAATTTGAGAGATGCAATGGAATTCTTCCTATATCTCTTAGTGGCCATAGCATGAAAGAACTTAGTGTTTTCCTCACCAACCTTAACAAATCTTATAATGGCTCTCTTCTTCCAGTATAAGCACTGAAGGTGCAGAAGATGTTCCAAATGTAGTTTGACAATTTTCCTGAAGTTAGCTTCTGGTCTGAAGAGTGACCTCAACTCTTCAAGCTCATCCAAGCATAGCACCACTTGATTACATCTGGAAAAAAATGTTTTTAACTGAGACAGGGACGTCTGCCATTTCTTCAGAGCCTGCCGAAGATGCTTCATCTTATCCATAATAATAGCAGAAATGTGTGTCTTTCTTGAAGGAATGAGCCAGGATTGCTGTACACATTCCATAAAGCCCTCCATTTCAACCCAGTAATTTTCAAAGCGAAATAGGTTGCATTTAGGGATGGAAGTGTTAACAGTGACCACACAGGGCACATGATCAGATGCAGTCTTTGCCAGGGGAAGCACTTGAGTAAGAGGATATGAGGAGATCCAATGGTTGATGTAAAGAACCAGTCAAGCTGCTCCAGAAGAGGGGTATCCTGCATATTGGACCAAGTGTAAGATCTGCCTTTAATGGGAAGTTCCAGTAATCCCAGATGCCCAATAATTTCGTTGAAGATGAACATGTCATTGACATCACCCCAGGAAGGTTTCTGTTGTCAGGAGATCTAATGAAATTAAAATCTCCAAGAAGCAACCAATTAGCCCCAGTGGGGATATCAAGATTGTAAAGCCAGCTCACAAAAAGATCTCGGGTCTCTCCTTGACATGGCCCATAGACATTAACTAAAGTCCATGATTCACCCGTGTGATTTGAGGTAAAAGAGATGATCAATCCGTATGGGGTGCATTCCACTAAATGACCAGTGAGAATGGAGGAGTTCCAAAGGGTGATAAGCCCTCCTGATGCACCCCTAGAAGGGGAGTAAGCAAACTGATCAAAGCGTTTGGGGCAGAAACCTTTAACTGCGCGAAACTCAATGGACTGCATTTTTGTTTCCTGCAAGCAGACCACAACAGCTAGGCTCTCATCAATCTTGTTACGGACTGCCCGTTGCCTATGATCCGAATTTAGGCCACGCACATTCCAACATAGCACACGCCAACTTCTCGTGGAACGACTATGCATTGCAGATCATATATATGGCAAAAGCAAGGCTATGTAATAGCCAGTGCATCCAAGGTTCCGAAAACCAAAAGACAGCGCAATCAGAAGTTTGATAGTACATAGAACCAGTACAGTAACAGATAAACATATATGGATTAAACATCAGAAGACGATGGTGCAGAGTCAGCAGGATCTTCCATAAGTCGATCCACCGTGAGCTTCTCAGGGGCTATGCCGAGTGACTGTCCCACCTCCTGAATCACTGGGATGGGAGTGGCAGGAGGTACTTGAACATCTTCAGTCTCATGAGATGTAGAGGACATTGGCTTGGCCTTGGGCTTCCTCTTCTTGGGGACATGTGCAGGCAGCTCTTGCAGGATTGGCTTGAAGCCATCACGCTTGATGGAGCCACGAGTACATCGTCTGGCCGAGGAGTCAACCACTGGGGTGGCCTTCTTACGGGTCCCCTTCTTGGATGGAGCAGGAGAACGAAAAGATAAGCCTTCTGATGAAGAAGAAGGACTAAGTGGGATTACCTCCTACAGTGGGAGCGAGGCACTAGCAGGCTCCGACAGGGAAGGTCCTGGAGCGTCAGTGTCGAGAGCCATATCCCAGGATCACTTGGGGATCATAATGGGCTCAAGAATTGCAGCTGTAATTGACGAGGTACATGCATAGCAGCAGCAGGGCCCATAAGAGCATAAAAAATGCGTGCCCAGGACATTACAGGCGGCAGAGGAGGCCCATACATTACCCTAGGAGCCCCAACAAAGAGGTTGCCAGACTGAGTGGGTGGAGGGGGTTTGTAGAGAACAATTGCCAGAGGGTTTTCATCATGCACCTCCTCCAACACAGGCACTGCATCCTCTGGCTCAGCATCATTGTCCGGGGCAGCCATTGGTAAATCAGCATCACGAGCATCAGCATCAGGAGCGTCAGGATTATCCAGCGGTGCTTCTTGAGCAGCAGGTTCCGCCTCCATGTCACCCTACGGCAGATCAAGGTCCACCAAATCGTGAACCGAATCCGAGGAAGAGGGACTCGGCTGATCAATCACCATAGATTCTTGGTCCTGAACCGGATCAGCAGGAGGTGCTGCAGGTGCCGCTTCAGGTTCCCAACCTCCTCCAGCAGCAGCGGCAGGCGGCTGACCCTAGTCTCCATCCTCCGCAGCAGCAGGTGGCTGCTCCCAGCCTTCGTCAGCAACAGCAGCAGCAGGCCCAGGGTCTCCAGGTGCCAGCGGAACCGCATTCCAGCCCAGTGCAGGATATGGGGGCAGAGCAAACTGCAGATTATCATGAACAAGATGTCGAGGGAGAGGATGAGGGTTGCCATTGAGGGGCATCGGATCCTCATCATTAGGTAGAATCTCTACAGCCGCCGCACCCAGAATGTACACAGGAGCAGACCAGGAAACCTTGGCGCCACCCCAAGCAGCATATTCAGAAAAAGTGATACTGCGGGGTACCAGCCGGTCATCTAGGAAGGCAGCAAACACAATAGAGCGAACCAAATATGGATCATCACTGACCCAATGGTGAAACTCCCCAAAGGTGTTGACGGCCGCCCGGAGATCTTCAGTATTGCGGAAATCCAACGGGATCCCCAAAAGCATGAGGCAGCCCTGACGAAAACCCTCTTGGCCGCGGAACCCAAGACCCTGATCATGATGCATGAAGGGCACAACAGAGTTCTGAGCAACTGGCTGCGGAACCATGTGGACCGCAGCATAACTCTCGGCAGCGTCTCGGAGCTCAAACAATCCAACTCCCTCAATCCAAGGTTGAGCAGACCGAACATGCAACCCTTGATGTAAGAGAAGAGCAGCAACTTCTTGCCGTACCTGAATCACATCATCAGCCGGCGGCGCTGGGTGGACATCAGCGATGACAAAGCGCTCATGACGTCAGGTGATGGGGACCGCAGGCGTGGTGTAGGTCCGAGGTATCCGGTCGACTCCTCCATCAATGATATTGTGACTAGGCGGGAGGAAGAACTCGGGATCAAGCTCAAAGTCGCCATTGCGGGAGGCGGTGGCGGAGTGACCGGTGGCGTCTTAGAGGGAGTTCGAGGAGGCGATGGCGATAAGACAGGGCGGAACTGTGTCGCAGGGGTTGCTGTTTCGCCGAGAGTATCAGCAGTTCCCGAGATATCAACGACAGGGGAGGTGGTGGGTCTCTTACAGTTCCAAGTAAGACAATTATTACGCATAAAAGAGGCTCCTCTAGATCGTGCGTGGCCCACCGTGTTGTCAGAGCATCCAGGCGAAGCTGTACAGTTCCTAGCTAGATGGCCCCGAGTGTTGCAAATAGAGCAAGAAAAGATATCCTCAACCATGCTATTAATGAGTTCGTCAAAGGCCAGATGGGCCTCCTGAGAGGAAGGAATATCCATCGGGCAATTAGTCTCGGGCCCAGGGGAAGAAATAACCTCGGCATGCTCATTAATGAGAGAGAAAATTTGCCCAGAATCCAAACTTGCCACCGAAACTTGATTCTCATTATTCAAAATAGCAGGAATCTCGGCTAGATCAGATGTAGCTTCTTGTTGCACGTGGGAAGTTCCGAATAATTTGGCAGTTTGAAAATCCTCGCCAGAAGAACTGGGAGATGAAACTTGGCAAGAAATTGTCCCAAACAAAATATGCGGCGTGGCTGTCGTCCACCGGAGTTCCGTCGGCGGTGGTGCAGAGATGATGACACGCTCGGGGGAAGGCACCGAATAACCAGCCTGCTCAAGTGTGACTAACTCATCATGGCAAACAGGATATCTGTAGCCCTTGCAATCCTCATATTGCTGAAGGGATGCAAAAGTTAGCTTCTTACGAACAGAAGATCCAGATTTAAGAGAAGACTTAAGAGGTCTGGAATGC
Source organism: Hordeum vulgare subsp. vulgare (assembly GCF_904849725.1). Taxonomy (NCBI): domain Eukaryota; kingdom Viridiplantae; phylum Streptophyta; class Magnoliopsida; order Poales; family Poaceae; genus Hordeum; species Hordeum vulgare. The sequence continues at coordinate 558,251,774 of NC_058524.1, read as the reverse complement.
ATGGCCATCAGACCTAAAGAGGCTCTCCTCTTAGAAGGGCTCACAATAATCCACTCCGCATCACATTGCTTCTTCCACAGAGCAAATTCCCGACGCCAATTAGGACCTCCATGTCCCCAAAGATGGAAGAAGCACTTAAAACTTGAACACTTGAAAGAACGCAATTGCAGAATGTGAAATCCAACTTGCATGCAGGAGACCTTGAAGGAGAAAACCGAATCTATGATTTGAGAGACACGAAACTCAATAGCCGATACTCCAATCACCGATTCCAGAGCTGCGGCGACTGTGTCAGGCGAAAGCCGGAACACGTGACGACCAAAGGAAATCACCATGATGAAAGGGCGATGATGCTTCATAGGGTCCACCATAAAACCCGAGTGGCGATAAACCTCATTAGAGAAAGCCAAACTGTGCGAGAAATCCAGATCCAACGTAGAACCACCCATGCAGGCCATGCACGACCATGAGAGGAGGGTCGGGGAAGGTTCACCTGAGCAGAGGAGTGGCGAGGATGGAGGGTGTGCCGGCTAGAGTTCCAGATCGCCATTGGGTCACCGCCGTGGGAGGTGGGAGGGAGACGCAACAAATTTTAAATGATTATGTTAGCAAATAATTGGAACAGAATGCTCGTATGCTTAGTCATTTAAGTGCTTGTGTGGACAGAAATGTCAATGATCTTAAACTTCTGAGTAAACATGCCTATATGGTTACTACTCAGGTAGAACAAGTACCTAAAGCTCAAAATGACTAGCTCAATGAGTTGAATGACAATTCTGTTAGAGTTGTCACTAGAGGCGGTAGAATGACTTAGGAACCTTTGTATCCTGAGGGTCATCCTAAGAGAATTGAACAAGATTCTCAAGGAGTTAGCGCTGATGCACCTAGTCATCCTAGGAAGAAGAAAAAAGATGACAGGGATTTGCATGCTAGCCACCCTGTTGCTGTTTCACCTGAGAGTCCAAACGATGTCTCTGTCTCTGATGCCGAAACACAATCTGGTGATGAACATGAGCCTAATGATAATACCAATAGTGATGTTCATGTTGATGCTCAACCTAGCAATGATAAGGATGTGGAGTTTGAACCGGTTGATATTGACAACCCACATCCTAAGAATAGAAGATACGATAAGAATGACTTCGCTGCTAGGAAGCATGGTAAAGAAAGGGAACCATGGGTTCAGAAACCCATGCCGTTTTCTCGCAAACCATCCAAGAAAAAGGATTATGAGGATTTTGAGCGCTTCGTTGAAATGATTAGACTTGTCTTTCAGCAAATGCGTTTGACATATATGCTGAAAATGTCTCCGTATGCTAAGAACATGTAAGATATTGTGACTAATAAGAGGAGGATACCTGAGGTTGAGATTTGCACCATGCTCGCTAATTATACCATCAAGGGTGGAACTCCTAAGAAACTAGGTGATCCCGGTGTGCCCACTATACCTTGCTCCATTAAAGGCAACTACGTTAGAACTGCGTTATGCGACCTTGGAGCCGGTGTTAGTGTTATGCCTCTCTCTCTTTATCGTAGACTTGAACTGGATAAGTTGACACCCACTAAAATGTCTCTGCAAATGGCCAACAAATCAACTGCTTTCCCTATCGGCATTTGCGAGGATGTGCTTGTTGTGGTTGCTAACGTCACTATCTTATTAGACTTTGTTATTCCGGATATTCCCGAGGACGATGCCATGGCGGTCATCCTCGAAAGACCCTTTTAAACACCGCAGGGGCTATTATAGATTGCAACAAAGGCAATGTCACTTTCCATGTCAATGGTAATGAGCATATAGTGGACTTTTCGAAGAAAAAATATCGAGTACATTGCATCAATGCTATCGAAAAAACTTCATCGATTCTTATTGGGAGTATTGAATGCCCTATTCCTCTCGTTAAGATGAAGTATGATTTGCTTGTTGGGGAGATACACATCCCCATTGAGGTAACCTAGTGACTATTTGAAAATTCTCCGTTCTCTTTTGCGATTCGAAAAAGTTTGTCAAAGAGACTTGATCAACCTCATTGACGGATTCCTTTCGATGACCATGAGATGGATGAATCGAGGAGTCACAAACCTCTGTTCCAAGCTTTCACCTTCGGTTGCTTAGAAGAAAAATGATAGATTTAGTTTAGTTTTCCCTGTTTTCTGTCTTAGCGTCCCATAGAAAAATACCCTGAAAATAAAAGTTCTCCGAACGTCCTAAAAACCAAGTATGATTTTTTCTGGAATTTTAAAAAAATACTGAGACGAAGAGCTAGTCTGGGGGCTGCACCAGTGGGCCACAAGCCCTGGAGGCGCGGGCACCACCCTGGCCGCGCCTACCTGGCTTGTGGGGTCCACGTGTACCCCTCCACTCATTCTAGCTCCCATATGCTTCTCCTACCTCCAGAAAAAATCGTTTCGCAGCTCAAACCCGTGTTCTTGCTCTTCTTGCTCGGATTTTTGATCTCTTTCCTCAAAGCACCATTCTTCGAACTATTTTGGGGAAATTACTCCTTGGTTAGTGACTCCTCCATTGGTCAAATTAGTTTTTGCTCTAGTGCCTTATACTTCGCGTATTTTTGCTGCCTTGGTGATGCGTAATATGGCCTCTAGGCACTTGTGGGAGTAGTTGCTACGAGTTTAGTTGAGCCTTGTTCACTTTTCCTTTGAGTCACTAAAAATTTCAGAAATTTTCAGAGATAGAAAAGGGAAAAGATGAGGAGGTTCTTAAGAGGCTCTTCAAGCCGTGACCCCAAGGATGATGGAAGTGAGAAGAAGCGCAAGTATCCGGTCCCTCGAGTCGCAGAAGTACGAGCGTGCGAGTGGTCAATCGATGTGTTCTTACGCGCTGCCGGACTTTATGATGACTTTTATCACTTGGTGGAGAACGCAGGCCTTACCGCCTTCGTTGAATATAAGTGTCCGCAATACCTCCTCCTCACTAATATCTTCGTACAAAGCTTTAACTTCTATTCGGGGAAGAATCCTCCTATGGTTGAGTTCAAACTTTATGATATCCCCCAGCGCATGTCACTCCAGGATTTTTGCAATGTTTGCAAATTTCCTTTTGTTGGGTATATTCATGAACCTCGTCCATGGGACTTGGAGGCTTTCATAGATACAATTGTTGTAGGAGAGGAGAGAGGAGTGTCTTGCGCTAGAGCTGCTAGCATACATTTTCCCGTGCTTCGGTACTTCTCATTATTCGTGGGAAAATGCTTGATTGGCCGTGGGAAAGCTGGGTACCTGAGCTCCCCAGATCTTGAGGTCTTGCGCGAAGCCCTTTATAATGATAAAACTTATAGCTTGGGAGCTATAGTAGCTCAACGGTTGAACACAAACCGTTCTAAATGCGTTGTCTATGGAGGTATCTATGCTACTCGTCTTGCTAGACATTTTGAGATACCTATTAGACTGGACGAGGAAGAAGAGATTCTTCTTCCTGAGAGATATCTAAATTATGATAGCATGGTTCGCCATGACTTTCTTGATAGAGATATAAATAGAAGGATGATTTATAACCTGGTATTTAGTCAGGGTACTCGTGAGACTATTACTTTGCCTGCTCCTTCTTTGTTCAATCTTCATGCAGGTAGGTACATTATTATGCCCTCGGACATCTACGCATATTCGGGCTTAGCCCAACCATAGGTGCCCGTGCCCGAGCCACCAGTCGAGTACTAGACGCCAGTTTATTAGTGGGAGCCAGAGGAGCTCACACAGTAGTGGCATCCGCAGTCCACTCCGGAGTACCCCAGAGCTGGTTATTTCCCTCGGGAGTAGACCAACTTAGGCCAAAATCCTAAGCTTGGGGGAGTACGTGTTTCTCACCGACTTTACATTCTTGCTTATGCTTTCACTTTGTTCGTCGGTGTTCACACTTTGCCACAGTATCATCCATGCTAGTTTATTTTCTTTTTCTTGTTTTCTTTTCGTGTGTCTGTCTAGTTTGAGAAAACCCAAAAAGATTTTATTTTTCTTCTTTTGCTTGTTGGGAGCTTTCCCGTGTAAATAGTTTTATTTTTCTTTGGGTCAAGGTAGAAGACCATGGTTACAATGTTTAGTGGCTCTCCCATGCATATCTGCTTATCTGTTAAAGATCCATATTACTTTGTCTTCTCCTTTGTATTTGCTTGCAGATTCCAGCTTAGTCCAATGCACGAGCACTCTTATTATTTTTCACATCATTCGGTCGTGCAAGTGAAAGGCAATAATGACGATATATGATGAAGTGACTGAGCCTGGAAAAGCTGGTATGAACTTGATCTATTTTGTTTTTGTAAATATGACTAGCTCATCGTTCCAGATTCAGCTTTGGTGTGAGAGAAACATGTTTGCAATGATAACTTAGAGATCATAGTTTCTGATGCCATGCTTAATTAGCTAGGAGCTTATAATGGTTTGCCTTGGATGCCAACATGAATTTTGAGATGACTATGATGTAGTATGATAGGATTGTATCCTCCTTTGAATATTTCAAGTGGCTTGACTTGGCGCATGCTCACGCATGCAGTTGAAACAAAATCAACATAGCCTCTATGATATTCATGTTCATGGTGATTTATGTCCTACTCATGCTTGCACTCAATGTTGGTTAATCTCAATGCATTTTGGTGAGTGTTGTCGCTCTCTAGTTGGTCGCTTCCGAGTCTTTTGCTAGCCTTCACTTGTACTAAGCGGGAATACTGCTTGTGCATCCACTTCCATAAACCCAAAGTTGTTCCAGATGAGTCCACCATACCTACCTATATGCGGTATCTACCTGTTGTTCCAAGTAAATTTGCATGTGCCACTCTCTAAATCTTCAAGAAATAATCTGTTTTGCATGCCCGAACCGCTCATGTGGTGACAGGGGGCTATCAGTATCTTCCATGCTAGGTGTGTTATCCTCGATATGTGTTTATTCACTATCATTCATGAGAAAGGGGTTGGTAATTGGAATTCCCAGTCCCTTGCTCAAGTCGAAAAGATAATTTCAAACAAAACTCCCCCAGGATTGATGTTGGTATGGACGGCACCCGAGTATTCGGCTAGTCGTGGAGTGTGATTGATTGGTGGTGGGGGAGTCAAAACTTTACTTTTTCTGTTTGGGAACCGCCTATAGCATGTGTAGAGTGGAAGATGGTGAGAACTCTTAGTCACTGCGTTGACAATGAAAGCATGCCACCCAAAATTATTATCTCTGTTTTCAAAGCTTGAGCTCTGGCACCTCTGCAAATCAATGCTTCCCTCTGCGAAGGGCCTGTCTATTTTATGTTCCTATTGAGTCATCTTCCTCTTATAAAAGCACCAATTAGAGAGCACCTCTGTCATTTTTATGCTTTGCATTTAACTGTGATTGAGTATGACTGTGACTGGATCTTCTTTGCCATGAATTACAATGTTTAGTCAGCCCTTGGTCTTTGAAGGTGCTCTGCATTTATGTTTTGCGGTCTCAGAAAAAGCTAGCGAGATACCATATGTTCGTACTGCTTCATGATTGTTTTGACTGAAGTGTTGACGTTTGAGACTTATTATTATTTGCTCGCTAGTTGATTATGCCATTGATATGAGTTTTCCGTGAGACCTAGATGTCATTTGCTGATGTGGTTAGCTTGTGATCTTGCTGAAATTCTGGTTATGAGTTAGACATAGTTGCAACAACAAGATCAAACAGAGTTCGTAAAAGTTTTTCTTTTGTCACTTTCAGTTTGTCAACTAAATTGCTTGAGGACAAGCAAGGCTTTAAGCTTGGGGGAGTTGATAGGTCTCCGTCGTATCTACTTTTTTGAACTCTTTTGCCCTTGTTTTGGACTCTAATTTGCATGATTTGAATGGAACTAACCCGGACTAACGTTGTTTTCAGCAGAATTGCCATGGTGTTGTTTTTGCGCAGAAAAAAAAGTTCTCGGAATGACCTGAAAATTTACGGAAAAGTTTTGTGGAATTTATGAAAAATACTGGCGCAAGAATCAGCGGAGGAAGTGGAGCCGTGAGCCCACAAGCCCACCAGGCACGGGCCCCCCCTGGCCGCGCCTGGCAGGCTTATGGAGCCCACGACGCTCCACCGCCTCCAAATCCAGCTCAATTTAGTCCGTCTCGCCCTCAAAAAATCAAGGAGAAGATTTCATCACATTTGACGATACGGAGGCGCCGCCACCTCCTGTTCTTCATCTAGAGGGCAGATCTCGAGTCCGCTCTGGGCTCCGAAGAGGGGAAATCGTCGCCATCGTCATCATCAACCTTCCTTCATCGCCAATTCCATGATGCTCTTCACCGTTCATGAGTAATCTCATCGTACGCTTGTTGGACGGTGATTGGTTGGATGAGATCTATCATGTAATCGAGTTAGTTTTGACGGGGATTGATCCCTAGTATCCACTATGTTTCGAGATTGATGTTGCTACTACTTTGCCATGCTTAATGCTTGTCACTAGGGCCGAGTGCCATGATTTCAGATCTGAACGTATTATGTTGTCGCCAATATATATGTGTTCTTGATCCTATCTTGCAAGTTGTAGTCACCTAATATGTGTTATGACCCGGCAACCCCGGAGTGACAATAGCCGGAACCACTCCTGAAGACGACCATAGTATGAGGAGTTCATGTATTCACGAAGTGTTGATGCGTTGGTCCGGTTCTTTATTAAAAGGAGAACCTTAATATCCCATAGTTTCCATTAGGACCCCGCTGCCACGGGAGGGATGGACAATAGATGTCATGCAAGTTCTTTTCCCTAAGCACGTATGACTACATAAGGAATACATGCCTACAATAGATTGATGAACTAGAGCTAGTTACTTATCTCTCCGTGTTATAACTATTGCATGATGAATCACATCCGGCATAATCATCCATCACCGATCCAATGCCTACGAGTCTTTTACTACTGGTCCTTGCTACGTTACTTTGTTGCTACGGCTGTCACTACTGCTACTGTTACTCTGTTGCTACTGCTGTTACTTTGCTGCTACTGGTTACTGCTGCTACTGCTGCTATCACCCTACTTTGCTACTGATACTAAATCTTTCAGGTGTGGTTGAATTGACAACTCAACTGCTAATACTTGAGAATATTCTTTGGCTTCCCCTTGAGTCGAATCAATAAATTTGGGTTGAATACTGTACCCTCGAAAACTGTTGCGATCCCTTATACTTGTGGGTTATCACAGCTCAAGATCACGACCTCCAACCCTTGGAAGGTTGTTTTGTCGTGTATCAAGGTCGACTTGCATGTGGCTTCAGCGTAAGTACTTTTGCCGAGTGATTCTATCTTTGTTTATCAAGGTATTCCGAGTGATGGCTGGTTTTCTTGTTGTCTTTGCTGCAGGTCTGATACCTCGACTGCTTCTCTGGAGCCGAAGACCTCTGATAAAGGACAGGCTGATGCCAACGTCGCTTCCTCCAAAGGTAACCCTAGGGCTCATTTATGCGTCATTCAGTACTTGAGACTTAGCCACAAAAAGATCTTTTGAATGTTTGTGGATGAGTGCAAGGTCAGAAAACATGATTGGAGTCGACCCTATCAGTCCTCCAGTAGTTGAGGAAGCATCTAAGCAAGCTGCGACTCCCAGCCAAGTGGTTGATCCCTCAGCTCCCAAGGTTCGGGTTCCCGTGGCTCGGGGGGCTGCTTCGGTCGGGGCGTCATTCAGCCTTGGTCCGTCTGTCACTCCGTCGCTTACTTCTGTGGACCGCAACATTTTCCAGCTACACCATATCCCGGAGTACCAAGAGGGGGCACACAAGGAGGCCGTGGCCCAGCTGGAAGGATGGTTGGGCGACTGAAGAAAGTGTATGATGCTAGCAAAGCCGTGGAAAAGAACATTCGGGTGAGTCCTTTGCGTGCACATGGAATTTTTTGTTTCTAAACCCGATTCTGAGTGGGTTTACTCCAAGGCACACCCACTGGGTGTCAGTTTTCACTGGGGGCACGCTGAGTGCACCCAGTGGGTGTAGTCCCCAAGGCTACCATCGACTGGAGCAGTCGGTGGTAGTCTTAGTTCCTGTGTTATTTCGAGATAGGTTGATAGGGTACGGGGCCCTTTATCCCTCCTCTTATCTTTCCAGTGGGGGCGTGTTGAGCGCACCAAGTGGGTTTAGTCCCCGAGGCTGTTGTTGAGTGAACCAGTCAGCGGTAGTCTTAGAGTTGTCATTTCTATATTCTGCTTGATTTGCGTTTGCTGATGGCAGACTGCCTACGGGCCGGGAGTCATTATGATGGTGTGGAGAGGGAGTTGCAAGCCGTGCGTCTCAGCCTTGATGCTAAAAAGGCCAAGAGCAAGCGTGTGGAATAGGAGAAGTGTGTTGCTGAAGGTAAGCATTTGTTGTCTGACTGTCTCTTGATTTGATTTTCCTACCCATCTGACTCAGGCTATCTTGTGAGATCGCCTTTCTGAGAGGCTAAAGAATTCCATTTCTTTAGTTACCATGAAGGAGACCCTTGACAAGAGGGGTGAAGATCTAGCATTAGCCTAGAGAGAGGCCAATCAGAAAATCAAGGTGGCCGAAACCAAGCTCAAGATGGTCGGGACACTTGAAGAAGAGAAATGACTTTTGAAGGCTGGCGTGGAAAAATGTGCTGATGATCTTGTTGAGCTGAAAAAGCACTACGCCGAGTGGGAGACGAAGTTTGGGGATGTCGTCTCCAAGAAGGCCGAATTGGAGTAGTTCGTTAAATACTTTAGCAAGGAACTCAGTGAGAAACTTAAAGGTACGTTGTGAATCTGAATGATCTCTCGTTATCGCCTTGTAATTTCCGAATGATATTTCTCATCCTTCTGTTTTTCAACTGAACCCAGCCTTCGCTATCGCTGTCGATGAAGAGATGACACGGATCGAAAAGGAGCTGGACCCAAAGGAAGGTTTCTTGAAGGACAGTGCCGCTTTAGCTCTTCTCAGACTAGAAGCTCGCGTCGACTACGTGGTGGGTTGCTTCAAGTGGCTCCAGTCGGTCATTGGAGAGATAGATCAAGAGACCACCCCTGACGATGAACTTCCTAAGGACACCCAGACCATCATGAACCGAGTGAAAGCAATCCCCGTGGAACTACAATCTTGGAAGAAATTAGCAGCGCGACCCGGAGCCTACATCGCCCTCTCACTTGTCCACAACCATTGTAAAGTAGTGGATGAAGAGAAACTGAAGAACCTCCGGGTTGTCAACAGGAAGAGCGCCAAGTTCGAGGACTTCATATGGAGATGTTCATGGCAGCTGCGACCCAGATAGCCGATGGTATCGACTTCGACACCTTCGTGGAAGTGGTGGAGTCTTCAGCCTCCAAGTGATGCTCAGACAAAAAACAATAAGTTTCAATTTGCCTCGGAATGCCGAGTCGTAAATGTAACCTCCAAACTTTGAACGAGCCTTGGGATCCTTTTATGCGCACCTTTTTCTTGAACTGGAACTCAATTTTGTTCGTCTCCATTTGAACTTGGATTTTAGTTGCTTGATTATCCTTATTTGGAGTCATTTTTACTCGGACAAAAGCAGGTTCACAGCCGAGTCCCCGTGTGTGGAGGCTGTCCTCACTCGGGGCAAGTTTTAACTTAGGCAAAAGCACGTTTGCACCTAAGCCCTCGAGCGTGGAGGTCGTCCTCACTCGGGGAAGGTTTTAACTTAGGCAAAAGCAGGTTCGCATCTAAGCCCCCAAGCATGGAGATTGTCCTCACTCGGGGCAGGTTCTTACTTAGGCGAAAGCAGGTTCGCAGCTAAGCCCCCAAGCACGGAGGCTGTCCTCACTCGGGGCAGGTTTTATCTTAGCTGAAAATAGGTTCACTGCTAAGGAATGATTGTTCTGTTCGTCTTGGCAATGGAATGAAGATCTTGCTTCCACTCATAAGTGTCTTAACTTAGGCCAAAGCTAGTTCGCGGCTAAGCTCCTTAGCGTGGAGGTTGTCCTCACTCCGGGTAGGTTTTTTCCTTAGGAGGAAATAGGTTCGCTACCAAGACGAGAAGGTAGTTCTTGCGAACTTGATGATGGCACTGTCCATCCTGGTGTCCGAATGAAGATCGTGTCCTCATTCAGAACCATTTTAACTTAGGCGAAGGCTTGTTCACGGCTAAGTCCCCGAGCGTGGAGGCTGTCTTCACTTGGGGCAGGTTTTACCTTAGGAAAAAACAGGTTCGCAGCTAAGGAATGATTGTTCTGTTCGTGTTGGCGGCTGAATGAAGATCTTGCCTTCACTCAGACCCGTTTTAACTTAGGCGAAATCTGGTTCATGACTAAGCCCCTCAGTGTGGAGGTTGTCCTCACTCGGGGCAGGTTGTTCCCATAGGCGAAAATAGGTTCACTACCAATACGAGAAGGTAGTTCTGGCGAACTTGATCATGGCCAAGTCCATCTTGGTGTCTGAGTGAATATTGTGTCCTCATTCGGAACGATTTTAACTTAGATGAAGGCTAGTTCGCGGCTAAGTCCCCGAGCGTGGAGTCCGTCCTCACTCGGGGTAGGTTTTACCTTAGGTTAAAATAGGTTCGCAACTAAGGATTTTCACCCACTCGGGGTGTGTTTCACCAGAGTGAGAGGTCTGACCATAGTTGAAGAAAGAAAGTACTTTATTTCTCTAAACATTCGAATTCATTATAGGAATGAAAAGACATGTTCTAAGTATAGAACTTGCAGAACCGGTCCGCATTCCAGGTTCTGGGCTCTTCCGCTCCATTCTTGAGGTTGTACAATCGATAAGATCCGTTGTGCAGGACTTTGGAGATGGCGTAGGACCCTTGCCACAGAGGTGCCAGCTTATGGGTTGTTTGTTGGTCCAGTAAGAGGACCAAGTCCCCCTCCTGAAAAGCTCGGCCTCTGACTTGCTTGTCATGGTAGCGCCTCAGGTCTTGCTGGTACAGTGTGGACCGAATGAGGGCTAGCTCTCTCTCCTCTTCCAAGATATCCAAACTGTCTTGTCGTGCTGCTTCAAATTCAGCTTCATTGTACTACTCCAATCGGGGGGGTGACATAAGTCACTCGGCAGAACAACTTCAGATTCATACACCATCAATAAAAGGGTATGCTTGGTGGAACGATTCGGAGTCGTCCGCATACCCGAGAATACGGATGGTACTTCTTCTACCCATGCACTTGTGGCGTACTTGAGATCTCTCATCAGTCGAGGCTTCGATCCCTACAGTATCATGTCATTCGCTCATTCTGCTTGCCCATTCGACTGTGGATGAGCCACGAAGGCGTAATTGACTCGAGTGCCCTAGGAGTGACAAAACTTGCAGAACTTTTCCAAGTCAAAATTGGACCCTTTGTCGGTTATGTTATCGTGAGGAACTCTGAATCTGAAGATAATCTGCTGAATGAAGCTAATAGCGGTCACTGAATTTAGGCTTTTGATGGGCTTCGACTGGATCCACTTGGTGAACTTATCCACCACTACTAGTAGGTGGGTGAATACACTCGTCCTGATCTGTAAAGGACCAACCATGTTGAGACCCACACGACGAATGGCGAGGTGAGTGGAATCGTCTTCAGCGTGGATGCAGGCTTGTGCGACTGATTTTTGTAGAACTGGCATCCTACGCATAGTTTGACCAAGTCTCTTGCTGCCTCATTGGCTCGGGGCCAATAAAAACCCGCTCTGAAGGCCTTGGCCACCAGTGTCCAAGAGGACGCGTGATGTCCACAAGTTCCCAAGGGTATCTCATGTAGGATCTATAGTCCTTCCTCTGGGGAAATGCACTTCTGACTGACTCCTGTAACACTTTTCTTGTATAGTTACTCTCCGAGGACTTCGAAAGCTTTAGACCGTCGAACGATTCGGTGGGCTTCCGCTCCATCTTTAGGGAGTTCTTGCCGAAGCAAGTAAGCCAGATAAGGCTGAGTCCATTTGGGCGTGATGAACAACATCTCATTGATGAGGTCGACCACGGCCGAGACATCGATTTTAGTTGGATTTGACGAACGGATTGGCTGCGGAGGCTCTTCCGTAATAGGATCTTCTTTGACTGGGAGGGCACGTAGGTGTCCGAGGAACATGCTTTTCGTAAGGACTTTCCGAGTGGAGCCGATCTTTGCCAAGTTATCGGCCGCTTGATTCTTGGCTCGGGGCATGTGGTGCAATTCCAACCCTTCGAAGTTCTTCTCTAGCTTTCTGACTATGTTGCAGTAGACTGTCATGGTCGGACTTCGAATATCCCATTCCTTCATCACCTAATTGATGACGAGGTCCGATTCTCCGTAGACCATCAAACATCGCACGCCAAGTGAGATGGCCATGTAGAGCCCGTACAGGAAGGCTTCATACTCGGCCTCATTGTTAGATGAGTCGAAGTGGATTTGGAGCACATAGTTCAGTCGGCCTCCCCTGGGGGAACCGACAACTACTCTTGCCCTTGATCCATGAAGTATACTGCACCCATCGAATAACATAGTTCAATGCTCGGGAATGCCAGGAGCCGACTGCTCTTGTTCTATCCATTCGGCTAGGAAGTCCAGCAGAGCCTAGGGCTTGATCGCTTTTTTGGCTTCAAACTTGATCTCCAGCGGAAGGAGATCAATTTCCCGTTTAGCCACTCAGCTAGTGGTGTCCCTGTTGTTCATGATTTCCGCTAAGGGAGTGTCACTGATGACAGTGACCAAGTGACCTTGGAAGTAATGGACTACCTTCTTTACGGTCAGATAGATACCATAAACCAATTTCTGGTAATGCGGATACCTTTGCTTGGAGGGAGTGAGTACCTCTGAGATGTAATATATGGGCCTTTGTACCTTGTATGCTTTGACCACTTCCTCGCGCTCCACGGTGTGGATGGTGCTAACCACTTAGCTAGTGGCATCGATGTATATGAGCAAGGGCTCCTGGCTGCTCAGAGTAGCTAACACCGGCTTGGTGGAAAGCAAAGCATTGAGTTGGTCGAATGCGACTTGCGCTTCGTTGGTCCACTCAAATCTGTCAGATTTCTTCATCAATTGGTAAAGAGGCAGAGCCTTCTCGCTGAGTCTTGAGATGAAGCGGCTCAGATCCATGAGGAAACCCGTAATTCTCTGGACATCATGGATGCGCTCTTGTCGTTTTATTTGGACTATGGCGCCGATTTTATCGGGATTGGCATCAATGCCTCATTTGAAAACAAGGAAACCAAGTAGATTACCGACTGGCACTCCTAAAGTGCACTTGGCCGGATTAAGCTTGATCCTGAAGCATCGGAGGTTCATGAAGTTTTCAGCGAGGTCGGCCACGAGGTCAGAACCTTTCCTGGACTTGACCACAATGTCATCCACGTATGCTTCGATGTTCCAACTGATTTGTTCCTCCACACACTTCTGGATCATGTGTTGGATAGTAGCCCCAACATTTTTTAGGCCGAATGGCATGGTGATGTAGTAGAAACACCCGAATGGGGGTGATGAAGGCCGTTTTTATTTCATTAGGTCCACACATTCGGACCTGGTGGTACCCGAAGTACGCATCCAGGAATCACATGTGTTCACATCCAGCATTTGAATCTACAATATTATCTATCCAAGGTAAAGGGAAATGGTTCTTCGGGCAGGCCCGATTGAGGTGCTTGAAGTCGATACACATTCAGAGTGAATTGTTCTTCTTGGGCACCATGACCACGTTCGCCAACCACTCGGAGTGGTAAACCTCATGGATGAACTCGACAGCTAGGATCCGAGCAATCTCCTCGCCGATTGCCTTGTGCTTCTCCACGAAGGAGCGGTGCAAGTCTTCCTTCACGGGGTTTACTTTAGAGTCCACTAGGAGGTGGTGCTCAGCCAGTTCCCTGGGAACACCCGACATGTCAGATGTCTTCCATGCGAAGATGTCCCAGTTCTCACGGAGGAACTAGATGAACTTGACTTCCTATTTGTTGCTAAGTGAAGTGGGAATGTTTGTCTCGGAGGCACTCGGATCGGTAGGGTGGATGTGAACCTGCCTGGTCTCATCGTACGATTGAAAGGCAGACTCAGTAGCCGGCCGTTTCGACCTGAGCAAGTCAGCAGAGTCTACCGCCTTCTTGAACCCTTTGATCTCGGCTGCAAGGACTTGCTCATTGGCGATCCTAGGGCCGTGCTGGAGGCATTCTTTGGTGATCTTCTGATTTCCGGACACCATAATCACGCCTTTAGGCCCTTGCATCTTAAGTTTAAGATACACGTAGCATGGACGGGCCATGAAACGTGGGTAGGTAGGCCTACCTAGGATGGTGTGATATGTGCTTCAGAAGTCGACCACCTCAAAGGTCAGTCTCTCTTTCCTGTAATTCTTCTCTCGCCGAATATGACATTCAGGGTGATCTGGCTGAGTGATTCAACCTTCTTCCCAGGGATGACCCCATGGAATTTCATGTTACTCTTGCTCAACTGGGACAACAGAATGCCCATGGTCGTAAGCGTGTCGACGTAGATGATGTTGAGGCGCTACCGCCGTCCATGAGGACGTTTCGCAGTCAGACCCCATTGATGGCTGGATCGACGACCAACACATGCCTCCCAGGGGTGGCAATGTTGGCTAGGTGGTGCAACTGATCAAAAGTGACGGGCGTCTTTTCCCAATTGAGGTACTCCGTGAAAGCCGGAGCCACCATGTTTACCTCCAGATTTATGACTTTCAATCGACTCTTACTGTCGACGTCGGCGAAAATCACGAGGACTTTCTCGATGTTTGGGTACCCAGGGGTAGCCTCCTGATCTTCCTCATCGCTTTTATCCCTGGAGGGTTCTCCGCCCATCACGTGCCGGAGCACGCGACAGTCTCGAGCTGTGTGCTTGGCGGGGATGATCTCCCCCTCGTCATCCTTCCTGGCGTGGATTGGACACGGTTGGTCCAAAAAGTGGCTCTTCGACCCGACCTTCTTTTTACCTGCCCAAGATTTCTTCTTCACCTGCTTGGGCTTGTTTTGGTTTTGCCCTGGGACATGAGCTACTTAGGCTTTGCCTGATGGATCGCCCTTTCGCTTCTGTTTTTTGCCACCCTTGCCCTACTGTGGGGCTTCATTGGCTCAGCCTTTTCCGTTGCGGAGGCGGTCTTCTTCTTCGCCATTCGTGTACCGATTGGTGATTTCCATTGCTTGACTGAGGGACAGATCCCCCGATCGGCCAAACTTTAGAATGAGCTCCCGGTATGAGTGCCCGCTTTGAAAGCACACACGGTCTGATGCTCAGTGATGTTCTCCATCGTGTTGTGCAACATGGTCCATTGCTAGATGTACTCTCGAAGGGTCTTGTTGCTCTTTTGGACTCACTGTTGTAGCTCCGTTAGGCCACATGGGCGCTTGTAGGTGCCCTCCAATGTTTTGACAAACATTCGGTCCAGATCCCCCCAACTGTGGATGCTGGTGGAGGGAAGTTGATTGAGCCATGCCCTTGCTGGTCCCTCTAGCATGAGGGGCAGAAGCTTCACCGCAACAAAGTCGTCTCCACCACCTATATGGACGGCCACTCGTTAATCTTTGAGCGAGGTATCCGGTTTGGACTCACAGTCGAACTTGCTGATCGTCGTTGCCAATCAGTAATTGGAGGGCATCTCCGCTTCACAGATGTGTCGGGCGAAGCACCCGAGGCCAGATACCCCACGGCCTGCTCGCGATCGGTCAACCACATTTTGCGTGATTATGGACCTCGCGTTCAACTGAGGGGCCCGGTAGCCGTCGTCACCATAACCTCTCCGCCGATTGGGGCTTGGCATGCGGTCATGGGGTTGGTGTAGGAGTGAGTCACTCCTCAGAAGAGGCCTTGTGCTGCAAACTCAATAATCATGTCTTTGATCCCCGTGCGATCCTCTCGGAAGAGGATGAGATCTTTGACATCTTTCGGGTGCATGCCGGCTATGAGCCAACTGCATCGTGTCCGCCTGGACAGACCTGCTATGGATACGATGCCGCGATTGCGACACTGTGGAGTTTTTCTGCAAGGCGGTCTTCAACAAAACCTGGATCTGCCGAATGCCTTCTCGGGCTGCTGACTCACTCAGCTAAATGGAAACAATGATCCTAGTGGTGGCGGCTAGGTTCAACAAAGGTGTCTGCATCACCTCAATGTGGCGTTGGCGGTCATTCGAAAACAATTGCCAGTGACTGTGACTGGAACTGGGTCGATCCCTCGCAGCCCGAGCGTCGAGTGACTACTGGAGCCGCTCGAGACGTTCACGCTCGGCGAGAGTGGCCCGACGAGCATTTTCCAACACTATCTCCTCAGGGGCGTTCCAGGTGATGGGGGTACAAAGAGCTTGTTCGCTCCTCCGCTGAAGTTCCTCCTGCTGCTACTCCGTGAGTTACTGCAGGACATGATGACTACCGTTGTCGTGATGACACTACCTGTCATCGCGCCTGAGGGAGTTCTCCGTAGTGAATCCAGGGTCTCCTCCCCTGGTCGTTTCTGCCATCAAGACCTCCATGGCATCTCTGCTGCTTTCACAGCCGGAATCACCGAATAACTCGTCGCTTGACGACGGGAAGAGGTTGACGGTGGGCTCACTTGAATTGAGCAAGGCCACATGTCCTTAAGTGGCCTAGTGAGCCATCACATGCTTGACCCATCACTGCAGTCGCGAGCGCGCGGAGCGCTTGCGAAGTTCTGCAGCGGGACGTGGGGGTACCGAATGGTACGACACCGATGGCTACCGGATCAGGACCCCGTGCGCAACCGCGCTGAAATGCGACATACCTCAAGCGAGAAGGGCGTCGGTGTCCAGCGGTGCATCCTACAACCATGCTGAGTCGTCGACAACAAAGCTGAGGGAACCAAAGAGGATCTCTTTGCCGAGTGTCATCATGATGACAAAAAGGTGAGAACTCCAACTACGCCGGATTTTCCGAACTTGTAGCCCCACGGTGGGCACCAACTATCGTCAGAATGATCCTCACAATAATACCAGGGGTACGAATGATGGGTGAAGCCTAGATAAGGCGTAGTGGATACACTCGCATGTACAACCCTATGTCTCGAGCCCTCAGACTCATGTTTGCTTATAGGGTGTGTGATATTCACGATGGTGAACCCTTGGTCAGGATCCCGGGAGTGGCTTATATAGAGTGTGCCATGACCGACCGAGCCTCATTACAAGGCCAATTTAATGCTAATAACTACGGAAGTTACTAGTAACGGTAGCTCTAACTCCAACTTTACTGGTAACACGCGTCTTCACTACACTTCATGTGATAGTTTAAGCGTGTAGCTGTTGCAGTCTCTTTGTTGCCCACGCATTATTGTAGTCCGAGTGTCGGGGCACATCCAACTGCAAGAGCTGATCCGAGTGACTTTATGCAAACCGAGTGAGGAAATGCTTGCCCGAGTGAGATCACGACTGCACCAGTGGCTTTGGGGACACATATGTCCATGTGGGGTCCTTGGTAGGCCTAGGGATGCAGGTTTGTTGGACTACCCCTAATGTACAACCCTGTCAACAACAATTGAACCCTTAGAGTCGAGGATGACTCCTTCTGAATAGGGGGAGGATGATGAGGACATCCCAACCATGAACATAACACCACCAATCATCAAAGGTCCAATCACAAGAAGTCAAACAAAGCAAATACATGATTAGGTGAACGATAACTTAAGTTTATCATTTGACCTTGAAAACATGGTTGTGCCTTCACCTCCTTAGTTGTTGGTTGAACTCAGGTGCAACATCGAAGAAGACCAACAACACTTTTAATCCGTGCCAAAACAAAGTTTTATGACGAAGAAACAGAGTTACGAAAAAACGTTTGGTCGGTTTAAGAAACAATGTTTTAGCGCTGGTGAAAGAATTTTTTGCACGAGTTTGGATAACACAACGTGCAAAATGTTTTCCAAAACTCGAGTTTGCGACTGAAGGAAACATTTTTCAACTCCAGTAAATAATGATTGGTCGGGAACCGCCAACCACCTCCAACTACAGATTTCAAGAAGCTATCTCATAAAGTCTCAAACCACTTAGTCAAACCAAAGCTGGTTTCGTTTCACACCTAAGCTAGTTTGCTTTTACACATATCCATCAGGGTTGTCCCTAATATAAAGAGTCTAGCTCTTCCCTTCTTTGGGGACACTTGCTATTTCTATCAAAGACCAAAGACATAGAGTCCTCCTGAGATTCGAGAGATCTTGTTACCTATATTCTCGCGATTCCTTGAGAAATTGCTCCTAATTCGTGCTCCATGACTAGATCGTGTTGTGTGGGTTAGAGTTTGTGGTCTCCCTATAGATTGCACCTATCCCCAGCTCCACCACTTGAACGTGATTGAGTGGGGTAGTTTTTTGGGTTGTGGATCGGCGAATGTTAGGATTGCAGGCTGTGAGGAGGATCCTCCATGCCGGGTCATAATCTCTATTTTTTTGTTTTTTGGCTGCTTGCAGCTAGTTATCTTGATCCATTTCTCAAGCCTACGCCATGAAGATCGGACCTCCCTGTGTACACCCTCGACTCCATAGATGGTGACATATCATGTGCTATTCAGAGAAAGGTTTACAAAGTAGGATCTATATCCTTATTTGCTAGATCTATCCTTCTTAGTTTGTTTTTCCCCGTCCTAGAGTCCAAAGCCAAAAAATCCATAAAAAATACAAGCCTTTGTTTGCTCTCCTCTTTGTGTTGGCACCAATTTCTATCTGAAATTGCTGCTATTTTTGTTTCTTTCAGTCTTGTTGTTGGATCTATTGTGTTGCAAAAAAGGAGAGAAAGAGAAAAAAGGAGAATAGAAAGTGTTGAGAAAGTGTGCAATCATATTCAGTTTGGTGAGAAATTACAGAAGTTGTATTAGTAAGTGTTGCATCTCAAACGTGGTGCAAGGATCTACAAAAAACTTGTTGTTTCATTTGGTTTGCATCGATTGGATCTCAGGGCTAGCCATCCTCATTTTAACCGACCAAACTCCACCCAAAAAACATCATCTTCTTTCCTTTCATTCGCCTGTCCACTCTTGATTTTCTACCACCACAAATTCACCAATGGATCATTAGAATTTCGATAAGAAAGTAGGTGAGCTGAGTGGTTTCCACATAAATAATATTCTTTCCCACTTTTCTAAGAGTTAACATGCTAGGCTCCAACGCGAGTGTACGTTGGCATCAAAATGTGGAAGATGATTTCCCGAGGACTCAAGCGGATCTTGATGATGTAATTGAAGAAAGTATAGCTGGGTTTTGAAAAGGATGTTCGGAGGTCATCTTCTTATCGTAGGGAATGGGGATCAACACCGACACAACCCCGCCACCTCATTGAGAACCAAGAACCAGAGAAGCCCCATCCAAAATCACCCCCATGATGGTCGTGGATGGGATGTAGATGGACCTACCAATGGTGCCCCAACCACAAGAGTTGTACGAGGCCGTGGAGACTTCACCAAGCATAGTTCTCGTGGGTATGCTACTTCCCATTAGGAGTTTTCCGACCACAGTGAAAAGTTTGAGGGCTCCACTCCCATTATAATGGGTCATTTTCGGCCTATGGAGGATAGAATTTTACCACACCCATTTGAGCGAAAGCATGCATGACCTAAAATCCCACAACTTGAGAGTGATAGGAAAATAGAGTTGAGTGAGTACACCAAATATGAGAGAGTGTGTACACAAGAAAAAATTCCACAACTTGAGAGTTATAAGAAAGGTGAGTTGAGAGACCCCACAAAATATGTGAGAGGGTATCCCCGACCAAAAATCCCACAATCTGAGAGTGATTAGAAAATAGAGTTGAGTGAATCCACCAAATGTGAGGTAGAGTGTGCACTTCCAAAAATTCCACAAATTGAGAGTGATAAGATAGGTGATTTGAGTGATTCCACCAAATGTGAGGAAGAGTGCCCTCTTCCAAAAATTTCACATATTGAGAGGGATATTAGAGGTGAGTTGAGTGATTTAATAAAATATGAGGAAGAGTTCCCACTTCCAAAAACTCCACATATTGACAAGGATATGAGAGGTGAGTTGAGTGACTCCACCAAATGTGAGGAAGAGTGTTCATTTCCCACAACTACACATATTGAGAGTGATAAGAGAGATGCAATTAGCGAGTCCGTGAAATGTGAGAATAAAATTTCTCAACATGAGATTAGCGAGATAAAAGTTCCCCACCTAAATATACCAAACAATCACCATGAGAGGATTAGTGAATTGTGCGATTCTACCAAATCTGAGGTTGAGGTCATATCTAATATTAGGGAGATGCGTGAACCACAACATATTATACCACATCATCAAAATGATAGGATGAGTGAGCTCCGTGAGTCCACGAAATGTGAGCTTGAGGTGTTTCCACACAATACCAAAGAGATGATTGATCGAGCAAATGAAAGGGGAGATGATTATTCAATTACTAACCATTCACATAGTTCTACTTCTTTGAAGTATGTGCATAAGAAAAAAATCATATTTAGCTGACCTCCTACAACGATGGGCGTATGAGATCCATGAATAATTATGGTGCACGTGATGTACCATCAAACAAACATCATGTGGGGTAAGCGATCTTCAAAAAGGCATGGAAGTACTACGTGAGGTAAAAGAAAAGAGATCATTCATCTTGACGAACCTAGAGGTATGCACTTATGAACTCTTGAAGCATTGGTGTGAAATCAGGGAAAATATGTTTTTTATGTCTTCCATCCAACGCTACCCTTTTGTTAGTCATAATTAAACCACCAAGAAGCCACCAAAATTACAAACTGAATATGATGATTCAAGTTTTCCTTGGCCAAGCTATTTTATATTGTTCTCGTTCTATTATTTTGTAGACCGAAGGAAGTCGAGGCCGACTTTTCCTCAAGAGAGGGAGGATGATATGAACATGGATGTGCCTGATTGCAAGTTTCTACCTCATGCAAATGTTAGTTGGAAGAAGTTACTGAGTCAAAAAAAATATTTTAAGTTCCCAAAGGTGAAACCTAAACTTATGCATTTGATAAAATATTTGCATTGCTTCTTTATAATGGCCTATTTTCTTTTGTGCGGTGACTAGCTAGGGTCGAGGACGACTCCTTTTCAAGAGGGGGAGGATGATGAGGACATGACAACCATTGAACCCTTAGAGTCGAGGACGACTCCTTCTGAAGAGGGGGAGGATGATGAGGACATCCCAACCATGAACATCACACCACCAATCATAAAAGTCCAATCACAAGAAGTCGTGCAAAGCAAATACATGATCAGGTGAACGCTAACTTAAGTTTACCATTTGACCTTGAAAACATGGTTGTGCCTTCACATCCTTCATTATTGGTTGAACTCAAGTGCAACATCAAATAATACCAACAACACTTTCAATCCATGCCTAAACAATGTTTTATGATGAAGAGACGGAGTTACAAAGAAATATTTTGTCTCCTAAAGAAAAAATGTTGTGGCGCTGGTGAAACAATGTTATGCACGAGTTTGGATAACCCAACTTGCAAAAGGTTTCTAGAACTCGAGTTTGCTACTAAATGAAACATTGTTCGACTATAGTAAACAATGTTTGCTCCGGAACCGCCAACCACCTCCAACTAGAGATTTCCAGAAGCTACCTCATTAAGTCTCAAGCCACTTAGTCAAACCGAAGATGGTTTCGTTTCACACCTAAGCTAGTTTGCGTTCAAACCTATCCACGGGTGTTGTCCCTAATAAAAATAGGCTAGCTCTTCCCTTGTTTGGGGACTTTTGCCATTTCTATCAAATACCGAAGACATAGACTCCTCCTAAGATTGGAGAGCTCTTGTTACCCTTATTCTCGTGATTCCATGAGAAATTGCTCCTAATTCATGCTCCACGACTTAACCATGTTGTGTGGGTTAGAGTTCATGGTTTCCTTGTGGATTGCACCTATCCTGTGCTCCACGACTTGAGTGTGATTGAGTGGGGTAGTATTATGGGTTGTGGATCAGCGAAAATTCTGATTGCAGGCTTTAGTGAGCATCCTCCTTGTTGGGTCATAATCTCTTATTTTCCGTTCTTTCGCTTGCTTGCAGCTAGTTATCCCCATCCATTTATCGAACCTACGTCGTGAATATCAGACCTCCCCGTGTACATCCTTTGCCCTGTAGACTGTGTGGTATCAATATGTTCATCATAATTTGTTAGAATACTCAATATGCTTCACTTATATCTTTTGAGCTAGGCAGTTGCTCTAGTGCTTCACTATATCTTTTAGAGAATGGCGGTGTACAAATTTTAGAGGAATACTTGTATTCTCATGCTTCACTTAAATCTTCTTGAGATTTTAATAGATAGGAATGGTAATGTGCACGTGTTATAAGACTAGCCCAAAAAGGATATGTATTCAAGGGGTATAATAAAAAATTAATGTAGCTCATCATATAAAGATAAGTGTGGGTTAATTATATTGATGTAGTAATATGAAAGGGCATGAGTACAAGATCATTGGTTAGTAGAAATATTGGTATTAAATCTTTTTGTTTGTTACTCATCTAAATATTGGTTATGGCATGGTGATGATGTGTGAGCGTTCTTATACCTGATTGAAATCCTATCGTGTTGTTCGGGTCAGAGTCGTGCGATGGTTAACTCCTGACACTCTCACATCTCCATAAGTGCAATCCTCCTCGGTACCGTGCATTGCTCATTCTCACCTCTAGAGTCGGTGCAACCTTCGCCGGTGCATCCAAACCTCGTGATATGATACACTCTATGCACATAAGCCACCCTTTATCTTCCTCAAAATAGCCACCATAGCTACTTATCACGACATTTCCATAGCCATTCTGACATATATTTCCATGCAACATCCACCATTCCATCACATGACTTGTGTGTTTATCATCATATTGCTTTGCATGATCTTGTAGGAGATATAATATTTGTGGCAAAGCCACCATTCATCATTATCTACATGTTATGCTAGATCATTGCACATCCATAGTACACAGCCAAAGGCATTCATATAGACCATATTGGATAGTTTTTTCATATTGAATTGTAAGTAAATAACAGTGGGATGCTCATCATTATTAGAGCATTGTTCTAGTGAGGAAAGGATGACGGAGATTATGATTCTGTCCCATGTCGGGATGAGACTCTGGATGACAAAAAAAGAAAAAAAGAAAAAAATGTAAAGAAAAAAGAAAAATAGAAAAAAAGAAAAAGAAAAAAGAGAGAAGGGGCAGTGTTACTATCTATTTTTCACACTTGTGCTTGGAGGGAGCACCAAGTTCTTCATATGCTAGTGCAAATTTTTCATTATATAATTTGGCTTGTATATTTTGATAACGGGCTTCTTCAAATGCGTGAGATCTTCATGAGCAAGTAAGTTGGATGCACGCCCACTTAGCATATATTGAGATTTCATACACTTATAGCTATAGTGCATCCATTGCATGGCAATCCCTACTCCTCGCAATGTTATCGATTCATGGGCATCTCTATAGCCCGTTGGTCCGCCTACTTGATGCGATACTTTCTTTCCACTTTGAGTCATTTTGATCTCTACCACCATACTCTATTTCACCCATATGCTATATACATGGTTCATGCTCATGTATTAAGTGAAGTTGAAAATGCTGAAGCGCATTATAAGTACAATCCAATTAAAGAAGTTAGCCTAGCTCACTTGGCTAGAGGAGTGGGTGTACAACCTAGCCACCCAGGTTCAAGTCCTCACGGGCGCGAATTTGGTTTCTTATTATTAAAAAAACAGTTCTGGGGGCTTCCCTTAGTGGTTTCCTTAAAAAAGTACAATCCAATTGCCTAACTTGACACCAAGGTCCTCATGATTTATACTTAATGATGAAGACAGAGTCATGCCATGCTAGTATGATAAAATGAGTTGGGAATAGAATATTTGAAGGATCATACATTTCGAATATGAACAATTATGCTTCTGACGTTGATGGATATTATTGTGTTGCTATCAATGAGTTCATCGATTACTGTTGGGGATATTACCTGCGGTGTAACCCACCCTAACTGGGCCGGGTCACTAAAGGGGCGATTCATCCTTTGTTAATGCAAGCCTTAGCCCAGGGGCCCATGAGCCGGATGGCGGTTCAGGATTGAAGCAGAGGATAAGCCACCAAGGAGGTTTCCAGTCTTGGAAAGCACGGCGACTTAGAGATATGGAAGACCACGATCTATAGCGTGGCTAGGACTCTTGTAAACCCTAGGGCCTCGACCTGTATATAAAGGCGAGTCTCTTGGGGAGATAGGGCAAGTTAGAAATCATCGAGAGCTAGGTCAGGTGAGTTACGCCCTCCTTGTAATCGAATCCATCGTCAATCTACACAAAGCAGGATGTAGGCTTTTACCTCCACACGAGGGGCCGAACCTGGGTAAATCTAAGTCTCGCTTTCGCTCACCCCCTTTGAGTCGCCACCAAGGTGTGATGGCTCCTTCACTAAGTCCTTTCACGAGGACATCTGTCGTGACAAAACCACGACAGTTGGCGCCCACCGTGGGGCTAGCGCACGGTGGAGTTGAGTTCTCAAAGGGAGCCCTACCAGGGTCAGGAAGCTATGCGGTCGGCATCATGATGAAGAGCCGCCATGGAAAATACTACATCGACAACTCGCGGTGGGGACCTGAAGCCGACTCAATCGAGTCTGGTTACAGGGTCTCCTTCGGCAAGACCAACGTCTTCATCGGCATGTTTGGAGCACGCGTACCTGAGCCGGACACCTCCACCGACATCGTCGAGCCGGCCAGGTATGCTCTCCCCATCGCACTTCAGGACATGAGACGCCACGTTTTCATCGGTTTTACGCAGGGAGCCAGCGTACAGGACGAACCTGCAGTCCAGGAGATCACCCCGTCAACTCCGACGGTGAGTCATCCATGGGCGACACAGATTCAATCCACCCTCTCTATGAGGGACAACTCGGAGGGTTGCCACTAGCGGCAAACTCCGAGGACTTTGAAAGACCCCGTCGACAAGTTGCCATCTACATGGCGGGGGCGGCACAACCTCAGCCAAACCCGGCCGGCAACAATGAGACTGGTGAGTCATCAAAAACTCTGGCGCAAGCCATGGCGGATTTGACAGCGGAAATCACCAGACTCATGACAAGTGTTGTGACGGCGGGGAATCAGGAAGCAATCAATGCCGAACTAGCGAAGCTGCGGGAGGAGATGGCCAAGACTCAACGGGACGTGGAAGCGGAAGCCGCCAGGATGGCAACACAGTAGGCCCGGATCACCGCATAGACAGAACAGCTGAACACCGAAGGCTGGCGGCTCGAGAGACAACAGCGCGTCTCCGATGCTATTCACCAGAGGAGGCATCATGGGTGCCTCCCAACCGATCTACATCCGACTCGCCTCTTCGATACCCCACGCACTACTGGGATGGGACCCGGTCGGCCTTTGCAGACCACTCCAAGGGAGGGTCCGGTTCAACCGCCTAACCCGCCACCACCTCAACCAATGGAGGCCCATGCACTTCGCTTCCAGACACCACGAGGCCACTTGTCCAATACTATGGATAACGTGATGGCAGAAACTCGCCACTTGGAGTCCCTCCCAATTTATGGAAACTCCCCGGCTGAGGTGGAGGTGGGAAACGCCATCGAGATGCTAAAAATAGCGATGGTCCAGCATGCGCAATACTCACACAGCCTCAACCGGTTGCAGTCTACACCCCAGGCGAGTCACACCAGGAATAGCCATGAGGACCAACCCGCGGTGACCAGTGGGCAACGGCGTCCAGCGCAAACCAATCCGCCCAGGATGCATGATACTCGAGCCCCAGACATCGTGGATGCAGCGCGAGCCGCCCGCCTGATGGAGACGGCAGCCGCGGCGGGTCACGGCTACCCGGCTTACACCCAGGCCCCTCCCGCATCGCTCAATATAGGCGGCAGGCACGTTGGGGTGCCCTGTCTCATGCTCACTCTGCGCAATGAGTGAATGCCAAAGGAATTCAAGGGACCGAGGAAGGTACCCAATTACACACCAGATCTCGAGCCAGGGTCATGGATCGAGAGTTACGAGATTGCGATGGATATGCTCGATGTGAACGAGGCGGTTTGCGCCAAGTATTTTACCATGATGCTTGAAGGAACGATGCGTACGTGGTTGAAAAACCTGCTGCCTAACTCCATCAACACTTGGGCAGAGTTAAAGGAGCGTTTCACCAAAACTTTCCGAGGGACTTGCAAACGCCCAATGACCATCGTCGACTAACAACACTATGTTCAGCGATCGGATGAGTCGGTCCATCATTGGACATGGCGAGTTGCAGAGGTCATTCATCCGTCGGACGGCATCTCGGCGGCTCAGGCAGTGCTGATTCTGGAGAAAAACTGCCATTACGAGCCTTTGGTACTGAAGCTAGGGCAACTTAAGCGTAAGGTGCAGGACATGGGCGAGTTGATGGACACCCTAACCAGATATGCCGAGTCAGACGACACTAAGGATCCTGGGGAGGATGATGACAAGGTTAGCACCGCCAGGAGGGGCGAGTCGTCAAAAGGTCACTCCCAGTTTCAAGGGCGGGGCAACCACAACCACGGCGGGCAAGGTAAGAGGAGATCACAGGAAGGTCCCACAAACTTCGTCGCCAATACAAGTGCCGGCAACGGGAACCAACGCGAGAAGAAGCGATGCTTCAACGGGAAGAAGCCGCGCAACTATCATGAGATGCTCAAAGGACCCTGCCCACAGCACGCTACGGCTGAGGGACCGGCTACCCACTCCTGGGAGGATTGCTATGTGATGCAGGAGTTCCGAGATGAGGCGCTCAAGAAAGGCCAAGGAGGTGATCAGGGCCAGCGACAGGAACAGTTCTGCGCGCCCGGGTCACGCCAAAGACCGTTCGGTGGGTTTCCTAACCCGGGTCCGCAGGGCGGGTCACAGCCTAATAGTGGACAGTACCAAGTTCACAACCAACAGCGGTATAACCCACAGGGCGTGTTTCAGCAACCACCCCCGCAAGGAGATCCCCAGCGACAGGATGATAATGGCGGCTTTTAGAATAACCCTAAGCAGCTGAACAGTGGGCAATATCATGTGTTCACCACCAGCACCTCCAAATGGGACCAGAAGGTGAAACATAGAACTTTCAGCGTGGCTGAGCCGGCGCTCCCTAGGTACCTCCATTGGCCCGAACAGCCCATAACCTAGAGTAGGGAGGATCACCCGCCCCGAGTTGATAACTCTGGCGACTTGGCTTTGGTCGTGGCTCCTCAAGTCGGAGGATACACCCTTTCCAAAGTCCTTATGGATGGTGGCAGCAGCATAAACATCTTATACTTCGATACCTTTCGAAGGATGAACTTCTCGGAGAAAGACTTGATGTCGTCATCCATGGTTTTCCACGGCATTTTTCCGGGTAAGTCGGCCTACCCAATTGGGCGGATCAAGCTTAACGTGGTTTTTGGCATAGAGTCTAATTAGAGGAGCGAGTCACTCATGTTCGAGGTGGTCAAAATCAAGAGCCCTTACAACGCGTTGTTTGGAAGGCCGGCTTACGCTCGATTCATGGCTCGCCACTGTTATGTTTATGTCAAGCTCAAGATGCCTGGTCCTAAGGGGACTATTACAATCAACGGAGACAGGAAAATAGCCCAAGAGTGTGAAGAAGGAGATGCAGCTTATGCCGAGACGCCTTGCGCGACCGAGGAGCTCAAGTTTCACCAAGCCAATGCTGATCCGGCAGACATGACGCCTCTCAAGAGACCAACGATTGACTTAGAGCCGCCCCTCAAATTTAAACCAACGGACGACACAAAGGTGATAGACTTCACGCCTTGCGACTCAACCAAGCAGTTCACTATTGGGATGGGCCTGGATCCCAAATAGGAAAGCACGCTCATCGAATTCATCCATGAGAATCGGGACATCTTCGCATGGAAACCTTTAGACATGCCGGGTGTCCCGAGAGAATTTGCTGAGCACCATCTTAATACCGACCCCAAGGTAAAGCCGGTTCGGCAGTATCTTTGCAGGTTTAATGAAGAACGGCATAAGGTAATTGGAGAGGAGGTCACCCGGCTTTTGGCCGCCGGATTCATCATCGAGATTTTTCATCCTGAATGGTTGGCTAAAAAAGAACAGCACTTTCCGCATGTGCATCGACTACACCGACCTCAACACAGCCTATCCAACGGATCCTTTCGCCCTTCCCTGCATTGATCAAATCCTTGACTTGACGACGGGATGCGAGTGTTTCTGTTTTTTCGATGTTTACTCAGGATACCACCACATCAAGATGGTTGTGGCGGACCAGGAGAAAACGTCCTTCATAACCCCCTTCGGAGCCTTCTGTTACGTGTCTATGCCATTCGGGCTCAAGAGTGAGGGGGCAACTTATCAACGTTGCATCCAGAATTGCTTGCATAACCAGATCGGACGTACCGTCCACGCCTATGTTGACGACATCGTGGTCATGTCTCAGAAGAAGGAGTCGCTCTTGGAAGATCTCAAGGAGACTTTTGACAATTTGCGCGTATATCAGATGAGGCTTAACCCTACCAAGTGTGTGTTTGGTGTTCCCGCAGGAAAGTTGCTGGGTTTTTTGGTGTCAGAGCGCGGCATTGAAGCTAACCCAGATAAAATTGAAGCGATCACTTCTCTAGGCAAGCCGGCCAATATCAATCAAGTCCAGCGCATGGTGGGTGTATCGCGGCTCTAAGTCGCTTTATAAGTCGCCTTGGAGAGAAAGCCATACCTCTTTATCAGTTACTCAAGAAAACTGATCGTTTCGTTTGGACGGATGAAGCCAACGAAGCCTTTGAAGCCCTGAAGCAACAACTAGCTGAGCCGCCAGTATTGGCTGCTCCGACGGACAAGGAGCCTATGCTCTTGTACATCGTGGCTAATTCCAAGGCAGTGAGCGCGGCAGTGGTCGTCGAGCTGAAGGAAGAAGGAAATGAATATTCGGTTCAGCGACGAGTATATTTTATCAATGAAGTCCTGACCCTCTCGAAACAACACTACCCGCATTGGTAGAAGCTGGTCTTTGGGGTGTTTATGGCGAGCCGGAAGCTGAAACACTACTTCCAAGAGCATCCCATCACGGTGGTCAGTTCTGCCCCCCTTGGTGACATCATACAAAATCGAGAAGCGGCTGGACAAATTGCTAAGTGGGCCATTGAGTTAGGACCTCATCACGTGTGATATACACCTCGGACGGCCATTAAGTCTCAATCACTAGTGGGTTTCATCAACGACTGGACCGAGTTGCAGATTCCAGAAGACAGGCCCGATCACACATACTGGACCATCCATTTTGATGGGTCTAGGTAGTTGGAAGGCTCGGGGGCTGGCGTGGTGTTAACTTCGCCTCAGGGTGACATATTCTGCTATGTCCTCCGACTCATGTTTCCATGTACCAACAATGCAACAGAATATGAAGCTCTGCTCCATGGGTTGTGACTCGCCAAAGAGATGAATCTCACCCGAGTCATATGTTTGGGCAACTCAGATATAGTAGTGTAGCAGGTTTCTAGCACTTGGGATTCCATAGATCCCTTGATGTCAGCCTACACGCGAGCTGTGTCGCACGTGGCGGGTCATTTTCATGGTTATCACGTGCATCACATCGATCGGCGACTTAATGAAGCAGGAGATGCTCTTTCACGCCTCGGTTCATAGCGTAAGCCGGTTCCCCCAAATGTCTTTTTGGATGTGTTACATAACCCCTCAGTGAGGCTACCTTCAGAGGAAGATTTGGCAGTGCCGGACCCTGAGTCTCAACTTGTGGCGGCTCTTCGTGCTACCCCAGATTGGGCGATGCCCTACATGGCGTATCTCACACGAGGCGAGTTACCCACGAATGAGTTGTTGGCTCGCCAAATCGTTCGTCGATGCAAATCCATGGTCATACATAATGGCGAGTTGCACAGGCGAAGCACTTCAGGAGTATTTCAAAGGTGTGTCTCTTCCGAGGAAGGGTGTATGATTCTCAATGAAATTCACACACGCGACTGTGGTCATCATGCTAGGTCACGCTCCCTGGTTTCCAAACCGTTTAGGCATGGGTTTTATTGGCTGATGGCTCATGCAGACGCTTAAGATATACTTCGCCGATGTGATGGTTGCCAAAAATTTAGACGCCAGATGCACGTGTCGGCTCAGGAATTACGGATGATTCCAATTACTTGGCCGTTTGCGGTCTGGGGGCTGGACATGGTTGGTCCTTTCAAAATGTCATCCAACAAAAAGACTCACCTACTGGTGGCGGTTGACAAGTTCACTAGGTGGGTTGAAGCAGAACCAGTTAGTAGCTGTGATGCAGACACGACTGTCAAATTCTTGGAAAAGTTGATCTTACGGTTCGAATACCCTCATAGTATCATTACTCACAATGGTACTAATCTATCAAAGGGTGCAATGCAAGAGTTTTGCGGAAGAGAGCATATCCGGCTTGACGTTTCTGCAGTTGCACACCCATAGTCTAATGGACAGGCAGAAAGGGCGAATCAGGAAATATTGCGAGGAATCAAGCCCCGACTTATGGTACCTCTGGAGTGTACCCCAGGTTGTTGGGTTGAAGAATTACCCTCAGTTTTATGGAGTATCAGGACCACCCCAAATCGCTCTACCGGTTTTACTCCCTTTTTCCTGGTCTACGGGGCAGAGGCTGTATTACCAAGTGACATCAGACATGATTCACCACGAGTCTCTGCATATGTGGAACAGGACAACGAGTTGGCGCGTCAAGATTCGTTGGATGCTTTGGAGGAAGAGAGAGACTTGGCTGCATCATGATCGGCGATCTATCAACAAGACTTTTGATGCTATCACAGCCGTCGCGTCAAGAGCCGGACTTCTCAAGAGGGCGACTTAGTGCTCCGGTTGATTCAAGACCACACTAGAATGCATAATTGTCACCCCCATGGGAAGGACCTTTTGTCATCAGCAAGAATCTTCGGAACGGTTCATACTACTTGGTGGATCTTCGCCCTGATAGGCCAACGATAGAGGTTGAGACAACTCGCCCCTAGAATATTGCCCACTTGCAGCCTTACTACACCTAGAGCCATGGGCTCCTTTCTTTTCTGCAAATCTCAAAATTTGTAATCTTTTATTTATAAATCAATAAAGCCAGCACCCACGAACTTCGGGGTCCTTTGTCGTTTCAGCTTCTTGAAAGCATGAGTCTTTATTGTTCCATAAAGTCGTCCAAGCATGGACGCTATCAGTGCCAAAGAGCATAAGTCCCCATGCTGCACTTATTTCCAAACTGGGTACAGGTAAGCCAAAGAGGACCAAAGTTTCCACATCGCACGGTTCAAACATGGGCGCCTTATATGATTTTGAGAATTAAGCCGGCTTACTTGGGGGCTACTAGTTCCCAAGTCGTTTTGCAGTAAGAGCGTAAACGCTTTAGCAATCCTATGCCCGACTTTTCCCTAATCATAGGTCACTTGGGGGCTTCCACTAAGTGAGTTTAGCCTGAATACCCTCTTGGCTAGCGAAAAATTATTGCATTACAAATGGTTATACTAGACTATGTGTTGGACTAGTCGCCCTATGGACCCATGTACTCTGGGCGAGTCAATCCGTTTTTTGGACCCTGAACTCGCCTAGGTTAAAACATGAAAGGTACCGGCCAGAGCCACACATGGAAAATAGAGAAACCATTGGTTCACAGAACCTGCTTCACTAAAGCTTGACTCACGCCTGATCAGCCAGTCTAAATAACTTGGGCTGTTGCAAAAGCCTTCTTGGGGTAGCACTAGAGTTTTGCAAACTCGTCCTATCCTGTCGTAGCTCAAAGAGCCGACAATTTTTACGACTAACTTTGTGGCACTCCTACAAGGTTCTGTAAAACCTTTTTATGACTCGTCGCGACTCACTGAGCCGACTCTTTGTTTATAACTCGCCATAACCCAAAGGGTTGGTTTATCTCTTGCCGCAACTCATTGAGTCGGTCTATGGTGTTTTCCCTGGCAAACAGGTTGAAGAAATTTTTCCTTTCAGATTATGACACTTCCTAACTATCAAGCATTAGGATTGGTAAAGGCGATTCATGATTCACAAAATGGATAACAATTCAGAACTGTCAAGCAGAAGGCATGGCTGGAAGATTGTTTTCCTAACAACTATTACATGGCTCACTCGGCCATACATGGCGTCATCTCCCGGTCACAAAGAGATCAAATTGTTTTTTGAAGAACTGGTTACATGCTGAGTAACCTCAAGCCGCCTCCGGGTCACCCTGCCTCGAGCTCTCTCCATTTTCGATTTGTAAGTCGCCCAGTTTCCAATTGCACTTGGACAAGGCGACAAATTCATCTTCATCGTTCAGGAAGACAGATAGATCTACTTCAAAGTCGAATTGGTTCTTGCGCCGGCGGGGAGTCAGGCTGGTAACTTCGAACGAAGGAGGAGTCGCCTTTTTATTGTTGTCATCATACGCAGCCTGGTATTTGTTCAAATCCAAGATGGACGCTAGTTGAGTCGCCACGGAGAGAGACTCTTTCACAACCCAGTGGTAATCTTCTCCGGTGAACTCCGACTCGTCGTCTTTCAGTTCAGGATAACCAGTAGCTACCTCCTGTGGCTTGAGTTCAGGAGCATAGGCCAGGCACCGTCTTAGGGTAGTCAG
Source organism: Hordeum vulgare subsp. vulgare (assembly GCF_904849725.1). Taxonomy (NCBI): domain Eukaryota; kingdom Viridiplantae; phylum Streptophyta; class Magnoliopsida; order Poales; family Poaceae; genus Hordeum; species Hordeum vulgare. The sequence continues at coordinate 558,219,404 of NC_058524.1, read as the reverse complement.
AGCTCCCTTGCGGGCGGGTGACCTCTTCAGTTCATCTACTTGGGGTGGCAACATTGACAGGCAACCCAGCATATTCTTGATGGATTTAATTGGCTCCTTGTTGCCCATCACTGCCTTCATCGTCATCATGCTTCCCGTATACAACTGCTCTGTAAAGGTGTAAATCGCCTTCAGCTTCATGATGCAGTCGTCTTGGAGATTGGCGGTTCGCAAACCTACAAAGGATAAACTGTGACAATTAGTATTCGCAAACTAAATTGTGGCTTTTCTTTTCGACGAAGGGAATTGCTCCTTACCAAAGATGGCTTGGGTCATGTTGGAGATATGCTTTTTTAACCCGGAGAGCTCTTGTAGGGCGGCTTCTAGCTTTTCCTCGGCTTGTTCCGCCCGCTTCATGATGGCGGCTTGATCAGCATTGGCTTTCTTCTCAAATTTTTGGTGGTCAACATTCATTTTCTCCATATCAGCCAGGGCCAACCGATATTTCTCTTCAGATTCAGTTCGAGCATTCTGCTGCTCAGCTAAGTTTTTCTTCAAGTCAGCAAGCGATGACTCGGCCCGGGTCACAGATTCCTGCAAACAAATTTTGGGGAGACAAGTTTCAGAACTGTTGCAAGCAACATCCCTAGCACTTGGGGGCTAATGTATGATTGTTTTCGAAGTCATACAAAATTCAAGAGCCGGCTCATCTTTCAAAAGATGACCCGGCCCTTCGTGGCTACAAGTTAAAGTTTTTATCTAATTCAAGACCCAGCTCATCTTTCAAAAGATGACCCGGCCCATGGGGGCTACAGGTTGAAGTTTCTCTAATTCAAGACCCGGCTCATCTGTCACAAGATGACCCAGCCCTTGCGCGCTACAGCTTGAAGTTTCTCTAATTCAAGACCGGGCTCATCTTTCACAAGATGAACCGGCCCTTGGGGGCTACAGGTTGAAGTTTCTCTAATTCAAGACCCGACTCATCTTTCAAAAGATGACCCGGCCCTTGGGGGATAAAGGTTGAAGTTTCTCTAATTCGAGACCCGACTCATCTTTCAAAAGATGACCCGGCCCTTGGGGGCTACAGGTTGAAGTTTCTCTAATTCAAGACCCGGCTCATCTTTCACAAGATGACCCGGTCCTTGGGGGCTACAGGTTAAAGTGTTTCTCTAATCCAAGACCCGTCTCATCTTTCAAAAGATGACTCGACCCTTGGGGGCTACAGGTTGAAGTTTTTATTTAATTAAAGACTCGGCTCATCTTCCAAAAGATGACCCGACCCTTGGGAGATGTGGAGAGATATGGGTCTACCCAATATCGCAACAAACACAATTCATCATACAAGACTAGTCTTCTGGAAGGATAATGGGTGGAAGTACACATAACAAAGGACGTACCTCATGTTTGATTCGCATATGTTGATCAAGCTTTTCTCCATTTCATAACTCGTCTCCAGGCGACTTACGAAGCCAAAGTAGAGTTGCTCAAATTCAAGCTTCTCATAATGGGGAAGTTTCAGCTTAGTGATGTCTTGCTCTACAGAAGGATGGGCCTCTTTGAATGCATGTTTGGATAACACCGCTGTTGCAGGATTGGAGTAGCCAGTACCAGTAACAATTACGGTATCTGGATCTTCTGTCGCCTTGGAAGAGCTTGGCGGGTTAACATTTTCAGTAGTCTCCTTCACAGGGCTTGGAGAGTCAGTCCGGACGTCAGGAATATCATCCACAGGATCATCACGAGCCGCCGCTTGGTCTTCGTCAAACTCTGGGACAGAGGTGCTCATACCAAACACCTTAGTTGTCTTAGGAGCAGAAGAGAAGTCGCCAGCTTTTCTCTTTTTTGCTTGTGCTCTGAGATGAAAAGACATCAAAGTTAGAAGAAGTATCATTATTGGGAAGGAAAAAGGTTAATAAAAGAACTTATCCCTGTACACGAATCATTGGCGGAAGAGCCGACATTACTGAGTCGCCAGATGAAGGAGGAGAGATGTGAAGAACAAAAGTTCAAGGAGTGAATGAATTGCGAATGACATTTTCTACAAGAAGGAGAAGGTGTTAATAGGAGTATACCTCACTTGGTCGTTTCCGACCAGTTGTCTTTTCGGGTAACCCCGAAACTAAGTCGCCAGAATGGCTTCGGGTATGACGTTTGGGGGTATACCTCGCCTTCTTCAAAAGGAAATCAGGGTCCAGATGAGCATTTGGGTGAGACATGGGAACTTTTCCACAAATCCGCCTGGCGGGCCTGATTTGGGTGAGACATGGTCTTTGGGGTGTTTATGGCGAGCCGGAAGCTGAAACACTACTTCCAAGAGCATCCCATCACGGTGGTCAGTTCTGCCCCCCTTGGTGACATCATACAAAATCGAGAAGCGGCTGGACAAATTGCTAAGTGGGCCATTGAGTTAGGACCTCATCACGTGTGATATACACCTCGGACGGCCATTAAGTCTCAATCACTAGTGGGTTTCATCAACGACTGGACCGAGTTGCAGATTCCAGAAGACAGGCCCGATCACACATACTGGACCATCCATTTTGATGGGTCTAGGTAGTTGGAAGGCTCGGGGGCTGGCGTGGTGTTAACTTCGCCTCAGGGTGACATATTCTGCTATGTCCTCCGACTCATGTTTCCATGTACCAACAATGCAACAGAATATGAAGCTCTGCTCCATGGGTTGTGACTCGCCAAAGAGATGAATCTCACCCGAGTCATATGTTTGGGCAACTCAGATATAGTAGTGTAGCAGGTTTCTAGCACTTGGGATTCCATAGATCCCTTGATGTCAGCCTACACGCGAGCTGTGTCGCACGTGGCGGGTCATTTTCATGGTTATCACGTGCATCACATCGATCGGCGACTTAATGAAGCAGGAGATGCTCTTTCACGCCTCGGTTCATAGCGTAAGCCGGTTCCCCCAAATGTCTTTTTGGATGTGTTACATAACCCCTCAGTGAGGCTACCTTCAGAGGAAGATTTGGCAGTGCCGGACCCTGAGTCTCAACTTGTGGCGGCTCTTCGTGCTACCCCAGATTGGGCGATGCCCTACATGGCGTATCTCACACGAGGCGAGTTACCCACGAATGAGTTGTTGGCTCGCCAAATCGTTCGTCGATGCAAATCCATGGTCATACATAATGGCGAGTTGCACAGGCGAAGCACTTCAGGAGTATTTCAAAGGTGTGTCTCTTCCGAGGAAGGGTGTATGATTCTCAATGAAATTCACACACGCGACTGTGGTCATCATGCTAGGTCACGCTCCCTGGTTTCCAAACCGTTTAGGCATGGGTTTTATTGGCTGATGGCTCATGCAGACGCTTAAGATATACTTCGCCGATGTGATGGTTGCCAAAAATTTAGACGCCAGATGCACGTGTCGGCTCAGGAATTACGGATGATTCCAATTACTTGGCCGTTTGCGGTCTGGGGGCTGGACATGGTTGGTCCTTTCAAAATGTCATCCAACAAAAAGACTCACCTACTGGTGGCGGTTGACAAGTTCACTAGGTGGGTTGAAGCAGAACCAGTTAGTAGCTGTGATGCAGACACGACTGTCAAATTCTTGGAAAAGTTGATCTTACGGTTCGAATACCCTCATAGTATCATTACTCACAATGGTACTAATCTATCAAAGGGTGCAATGCAAGAGTTTTGCGGAAGAGAGCATATCCGGCTTGACGTTTCTGCAGTTGCACACCCATAGTCTAATGGACAGGCAGAAAGGGCGAATCAGGAAATATTGCGAGGAATCAAGCCCCGACTTATGGTACCTCTGGAGTGTACCCCAGGTTGTTGGGTTGAAGAATTACCCTCAGTTTTATGGAGTATCAGGACCACCCCAAATCGCTCTACCGGTTTTACTCCCTTTTTCCTGGTCTACGGGGCAGAGGCTGTATTACCAAGTGACATCAGACATGATTCACCACGAGTCTCTGCATATGTGGAACAGGACAACGAGTTGGCGCGTCAAGATTCGTTGGATGCTTTGGAGGAAGAGAGAGACTTGGCTGCATCATGATCGGCGATCTATCAACAAGACTTTTGATGCTATCACAGCCGTCGCGTCAAGAGCCGGACTTCTCAAGAGGGCGACTTAGTGCTCCGGTTGATTCAAGACCACACTAGAATGCATAATTGTCACCCCCATGGGAAGGACCTTTTGTCATCAGCAAGAATCTTCGGAACGGTTCATACTACTTGGTGGATCTTCGCCCTGATAGGCCAACGATAGAGGTTGAGACAACTCGCCCCTAGAATATTGCCCACTTGCAGCCTTACTACACCTAGAGCCATGGGCTCCTTTCTTTTCTGCAAATCTCAAAATTTGTAATCTTTTATTTATAAATCAATAAAGCCAGCACCCACGAACTTCGGGGTCCTTTGTCGTTTCAGCTTCTTGAAAGCATGAGTCTTTATTGTTCCATAAAGTCGTCCAAGCATGGACGCTATCAGTGCCAAAGAGCATAAGTCCCCATGCTGCACTTATTTCCAAACTGGGTACAGGTAAGCCAAAGAGGACCAAAGTTTCCACATCGCACGGTTCAAACATGGGCGCCTTATATGATTTTGAGAATTAAGCCGGCTTACTTGGGGGCTACTAGTTCCCAAGTCGTTTTGCAGTAAGAGCGTAAACGCTTTAGCAATCCTATGCCCGACTTTTCCCTAATCATAGGTCACTTGGGGGCTTCCACTAAGTGAGTTTAGCCTGAATACCCTCTTGGCTAGCGAAAAATTATTGCATTACAAATGGTTATACTAGACTATGTGTTGGACTAGTCGCCCTATGGACCCATGTACTCTGGGCGAGTCAATCCGTTTTTTGGACCCTGAACTCGCCTAGGTTAAAACATGAAAGGTACCGGCCAGAGCCACACATGGAAAATAGAGAAACCATTGGTTCACAGAACCTGCTTCACTAAAGCTTGACTCACGCCTGATCAGCCAGTCTAAATAACTTGGGCTGTTGCAAAAGCCTTCTTGGGGTAGCACTAGAGTTTTGCAAACTCGTCCTATCCTGTCGTAGCTCAAAGAGCCGACAATTTTTACGACTAACTTTGTGGCACTCCTACAAGGTTCTGTAAAACCTTTTTATGACTCGTCGCGACTCACTGAGCCGACTCTTTGTTTATAACTCGCCATAACCCAAAGGGTTGGTTTATCTCTTGCCGCAACTCATTGAGTCGGTCTATGGTGTTTTCCCTGGCAAACAGGTTGAAGAAATTTTTCCTTTCAGATTATGACACTTCCTAACTATCAAGCATTAGGATTGGTAAAGGCGATTCATGATTCACAAAATGGATAACAATTCAGAACTGTCAAGCAGAAGGCATGGCTGGAAGATTGTTTTCCTAACAACTATTACATGGCTCACTCGGCCATACATGGCGTCATCTCCCGGTCACAAAGAGATCAAATTGTTTTTTGAAGAACTGGTTACATGCTGAGTAACCTCAAGCCGCCTCCGGGTCACCCTGCCTCGAGCTCTCTCCATTTTCGATTTGTAAGTCGCCCAGTTTCCAATTGCACTTGGACAAGGCGACAAATTCATCTTCATCGTTCAGGAAGACAGATAGATCTACTTCAAAGTCGAATTGGTTCTTGCGCCGGCGGGGAGTCAGGCTGGTAACTTCGAACGAAGGAGGAGTCGCCTTTTTATTGTTGTCATCATACGCAGCCTGGTATTTGTTCAAATCCAAGATGGACGCTAGTTGAGTCGCCACGGAGAGAGACTCTTTCACAACCCAGTGGTAATCTTCTCCGGTGAACTCCGACTCGTCGTCTTTCAGTTCAGGATAACCAGTAGCTACCTCCTGTGGCTTGAGTTCAGGAGCATAGGCCAGGCACCGTCTTAGGGTAGTCAGAGCTCCCTTGCGGGCGGGTGACCTCTTCAGTTCATCTACTTGGGGTGGCAACATTGACAGGCAACCCAGCATATTCTTGATGGATTTAATTGGCTCCTTGTTGCCCATCACTGCCTTCATCGTCATCATGCTTCCCGTATACAACTGCTCTGTAAAGGTGTAAATCGCCTTCAGCTTCATGATGCAGTCGTCTTGGAGATTGGCGGTTCGCAAACCTACAAAGGATAAACTGTGACAATTAGTATTCGCAAACTAAATTGTGGCTTTTCTTTTCGACGAAGGGAATTGCTCCTTACCAAAGATGGCTTGGGTCATGTTGGAGATATGCTTTTTTAACCCGGAGAGCTCTTGTAGGGCGGCTTCTAGCTTTTCCTCGGCTTGTTCCGCCCGCTTCATGATGGCGGCTTGATCAGCATTGGCTTTCTTCTCAAATTTTTGGTGGTCAACATTCATTTTCTCCATATCAGCCAGGGCCAACCGATATTTCTCTTCAGATTCAGTTCGAGCATTCTGCTGCTCAGCTAAGTTTTTCTTCAAGTCAGCAAGCGATGACTCGGCCCGGGTCACAGATTCCTGCAAACAAATTTTGGGGAGACAAGTTTCAGAACTGTTGCAAGCAACATCCCTAGCACTTGGGGGCTAATGTATGATTGTTTTCGAAGTCATACAAAATTCAAGAGCCGGCTCATCTTTCAAAAGATGACCCGGCCCTTCGTGGCTACAAGTTAAAGTTTTTATCTAATTCAAGACCCAGCTCATCTTTCAAAAGATGACCCGGCCCATGGGGGCTACAGGTTGAAGTTTCTCTAATTCAAGACCCGGCTCATCTGTCACAAGATGACCCAGCCCTTGCGCGCTACAGCTTGAAGTTTCTCTAATTCAAGACCGGGCTCATCTTTCACAAGATGAACCGGCCCTTGGGGGCTACAGGTTGAAGTTTCTCTAATTCAAGACCCGACTCATCTTTCAAAAGATGACCCGGCCCTTGGGGGATAAAGGTTGAAGTTTCTCTAATTCGAGACCCGACTCATCTTTCAAAAGATGACCCGGCCCTTGGGGGCTACAGGTTGAAGTTTCTCTAATTCAAGACCCGGCTCATCTTTCACAAGATGACCCGGTCCTTGGGGGCTACAGGTTGAAGTGTTTCTCTAATCCAAGACCCGTCTCATCTTTCAAAAGATGACTCGACCCTTGGGGGCTACAGGTTGAAGTTTTTATTTAATTAAAGACTCGGCTCATCTTCCAAAAGATGACCCGACCCTTGGGAGATGTGGAGAGATATGGGTCTACCCAATATCGCAACAAACACAATTCATCATACAAGACTAGTCTTCTGGAAGGATAATGGGTGGAAGTACACATAACAAAGGACGTACCTCATGTTTGATTCGCATATGTTGATCAAGCTTTTCTCCATTTCATAACTCGTCTCCAGGCGACTTACGAAGCCAAAGTAGAGTTGCTCAAATTCAAGCTTCTCATAATGGGGAAGTTTCAGCTTAGTGATGTCTTGCTCTACAGAAGGATGGGCCTCTTTGAATGCATGTTTGGATAACACCGCTGTTGCAGGATTGGAGTAGCCAGTACCAGTAACAATTACGGTATCTGGATCTTCTGTCGCCTTGGAAGAGCTTGGCGGGTTAACATTTTCAGTAGTCTCCTTCACAGGGCTTGGAGAGTCAGTCCGGACGTCAGGAATATCATCCACAGGATCATCACGAGCCGCCGCTTGGTCTTCGTCAAACTCTGGGACAGAGGTGCTCATACCAAACACCTTAGTTGTCTTAGGAGCAGAAGAGAAGTCGCCAGCTTTTCTCTTTTTTGCTTGTGCTCTGAGATGAAAAGACATCAAAGTTAGAAGAAGTATCATTATTGGGAAGGAAAAAGGTTAATAAAAGAACTTATCCCTGTACACGAATCATTGGCGGAAGAGCCGACATTACTGAGTCGCCAGATGAAGGAGGAGAGATGTGAAGAACAAAAGTTCAAGGAGTGAATGAATTGCGAATGACATTTTCTACAAGAAGGAGAAGGTGTTAATAGGAGTATACCTCACTTGGTCGTTTCCGACCAGTTGTCTTTTCGGGTAACCCCGAAACTAAGTCGCCAGAATGGCTTCGGGTATGACGTTTGGGGGTATACCTCGCCTTCTTCAAAAGGAAATCAGGGTCCAGATGAGCATTTGGGTGAGACATGGGAACTTTTCCATAAATCGGGACATAGTGATGACAAACAAAAGGATAAATTTTTACCTCGGATTGTTCTTCACCGGCTCGAGACTCGCTGACGATGGATGATTCTTTGACGTCGGCTTTGCCCTTGTTCTTATTTTTCTTCTTCGGTGGCGGCTTAGTGGTTTTCTGGACAGTCACCTTTGGCCTTTGAGACCAAAATGCCGATACTTTATGGTTAATAGAATGACAAGTTCAAACCTGGAACATTGGCGAATATGTTGAAAAAGGTAAAAGGAGGCGACTTAGATTGTTACCACTAGAGCCGGATTGGAGAGGCAGAAAGGCTTGAGCCCAATCTTAGCACAACTCTCCAAGGACTCGCTGGTTAACTTCCTGATCATGTCGACGATGTCTTCTTCGGTGAGATTTGTATGAAAAATCATTGGGGATGGTTTTCGTTGCCGTCGTACTCACACATCAGGCCATTCCGGCGACTCAAAGGAAGAATTCTCCATTCCACCAAACAACATACTAAGTCAACCCCAGTGAGCCCATTATTGGTCAAAGACCTTAGCTGGGAGAAGATGGGGATAAATTCTGATTCTTCTTCTTCAATAAGCTTCTCTGGCAGCTTGAAATCCATGGGTAAGCGATCTTCTCTGTAACCCGGAAGTGGGTTCTCGTCGGGAGGAGAAGTATCATGACAATAAACCATGACTCGTCCCAGCCTTTGGGATGGTTGGGCAGGATGACAGATGGGAACCCACATTCGCGACGCCGCTGGGTGTTAACCCCCCCCCCCAAGTTCCAAGTTAGGACCGCTGGTGAATTCGGTCTGGCGGTTCAGCTGGAAGAAGTTCCAAAACAGTAACACTGTGGGCTCTGTCTGCACATAGGCCTCGCAAGACACTTGGAGTTGGCAGAGGTTACTAATGGAGTTTGGACCCCAAGTCTTGAGGGTGAACATTGAGGAAGTGCAGAGCGTCTCTGAAGAACTTTGACTTGGGAGGCTTGAAACCTCACTCAAGATGATCAACAAAAACAACTACCTCCCCCTCGGCAGGATTGGGAGTCACCTCGCCTGGGGCAGTCCGCCAGCCAACAACTTCTTTTCGATCAAGATAACCCGCCAAAACATATTTCTCGAGATAGGCGTCAGTGATCTTGGTTGATAACCAATTTCATTTCGAGATACTGACCATGACTACAAAAAGGAAGGAACAATGTGGCTTATTAAAGACCATAAAAGTGGTAACTCGCCAGTTGGGGGATCTACAATATGTTTATAGGGACGTTATGACTCACCGTTCGGTAACCAAAGGTCTGGATATGGGGATATTCTAATTCGCCGATTGAGAGATTTACGACATGTCTGCAAAGGTGTTATCACTCGCCATTCAGCAATCAAAGGCGTAGCTATGGTGATGTTCTAACTCGCCGTGTTGGAAGAAGGTGAGTGGCAACTCTAAAAGGATTTTTTCCATAGGAATTTTCCCGGGAGGAGGATAAACATGTTTCTAAAGGCGAGCAATAAATTACGGATCTACGGGTGGACAAAATTGAAAAGATAGTGCCTGTAGAAATCATGAAATCTATGAACGCGAAAAATGCGACAGGGATGCCGTATGGATCCATGAAGTAAAACATCAGGTGGCCGAGGGATGCGACGAAACTACCATGATCTACCGCCACAAAGGATCTACCATAAAAATGTTGCGGATCTAAGATAGAGGGGAAATGTTCATCGCATTACTGAAGATAACCTAGAAGAACATGGGGGCGAGGTCTAACCCTAATGAAGGAAAGGTGCTTACCTGAGAAAGAACGACGATTCCAGGAGATGGATGCAGAAGATCTGCAGCGGATGCTGCGCCTTCGGTTGCCCTGGAGACGTTCGGACCGCGGTGGCTGGCGATGGAGCTTCAGGAACGGCGAGAAGGCAGAGGCGCAGGCGCGAGGAAGACGAAGCTGACGAGGAAGATGAAGTGGGGGTAGGTTACGGCGCCCCCACTCCCTCCTGTGGTTATTTAAAGGCCGGGCGGTGGAAACGAAATGGCAGGCGCGGGAATAGAGGCGGTAGATTGAAAATTCGCAATGATGGCGCTTGGATTTTTGGGATAACCAAATGATGGTGAAAAAGATCCGTTGGGTAGTTACATCATTAAATCCCGAAATTGGAGGGAAAATGTGATGTCATCAAAAACTACTTGGCGGCCGAGACAATTCATGATGGACAACGGCTTGTTGTTCGTCAAAAGATGGAAGTGATACAAGTCGCCCCAAAGTGAGCGTGGAAGTTCATTGGCATGAATAAATTCAAGTCAATCTGGGGCCTAATGTTGGGGATATTACCTGCGGTGTAACCCGCCCTAAGTGGGTCGGGTCACTAAAGGGGCGATTCATCCTTTGTTAATGCAAGCCTTAGCCCAGGGGCCCATGAGCTGGATGGCGGTTCAGGGTTGATGCAGAGGATAAGCCGCCAAGGAGGTTTCCAGTCTTGGAAAGCACGGTGACTTAGAGATATGGAAGACCACGATCTGTAGCGTGGCTAGGACTCTTGTAAACCCTAGGGCCTCGACCTGTATATAAAGGCGAGTCTCTGTGGGAGATAAGGCAAGTTAGAAATCATCGAGAGTTAGGTCAGGCAAGTTACGCCCTCCTTGTAATCGAATCCGCCATCAATCTACACAAAGCAGGACGTAGGCTTTTACCTCCACACAAGGGGCCGAACGTGGGTAAATCTGAGTCTTGCTTTCGCTCACCCCCTTTGATTCGCCACCAAGGTGCGATGGCTCCTTCACTATGTCCTTTCACAAGGACATCTGTCGTGACAAAACCACGACAATTACGAAGATCATTCCTAAAAGAGATTACATGTTGGGTAGCATGTTGCACAAAAAATTCTGTTTTTATCATTTATCTACTCGAGGACAAGCTCGGGGATGATGATACATCTCCAATGTTTCGATATTTTATTATTATTCCATGCAATCATATTATCAATCTTGGATACTTTATATGCAATAGTATGCTATCTTATATCATTTTGTGGAACTAACCTAATAGCCAGTGCCTAGTGCGAGTTGTTGGTTTTTTGCTAGTTTTTGGTTTGCGAGGAAATCAGTACCAAACAAAGTCCAAATGCTACGAGAAATTTTGACAAATTTTTTAAATAAAAGAGACCCTGGAAGCATCGAAGGAGACCGGACGATAGACGAGGAGACGACAAGGCAACATCGCGTGCCAGGATGCCTTATGGGCCCCTCATGGCTCCGTCTGACCTAATTCCACATCCATATATTCTCTAAATTTGGGAAACTAATAGAGAGCCACTATAAACACTTTTTCCGCCACAACAAGACTCGATTCCGTCATCATCCCATTTGGAGACCTTTTCTGGTGCCCTGTCGGAGGGGGAATCAATTGTTGGGGACCGTTGCATCAGAACATTTTTTTCTATAAGCACTCAAGATCTATCTATGGATATCAACTGCTACGAGAGGGCAGTGCATCTACATTCCTTTGTAGATTGCTAAGAGGGAGCGTTAAGAAACACTGTTGATGTAGTCAAGCGTCTTTGCTATCCAATCATGATCTGTCCTGCGATCCAATCACGAATGTCCTGATCAAGTGCCGAACGGATAACACCTCTGCGTTCAGCACATGTATAGCTTGATGACGCCATCACCACCTTGATCCAACGAGCATAGGTGAAGTACTAGCTGAGTTCTTCGGCAACACGATGGCATGGTGGTGGTGCGATCTCGACATGGCTTCGCCAAGCGCTACCGCGATCACGACGGTGGAGAAGAACTACGAGAGAGAGAAAGATGAGGGATATGCCATGCCTCTTGGGTGCGGCTTCCCTCTCTCTCCTATAGTATATATAAAGGGAAAGGATGAGGGGTGGCGCCCGAGGGTTTCCCCTAGGGTGGAGCGGCATCCACCAAGGTGGCTTTGCCCCCAAGTTGGGTGGGGCGAAGGCCACCTCTCGGTCAACCCACCTCCTTGGCCGCATGGGCCTCGGTTGGGAGGGGCGACTAGCCCACCAGGAGCTGGTGTGCCACCTATCACATCTCATGGGGCCCTCCAAGGCAGGTGGACCCTCTCACTGGACCCCCTAAACTCTTCCGGAACCTTCGTCACAAAACTCGTAACTTTCCAAAACTCTTCCGGAACTTAGATACCAACTTCCCATATATCGATCTTCATCTATGGACCATTCTGAAGCTCCTCATCATGCCCAGGATCTCATCCAGGACTCTGAACAACCTTCGGTCACCAACATAACAACTCAACTATATCTATATCGTCATCGAACATTAAGTGTGCAGACCCTGCGGGTTTGAGAACTATGCGGAAATGACCGAGACACCGCTACAGTTAATAAACAATAGCAGTACCTGCATGCCCATATTGGTTCCTACATATTCTACAAAGATCTATATCGGTCGAACCAACGATGTCAAGGATTCAGCAAATCACGTATGCCCCTTTGTCCATCGGTATGTTACTTGCTCGAGATTCGATTGTCCGTATCCCCATACCTAGTTCAATCTCGTTACAGACAAGTCTCTTTACTCGTTCCATAATACAAGATGCCATGACGAACTCCTTAGTCACATTGCTTTCAAGCTTCTTCCAATTTTGTATTACCGAGTGGACTCAAAGATACATGTCCGTCATACAGAGTGACAAATCCCAGTCTCGATCCATGCCAACTCAACAAAAACCCTCGGAGATACCTCTAGAGCATATTTATAATCACCCAGTTACATTGTGACGTTTGGTACACACATGGTACTTTTTCGGTGTCAGTGAGTTGCAAGATCTGATGGTCTTAGGAACAGATATTTTGACATGTAGAAAGCAACAACAATAAACTTAGACATACGATAAAATTCTATGCTTATGGTTTGGGTCTTGTTCATCTCATCATTCTTCTAATGATGTGATCCCGTTATCAAATGACGACTCATGGCTATGGCTAATTAACCTTAAGAATATTTTATCAACGAGCTAGTCTAGTAGAGGCTTACTAGGGACATTGTGTTGTCTATTTGTCAACACATGTATTTGAGTTTCCGAGCAATAGAACTATAGCATGGATAATAAACGATTATCATGAACAAGGAAATATGATAATAACCACTTTATTATTGCCTCTAGGGCATATTTCCAACAATCTCCCACTTGCACCAGATCCAATAATCTAGCATTATATGGTAGTGAATCCAACACCTATAGAGTTTTGGTACTGGTCATGTTTTTCACGTGGAAGAGGTTTAGTCAACTGATTTGTGACATTCAGATCTGTATGTACTTTGGAAATGTTTATGTCCTCCTGCTTGATAAAATCTTTGATGGAATTGAAGCGGCCCTTTGTGTGTATGGTACTTTTGTGAAACCTTGGCTCCTTGGCTAGAGCAATGCACCAGTGTTGTCACAAAATAGGGTCATTGGATCCAGTGCATTGGGCACAACTCCAAGATCCGTCATGAACTGCTTCGTCCAGACACCTTCATTTGCTACTTCCGAAGCAACTATGTACTCCGCTTCACATGTAGAATTAGCTACCATGCTTTGCTTGGAATTGCACCAGCTAACCACTACACCATTCAGAATAAATACATATCCGGATTGAGACTTAGAGTCATACGAATCTGAGTCAAAGCTAGCATCGACGTAACCCTTTATGATGAGCTCCTGATATCTTCCATAAATGAGAAACATTTCCTTAGTCATTTTGAGGTACTTAAGGATATTCTTGACCGTTTTCGAGTGTTCCACTCCTGGATCACTTTGAAACCTTCCGACCATACTTATGTCAAGGGTGACATCTGGTCTTGTGCACAACATCACATACATGATAGAGCATATGGCTGAAGCATAGGGGATGACACTCATCTTCTCTGTATCCTCTCTAGTCGTTGGGCATTGAGTCTTACTCAACTTCACACCTTGTAGGACAAGCAAGAACTCCTTCTGGGTCTGATCCATTATGAAATTCCTCAAAACCTTATCAAGGTATGTGCATTGTGAAAATCCTATTAAGCGTCTCGATCTATCTCTATAGATCTTGATGCCTAATATGTACGCAGCTTCTCCGAGGTCCTTCATTGAAAAACTCTTGTTCAAACATATCTTCACACTTTAAAAAAGTTCTATATTATTTCTAGTCAGCAATATGTCATCCACATATAATATTAGAAACGCTATAGAGCTCCCACTCACTTTCTTGTAAATACAAGCTTCTCCATAAACTTGTATAAACCCAAACACTTTAATCACCTCATCAAAGCAAAGATTCCAACTCTGAGATGCTTGCACTAATCCATAAATGGATCGCTGAAGCTTGCATACTTTATCAACATTCTATGGATCGACAAAATTTTCCGATTGCATCATATACAACTCTTCCTTAAGGAAACCATTAAACAACGTTGTTTTGACATCAATGTGCCAGATTTCATAATCGAAAAATGCAGATAATGCTAACATGATTTTGACGGACTTAAGCATCGTTACGGGTGAGAAAGTCTCATTGTACTCAACTCCTTGAACATGTGAAAAACCTTTGCCAAAAGTCAAGCTTTATAGACGGTGCTATTAGCGTATGCGTACGTCTTCCTCTTAAAGATCCATTTATTCTGGATAGACTTTCAACCTTTAAGTAATACTTCCAAAGTCCACACTTTGTTTTCATACATGGATCCTATCGCTGATTTCATGGCCTCTAGCCATTTGTTGGAATCCGAGCCCACCATCACTTCTCCATAGCTCGTTCATTGTTGTCCAACAACATGGCCTCTAAGACAGGATTACCGTACGACTCAAGAGGAGTACACGTCCTTGTCGACCTACGAGGTTCGGGGGTAATTTGATATGAACCTTCATGATCACCATCATTAGATTCCTCTTCAACTAGTGTAGGCGCTTGATACGTCTCCAACGTATCTATAATTTTTGATGGTTCCATGCTATTAACTTGTCAACTTTGGATGTTTTGTATGCATGAATATGCTATTTTATATCTTTTTGGGACTAACCTATTAACTCAGTGCCAAGTGCCAGTTTCCGTTTTTTCCGTGTTTTTGACCTTTTTCAGAGGAGAATATTAAACGGAGTCCAAACAGAATAAAACCTAG
Organism: Hordeum vulgare subsp. vulgare; assembly: GCF_904849725.1. Classification (NCBI taxonomy): domain Eukaryota; kingdom Viridiplantae; phylum Streptophyta; class Magnoliopsida; order Poales; family Poaceae; genus Hordeum; species Hordeum vulgare. The sequence goes on along the minus strand of NC_058524.1, from coordinate 558,204,239 downwards.
GAATGATTCTTTCCATAACAGAAGATACGCAGGGGACTTGAGAACCAAGGCAAAGGACCCCGGGGGAGGTCACAAGCCCCCTAGCCGCGGCCTAGGGGCCGCGCCTAGCAGGCTTGTGGGCCCCCCGTGGCTCCTTTGCCCTATTTCTTCCGCCTATAAATTCTCTAAACATCCAAAACTGCCAGAGAGATCCACGAAAATACTTTTCTGCTGCCGCAAGCTTCTGTCTCTGCAAGATCCCATCTGGGGACCGTTCTGGTGCCCTGCCGAAGGGGGGATTTGGACACGGAGGGCTTCTTCATCAACACCATTGCCTCTCCGATGATGCGTGAGTAGTTCACCATAGACCTTCGGGTCCATAGCTAGTACCTAGATGGCTTCTTCTCTCTCTCTTGGATCTTCAATACAAAGTTCTCCATGATCTTCATGGAGATCTATCCGATGTAATCTTCTTTTGTGCTGTGTTTGTCGAGATCCGATGAATTGTGGATTTATGATCAGATTATCTATGAATATTATTTGAGTCTCCTCTGATCTCTTATATGCATGATTTTGTTTCCTTGTAATTCTCTTCGAGTTGTGGGTTTTGTTTGGAAAACTTGATCTATAATTCTTGCAATGGGGGAAGTGCTTGGTTTTGGGTTCATACCGTGCGGTGTCCTCACCCAGTGACAGAAGGGGTAGTGAGGCACGCATCGTGTTGTTGCCATCAAGGGTAAAAAGATGGGGTTTATATCTATTGCATGAATTTATCACTCTACATCATGTCATCTTGCTTAAGGCGTTACTCTGTTTTTTACGAACTCAATACACTAGATGCATGCTGGATAGCGGTCGATGTGTGGAGTAATAGTAGTAGACGTAGACAGTATCGGTCTACTTGGCTCGGACGTGATGCCTATATGTATGATCATTGCCTTAGATGTCATCATGACTTTGCGCGTTTCTATCAATTGCTCGACAGTAATTCATTCACCCACCGTAATACTTGCTATCATGAGAGAAGCCTCTAGTGAACACTATGGCCCCTGGGTCTACTTCACATCATATTTTCAGCTCTACACTTTTACTTTGTTGCACTTTCCACCTTCAGATCTTACCTTGCAATTAATCGTGAAGGATTGACAGCCCCTTTATAGCGTTGGGTGCAAGTTTTTTTGTTTTTGCGCAGGTACATTGGTGACTTGTCTTGATACTCCTACTCGATTAATACCTTGATTCTCAAACTGAGGGAAATACTTACTACTACTGTGCTGCATCACCCTTTCCTCTTCAAGGGAAAAACCAACGCAAGCTCAAGAGGTAGCAAGAAGGATTTCTTGTGCCGTTGCCGGGGAGAATCAAGTCAAGAATAGTCTCCCGTCAACGTGCCAATTTCTGGCGCCGTTGTCGGGGAGTATTCAAAGTGAAGCATATCCAAGTAACTATCGCAAACTCATCTCTTGCATTTACATTATTTGCCTTTTGCCTCTCGTTTTCCTCTCCCCCACTTCTGAAAAAACAAAAATTACAAAAATATTTGCCTTTTTTGTTTACCTTTCCTTTGCTTGTGTGCTATGTGCCTTCAATATGCTTGCATCTTCGCTTGCTGAAAATCTATTGATATGGATACTCATCCACTTGCTAATCTCTTTAAGAGATCCAATTATGTTGAACCAATTTCTAGTGAGTTGAGTGCACTTGACTATCTTTATGAAGTTTTTCTTGAGATGCGTGAATCTGAAAATTGTGATGAAGAAATTTATGAAGTGATTCACGAGGGCTCCTTGAATGAAAAGCATGATTGCAATGGTTTCACTATGAATTCTATTAATGTCAATCATACTAAAAATATGCAAAACCCTAAGCTTGGGGATGCTAGTTTTGCTATGTCCACTAGTTGTTGCAATGATCATGATTGGGGTAATGATTTTTCTTATGATCTTGAAAATTTGTTTAAGCCTCGTGATGATTATGATATTTTCAATAATATTGAAAGTGGGATTGGAGAAGTCATGACTTTAGTTGATGATAATCCCAGTATTTTTGAAGAGCGTCAACTTTGCATGCATGTGGATCATGAAAAGAATATCCTATGTGATAGCTATATTGTTGAATTTCAATATGATCCCACATGTAGTTGTTATGAGAGAGGAAAATATTGTGGTAGAAACTCTCATGTTACTAAATTACCTCTCGTTTTGTTGAGATTGATATTGTCTCTTTTTTATTCCTTGCATATGGTAGTTATTGCTTGTCTTGATAATTTGTTTTCTTATAAAATTCCTATGCATAGGAAGTATGTTAGACTTAGATGTGATTTTCACATGCTTTATGATGCTCTCGTTGTGCTTCAATTCTTGTCTTTTGTGCGAGCATCATTGAATTATCAATGCCTAGCTAAGGGCGTTAAACAATAGCGCTTGTTGGGAGGCAACCCAATGAATTTATCTTCGCTTTTTGCTTTCTGTTCTGTTGTTTCCACACCATCATAATTCTGTTATGATTGTGTTTTTTGTGTTTGTGCCAAGTAAAACCTTTATGACTAGTTTTGGTGATGGTTGTTTGATCATGCTGAAAAAGACAGAAACTTTGCGCTCACAAAATTATTTTTAATTCCTATCCAAAAATAGATTTTGAGTTGATTATTTTTTATGTTGGTTGATATGCCAATTTCCCTAATTGTCATAATTGTTCATAAGTTTTGAGATAACAGAAGAATACGAAGTATACAGATTTCTACAGCCTAGTCTGTTTTTGACAGATTATGTTTTTGTTGTGTTGATTTCTTATTTTGATAAAACTATGGATAGTATCGGGGGGTACTAGCCATGGGAAAGTGATAATACAGTAATCTAACATGAATCTAAATAGAAATCAAGTTTACTACAGTACCTAAAGAGTTGGTAGTTTGTTTTCTTATGCTAATGGTATCACGAGTTTCTCTTTAAGTTTTGTGTTGTGAAGTTTTCAAGTTTTGGGTGATGTTCTCATGGACAATGGGATAAAGAGTGCAAAGAGCTCAAGCTTGGGGATGCCCAAGGCATTCCAAGCCAAATTCAAGGACACCAAAAAGCCTAAGCTTGGGGATGCCCCGGGAAGGCATCCCCTCTTTCGTCTTCAATCCATCGGTAACGTTACTTGGAGCTATGTTTGTATTCACCACATGATATGTGTTTTGCTTGGAGCATCGTGTATTATAGGAGTCTTTTCTTTTTGTTGTGTCACAATCATCCTTGTTGCACACCTTTTTGAGAGAGACATGCACTCATCGTGAATTTGCTAGAACACTCATTGAGCTTCACTTATATCTTTTGAGTTAGGCAATTTAGCTCGCATGTGCTTCACTTATATCTTTTGAGCTAGATAAATTTGCTCTAGTGCTTCACTTAGATCTTTTTAGAGCACGGCGGTGTCATATTTTGAAAAAAATAAAAACTCTCGATCTTCACTTATATCTTTTTGAGAGTGCTCTCTCTAAGTAACTTGGTAATTGGCGTGTGCTATGAAAGAGCCCTAAAGATGATAGGCATCCAATGAGGATATAATAAAAACTTCCATATTCAAGTGCATTGATTAGTAAGAGAAGTTTGATTCCTAACAATTAAGTTTTGAGATATGGATTTGGTGATATTAGAGTTAAGTTAGTAGGGTGTTGTGAATCTAGAAATACTTGTGTTTAAGTTAGTGATTCCCATAGCATGCACGTATGGTGAACCGCTATGTTAGGAAGTCGGAGCATAATTGATTTATTGATTGACATCCTTTGTGTGGTGGTCGGGATCGCGCGATGGTTAACACCTACCAACCCTTCCCCTAGGAGTATGCGTTTAGCACTTTGTTTCGATTACTAATAAAACTTTCACAATAAGTATATAAGTTCTTCACGACTAATGTGAGTCCATGGTATAGATTCACTTTCACCTTCCACCATTGCTAGCCTCTCTAGTGTCGCGCAACTTTCGCCGGTGCACAAACCCACCATATACCTTCCTCAAAACAGCCACCATACCTACCTATTATGGCATTTTCATAGCCATTCCGAGATATATTGCCATGCAACTCCCACCGTTCTATCTCATGACTTGTGCCGTCACTTTCATATTGCCATTGCATGATATTAAGCTAGCTAGAGATATATTTCAACGTCATACGCTAAGCTAGATCGTTGCACATCACGGTACATTGACGGAGGCATTTCCTATAGAGTCATCATTGCTCTAAGTATTGAGTTGTGAGTAAATAAAAGTGTGACGACCATCATTATTAGAGCATTGTCCCATGTGAGGAAAAAAAAGAGCCCAAAGAGCCCAAACAAAAATAAAATGAGAGAAAAAGAGAGAAGGGCCAATGCTACTAAACTTTGTCCACACTTGTGCTTGACAATAACACCATGTTCTTCATGATTGAGAGTCTCTTGTTTTGACACTTCCATATACCAGTGGGAATTTTCATTATATAACTTGGCTTGTATATTCCAATGATGGGCTTCCTCAAAATTGCCCTAGGTCTTCGTGAGCAAGCAAGTTGGGTGCACACCCACTAGTTCTCCTTTTGAGCTTTCACACACTTATAGCTCTAAGTGCATCCGTTGCATGGTAATCCCTACCTATTCACATTGATATCCATTGATGGGCATCTCAATAGCCTGTTGATACACCGAGTCGATGTGACCATCTCCTCCTTTTTGCCTCACAAGCCCCACCACACTCTATTCCACCTATAGTGCTATATCCATGGATCACGCTGATGTATTGCGTGAGAGTTGAAAAGGTTTGAGAAAGTAAGAGTGCGAAAACAATTACTTGGCCAATACCGGTGTTGTGCATGATTTAAATTCGTTGTGTGGGGATGATGGAGCATAGCCAGACTATATGATTTTGTAGGGATAACTTTCTTTGGCCTTGTTATTTCAAAAGTTCATGATTGCCTTGCTAGTTTGCTTGAAGTATTATTGTTTTCATGTCAACAGTAAACTATTGTTTTGATTCTTACGGATCTGAACATTCATGTCACAAGAAAGAAGTTACAAAGGACAAATATGTTAGGTAGCATTCCACATCAAAAATTCAGTCTTTATCACTTCCCTACTCGAGGACGAGCAGGAGTTAAGCTTGGGGATGCTTGATACGTCTCCAACTTATCTATAATTTTTTATGGTTCCATGCTATTATCTTGTTAACTTTGGATGTTTTGTATGAATGAATATGCTATTTTATATCTTTTTTGGGACTAACCTATTAAATCAGTGCCAAGTGCTAGTTTCTGTTTTTTCCGTGTTTTTGACCTTTTTCAGATGATAATATTAAACGGAGTCCAAACGAAGTAAAACCTGCGGAATGATTTTTTCAATAACAGAAGATACGCAGGGGACTTGAGAACCAAGGCAAAGGACCCTGGGGGAGATCACAAGCCCCCTAGCCGCGGCCTGGGGGCGCCTAGCAGGGTTCTGGGCCCCCCGTGGCTCCTTTGCCCTACTTCTTCCGCCTATAAATTCTCTAAAAATCCAAAACTACCAGAGAGAGCCACGAAAATACTTTTTCGCCGCCGCAAGCTTCTGTCTCCACAAGATCCCATCTGGGGACCGTTCTGGTGCCCTGCCGGAGGGGGGATTCGGACACGGAGGGCTTCTTCATCAACACCATTGCCTCTCCGATGTTGCGTGAGTAGTTGACCATAGACCTTCGGGTCCATAGCTAGTGGCTAGATGGCTTCTTCTCTCTCTTGGATCTTCATTACAAAGTTCTCCATGATCTTCATGGAGATCTATCCAATGTAATCTTCTTTTGCGGTGTGTTTGTCGAGATGCGATGAATTGTGGATTTATGATCATATTATCTATGAATATTATTCAAGTATCCTCTGATCTCTTATATGCATGATTTCGTTTCCTTGTAATTCTCTTCGAGTTGTGGGTTTCATTTGGCCAACTTGATCTATAATTCTTGAAATGGGAGAAGTGCTTGGTTTTGTGTTCATACCGTGTGGTGTCCTCACCCAGTGACAGAAGGGGTAGCAAGTCACGCATCGTGTTGTTGCTATCAAGGGTAAAAAGATGGGGTTTATATCTATTGCATGAATTTATCCCTCTACATCCTGTCATCTTGCTTAAGGCGTTACTCTGTTTTTTATGAACTCAATACACTAGATGCATGCTGGATAGCGGTCGATGTGTGGAGTAATAGTAGTAGATGCAGACAGTAACGGTCTACTTGTCTCGGACGTGATGCCTATATGGATGATCATTGCCTTAGATATCATCATGACTTTGCGCGGTTCTATCAATTGCTCGACAGTAATTCGTTCACCCATCGTAATACTTGCTATCATGAGAGAAGCCTCTAGTGAACACTATGGCCCCCGGGTCTACTTCACATCATATTTTCAGCTCTACACTTTCACTTTGTTGCACTTTCCACCTTCAGATCTCACCTTGCAATTAATCGTGAAGGGATTGACAACCCCTTTATAGCATTGGGTGCAAGTTTTTTATTTTTGGGCAGGTACATTGGTGACTTGACTTGATACTCCTACTGGATTGATACCTTGGTTCTCAAACTGAGGGAAATACTTACTGCTACTGTGATGCATCACCCTTTCCTCTTCAAGGGAAAAACCAACGCAAGCTCAAGAGGTAGCAGCGCCACAGAAACTTCTTCCTATGTCCTTCTACTCTCTGGTTGAAGTGACTATTCAATAACCTCATCAAGTCCCACCACCCTCCCACTCAGTTCTTTCGAGAGAAACACCTTCTCGAGAAAGGACCCGTTCTTAGCAACAAACACTTTGCCCTCGGATCTGAGATAGAAGGTATACCCAACTATTTCCTTTGGGTATCCTATGAAGACGCAATTATCTACTTCGGGTATGAGCTTACGAGGGTGAAGCCTTTTGACATAAGCGTCTTAGCCCCAAACTTTAGGAAATGACAACTTAGGTTTCTTGCCAAACCGTAATTCATACGGTGCCGTCTGCACGGATTTAGATTGTGCCCTATTTAAAGTGAATGCGGCTGTCTGTAATGCATAACCCGAAAATGATAGTGGCAAACCAGTAAGAGACATCATAAAATGCATGAAATCAAATAAGGTACGATTACAACGTTTGGACACACCATTACGCTGGGTTGTTACACGTGGCGTGAGCTGTGAAACAATTCGACACTATCTTAAGTCCATGCCAAACTCATAACTCAGATATTCTCCTCCTCGATCAGATCGTGGGAACTTAATCTTCTTGTTAAGATGATTCTCAACCTCACTCTGCAATTTCTAGGACTTCTCAACCGTTTTATACTTTTGCTTCATCGAGTAAATATATACATATCTACTCAAATCATCAGTGAAGGTGAGAAAATAACTATATCCACTGCACACCTCAACACTCATTGGACCACACATGTCGGTATGTATGATAGCCTACAAGTCACCTCCCATTCTATTGAATCGGAAAATAGGGTTTTAGTAATCTTGCCCATGAGGCATGGTTCGCATGTATCAAGTGATTCAAAATCAAAGGACTCGAAAATTCCATCACCATGGAGCTTCTTCATGCATTTTACACCAATATGACCTAAGCGACAGTGCCACAAGAAAGTGGTACTATCATTATTTACTCTATATCTTCTCGCATCAATGCTATAAATATGTGTATCATAACTTTCGAGATTCAACAAGAATAAACCATTCACAATGGATGCATCACCATAAAATATATTACTCATATAAATAGAACAACCATTATTCTCTTATTTAAATGAGAAACTATCTCGTATTAAACAAGATCCGGATATAATGCTCATGCTTAATGCAGGCACCAAATAATAGTAATTTAGGTTCATAACTAATTCTGATGGTAATAGAAGAGCGAGCGTGCCGATGGCGATCACATCAACCTTGGAACCATTTCCCCATGTGCATCGCCACTTCGTCCTTTGCTAGCCTTCGTCTATTCTGTAGTCCCTGTTTCGAGTTACAAATATGAGCAACCAAACCAATATCAAATACCCAACCCTTACTACGAGAGCTAGTAAGCTACAGTTCCATAACATGTATATCAAATATACCTTTGTTGACGTTTCCATCCTTCCTATTGGCCGGATACTTGGGTCAATTTTGCTTCCAGTGGCTTGTTCCCTTGCAATGGAAGTACTCAGTCTCAGGCTTGGGGTCAGCCTTGGGTTTTTTCACAGCAGCGACAACTGGCTAGTCGTTCTTCTTAAAGTTTCCCTTCTTATTGCCCTTGCCTTTCTTGAAACTAGTGGTTTTATTCACCATCAACACTTGATGCTCCTTTTTGATTTATATTTCCGCGACTTTCAGCATCACGAATAGCTCAAAGAGTGACTTGTTCATCCCTTGCATATTATAGTTCATCACGGAGCTTTTGTAGCTAGGCGACGTTGACTGAAGAACAATGTCAGTGACCATCTCAGGTGGAAGCTCAACTCCCAACTGACTCAAACAGTTGTAGTACCCAGACATTTTGAGTGTGTGTTCACTGACAGAAGTATTCTCCTCCATTTTGCAGGCAAAGAATATATTGGAGGTCTCATACATCTCGATCCAGGCATTAGCTTCAGAAACTCACTTCAACTCCTGGAACATTTCATATGCTCCATCGTGTTCAAACCCCTTTGAAGTCTCAATTCCAAGCCATACAACATGGGCACTGAACTATCGAGTAGTCATTAGAAAATGCATGCCAGACGTTCACAACATGTGCAGACGCCATGTGGCACCCCGATTAAACGAATCGGATTACCAGTGTTTCCAACCCTGAGATCATGTCTTCTGGAAACACTCAACAACTTGGCACATAACTGAACTGACTTTATTGATAGCATAATGTTACAAGAGCATATCTTACAATGATAGCGAGGCCAAAGGCACCCTTGGTGCAGCACAATATCTACATTATTTATGAGACATAGCGGGGCCTCGAAACTACTAAGTACTTCTACGATGTAGCGGAACATAGCGGCAACTCCATACACACGGACACTGCTGTGGAGACTTCCTGGTACGCATCCTCAGGACCTCCGTCCTCGGCTTCTCCTATATCTGGCATGATACGCCAGGTGAGTACTTGGAATGTACTCGCAAGCTCGTAATAACCAAGCAATATGCAGCAACCAATAGCATGGCAACAAATTAAGATTAATACCATCGGCTTTATAACATCCACTTACTCATGTCCGGGGTTGTCTCACAACCACCGAAATGCTTATCAAGTATCTCCTCTCAACTGGAGAGTTCTTCCATCATTATTAACATCCACACGGGTGACCATCTACTGAGGTCTGGTCGGGCTGTCCATTACCATGGACACGACTATTCGAATAGGTTTGACACTCTGCAGAGGTTGCCCACTTTACCCACACTCTGGAGCACTGACCTCGTGATCCCATTCAGGTGGATCAACATTGCTCCAACGCAACTTTCCTGATCGGTTACTCTCTCATCATATCCCCGGCAACCACGCCCTTCCGAAGTCCTGCCCTGGGTGGCCTTGTGTCCTAATGTCACCTGTGTCCTCATGACACCTACCACCGTCGTGGCCAAACAAAACTGTCCCAAACGAGGACGGGTCCAACTAAACTTAACTGGGCTGACAGGGTTATCACCGCCCACCGGGCCAATGTGGCACGCATTCATAACCCTCCCTCTTTGGGGCATATCGGTGAGAGATCACACAGACAGCCCAAGTCAAGGCCTTCCCATACCGGCAAGAGGTGGTTGTACGATTATGCCAGGTCAGGTGACTCATGATCATCCATCATATCATAGTAACCATAGTGATTCATAACCATAAACATATGTCTCTATATGATCATTTATTAAATCATTATTTTCTTAGCAAGTTAAGCAAGTTTAATGCATGAGGATGTGAGCTATGCTATGCAAAACTACATCGCATGGATATGATGGCTTGCCTTGATCAGTGGGGTTGTTCAAACACTCCTGGTCTTCAAAGTTTCCCTCTGAAGAATGTGTTTGAAATAGCAAAAGAAAAGGGAAATAATTAAATACTATTTTATTAACCAGAAATTCTATGAGTGTGGGAAAAATACCAAAATTTACGAGATTGTAAAGAATTTCAATACCATCCCAATGCAAAAAGAATCAAGTGATTTGGACTTGTAAATAAAAAGATTTAAATGGTCAAAGTTTCTATTAAAATCTGGAATAAATAAAAGAAAAGGAAATCCTGGGAGGGGCCACATCGAAGGCGTAAAGTAGAGAGGCGCCTCCACTTAACGCTTCGGCCGCTGACCGCAGCCACTGGAGGTGGGGCCTACCCCTTTTAAAATAGAGAGAGAGGAGGGGTAACAGAGGAGGGCGGCTCGCCGGCGACGCTCACCGGCGATAGAGACGGCAGCGAGGCTGGGAGATGACAGGAATGGAACGGGCACTCGACGGCGATTCTCCCTGTACTCGTAGCTCCTCCGGAGGTGGACGGACGGCGTCGCCCCTTCTTCTCCGGTGGGTGGAGGCTACGGTGGTCGTCGACGGCGACGATTCCGGCAGGGATTCGACTCACTGACGGTTCGACGAGCACCAGAGGGACCAAGGGAACACACTGGTGGCCTTGGATTTGACTTGGGACGGGTGGAGAAGGCTGGCGACAGAGGGGATTTGGCGGCGGAGCTTGTCACCGGAGCTGAGGGAGACGAGCTCCTGGCTCTTGTTGGGGGTCACTAGGGCTAATCCAGAGGTGGAGGAGAGGGTGGGAGCTAGGAGGGGTTCGGGCAGCGCCTTAAATAGGCCAACGATGAGTGCTGCCGAGCTCTCCCGAAGCGGCGAGGCTCGGGCTTGACACTGGAGCAAGGACGGCGAGCTGGCTGTCGCGGCGCGGTGGTGAGGTGATGGAGGAGGTCAGGGGAGCGACAGGACAGGTCCGGAGCCATTAATGGCCTGCGGACGACCACAGTGGCCGAAGCCCACTGTGTTGCCCGTGGCGGAACTTGGCTAGGAGCAACGGCGGCCTTCTCCGGTGAACCAGAGGGTTCGAGAGGTGACACGTGGCTACCAGGGACCTCGTCGGCGCTTAGGACAAGGGGGCATCGATTGACGGCTCGGGGCGGCTCGGTTGTCACTGGAGCTGCGCAAAGCGCGCTCTGTGGCATGCCAGCATCATGATCACCACGGTTGCGGCCACCCTGATGCCACACAAGCCTTGAAACCCTGTGGCATGCCAGCTTTTGTAGCTAGGCGACGTTGACTGAAGAACAATGTCAGTGACCATCTCAGGTGGAAGCTCAACTCCCAACTGACTCAAACGGTTGTAGTACCCAGACATTTTGAGTGTGTGTTCAGTGACAGAAGTATTCTCCTCCATTTTGCAGGCAAAGAATTTATTGGAGGTCTCATACATCTCGATCCAGGCATTAGCTTCAGAAACTCACTTCAACTCCTGGAACATTTCATATGCTCCATCGTGTTCAAACCCCTTTGAAGTCTCAATTCCAAGCCATACAACATGGGCACTGAACTATCGAGTAGTCATTAGAAAATGCATGCCAGACGTTCACAACATGTGCAGACGCCATGTGGCACCCCGATTAAACGAATCGAATTACCAGTGTTTCCAACCCTGAGATCATGTCTTCTGGAAACACTCAACAACTTGGCACATAACTGAACTGACTTTATTGATAGCATAATGTTACAAGAGCATATCTTACAATGATAGCGAGGCCAAAGGCACCCTTGGTGCGTCACTATATCTACATTATTTATGAGACATAGCGGGGCCTCGAAACTACTAAGTACTTCAACGGCGTAGCGGAACATAGTGGCAACTCCATACACAGGGACACTGTTGTGGACACTTCCTGGTACGCATCCTCAGGACCTTCGTCCTCGGCTTCTCCTGCATCTGGCATGATACGCCGGGTGAGTACTTGGAATGTACTCGCAAGCTCATAATAACCAAGCAATACAGCAACCAATAGCATGGCAACAAATTAAGATTAATACCACTAGGCTTTATAACATCCACTTACTCATGTCCGGGGTTGTCTCACAACCACCGGAATGCTTTTCAAGCATCTCCTCTCAATTGGAGAGTTCTTCCATCATTACTAACATCCACATCGGTGACCATCTACTGAGGTCTGGTCGGGCTGTCCATTACCGTGGACACAGCTTTTCGAATAGGTTTGACACTCTGCAGAGGTTGCATACTTTACCCACACTCTGGAGCACTGACCTCGTGATCCCATTCGGGTGGACCAACATTGCTCCAACGCAACTGGCTTGTTCGGTGACTCTCTCATCATATCCCTAGCAACCACTCCCTTCCGGAGTCCTGCCCTAGGTGGCCCTATGTCCTCATGACACATGTGTCCTCATGACACCTGCCACCATCGTCACCAAACAAAACTATCCCAAACGGGGACGGGCCGAACTCAACTTAATTGGGCTCACTGGGCTATCACTGCCCATCGGGCCAAGGTGGCACGTGTGCATAACCCTCCCTCTTTGGGGCATATCGGTGAGAGATCACGAGGACAGCCCAAGTCACAGCCTTCCCATACCGGCAAGAGGTGGTTGTACGATTATGCCCGGTCAGGTGACTCATGATCATCCATCATATTATAGTAACCATAGTGATTCATAACCATAAACATATGTCTCTATATGATCATTTATTAAATCATTATTTACTTAGCAAGTTAAGCAAGTTTAATGCATGAGGATGTGAGCTATGCTATGCAAAACTACATCACATGGATATGATGGCTTGCCTTGATTAGTGGGGTTGTTCAAACACTCCTCGTCTTCAAAGTTTCCCTCTGAAAAATGTGTTTGAAATAGCAAAAGAAAAGGAAAAGCATTAAATACTATTTTATTAACCAGAAATTCTATGACTGTAGGAAAAATATCAAAATTTACCAAATTGTAAAGAATTTCAATACCAACCCAATGCAAAAAGAATCAAGTGATTTGGACTTGTAAATAAAAAAGATTTAAATGGTCAAAGTTTCTGTTAAAATCTAGAATAAATAAAAGAAAAGGAAATCTTGGGAGGGGCCACGTCGAAGGCGTAAAGTGGAGGGGCGCCTCCACTTAACGCTTCGGCCGCAGGCCGCAGCCATTGGCAGGTGGGGCCTGCCCTTTTAAAACAGAGGGAGAGGAGGGGGAACAGAGGAGGGCGGCTCACCAGCGACGCTCAACGGCGGTAGAGACGGCGGCGAGGCGGGGAGATGACGGGAATGGAACGGGCACTCGACGGCGATCCTCCCTGTACCCGTAGCTCCTCCGGAGGTGGACGGGCGGCATGGTCCCTTCTTCTCCGGCGGGTGGAGGCTACGGTGGTCGTAAACAGCGACGGTTCCGGCAGGGATTCGACTCACCGACGGCTCGAGGAGCACCAGAGGGACCAAGGGAACACACTGGTGGCCTTGGATTTGACTGGGGACTGGCGTAGGAGGCTGGCGATAGAGCGGATTTGGCTACGGAGCTTGTCGTCGGAGCTGAGGGAGATGAGCTCCCGGCTCTTGCTGGGGGTCTCTAGGGCTAATCCAGAGGTCGAGGAGACGTTGGGAGCTAGGAGGGGTTCGGGCAGTGCCTTAAATAGGCCAGTGACGAGCGCTTCCAAGCTCTCCCGAAGCGGCGAGGCTCGGGCTTGCCACTGGAGAAAGGACCGCGAGCTGGCTGTCACGGCGCGGTGGTCAGGTGATGGAGGAGGTCAGGGGAGCGACGGGACAGGTCCGGAGCCATTAATGGCGTGCGGACGACCACAGTGGTCGAAGCCCACTGTGTTGCCCGTGGCGGAGCTTGGCCGGGAGCGACGGTGGCCTTCTCCAGAGAACGGGAGGGTTCGGGAGGTCTCACGCGGCTACCAGGGACCTCGTCGGCGCTTAGGACAAGGGGGGCATCGATTGACCGCTCGGGGCGGCTCGGCTGTCACTAGAGCTGCGCACAGTGCGCTCTGTGGCATGCCAGCACCGTGATCACCACGGTTGCGGCCACCCTGATGCCACGCAAGCCTTGAAACCTTGTCTATTGCGTCGACCAACATTCCATCAGTCACCATCCACTTCTTGCCTGAGCATACAAGCTTTGTTGCGACTAGGAACATCAACAACAGGTTCTGCTAGCACACTTTGGGAGGTTCTTGAGCTCAACGGGGTTGGGATAAGAGCAAGATAGGATGTCTAATAGAATTAGCATAGAAAAGACTCTAAACTGGCAAAATTTTGGGAGGTTCTTGAGCTCAACAAGGTTTGAAGATCAAATGAATATAGTTCCTATGTAAACCACATTTCTGGTCCAGAACACAAATGAGCTCCTAGCACTCAATTGCAATTTTTGCTACCAGTGTCATTTGGTGGGGAAGTATCATTTGGTAGTGCACACATGCATAAAACTCTATTGCTCCATTGTGCACCCCTAGCTGGCACTTCCTTCACAAAGGTCCTGTTTTAGCAAAAACTTAGCAAAGTGTTTTTTCTCAAAATTTGTACTAGACCATGAGATGTTTTTACATATTGGAACCATATATGATCCCTAGTAACTACAGGATTTAATTGGGAATTTTTCAAAACAGGAATCATGGGGTTGCTTCACAAAGGGGTAATTCTGGTCAGATAATAAATAATTATTTTGGCCATAATTATCCATTGGACAAAGAAATATTTTTGAATATTTTGAAATCATATAGCATTGAGAAGATGTTGCAAAAGTTTTGGGTCTTAAAGCTCATCCAAGCTATAGGTTGCTTCACAACCCATAGTGATGGCATAATTCCCAAAATAGAAAAAGAGAATTATTTAATAGAATAAAATATTGCAAATATATCTCAGAAAGGTTTTAGTAAGAAGTAAATGGTTTTGGGTTGTTTGAGACAATAAATCAGAGATTTCATAATCCAACTTGCTTTGAGAATTTGAAAATCCACCAAATTGCAAGTGATCTTCAAAAATATTTTAAAAAGAAAAGGTTTGAAAAATCAGGGTGTTGTAAACCTACCCCCGGTAGGATGAATCTCGTCCTCGAGATTCGGTTGCTGAGGGAACAAGTATGGATATGCGGATCTCAAGAAATCTTCTCTCTCCCATGTAGCTTCTTCCTCACTATGGTGTTCCCACAATACCTTATAAAACTTAAGCACCTTACTCCTGGTAGTTCTTTCCATCTCATCCAGGATTTTGACAACTTTCTCCTCATAGGTCAGATCCTTAGCCAGTTCTAGCTCACTCATATATGCCTGCTTAATTGGAGGTGCAATACACTTTCTTAGCTGTGAAATATGAAAGACATCGTGCACATCTGACAATTCGGGTGGTAGCTCTAACTGATAGGCGACTCTGCCTCTTATTGCAATCATGGAAAGGGACCAATATATCTCAGTGCGAGCTTTCCCATGTGCGAAACCTTCTCACTCCTTTCATGGGGGTTACTCGGAGATAGGCATATTCTCCTGGTTCAAAGGTCACTTCTCGGTGCTTTGGATCATAGTAGCTTTTCTGGCGGGACTTGGCTGCTTGAAGGCGTTCCTGAATATCCTTGACCTGTTTGTCGGCCTCCAGCATCAAGTTGGTTCCAAATATGCGACTGTCTCCTGTTTGTGACCAATTCAACGGGGTTCGGCACTTTCTGCCATACAATGCTTCAAAGGGTGACATCTTCAGGCTTGTCTGATAGTTGTTGTTGTAGGAAAATTCTGCTTAGGGTAGGCTATCTTCCCATTTGGGCCCATGGGTGAGGTCACATGACCGAAGCATGTCCTCTAGTATTTGATTCACTCTTTCTGTTTGTCCATCCGTCTGAGGGTGGTATGCGGTATTGTGCTTTAGCATGGTGCCCAAGGCCTGGTGAAGTCGTAGCCAGAATGTCGAGGTGAATAGAGAGCCTCTATCTGATGTGATTGACTTAGGTACCCCATCTAGGCTTACTATCCGGGAAATGTATAACTGTGCTAATTTATTGGCGTTGAAAGTACTTTTTCCCGGGATAAAGTGAGCTACTTTCGTTAGCATATCCACAATGACCTAGATGGCATCATTGCCTCTTATTGACTTGGGTAGTCCGACAATGAAGTCCATGCATATGTCGTCCCACTTCCATTGGGGAACTGGTAAAGGCTGTAGTAACCCCGCGGGCTTTTGGTGTCCCGCCTTAACCTTGTTGCATATGTCACAGCAAGCGACATAATATGCTATATCCATTCACATCCCTGACCACCAAAATGTCTTTCTCAGATCTTGGTACATCTTCGTACCTCCTCGATGAATAGAATATGCGGAATCTTGTGCTTCTCTGAGTATTTGCTGTCTCGGGCTGTTTTGGTCGGGGACGCATATCCGTTTTTCGAACCATAGGATGCCTTGGTCATCTACTCGGAAGGATTTGTCCTTCCCTTTTGGCAGTGATCCTTTGAACTTCCTAATTCCTTCGTCTGATTCTTGAGCTTTCTTGATTTCGTCTATGAGGGTGGGGGTAATTTCCAGGGTCTCTGGGGAAATTGGACCGCATAATATCATGTTGAGACTAATGAACTCTTCTTGTAGTCTCAGATGCATACTCTCCAGTAGTGCATTTATCGAGATTGGCTTTCGACTAAGAGTGTCTGCAACCACATTGGCTTTCCCCGGATGATAGTTGATCCCAAGGTCATAGTCCTTGACTAGTTCAAGCCATCGTCGTTGCCTGAGATTTAGATCGGGTTGGGTGAAAATATACTTAAGACTTTGTTGGTCCGTATATATCTCACACCGTTGTCCAATGAGGTAATGCCTCCAAATTTTCAAGGCATGAACAACGAGTGATGGCTCCAAGTCATGAGTGGGGTAGTTCTCTTCATGCGGTTCTAGCTGACGGAATGCGTATGCTACAACCTTCCCTTCTTGCATCAGCATACAGCCAATTCCTCGTCGGGAAGCGTCACAATAAATGTCAAAACTCTTGTGAATATCCGGGAGGATTAAAACAGGTGCGGTCGTTAGTCTTGTCTTTAATTACAGGAAACTGCTTTCGCATGTTGTTGTCCATACGAATCTCTGGTTTTTCTTGAGCAATTCCGTCAATGGTTTGGCTATCTTGGAAAAGCCTTCTATGAATCGTCGGTAGTAGCGTGCCAATCCCATGAAGCTATGAACTTCGGTCACCGAGACTGGTGTTTTCCAATTTAGCACTGATGTTACCTTACTGGGTCTACAGCCACACCTTGTTCTGACATGATGTGTCCCAAAAATCCAACTTCCTTCAGCTAGAACTCGCATTTTCTGAACTTACCATACAGTTGATGGGATCTTAGTCTTTCCAAGACAGCACGAAGGTGACGCTTGTCATCCTCCTCGTCTTTAGAATATATCAGTATGTCATCAATGAACACTACCACGAATTTGTCTAGGAAATCCATGACGACCTTGTTCATCATACTCATGAAATAGGATGGAGCATTTGTCAGACCAAATGACATGACCGTGAACTCATACAGGCCATATCGGGTAGTGAACGCTCTCTTGGGTATATCTTCCTTTCTGATTTTGAGCTGATGATACCCAGTCCTAAGGTCAATCTTGGAGAACACTCGTGCTCTACTCAACTAGTCGAATAGGTCATCGGTGCGTGGTAGTGGGTAGTTGTTTTTAATAGTGACCTCATTTAGCTGACGATAGTCTATTTACATTCACAAACTTCCATCCTTCTTTTTGACGAACAGTAATGGTGATCCCCATGGTGAGATGCTTGGGCGAATGTATCCTTTCTGAAGTAATTCGTCCAACTGTTTCTTTAGCTCTGCCAATTCCGGTCCTGGCATACGATAGTATTTCTTGTAAATTGGGGCGGTACCGGGAACTAATTCGATTACGAACTCCAACTCCCGGTCCGGTGGCATTCCTGGCAATTCCTCAGGGAACACATCTGGAAATTCACATACCACTGGAATCAAGTTCATATCCGTGACATCTGCTTGGTATGCCATTCTGTTCCTTGTCTTCATGTTGTTGGCAATAAATTGGACGGTTTTGCCGGCCGGATTAACCAGCGTCACAGTTTTGGTAGCACAATTGATGCACACTTGATGGGGTGTCAACCAGTCCATCCCCAGTATTACATCTAATCCCGACGATTCGATGGCAATTAGTGCAGCTGGAAAGGTAGCTCCTTGTATCCGTATTTCTAGATCCCGATATACGAGATTTGTTCTGAGCATGGAGCCAGGGGATTGTACCACCATGATTTTATCCAACAACGAAGGGGAAAATTGGTGTATGGCGGCAAAACTCCTCGAACTAAATGAGTGGGAAGCCCCGGAATCAAATAAAACTATTGTTGGTATGTTGTTAACAGAGAACATACCGATAACGACTTCTGGAGCTTCGCATGCTTCTTCGGCAGAGATATGGTAGACGCGTCCTTGGGTAAACTTAGAGTTAGGGCGGCGTCCAATAGTGTTGATCTGTAGTTTGATGTCGGAGGATGATTTTCCGCTATTGGTGGGGCACTGCTTTGCATAGTGTCCACTTTGGCCGCAAGTGAAACATGTCTTGTTGCGGCGGCAATCCTCTAGCAATGGTTGTTTGCCAAAGGCCTTGTTCTGTCTCACTGTCTTGGTAGTGTTGTTACTGTTGTTCCAAGTGGGCTTGTAGACAGTGGTGTTTGGTTGCCAGGTACTTGGCTTTTGTGCAATCTGCTCCTTGCTGTCCTTCTTGGGTTCAAACTTCCTCTCGCGGTCATCGTATCCAGTCTTAAGCTCTCGTTCGCCTATGAAGGCTTTGTTTACCAGTGTGTGGAAGTCTGGAACTCCAGCATACAAAGCTGACAACGGAGGGCATGGTTTAGACCGCCTAGGAAGCGATCAACCTTCCTTTCCTCAGTGGATACATCATGGGTCGAGTATCGTGCCAGATTGTTAAACTTGTTCAGATACTCGGCTACCGTCATGTTTCCTTGTGTAAGAGCAAGGAATTCTCTTTGCTTCACCTTCATAATACCCGTAGGAATATGATATTTGCGGAATGCTTCCTTGAATCTTTCCCATGTAATCTCTTCTCCACAGGGCCATGTTACCTTAGTATTATCCCACCATATAGTTGCTGACCCTTCTAGGTAGTGAGTGGAAAAGGGAACCATGTCTGCTTCCTCACAACGGGCTATGTATAGCTTCTTCTCCATAGTCCTTATCCATTCGTCGGCTTCAATCGGATCCGCAGCTTGGCCAAAATTGGGAGGCTTAGTACGCTGAAAATCTGACAACCTGGATCGTGCCCCTTGTGGTTATTCTGGCCTACCATAGCTTGCATGCTTCTCAGGAATTCCATGAGATCCTGATTCCTCTTTTCCTCAAACATTCTCATGATCTAGTCAGTATTTGGTGTCTGGGGTGGTGGAGGTGGTAGGTCTTATGGTGGTCGACCTGCCTGCCTGGCAGACCGACAGATGGGGGTTCCATCGTTGCCTTGGCTACAGCTCCCTTTCATCCTAAATTATTGTTCCCATTGCAAAGTACCGAATCGATGAGCAACATCCATAAGGGAAAAGCATGGTCATAAAACACCAAAGAAATTCTCATGGAAAAAGGCGAATAAGCAAAGAACATAATTATACAATGCAAATTAACATCACTCTTGGCAAGCTAGTAGGGGAAAATATCATGACTAGACTGCTCACACGGCAGTTGAAATATGCAAAGATGCATGCTCAACAACTCCAACCTCAGCTCTAGTGGCGCGGATGGCACGAAGACTGGAAGACCTCCGACTCCTCGTCGTCTGATCCTGAGTCAGAGTCTGAACTAATGATGTTGACCACAATCTCCGGAGCAAAGGCTACGCGGCGACGCTGATGAGACGGTCCTGCTTTCGAAGGAGCACGACGCCTCAGCATCGGGGCAGCAGGAGTGGCAAGGAGTGAGGCCCACTCAGAATGAGTCTCATGGCGACTGCCAGACGAAGTGCCTGGCGGTGATAAACAACTAACTGGGATCTCAAATCCAAGTGGTGGTGGAACTGGTGGTGCATCTGAGGGTGGAACAGAAGACTGGGCTGGGGGTGGCACTGCAGTTGCAATGACAAGTGCCGCCCGAAGACGGGTTAGCTCCTCAGTCACGGACACGATCGTACGATAGCTGGCGCTCACATAGCAAGACAGCATAGCAGTCGCATGATTACATGCCAGGTCTACGGGATGAAAAATGACTCGCCCTGTCGAAGGCGACAAGGTGGGGTAAGGGAAGAAACCTGGATGAGTCTGCATCTCCACCTCGTGGTAGCGCAAGTCAGTGAGAGCCTCCAGTTCAGCAAATTGGATTGTCATCTCTGGAGTAGAAGCTGTTCCGCCCTTAGTAGAGCGAGAATAGCTGCCAATATCCGAGCTGACAACCAGGTAAGCCAGAGCATGGAACTCGTACACGGACTCGGCAAGCAGCTCCTGAAACACCTGGTACACTGGTTCCTCGCCATTCGGGTATAGTCGAAACCAGACGTTCCACAGCAGTGCTGGGAAGGAGCATGGTGCAGGCTCATACTAGAAATGATACGGACCTGGTGCCATCTAAACTCACAAAGCCAAAGGTTAGTAACACAATGAATCATGACGCATGCCATGCAACAATCAAATGCAGCATTCAAGTGCAACAAGCAAATGCATACTCACGACCCTATACTACCCGTTGTGCTAACGCAGTGACTAGGGTGTCCTACAGTCAGCGTGGCTCTAATACCAAGCATTGTGGCACCCCGATTCAACGAATCGGATTACCAGTGTTTCCAACCCAGAGATCATGTCTTCTGGAAACACTCAACAACTTGGCACAGAACTGAACTGACTTTATTGATAGCATAATGTTACAAGAGCATATCTTACAATGATAGCGAGGCCAAAGGCACCCTTGGTGCAGCACAATATCTACATTATTTATGAGACATAGCGGGGCCTCGAAACTACTAAGTACTTCTATGATGTAGCGGAACATAGCGGCAACTACATACACACGGACACTGCTGTGGACACTTCCTAGTACGCATCCTCAGGACCTCCGTCCTCGGCTTCTCCTATATCTGGCATGATACGCCAGGTGAGTACTTGGAATGTACTCGCAAGCTCGTAATAACCAAGCAATATGCAGCAACCAATAGCATGGCAACAAATTAAGATTAATACAACTCGGCTTTATAACATCCACTTACTCATGTCCGGGGTTGTCTCACAACCACCGAAATGCTTATCAAGCATCTCCTCTCAACTGGAGGGTTCTTCCATCATTATTAACATCCACACGGGTGACCATCTACTAAGGTCTGGTCGGGCTGTCCATTACCATGGACACGGCTATTCGAATAGGTTTGACACTCTGCAGAGGTTGCACACTTTACCCACACTCTGGAGCACTGACCTCGTGATCCCATTCAGGTGGATCAACATTGCTCCAACGCAACTTGCCTGATCGGTTACTCTCTCATCATATCCCCGGCAACCACGCCCTTCCGAAGTCCTGCCATGGGTGACCCTGTGTCCTCATGACACCTGCCATCGTCGTGGCTAAACAAAACTGTCCCAAACGGGGACGGGTCCAACTAAACTTAACTGGCCTGACAGGGTTATCACCGCCAACCGGGCCAAGGTGGCACGCATTTATAACCCTCCCTCTTTGGGGCATATCGGTGAGAGATCACACGGACAACCCAAGTCACGGCCTTCCCATACCGGCAAGAGGTGGTTGTACGATTATGCCACGTCAGGTGACTCATGATCATCCATCATATCATAGTAACCATAGTGATTCATAACCATAAACATATGTCTCTATATGATCATTTATTAAATCATTATTTTCTTAGCAAGTTAAGCAAGTTTAATGCATGAGGATGTGAGCTATGCTATGCAAAACTACATCGGATGGATATGATGGCTTGCCTTGATCAGTGGGATTGTTCAAACACTCCTGGTCTTCAAAGTTTCCCTCTGAAAAATGTGTTTGAAATAGCAAAAGAAAAGGAAAATAATTAAATACTATTTTATTAACCAGAAATTCTATGAGTGTGGGAAAAATACCAAAATTTACGAGATTGTAAAGAATTTCAATACCATCCCAATGCAAAAAGAATCAAGTGATTTGGACTTGTAAATAAAAAGATTTAAATGGTCAAAGTTTCTATTAAAATCTGGAATAAATAAAAGAAAAGGAAATCCTGGGAGGGGCCACGTCGAAGGCGTAAAGTGGAGAGGCACCTCCACTTAACGATTCGGCCGCTGGCCGCAGCCACTGGAGGTGGGGCCTACCCCTTTTTAAATAGAGAGAGAGGAGGGGTAACAGAGGAGGGCGGCTCACCGGCGACGCTCACCGGCGATAGAGACGGCAGCGAGGCTGGGAGATGACAGGAATGGAACGGGCACTCGACGGCGATTCTCCCTGTACTCGTAGCTCCTCCGGAGTTGGACGGACGGCGTCACCCCTTCTTCTCCGGTGGGTGGAGGCTACGGTGGTCATCGACAGCGACGATTCCGGCAGGGATTCGACTCACTGACGGTTCGACGAGCACCAGAGGGACCAAGGGAACACACTGGTGGCCTTGGATTTGACTTGGGACGGGTGGAGAAGGCTGGCGACAGAGGGGATTTGGTGGCGGAGCTTGTCACCGGAGCTGAGGGAGACGAGCTCCTGGCTCTTGTTGGGGGTCACTAGGGCTAATCCAGAGGTGGAGGAGAGGGTGGGAGTTAGGAGGGGTTCGGGCAGCGCCTTAAATAGGCCAACGATGAGTGCTGCCGAGCTCTCCCGAAGCGGCGAGGCTCAGGCTTGACACTGGAGCAAGGACGGCGAGCTGGATGTCGCGGCGCGGTGGTGAGGTGATGGAGGAGGTCAGGGGAGCGACAGGACAGGTCCGGAGCCATTAATGGCGTGCGGACGACCACAGTGGCCGAAGCCCATTGTGTTGCCCGTGGCGGAGCTTGGCTAGGAGCAACGGCGGCCTTCTCCGGTGAACCAGAGGGTTCGAGAGGTGACACATGGCTACCACGGACCTCGTCGGCGCTTAGGACAAGGGGGCATCGATTGACGGCTCGGGGCGGCTCGGTTGTCACTGGAGCTGCGCAAAGCGCGCTCTGTGGCATGCCAGCATCATGATCACCACGGTTGCAGCCACCCTGATGCCACAAGAGCCTTGAAACCTTGTCTATTGCGTCGACCAGCCTTCCATCAGTCACCATCCACTGCTTGCTTGAGCATACAAGCTCTGCTGCAACTAGGAACATCAACAATAGGTTCTGCCAGCAGACTTTGGGAGGTTCTAGAGCTCAACAGGGTTGGGATAAGAGCAAGATAGGATGTCTAATAGAATCAGCATAAAAAAGACTCTAAAGTTGCAAAATTTGGCAAGGTTTGAAGATCAAATGAATATAGTTCCTTTGTAAACCACCTTTCTGGTCTAGAACACAAATGAGCTCCTAGCACTCAATTTCAAGCTTTGCTACCAGTGTCATTTGGTGGGGAAGTGTCATTTGGTAGTGCACACATGCCCAAAAATTTGTAGCTCCATTGTGCACGCCTTGCTCGCACTTCCTTCACAAAGGTCCTCTTTTAGCAGAAACTTAGCAGAGTGTTTTTGCTCAAAATTTGTACTGGACCATGGGATGTTTTTACATATTGCAACCATATACGATCCCTAGTAACTACAGTAATTAATTGGGAATCTTTTTCAAAACAGGAATCATGGGGTTGCTTCACAAAGGGGTAATTCTAGTCAGATAATAAATAATTATTCTGGCCATCATTATCCATTAGACAAAGAAATATTTTTGAATATTTTGAAATCATATGGCATTGAGAAGATGCTGCAAAAGTTTTGGGTCTTAAAGCTCATCCAAGCTATAGGTTGCTTCACAACCCATAGTGATGGCATAATTCCCAAAATAGAAAAAGATAATTATTTAATAGAATAAAATATTGCAAATAAATCTCAGAAAGGTTTTAGTAAGAAGTAAATGGTTTTGGGTTGTTTGAGACAAGAAATCAGAGATTTCATAACCAACTTGCTTTGAGAATTTGAAAATCCACCAAATTGCAAGTGATCTTCAAAACTATTTTAAAAAGAAAAGGTTTGAAAATCAGGGTGTTACACGCCGCTAGAGGGGGTGATGTCTCAAGAGGTGCATCAAGGACTTAAGACTTTTGCGGTCTCGTGAGGATAATCCTTAGATTACAAACCCAGTCTGCACAGTTACTTCCATCATCCTTCATCTTAGCTTTCTCTAGGAACACATTGAAATTCAGGGGAGCTACTGCGTGAGCCATTGATTTACAACATAATTTGCAAAGAAAACTTAGACTATGTTCGTGATAATTAGTTCAATTAATCAAATTACTAATGAACTCCCACTCAATCAACATCCCTCACGTTGTCTAAGAGTGACATGATCCAAATCCACCAACTCAAGTCCGATCATTACGTGAGATGAGGTGGTTTCAGTGGTCAACATATCTACTATATGACTCATGTTCTACCTTTTGGTCTCCTGTGTTCCAAGGCCATGTTTGTACATGCTAGGCTCGTCAAGTTTAACCCAAGTATGACACATGTGTAAAACTGGCTTACACCTGTTGTATGTGAGTGAAGAGTCTATCACACCCAATCATCACGTGGTGCTTCAAAAGGACGAACTTTCGCAACAGTGCATACTTGGGGAGAACAATATTTTATCTTGAAATTTAGTGAGGGATCATCTTATAATGGTACCATCGTCCTAAGAAAAATAAGATGCATAAAAGGATAAACATCACATGCAAATCATATAAGTGACTTGATATGGCCATCGTCATCTCGTGCTTTTCATCTCCAACTCCAAAGCACCGACACGATATCCATCATCACCGGCATGACACCATGATCTCCATCATTGTGTCACCATGGGTGTTGTTGCACCAATTATGCTTCTAGAACTATTGCTAACTAATAGCGATAAAGTAAAGCAAAAGGCACAAATTAATTAAAGACAACCATATGGCTCCTGTCGGTTGCCGTACTCATCGACATGCAAGTCGTGATAATCTATACAAAACATGATCATCTCATACATCACATATATCACATCATGTCTTTGGCCCTATCACATCACAACATGCCCTGCAAAAATAAGTTAGACATCCTCTACTTTGTTGTTGCAAGTTTTACATGGCTGCTATGGGCAACTAGAAAGAATCGTTCTTACCTACGCAAAGCCACAATGGTGATATTCAAGTTGTTATTTAACCTTCTACAATGACAACCTCTATCGAATCCTATTCAACTAAAGTGGGAGAGATAGACACCCGCCGGCCATCTTTATGCAACAAGTTGCATGTCAGTCGATGGAACCGGTCTCTCGTACATGGATGAGTAAGGTTGGTCCAGGACGCATCATCCCACAATACCACCGAATCAAGATAATACTAAGGAAGTAAGCAATCTGAACATCAATGACCACAAACACTTTGTGTTCTACTCGTGCATGTTATCTACATGTAGAACTAGCTCATGATACCACTGTTGGGGAGTGTTGCATGGGAAAAAAATTCCTACGAACACCCAAGATCTATATATGGAGATAAACTGCTACGAGAGCGGATTGCATCTACATAATCTTCAAGATTGCTAAGTGGAAGTGTTAAGAAACGCGGTTGATGTAGTCAAACGTCTTCGCGATCCAATCACGAACGTCTCGATCAAGTGCCAAACGGACGGCACCTCCGCGTTCAACACACGTACAGCTCGATAACGCCATCACCACCTTGATCCAGCAAGCATAGGTGAAGTGGTAGATGAGTTCTCTCACAACACGATGGCGTATTGGCGGCGGTGGTGGTGCAATCTCGTCACGGCTTCGCCAAGCGCTATCGCGATCACGAGGTGGAGAAGAACTACGAGAGAGAGAGAGGAGGGCTGCACCATGGCTCTTGGGTGCGGTTTACCTCCCTCTCCTCTAGTATATATGACGGGAAGGGAGGAGGGGTGGCGCCCTAGGGTTTACCCTAGGGTTGGGGGCGGCCACCAAGGTGGCTTTTCCCCAAAGTTGGGTGGGGCAGCGGCCACCTCTCGGCCAGCCTATCTCCTTGGATGTATGGGCGTCAGGGGGGAGGGGCATCCATCCCACCCGGAGCTGGTACACCACCTCTCACAGCCCATGGGGCCCTCTGGGGCAGGTGGACCCTCCCAATGGACCCCCCAATCTCTTCCGGAACCTCCGTCATAAAGCCGACAACTTTCTGAAACTCTTCGGGACTCGAATACCAACTTCCCATATATAGATCTTCATCTCCGGACCATTCCTAAGCTCCTCATTATGTTCGGGATCTCATACGGGACTCTAAACAACTTTTGGTCACCAACATAATAACTCAACTATATCTATATTGTCACTTAACGTTAATTGTGCACACCATGCGGGTTGGAGAACTATGCAGACATGACCGAGACACCTCTACGATCAATAACCAATAGCGGGACCTACATTCCCTTATTTGTTCCTACATATTCTATGAATATCTATATCCGTCGAACCAACAATGTCAAGGATTCAACTAATCCCGTATGGAATTCCCTTTGTCCATCGATTAGTTACTTGTCAGACATTCGATCATTGGTATCTCCATACCTAGTTCAATCTCGTTAGCGAAAAGTCTCTATACTCGTGCCTCGATACAAGTTCCCGTGACTATCTCCTTAGTCATATTGCTTGCAAGATTCTTGTGATGTTGTATTACTGAGTGGGTCCAGAGATACCTCCCTGTCATACGGAGTTTCAAATCTCAGTCTCGATCCATGCCAACTCAACATACATCCTTGGAGATACTTATAGAGCATCTTTATAATCACCCAATTATGTTCTGATGTTTGATACATAAAAGGTACTCTTCTGGTGTGAGTGTGTTGCATGATCTCATGGTCTCAAGAACAGATATTTTGACATGTAGAAAGAAACAACAATAAAATTATTCATATGATCAAATGCTATGCTTATCACTTGGGTCTTGTCCATCACATCATTATTCTAATGATGTGATCCTGTTATCAAATGACAACTCATGTATATGTCTAGGAAACCTTAACCATATTTTATCAATGATCTAGTGTACTATAGGCTTACTAGGGACACTCTCGTGTCTATGTATCCACACATGTATTTGAGTTTCCTATCAATACAATTATAGCATGGTTAACAAATGATTATCACGAACAAGGAAATATGATAATAACCACTTTATTATTGCCTCTAGGGCATATTTCCAACATCAATCACAAAGGCCATCTACATCAACCTTGTTGCCTGCATGATGATGTGTGAGTAGTCCACCACACACCTACAGGTCCATAGCTGGTACCTAGATGGCTTCTTCTCTCTTTTTGATCTTCAATACGAACTTCAGTGTGATTCCTGCAATGATCTATCCAATGTAATCCTATTTTCCGATGCGTTTGTTGGGATCCGAGGAATTGTGGGTTTACGATCATATTATTCATGAATATTAATTGATAATTATCTGAATTATTTTATGCATGATTGTTGTAGCTTTGTTTTCCTATCCGATATATAGGTTTGGTTTGGCCAACTAGACTGATTTATCTTCGGTGGGAGTGGTGCGTTGTAATGGGTTCAATCTTGTGGTGCGCAATCACAATGATAGAAAGGCATATGACACTTATTTGTATTGTTACCATTAAGGATAAAACGACGGGGTCTAAACATATTGCTTGTCTTAATTTGTCTAGATAATGTCACCTTTCTCCAATCATTACTCTATTTCATACTTAATAATTAATACTCTAGATGCATGCTGGATAGCGGTCGATGAGTGGAGTAATAGTATTAGATGCAGGGAGGAGTTTGTCTACTTGTTTATGACGTGAATAACATGTCATAACTATGTGCTATTTTGTCAATTGGCCAACAGTAATTTGTTTGCCCACCACATGCTATGTTCGGGAGAGAAGCCTCTAGCAAAAACTACGCAAATGGGTCTACTTAATAATATTTATGAAAACCCTATTTACCTTGTTGAAATTTATTTACTTATATATTAATATTATCTATCTATCAGTATTTACTCCTTGCAAGTAATGAGTTCAAGGGGCTTGACAACCCTTCTTCCCGTGTTGGGTGCAAGTGTTTGATTCTGTGTGTGCAAGTGTTGTAAAAATGGAGTTTGTGTGAGTCCCCTATTAGTTCGATAACATTTGTTCTCACTGAGGGAAATACTTATCTCTAATGTATTACATCTCCCCTCCTCTGCAAATGCTGCACTGCTCCGGTAGTGGAGCCCAGAGACTTCAACCTTGTTCGTAATGAGGAAGACAAGAGCTCCCCTAATGTGGATTGTGTGCGTATGTACATGTTCAACGACTGCATTTCCAACCTGACGCTACAAGAGATACCCCATCTAGGGGCTAGATTCACGTGGACCAATAAGCAAGCAAATCCTATACGAAGTGTTCTTAACAAGGTCCTCGTGTCTGTCGAGTGGGAGGTCATGTTCCCGTTGTGCTTGCTTAGGGCGGTCACGCAACTTGGGTCTGACCATGCCCCTTTGTTGTTCTCCTCATGAGAAGGGACACCACCAAGGTCGAGGCACTTCCATTTCGAGTCTTCCCGGCTGCTGTAGCGGGGGTTCTTTGAAATTGTGCGAGACCGATGGGTAAATGTCGCGGCCTCCCTGCCAAGATCCTATTGTGCTACGAACATTTGGCACCACTGCACTAAGCTTCCCCGCCAGTTCATGCAGGGGTTAGGGGCCAACCTTGGCACGGATCGGCGGGCCGTCAGAGGGCCTTGTTGGTACATATTAAATCAATAGATGAAGAGATTCATGTGTCTGTCCTCTTGGTCGACGATTGACTTAGGAATTAAACCCTTGAACCCTCATTGATCGAAATATTCAAGGGTGAAGAACTATTCTCGCAACGCCGCGGAGGGCAGAAGTGGATCCTCCAAGGTGATTCTAATACTGCATTCTTCGGTGCGATCGCCAATGTGCATCATCAAAAATGCTCCATCACTTATATTTGGGAGGGGGACACCCTCCTAGAGCATCCAGATGAGATTAGGTCTCACATCTACTCCTTCATAAAGGGGCTCTTCACATGGGAACCCCTTGGCAAAGTCTCTTTGACAGAGGAATTATGGCCGTTTGCACATAGAATCTCTAACACTAATAATGCAAAATTAACTCTCCCATTCTCGAAACAGGAGGTGGGTAGGGCTATCGCCTCTATGAAGGTGGGGTTGGCCCCGGGGCCTATCGGAGGCTTTGTTCCAGAAATTCTGGCATATCCTAAAGCCGGTCATAATGCCAATGTCCATGAATTTTACATTAGATTTTTTACATGTCTAGAATAAACTTTGGTGTCATTACCTTGATCCCCAAAATAGTTGGGGCGACTAATATCTAACACTTTAGGCCTATCACGATGATTAATGTTCTTGAGCATGTTTTTTCAAAAGTTTGTGCGTCTCGACTAGCTCGTGTAGCGGAGCGGCTAATTCACCCCCTCCAGACTGCCTTCCTAAAGGATAGGCGGATCCATGATGGGATCCTGACTCTCCACAAGATCGTCCATGAGGTAAGGACGTGAGGCCATAAGGGTGCTTTCCTTAAGTTGGACTTCCAAAAGGCCTATGACCATGTGGATTGGTTTTTCTTGTAGATGGTGATGGAGCTCCGGAGTTTTGATGAAAGATGGTGCTCTTGGATTATGCATTTGGTTAGGTCTACTAGGACGACTATTAACATTAACGGGAATGTGGGACTGTTTTTACGTCCTCGGTGGGCATGAAGCAAGGGGACTTGATCTCCCCCCTACTCTTCAACCTCGCCATGGATGCGTTGGTAGTAATCCTGGATATAGCCAGGAGGTCTAGTTGTTGGGGAACGTCGCATGGAAAACAAAAAAATTCCTACACGCACGAAAACATATCGTGGTGATGTCCATCTACGAGAGGGGATTTCCGATCTACGTACCCTTTTATATCACACAGCAGAAGCGTTAATAAACGCGGTTCATGTAGTGGAATGTCCTCACGTCCCTCTATCCGCCCCGCGAACCATCCCACGAGCCGTCCCGCGATCCGTCCCACGATCCACTCCGATCTACTGTCGAACGGACGGCACCTCCGCGTTCAGCACATGTACAGCTCGACGATGATCTCGGCCTTCTTGATCCAGCAAGAGAGACGGAGAGGTAGATGGGTTCTCCGGCAATGTGACGGCGCTCCGGAGGTTGGTGGTGATCTAATCTCAGCAGGGCTCCGCCCGAGCTCCACAGAAACGCGATCTAGAGGAAAAATCGTGGAGGTATGTGCTCGGGCTGCCGTGGAAAAGTTGTCTCAAATCAGCCCTAATACCTCACTATATATAGGATGGAGGGGAGGGGCCTTGCCTTGAGGCTCAAGGAGCCCCAAGGGGTTCGGCCGAAGGGGGGGAGGAGGAGTCCTCCTCTAATCCTAGTCCAACTAGGATTGGAAGGTGGAGTCCTTCTCTTTTTCCCCACTTCCCCTTTTTTTCTCTTTGATTTTTTCCTTATCCTGCGCAGGGGCCCTCTTGGGCTTTAACACCAGCCCACTAAGGGCTGGTGCGGCACCCCTAAGGCCTATGGGCTTCCCCGGGGTGGGCTACCCCCCCCCCCCCTGGGTGAACATGTGGAACCCATTCGTCACTCCCGGTACATTCCCGGTAATATCGAAAACTTTCCGGTAATCAAATGAGGTCATCCTATATATCAATCTTTGTCTCCGGACCATTCCGGAAACCCTCGTGACGTCCGTGATCTCATCCGGGACTCCTAACAACATTCGGTAACCAACCATATAACTCAAATACGCATAAAACAACGCCAAACCTTAAGTGTGCAGACCCTGCGGGTTCGAGAACTATGTAGACATGACCCGAGGGACTCCTCGGTCAATATCCAATAGCGGGACCTGGATGCCCATATTGGATCCTACATATTCTACGAAGATCTTATCGTTTGAACCACAGTGCCAAGGATTCATATAATCCCGTATGTCATTCCCTTTGTCCTTCGGTATGTTACTTGCCCGAGATTCGATCGTCACTATCCGCATACCTATTTCAATCTCGTTTACCGACAAGTCTCTTTAATCGTTCCGTAATACAAGATCCCGTGATTTGCACTAAGTCACATTGCTTGCAAGGCTTGTGTGTGATGTTGTATTACCGAGTGGGCCCGGAGATACCTCTCCGTCACACGGAGTGACAAATCCCAGTCTTGATCCATACTAACTCAACGTACACCTTCGGAGATACCTGTAGAGCATCTTTACAGTCACCCAGTTACGTTGCGACGTTTGATACACACAAAGCATTCCTCCGGTGTCAGTGAGTTATATGATCTCATGGTCATAGGAATAAATACTTGACACGCAGAAAACAGTAGCAACAAAATGACACGATCAACATGCTACGTCTATTAGTTTGGGTCTAGTCCATCACATGATTCACCTAATGATGTGATCAAGTTATCAAGCAACAACACCTTGTACATAGTCAGAAGACCCTGACTATCCTTGATCAACTGGCTAGCCAACTAGAGGCTTGCTAGGGACAGTGTTTTGTCTATGTATCCACACATGTATCTAAGTCTTCATTCAGTACAATTATAGCATGGATAATAAAAGATTATCTTGATACAGGAATCATAATAATAATTTATTTATCATTGCCTCTAGGGTATAATTCCAACAGTCTCCCACTTGCACTAGAGTCAATAATCTAGCCCTCACATCGCCATGCGAATTACATTGTAATAAATCTAACACCCATACAGTTCTGGTGTTGACCATGCTTTGCCCGCGGAAGAGGTTTTGTCAGCGGGTCTGCCACATTCAGATCCATGTGCACTTTGCATATATTCACGTCCTCCTCCTCGACGTAGTCGCGGATGAGGTTGAAGCGTCGTTTGATGTGTCTGGTCTTCTTGTGAAACTGTGGTTCCTTTGCTTAGGCAAAGGCACCCGTGTTGTCACAAAACAGGGTTATTGGATTCAGTGCGCTCGGCACCACTCCAAGATCCAACATGAACTGCTTCATCCAGACACCCTCCTTTGCCGCCTCCGAGACAGCCATGTACTCCGCTTCACATGTAGAATCAGCTACGACGCTTTGCTTGGAACTGCACCAGCTTACCGCACCCCCATTAAGAATAAATACGTATCCGGTTTGCGACTTAGAGTCGTCCGGATCTGTGTCAAAGCTTGCATCGACGTAACCCTTTACGGCGAGCTCTTTGTCACCTCCATATACGAGAAACATCTCCTTAGTCCTTTTCAGGTACTTCAGGATATTCTTGACCGCCATCCAGTGATCCACTCCTGGATTACTCTGGAACCTGCCTGCCATACTTATGCCCAGGCTAACGTTCGGTCTAGTGCACAACATTGCATACATGATAGAACCTATGGCTGAAGCATAGGAGACGGTGCTCATATGCTCTCTATCTTTATCAGTTCCTGGGCACTGAGTCTTACTCAATCTCGTACCTTGTAAAACTGGCAAGAACCCCTTCTTGGACTATTCCACTTTGAACCTCTTCAAAACTTTATCAAGGTATGTGCTTTGTGAAAGTCCTATCAGGCGTTTTGATCTATCCCTATAGATCTTTATGCCTAGAATGTAAGCAGCTTCTCCTAGGTCCTTCATAGAGAAACTTTTATTCAAGTAATCATTTATGCTCTCCAAAAACTCCATGTTGTTTCCAATCAGCAATATGTCATCCACATATCATATTAGAAATGCCAGAAAGCTCCCACTCACTTTCTTGTAAATACAAGATTCTCCAACCACTTGTATAAACCCAAATGCTTTGATCACCTCATCAAAGCATTTATTCCAACTCCGAGATGCTTGCACCAGTCCATAAATGGATCGCTGGAGCTTGCACACTTTGTTAGCATTTTTAGGATCGACAAAACCTTCGGGTTGCATCATATCCAACTCTTCCTGAAGGAAACTGTTAAGGAACGCCGTTTTGACATCCATCTGCCGGATTTCATAATCGAAAAATGCAGCTATTGCTCACATGATTCTGACGGACTTAGGCATCGCTACGGGTGAGAATGTCTCATCGTAGTCAATCCCTTGAACTTGTGAAAAACCCTTTGCCACAAGTTGAGTTTTACAAACGGTCACATTACCATCAGCGTCCGTCTTCTTCTTAAAGATCCATTTGTTCTGAATAGCCTTGCGGCCTTCAGGTAGTACTTCCAAAGTCCACACTTTGTTTTCATACATAGATCCTATCTCGGACTTCATGGCCTCCAGCCATTTGTTGGAATCCGGTCCCACCATTGCTTCTTCATAATTCGCAGGCTCATTGTTGTCCAAGAACATAATTGATAAGACGGGATTACCGTACCACTCTGGAGTAGTACGCGGTCTCGTCGACCTGCGAGGTTCGACAGGAACTTGATCCGGAGTTTCATGATCATCATCAT
The DNA here is from genome assembly GCF_904849725.1 of Hordeum vulgare subsp. vulgare. Taxonomy (NCBI): domain Eukaryota; kingdom Viridiplantae; phylum Streptophyta; class Magnoliopsida; order Poales; family Poaceae; genus Hordeum; species Hordeum vulgare. The sequence goes on along the minus strand of NC_058524.1, from coordinate 558,170,829 downwards.
TAACTTCCTCCTCAACCGGCGTCGCAACGACAGGGGTTTCCCCTCGCCCTGTGCCACCATCCAGAGGGATGAGAGGTTCGACAACCTCATCAAGTTCTATCTTCCTCCCACTCAATTCTCTCGAGAGAAACTCCTTCTCGAGAAAATCTCCGTTCTTAGCAACAAACACTTTGCCCTTGGATTTGAGATAGAAGGTATACCCAACTGTCTCTTTCGGGTAACCTATGAAGACGTACTTTTCCACTTTGGGTTCCAGCTTTTCAGGCTGAAGCTTTTTGACATAAGCATCACATCCCCAAACTTTAAGAAACGACAACTTTGGTCTTTTGCTATACCACAGTTCGTATGGTGTCGTCTCAACGGATTTTGATGGTGCCCTATTTAAAGTGAATGCAGTTGTTTCTAATGCATAACCCCAAAACGATAACGGCAAATCGGTAAGACACATCATAGATCGCACCATCTCTAATAAAGTACGATTACGACGTTCGGACACACCATTACGAGGTGGTGTTCCAGGCGGTGTCAACTGTGAAACAATTCCACATTGTCTTAAGTGAGCACCAAACTCGAAACTCGGATATTCACCCCCACGATCAGACCGTAGGAACTTGATCTTCTTGTTACGATGATTTTCAACTTCACTCTGAAATTGCTTGAACTTTTCAAATGTTTCAGACTTGTGCTTCATCAAGTAGACATAACCATATCTACTTAAATCGTCAGTGAATGTGAGAAAATAACGATATCCGCCGCGTGCCTCCACACTCATCGGACCACACACATCGGTATGTATGATTTCCAACAAGTCACTTGCACGCTCCATTGTTCCGGAGAACGGAGTTTTAGTCATCTTGCCCATGAGGCATGGTTCGCACGTGTCAAGTGAATCAAAGTCAAGTGACTCCAAAAGTCCATCGGTATGGAGTTTCTTCATGCGCTTTACACCAATATGACCTAAGCGGCAGTGCAATAAAAACATGGCGCTATCATTGCTAACTCTAACTCTTTTGGTCTCAATGTTATGTATATGTGTATTATGACCATCAAGATTCAATATGAACAATCCTCTCACATTGGGTGCATAACCATAAAAGATATTACTCATAGAAATAGAACAACCATTATTCTCTGACTTAAACGAGTAACCGTCTCGCAATAAACAAGATCCAGATATAATGTTCATGCTTAACGCAGGCACTAAATAACAATTATTCAAGTTCATTACTAATCCTGATGGTAACTGAAGTGAAACTATGCCGACGGCGATTGCATCAACCTTGGAACTATTTCCCACGCGCATCGTCACTTCATCCTTCGCCAGCCTTCGCTTATTCCGTAGTTCCTGCTTCGAGTTGCAAATATAAGCAACAGAACCGGTATCGAATACCCAGGCACTACTACGAGAACTGGTTAAGTACACATCAATAACATGTATATCAAATATACCTGATTTTTCTTTGGCCGCCTTCTTATCAGCCAAATACTTGGCGCAATTGCGCTTCCAGTGACCCATACCCTTGCAATAATAGCACTCCGTTTCAGGCTTAGGTCCAGCTTTGGGTTTCTTCGTCGGATTGGCAACAGGCTTGCCTCTCTTCTTTGAATTACCCTTCTTTCCTTTGCCGTTACTCTTGAAACTAGTGGTCTTATTCACCATCAACACTTGATGCTCTTTACGGAGTTCTGACTCTGCGACTTTCAGCATCGCGAACAACTCGCCGGGTGACTTGTTCATCCCTTGCATGTTGTAGTTCAACACAAAGCCCGTATAGCTTGGCGGCAGTGATTGAACAATTCTGACAGTGATAGCCTCTTGCGGGAGTTCAATCCCCAGCTCAGGTAGACGGTTTGAGTACCCAGACATTTTGAGCACATGTTCACTGACAGACGAATTCTCCTCCATCTTGCAAGCATAGAATTTATCGGAGGTCTCATACCTCTCGACCCGGGCGTTCTTCTGAAAGATAAACTTCAACTCCTGGAACATATCATATGCTCCATGATGCTCAAAGCGACGTTGAAGTACCGGTTCTAAGCCATACAAGACTGCACATTGAACTACTGAGTAGTCCTCATTACGTGTTAACCAAGCGTTCTTAACATCTTGGTCAGCCGTAGCAGGTGGTTCATCTCCTAGCACAGCATTAAGGACATAATCCTTCTTCCCAGCTTGCAGGAGCAACTTAAGATTACGAGCCCAGTCTACAAAGTTGCTTCCATCATCTTTCAACTTAGCTTTCTCTAGGAACGTATTAAAATTCAGGGTGACTGTCGCGTGAGCCATGATCTACAACACAAATATATTCAAAGTGGACTTAGACTATGTTCAAGATAATTAGAGTTTAACTTAATCAAATTGCTTGCTAAACTCCCACACAAAAAGTACATCTCTCTAGTCATTTGAGTGGTTCATGATCCACTTCCACTAGCTCAAGTCCGATCATCACGTGAGTTGAGGGTAGTTTCACTGGTAACCATCCCTACGCTAATCATATCAACTATATGATTCATGATCGACCTTTCGGTCTCATGTGTTTCGAGGCCATGTCTGCACATTCTAGGCTCGTCAAGCTTAACCCGAGTGTTCCGCGTGTGCAACTGTTTTGCACCCGTTGTATGTGAACGTTGAGTCTATCACACCCGATCATCACGTGGTGTCTCGAAACGACGAACTGGAGCAACGGTGCACAGTCGGGGAGAACACAATTTTGTCTTGAAATTTCAGTGAGAGATCACCTCATAATGCTACCGTCGTTCTAAGCAAAATAAGGTGCATAAAAGGATTAACATCACATGCAATTCATAAGTGACATGATATGGCCATCATCACATGCTTCTTGATCTCCATCATCAAAGCACCGGCACGATCTTCTTGTCACCGGCGCCGCACCATGATCTCCATCAACGTGTCGCCATCGGGGTGGTCGTGCTACTCATGCTATTACTACTAAAGCTACATCCTAGCAATATAGTAAACGCATCTGCAAGCACAAACATTAGTTTAAAGACAACCCTATGGCTCCTGCCGGTTGCCGTACCATCGACGTGCAAGTCGATATTAACTATTACAACATGATCATCTCATACATCCAATATATCACATCACATCGTCGGCCATATCACATCACAAGCATACCCTGCAAAAACAAGTTAGACATCCTCTAATTGTTGTTGCATGTTTTACGTGGTGACCATGGGTATCTAGTAGGATCGCATCTTACTTACGCAAATACCACAACGGAGATATATTAATTGCTATTTAACCTCATCCAAGGACCTCCTCGGTCAAATCCGATTCAACTAAAGTTGGAGAAACCGACACTCGCCAGTCATCTTTAAGCAACTTGGTTGCTCGTAGCGATCAAACCAGTCTCTCGTAAGCATACGAGTAATGTCGGTCCGAGTCGCTTCGATCCAACAATACCGCGGAATCAAGAAAAGACTAAGGAGGGCAGAAAATCGCACATCACCGCCCACAAAAACTTTTGTGTTCTACTCGAGATTACATCTACGCATGAACCTGGCTCATGATGCCACTGTTGGGGAACGTCGCATGGGAAATAAAAAATTTCCAACGCGCACGAAAACCTATCGTGGTGATGTCCATCTACGAGAGGGAATTTCCGATCAACGTACCCTTGTAGATCGCACAACAGAAGCGTTAATAAACGCGTTTGATGTAGTGGAACGTCCTCACGTCCCTCGATCCGCCCCGCGAACCGTCCCACGAACCGTCCCGCGATCTGTCCCACGATCCGCTCCGATCTAGTGCCGAACGGACGACACCTCCGCGTTTAGCACACGTACAGCTCGACGATGATCTCGGCCTTCTTGATCCAACAAGAGAGACAGAGAGGTAGATGGGTTCTCCGGCAGCGTGACGGTGCTCCGGAGGTTGGTGGTGATCTAATCTCAGGAGGGCTCCGCCTGAGCTCCGCAGAAACGCGATCTAGAGGAAAAACCGTGGAGGTATGTGGTCGGGTTGCCATGGAAAAGTTGTCTCAAATCAGCCCTAATACCTCAGCATATATAGGAGGGAGGGGAGGGGCCTTGCCTTGAGGCTCAAGGATCCCCAAGGGGTTCGGCCGAAGGGGGGGAGGAGGAGTCCTCCAATCCTAGTCCAACTAGGATTGGAAGGTGGAGTCCTTCTCTCTTTCCCCACTTCCCCTTTTTTTCTCTTTGATTTTTCCTTATCCTGCGTAGGGGCCTTCTTGGGTTTGCCCACCAGCCCACTAAGGGCTGGTGCGGCACCCCTAAGGCCTATGGGCTTCCCATGGGTGGGCTGCCCCCCCCCCCCCGGTGAACATCTGGAACCCATTCATCAATCCTCGTACATTTCCGGTAATGTCAAAAACTTTCCGGTAATCAAATGAGGTCATCCTATATATCAATCTTCGTCTCCGGACCATTCCGGAAACCCTCGTGACGTCCATGATATCATCTGAGACTCCAAACAAATTTCTGTAACCAACCATATAACTCAAATACGCATAAAACAAACGCCGAACCTTAAGTGTGCAGACCCTGCGGGTTCGAGAACTATGTAGACATGAGCCGAGGGACTCCTCGGTCAATATCCAATAGCGGGACCTGGATGCCCATATTGGATCCTACATATTCTACGAAGATCTTATCGTTTGAACCTCAGTACCAAGGATTCATATAATCCCGTATGTCATTCCCTTTATCCTTTGGTATGTTACTTGCCCGAGATTCGATCGTTAGTATCCGCATACCTATTTCAATCTCGTTTACCGGAAAGTCTCTTTACTCGTTCCGTAATACAAGATCCCGTGACTTACACTAAGTTACATTGCTTGCAAGGCTTGTGTGTGATGTTGTATTACCGAGTGGGCCCCGAGATACCTCTCCATCACACGGAATGACAAATCCCAGCCTTGATCCATACTAACTCAACGGACACCTTCGGAGATACCTGTAGAGCATCTTTATAGTCACCCAGTTACGTTGCGACGTTTGATACACACAAAGCATTCCTCCGGTGTCAGTGAGTTATATGATCTCATGGTCATAGGAATAAATACTTGACACGCAGAAAACAGTAGCAACAAAATGACACGATCAACATGCTACGTCTATTAGTTTGGGTCTAGTCCATCACATGATTCACCTAATGATGTGATCAAGTTATCAAGCAACAACAACTTGTACATAGTCAGAAGACCCTGACTATCCTTGATCAACTGGCTAGCCAACTAGAGGCTTGCTAGGGACAGTGTTTTGTCTATGTATCCACACATGTATCTAAGTCTTCATTCAGTACAATTATAGCATGGATAATAAACGATTATCTTGATACAGAAATCATAATAATAACTTATTTACCATTGCCTCTAGGGCATAATTCCAACACTAGTCACCTCTTATGGGTGGTTGGTCACCTAATCCCTGGAGGAGGGGTTACCCACATCCTGTATGCCGACGACACCATGATTATGGTGGAAGGGTCGGACCTTAACATTGTAAAAGTTTCCCCTCCTTTTCTTCAAGGAGACGTCGGGTCTAAAGATTAACTTTGACAAGAGTGAGGTTGTTGTTCTAGGGTTCCACATGACGGAACAATAGCGGATTTGAGACAACCTAAACTACAAGTTGTCGTCATTCCTCATCTCTTACTTGGGAATGCATATTGGTGATAAGAAGATTCTAATGAGTAGATTCGACCCATTGGTTGGGCGCGTAGCCACCCAGGCCAAACCGTGGCCTAGACCGTTTACTTCCAAAGGAAGAAAATCGGTCCTCATTTATTCCAACCTTGCGAGCCTCCCCATATATATGATGGGGATGTATATCCTGCCGCAGGGCATCCAAAACTCATTCGATAAGGAGCTCATTAGGTTCTTCTGGTAGGCTTCCGATGGTCGCGAGAAATACCACATGGTCAGGTGGGCGGACATCTGCTTGCCCAAGGACCATGGTGGCCTCAATATTACATCTTCTCGTCGGATGAAAGTTGCTCTAATGCTATGATGGGTCTGGCAAATCATGCAGGGCGAGGAGGGCATGTGGCTCCAGCTTATACATGCTAAATACCTTAGGGGTGAACCCCTCTGGGAGGATCCTAGTTTTGGAGATCGATCCAAAAGATCAGGGGGGGAATTAGCCTAGGAATTTCCTTCTCAATAGGTAATGGGAAGGGGACCCAATTTTGGTTGGACCAATGGATAGGGAGCGAGGCGCTTAGGATGAAGTTCCCTGTCCTGTTTTCTATATGCATGGACCAATCCCTCCTAGTCTACGCGGCCTCCCATTCTAGGAAATGGAACATCTGGTTCCGCCGTTCATTTGGTCTGGCTGAGACCGCCAGTGCAGTAGCCTGAGGGCTACCCTACCACCATTGTTGCCGGAGTATCCGAACACCATGGCCTGATGACTATCTCCATCGGGTGTGTTCTACGTCAACTCGACATACCAGGCATTATGCCAGTTCCCCACCATTCACTAGACTCGCACCTCTTGAAGGCCCCGCTGCCCTTGAAAATTATGATTTCGTGTGGTAACTTCTTCGGGATTGCATCCCCTCAGGGACGGAGGTGCTTAAGCAGCACGGCCCGGGGAATGACCTTTGTCCCTTATGCATGGTGCCTAAGACTAGGACCCATATCCTTTTCTCATGTACGGCGGCTCGGGTCCTATGGACCTTCTTACGCGAGGCACTAGGGCCAAACTGGGAGACACGAAATGTCGTGGAGTTTCTCCAAACTAGGGCCGCTCAGCCGTGTTAAACATCATGTTACAAACAGACCTTGGCCACCACGTATAGGTAGTTACGAGGATATTATTGTTTGCTTTATCTCTTTATTTGTATCCTCTCATCTCCATGTATCTCTCTCTGGTTGTTACAACCGAATGATGTATGCCTCTGCGAGAGCCGGCCTCGCCCTATCGATATAAATGAATGCGGGCTTCCATGTATGGAAGTTGAGATGTTTCTACGAAACCTAACATGGTATACATAGCCTCCCTCTTCCCTCTCATCTAGCTTACATCCTCAACCTCCATCTTTCTCCCAAAACATTTCAACTTTCATAGCCATGGCCGCGCCCAACCAAACCACCTCTGCTACTGGCCTCAACAACACCATCTCAGAACTCCTTACTCGCACGAACTATGTTCTGTGGCGAGCACAAGCACGATCCCAAATCATAGGGCGGGTCTCTTTGGATACATAGAAAAATATGTAGTAGAACTGCCAGCCACCATAGTCACCAAAAATACAAAAGGAAAATACCAAATCATACCCAATCCAGCCTATGCTCCATGGCTAATCCAATACCAACAACTCATTGCCTATCTGCTCCGCAATCTCTCGAAGGAGGTTCTGGTGCAAGTCGCCTCTCTTGATAAATCCCATGCCATGTGGTCAGCCCTCGCGAGCATGTCCGCAGCTCAGTCCAGATCATGTGTCAACAACTGCCGCACCGCCCTATCCAACGCCCAAAAAGGCTCCCAATCAGCTACGGCCTACTTCGGCGAGATGTGTGCACTCGACGATGAGCTAGCCATGGCTGGCAAACCTATTCCTAGGGAGGAGCTAGTATCATTTCTCGTTGCTGGCCTCGATATGGAATGTCAACCACTCATATCCGCACTAGAGGTCTGCACCGAACCTCTTTTTGTTGATGATCTGTTCGGCATGGTGTCAAACTTTCATCAGAGAATAGAGATGTTCCATGAATCTGGTTCGGGTGCTTTCAAAACATCCGCCAACACTGCCTCCCGGGGGTGTGGCGGTTCCTTCAAAGGAAACCGCGGTGGCTTCTACAAAGGGGGCAGAAACAGCGGTGGTGGCAATAACTTCACCAACTCTCACAACAGCGATGGTCATGGCAATTACCATGGCGATGGTGGTGGCTACCCTAACCAGGGGAACAACGACGACTACAACAAAGGTAGCTACTGCGGCGGCAGTGGCAGCAACTACAACAATAATCTTGGCGGCAGATGCGGCTATTACAACAATAATGGCCCGTCGCACCCCTACTACAATAACAACCAAGGGCGGCACTTCTCCGGGTATAAAGAATATGAAAAGAAATGGCATATCTGTAAAAAAAAACACATTGCAAAAGAGTGCAATTGGGGTTATGCAAAAGATAATTCCCAGAGGAAACGGGTCACAGCTGCAGCAGACACCTCATACGGAGTTTATACCAACTCATACATGGACTCGGGCGCCAACAAGCACATCACCTCTGATCTTGAGAAGCTGACCATGCAGGAAAGGTACCACAGCAAGTAACAAGTTCACACGACCGAAAACAATGCTAGTATGATTATTAGTCATGTTGGTCAGTCTATTGTTAAAACCCCACATCATGATATCCACCTTAAAGATATACTACACGTTCCACGAGCATCTAAAAACCTTCTTTCTATTCACCGGATTACTCTTGAAAATGGGTCTTTATCGAGCTTCATCCCTTCTTTTACTTGATCAAGGAACAGGTCACGAGGAGGGTCCTCTATCGCGGTAGATGTGTGCACGGTCTCTATCCATTATTGAGAAGTTTTGTAACTTCAATAAGCAAGTTCATGGAGCTTTCAAAGTCTGTCCAGAACGATGGCATAATCATCTAGGCCATCCATCTTTTTTCTTGTTTCTCAAATTCTTAGCAAGAATAATCTCCCGTTTGTTGGTGAGCATGATCGTGAAACTATTTGTGTTGCTTGTCAGAAGGAAAAAAGTCATCAATTGCCTTATTCTATCTCTATTACCGTGTCTCCAAAATCATTGCAACTTATTTTTTCTGATGTATGGGGACGACACCATCCTTTGTTGGTAGACATACGTATTATGTGAGCTTTATTGATGACTATAGCAAGTACACGTGGATATTTTACTTAAAAAATGTTCTGATGTTTTTCAAGTATTCAAAATTTTCAAGCCCTTGTTGAAAGAAAATTCGATAGCAAAATCATTGCACCAATCTAATTGGGGTGGTGAGTACAAGAAATTAAATTCCTTTTTAGTAAATAGGGATTTCTCACCATGTTTCTTGTCCCCATACTCATAAACAGAATGGTTCAGCTGAACGCAAACATCGACACATTGTTGATGTTGGGTTTGCTCTCCTTGTTGCTGCCTCTATGTCACTAAAATTTTGGAATGAAGCCTTTTTAACTATTGTTCACCTTATCAACCTACTGCCTAGTAGAGTTATCAATTATGCAACACCCACTGCATGCCTCCTTCACACAAAACCAGACTACTCCTCTTTCCATGTGTTTGGGTGTGCCTGCTGGCCTAACCTTCGTCCTTACAACACTCGTAAACTTGCCTTTCGATCAAAACAGTGTGTCTTCCACGGCTATAGTGCACAACACAAGGGTGTCAAGTGCCTTGAAGTTGACACAGGCCGTATCTATATCTCACGTGACGTGGTATTTGATGAAAGTCACTTCCCTTTTTCCGAACTCCACCCAAATGTAGACACACTCCACAGACGAGAAATCCTTCTCTTACCATCCGCTTTATCGGGCTTTGATCACGGGGGCGATAACAATACTAATACTGATCAACCTTTGGCTACTCATCATGTTTTGTCTGAGTTTATTTGTGCAGAAAATTTGGCGTCCAATGGTGCAAACCACAATGAAAACGGTCATGATTTCATGTGTTCCCTAGTCAGGGACACTGAAGATCGAGGAAGATCTGCCTCGGGATCCTCGCTGCAAGGGGCACGCAGATCCACCTAGGGATCCATGGCGGCAAGTGCGGCAATACCTGAATCTGCCTCGGTTCCCCCGCAACCCGATAGCGGTGGTGCACACGACCACATGCCGCGCGGCTAGCATGATAGTGATGCTGCCAGCCCGCACCAACCTTCTGATGCCACATGGCAGGCCGGGACGCATAGTCCAGCGCATGGCTCACCAAGCCCAGACTAGACACATCGGTCGCTCACTCCTGAGGCAGAGACAGGATCTCCCTTAGGGTCGGAGTTGCGAGCGCCCAATGCCGCTGGATCCCCTGCACTGGCACCTGGATCATCTACACCATGATCCCCTGCGGCCTCTCCTGTGGCGCCTCGCATAAGACTTCAAACGGAGTTACCTCTCGGTTAAATTATAAAAATTTCTCTAAATTTGGCATGTTATGTACAACTGGTGAACCTAACAATTTGATAGAAGCACTTGGTGATTCTAGGTGGAAGAAGGCCATGGAGGATGAGTTCATGGCTTTGTAAAGAAATAAGACTTGGCATCTGGTTCCTGCTCAGAAAGGAAAGAACATGATTGACATCAGGTAGGTATATCGCATCAAAAGGAAATCAGATGGTACCACAGATCGTTACAAGTCTAGACTTGTTGCCAAGGGCTTCAAGCAAAGGTATGTCATAGATTATGAAGATACCTTTAGTTGAGTTGTTAAAGCTTCAACAATTCTCCTAGTCCTTTCAATAGCTATGTCAAGGGGTGGAGCCTTAGACAACTAGATGTGCAGAATGCGTTTCTTCATGGTGTTCTCGAAGAGGAAGTTTATATGAAACAACCTCCTGGGTTTGAAGAAAAAATGCACATTTTCATGTGTGCAAACTTGACAAAGCTTTGTATGGATTAAAAGAAGCACCTAGAGCATGGTACTCACGGCTAAGCATGAAACTTTAAGCTCTTGGGTTAGTTCCATCAAAATCTGACACCTCTCTGTTTATTTATACCAAACATCAAACATCCATATTTGTTCTTATATATGTCGATGATATCATTGTTACAAGTTCTTCTGATGGAGCAATAACAACACTACTCAAAGATCTAGGTTCTGAATTTGCTCTCAAGGATTTGGGAGATCTTCACTTCTTTTTAGGTATTGAAGTCAAGAAACTCGGTGATGGTATTCATTTGTCTCAAGAAAAATATGCAACTGAATTATTGAGTAGAATTGGCATACATAACTGCAAATCTTCACCAACTCCATTGTCCAGTTCAGAACCTCTGTCTCTATCAAAATGAGAGCCTCTTGGACAAGAAGATGTTAGTGGGTACAGAAGTTTAGTTGGTGGTCTACAGTACTTACCTTAACCAGGCCTCACATTTCTTTTGTAGTTAACAAAGTATGTCAATTTGTTCATGAACCTACTACAACACACTGGACAACAGCCAAACGGATTTTGTGGTACATAAAGAACACACTGACTACTGGTCTCACATTCACTAAGTCATCTTCCACACTTGTTAGTGCATTCTCAGATGCAGACTCGGCTGGTTGTTTAGATGGCAGAAGATCAACAGGTGGGTTTGCTATCTTCTATGGACCTAATCTTATCTCCTGGTGTGCAAAGAAGCAAGCCACTGTATCCAGGTCAAGCACAGAAGCAGAATACAAGGCATTGGAAAATGCTACAACGTCATTTGGGTTCAGTCCATGCTTAAAGAACTTGGAGTGTCACAAGCTCAACCTCCTTGTTTGTGGTGTGATAATCTTGAAGCTCTTATTTGTCTGCTAACCCAGTTTTCCATGCCAGGACCAAACACATTGAAATTGACTTTCACTTTGTGCGAGAATGTGTTGCAAGTAAACAGCTGGATGTCAGATTTATTCCCTCTCAAGGTCAAATTGCAGATGGCTTCACAAAGGCATTACCAACCAGAAGTTTTGACCAATTTTGTCGTAATCTCAACTTAGTGAAGTTGTGATTATGGGGGAGTGTTAAACATCACGTTACAAACAAACGTTGGCCACCATGAATAGATAGTTAGGAGGATCTTATTGTTTGCTTTATCTCTTTATTTGTATCCTCTTATCTCCACGTATCTCTCTCTGGTTGTTACAACCGAATGATGTATGCCTCTACGAGAGCCGGCCTCGCCCTATAAATATAAATCAATGCGGGTTTCCATGTATGGAACTTGAGACGCTTCTACAAAACCTAACAAGCCAGTGCGACATCGCTGCTTGTTCTGGCTGATCTTTGCAGCGATGTCGTGGACCTTATGGACGTCTCGTAATAAAATGGTTATCGAACGGGTATTTCCGAGGCAGGCGTCTGACTCCTACTTTAAATTCATTGCTTTCATGCAACACTCGCATCCGTTCTCTAGGCTGCGGGATCGCGATCGTCTTGGCCTCATGCTGGATGCGCTCCTGGCTACAGCTTGTCAATTATCGTCATAGTATGGCCGCTTGGTGGCTACCACTAGGTGGCTTCTGTTTTCTGTTCTATTTTTTTGGGAGTGATTGTGCTGCTGGCCCAGCCGTTGTTTGTGATTTGGAGTTGGATGCTGTTTGTACATACCATTATTTCTCTCTCTAATATAATAATAAAGCAAATACAGTTTCTGGTTGTCCGTCATTTAAATTGCCTTCGAAGTTGGCTAAAATTACCCACCAATGCCACTCGTAAGTCAAAAAACCGGTTCGTTTTTCGGATTTCTGAAATCGGCGCCGTTATTTGTTGTTATAGACACCGATACGTTAGCAGAGCAACAGTTGACCAGTAGCGCGATGGCTATCGGTTAAAGTCTCTACATGGGAGACCAGGGTTCGATCCCTGGTTCTCATGTGTGTTTTTCTCTCCTTTTCTTTACCTCTCTAAAGCATGGGCCGGTGCAGGTCGGGGCGTCCTGTTTTGTTTTTTTTTATTTCATTTTTGGTTTTTTCTTCTCTAAATTAATTCCAGATTTCAAAAGAACAAAATATCAAAAAGTTATGAGTATAAAAAATGTAGGAAAAAGCAAAAATGTTTGTGTATTGAAAAAATATTTAGAAAGTCATAAAATATTCATGAGTTCGAAAATTGCTCACGTATTATAAAACAAATCACGATTTCAAATAAATTGTAATGAAATACTAAATGATCATGATTTTTTATAAAATTATCCAGTAATCAAAACATATTCATGGATTTGAATAGCATGTCCATCATCTTTTAGAAAACCTTCACAAAAATTAATACACATCCATAAATAATGAACAAAATGAATTGTCTAAAGGTTTTATTAGGAGATCTGTAAAGATTATTTCATGATTTTATTTAGACCCTTGCATATCAAAAAGTTGCGACTTTTACAAAAAATAGGAAAATGATAAACCATTTGTGAATTCAGAAAAATATTCGGAAAATCATAGAAAGTTCATTAGTTCAGAAATTGCTCACACATTATAAAAAAATTCACAAATTCAACTAAATTTTCATGAAATAAGAAATGTTCAAGATTTTAAAAAAATGATCCGGTATGCAAAGCATATTCAGGAATTTGAAAAACATCTCCATCAATTTTTAGAAAATGTTCGTAAAAATTAAAACATATCCGTAAATAATGAACAAATCAAATTGTTGCTTACATAAAGGTTTTATTACGAGATCTCTGGAGATCGTTTTATGATTTTATGTAGTCCCTCGCGTTAGGTAAAAAAAGGTTTCCGTGTTTTGTACAACGCTGAGCCCTAACCAAATTGACACAACTTTTTATGAATTAGTTTTGTACACAATTATATTTATTCTCATACAAGAATACTGGTTATGGTAAGCATCGCTAAGCTAAGTTAAGACGAGGCACATCATTCATCAGTATAGCTCAGACAGGATTCATAAATGTAGTTTGCTCAGCTATAAAATATTATGTTGTGACGCCTTAAGAAATCAAGTCGCGATGAGCATCATATTTTTTGTTTATGAAATCATACTTTTTTATATCTACCACATCTATATAATCTAATACATAGTTTTTTCCCGTTGCATCGAGGCAGGCAGTTTTGGCCAGATTACCATGCAGGCAGGAAACCCGGTTCAAAAAAGAGTGGGAAGTTCAGTTCAGTTTTCGCGAGAATCGGGAAGGCCCCAAGCCAACTTGTACACCGGTTCCCCGGCCAGCCGGCTGCCTACCACCGGCTCTAATGACTAATGCAGCACTAAAAGTTGGGATACGAAGGTACATGCTCAGTCTCAGATCAAGAGACCGACGATGATGCCAATGGAGGAAACGACGACGATCGATATGGACGTACGGCAATGGAGGAAACGCACGCCATGTTTGCCATCCAACAACCGACCGACGGTGTCAGTGTCACCGAAAATACACACCAAGCCAACTTTATAAATATTACAATGGATATATATATATAGAGATAGATAGATAGATAGATGGATAGAATCATAGAAAGATGGTGAGGTGTGCACGCACAGCACGGTCGTAAAAGGTTTGTGATCAGATAGCTGTGTGTCGTGTTCACTGTATGTTTGTCAGTGGAAAAAAGTCCCGTTGCTGGCATTACAACTGCCACATCAAACTGCAACTTGCTGAAAACAATTAAATCAGTGAGCACGTAGTGGAATGCTGAGATGATGGTGTTGTGGCTTTCGGAGAGATCCATAAGTTTCAGTCAACCTGTTATGGCCATCCAGATATAAAACAATTAAGCTGACTGCATGTTGTAGAGTGAAGGGTGACGAACTCTCTACAGACTAACTCCAGGGATTGATCTATGATTTCTTTTTTGGCGAAAAGGCTCGACTATTTCTAGTCCCCTTGATTCTAGAGCTACACATTTGCAGCTCTTGCAATTTATCTGCAATAATCTGGCAAAGTACCGCATGCATCAACTCAACATTTGCCAACACAGTTGAAAGCCTGAAACTATCCGGCCCAAGGACCATCTAATTTTCTCAAGACTAGAGTATGTGTTTTTTAACATGTGTGAACAAGGCCAGAGGACTAAAATATCAAAAACTAGCTAAGGATTAACCAGCAGATTTTCGTTGTGTGCTTGCTATATCTATCCCAAACAAATATCAGTCAGAGATTCTACTTATGAACAGACATAAGCAGGCACTACCGTATCAATGGCTAACAGGAGCACGCAGGAACTCGATCACACACCACCATATGAACACTGAGAAAGGTACACAACAAGAATGAACCTGGACACACACTGGCTCACATACATGGAATGGATGAACAACAAAAGATCTCTACAAAAAATATCTTGCTCACAGTAAATAAATAGACTAGCAGCAAGATAGAATTGAGTGTTTGATTGAACAAACATAAAATCAGGAGGCACGATAGTCTTCATCAAAAACATAAAATCAAGAGGCACGAGAGTCTTCGTCGAAAAAGATTTCGCCCCGCTTTATAAATAAAGCAAACCACCGAAGCACAATGTTCAACAACACTCACAACACGGACGAACGTACACACGTCGCACGCAAAGTAACACAAACACAAGGTACATAGGTTCTGCCGAGGACACAACTCAACAAGCCTGAAGAAACAAAAAACACAGGTTGCGGCGAACACGTAGCGCGTACTCTAATCCGGCTCAGGTGGTGGAGGAGGAAGCGGCGGCACCAAGTGAAGAACCATCGCACGAAGATGGGCAATGAAGTTGTTGATAGCGTCGCGGTCTCGCAGGCGGCTAAGCGGCCACCAAAGCTGCATAAAACCACATATTTTGAACACCGCGTGAGTAGCACATCGAAGAGGTAAACCTTGAATCACAAGCTTCTTCTGAACCGTTCACGGCATCCAGACAAGCACCCCGACAGTCAGCCACCTAGTGTGGCGGATATTGGAGGCAGAGCCTGGAGTTGGACGAAGAGGTCCGGGAAGTTGTTGTGGCACCAAGATCCGCCGACCACTTCACGGAAACAACTCCAAAGAATTGCGGGGATACGCAGGAGAAGACGAGGTAGTTCGAGTCTTCCTCCGTCCCACAGAGCAGACACAGGCCATCCCCAGGTCCATTTCTTTTGAGCACCTTGACACCGGAGGGGACACGACCGTGGATCCATTGCAACAGGAAGATCCGAATCTTCATAGGTAGCCGAGTCGACCAAATCGACGCCAAAGGCTCAGGTCCCGCGGTCGGGGCGATGGCCTGGTAGAGGGATTTTGTGAAGAAGCTACCCGATGGCTCTAGTCGCCACGAGAGCCGGTCAAACGACTGTTCCACATCCGGTTCATGTAGGGCGATGCAATCTAGAAGTTCGTGCCACACGAGCACTTCCATAGGCCCAAATGTTCGCCGAAAGGCGAGGCGCCCTAAGTCAATAAGGGCCACCTCAACAGAGATCCTAGGCTCGACCGCAATGGCGAACAAATCCGGGAAACGTGCAGCAAAGGGGTTCTCATCGGCCCAGCAATCAAACCAGAACAGAGTGGACGCGACAGAGCCAACCGAGACAAAGTCTCGATGCGGAGGACCAGGAGAAGCTGGATGACGGACTGCCAGAACTATGATCCACCAAAACGCTGACAAAAAGCGAGGGGCTGGCCGCGCAAGTACCTATTCTGAATGATGTGCAGCCAGAGGCCGCCCTCCCCATTCGCAATCTGCCACATACAATTGATAAGCAGCCGATGTTCATGTATTTGGAGGACATGATCCCGATCCCTCCCTGCTCCCGAGGCTTGCGGATCTCGGTCCAACGAACCATATGGTATTTTTGTTTATCACCCTCGCTACCCAGAAGAACCGTGCTTGAACCATGGCAAACTCATGATGGAGCGTCTCAGGCAGGCTATAGAAGCTCCTCAAGAAGAGGATCAAGTTGGACAGGGACGAGTTAATGAGGACAGTCCGAGCCGCCTTAGCCAACCATCAACTTTGCCACGGCTCAATACAGTGTTGGAGCTTGTTGATCGACGGTCGCAGCTCAGCCACCGTGAGGCGAGTGTCACTAATGAGGATCCCTAAGTAGGTCGCGGGGAACGAGCCCAGCTGACAATTGAGGCAGTTCACGATGCTCTCGGCCTCGGCAGGAGTGTAGCCCAAAACCATAACTGCACTTTGTCAAAGTTAATCTTGAGTCCCGACATTTGTTGGAAGCACAGGAGGAGGAACTTCAGGTTCTAGATGTCATCTTCGGAGCCTTCGACCATGATGATGGTATCATCCGCATATTGCAGGAGGAAAACGCCATGTCCTCCCAGAAGGTGCGGATGATACCACGAATGTGACCTGCCTCCTTGGCTTTATCAAGGATGGAGGCAAGCGCATCAACCACCATGTTAAAAATGAATGGGGAGAACAGATCCCCCTGACGGACCCCACACAGGACAAGAAAGTATGGTCTGTTCTCTCTGTTGATGTTGACTGCGGTGCATCCTGAAGAGACCATCTGCATCACCTTGGTCACGCAACGGTCGTCAATGTTGGAAGTTGTAATCTACGGTATTGTATAAACCGTATAGAGATAACTTAGACTTAGAGATAAGTTAGTTCAAACCATATATGCCGAAGAGATGTGACTTGGAGATCAATCCTCGGCATAACAAACTTGCATATTTTGTGCTATATATTAACAAGCATCCCGTCCCTGCTAGGCATATGTTTAATCTAGCCTTTCCATATGGTATTCAGAGCCACCTCTTCCTATCGCATCTAAACCATGTCGAGCTCCTCCTCCGTCGCCATGGCCGCACCCTCCCTAGCATCTCTCGGCCACACCATCTCTGAGAAGTTGACTCGAGAGAACTTCCTGGTGTGGCGAGCGCAAGTCCTGCCGCACGTCAAAGCAGCTGGCATGATGGGCTACCTGGATGGCTCGATCCAGGAACCACCGGTTGTGCTCATCGTGGAGAAGGAGGTCTCCGGGAAGAAGGAAGCAACGGAGTCGCCAAACCCTGCCCATGCGATATGGGTTACGCAAGATCAGCAGGTCCTTCCCTTCCAGATCTCCTCGCTGTCTCGCGAGGTTCTGCTGCAGGTCAGTTCCTTCACCACATCCGCCGGCATCTGGAAAGCCCTGCTGTAGAGTTTCGCCTCGCAGTCTAGGGCTAGGGTGATCCAGCTTCGCTCGGCCATCGAGCACACGCACAAGGGAGATCTGACAGTCGCCTCATACTACACCAAGATGGTGAGCATCGCCGACGAGCTAGCTGCTGCCGGCAAGCCTCTGGATGAGGATGATGTGGTGTCCCACATCCTGCAAGGTCTCCTTCATGAACCCGACTACAATGGGTTTGTGTCGGCGATCTCTACACGTACTGCAATCGATCAGCCGATCGGCCTTGGTGAGCTCTTCTCCCTGTTACTCGCCGCTGAATCTCGCATAGCAGCACAACATGCTTCTTTCCCATCCAATCACTCCACAAATCATGCCTCCCGCGGCGGTGGTCGCGGCAACTCCAGCCGCCCTCGTGGGAACAACGGTGGCGGCGGTCCCCGGGGCTACAACAACAACTACACTGGGGGACGCTACCACGACAACTCTGCAAACAACGGCGGCCCAGGCGGGGCGCCACGTCAAGGAGGCGGTAACCGTGGTGACCGTGTCCAGGAGAAGTGCCAAATCTGCAAGGAGATGGGGCACGGTGCGTGGCGCTGCAAGCAGCGTTTTGATCGAAGCTTAAACAACAACGTTCGCAATCCTGCTGGTAGTGGTGGAGGAGGAAACCGGGCTACAAATGATGTGCACTCCTATGGGGTGGACACAAATTGGTACCTCGACACGGGAGCAACAGATCATGTGACAGGCGAGCTTGAAAAACTTGTTGTCCGCGATCGTTACACTGGCACAGAGCAAATCCACACGGCAAGCGGTCAAGGTATGGATATAGCGCATATTGGTCATTCTACTCTTAGCACTCCCCATGGATCTCTTGAACTTAAAGATATCCTTCGTGCTCCAAAATCTGATCAGAGTCTTCTATCTGGTTATAAACTTATAAAAGACAATCATCCTTTCCTTGAGATTTACCCTGAAATTTTCTTTGTCAAGGATCGGGCCAACCGGAGAACAATCTTCCAAGGCAAGAGTAAAGGCGGCCTGTTCCCTGTCTCGGGTCGCCAGGATGTCTCCCTGCAGCATCAAGCACTAGGCGTCACAACACCATCTACATCTCGGTGGCATAGACGTCTAGGGCATCCTTCTTTACCAGTAGTCCAAAGAATTCTTCGAGATTTTAAACTTCCTGTTTCAAATAAAAGGGATCATCACTCTGTTTGTGATGCTTGTCAGATGGCAAAAAGCCATCAACTTCCCTACCCTAGATCAACTAGTGAATCAAAGTTTCCTTTAGAACTTGTGTTTTCGGATGCATGGGGTCCTGGCCCAATCTCGGTTGGTAGACAAAAGTATTATGTGAGCTTTATTGATGATTTCAGTAAATTTTCTTGGATCTATTTACTCAAAAATAAGTCTGATGTTTTTGAGAAGTTTCATCTCTTTCAACAGCTTGTTGAACGCATCTTTAATCGCAAGATCTTGTCTATGCAAACCGATTGGGGAGGTGAGTACCAAAAGCTTAACTCCTTCTTTGAGCGCATTGGTATCTCCCACCATGTCTCCTGCCCTCATGCTCATCAACAGAACGGATCTGCCGAGCACAAACATCGCCATATTGTCGAGGTTGGCATGTCCCTACTCGCTCATGCCTCTATGCCATTAAAATTTTGGGATGAAGCGTTTCTTACCGCGGTTTATCTTATCACCCGTGTCCCTAGTCGAGTCATCCACCACCAAACTCCACTAGAACGCTTGTTTGATATTAAACCAAACTATGATTTTCTTCGCATTTTTGGTTGTGCGGTATGGCCAAATCTTCGGCCTTTCAACAAACACAAGCTCAAATTTCGTTCAAAACAGTGCGTATTCATAGGATACAGCAATCTCCACAAAGGATACAAGTGCCTTGATGTCTCCTCTGGCCGTGTTTATATTTCTCCCGATGTGGTCTTTGATGAGCACATTTTCCCTTTTGCTACCTTGCACCCAAATGTCGTCACTCAACTCCGCAAGGAGCTCATTCTTCTTCCGCCCAACCTTCTTCCTATGTCCGGTCCTTTACCAGGGGAGGAGTAGAGTTTGATCATATGTCTTTATCTCATAACCCTGGTGCAAGTGTGCAGGAAAATTCGGAAGAAGAAATCGCAGAAAACGGTCTTGATTTTATGCAGCAAGCAGGTCACAGCTGCGCAACGAATCCTTGTGCAAATCCCGATGCTGATTCTGGCGCAGAATCGGCCTCGGAGTTACGCGCTGCAACGGCAGCACACGGATCCCCCCCGGGATCCGCGCCATCGCCAGGCTGGTCAGGCGAATCCTCTTCGGGCCACGCGCCAGCACCAGGCTGGTCGGTCGGGCCCTCGGCAGGTGAATCTTCCCCGGCCCTCGCGCCAGCGTCACGCAGGACGGACGTGCCGCATGCACTGTCCCCGCGTGCCTCTCCCGACACTGGTCGCACCCATGCATCCACTCCGGAGCTTCCACGTGGCGGCACTGCGGTTGATCTGCATGGCGGATTTTCTGCGGACGGTGCAACCGATGCCTCTCCCGTGCATCAAAATCGTCTCCAACAGGAACTCTCTCGACCACCGCCACCACCACCTGATCGACTCCAAACCAGGTCTCGTAGTGGCATTATTAAGCCTAAAGTTTATAAAGATGGTTGCGTACGCTGGGGTTCTTTCTGTTCTACAAGTGAACCACAAACTCTGGATGAGGCCCTTAGTGAGTCAAAATGGAAAGCTGCTATGGATGAGGAGTATTCTGCTCTTATGGAGAACAACACGTGGCAACTTGTTCCTCCTTTCAAGGGCACCATTGATGTTATTGGCTGCAAATGGGTCTATAAAGTTAAAAGGAAGTCTGATGGCACCATTGACAGGTACAAGGCTCGGTTGGTTGCAAAAGGGTTTAAGCAAAGGTACGGACTTGACTATGAGGACACTTTCAGTCCTGTAGTAAAAGCTGCCACTATTAGAATTATTCTTTCAGTAGCAGTATCTAGAAACTGGTGCATACGACAATTAGATGTGAAGAACGCGTTTTTGCATGGTGTTCTGGAAGAGGAAGTGTTTATGAGGCAACCTCCTGGATATGAGAATTCGTAGTTACCACAACATGTTTGTAGACTTGACAAGGCCTTGTATGGAATCAAACAAGCACTAAGAGCTTGGTACTATAGGTTGTCCTCCAAATTGCACTCTTTGGGTTTTATGCCCTCAAAGGGTGACACTTCATTATTCTTTTATCATAGGAAAAGAGTCACTATTTATATGCTCATTTATGTTGATGATATAATTGTCACCAGTACATGTTCCCAAGCTGTTGAAGCTCTTCTCAAGGATTTGCGCATGGATTTTGCTCTCAAAGATCTTGGTGATCTCCACTACTTCCTTGGCATTGAGGTAAAACATGTGACAAATGGCATTGTGCTATCACAGGAGAAATATGTGCAGGATATACTCCAGAGAGCAGGCATGAAGAATTGTAAGCCATCTCCTACTCCTTTGTCAACTTCTGAAAAACTGTCACTTTATTCTGGGAAGGTACTTGTGCCAGAAGATGCTACCAAATACAGAAGTATTGTAGGAGCCCGACAATACTTAACATTGACTAGGCCAGATATCTCATACTCAGTGAATAAAGTCTGTCAGTTCTTACATGCTCCAACTAGTGTACACTTTGCAGCTGTCAAAAGAATACTTCGGTATCTTCAAGCAACCAAGGGCCATGGGCTTAAGCTTGGTAAGTCAGACTCAATGCTAGTCAGTGCCTTCTCTGATGCAGACTGGGCAGGATGCCCTGATGACACGAGATCAACAGGGGGATTTGCAGTTTTCTTGGGCAGCACTTTAGTTTCCTGGAGTGCTCACAAGCAAGCTACTGTATCCAGGTCAAGCACAGAAGCTGAGTATAAAGCACTAGTAAATGCTACTGCTAAAATCATATGGGTGCAGAATATGTTGACAGAATTGGGTGTCTCACATCCATCATCAGCATCTCTTTGGTGTGATAATCTTGGTGCCACGTACCTATCTGCTAATCCTATCTTTCATGCCAGAACTAAGCATATCGAGATTGACTATCACTTTGTTCGTGAAAGAGTAGCCAGCAAGCAGTTAAATATTCGGTTTGTACCCACTGGAGATCAAGTGGCAGATGGTTTCACTAAACCATTGTCAGCACAACAGCTAGCTTCATTTAGACACAATCTTAACTCAGATAGTTTCGATTGAGGGGGAGTGTTGGAAGTTGTAATCTATGGTATTGTATAAACCGTATAAAGGTAGCTTAGACTTAGAGATAAGTTAGTTCAAACCATATATGCCGAAGAGATATGACTTGGAGATCAATCATCGGCATAACAAACTTGTATATCTTGTGCTATATATTAACACGCATCCCGTCCCTGCTAGGCATACGGTTAATCTAGCCTTTCCATAGTCAAAACCCTTCCCGAGTAATACTTCCTCAAGGATGGCCCAACCGACAGTGTTATACGCTTTATGGAAGTCTAGCTTCAGGAAGACCGCCTTGAGGTGTTTGGAGCGGACCTCATGGAGAGTCTCATGGAAGACCAGAACGCCCCGAATAAAGGCCGATATGAGTGATCATGTCTGCAAGAGGAGCCACCCTATTGACGTACCCCTTTGCCAGGATGCGAAAGATGATGTTGATCACAGTGATCGGACGGAATTGGGGGAGGTCAGATGCACCAGGGACTTTAGGAATAAGGATGATAATCCCAAAGTTGAGGCACGATAGTCTTTCAATATCACGCTAATGCTAAGTGGGCTAACGAGTGAGTGCACTCGCTGCTAGACATTGCCAAGCAGCACTGTTATCAGTGCTGTTGTTGCTGCACTAAACAACAATGCAGACAAATTAAATTGTCCACCCCAGGCTCGAGTACGCCAGCCAGCACCCAACGGTTAATAATCAAACAAGACGACTGTTGCACATCCAAGCAAAACCAGCATCACTGCAAAACCATGCGCAGGTATCAGCTTCACTAAGTCAACCATTGTCAAGTATACAAAGGCGTGGACGCGCGCGTCCTTTTTAGATTTATTTTCCACTACCGCTAGTGACTGAAAATGAAATTGGTTGATTGAACTCACTGATATGGAGATAAAATATGCAGAGGTGCCTATCTCTGCTACAGGTAACCGGCTGTATTGGTACGTGCAGTGTAAAGTAGGTCAAGAACAGGTGGAAGCCAGTCTATACAGGTGATTATTCCTCGGAAAGGGATGCAACCACCTATGCGTCAGTCAAACGAAAAAAACATATATGTAAATATCAATTTGAGTCGAATTGGCCGGAGCCGTTTGATTAAAGGGTGTGTCTAGCGCTCATCTAGACGAGACTTAACCAAGTCATATTTAACTCATATGCCACTTGATTTTCATGAAGATTCATGCAGGTTTTTTTTTTTATACTTTATTTGATTACTTTAATGATGTGTGAGAGTTAGATGAGACTTTGTTAATTCTTATCTAGATAAGAATTAGTAAATCCGTAGATTAAAATCCAACGTTTACGGGGTCTTCTTCCTCCTTTTTTCAAACGATGCAAAACGAGTACAAAGTCTTCTTCCTCCTCCTGATCTCTCTTTCTCTTATGTCTTCCTCGCGCGCTAGCCCCTCCCCCACGCGGCCACACCGCCGGCCGGCCGGACCGCTAGATATGATGGCCGGTACGTTCGGATTATGTCCAGCCGATCAGCTAGGTCAGTTTTCTTGCCGCGCCAGCCCCGTCTCCATGGTCCATGCACGACCGTCTGAATTTCGCAGAGCATGTAAAACAGTTCAGTCTCCCGACTCCCGTGGCCAATCGTGCCTAGTGCCGCACTAGGATCTCAGATGCATAGAGGGTGCTCAGTCCCGGGCTGAGAGTCGACGATGGTGTCCCGGAAAGACGATGATGTAGACGGCAGTGGGGGACATGCACGATGCATGCCGTCCAACGACCGACGGTGCAGTCACAGGAAACCATATATACAAAACCAAATGTTTACTTAATGTACTGTATATCCTCCAATAGATGGATGGATAGATAGATGGTGAGGTATGCATGCACACATCTGCCAAGGGAAAAGCTATGCACGCATCACTCGAGTCATATATATAAGCTCCCAAATTAGGTGAAAAGGTTTATGATCAGATTGGTGTATCTTGTTTGCAGTATTTGTTGACGGGAAAAGTTTATGGTATTGTCACTCAACTATAGATAGGAATTAATATTTCCTGTGAGTAGAAGACTCCAGTCTATTATAAAGGTTCATAAGATTTTGAAGATGAAGATCGGAGCTCGGAAGATCAGCTTGAAGATGTAGCACCACCATCCTCTAGAACAACAACAGTAACAACAAAAAAGCTTTTCAGTCACAAACATGTTGGTGTAGGATAGAGTTGAAACCTGTAAGATTTGAAACCAAGTCATATGGTTCGCACGTGAATAGGTAATTTCCATACACCTTTGTATTCCCTTTGTACCTAAATACTTGTAGTTGGAGAGAACTAGTCTAGTTCTCCCCAACTACAAATATTTGGGTATAGAGGGAGTACATTGCTAGTTCTTTGGTCATAGTTTAGTCGTTTGTATATCTGTTTATGGATTTTCCCCTATGTTAAGTTTGATCTACTCCAACCTTTCTTGACATTTTTTCATATGACACAATAGTAAATAGTGTATCTTTTACTAAACTTAATTAAGAAGACTATAATATCATAACATTCATGCGTCCTTGATTTTTTCACACATTTTGAAAATTGTCAAATGTGAAACCAGTTTCACCATCAGAAAGAGATATAATGTTCACTTTAAAAGACTTTAGAAAGTTCATAAAGTGTCTCACAACTTACGGATTTAGCACCACACTTGCTTAGGCATCAAAGTGGATGTTTTAAACTTTAAATATATTATATAGAGAGAATATTTGTGTAGATTTGCCTAAAAATGCATTTTCTTACTATCATAGCATTCCTAGTCTTATAGAGTGTTGGATTTTAGGGTTTAGGGCTTTTAAGGCCGTTGTACAGTTTGTTTTCGGGAAAACTTCCAATCTATTCATCTTTAATCATGGTAGTACAATGAAAACTAGAAATAATAAAAATTACATCCAGATTTGAAGACCACCTAGCGGCGACTACAAGCACTGAAGCGAGCCGAAGGCGCGCCGCTGTCATCTCCCCTTCCTCATTGGAATCGGACAAACGTTGTTGTAGTAAACAGTCGGAAAGTCGTCGTGCTAAGGCCCCATAGGACCAACACACCAGAACAGCAACCGTCGCAGATGAAGAGTGTTGATCGGAATTATCCAACCTAAAAACACACGAACAAAGACGAACGGCGAACAAATCCGAGCAAATCCACCAAAGATAGATCCGTCGGAGACACACCTTCACAAGCCCACCAACGATGCTAGACACATCACCGGAATGGGGGCTGGCGAGGAGACCTTTATTCCTTCTCCAGGGAGCCGTCACCGTCTCGTCTTCCTAAGCAGAACACAAACCCTAACAAAACTTGAAGAAATATCTAACAACGGAGCCCTTCCACCGGCAAGGGCCGATATCCACTCCACCTCCATGGCCCTAAGGCCACCGGAGACGGGGCGGACTAGCGACGACACCGACCGGAGGCGGTGGAGCCCTATCTTTTCTTGGGGCAGCGGCTAGGATTAGCCAAGGCGGCCGGTGCCCTCTTAAGCTCCGGCTATTATTGCGGACCGTCTGAAGGGTTAAGGTCGTTGTACAGTTAGCTTAAAAAAAGGACTAGATTGGATTGGGACGGGCTCGTCCAGATCTGGCCCAAGAGTGCTATCAGAGGCGAGGAAGGTGGTGGCTTGGCTTTGGTTTCATCACTGCGTTTGTGGTGTACGCCTTTGCGGGTTGGCAGGCAGGCGATTTGTCGGCTCCATCGGGATGCTAATGATTTTCGTTCAGATTTTCATAAATAAACCAGACAACTTTCTTGCAACTTTTTTAATGAACCGCGTTTCAAAATAAAGGACCACCGTGCAGTTGTAAACACAATGTAGACTCACACAAAACTGCAGGGCATATGTGTAATTTCAGCTTCACCGCCATTCGACGGGCACTGGCGGAGGATCCCTTAAGCTCGCACGGGCATTCGACCTAAAACAGCAGCAGAGCATCACTTACGAGCCCCCCCCCCCCCCCCCCCCCAATACGTCCGCCTTTACTGCAAAAGAAACCTCATTGTTTCCAAATCTTGGCCAACAGCAGCTAGTGCATCGCCAAAGCAGCTTCCTAAGTAAGCCATGCATGTGACTAAGCACTCGAATGATACTGCACACTCGAATGATACTGCACTTAGATAGATACCTAATCAAAATTATTCTCGACATGCGCCGGCCTTTGCTTTATTTTCTGGTGGTCAGGTCACTGCGAGAGAGCATGCGAAATAAAGAATCAAATCGCTAGCTTGAAAGCGAGCATTTTTCTGAGCGTCGCGACAAAGCAGCTGGCTGCGATGCGCGTCCATGCAAGGGCGTCCTCGATGCATGATGCTACACCGCGTACTGTCCTGAACATGTCGTCTAAGAATAATATGATGTGGCTCTTATTCAATAAAGAAAGAGATATCATATCTTTAATGTAGATACAGTTCTTGGCAGCAAAAGCAAGACAATTCGTACTTCTTCTCTCACAAATACTCGCTCCGTTTTTAAATATAAGTCTTTTAAGAAATTCACTAGGGGTCTACATACGGATCAAAATAAATGAATCTACATTCTAAAATATGTTTATATACATCCGTATATAATCCACTAATGAAACCTCTAGAAAAACTTATATTTACGAACGAAGGGAGTACATACTACATCAAATGAAAAGCCCTTCAGATACAACCTCTGTAGATCTTATGTTGGTTTACAGAGAGGGAGTACAATGCAATGAAGAGATTATATCTTAGTCCGTATTTAATACTTCCTTTGTTTTAAAATAAGTGTCGTAAATTTATAATTAAATTAGTATAAGTTTTATACTAAATCAACGACACTTATTTTAAAACAAAGTGAGTACAGTTTAAGATATACAACTTACTAATGCATTGGCAGCGCCCTAAAGCTGTTGTGCTGCTTTTGAACAGCATCTATGTGCACAAGCTACGAGAGTTCACTGATAGGGTGTGTATTTTTAACAGCGATCCATCGAATTTAGATCATGTCCCTACATATTAAAGCTACAACAGTTCAGAATTTAAATCTTTTAGGTGACATGTGGGTGGTTCTCGCACACATGACAACCCAATTCAGCATATTCGGCAGATGAGAAATAAGATAGTAAAATGGTTAGTGTCCCCCATGGCGAGATAATAAAATGGTTTAGCATTCCTTAACGTATGATTTTTCACAAAATTTACACGTTATCGTTTCATAGCATTCTCTTGACCAATGGAATGTTTGATCACACCTTTATTTATAGGATCAGCTTTTCAAGCGTCAGAGGAAGCACTTCAGAGTAAGTTTTTTTCCCCCATATTCGAGGATAAGATTGGAAAATTCAGTGGCCACTCTTCAAATCCTAGGAGCAATTGAAGTAGACATGCAGTTGGATTGCACAAGTGCGCCTAATTCAACCACATATACCGTACTCCCTCCGTCACGGTTTAGAAAGCGTGCATGAAAATTGTCTGAAACCTAGATGGTTATTAATTGGCTGTGAAATGAGTTGAAAATAACATTCACACTACGCATGCATATAGAAGTAGTACAACGAAGTACAAATTAGCTGCTACGAGTAAATGCAATGCGCCTTAAATCTTGTCTATTAAAATGGACGTAAATTTAACCGTGTCTTCTAAACTGTAACGGAGGTAGAAAGCATGATACGTTAGAGTTGTCAAAGTGACTGATGTGGAGACACATAGGACTGGTTGCATATGCATCACCATTCAGTTGACATCTGCAGTTAATGGGCAAAGCCTACGACATATAGTTCATAGTAATGACCAACGAAAAACTTTATAAGCCAACACGGAGGTAAACCATTTTTTTTCCTCAAAGCAAAGTGAAAATATATCCATATAATATTTCAGCGGCTTAGGGCATCACACACTAGCTGCGCTCTACCACAGAAAAGCAGCATGGTATTGCTGAACACAGTTGATGGACATTCCAACAGATCTGGAAAACATTAAAAAACAAACAGGATGTGTTATAAATAATCTATCACAACTCCACATGCCTTAATCAGGAAATGACCTTCTCAGACACTACCAGCTGCTGGTCAGTTTTTAGCAACGACTAGGTTCCCTTTTGCAAAAGTGATGAGATGCGTTAGCATGCAGTACTACCTAGTACCCTGTGATTTGTTTAAAAACTGGGACCATTGAGTGATCTCTGCACTTCCTTCATATTCTAACATCATAGTACCACTACTAGCATTGCTGCATGCATGCTTTGGCCATAAGCCAATGGATATGCTGAGAGATAAAACAAATGTATAACACAGCCAAGATCTTTAGAGGTATACAGGTACAATACAACCATTTTTTTAGAACGGAGGCTTGACATGAACTCAGCTTTGAACTAACAAAGCCATCTAACGAGTACTTTTTTCAACACTGGTCTCCACGGGCTCCGCTCCCGCTAGGGTTCCCCCCGCCTCCACCCTGCCGCCGCCGGCTGCCCTCGCCCGGAGCTCTCCCCACCCATCCCCACCCCTTCCTCCCCTCTCCAGTTCCCGCCCTAGCGCCGCCTCCCCGGGGGCGGCCGGGACGGCCCGTGCTCCTCCCCACCCGCCGCCATCGACAGGCACCCCGACCCTGGCCCGGGAGGTGTCAGCGGCGACGGGTTCTCCTTTCCCCCCGCGCGCGTTCCCCTTCCCGGGGCAGGGGGCAGCGGCAGTGCAGCTCGGCCTGGCTGCGGTCCGGCGACCCGGCGGTGGTGGCCGACGGTGGATGAGGTGGCGGCGCTGCTCCTTGGCGGCGTGGTGGTGCGAGGTGGCCGGCGGTGCGCCCCCGGCCCAGATCTGGGCCATGCGGGCCGGCATTCGGCTGGAGCGGCTGCGTTGTCTTCTGCGTGGTAGGGAGGAGGAGCAGCTTGGACGGGGGTGGCGTCGCCGACGGTGTGCCTGTTGCCATGCGTTGGCGGGAGCTTTACGGGCGGAGGTGTCGGCCGGGCCTGTGCGCCCACGGGCCTGGTATGCTTCTGCTATTGCGTCCGATCGGCTACTGTCGTTGACGGTGGAGGTTGAGCCCTCTCGCGTGCCGACGGTGTTGTTGTTTCTAGTCCCGGCTCCTTTTCGTCGTTGTTCAGGCCTGTCCTTATGGTGTCGTGGTGACAGGTCGCGGGAGCTTCAAGACCGTGTTAGTGCAGGGTGTAGGTCGGTTTGGTGGCATGCTCCGAAGCGCCCGAGGTGCAGGTTGGGGTCGGGGAAACCCCTGTTGGCCCAGCCGACACCGACGCGGTGGCGCCTTTGGCTGTCGCCGAACCTTCCTGGAGGGCGTCGGGGGCTACCCTTTGTCGTGCCTCGTCGCGTACTGGGGAAAACCCTTGGCAGAAGCGTCGTCATCGCCACGATCCTTCTTGAAGGTGTTGACGAGTACCAGCGTTTGGAGCCATGGAGCTTGGTGGGAGATCCTTGGTGGGCGAAACGGTTGCGAGTCTTCTGCGTTTTTGTCGATCCGCCGGTGTCGGTATTTGTTTCTTTTATATTTTCTTTTTCTTTTCTTTTGAGCGTGATTGTGTTGTTTCCATCTTAACACCTATCGATGGATGCTTTGGCTGGTTCTTTTGTAATACAAAGCGAGGGAAAATCTTTTTTCAAAAAAAAAACTAACAAAGCCAACAACCAGCAACTTAGAAAGAAACAAACACGACAACTCAAAGATACGAAGGGTTATGCAGACTGCTAACAAACATCAATCAGACAAAAGCAAAAAATCTGGAGCCCCGCTTCGGTACCCCTCACAAAACATAGAAGGATAGGAAGGTCATTTCCCTTGAAACGTATTCGCGTACAGTATATACGTACACCGCCACGTCGGCCCGCCCCGCCCCGCCTCGCCATGTCGCCACCGTTGACGTGGAAAACCGTCGCCTCGTCACGCCGCACGCCACGCCCCGACCCAGTTGACTCCTCGTGCATGCTGGGTCAGCCCGTCGCTTGACCTAATTCAGCGTCGCCCGCGGTTAACCTCGCCGCCGCCGACGCCCGTCACGATCAGCCCGCCGCACCTCCTTCACATCGCCGACGACGACACCGCCCCGTTCTCGACCACCACATCGTCGCTCCATTGTCGATCACCCCGCCGCCAGCCCATCCACGTTCACCGCTACCGCACGTCTACCCCATCGCCGGCGACGACGTTGCCCCGTTCCTGACAACCACTTTGCCGCCCCGTTCCCGATCACCACGCCGTCGACCCGTCCATGTTCACCGCTGCCGAACGTCTACCAATCGCCGCCGACGACATCGCCCCGTTCCCGACCACCACTCCGCCACCTCGTTCCCGATCACCACGCCGTCGCCCCGTCGAGGATCATCCCCCGCCGCTGGAGTCATCGTAGGTTTGCGACCTAAGCTGTTGAAATAAAACTAAGTCTTATACAAAAATTTAATTGTAATTTTTTTATATGTTTATTGTTGTATAGTGTTTGAGGTGTGTTTGAATGGAGGAGGACACTGGTTATTCGAAGGATGAGTATGATATAGATACCGTCGATGCAACTGATAACAGTTCTATTAATGATGATGATTATAATAGCGCCAATGAATCATGGTCTTCATATGATAATTCACCTTCGGAGGATTTTCAAAATAATAAAGATGATACATGCAGTGAAAACGTAAGTGACATATATTTAGATCTTTAAGTTTGTAAAATACAATGTTTATTTCATGTGTGTTTATTGTACAGGAAGGTGTGGATGTTGAGAATGCGAAAAATAATAAGGATGACTCTTTCTACGATAACGTAAATCAGGTATGTTCAATCATTTTTGTACGATAGCCAGTAGTGTGAACTAGATTATAATAGAGCATAACTCTCATGGTTTTTTTTATGTATTTTTTCAGGAGGACATAAATGATTGTATCGATGATGACGGTGAAGTAGAGATTGACATTGCGGAGACTCATGTTGGGGCATAGTTTATGCCTAAGTAATTTTGGTGATTGATGACAGTACCGCAAAGGACTAACCGTGTGTATTAAGATTTCAGATAACACACGTCAGCGGCACAAGACGACTCGCCCCCTCTTTCGTGGAACAGAAGCACAGTGTTCTCTACGATTCTCTTTATTTGAGTCATAGGAAAGCCGTACTATTAAGAGGGGAACCGTAGTGGAAAGGTTTGGATGGAATCAATCTTGCACGCGCACACTTCACCTCTTTTCCCCCTTGCCGGCAACTTTGGAGTGGCTGCCGCCCTGGTGTTTCTTTCGTGTTTGCAAATGGTCCCCCAGCGGTAGTACCGCTGGAGTGCTAGCGGTAGTACCGCTAGCTGGCGGTAGTACCGCTAGCTGGCGGTAGTACCGCCCCTGGTCAGCGGTTGTACCGCTCCAGGAGCTTAGTACCGCCTGCCTAGCGGTTGTACGTGGGCGGACATTTTTGCGAAGACTTTCTTGGCGGTGGTA
The DNA here is from genome assembly GCF_904849725.1 of Hordeum vulgare subsp. vulgare. Lineage (NCBI taxonomy): Eukaryota > Viridiplantae > Streptophyta > Magnoliopsida > Poales > Poaceae > Hordeum > Hordeum vulgare. The sequence goes on along the minus strand of NC_058524.1, from coordinate 558,139,520 downwards.
GTGCTTTTGCACTACCAGGGACCTAGCGGTAGTACCGTTGTAGCCAGCGGTAGTACCCCTGGAGTGCCAGCGGTAGGACCGCTGCAGCCAGCGGTAGCCCAGCGGTAGTACCGCTAGGCACGGGCTGTGAGTGGGAAAACGGTTGGATTCCCCCCCCCCCCCCCGCACTATATAAGGGGTTCTTCTAGCTGTGGAACCCTATCTCTTACCCTCCCAAGCTCCATTGTTGCTCCCTAAGCTCAAAAGTGCCCGATCTCTCTCCCTAGCCAATCAAACTTGTTGATTCTTTAGGGATTGGTTGAGAAGGCCTAGATCCACACTTCCACCAAGAGAAAAGTTGATTCCCCCACCAATCCCTTGCGGATCTTGTTACTCTTGGGTGTTTGAGCATCCTAGACGGTTGAGGTCACCTCGAAGCCACATTCCATTGTGGTGAAGCTTCGTGGTCTTGTTGGGAGCCTCCAAGCTTTGTGTGGAGTTTGCCCGAACCTCGTTTGTAAAGGTTTGGTCGCCGCCTTCAAGGCACCTATAGTGGAATCACGGTACCTTGCATCGTGCGAGGCGTGAGGAGAATATGGTGGCCTTAGTGGCTTATTGGGGAGCATTGTGCCTCCACACCGCTCCAACGGAGACGTACTTCCTGTCAAAGGGAAGGAACTTCGGTAACACATCCTCGTCTCCATTGGTTCCACTTGTGGTTATCTCTAACCTTTACTTTGTGTATGCTTATGTTGTTGTCTATCTCTTACTTGTCTTAGTAGCTCTCGTTGTTAGCTTCATTAAGGTTCACCCCATTGTTGTAATATTTGTGAACCCGTATATTGTTTACCCTAACTTGCTAAGATTAATTAAAAAGTGGTCGTTGCCTATTCACCCCCCCTCTAGTCAACTTGGAACAACTGGGTGAGGCCACTGACCTCATTGAGTCTCATGAGGAGACCATCTCCGAGCTTCAGGGACACAGTCGTGACTATGTCGATGAAATTGTTGAATTATCTATTGCTCTAGAAAAGGAGCGCACTCTTCGTTTGGCTCTTGAGGAGTCATATAATGATGACTGCGCTAAAATGCAAAAGAAACTAGATCATGATGTTGTTCTTACTCGTATGCTTAAGTCTGAAAAGTATGCTCTTGGGGTTGGCCATGACAGACTCAAAGAGGAGTTTGACACACTTGACAAGGCCCACAAGGTCTTGAAAGGTGTTCATTTCTCTCTGAAAGAGTCTCATGATCAACTCCAAGGAGATCTCTACTTGTCCTCCCTTTGTGTTAATTGATAATGCTTGTGCAACTAATCCCTGTTGTGAGCATGTACATCTTGTGGAGGAAAATGCCAAGTTAAAGGAGAAACTTGAGAAGGGCCTTGTGGCATGTATACAAGGTGAGAAGAGCCTGAACGACCTCTTGAGCACTCAAAAAGGTGTTGTAGGAAAGGAGGGACTTGGACTTACCTCCAAGTCAAAAGGTAAAAGGAGGAACAGGAACAAACGATCTCCTACCCTCATGGACATCTTTGTCAAAGAGGGTGAGGGGACTCAGAAGGTGAACAGGAACAAGGTGGACTATGGAAACCGCAAAAAGGGCAAAACCATTCCTACTAACACAGCCGACAAACTCAATTCTTCTTATGTCTTATGTCGTGCTAGTGATGGGCATGTTTATGCCAGATTTGTTGGTTCCTACAATGAGTACATTGAATGGGCTATCTGGGTTCCTAAGACCCTTGTCTCTAACATGAAAGGACCCATTAAAAAATGGGTACCTAAAACCAAGCCTTGATCTATTGCAGGAGTTTGCTTTCGGTGGGGTGTCATGGTTGCTCGATAGTGGAGCAACAAATCATATGACCGGAAGCAAGGACTTAGTGGTGGATGTGCATCCTTCTCCATCTATGCCCACCCATGTCCAATTCGCCGATGCATCCTCGTCAAAGGTATTGGGATTTGGTAAGGTGGTCGTCTCTCAAGAGTTATCTATCGAGATGGTCATGCTTGTTGAGTCACTTGCCTACAATTTACTTTCGGTTCGTCAACTTGCAATTATGGGTTTTTCCACATTCTTTAATCTTGATACTGTGGTCCTCCTGAGGAGCAAGACTCTTAAAGTAGCCTATGTTGGATATGTCGAAAATGGTCTTTATGTGGTGAACTTCTCAAAGCAACCCACTAAGACCGCGACGTGTTTAATGGCTAAAGTTGATGTGGGCTAGCTTTGGCATCGCCGTTTAGCTCATGTCAATATGAGATCTTTGCAAAGTCTTCTGACAGGGGACCATATTCGTGGACTAACAAATGTGAGTTTTGCTAAAGATCGTGTTTGCAGTGCCTGCATTGAAGGAAAGATTCATGAAACTGCTCATCGTCCAACGACTCTCATCTACACTAAGAGGCCACTGGAGCTTCTCCATATGGATCTGTTTGGCCCTCCATCATTTGATAGTCTTGGAGGCAGAAATTATTGCTTGGTGATCGTTGACGACTACTCAAGATACACCTGGGTATATTTCTTCAAAAATAAGAGTGAAACTCAACAAACTGTCATCAACTTTGCTAATGAAGCTCAACGTCAACATGAAGCAAAGATCTTGATGATTAGAAGTGACAACGGCACCGAGTTCAAGAACTACACCTTGGATGAGTTTCTAGGTGATGAGGGAATAAAACACCAATATTCAGCACCATATACCCCTCAACAAAACGGCATGGCAGAAAGGAAAAACCGGACCTTGATAGACGTTGCAAGGACAATGATGGCAGAATTCAAATCTCCATATAACTTCTGGGCAGAGGCCATCAACACACCATGTCATGCGTCCAATCGGCTCTATATCCGCAAAGTCTTGAACAAGACTCCGTATGAGATTCTAACTGGAAACAAACCCAATCTCAAGTACTTCTGGGTATTCGGTTGTAAGTGTTTCATTCTCAAGAAAGGTACACGTTTAGCTAAATTTGATTCTAGAGCACATGAGGCCATCTTTGTTGGTTATGCTACAAACTCTCATGCTTACCGTGTCCTCAACAAGTCCACCGGACTCATTGAGGAGACGTGTAACATGGAGTTTGATGAAAATAATGGCTCCCAAGTGGAGCAAAGTGGTCTTTGTGATGTAGGTGATGAAATTCCTCGCCAAGCCATAAGAAGAATGGGGATTGATCAAATACTCCCCATTGAGGAACCCCTTGTGGCCGAAGGAGAAGGACAATGCTCTACTCAAATGGAGCCATCACCTCCACAAGCCCCACACGCTTCTGATGAACAAAGAGAAGACTCTCAACAAAATGAACAAGCTCAAGGTCAAGATAAATTGCCCAACAATGATGATGTATCTCATGATATTCAAGCACTCTCCCAAGACTCCGAACCTGCTCATGATCAAGATCAAGTGCAACCACGAGATCCAGACCAAGTAGAAGCACAAGATCAAGATCAAGAGCAACCACAAATACAAGAACAAACTAGTGAACCTCCTCAAGTCGAAAGTCAAGATGATCAGGATACTGTCTCACAATTCCCTTCTGCAGCACCAACAGCCGGTGCCAAGGGAGGCTCAAGACGCAAGGGCAAGCAAAGTAAACAAGTCGATGCTCCCCCGCTATCCAATGAAGAACTCTTGGAGCTCGAGCAGCCAAGATTGCGAACAAGCTGAGAGTCAAGTCACATCTTATGAAGAATGTACTTGGCAGTTTAAAAAGGGGAGTATCCACCCGTCAACAGATTTGGAATTATTGTGAGCATCACGCGTTTGTTTCGTATTGTTAACCTCAACAGGTACAGGAAGCGCTCGATGATGAGGATTGGCTTATGGACATGCATGAAGAACTTAACAACTTCGAGCGCAACCAAGTGTGGGATTTAGTGCCAAGGCCAACGGAGGAACATAATGTCATCGGGACCAAATGGATATTCAAGAACAAGCAAGATGCCAATGGGATTGTGATTCGAAACAAGGCAAGATTGGTGGCTCAAGTCTACTCCCAAGTCGAGGGTATCGACTACGGTGAAACCTTTGCCCCTGTTGCTCGTCTAGAATCTATTCGCATGTTGCTTGCATTTGCTTCTCATCATAACTTCAAATTACAACAAATGGATGTGAAAAGTGCCTTTCTTAATGGTCCTTTAAATGAGTTGGTCTATGTCAAACAACCCCCGGGATTCGAACATCCCAAGCTCCCCAATCATGTGTACAAACTTAATAAGGCACTCTATGGCCTTAAACAAGCCTCACGTGCGTGGTATGAGTATCTTACTGAGTTGTTACAAGATCGTGGGTTTGAAATTGGGAAGATAGATCCCACTCTTTTTACTAAGAGGGTTAAAGGGGATTTGTTCATATGCCAACTATATGTTGATGATATTATCTTTGGCTCTCCTAACATTTCCTTCAATGAAGAATTTGTTGCACTAATGACTGAGAAATTTGAGATGTCCATGATGGGAGAGTTGAAGTTCTTCCTCGGGTTCGAGATTAAACAAGGCCTAGAAGGGACCTTCATCAAACAAGCCAAGTACACTCAAGACATGCTCAAACGGTTCGAGCTTGAAGATGTCAAACCGATCAAATTCCCCATGCCAACAACATGCAAGCTTGACAGTGATCCCAATGGTAAAGCAGTGGATCAAAAGGTATATCGCTCCATGATTGGATCCCTCCTTTACCTTTGTGCATCTAGACCGGATATTATGTTGAGTGTAGGGATATGTGCACGGTTTCAATCCGCACCAAAAGAAAGTCATTATATGGTTGTTAAGCGAATCTTTTGATATTTGGCTCATACCCCAAACTTTGGCCTTTGGTATCCCAAAGGAGCAAACTTCAATCTAGTTGGCTATTCTGACTCAAATTGGGCAGGAGATTGTGTGGAGAGGAAGTCAACTTCTGGAGGATGCCAATTCCTTGGTCGCTCACTGGTAAGCTGGTCTTCAAAGAAGCAGAATTGTGTCTCTCTATCATCCACCGAAGCTGAGTATGTGACCGCTGCAAGTTGTTGTGCACAATTGCTATGGATGAGGCAAACTTTAAAGGATTACGGTGTCACTTGTGACAAAGTGCCTCTTCTATGTGACAATCAAAGTGCTATCAAGATTTCCCTCAACCCAGTGCAACATAGCAAAACCAAGCATATTGATATTCGACATCACTTCATTCGTGAACATATCAAGCTAGGTGATATTGAGGTTCACTTCATCCACACTGAAGAGCAACTTGCATATATTTTCACTAAGCCCCTAGATGAAGCAAGGTTCCGGGAGTTAAGGCATGAGCTAAATATCATTGATTCAAGTAATGTGGATTGAAGCTAGGCACGTTGCACCTCACTATGCATTCTATCTTGTTCTAGATGTAGGCATGGACATAGGGGGAGTGTTGTTCTCTCAATGAACTTTTCCTCCCCCATTATGCATAAATCGATCTAGTCTTTCACTCTAGCCATTGTCAAATGGCACTTGTTCTTCAAAGACAAGCATTGGTCATGAACCCAAGGATAATTCTTCGCGGTGTCATACCTTTGTCTCAAACATAGGTGGCCTCGGCCACCGCCCCCCCCCCCCACCTTTCTCTCATATAGAAGAAAGGATATAAAATGACAAGTCAGTATATCTTGTTGGTGCTATCTTCTTTTTCACTAACTTGTTATTTTCCCACGTTCTTCTCTTCTCCTAGGTCCCGTTGTGACATTTGCAGCGGTACTACCGCCAGGGGTAGCGGTACTACCGCCAGGACCCCAGCGGTACTACCGCCAGGACCCCAGCGGTACTACAGCTAGGGATAGCGGTACTACCGCCAGGACCCCAGTGGTACTACCGCTAGGGTTAGCGGTACTACCGCCAGGACCCCAATCTACCACGACCTAACTAGGACATTTTAGGGCTGTCTCAGGGGAAGCGGTACTACCGCCAGGGGGAGCGGTACTACCGCCAGGACCCCAGCGGTACTACCACCAGGTAGCGGTACTACCGCCAGGACCACAGCTGTACTACCACTGGCCCGTACCCCTTGGGCTATATAAAGGAGGGGGAGCCCGTTTTTCCTGCCTCTTTCTTCTTCCTCGCGGCTCCTCCCTCCCCAACCCCGAACTCCCCTATTTGGATCTCTATCCGTGGAGCTCCTTCTCTCCGTTGAGTTGGGGGATTTGCTCCACTTCTCCTTCCTCCTCTAAGTGCCATGGACCCCGGTAAAGCTCCTCCCCTTCTTCTCTTGGTTGATGTTCTTGTTCTAGGGTTAGGAGCATTGGTGGTTTGGATCCATGTCTTTGATATCGTGCTTTGTTCTTGGATGGCATGAAGGAGGTATTCGAGGGGAGTGTAGGTCCTATGAATCTTTGCTTTTATATTGCCATGCCCTAGGATTTACATGTTTTAGATCAAGCACTTGGACTATGTTTGGATTAGATCTAAAAATTGCACTCTCTTGACTAGGCATGTCCTTCTTTAGATGGTACTTGTGATCCTCATGTGGTTAGGGCTGTGGTGGAGTTCTTAGTGATTATACACAGCCCGTAGCCCTCGGAAAATCCATGTGGCCATCCCTATGGGCTCTCTTCATATTCAGATCTGAAAAATCAAACCCCGGCGGTACTACCGCCAGGGGTAGCGGTACTACCGCAGGACCGCAGCGGTACTACCGCCAGGGGTAGCAGTACTACCGCTCTGACCCTAGCGGTACTATCGTCAGGGGTAGCGGTACTACCGCCAGGAGGATTCTCTGTTTATTCTTTCATTTGCTTGGCAATGTGTGTTTACTTTTCTGCCTTGTCTTGTTCATTGCCTTGACTCCTTTTGTCGCTCTTTTTCGGTGTGTGTTTTGTGTCATGGGTGGTGCTCGCTGCTCGAACCCCCCACGGGACACACAGTCAAAGCATTATCGCAACCCAGAGGCTCCAGAGGGCTCCGCCACTTCAGGTCTGCAACCCAAAAAGCCGGCCTTCAAGAAGACTGCTCACAAGGACAAGGGGGTCAATGTTCGCACCATGCCCCCTAAGGATTTTCTGAGGTTCCGCAACCAAAACCACTATCTCCAAGAGAGGGTTGTGATCAAGAATGTCGAGCATGTTTGGGCAAAGGATCACTGCAGGATCTACCGTGATATCATCAACCATTTCAAGAAGAGTTTTGTCCCCGTTCAGTGGATTGACCTGGCTCACCTTCAGCGGAACATGGACTACTTTGGTGATGCTCTCTCTCTGATTGACAAGCTGGGCATTAAGGAGATCATCTCCTTCAAGACAGACTTTGACCCCAATGTTGTTGCCCAGTTCTATGTCATGGTTCACTTCTCACCCGATGACGAGCGCTCCCTGGTGTGGATGACTGGGACTCAGAAGATGACCGGTTCCTGGCGTGAATTCATGGCATTCCTCAAGGTTGATTTCCAGGGGGCTGACACTCCACTTGGGTCGCGTCCTCATGTTGCAGCTCCCACTGATAGGGCCTCCGCCAAGGACAGATTGCAGCAACTCTATGTGAAGAAAGGTGTGCTCCCCAGGCATCTGGACATCATGCATCGGATCTTCCGCAACACCCTCTTTCCTCGCATTGGCAACTTCGACAAGGTACATGGCTCTCTGGCTGAGATGCTACTGCTCTGTGAGGAGGCTATGACTAAGGAGTCTGCCCCTCTTGATATTTCTGATGTAATGTTCACTGAGCTCTGGAACTGCATCATGGTGCGCAAGGTTCCCATCTATGGGCCCTACCTGTTTGCTTATATCCGTCAGAAGTGGCAAGACACCTATCCGCAGGAGGAGTTATACATTCAGGTTGACTACTTTGTGCACGATCCTGTCAAGCTTCGCGTCAAGGACAAATGGGCCAACCCATCCACTTCATCTCAGCACATGGACACTAACACAGAGACTGCTGCTGACAGAGGAACCGCTTCTCAGTCTCGCTCTTCTGCCATGCCATCTTGGGCCATGAAACTGCAGGATAAGATGAAGATTCTCTTCTGTATGCAGGCTAAGGGCCAGTATCAGACGCACGTGGCTCAGAAAGAGAACCGTCAGAGGCACAAGCGTGTCCTGAGGACACTTGATGTTGACATCTCCAGCGGATCAGAGGACGACATCACTCCAGAGGCTGCTTGGATGCGGGCTCAAGGTTACCAGTGGCCTGGCGCTGAGGAGGAAGAGGACAATGAAGGGGAGCAGGACGATCTGGATGCTACGAACGAGTCTGGCGATGATGAGGATGAGGAGTGACCACCTGTGGCGTTAGGTGTGCCCCTTTTTGGTGTCTTGTGCCAAAGGGGGAGAGAGTCTAGGAGCTGGATTCGAAGGATGAGTATGATATATATACCGTCGATGCAACTGATAATAGTTCTATTAATGATGATGATTATAATAGCGCCAATGAATCATGGTCTTCATATGATAATTCACCTTCGGAGGATTTTCAAAATAATAAAGATGATACGTGCAGTGAAAACGTAAGTGACATATATTTAGATCTTTAAGTTTGTAAAATACAATGTTTATTTCATGTGTGTTTATTGTACAGGAAGGTGTGGATGTTGAGAATGCGAAAAATAATAAGGATGACTCTTTCTACGATAACGTAAATCAGGTATGTTCAATCATTTTTGTACGATAGCCAGTAGTGTGAACTAGATTATAATAGAGCATAACTCTCATGGTTTTTTTATGTATTTTTTCAGGAGGACATAAATGATTGTATCGATGATGATGGTGAAGTAGAGATTGACATTGCGGAGACTCATGTTGGGGCATAGTTTATGCCTAAGTAATTTTGGTGATTGATGACAGTACCGCAAAGGACTAACCGTGTGTATTAAGATTTCATATAACACACGTCAACCGCACAAGACGACTCGTCCCCTCTTTCGTGGAATAGAAGCACGGTGTTCTCTACGATTCTCTTTATTTGAGTCATAGGAAAGCCGTACTATTAAGAGGGGAACCGTAGTGGAAAGGTTTGGGTGGAATCAATCTTCCACGCGCACACTTCACCTCTTTTCCCCCTTGCCGACAACTTTGGAGTGGCTCCCGCCCTGGTGTTTCTTTCGTGTTTGCAAATGGTCCCCCAGCGGTAGTACCGCTGGGCCTAGCTGTAGTACCGCTGGAGTGCTAGCGGTAGTACCGCCCCTAGTCAGCGGTAGTACTGCTCCAAGAGCTTAGTACCGCCTGCCTAGCGGTTGTACGTGGACGGACCTTTGTGCGAAGACTTTCTTGGAGGTGGTAGTGCTTTTGCACTACGAGGGGCCCAGCGATAGTACCGCTGCAGCCAGCGGTAGTACCGCTAGGCACGGGCTGTGAGTGGGAAAACGGTTGGATTTCCCCCCCCCCCACTATATAAGGGGTTCTTTTAGCTGTGGAACCCTATCTCTTACCCTCCCAAGCTCCATTGTTGCTCCCTAAGCTCAAAAGTGCCCGATCTCTCTCCCTAGCCAATCAAACTTGTTGATTCTTTAGGGATTGGTTGAGAAGGCCTAGATCCACACTTCCACCAAGAGAAAAGTTGATTCCCCCACCAATCCCTTGCGGATCTTGTTACTCTTGGGTGTTTGAGCATCCTAGACGGTTGAGGTCACGTCGAAGCCACATTCCATTGTGGTGAAGCTTTGTGGTCTTGTTGGGAGCCTCCAAGCTTTGTCTGGAGTTTGCCCCAACCTCGTTTGTAAAGGTTCGGTCGTCGCCTTCAAGGGCACCTATAGTGGAATCACGGTACCTTGCATCGTGCGAGGGCGTGAGGAGAATACGGTGGCCTTAGTGGCTTATTGGGGAGCATTGTGCCTCCACACCGCTCCAACTGAGACGTACTTCCTGTCAAAGGGAAGGAACTTCGGTAACACATCCTCGTCTCCATTGGTTCCACTTGTGGTTATCTCTAACCTTTACTTTGTGTATGCTTATGTTGTTGTCTATCTCTTACTTGTCTTAGTAGCTCTCGTTGTTAGCTTCATTAAGGTTCACCCCATTGTTGTAATATTTGTGAACCCGTATGTTGTTTACCCTAACTTGCTAAGATTAATTAAAAAGTGGTCGTTGCCTATTCCCCCCCCCTCTAGTCAACCATATCGATCCTTTCAACTCAGAAGCTGAAAAAGATGCTGGATACGCATTGTAAGGTTATGAAAATGACATTTAAATCCCAACGGGATGCGTACATGTTCTACAACAATCACGCGAAAGAGCGTGGGTTCGGCATCAAGAAAGAGAAGGTGAAATGAGGAAAAGGTCATGTAGGAATTATAAGGTTCAGGCGGTTTGTTTGCTTCAGAGTAGGAAGACGGCGGAGGAAATTCATAACCATGGATGGCCGCACCCGCAGGTTAAGGGGGGAGACTCGTTGCGATTGCGGTGCGCACTTGGTGGTGAAACTGGATAAAGCCCGTGGAGTTTGGTTCGTCGCGACATTTTTGGATGAGCACAACCATGACCTCGCTCGACCCGATGAGGTGCCATTTTTGTGGTCACATAGACGGATAGATGATTTTCAGAAGGCGGAGATTTTAGCGCTATCAGGGAAGGGGATCCGAGAGCACATGATAGTTGATAACTTTATCAGTAGATACGGTTCGTATGATAAATGAGGACTTGTGAGGCGTGATGTGTACAACCTTTGTTGCAGAGAGAAAAGGAAGCTCCTTGCTAAAGGTGATGCTGACACGGTGATTGGTATAATGAGGAGTAGAAAGGACAAAGATCCAGACTTCTTTTTTGAGTACGTGCTGGATAAAGAGGGAAGATTGAAGGCATATTATGGTGTGACGCACAGTCTAGGAGAGACTATCAGGATTATGGAGACGTGGTTGTGTTTGATAGCACATATATGATGAACAGATAATGTATGCCATTCATCCATCCGTCGGTGTTAACAATCATCGTTGCACCATCGTGTTTGCTTGCGCCATTGTGTCGGACGAGACCGAAGGAACCTATGTGTGGTTGCTCGAGACCTTTTTGAAAGCAAATTGTCAGGTAAAACCGAAATCAGTAATCACATATGGAGACGCTTCAATGATTCGAGCCATTCGTACTGTTCTTCCGGATATTTTCCATCGTCTTTGTTCATGGCATGTGGAGAAAAATATGCAGAGGCACCTTTATCAAAAATCATTTATGGAGTTCAAATCACTGATTTACTATGCGATCTCACCAGCCAACTTTGAGAAGAGATGGAACGCTTTCATTGTTAGGTGGCAGATAGCTAAAACTGAACAGTGGCTTAACAGGATGTAAAGAAAGAAGACACTATGGGCAGCGTCATATCTTTCAGATGGATTCTTTCTTGGTATGCGTAGCAATCAGAGAAGCGAAAGTCTGAACTCCTCCCTTCATCTTCATTTGGACTATGGTATGACTATTGTTGATCTGGTAGTACATTATGAGAACTATATAGATCGCCTACGTGAGAACGAGGCGGAAGATGATTGCACTGCTAATCAGTCACTTCCACCATCAATTACTGCATATAAGGCTATTGAGGATCATGCTGCCCTTATTTTCACTCCTGCTAATTTTTATATTCTGCAAAAAGATCTTTTGAAGCTAGCAGAATTGGAGATATTTGAGACGCTTGTGGGAGTTCAGCGGTCTACTTATATCTTCACATGGCAGAATAACCACAAGTTCAGGTATGATGTTATATATGAAGCAAGTAACTCAGATGAAACGATATCATGTAGTTGTGGAAGGATGGTTCGAAAAGGGCTGCCTTGCAAACATATTTTCTTTGTGGTGGTGAATGTTCTTAAATTGTCTGAAATACCAATTTTTTGTGTGCTACGTCGGTTGACCAAACATGCGAGACATGGATTGCCTGTGTAGCGCAAGAGTGATCTGTTTGGCTGGGGTTGGTCAGGGACAGAACAACGTTCTCGGTACAATAGGCTAATCATAAAAGGCGCACAATCTTTCCATGTTGCATCAAATGATACCTTCTTGTTCGATGAGTTGATTACGTGTCTTAATAATATAATATTACAGAGAAAGATCTCACTTGAAGAAATGATAGGCCAGAGAAGGTATAAGAGGATGATTGCAAATGCACCTGAAGAAAATGGAGCTACTATTGGTGATCCTGCGAATATAAGGTCGAAGGGTGCACCTAAAAAACCAAGAAAGGGGGTCCAGAAGTTGAGAAAAATGGTACACCAAAATCTTTTTACAAAAAATATTGTGGTCCTTTGTGGAGCCTATGTCACAATCCATGTCATAACAAGGCAACATGCAATAAGAGATACGTTTTACACAAATTAAGTTTTTCAAATGATCTATTTTATTGACTTTATTGTCTAACAAATATTTTATATTTATTATGTAGGTACGAACTGTAGACATGATGCTTCATTTGTTAAAAGAAGACAATATGAGACATTTGTTATTTCAATAAAATTACGTTGTACTTCAAATATTTTATTTGTGTGATGTGAGAAATGTACCGTCATTGTGCGTCGTCATTGTACTGAAAATCTATTTTATATTTATTTATGAGGCATTTTTGTGGTGTTTCGTTAGTGAAATTATGCTGATTATGATGTCGTGATTTTATATTTACTGTATCGTCGTTGTAGCCGCTGGACCGACGCTGTGCGTCGCTGTATTTATTGTACCGCCGAGGTGCGTTGTTGTAGCCGTTGTTCCAGTGCTTCGCGACGCTGTGTCGACGTTACATACGACACGAGGCGGTATTAACCTGAACATGCTCGCTAGCGCAGTGGCGTTAGCCCCTTTTTTCTAACCGCAAGGTCGTCGGATCGACTCCAGCCGTCGCGCGCGACGGTCTTTTTTTATTTTTTCTATATGGCGTCAGGCGCGCGACGGGCGTCACATCGCTACAACCGCGCGACAGCGACAGGGGCAGGGGCAGTGCGTCCCTACAGCAACACAGCGGCAGCGCAGGGGCTGGGGCAGCGCGTCGCTACAGCGACACAGCGACGCAATGACAACGACGCGGCAAGAACGACACATCGATGCACCGCCACGACCAGAACGACGCAGCGTGACGACCAGAATGACACAGTTACAGCACATATTCAATATTTTATCCATAAAAAACATATAACGTACAATCATGACCATAAAATCAATACGAACTTATTTCATGAAACACCAAACAAAATATCTTTCAAAGTATATTGTATCATTACATTGCAAATAAGCATCGAACACATCAGAGAAACCTTCTACGGGACAAAACCCCCTCCGTATTCTACAACTTAAGCTTGCGAAATAAATCTCAATACTTTGTGCTTCACTTTCTTAAGTGTGTTGGCCTCTGAAAATATAAATTCTGCAAGAATTCTACTCCTTGATGCATTAATTTTCTCCTGGTCAAATGTAGATGTCCACTTTTCTCCATCCCAATATTCGATACATCTCACAACAAACAGCTCACAATAAACTCTAAAAGAAAATGTGTTATGTTAGATAATGATTGAATTATGCTTATTATAATAAAAGTGTCATAGAATTCATGACTTACCTATCAGTTTCTGCATTTTCTGCATTTTTTCGTCTAAAATGTCTGAAAAACAACCGAACGTGACAAATCTTGCCACATTTGTTGAAACTCGTTCAAACTTAGCATGCACACCTCAAATATCAACACCAAGGGTCTACCAAAATTTAAGATCGTTCGGAGTTGGTCGTAAAATTGACTTCTCTAAAACGGGTCTCTCACACTAGCCTTGCAGGCTCCGTCTCGGAGCACCTTCATTTTTTGACAGTCAAGACAGCATCCCATGTTTGTTTTACAAACTCACATGATCAAAACAGCATAACATACACAATTCTATACAATTTTTACCTAATTACATATTATTTTATTTTATTTTGTACAAAAATCTCAGAAATGGTCCCCGGCCGTCTACCCCCTAGACATCGACACCTGGGGTAGCAACTGCTTCATTACACCTCCAACATGCTAGGACAAGCCTTACAAACATTCTATATTTAATAAATTGTTTATTTATTTATTTCGTTTTATGAATTTTTCATATATTTTTTATAATTTATGGAAGCCCTAATTTTTTAAAGATACTTAAACAAATTTAAAATATTACGAACAAATAATATATAATAACTTAATAAAACTTCGATACATAAATTAATAAAACTTCGATACATAACTTCGGTACATAAGCATAGTTCACGATTACATTCGAATATAACTCGACTTTAATTAAACATTAATAAAAGATAAAAAGTAGGCTAATCGGACTCGTCGACATAGACGACGTCCGGCCCATCCACCGCGCCACCCCCGTCCGAGCCGCCGTCGTCGTCGGAACTAACGGCGAGGCCGTCCCAGTCGATGTTGTCGTCGTCGCCGACGACGGGCTGCGGGTCCGCTGCCGCCTGGATCGCCGCCGCGATCTCCGCCTCCTCCCTCGCCGCCTCCGCTGCCGCGGCGGCCATCGCCGTCGCCTGAGAGGCCCGCAGGGCGACGAGCAGCCCTGGTGAGTCGTCGGGGTCACCGTTCTCGCCCAAGACTGTTGAAATATGCCCTAGAGGCAATGATAAATAGTTATTATTATATTTCCTGTTTAAAGATAATCGTTTATTATCCATGCTATAATTGTATTGAATGAAAACATATATACATGTGTGGATACATAGACAAAACAATGTCCCTAGCAAGCATCTAGTTGGTTAGCCAGTTGATCAATGATAGTCAAGGTTTTTTGGTTATATGCAAGTGTTGTCACTTGATAACTGGATCACATCATTAGGAGAATCATGTGATGGACTAGACCCAAACTATGAACATAGCATATTGATCGTGTCGTTTTATTGCTATTGTTTTCTGCGTGTCAAGTATTTGTTCCTATGACCATGAGATCATATAACTCACTGGCACCGGAGGAATACCTTGTGTGCATCAAACGTCACAACGTAACTGGGTGACTATAAAGATGCTCTACAGGTATCTCCGAAGGTGTCCGTTGAGTTAGTATGGATCAAGACTGGGATTTGTCACTCCGTGTGACGGAGACGTATCTCAGGGCCCACTCGGTAATACAACATCACACACAAGCCTTGCAAGCAATGTGACTAAGTGTAATTCATGGGATCTTGTATTACAGAATGAGTAAAGAGACTTGCCGGTAACGAGATTGAAATAGGTATGCGGATACCGACGATCAAATCTTGGGCAAGTAACATACCGAAGGACAAAGAGAATGACATACGGGATTATATGAATCCTTGACACTGAGGTTCAGCCGATAAGATCTTCGGAGAATATGTAGGATCCAATATGGGCATCCAGGTCCCGCTATTGGATATTGACCGAGGAGTGCCTCGGGGCATGTCTACATAGTTCTCGAACCCACAGGGTCTGCACACTTAAGGTTCGATGATGTTTTAGTATAGTTGAGTTATATGTGTGGTTACCGAATGTTGTTGGAGTCCCGAATGAGATCACAGACGTC
The DNA here is from genome assembly GCF_904849725.1 of Hordeum vulgare subsp. vulgare. Taxonomy (NCBI): domain Eukaryota; kingdom Viridiplantae; phylum Streptophyta; class Magnoliopsida; order Poales; family Poaceae; genus Hordeum; species Hordeum vulgare. Next base: position 558,124,123 of record NC_058524.1, on the reverse strand, counting down.
ACGAGGGTTTCCGGAATGGTCCGGAAACGAAGATTGATATATAGGATGGTTTCATTTGGTCACCAAAAAGTTTCGGGCAATTCCGGAAGTGTGCCGGGAGTGACGAATGGGTTCCGGGAGTTCACTGGAGGGTCCCACCCACCCGGGAGTGAGCCCAAGGCACTATGGTGGCGCCACAAGTCCTTAGTGGGCTGGTGGAGTCAGCCCAAGGGGCCCATGGCACCACATAAAGAAATACCAAAAGAAAAGAAAAAGAAAAAGGGAAAGAGGGAGGTGGGAAGGAAGAGGAGGACTCCTCCTTCACCAAACCGAATTGGAGGAGGAGTCCTCGTCCTCCTAGCGCCGGCGCACCCTTGAGGGCCTTGTCCCTCAAGGCAAGCCCCTCCCCCTCCCTCCTATATATAGTGGTGTTTTAGAGCTGATTTAAGACAACTTTTGCCACGTCCAACTCAACCCTAGACCACATAGTTCTACCTCTAGATCGGATTTCTGTGGAGGTCGGGCGGAGCCCTGCAGGAGTAGATCATCACCACCACTGGAGCGTTGTCACGCTGCCGGAGAACTTATCTAATTCTCCGTCTTGCTTGCTGGATCAAGAAGGCCGAGATCATCGTCGAGTTGTACGTGTGTTGAACGCGGAGGTGTCGTCCGTTCGGCACTAGATCGGAACGGATCGTGGGACGGATCGCGGGACGGTTCGTGGGACGGTTCGAGGGACCTGAAGATGTTCCACTACATCAACCGCGTTTCTTAACGCTTCCTGCTGTGCGATCTACAAGGGTACGTAGATCCAAATCTCCTCTCGTAGATGGACATCACCATGATAGGTCCTCGTGTGCGTAGGAAATTTTTTGTTTCCCATGCAACGTTCCCCAACAAAGACGACCTGCTCCGGCGGGAGATCGAACTCCGGCGGAATTGGCGGGGCCGTCGGCTGGGGCTGGGGGACGGCCGCCCGTCTCCTCGGGCGGAGCTGGGCGATGACGGCGTTGTAGTTTTTGCCGTCCCAGAAGGCGTGCCGTCCGCGGATATTGTACCAGCCGCCGCGGTGGGTGCGAAGCTCCTCCGCCGTCGCGGAGTCGCCATGCGGCGCGTAGCCGTCCTTGTTGATCCTCCACAGCTTCGCAAGCCGGCAGCCCGGTGGGACGAGGAGCCCGTAGCGGTGGAGCTCCTCCGTCGTCAGCCAGTCCAGGCTCAGCGGCCAGTTGCTCTCTGGGGCACTGCCGCCACCGGAGTTGCTCCCGCCGGCGTGGGACATCGTCGTGCAGAGGAGGAAGGAGGAGAGCGTCGGGGCAGAGGAGCGACGGGGCAGAGGGGGAGGGAGGAGAGCGACGATGGGACGACGTGCTTGGGGGCGACGGTTTTATAGCCCAGCGGGGGGAGGCGACGGAGGTGGTTAGTCGACGTTACTCCGGTGGAGTAAACGCGGTGCCTCGGGAGCGCGGCGGACCCGCGGTCCATAGGTCGCGTCGCTTCAGGAGACGGCGGAGACTGACGGTCCGTTGGCGGCGACGTCAGGAACGACACGTCCGAGGCACTAACGACGCTGCCGCCATTAATGGCGCCCCCTCGGGAGACGGCGAAACGATGGGCCGTTGGCCGCATGACGTGACTTGGCATTGACGACACGGTCGACATTAATGGCGTCCCGAAACAATGGGACGAACTGGCGACGCAGCCGCGCGGTTAATGGCGTTCCGAAACGACGGGACGAACTGGCGACGCAGCTACGCGATTAAAGGCGGCGGCCTCGTGAACCGACGGGACAAACTGGCGACGCAGCTGTGCGATTAAAGGCGGCGGCCTCGGGAACCAACGGATGAACTAGAATCGTCGCGCGACGACGTGGAGGCGCCATGTCACGACGGTGGCCGCGCTGACGACACGTCACCCCGGTGCCTGTACGTCGCCAATATTTCGCTGGACTATCCTGCACTTTGTTATGAAGAGGTATCGGTTAATCTCAGCCGTCATTGTGTTAAGGGGGGTGTACCGAAGCAGAAGTGAAAAATCTGGAGTACTCTAGAGCACAAGCCCAGCTTGAAGTCGATGACGCCTTTCAGCGCGAACAGACCACCCCACAAAGATGGAAGCTGTGTCTTAAGGAAAGGAAACAACCAACAGGGTGAAGAAACACCCCTCATCAGCTCCATGGGCTCAAGCTGATTCAGTAACAAACTTCTCCATCTCCAAAGGGGGCTCCCCACCCTCTCGCTGTGGCATGAAGGGTGCCAATGTGTATACAGAGTTGTACTGCCTTTTTTTCGAGAAAACGCAAAGATGTGCGTTTCTTTGTATTGAAAAGAGGGAAAGTCAGTCTCAGGGGAGACGGTTACAACAGATTACAAGCAACTCAATGGACATCCCAGGATGGGGGCAAGACTACCCTAAGCCCCTTGTCCCCAGCTCTAGCCCAACATCTCATCTCCTCTTTGATCCCATCCGCGAGCTTGGGGAGCGACGGAGTGGCATGATCAAATACACACGCATTCCTATGTTTCCAGATCATCCATGGAACTAGCAGTGTGGTGGACCTCAGCGCCTTGTGGAGTGATGGTGGTGTTGCATCTCTCGCCCTAATCCACCAGTCCTGAATGGAGATATCCTGCTTCGGTGTGGGGGCTGGTAAGCGCAGCCAGGAAAGAGCCTCGTGCCAGGCTTGCCGCGTGAAGGGACATGCCAGTAGCAGGTGGTGAATGGTCTCTGGCTCCTGGTCGCAAAGTAGGCATCGGGCGTGGTGAGGTAGGCCACGACGAGCAAGTCTGTCCGCGGTCCAGCATCGGTCTAGGTTCACAAGCCAGTGGAAGAACTTGACCTTCGGCGGAGCCCATCCCTTCCAGATTAACTTCCAGGAATGGCAAGCGAGGGATCCGTGGAAGGTCGCCTGATAGCATGATCGCGCCGAGTATTCTCCATTAGCAGTCCATTTCCAGACAAGCTTGTCTGGCTCGGTGGACAAGGCGGTGTGTGTGACGCGCTGCCATGTCGTCAGGTATTGGCCAATCTCTTGCAGCCCCACGACACCGCGGATGTCTCGGGCCCACGCATTGCCGGCGAGGCCATCCGCCACCGTCCGCACCCTTCTCCTGTTCTTGGGAATGCATAGGTACAGCAGGGGTGCTAGCTCACGAATCGACTGCCCATGCAGCCATCGGTCTTCCCAGAACAGCGCCGTGCGGCCATCACCTAGCACCATGAAGGTGGAGGCATAGAAGAGGCCGAGCTCCTCACTGGAGAACTGCAGGTCCAGGCCTTTCCAGGCCATGTCGGTGTCCGTCCTAGATAGCCAGAGCCACCGCAGCCGAAGTGCTAGCCCACTGCGCTCCAAATCTCGGATGCCCAGCCCTCCCAGTGCGAGAGGCCGACTAACCGCGCGCCAGTTAACGTGACAGTGTCCTCCCTGAGCAGTCGCACGGCCAGCCCAGAGGAAGCCACGCCGGATCTTCTCTAGCTGCTTCAGGGTCTTCTTCGGGGGTGCCAGGGCGAGCATCTGGTGGATTGGGATCGCGCTGAGGACCGATTTGACCAATGCCAACCTCCCAGCTTTGTTCATGAGCCATGCTTTCCATGTCAGGAGGCGGCCAGCCACAACATCGACTAGCGGCTGCATCTGAGCTGGTGTGGGTCGTCTGGTGGTGAGCGGTATGCCCAGGTAGGTGATGGGCAGGTTCGTCGCCTCGCAGCCCAATGTCTCCAGCAGGGCAGCGCTCTCCTCGTCATCGTGTAGGGTCGTGGCCGAGCTCTTGCCATAGTTGACCTGCAAGCCCGACGCGGCCTCGAAAATACCTAGGATGCCCTTCACCGCGAGCACCTCATCCATCTCAGCATGGCAAAACAGCATCACGTCATCGGCGTAGAGTGAGACGGCCGGAACAGTACGTCGGGGGTGCAGCCGCCGAAGTATGCCGGCCTGGAGTGCCCGATGCATGAGGAGGCCCAGCGCGTCGACAGCGAGGACGAATAGCTGCGGTGATGTGGAGTCCCCTTGACGCAGCCCGCGACGGTGCCAAATCGGGGTCCAGGCACGCCATTGAGCATGACCCGCGTGCTGGCCGAGGAAAGGAGGATGGCTATCCACTCCCTGAACCTGTCCCCAAACCCATATTGGCGCAACATCTCGAAGAGGAACGGCCAAGATATGGAGTCGAAAGCCCGCGTGAGATCGAGCTTGAGCATGATGCACGGGGCGCCCAAGTGGTGAAGCATCCGGAGAGACTGCCGAACGAGCATGAAGTTGTCGTGGAGGGAGCGTCCAGCAATGAATGCGTTCTGGTTGCGGCTGACTAGGCTGTCCAGCTTGGGGGCGATGCGCAATGACAGAACTTTCGCGAATAGCTTGGCCATGATGTGGATCAGGCAAATAGGCCGGTAGTCGCCCAGCTTTTGTGCATCCGCGCGCTTAGGCAGCAGGGTCAGGAGGGCTTGGTTGAGCTTAGCAAACCCTCTCCCACGAAGCAGGAATAACTGCTCAAAGACATTCAGGATATCCTGCCTAATGACGCCCCAACAGGCCCGCAAGAAACTCTGCGGAGAACCCGTCTGGCCCTGGTGCCTTATGCGCCAGCATGCGCTGCACCGCAGCCCAGATCTCCTCAGGGGTGAAGGGCGCATCCAGGCTGCCAAGGTCATCAGCCGTGACGAGCTGCTCGAGGTCCAGAGTGTGCTCTCGGTCCACGGCAGTGCCCAGCAGCCCGTCAAAGTGCGCGAATGCCGCGTGGGCCATCTCCTCATGCTCACATAGCACATGTCCGTCAACTAGGAGGCTGTGCACGCAGTTTTTCTGACGCCTGAACATACACTGCTTGTGGAAGAAGCTCGTGTTGGCGTCGCCCTCGGCCAGGAAGGAGATGCGGGCGCGCTGCCGCGCGATGGTGCGCTCCAAAGAAGCCAGCCCAAGGTACGCCACCTTGAGCTGCTTGCGCAGCCAGTCCTCTACCGGAGAGAGCATGCGACTCTCCATCGTGTGGTCGAAGCGGGCGATCAGCTCTCGACATATGGCCAATTTTTCCCGGATACTCCCGTGGACCTAGCACTCCAACTCGTAAGGGCACGGGCGGTGGCTTGCAGACGCCGAACCAGCCGCTGGAAGGGGTCGGGGTCATGCACGGAGCTCTAGGCTGTGGCGACCGTGTCCTGAAATCCATCACGGCTGGGCCAGAAAGACTCGAAGCGGAAGCGTCTGTGGGCCGTGGGCATGGGGGAGCAGTCCAACAGCAGGGGGCAATGATCAGACACGACAGATGCAAGGCATCTGAGGTGGCACTCTTCGTGGTAATCCTCCCAGTCCATGGTGCAGAGTACCCGATCGAGGTGCACAAGCGTCGGCGGGGTCTGCTCATTAGACCATGTGAAGCGGCGCCCATTCAGGTATACCTCCTTCAGGGCAAGATCGTTGATGGCGCGGCGAAACCTTCCCATCATGCGGCGATTCAGGGTACCGGCGCTCTTGTCCGCGTCATGGTAGATGAGGTTGAAATCGCCGCATAGCATCCAAGAGCCCGGGCAAGCAGCCCGGATGTCCCGCAGCTCTTGCATGAACAGTATCTTGTCGGGGTCGCTTTGGGGGCCATACACCGTGGTAAGCCACCACGGTGCACCACTAGGCGCGCACACTTTAACCGTGATCGCATTTTGGGTGAATAGGGGGTCGGAGATGGAGATGTGGCCGCGACCGCGGGGGGGATCCACTCCTGGTCCCTGCTGTTGTTGCGCGTCCAAGGGCACCACAGACCGAACAACAGGCGAGCCATCAGGCGTGGGCATTACTCCTGTCGTGTGCGCCTCTGCAGGAGCAGGCGTGGCCCCAGCGGGCAGGTGATCCTCGGCTAGCGTCCCAGCAACAACGACGTCAGCCACCAGCCCAGAGGGCTCGGTCCCAGCGGCATCCAAGGGCGCTGGCGCGGCGATGGTGGTCACGACGGCCGCGGGCCCCGCCTCCAGAGAGCAGGCTGGTAGGGACGGGGCGGCGTCAGCAGGGCTGGCGGGGGAGGGCGATGCGCGTCCCGCCCTCTCCTCACAGGCGCGCGAAATTATCCAAGGGGGTTGGTCAAAGGGGGCCTTTGTTGGTGTGGCAGCGGCAAGGGGTGGGATCGGCTTGATTTGCCCCGACCGGGGTGCAGGCGGCGACCTCACGCACTGCTCGGCGGGCCCCAGACGCAGTAGGCACCGATCCCGACAGGGCATAGGATCAGCTGCTGCAGAAGTGGGTCCATCCGTATCTGCTTCGGTCGTGCGCGACGTCGACGCCCCTGCCGCATCGTGGCCCTGAGCAGCGAACGGGGGAGTGCCAACTGTCCCAAAGAGAACGGCCGAACCGTCCTCCACGCCTGTGCTCGCCACTTTGCGCGAGGGGCCCGCCGACAAAGACGCTTTGGGCGTCACGACGCGCGTCTGCTCGTGTCCTCTTCTGACGCCGTGACGAGGGCGTGCTGGGCCCTGCTGACCGGGCCAGGTCAGCATGCCAGCCCGCTTGGGACACAGCCCCTGCCACGGCGCGGCCGGGTACGGCCAGGGAGCCACCACGCCGGCGCCGTCTGCACGGCCGGAGCGGCCACGTGTGTGCGCGAGCGGCGCGAGCGCGTCCACTGCCATACCATTGGCCCGACCGTTTTGTGCCTCCGCCGTACGACGGCGTTTGCGACCACGCCGGCGAGCGCGCCCGAGCCCCGGACCAGGACCGTGACCGTGCCCATTGCCGGGGCCATGCCGGCCGTCTGCGCCACCGTTCTCACCGTCTCCGGCGCTGCCCGCAGCGTCCTGGGTGATAGCCGGAGCAGCCCTGATCAGCTCCGCCTTAGTGAGAGCAATGGAGACGGGGATGGTGAGCGTTCAGATGTCTGGCGCCTCCGACGGGACACGGCCGGGCAACTCTCAATGATCTCCAGGGTGGCGGCGCGCCGGATGTCAGCCGGGTCGTGGGCGCGCCCGGTGACGCGGAAGACGGCCATGTCCTCGCGGGAACGCGTACGGGGGTGCAGGCGCTCGATCCAGCAGCTGCCACCCAGCACGTGCTCCGCCGTGGAGAGCAGCCAGGCGTGGGCGGGGATGCCGCAGAGCTCCAGCTCGACGCGGTACTCGAGCTCGCCAGCGCCGGCGTGGGCAAGCTTGCACCAGGGCCGAAGGGACAGGGCAAAGCGCGGCAAGCTGATGAAGTGCTCGCCGCGGAACCTTCTCATGGTTGCGAGGGAGGAGAAGAGAATCAGGAAGTCCTCCGGGTGATGTTGATGGACCGAGAAGTCTCCCTCCTCCAGCTCCAGAGAGGACATGACGAGCTCGGACACCTCGATCAGGGACACAGATGGCCGAGTGCCCGTGACGATGGCCACCATTGCGCGGCCGAGCACCAGCTCCGCCTCGTCCATTTCTTGTGTCTGGGCCAGGAACACGCGGGCGGGGGCATCATCGGGCTGGCGAGGCCGCTGCAGGGGAGGGGCTACAGCGGTGGGGATCGGAGCGGGCAGGCGCGTCGTCGAGGGGGACGCCCTGGCAGGGGCACCGCGAGGGGGCCAGGGCTGCTGGTCCCCGGCGGCGCGCTGGGAGCGCTGGGGCGCGGCCGCGGCCGCGGGTCGCCGACCATCGCAGTCGCGGGAGGCGTGGCCAGAGGCGAGACAGTGGCGACAAGGATGTCGTTGGGGCAGTCCCTGACGCAGTGGCGGTGATCAAGGCACCGGAAGCAGAGGCCCGTGAGCTCCTCCGGGGAGGGGCTGCGGCGGCGCGCAGGCGAAGGTGCGGCCGGCGCAACGCGACGCGGGCGACGGGGCCGTTCTCTGCGACGAGCCTGTTGGAAGCCGTCGGCGTCAAGCACTGGGCCGCCCGAGACGCGATGAAACTCCGAGCTGGGTCAGAGGCGCTCCTTGGCGGGGGGGCTGCAGGCGCAAGGCGGCCGGCTGCGCAGCAGTGGCCGGCGGAGTGCGGGCGACGTCTCTGTACGAGCGCGCCGAGGACTCGCTCTCCGAGCTCGACCAGCGGTCCCCGTAGGAGACACGCTCGCCGGAGAGGGTCTCGCGGCGGTCGACAGGGTCAGCCCCCACTAGAGTCATGTCGCGGGAGGGGAGGGCCGCGGGGGAGGTCCGGCCGGCGGGGACGGAGGCGGCGTTGGCGGCGCGGCGCAGCAGTCAAGCTAGCGGGGCGCGGGGGCGGAGCGGGGAGCGGGGTGGAGCGGAGCGGAGAGCCATCTTGTACTACCTAAATATAAGTTTTTTAGATGTTTCATTAAAAAACTACATACGAATGTAATAGACATACTTTAGAGTAAACCTGAGCGTACACCGGGCCGGGTCGGGCTTTGGAAAGCCCGAACCAAAAATCTTAGGCCCGAGCCCGGCCCGGCCAAAAAATGCAAATCTCAGGCCCGAGCCCGGCCCGAACGGACTAAAAAGGGAATTTTCGAGCCAGGCCTCCGTGTAATATGACGATTTGTGCGAGCCCGAGCCCGGCCCGAACTGCTAGCCGGGCTTGAAAACCCGGCCCAAACTGCAAGCCCGGCCCGTCCCGGTCCGGGTTTTTCGGGCTGGGCTCGGGCCGGGCTGCCCATGCCCAGATTTACTTTAGAGTGTAGATTCATTTAATTTGCTCTGTATGTTGTCTTCTAGTGAAATCTCTAAAAAAGACTTATATTTAGGAACGGAGGAAGTATAACTTAACCTAGTCTTTTAGAAGTTTACAGTACAATCACTACAGCACAGAATACTGTATAATCCTGGCAAGTCCTTTACAACTGCAATTCAGTACAAAACACATTTTCAGAAAAAAGAAAACCTTGGCAGAAATATATTAACCACAGAGATCAGACAACTTGCTTCTTGAACACGATCAGACAGATCACTTCGAAATGAGCATACTAGCTGGCTGTCTTATTCAAGTTTATGCAACACCAACTGAACATCAATCAATGCATATAAAACAGTACCACATGTCAATGCTTGACTGCTAGGGTGGGAAAATATCAAGCAATTTACAACCATATAAACTGCGACGTGAGTTCTGTCACGAAAAGTTTGATACATGATGCCGCGGTTTTTAGTAGCAATACAATAAAGTTGCATTAGCATGGACTACTACCTAGTACACTCTGATTTGATTATGCAGCAAGTGATCTGTGCACGTAGTTGGCTGAAATATTTTAAGATCATAGTACAGCTGCTGCTGCTGCATGCTTTAGCCCTCAACCAAAGAGAAAAAGGTGTACAACATAGCAAAGTTCTTTACAACTGCACGACGCAACCAACTTGTCTCTCTCACATAGAGAATGCAACTCAGTACAAGAAAAGGCACATCTATAAAATATAAAGAGAGACCCTGGGCAACAGAATCCACTATACTACTCCCTCTGTTTCTAACTATAAGTCTTTTTAAAGATTTCAATACGGACTGTATATAGACATATTTTAGAATGTAGGTTCACTCATCTTAATCCGTATATAGTCCATACTGAAATCTCTAAAAGGCTTATATTTAGGAATGGAGGGAGTATGTTTCTTTTAATTCCTCTGTGGCATGAATTTCCAGGGTAATTGCAAATGAAAACACTCAGTGAGGCAAACTAATTGTGAAAAGATCAGCTCACTTCGAAATGAGCATATATCCTGGCTAGCTGTTTCAATCAATATATGCAACAAGAATACATCCATAAGGATGAAACTGGTTAGAAAAAAGGATGGTCAAGTATTTAGAGCTCCAGGGAAGTAAGAAACCAAACAATGTACAAACTTGTACTCCCTCCGATCACAAATATAAGATGTTTTGAATATTTCAATATAAACTGCATGAGGACTGAAATGAATGGACAGAGACACTAAAACGTGTCTATATACATCCTATTCACAAAAAAGTTAGAGCATCTTATATTTGTGAGCGGAGGGAGTACTATTCTAAGGGCTTGCTTAACAATTATTTTGGCCTTGACAAATTTACACAAACTTAACAATTATTTGCAACGGTTACAGAGCTGGATTAGTACTGAGCTAAGCTGTTTCATTTAGATGGGAAACCAAGTTTTCTCCCTGATTAGGGACGAGGTTGAGGCCTTCAGGGCTGCTTGGCGCTAGAGATAACCCTGGTTTTTTCTTGTTTCTCAGTTTTTTCTTACCTTTATCTGCTAAGCCTTCTCGGTTCATCTTTTTCTGTAGGCTGTGTTAGCTGATATACAGTTTTCCCTCTACTTAATAAAAAAGCAGAGCACCTGCTGGTTCGGGGTCAAAAAAAAACAAAGTGCCATTCACAATGGATCTCTTTCAAGTTTGATTCATCATTGCAGGAAAACTTTCAACAAGCTCACATATACCTCCTCAAGTTTACAATATAGGAAGAGTAAAAAAAAAAGATCGGAAGGCAAACTGCTACAGATCAATATGTCCTCCTCAGAGACAATGGTAAGCAAAAGTTTTTCACATAGGAGTGAAAGAAATGCAGGCACAAGTTCACTGGTGACAAAAGAAAATTAAAGGGAAACAAAATCTACCCTAACGTCGGTCGCATGCCTTATGCCTTTCGTAACGAACACACAGAAGCTTGAGAATACACCACAGGAATATCATATACCCAAGCTGCAAAGTCCTGGTATAGAACGTAGCAGCAACGGGCCATCTCAGTTTGGTGGACTGTTATGGCCAATGCTAGGGCTATGACCTGGGGTTGTCGACTCGACTTGTTCAGGAGGTGTCTCCAGAGTGCTCCTTCCAGTGCAGGGACGATGCACGCTGAGGATAGGCGCCTTCACTTCTAGCCTCCTTGCATCAGCTGGCACAGGAAGCTGCATGAAGGTAGTACTGAGCAGCAACATGAAAACCACGGCGATTTTCGATGAAATGGCCATGGTGTCGATCAGTTGTCGATGAGAGAAGTAGCTGGTGGTAGCTAGCTTGAACAATGGAAGAGGGCAAGAATAAGAGCTGAATACACAAGTTACTCACTCACTACTAAGATGGCTTACCTCTAGAGCCAGCTCCCTTCTTTATATATGCAGATTGTGTCACTATTTTAGTTCAAGAAAGGTACTTTAAGAGGAGTTGAGCGACGGGAGGACCAGGGAGGTGATAACAACAATCTCCAGCCCATTGTTTACAGTTTGGTTGTCCCCATATATTTTCTTTCACAAATTATATGCTAAAGGGAACAATTTTTCCCAATCCATTTTTATTCTAAGAAACATCTAAGCTTCTTCTACCTGGATAGACACTGTATTAAGTGAGGGTTATTAAAGAAACAATGACATATGAATATGCCTGTGGCAGCCTGACAGGTATCAGTCTGATATTGTTTTCATGACCAATCAGAGTGATACTTTTATGTGAATTATCCTTCTTACCAGCATGGTAATTTATTATTATTTTCGCCAGTGCATCAATCAGACTAACATCTACCTTTTTTTTATTTAGTGTTACCAAGGACTGAAGGGGCAGTTATGAATCATCTAGTCACCAGCATCGTCAGTTATTCTAACGAAATATCTCCCCAATAACGCAAGTTTAACGCACAAGTTGACCTAGTTGTACTAGTGTAGCATACTTGGGGGGTCATGGGAGCCTCTTTAAGCATGCAACTTGCAAACTTGAACTACCCCAAGTGCATCACTTGACATGTTCCAGTCAAAGTTTAAGGAACAACAGCAAGCTGGAACCCCTATCAGAACTCATCAAGTCTTAGGTGGAGGAAACAAACAGCAAGTTGGAGCTTCTACTTGTGTTGCTCATAGCTTCATATAGAAAAGAGTAGCAAATGCCCAAAGCTATTATATATGTATAGGATATTGCACCACCAAAAATTGTTCCTTTTCTGTGGATCCTCATTTTCTAAAATTTCCGGAGCTTTGATTTGGATTTGGAAAAGGTGCTTTGAAGTCTTCTTTTGATTTGGAACCTTGCTTCCTACTGGTTGGCTTGGAATTCAGCAAATAATTTATTTGAGGTTCTCTCATCCTTGGTGACACAAGACAGCTAATCTCATTTTGTTCACCTCCTTTAATTCAATAACCCAGAAAGGGTCGTGAACTTCACCATGTGACATAAAAGCATGGGAATTTTCATCATTATTGCCACAACTTTTTTTTTAACAGTTGTTGGCAAACAGTAATAGCAACCTCTGTTTCAAAAATAGGAACTACCAGGCCTTCTAGAAAAGGAAGTGCAAACTCCCAGTAGTCATCAAGTGTGCATCCAACTGGACATGATCACATGACTGAACGATACTATGAGTAGCAAATATTTATGGTGAGAAACACACCTCGCTAGATGCCCGCAAAGAGTTGTTACCTTAGGGCCTCTTTGATTCACAGGATTCTGAAAACGTGCACACACACACACACACACACACACACACACACACAACAAATATATGAAAAATGCTGGATTCCAATGACATGCCTTCCTGAAACCTGCAGAATTGAGACCTATGGAAGTGACACCAAAGTGTGTTTGATTACAGTATTGCACCATAGAGTTAACACAATAACTCATCAGGTATATGAGTTCTTCCAAGAGCTTAGGCTTGATGTAAAAATTTCTGTGGTATCGAATGCAAAGTATCAAATACTAAAAATTCTAAGATTTCTCATTCTACAAATCAAACTGTTAGGAAAGCAACTTATGTTTATTGAAGGCCCAAGGGGCATATATATATTACACAAGACTTGAGGTGCAAGGAAAGTAAACATAGACTAATAAGGACTCCTAGACTAATACTAATACTTCCTAACACCCCCCTCAAATGCAAAGCGTATGCAATAGCATTGCGTTTGAAGAAGTGTAATACTAAAAAAAATGATAATCCAAATCCGCGTCTTGAGAGTGTCGTCGTAGCATGAAGAGTCTTCAAAACTTGTCGAGTCGCCGAAGGAGAGAACGAAGAGATGGCACATCAGAGGTAGACACCGCATCACTTGAAGATACAAGATCAGTATCAAGAGAAGATGGGTTGTCAAAAGAAGATTGCACATCAAGAGAATAAAGCATTGTGCAGAAAATCATAGTCCACGACAACCGTCGGCGAAAGAAGCTCGGCAGATAAGGCACGATGAACGTAGATCGACAATGCAAAAGAAGTCCAGACAATCCTATAGAAAACAACAAGGGCAAATAGGCCACTAAAGTTGTATAGAAGGATCTAGACAGGAGAAAGGCTGACGAACTAAGGTATGATGGACTCGCATGGCATGAGAAAACACAAAATATGAACGGATTTGATGGACGCAGAGGAAAATATAGAAAACTAGAAAACAACTAGCAAGAAGAGCATGCAACACCAGACAAAGGTGCGTAAGCATGCAACACTGGACAAAGGACGAAACAACCACATTGGAATTTTTTTTTAAGCTGGCTGCTAACGGGAAGGACTAATGGTAATTAAGAGAACTAAACAGAGATGTGGTTCATGGTTTAGCAGCAGCCAGCGCAGACATGCATGCAGCAGTAGCCCGCGTAGCAGAAGATAGCAGTAGCTACGCACACGGAAGCAAAGCTACACATGCCGCACGAAGGTAGCACGCAGCAGCAACGTGCGGAGCAAAGGCAGCGGCGGCCAAGAGGAGCACCACGTAGCAGGAACGTCATGCTACTTGCAAGGAACAGTAACAGGACCACCACGTAGCAGCAGGAACTGCTGCCCACACCGAAGCAGGGGCGAGCAGTCACACGCCCACGCAGCTGTAACGCGCCGGGCAGATCGCGGGGCTGGTGATGTCGTGGAGCAGCAGCGGAAGAAGGAAAAACCGAGTCAGCCGCAATCTGAAACCGCGTCGACAGCTTGATCGAAGCCGCCTCGAGCTGGAGCCCGATCTGGCGGCGGACAACAGCAAGATCGGCGGCGACGGACAGGCAGGATGAGGCAGCGGCAAGTTGGGGTGGCTGCGGCGCGGACGCGAGCGGGATCCGGCGTGAGATCGCATATCGACAGCAGGATCCGGCGCGAGATCGCACCTCCATTGGGAGCCCGAGCTGGCGGCGGACAGCAGCGAGATCAGCGGGATAAGGCGGCGGCTGCTGGAGGCTGAGAAGAGCCCGGGACGAGCCGCCCCTGCTCAGATCGAGAGGAGATCGAGCAGGACGAGGCGGCGTGGAGCGCGCAAGATTGGATCGGGAGGGCGAGTTGCGGCGCCCGAAAAAAATAACCTAAGCTCTAATACCATGTTAGGAAAGCAACTTATGTTTATTGAAGGCCTAAGGGGCATATATATATTACACAAGACTTGAGGTGCAAGGAAAGTAAACATAGACTAATAAGGACTCCTAGACTAATACTAATACTTCCTAACACAAACAACCACTACAGGAAAAAAACTCAGAATTGAAATCCTAAAAATTCCCTTTCAATCAGAGAGGCCTTTAAGGTCAGAAACAATGAAATATATCACAAAAGCAAAGCATTCACAATCTGCATCTAATAATGATGTCTTGGTCTCACAAAAGTTACAGAATTGGTAAATCATCCCAAACTGAAACTGCAATATGAGATATAATTTTCCTTGTCAAAACTACAGTTAGTGCATAAATTAACCTAAGGTCTTATTCAAACTAAATATATTGTAGTTTGTTTTGCCATATAGTAGTCACCTGAAATCAGGATACCCCAATTTATCACTTAGCAAGCAATTAGCTTCAGGTTCATTTCATTGACAATACACCTGCACAAGAACAGGATACGCCAGCACCATACAAGCACCATCGATACATCAAATATGCACCATATTACTTATTTTATAAGCCTCAACAGGGAGTTGTGAACTTGTGGTCAAATGACAGACTCCAAAAAGTGAAGATGTAGGAGCACTTCCATATCACTAGTGTTAGGAAGACCAAAGGAGAAAATATGTGTTGACTTGCTAATGATTTGCAAAGCCAAGCGATAATAGTGATAATGATTAAAAGCAGACGACTAAGTCCGGTATTTTCCAGAAGACAACAGAAAATGTAACAAGAGGTTCCTTCTGATGTAAAACTAATTAAGTACTCCAGTTCTCCATTTGTGATGTCAACATAAATCTTGCCGGGCTAATCAGTTCAGGGGTTGCCATCCCTCTTTTTTTATTTGGAACCTTGCTTCCTACTGGTTGGCTTGCAATTAAGCAAATAATTTATTTGAGGCCCCTCAGCCTTGGTGACACAATACAGGTAATCTTATTTTATTCACCTCCTTTAATTCAGTAACCCAGAAGTGTCGTATGTTAGAAATAAGCAACTTGTATTCTCATGAGGCCATAGGCCAGTATATATACATGTACAGGTGGTGGACTATATGCATGAAACCTCTTATATATCGGGATAAATACAAAAGGGTACATGACTTATATTATAACTCTAACACCTCCCTCAAACTCATGGTGGATGAACAACACTGAGTTTGGAGAGGTAAAAGCCATGTTGTGCTCTAGTCTGGGCCTTCGTCAGGAAATCCGCCAACTGTAACTCGGAAGGCACATACTGAAGAGCAATGACCTGAACCTGCACACCAGCGCGCACATAGAAAGCATCAACACCAATATGCTTGGTGAGATCATGCTTCACAGGATCGCGCGCAATGCTAATAGCACTTGTACTGTCAGATAAAAGAAGAGTCGGTGTAGTGACAGAAACACCAAAATCCTGAAGTAACCACCGTAACCAAGTCACCTCTGTCGTCAAAAGAGCCATCGCTCGCAACTCAGCCTCTGCACTCGAACGGGAAACTGTAATCTGTTTCTTCGTCTTCCAGGCAATGAGAGAACCACCAAGAAAAAACAGTAAGCAGAAAGTGAACGGCGATCTGAAGGATCACTAGCCCACGTAGCATCCGAATAGGCCTGAAGCTGTAAAGAACTGAGCGAGGAAAGAATAGACGGTGAAAGATCGTGCCCCGAAGATATCGGAGAACACGAAGGCGATGACTATAGTGAACCGATTGGGGAGCGGAGACGAACTGACTCAGAATATGAACCGGATAAGAGATATCCGGACGAGTGACAGCTCGATAGACAAGACTGCCAACAAGATGACGATAACGCGTCGGGTTAGGCAGGGGATCACCATCAGACCAGTCAAGCTCCCAGAGACCCTGAGAGTCACGGCGCCGGGGGCCAGCACCAAGAAGAGCACGAGTGTGACGGTCCAGAACTGAACATGAGTCAAAGTCAAGAATGACCCGACAAGCAGAGTCAACAATCTGGCCACCAGAAAGAAGCTGCATGGTAAGCCGAGGAACATGAGCAACATCAGGAACATGAAAAGATGAAGTGCTAAGAGTGCCTCGGCCGGTAACCGGGAGAGAAGTACCATCAGCAGTAAGAACATGAATAGGAGAATCAAGAGGTCGAGTAGATGACAGAGTGTATGAATCATGAGTCATATGAAAAGATGCTTCAGTATTAAGAACCCATGAAGATGTAGAAGGTGGTCTCTCAATGCCAGAAGAGTCCGTAGCAGAACCAACAGAATCCGACAACGGGGAGTCAAAGGCACACAGCAGGGCGCAAAGTCGCGCAATCTCGTCCTCGGTGAAGGCCACAACTGAAGTAGGCAGCGTAATGGCACGAGGAGAGAAGCGACCACCACCACCTGTGGAAGCCGCTAAATATGGCGGTGTAGCATGTCCAGTATCATCTGCAAAGACCGGTGTAGAAGACGAGGCTGTGTGCAGACAAGCACCAAGCGCCAAGGGAAGACGCGTGGACGAAGAGCAGTCCATGGAGTCATAGGCACCAGGACAACCGGTGAAAGTCGCGAGAGGTGTCGGGGAAGAGCGACATGCACTGATGAAAGTCGCGAGAGGAGTCGGTGTAGAGCGACAATCACCATATGTAGAGCTGAAAGTGCGTTATATCGACTAGAGGGGGGTGAATAGGAGATTTTTAGAATTTCATCACTGAGGAAATTCCTCACTGATGACTAACTTGCAGCGGGAACAACAAAGGATCAGGAGTGTAAAGTAGTACTACAGCAGTTTCCTCAATGAGGAATATGAAAAGTAGTTTGCACAGTACGCATGCACAGAGTAGGAAGGTGAGGATTAACTAGCGTGAAGAATTTAAGGTTGAGGAAATTCAGAGAAAGTCTTCAGCAAATTCTTCAAACAGAGGCAATGAAAATCTTCAACATGCAATACTGAGGAATTGAAAGAGTTGAAGAATTAGAACCTGTATCACAGTGAAGACAGTGATTGATGACCCAGTTCCAACTGTTGTGACAGTCGTACGTCTGGTTTGGAACAGCTTGGTATTGAAACCAAAGGACACACAGTCCCATGACACACAGTCCCTACCGTATTCTCCTTGAGCAAAGGACACACAGTCCTCACTCAAATCTCGTGGTAAGTCTTCAGGGCAGACTTCCAAACCCTTACAAACTCGGTCACCCGGCGACCCACAATTGACTGCTGGATTGCTCTAGACCATGACGCCTAACCGTTTGGAGGATGCACAGTCCTCAAAGGTAAAAGCCTTCAGTTCCACACAGGAACAAATTCTTCAGTGATGCTCAGTCACTTGGTTTTGGGTTTGTGGTTTGGTGTTTGGGGTATTTCCTCACTGATGATTTACTCTCGAAGACTCTGAGGAATTTGGATTGCTCTTATGACAAGTGTCAGTTTCTCGCAGAGCAGCCAACCAGCTAATGGTTGTGGGGGGCGGCTATTTATAGCATGTGAGCATCCCGACATGATTTGACATTAATACCCTTAAATAATATGACGGTTGGTGTGGATAAGATCGGTGATGTGGCGCGAATTGCGGCAACGGTCGGAACTCTCAACTGTAAGAGTCCTCATGTTTCTCATATTCCTCAATTTGAGGCTTTTGGTAGGATTAAGTTTGGGTTGAGCATCATGAGGAAATTCATTCCGAAGTCTCACCTCGACCCCCTTTAACAGTACGGTGTTCCTATGACTCAAGAGTGAAGAAAATAAAACAGAAATAATAAATCTTCATGCTTTAAAGTCTTCAGATTGATTTTCTTTAGGACACACTGAATTCCTCATCTTCAATATCTTCATGAGGAATATCAATTTCATCGTCATTTCTTTGCGATTCATTTCTTCAGCTTCAGACCAATTTCTTCAGCCGAAGATATACATTTTTAGGGGTCGATATTCATCGAATATTTCAAACTCCTCAGCAACTTATAGATCCTGCGTACACTTGAACACACATTAGATACTTAACCTATAAGTCTTCAAACCACCAAAATCACTAAGGGCACTAGATGCACTTACAAGAGCTCGCAGGAGCAACAGAAGAAGTACCAACACAGCCGTCAGGAGTCACGGGAAGCAAGGGACTGCAACGTTGCGTGCTGGTGTAGACCATTTTTTTAGGAATCAGCCCTCAGCAGCAGCAGTTTACCACAGGATCGAAACAACAAGAGACCACGGGAACAACGTGATCCAGCAGCAACGGTCGAGATCCGGCAGCAGGGAACCAGCAGCAGCACGGGGAAAAAGACCCGCGGGATCCACCAGCAGCACAGGGAACCAGCAGCAGCAGGTGGAGGCGGTGGGGGATCCGGCGGGGAGGCGGGTGGGATCCGGTCTGATCTGCAGCAGCCGGGGAAAAAGACCCGGTCTAATACCATGTTAGGAATAAGCAACTTGTATTCCCATGAGGCCATAGGCCAGTATATATATATGTACAGGTGGTGGACTATATGCAGAAAACCCTTTATATATCGAAATAAATACAAAAGGGTACATGACTTATATTATAACTCTAACATCGTAAACTTCACCATATGACATAAAAGCATGGGAATCTTCATCATCATTGCCACAACGTCTTTTAAAGTTGTTAGTAAACAGTAATAGCAACCCCTGTTCCGGAAATGGAACTGCCAGGCTTTCTAGAAAAGGGAAATACTAACTCCCAGTAGTCATCCAAGGAATTTTCATCATTATTGCTACAACGTTTTTTACAGTTGTTAGCAAACAGTAATAGCAACCCCTGTTCTGAAAATGGAACTACCAGGCTTTCTAGAAAAGGGAAATACCAACTTGCAGTAGTCATCCATATGACATAAAAGCATGGGAATTTTCATCATTCTTGCCTCAACGTTTTCTTTTACAGTTTTTAGCAAACAGTAATAGCAACCCCTGTTTCGAAAATGGAACTACCAGGCTTTGCAGAAAAAGGAAATACCAACTCCCAGTAGTCATCAAGTGTCCATCCAACTGGAAATGATTGAACGATACAAAGAGTCACAAATGTTTATGGTGAAAAACACACCCCGCCAGATGTCACTAAGAGTTGTGAACTTAAGCCTCTTTGATTCGCAGGATCCTGAAGACGCAGATATAGGAAAAACGCTGGATTCAAATGGCATGTCTTCCTGAATCTTGTAGGATTGGAAACCATAAGAAGCAGCTCCCAACTGTGTGCGATTACAGTACTACACCATAATAGAGTTTAACATAAGAACTCATGAGGTACATGAGTTCTTCCAAGAGTTCTTCCACTAAACTAGCAATGTGGGACTAAACATTTCCACCTCTTGCCTTGCACAAATAGGATGCGTGGGCCTCTAGGATTTATTAGGAATTTTCTGAAATTATATATTGGGCTGGCCCATAAGTAGACAAAATTCCAGCACTCAAGAGGCATATGAGTTCTTCCAATAGCTTAGACTTGAGGTAATTTTTTCGTGGTATTGAATGCAAAGTGGCCCATACTAAAAATTCCTAAAATTTCTTATTCTATAAATCCAACAATCACTACAGGAAAAATTCCTCAGGATTGAAACCCTCAAAAAATTCTTTCAATCAGAGAGGCCTTTAAGGTCAGAAACAATGAAATATATCACAAAAGCAAAGAATTCACAATCTGCAACTAATAAAGATGTCTTGGTCTAAGAAAAGTTACAAAACTGGTAAATCATCCAAATTAGTCTTTTCACCAAACTGCAATATCAGATATTATTTTCCTTGTCAAAACTACAGTTAGCGCATAGAGTAACCTAGGTTCTTATTCAAACTAAAATCTGTTGTAGTTTGTTTTGCCAGATAGTTACCTGAAATCAGGATACCCCAATTTATCACCTAGTACAAAAGGATGGTTACAAGCAATTAGCTTCTGCAGGTCCATTTCATTGACAATATACCCACACAAGAAGAGGGTACACCAGCACCATACAAGCACCATCCATACATCAAATATGCAAGAAGTGAGGGTCTAGGAGCACTTGCATATTACTAGTGTTAGGAAGACCAAGGAGAAACATATGTATTGACCTGCTAATGATTTGCAAAGCCAAGCGATAATACTGATAATGATTTAAAAGCAGATGACTAATTCCAGTATTTTGCAGAAGACTACAGAAAATGTAACAACAGATTCCTTCTGATGTAAAACTAATTAAGTAGTCGAGTTCTCCATTTGTGAAGCCAACATAAATCATGACAGAACAATCAGTTCATGGCACAATATATCTGTTATTGATCATAGACACCATCTTAGCAGCAAGTTACAATATCAGACGATGTACATCACTATATATACCACTATATAGTGCCTAATGTCAATCCATACAAGCAGTACATGAGGCATAGACAACCTGGAGTGCCGAAAAGGACACACACCAGATCTACTCCCTCCGTTCCTAAATATAAGTCCTTTTTAGAGATTCCACTAGAAGACTACATGATGTATATAGACGTCTTTTAGAGTATAGGTTCATTCATTTTGCTCCGTATCTAGTCTATAGTGGAATCTCTAGAAAGACTTATATTTAGGAATGAAGGGAGTATGTCTTATGAAGAAGATTTTTCTGTTTCAGGCATGACTCCCTCCTTTGGTGCTACCGAGCTTGGATAGTAGGTAGAGGCAACCTGAAGAGAGGAAGATAGATCCAGCGAAGCAGAAGAGGTCAGTACACGACGTGATGGTCACCCTCTTGCTCTTCTCGGAGATGCCAACCAGCAGAACCAGGACGATTACATGACCCAGCTTTGTCTTGAGGTCACTCACCGAGCGGATTTCCAGCCACTTGGGCCGTTCCTGTCGATGGAATCAGAGATATAAGAACACTGAATAAACCACATTACATCTATGAGAACTGGGAGGAGACCAACCGGAAGCTTGAACAAGCCAAAGAGGCTGGAGCGGTCATGGGACTGTTTTGCAATGTCCATGTTACTGATGAACAGCTCGTACAGGCCCGTCCCGAAGACAAACATGACGGTGCCGATGAGATACATATCTGAGGTGAGACAAGTAATGCACAATGGTCAGGCATCACAACTACTCATGTCAACTGACGGCAGGTATGTAGTGATAATGCAAAACTGGCGACAATTGTGCCGACATCTAAAACCTATGCTAATGGTGAATTTGATGGCACTGATGAGGTTGAATCAGTTTGTTACCAATGGCTTCAATCAGCATGAGCACGACCTTCCCATCCCCGCGCAAGTAGTACTCCACGAAGGCGTCCATCACAAAAGTGCAGCCCTGGTAACCAACCAAGTGCACGGGTTAAAATCAGATCGGGAGACACGGAGATGAACTTGGCGGGCTGATGAATCAAGCAGGGAAAGCACCTTGAGGAAGCAGAGGACGGATCCGGCGAGAGATCCGGCGATGGCGAGGAAGGCCATGAAGCGGCAGGCGTAGATGACCTTCTCGATGCCCGCCTCCAGGTCCGACCCGAATCCCTCGCGGGGCAGACCGAATGGGCGGAACCGCACGCCGTGGTGCGGCTCGGCGTGCACGGCGCTCGCCGCGGCGGCCGCGTGGGGGCTAGGCGTCCCCCTGACCCTCACGCGCTGCCCCGGCCGCGCCCTCGGCCTCGGCCTCCACGCCCAGCCGCCGCGGCACCCCGCGCCCACCGAAGCCTCGGCCGCGGCCGCCGACGCCACACCGGAACCGAAGGGTCTGGGCCTCATCATCGCCGCCGCTCCGATTCAGCCCTTCAGCGGCGCGGAGCTGGTGGCTAAGTAGGCAACGGCGAGCGATGGAGCGCCACAAGTGGGGCGCCACGTTCTGCGCACCGTGTCGGGTGCGGACGCGGAGGGCGACGGCGACGGCGACCTCGTCGGGTTGCGGGCCGACGAGTCCACGTTGGCGGGGGAGGAGGAGAGTACCTCCCCCTTTCCCGCGCCGTGCATCCCGTCCGAACGGTTGGTGAAACGGACGGAGATACTTCCGCGCTCGGGGCGATGATCTGGCGGCCTCGTGTCGTCGTCGTCTTCCCCGGCGAGCCTCGGCCACTCCTTTCCGCGGACTCTCTCTCGTCGGCGCCACAGCCCGTGCACGGCTCGCGTCGTCACTCGCGAGTTTTTTTTTTTTTTGTATGTGTGTGTGTAAGCCTCTGACTGGTTGGTTTGTTGGGCCACGCCAGCGGGCCAAATTGTAACGTCGCAATTTGATGAGGCTTTGTTCAGTGCACTTATTTTTACTGGATGATGCATCGGGGCGGTGCTACGGAAACTTGCTAAAAACATCTATATAACTTATAAAAAATGAATGTAAGCTTATAAATAAAAATGAAATATAAAGAGTATAAAAATAAAAAAGAAAATGCAGTTAAAAGAATGTCATTTTTAATAAAAATGTGAATGTGAACTACAGATGTATGGTACATATGACCAACACATATATTGCCAATACAAAATCTTATGCAAAAAGTAACATGCATGAATTAATGATTTGATGCTTACATGTATAGAGTAATGAAAAAAAATGTAATTTATGACTTACATGCATTAGTTGTTCATGTGACATACTCCCTCCGTACCTAAATATAAGTCTTTTAAGATATTTCACTACGTGTCTACATACGGAGCAAAATGAATGAATCTATACTTTAAAGTATGTCTATATACATCCGTATGTAGTTCATTAGTTGAACCTCTAGAAAGACTTATATTTAGGGACGAAGGGAGTACTATTTAGAAACAAAATGTAATTTATGACTTATGTCTAGAAACAATAGCTAGTGCGTTGTAACTATTTAGAAATAGAAGATGTGTTGGGTACAATGTCTCAAAAAAAATGTGTTGGGTCCGTGGCTCAAAAACAAAATGTGTTGGGTCCAGCAGTGCAGTTATTTTTCTCTTCTTCCGTTTTCGTTCTGGTTTCTCCTTATCTTTTTTCTTTTTTCTCTGTTCTTTTAAGTAAAATACACTAATATTTTTTCACATACATGAGTACTAATTTTAAAATTATTTGAACACTCTTTTTCGAAACATGAACAGTTTTTCAAGCCATATGAAGCTCTTCTATGTACAATTGTTTTTGTACAAATTGTTATAAAAAACACAAAAGAACATCTATTGTATGTGAGTGTAATTTTTTCATGCAAAATATGAACTCTTTTTGCACATGCAGATCAATTTTGACAAAAATACAGTGAAATTTTAGTATGCGTGAAAAAATAAGCTATGTTTAGCATTTTCTAAGGTGTCGGAAAATATTAATACATTTCAAAATGGTGTTTTTATGTGTTTAAAATGTTCATATGTGTATTCAAAGACATGATTAAATTTTATAAAATATTAAAATGTTGCAAAAATAATGTTAATATATCTCTAAATAATATACATGCATTACTCATACAAAAGTTCAAGAAAATAAAATAAAAAGTACACAAAAATGGAAAACAAATTAACAAAAAATAAATTAAATAAAACAGAAAAAAAGGAAAAAAGGAAAAGAAAACTATTATAACAACAGATGAAAATAGAAAAAATGAAAAATGAAAAGAAAGAGAGAAGAAGAAAATCGACACTACGAGAGAACCAAGAGTAAACGAGTGGGTTTAGACAAATACATCACACCAGAAATGGCCTACGTGTTAATGTTATATAGGGTTACATGCCTTGAGACCAAGAGAGATCTCAGCTGAATCATACTCCCTCCGTTCCTAAATATAAGTCTTTCTAAAGGTTTCATTAGTGAACTATATACAGATGTATATAAACACACTCTAGAGTAGATTCACTCATTTTGCTCTATATGTAGACCTCTAGTGAAATCTCTTACAAGACTTATATTTAGGTACGGAGAGAGTACAATATGTGGTAGGTTGAGATATATTCATGTACAACTAACTACACAGAGATACTCTAACCAGTTTGTGCGTTTGTCAACAGGAGGCATAAACTGGTACAAAACTACTAAAAGAGCTGCAATGATAGTCATTTGGTCATAATGTCAGCATACTGGCGAGATGATGGCGCACGGAGCACACGAACCTGCCCAAGAGACACCTTCTCGCACGAAATGAATATCGATCTCAATGTGCTTCGTACAACGGCGTTGGATGGGGTTGGAGGCCATGTAGGTCGTGCTGACATTATCACAGAAAACAATTGTTACAGACGTAAAGGGGTGATGAAGCTCGGTAAGGAGCTGACGAATCTAGCAACACTCGGCAACGACATGAGCCACAACACAATACTCCGCCTCATCACTCGAACGGGAGATCGTGGTTTGTCGCTTAGAGGACCAAGTGACCTAGGTGTCATCGAAATAACACGGTAGCCCGATGTAGAGCGAAGAGTGTCAGGACAGCCAACCCAATCAGCATCGGATGAGAATCAGGGACGATGAACGACGGATGTGCAAACTGAGACCGAGAGTACCCTTGATGTAGCGAAGAATACGCTCAACCAAGTGAAGATGTGGCTCACGTGGGACATGGATGTAGAGGCAAGCCTGCTGCACATCATATGCGACGTCTGGACGTGTGAGAGTAAGATGCCGCAGGGCATCGACATAACTCTGATAGATGGTGGCACCGGCAAGGAGATCACCATTGTGGGACGAGAGTTTGGTCTTGGCGTCAACCGGAGTAGCCGAGGGATGACAGTCGGCAACACCTGCACATTGAAGGAGATCCAAGGAATATTGTTGCTGAAAGAGCACAAGGCTAGTAGCCATCCGTGTAGCCGAGATCCCAAGTGAAAGGATCGATATGGTTGACTAGAGGGGGTTTATAGGCAACGAACAAATTTTAAACTTTTCTTTAAACAAATTAGTTTAGAAACAAATAGGTTGTCTAGATATGCAACTAGGTGAGCAACCTATATGATGCTAGCAACAACAATAATAAGCAATAAGTAAATACAAGTAAAGGTAAGAAATAACCACAAGTGGAACCGATGAAGACGAGGATGTGTTCCCGAAGTTCCTTCCCTTTAAGGGGAAGTACGTCTCCGTTGGAGCGTTGTGGAGGCACAATGCTCCCCAAGATGCCACTAAGGCCACTGTATTCTCCTCACGCCCTCACACAATGCGAAGTGTCGTGATTCCACTAAGTGGTGCCCTTGACAGTGGCGACCGGACCTTTACAACAAGGTTGGGGCTCTCTCCACAACTCAATTGGAGGCTCCCAAAAAAACCACAGAGCTTCACCATAATGGAATGTAGCTCCGAGGTGACCTCTTCCGTCTAGGGTACTCAAACACCCAAGAGTAACAAAATCCACACAAGAACTTGGGGGAATCAATTCTCCTCCTTCAATCCCTAGCAAGACAACAAGTTTGGGTGGCTAGGGAGAGAGAACGGGCAAGAAAGCTTCAGTGCATCAATGGTGGAGAGAGAGAGGTAAGAGTTAAGAGGGAGGAGGAAGAAAGCCCTCCTTATATAGGCCCCCACAAATTTCTAACCGTTACACCCATTTTACATTGGGCGGTACAACCGGTTGCCAGGCCGGTACAACCAGTCGTCCTATATTAGCGGAACAATTGGTTAACCACCGTCCAACAATCGAGGCAAAATAGAAAGTTGTCCCTGAGGTTCCACCAGCCACGGCCGCTGGGCATGGCTAACTCCCAAGCGGTACAACCGCTTGGAACACCGATAGTACCGGCTATAATTAATATAGCGGTACAACTGGGCCACCACAGCCCAACAACCGCGGTGAGATAGAGTCGTGATAGGTTGTGGAGTGGTGCAGGGCCGGTACAACCGTCGAGGTGTTGAGCGGTACAACTGTCCATAAAAGCGGTACAACCGGTCAGTTAGAAAAACCGGGACCGCTCTCTCAATGATGCGATGGAACGAGATGGGTGCAAAAAGTGTGTGAGAAGAATTGATTCACCCATAGACTTCCAATATGGATTCCCTCTTAATACTATGGGATCCCTACGACCAAAGAGAATAAACATGTAAGGAACATGTTGCTACTTCTTAAGCTTGCGTCGGTTTTCCCTTGAAGAGGAAAGGGTGATGCAGCAAAGTAGATAAGTATTTCTCTTAGTTTGTTGAGAACCAAGGTATCAATCCAGTAGGAGGAACAAGCAAGGCCCCAATATTAGGACCTACACAAACAATCAAACACGTGAGCCCAATGCAACAAAGGGGTTGTCAATCCCTTCACAGTTATTCGCAAGGATTAGATCTGATAGAGATAGGTATAAAAGATTGCAAAAAAAAGTAAATAAAAGTAAATAAATGCCAGCAATATATTTTTGGTATTTCTGGTTTTATAGATCTGAAAATAAAATATGGAAAATAGACCCGGAGGCCATTGGTTTCACTAGAGGCTTCTCTCATGAAGGAAAATAATATGGTGGGTGAACAAATTACTGTCGAGCAATTGGTAGAAAAGCGAATAATTACGAAGATATCTAAGGCAATGATTATGCATATAGACATCATGTCCCTGCCAAGTAGACCGAAACGATTCTGTATCTACTACTATTACTCCACACATCGACCGACTCCTTCATGCATCTAGAGTATTAAGTTCATGAAGAGAAGAGTAACACATTAGGTAAGATGACATGATGTATAGGGATAAACTCAAGCAATATGATGAAAACCCCATCTTTTTATCCTCGATGGCAACAATGCAATACGTGCCTCGCTGCCCCTACTTTGTCATTGGTTGAGGAGACCGCACGATTAAACCCAAAACTAAGCACTTCTCGCATTGCAAGAATTACCAATCTAGTTGGCCAAACCAAACCAATAACTCGAAGAGACTTGCTAAGATATGAAATCATGCATATAAGAATTCAGAGAAGACTCAAATAATATTCATAGATAATCTGAACATAAACCCACAATTCATCGGATCTCGACAAACACACCGCAAAAGAGCATTACATCGGATAGATCTCCATGAAGATCATGAAGAACATGGTATTGAAGAACAAAGAGAGAGAAGAAGCCATCTAGCTACTAGCTATGGACCTGTAGGTCTGTGGCGAACTACTCACACATCATCGGAGGGGCAATGGAGTTGATGTAGATGCCCTCTGCGATCAATTCCCTCTTCGGCAGATTACCGGAAAAGGCTCCCAGATTGGATCTCACGGGAAGAGAGGCTCCCCCGCGGCGAAAAATTATTTTTGGGGCTCGCTATGGTATTGGGGGAATATTTGGGAATTTATAGGCCTAGGATTAGGGTTACGAGGCGCGCCCTACAGGCTTGTCGCCTCCCGGCAGGTCTCCTGCCCCCTCCTCCAAGTCTGGCAGGTGTCTTCTCGTCCAAGAAAAATCATTCCGTAGATTTTATTCCGTTTGGACTCCGTTTAATACTCTTTATCTGCCATACTCAAAAACATGGAAAAAACAGAAGCTGGCACTAGGCTCTAGATTAATAGGTTAGTCCCAAAAATAATATAAAATTTCATATTAATGCATATAAAACATCCAAAACAGATAATATAATAGCATGGAACAATCAAAAATTATAGATACGTTGGAGACGTACCAAGCATCCCCAAGCTTAATTCTTGTTCGTCCTCGAGTAGGTAAATGATAAAAGCAGAATTTTTGATGTGGAATGCTACCTAACATATTCATCCATGTAATATTCTTTATTGTGGCATGAATATAAAATTCAAAACAAAGTCTAATATTGACATAAAAACAATAATACTTCAAGCGTGCTAACAAGGCAATTGCTTCCTTTCGAAATAATATGGTCTTAGAAAGTTATCCCTACAAAATCATATGGTCTAGCTATGCTCCAACTTCCCCACACAAAGTATCTAAATCATGCACAACCCAGATGAAAGTCAAGCAATTGTATCACACTTCTTATGTTCTCAAACGTGTTCAACTCTCACGCAATACATGAGCGTGGGCCATGGATATAACACTATAGGTGAAAATAGAATATGGTGGAGGTTGCAAAAAGAAAGAGGATAAGATAGTCTCACATCAATTAGGCGTATCAACGGGCTATGGAGATTCCCATCAATAGATATAAATGTGAGTGAGTAGGGATTGTCATGCAACAAATGCACTAGAGTTATAAGTGTATGAAAGCTCAAAAAGAAAACTAAGTGGTCGTGCAAAAGATGAAATTCCACTAGTTACATGAAAGTGACAAAATATGAGACTCTCTATGAAGAACATGGTGCTAGTTTGAAGCACACGTGTGGAAAAAGATAGTAGCATTGTCTCTTCTCTTTTTCTCTCTCTTTTTATTTTATTTTTTGGTGGGCATCTTTGGCATCTTTTATTTTCTTGTGGGCTTCACTGGCCTCTTTTATTCTTTGTAAAGTCCGGAGACTCATCCCAACTTGTGAGGGAATCATAGCTTCCATCATCCTTTCTCACACGGGACAATGATCTAATAATGCAAATCATCACACTTTTATTTACTTACAACTCAATATCTAGAAAAAATATGTCTCTATATGAATGCCCCAGTGGTGTACCGGGATGTGCAATGATCTAGCATAGCAATGACATAAAAAATGGACAAGCCATGAAAACATCATGCTAGCTATCTTACGATCATGCAAAGCAATATGACAATGATGGTGCATGTCATAAAAAAAGGGGACGGTGGTGTTGCATGGCAATATATCTCGGAATGTCTACGGAAATGCCATAATAGGTAGGTATGGTGTCTGTTTTGAGGAAAGTATATGGTGAATGTTTTGAGGAAGGTGGGTTTAATATACCGGCGAAATGTGCGCGATACTAGAGAGGCTAGCAAAGGTGGAAGGGTGAGAGTGCATATAATCCATGAACTCAACATTAGTCATAAAGAACTCACATACTTATTGCAAAAGCCTATTAGTTGTCGAAGCAAAGTATTAGACGCATGCTCCTAGGAGAAGGGTTGGTAGGAGTTAACCATCGCGCAATCCCGACCTCGACACAAAGGTTGACAAACATTAAACAAATCATGCTTCGACTTCATCACATAACGGTTCACCATACGTGCATGCTACAAGAATGACAAGCTTTAACACAAGTATTTTTTCAAATTCACAATTACTTACTAGCATGACTCCATATTACCATCTTCATATCTCAAAACTATATGCAAGGAATCAAACTTCTCATCATATTCAATGCACTTAATATGAAAGTTTTTATTATATCCCTCTTGGATGCCCATTATATTAGGACTAAATTCATAACCTAAACCAATTACCATGATATTTAAAGAATCTCAAATTAATATAAGTGTGGTACGAGAGCTTAATAATTTCTATAAAATAAAACATTGTCGTGCTCTAAAAGATATAAGTGAAGCACTAGAGCAACATTGCCTAGCTTAAAAGATATAAGTGAAGCACATAGAGTATTCTAATAAATTCACGATTCGGCGTGTCTCTCTCAAAAGATGTGTGTAGCAAGGATGGTTGTGGAAAACTAAAAAGTAAAGACTCATATCATACAAGACGTTCCAAGCAAAACACATATCATGTGGTGAATAAAAATATAGCCTCAAGTAAATTTACCGATGGATTGAAGACGAAAGAGGGGTTGCCTTCTGGGGCATCCCCAAGCTTAGGCACTTTTGTATGCTTGAATATGGCTTGGGGTGCCTTGGGAATCCCCAAGATTAGGCTCTTGACACTCCTTATTCCATTGTCCATCAAATCTTTACCCAAAACTTGAAAACTTCACAACACAAAACTCAACGGAAACTCATGAGATCCATTAGTATAAGAAAAATAAATCACTACTTTAGGTACTATTGTGAACTAATTCTTTATATATTTTTGTGTAATATTTACTGTATTACAACTTCTCCATGGATCATACCCCCGATACAACCCATAGATTCATCAAAATAAGCAAACAACATAAAGAAAACAGAATCTGTCAAAAACATAACAATCTATAGAAATCTATATACTTCGAACACTTATGTAAATCAAAAATTTCTGAAAAATTAGGACAATCTTGGAAATTTTTATATAAATACTGTGCAAAAAAACAGATCAAAAGCACGTTCCAGTGAATTTACAAAATTCCTGGACTGAGAGCAAAAGTTTCTGTTTTTCAGCAAAATCAACTTGCAAACACCGTTGACCATCCCAAAGGTCTTACTTGCCTCAAACACTAATTAAAAACAAGAAAGCACAATTATTACAGAGGTAATAATTTGTGAATTACTCAAAAACAGAAGCAAAAAAACAAAAACATAAAAATAAAATTGGGTTGCCTCCCAACAAGCGCTATTGTTTAACGCCCCTAGCTAGGCATAATGCAATAGATCTAGGTATTGTCATCTTTGGTATGCAATCCATAAATAGATCTCATAATAGATTCATAAGGTAATTTTTTTCTTTCTAGGAAAGTAATCCACGCCTTTCCTTAATGGAAATTGGAATCTAATATTTCCTTCCCTCGTATCAATAATTGCACCAATCGTTCTATGGAAGGGTCTACCAAGAATAATAGGACAGGTAGGAATGCAATCTATATCATGAACAATGAAATCTACATGCACATATTTCCTATTTGCAACAATAAGAACATCATTAATACTTCCCATAGGTTTCTTAATTGTAGAATCTGCTAGATGCAAATTTAAAGAGCAATCATCAAATTCGCGGAATCCTAGGACATCACATAAAGTTTTTGGAATCGTGGAAACGCTAGCACCCAAATCACACAAAGCATGGCACTCACAATCTTTAATTTGAATCTTAATAGTAGGTTACCACTCATCATAAAGCTTTCTAGGTATAGAAACTTCCAATTCAAGTTTTTCTTCAAAAGATTTCATCATAACATCCACAATATGTTTAGTAAAAGCTTTATTTTGATTATAAACAAGCGGAGAATTCAACATGGATTGCAACAAGGAAACACAATCAATCAAATAACAACTATCATAATTAAAGTCCTTGAAATCCAAAAGAGTGGGTTCATTTCTATTTAAAGTTTTGACCTCTTCAATCCCACTTTTATCAATCTTAGCATTAAGATCTATAAACTCTGAATCATTGGGACGCCTTTTAACTAAAGTTGACTCGTCTCCAATCCCATCTTTTTCAAGATTTATACTAGAAAACAAAGATTCAATAGGAGTCACATCAATCACTTTAAGATCTTCATCATTGCTTAAAGATTCTGGCTTCACGACCATTTTATTTACTAAGGTGGCTTGTTTATCAGAAATTTGGCCTACTAAATTTTCAAGGTGAGCAAACTGAGATTTCAAACCACAAAATTCCTTGGTCATATCATCAAGTTCTTTATTCATGTATTCCAGCATAAACCTTTGTTCTTTAAGCTCGTTCCTAAAGAAACTATTATGGTCAGATTTGAGCGACATGAATCCCTTAGCATTGTTCTCAATATCTTCCAAGTTCTTAAGATACGGATCAGAACTTTTGGGTTGAGCCATGGAAACGAACAAACGAAAAAGATGAGTTGAAGAAGGCGAATAAAAAGGAAAATCTTTTTGGTACTTTTTGAAAATCATTTTTAGAAGTGGGGGAGAGGAAAACGAGAGGAAAATGGAAAATAAAGTAAATGCAAGAGATGAGTTTGTGATGGGTACTTGGTAAGCTTTATATTGCTATGTATCCTCCCCGGCAACGGTGCCAGAAATCCTTCTTGCTACTTCTTGAGCTTGTGTTGGTTTTCCCTTAAAGAGGAAAGGGTGATGCAGCAAAGTAGATAAGAATTTCCCTCAGTTTGTTGAGAACCAAGGTATCAATCCAGTAGGAGGAACAATCAATGCCCCAATATTAGCACCTACACAACAAATCAAGCACTTGCACCCAACGCAACAAAGGGGTTGTCAATCCCTTCACGGTTATTTGCAAGGATTAGATCTGATAGAGATAGGTATAAAAAATTGCGGAAACGAAAAGTAAATAAATGGCAGCAATATATTTTTGGTATTTTTGGTTTATAGATCTCAAAATATAATATGGAAAATAGACCCGGGGGCCATAGGTTTCACTAGAGGCTTCTCTCATGAAGGAAAATAATACGGTGGGGGAACAAATTACTGTCGAGAAATTGATAGAAAAGCGAATAATTATGAAGATATCTAAGGCAATGATTATGCATATAGGCATCACGTCTGTGTTAAGTAGACCGCAACGATTCTGCATCTACTACTATTACTCCACACATCGACCGACTCCTACCTGCATCTATTGTATTAAGTTCATGAAGAACAGAGTAACACATTAGGTAAGATGACATGATGTAGAGGGATAAACTCAAGCAATATGATGAAAACCACATCTTTTTATCCTAGATGGCAACAATGCAATATGTGCCTCGCTACCCCTACTTTGTCACTGGGTGAGGACACCGCAAGATTGAATCCAAAACTAAGCACTTCTCGCATTGCAAGAATTACCAATCTAGTTGGCCAAACCAAACCAATAACTCGAAGAGACTTGCTAAGATATGAAATCATGCATATAAGAATTGAGAGAAGATTCAAATAATATTAATAGATAATCTGAACATAAAACCACAATTCATCGGATCTCGACAAACATACCGCAAAAGAGTATAACATCGGATAGATATCCATGAAGATCATGAAGAACATGGTATTGAAGAACAAGAAGAGAGAAGAAGCCATCTAGCTACTAGCTATGGACCCGTAGGTCTATGGTGAACTACTCACGCATCATCGGAGGGGCAATGGAGTTGATGTAGGTGCCCTCCGTGATCAATTCCCTCTTCGGCAGATTACCTGAAAAGGCTCCCAGATTGGATCTCACGGGAACAAAGGCTCCCAGCGGCGGAAAAGTATTTTTGCGGCTCGCTCTGGTATTGGGGGAATATTTGGGAATTTATAGGACAAGGATTAGGGTTAGGAGAGCTGCAGGGGGCCCACAAGCCAAGGGGGCGCGCCCTGCAGGCTTGTCGTCTCCCGGCGGGTCTCCTACCCCCTTCTCCAAGTCTGGTAGGTGTCTTATGCTCCAAGAAAAATCATTCCAGAGATTTTATTCCGTTTGGACTCCGTTTATTATTCTGTATCTGCAGTACTCAAAAACATGGAAAAATAGAAACTGGCACTAGGCTCTAGATTAATAGGTTAGTTCCAAAAGTAATATAAAATAGCATATTAATGCATATAAAACATCCAAAACAGATAATATAGTAGCATGGAACAATCAAAAATTATAGATACTTGGAGATGTATCACACGTCTTCGATCTTTTCCGTTTGGAGGGAATACCTAACCGTCTTGTGTCTAACATATGATACCTGCATATTTGACACCCGGTTAGATAACATAGTGAGTTGTCGTCATCACCAAAAACACTTTAGCTGGAAAATGCCCTTACAATCTCCCCCTTTTTGGTGGATGATGACAACAACACGATTTGCATAGATGGTCACCAGAGTAGAAGCGGAGCTCCCCCTCGCTGGGTGTCCCAGATGAGAGAGAAACAGGAATTGGAGCTCCCCCTTGGTTTTAGAGACCTTCCACATGGTACATAGAGGAATTAACATTAAGGAGCATATGTACGAGATAACGAGTAGAGATTTAAATTATACGGGTAATAATAAACAGTCTCCACTCAAATTCAAATAGTCTCCACAAGATAGGTTCAAGACCAACTAACAAGTTCAAAGACCAACTGACAAGCAAATAAGAGTTCAACTTGAAATCAAAATGAAAGATACAAAGAAATAACAGCCAGAGCCCCCCATGCAAATCCTGTCATGATATAGCTCTCTCCCCCTTTGGCATCTAGACACCAAAAAGGAAAAGAGTGTTGTTATTGCATCGGTGCGCTCAATAGAGCTCGTCAGATCCGTCAGACTCCTCGGAATCGTCGCTAGTAGACTCATCATCACCATCACCATCACCATCATCACTATCAGACACATCTTGATCGGTAGCGGCAGAGGAAGTAGCAAGCTAACTCGAGACCTCATCATCAGTTCAAGTGCTATGAACATAGATCCACTTCTCCTCAGGGGTGATGGACTTCTCTGAACCACTGGCTGCCTCAATCTTGAGAGCCCGCATAATCTGAATTTGTCTGCACCTAGAAAGCTTCTCATTGACATGGGCTTCATAGAGCTTCTGCTGAACATGAGCTTGGAGGCAGAAGGTCTTCTTTAACTTATCTGTGAACTTGGAGACCCAAGATGGCTTGGCAGCCGCAGGAAGCTCAAAGTCACTGTCACTGGAAGTAGCAAGACATCCTTAGGTGCGTCCTTGGGGAAGCGAGGGGCAGCATGCTTCTTCTTCCGGAGTTGCTTGACCTCATGCTCAGTGAGATTCTCAGGAGAAGAGAGAGGCTCGCCAGGCCTACGAACCGCCCACACAAAGTTGAGGAAGCACATAATGAATGGAGCATACTTGGGGACCAACTTGTAGAAGACCGTGGAGTAGAGATCCTCCCATAACCATTTGGAAGCATGAAATGTAGCCCCAATGCTAGCCTTCTCCCGCATGGTAATAAGCAGATCAACAAAGTAACTGTGGATCTCATCTTGATTTCCCACCTTGGGCAGGAGAACATTACGGAAA
The DNA here is from genome assembly GCF_904849725.1 of Hordeum vulgare subsp. vulgare. Taxonomy (NCBI): domain Eukaryota; kingdom Viridiplantae; phylum Streptophyta; class Magnoliopsida; order Poales; family Poaceae; genus Hordeum; species Hordeum vulgare. Next base: position 558,089,504 of record NC_058524.1, on the reverse strand, counting down.
ACACAGTGCAGAATATCATAAACCGGCAACAGGTCGTTAGAAGAGCCAGGGATCCCACGCCCAGGAATGTACAAGGGGGCAAGCTTCACCTTATCCATAGGATGAGCCCGATCATGAGGAAAAAATGTCGCCCTTCCCAGAGAGACCGGTATCATCATACCCAAGAGCATTGAAGAAGGCACGCCACGGGACCGCGAAAAGCTCATCACGACACATGAAGGTAAGGGTGCGAGCATCATCAGTGCCAAAGTGAACAGTGGCATATAACTGGTGAATGATTGCACATCAAAGGGATAGTTGAGAGTCATGAGCTTGAGCAAGTCAAATCCGTCATAGAGAGTATATGCTTCTCTGAAGTAGTCCATGCTATTCTGCCAGTGCTCAATGTCAATAGTCCACTTCTTGGCAAACATGTTCTTGTGATGGTCATAGAGCTCATGCACAATGCGCATATGAAGCTCACTCCGAAACTGAGGGGTGGTCCAGGTGGGGGCAACGGGTACCTCATACAGATTCTGAAAACGAACCTGCTCCCAATCAGCTTGCTTCCATGAGTGCACTGGCTTGGCAGATTTCTGCTTGGCGGCCAAGTCTTTTGCACGACAAGAGGGATTGGTAGGGATCAGAACTTCCTCGTGTTCAGAGTCATCCACGAGCCTACACCTGTGAGCATGCTTCTTGGTTTTCTTCCAAGGAGCAGAGCGAGAACCAGAGCCTCTTGCAGACACATACCAGAAAAGCACACAAAAAAAACCCAGAAAAGATGAGAGGATTGTACGCAAAAACAAAAGAATAGATCAGGTATGCATAGTAGAACAAAGAAGCTATGGCATAGGAACCAGGCAGGCTGGTTGTACCGGTCACCGGAGCGGTTGTACCGCAGATGCAAGCAGTTGTACCGCTGTTTTAGGGAGTCCGGTGCATCTGGATCTGAGACCTATGCCAGTGATTGTAGGTACTATAGCATGACTGGTAGGAATCATATATAGGACCTTCTCCTATCAATACTTTGTCCAAAAATGCGGGATCCTAGCAATGCCCTACGAAAAAGTGGATCCAAAGAAGAGGATCCGAGAACAATAAGGGAAGAGGCATTACCAGTGTGAGATTAGGAGAGGAAGGGCCTCCACGGAGCGAATCCAAAGGGATGCACCATATCTGGGGCGCTGGAGGCACTCCGACATGGTGGTGACAGCGGCAGGCGACTAGGGCACCGAGAGGAGGGGGCGGGCACGAAGGGGAAACTAAGTACCCCTTCGGCCTGGCCCTCCTTTTAGGCTCCGGTTGCCGCACCGGTTGCGCCGCTCTGAAGAGCGGTTGTACCGGGCCAGCACAACCTGGGCAAACTGGTTGTACCGCTCGGGAGAAACAACAGGTGATTAGCGGTTGTATTGCTATTAGCACTGGGTGTACCACCCTGCCTCAGTCACCACCACCAGGAATCAATGCATACAATTTGGAAATGAGAGGGTTTTGGGGTGAGGAGGGCCTGGGACAAAGAACAAGCAAGGGAGTATGGTGGGGTAAGCTCCAAGATGATCAAGAAGAGCCACAAAAAGGAATACAAACCTTGAAGGATACCGCACCTAAAACTTTAAGCAAACAATAAGCGCAAAGAAGGACCAAACAGATGCAACGAAAAGAAGCACCAAAGGCAAATACCTCACTAAGAGGGGGCGATGGCCTAGGTCACCTATGTTTGAGTGAACTGGTATGGCACCACGAAGATGTTAACCTTGGGCCCATGACCAAAACTCGTCTTTGTGACACACATACCATTGAAAATGGCGAATGTGAAAGATTTGATTGTTTTATGCATAATAGGAGGAGGGATAGTTCATTGAGAGAACTACAGTCCCCCTAAATTTATGCCTACATCTAGATAGAATACAATGATGAGAGTGGTGGGATGTGCCTGATTTCAATGTACATTGCTCAAATCAATGATATTTAGCTCATGCCTTAACTCGCGAAATCTGGCTTCATTCAACGGCTTTGTGAAGATATATGCAAGTTGTTCATTAGTGTTGAGGTAAATGACATCAATCTCCCCACGCTTGATATGCTCCCGGATGAAGTGGTGACGAATACTGATGTGCTTCGTCTTGCAATGTTGAACCGGGTTGTTGGAGATTGAGATGTCACTAATATTATCACAGTAAAGAGGCACTTTGTCACAAGTGACACCGTAATCCTTTAAAGTTGGCCTCATCCATAGCAACTGAGCACAACAACTTGCAACATCTACATATTCAGCCTCGGTGGATGGGAGAGAAACACAATTTCGTTTCTTGGAAGACCAACTTACCAGAGAGCGGCCAAGGAATTGGCAGCCTCCAGAAGTTGACTTCCTATCCACATGGTCTCCCGCCCCATCTGAATCTGAATATCCTGTGAGATCAAAGGAAGCATCTTTGGGATACCATAAGTGAAAGGTTGGGATATGAGACAAATATTGAAAGATTCGCTTGACCACCACATAGTGACTTTCCTTAGGTGTTGTTTGAAATCAGGCACAAATTACCACACTCAACATAATACCCAGTCTAGATGCACAAAGGTAAAGCAGAGATCCAATCATAGAGCGATATACCTTTTGATCCACAGCTTTACCATTGGGATCGAGGTCAAGATGGTAGTTGAGAGGCATGGGAGTGTTGGCTTTGGCTGATTTGAGATCATCCATTTTGAACCTCTTGAGCATGTCTTGAGTGTATTTTGCTTGATCGATGAAGATTCCTTGACTTCGTTGCTTGACTTTGAATCCAAGGAAAAACTTCAACTCTCCCACCATAGACATCTCAAACTCTTTAGTCATTAGTGTTGCAAATTCTTCATTAAAATCTCTGTTAGGAGAACCAAAGATAATATCATCAACATATAGTTGGCATATGAACAAGTTCCCTTTGAACTTCTTAGTAAAAAGAGTGGGGTCAACTTTCCCAACTTCAAATCCACGGTCATGTAACATCTCGGTAAGGTGCTCATACCACGCGTGTGGGGATTGTTTAAGTCCATAGAGTGCCTTATCAAGAACATACACATGATTAGGGAACTTGGGATCCTCGAACCTCGATGGTTGCTTGAAATAAACCAACTCCTTAAGGGGACCATTAATAAATGCACTCTTCACATCCATTTGGTATAGTTTGAAGTTATGATGAGAAGCAAATGCAAGCAGCATACGAATAGATTCAAGGCGAGCGACAGGAGCAAAGGTTTCACCGTAGTCGATACCCTCGACTTGGGAGTAGCCTTGTGATACCAATCTTGCCTTGTTATGAGTAACGACACCATTCACATCTTGCTTGTTCTTAAAGATCCACTTTGTTCCAATGACATTGTGGTTCTCCTTTGGAGTTGGCACTAGTCACCACACTTTGTTGCGCTCGAAGTTATTGAGTTATTCATGCATGGCTTCAACCCAATCCATGTCTTCGAGAGCCTCTTGTACCTTTAGTGGTTCAATGCAAGAAACAAACGCATGATGGGCACTAAAGTTTGATAATTGACGACGTGTGGTTACCCCTCTCTGTAAGCCGCCGTAGACATTCTCAAGTACATGAGAAAGATTTTTGAGTGTTTTGGCAGTCTTGGCAGTGCGTCTTTCTTGAATCTCCTCAAGGGTGAGCTGATAAGACTGTTTGAGACTTTTACCGCCTTGTTGATTTTTCCCTTGATCGTGAGCTTGATTTTGTTCTTGCGTTGGCTCAGGATCTTGAACTTGGTCTTGATATTGAGCTTGCTCTTGATCTTGTGCATCCTCACAGGGGTGAGCAGGATCAAGGACATCATTTGGTGCAGGACCATCTTGAGGTTGATCTTCTCCTTGATCGGGATCACGGGGATGAGGGCCTTCAAAGCGTTCTTCGGAAGCGTGTGGGTCTTGCGTTCGTGATGGTTCCACATATGTGGAACATTTTCCTTCTCCTTCAGCCACAAGGGGTTCCTCAACGGGCAGGAAGTATCACACACCCATTCTTCTTATGGTTTGGGGGGAATTTCATCACCTACATCACAAAGACCACTTTGCTCCACTTGGGAGCCATTATTCTGGTCAAACTCCATGTTACACGTCTCCTCAATGAGTCCTGAGGACTTGTTGAGGCCACGGTAAGCGCGAGAGTTTGTAGCATAACCAACAAATATGCCCTCTTGAGCTCTAGGTTCAAATTTAGACAAACGAGCACCTTTCTTAAGAGTGAAACACTTACAGCCAAATACCCGGAAGTACTTGAGGTTGGGCTTGTTGCCGGTATGAATTTCATATGGAGTCTTGTTCAAGCCTTTGCGAAGGTAGAGCCGATTGGATGCATGACATGCAGTGTTGATGGCTTCGGCCCAAAAGTTATATGGAGATTTAAACTCCGCCGTCATGGTTCTTGCCGCATCCATCAATGTCCGATTCTTCCTTTCCGCCACACCATTTTGTTGAGGAGTGTAAGGAGCAGAGTATTGACGCTTGATTCCTTCATCATTCAAAAATTCATTTAGGGTGTAGTTCTTGAACTCGGTGCCATTGTCACTTCTGATCATCAATATCTTTGCAGTATGTTGGCGTTGTGCTTCGTTAGGAAAGTCGATGACGGTTTGTTGAGTCTGACTCTTTCTCTTGAAAAGGTATACCCAGGTATATCTTGAGTAATCATCCACTATCACCAAGCAATACTTTCTTCCCCCAAGACTATCATAAGATGGAGGACCAAAGAGATCCATGTGAATGAGTTCCAAGGTCCTTTTTGTGTAGATGATAGTCATGGGGCGGTGAGCTGTCTCATGAATCTTTCCTTCAATACATGCACTACAAGCACGATCTCTGCTGAAACTCACATTGGTTAGTCCGAGAACATGACCCCCTTTGAGGAGACTTTGCAAAGATCTCATATTGACATGGGCTAGCCGGCGATGCCAAAGCCATCCCACATCAACTTTAGCCATTAGGCAAGTCGCGGTCTTAGTGGATCGCTCCGAAAAGTTAACCACATAGAGATTGTTCTCGACATGCCCAACAAAGGCTACTTTAAGAGTCTTGCTCCATAAAAGGGCCACCGTGTTAATGCCAAAGAAAGTACTAAATCCCATAAGTGCAAGTTGATGAACATAAAGTAAATTGTATGGGAGGGTCTCAACAAGCATAACCTTTTCAATGGTGAGTTCCGGAGAAATTACCACCTTGCCGAGACCCAATACCTTTGAAATCGCATCATCACCAAAGGAGACTTGGGTGGCAATGGATGGGTCGGGATGAATGTCCACGACCAAATCCTTGCTTCCGGTCATATGATTTGTTGCTCCACTATCAATAAACCATGACACCCCACCGGAAGCAAACTCCTGCATAAGATCAATGCTTGAATTTAGGTACCCATTCTTTAAGTGGTCCTCTTATTTTAGTAACAAGGCTCTTAGGAACCCAAATAGACCATGCAATATACTCATCATAAGAACAAACAAATTTAGCAAAAACGTTTCCATAACTGGCACGACACAACAAATGGGAGGGATTAAAGTCGTCGACTGTATTGGGTAGAGGGGTATTGCCCTTCACGGCATTACCACCCTGCTCGTAATCCTTTCTCTTCCCATGAGTACCCTCCCGTGATGTAACAAAGGTTTCCATAAGCTAGGGAGGTTGCTTGGTCTTCTTCTTGTTCTTCTTCTTCTTGGACTTGGGTGCAAACCCAACTCCTTCCTTTGAAATCACTTCCTTTTGACTGATCAAAAGGTCATTAAGATTCTTTTTGTTGGGGAACGTTGCATGGGAAACAAAAAAATTCCTACACACAGAAGACCTATCATGGTGATGATCATCTACGAGAGGGAGATCAGATCCTTGATGACCCACAAGTGTAGGGGATCTATCATAGTCCTTTCGATAAGTAAGAGTGTCGAACCCAACGAGGAGCAGAAGGAAATGACAAGTGGTTTTCAGCAAGGTATTCTCTACAGGCACTGAAATTATCGGTAACAAATAGTTGTGTGATAAGATAATTCATAACAGGTAGCAAGTAACAATAGTAACAAAGGTGCAGCAAGATGGACCAATCCCTTTTGTAGCAAGGGACAAGCCTAGACGAACTCTTATATGAGTTAAAGCACTCCCAAGGACACATGGGAATTTCTGTCAAGCTAGTTTTCATCATGTTCATATGATTCGCGTTCGCTACTTTGATAGTTTGATATGTGGGTGGACTGGTGCTTGGGTGCTATCCTTACTTGGACAAACATCCCACTTATGATTAACCCCTCTCGCAAGCATCCACAACTATGAAAGAAGAATTAAGACAAAGTCTAACCATAGCATTAAACTGGTGGATCCAAATCAGCCCCTTACGAAGCAACGCATAAACTAGGGTTTAAGCTCCTGTCACTCTAGCAACCCATCATCTACTTATTACTTCCCAATGCCTTCCTCTAGGCCCTAATAATGGTGAAGCGTCATGTAGGCGACGTTCACATAACACCACTAGAGGAAAGACAACATACAACGCATCAAAATATTGAACGAATACCAAATTCACATGACTACTTATAGCAAGACTTATCCCATGTCCTCAGGAACAAACGTAACTACTCACAAAGCATAATTATATTCATGATCAGAGAGGTATTGAATAGCATTAAGGATCTGAACATATGATCTTCCACCGAGTAATCCAACTAGCATCAACTACAAGGAGTAATTAACACTACTAGCAACCTTACAAGTACCAATCGGATTCGCGAGACGGAGATTGGGTACAAGAGATGAACTAGGGTTTGGAGATGAGATGGTGCTAATGAAGATGTTGATGGAGATGAGTCCCCTCCGATGAGAGGAGTGTTGGTGATGACGATGGCGACGATTTCCCCCTCCGGGAGGGAAGTTTCCGCGATAGGACGACCCTGCCAGAGATCTAGATTGGTTCTGCTCAGGTTCCGCCTCGTGGAGGCGGCGTCTCTTCCCAAAAGCCTTCTCCTAATTTTTTCTGGGACGAAACCCTCCTTATAGCAGAAGATGGGAGCCGGAGGGGTTACAGGGGGCCCACGAGCCACCCAGGCGCGCCCAAGGGGGTAGGGCGTGCCTGGCAGGCTTGTGGCCTCCTCGTGGCTCCCCTCTAGTACTTCTTCCGCCCAGTATATTTTATATATTCCAAAATAATTCCTCGCTGATTTTCACGGCTTTTGGAGTTGTGCAGAATAGGTATCTCAAACTTGCTCCTTCTTCAGTCCAGAATTCCAGCTGTCGGCATTCTCCCTCTTCATGTAAACCTTATAAAATAAGAGAGAAAAGACATAAGTATTGTACCATAATGTGTAATAACAGCCCATAACGCGATAAATATCAACATAGAAGCATGATGCAAAATGGACGTATCAACTCCCCCCAGCTTAGACCTCGCTTGTCCTCAAGCGGAAGCCGAGATCAATAAATATGCCCACATGTTTCGAGATAGAGGTGTCGATAAAACAAAATACGGACATGCAGGCATCATGATCATATTTAGAATAACAATATCGTCATATAATATCTTATGCTAAAGTGACAATTACTTCACAAAGTAAAGTATGGATCAAAAACCTTATTGAGAATTAACAACCAATAGTCTTTAGTAATTGAAGCAGTTGCAATTTATCATAACATCGGAAAGAGTCAAATAAGAGCTTGTAAAGCAAATCCACATACTCAATCATCCTTTAGTCTTCTACAATTGCTAAAACTCACGTGGTATTCATGAGATCAAAGTTTCAGTTGGACACAGAGAAAGATAGGGGCTTATAGTTTCGCCTCCCAACTATTTACCTCAAGGGTAATGTCAACAATAATACTTCATGAGTACTTACTTCCAAGTTGAAATATGAATATAGATCTTTCCTTAGCATATGACGCTTGCCAAGATAATGGAGAAATAAGGAATTGGTGTCGATCACCATGTCTCTTTTAAAGATAAAAAGTAAAGGTACAAGATAGGCCCTTCGCAGAGGGAAGCAGAGGTTGTCATGCGCTTTTGAGGTTTGGATGTGTGATCTCTTAGGGTGTGTTTGGTTGGAGAACCAACTGTCATGGAATGGAATGGTTCCATTCCAGAGGAACAGGTCGGTTCCGTTCCTGTGTTTGGTACGAGCAAAAAAGTGGAACGTGATGGTTCCGTTCGAGTGTTTGGTTGGGAGGCATGGAATGAAAATGGAATAACAAAAATTCGAAATTTCAGCAGCATTTCGTTTGTATTTTGAAGAAAAACAACACAACAATATATGTATTGACATTTAACACAATTTGCAGCAACATTTTGTTTGGTTCGCTGTGTCGCCGCGCCGGAGTAGCACCTTCTTCACCTTCTACCTGCAGATCAAGACATGGCAGGAATCAGCAGAGAGGGAGGGAGGGAGCCGGCGGCGCAGCGCGACAGCAGAGAGGGAGGGGGCCGGCGGCGCGGCACGACAGCATGGAGGGAGGGGGCCAGCGGCGCGGCGCGACAACACAGCAGAGAGGGAGGGGGCCGGCGGCACGGCGACACAGCAGAGAGGAAGGGAGAGGGCCGGCGGCGCGGCACGGCAGCAGAGAGGGAGGGGGCCGGCGGCGCGGCGCAGCAGCAGAGAGGGAGGGGGCCGACGGCGCGGCGACGCAGCAGAGAGGGAGGGGCCCGGTGGCGTGGCGACGCAGCAGAGAGGGAGGGAGAGGGCCGGCGGCGCAGCGCGGCAGCAGAGAGGGAGGGGGCCGGCGGTGCAACGCAGCAGTAGAGAGGGAGGGGGCCGGCGGCGCAGCTAGGGAAGGAGGAGCTCGAGCGGCGCAGCTGGGGAAGGAGGAGACAAGTTGCGCGAGAGGAGAGGCTTGTTCCATGTGATTCCGTCGATTTCCTGGTACTAGCACGTTCCGGATCTGAGTGGAATATTCCCTAAAGTGGAATGAGTGGGTTCTGTCCCAGTTGGTAAACCAAACGCAGGAACAGGACTAGGAACGGGTCCGACCCGTGACATTCCAGCCCATGACAGCAACCAAACACACCCTTAGTGTGAAGGAACATCACTTTATATTGCCTCTTGTGATAAACAACTTTATTATGCAGTCTGTCGCTTTTATGTCTTCCTCATCACACGTTCGTACAAAGCTTATTTTCCACACGCTAATAGATCATACATATTTAGGTTGCAATTTTTTATTGCTTGCACCGATGACAACTTACTTGAGGGATCTTATTCAATCCAAAGGTAGGTATGGTGGACTCTCATGGCAAAACTGGGTTGTGGGTTTACGGATGCACAAGTAGTATCTCTACTTAGTGCGGAAGTTTTGGCTAATATGAGGTGGAAGCAAGCGTCACATGCTAAGGGATCTCTAGTCATATAACATGGTTCGGAACCAAGCAAACATAATTGATTATGTTGTCTTCCTTGTCCAACATCTACTTCTTAGCATGTAATAGTTTAATGAGTGTTCACAATCATAGACGGTGTCAAAGATGATATATTTATATGTGAACCTCTCCTTCTTTATTACTTCCTATTAATTGCAACAATGACCAAGGTCTACGTTTGTCCACCCACAACAAGTTTTAATCAACATTCTTTTTATATGTGAAGCCATCACTTCCCATAAGATCATTACATGATCTTTCATGCTTTTGTTCTTTTATTATTCTTTTCTTTAAATCATGTCATGAAGCAAGGCCCTTAACTAAAACACTCCTTATTATATAACTCACGAACTCGATTACATTGGGGGTAACACAAAGCAAAACCCAAGCCTAGATCATACTAAGAACTTTATTCTACTAGAAAAATATATTACCAAAAAGGATCGAACTAAGATAAAGGTAAAGGCAAAAGATGTGATGGTGATATGATACCGGGGCAACTCCCCCAAGCTTGGCACAAGCCAAGGGGAGTGCCCATACCCGTGTGTTTAATTGTCTTCCTTTGGGGGTGATGGTGTTGGAGTTGTTGGAGTCTGGGGTTGATTCTCCGTCTTCCAAGGCATAGGTGCTCCATCATGGAAAGATGATCGAGTCTCCAGAATCCTCAAATCTGCAACCAACCATATTGATTTAAATCTATACTCATACTCACAGTTTTGGTTCTGCAGGTCGTAGATCTGGGCTTGGAGGTGATCGATTCTGTCATAGAGCCTGGAGAGGTGCTTCCCGATGTCATTGGCATCGATCTTGTGCTTGTTGGTGAACTCCGTGATCATCATGTGGTTGGCGTTGAGTCCGTGTTCCACCATCCCTTGGCACTTGAAGACTTGCTGCTCCATTGCTTCGAGCCTCGCCTCTACGCTTCCGGTCCTCTTGGGCCCCTCAACATCACGGATGTGCAGCACCCCCTCATGCATCTCGATAGATTGAGGGTGTTGCAGCACCTCCGCGAGATAGGGATTGATGACCTTCTCGAAGAACTTGTCCTTCGAAACTTTCGGGGATGCCATCGCGATCTAGATCTCTCTCCACAACAGCTCGAAACGAAAACAGAGGATATTTGCGTGATACGAGGGTCAGACCTTTCGGGAGATTATATAATTAATTTTTACCGACCAAAAGGAGTATTCCACAAGAAAACGGAGTCCGGGAGACACACGAGGTGCTCACGAGCCACCCAGGCGCGCCCAGGGGGTAGGGCGCGCCTGGCAGGCTTGTCGCCTCCTCGTGCGCTTTCCGGACTACTTTAAATTTTTCTATTTTTCTAAATATTCCAAAACAGAGAAAAAATGCTATTGGAAAAGTTTTGGAGTCGGTTTACTGACCACATCACATACCTCTTCGTTTTTGGAGTCTGAAATAGGCTGGTAAATATCCCTTATGTACTCCTCCGGAGTTATGGTATTAATAATATTGCTTTCAACATTTATGGGAGTACGTGAGATATAATGCTTGATTCTTTGCCCATTTACAACTCTCGGAAAATTCCCTTCCGTGTTGTTAATTTTGATGGCACTGGAATGATACACTTCTTCGACAATGTAAGGACCTTTCCATTTAGAGAGAAGCTTGCCTGCAAAAAATATTAAACGAGAATTGTATAGCAAGACATAATCACCTACATTGAACTCACGTTTTTGTATCCTTTTATCATGCCACCTCTTAACTTTCTCTTTAAACAACTTGGCATTTTCATATGCCTGAGTTCTCCATTCGTTAAGTGAGCTAATGTCAAATAACCTCTTCTCACCAGCAAGTTTGAAATCAAAGTTGAGCTCTTTGATTGCCCAATAAGCCTTATGCTCTAGCTCAAGAGGTAAATGACATGCTGTACCGTAAACCATTTCGTACGGAGACATGCCCATGGGATTCTTATAAGCAGTTCTATAAGCCCATAGTGCATCATCAAGTTTCTTAAACCAATTCTTTCTAGACCTATTAACAGTCTTTTGCAGAATTAGTTTAATTGCTCTATTACTTAGCTCTACTTGACCACTGGACTGAGGATGATAAGGAGATGCAATTCTATGGTTGTCATCATACTTAGCAAGCGTTTTACGGAAAGCACCATGAATAAAATGTGAACCACCATCAGTCATTAAATATCTGGGGACTCCAAATCTAGGGAAAATAACTTCTTTAAGCATCCTAATAGAGGTGTTATGATCAACACTACTAGTTGGGATAGCTTCTACCCACTTAGTAACATAATCAACAGCAACTGGAATATGAGTATACCCGTTGGACTTTGGAAAAGGCCCCATATAATCAAAACCCCAAACATCAAATGGTTCAATAACAAGTGAATAATTCATAGGCATTTCCTGACGTTTACTGATATTACCTATTCTTTGACATTCATCACAAGACAAGACAAACTTACGAGCATCCTTGAAGAGAGTAGGCCAATAAAAACCCGATTGCAATACCTTGTGTGCAGTTCTATCTCCCGCATGGTGTCCTCCGTAAGCCTCGGAGTGACATTTCTGTAGGATCTGTCCCTGTTCATGCTCACGTACACAACGTCTAATAACACCATCTACTCCTTCTTTATAAAGGTGAAGATCATCCCAAAAGTAATGTCTCAAATCGAAGAAGAATTTTTTTCTTTTGTTGGTATGTGAAACTAGGTGGTATATATTTAGCAACAATATAATTCGCATAATCAGCATACTGCTACCTCTTGAGCTTGCGTTGGTTTTTCCCTTGAAGAGGAAAGGGTGATGCAGCACAGTAACAGTAAGTATTTCCCTCAGTTTGAGAACCAAGGTATCAATCCAGTAGGAGTATTGATACGTCTCAAACGTATCTATAATTTTTGATGGTTTCACGCTGTTATGTTGTCTTCTTTGGTTGTTTTATGTACCTTTTATATCTTTTTTGGGACTAACTTATTAATTCAGTGCCAAGTGCGAGTTCCTGTTTTTTCCGTGTTTTTGACTCTTTTCAGATATGATTTTGGAACGGAGTCCAAACGGAAGAAAAACCCCGAAATGATTTTTTTTTCGAACGGAAGAAGATCAGGGGGCCTTTGGGCCAAGCCAGGTGGGCTCCAGGGAGCCCACAAGCCCCCACTCCGCCACTAGGGGGGAGGCGGCGGTGGGCAAGCTTGTGGCCTCCTTGGCCGCCCCCTGACCTAGATCTTTGGCCTATAAATTCCCAAATATTCCGCAAAAACTCACGGGAACCTCGAAAATACTTTTCCGCCGCCGCAAGCTTCCGTTTCGGCGAGATCTCATCTGGAGACCCTTCCCGGCGCCCTGCCGGAGGGGACTTTGGAGTTGGAGGGCTTCTTCTTCATCATCATCACCCCTCCAATGACTCGTGAGTAGTTCACTTCAGACCTACGGGTCCGTAGTTAGTAACTAGATGGCTTCTTCTCTCTCTTGGATCTTCAATACAAAGTTCTCCATGATCTTCATGGAGATCTATCCGATGTAATCTTCTTTGGCGGTGTGTTTGTCGAGATCCGATGAATTGTGGATTTGTGATCAGATTATCTATGATATATATTTGAGTCTTTGCTGATTTCTTATATGCATGATTTGATATCCTTGTAAGTCTCTCCGAGTCTTGGGTTTTGTTTGGCCAACTAGATCTATGATTCTTGCAATGGGAGAAGTGCTTGGTTTTGTGTTCTACCATGTGGTGACCTTTCCCAGTGATAGTAGGGGCAGCAAGGCACACATCAAGTAGTTGCCATCAAGGGTAAAAAGATGGGGTTTTTATCATTGGTTTGAGATTATCCCTCTACATCATGTCATCTTGCTTAAGGCGTTACTCTGTTCTTATGGACTTAATACACTAGATGCATGCTGGATAGCGGTCGACGTGTGGAGTAATAGTAGTAGATGCAGAAAGTATTGGTCTACTTGTTTTGGACGTGATGCATATATATATAATCATTACCATAGATATCGTCACGACTTTGCGCGGTTCTATCAATTGCTCGATAGTAATTTGTTCACCTACCATCTACTTGCTTTCATGAGAGAAGCCACTAGTAAACACTACGACCCCCGGGTCTATCCACATCCATCATTTACACCTCCGCTTTTACTTTGCTTTGTTACTTTGTTGCTTTCAGTTATCACTTGGCAAACAATCTATAAGGGATTGACAACCCCTTCATAGCGTTGGGAGCAAGCTTTTGTGTTTGTGCAGGATCTTGTGATACTCCTCCACTGGATTGATACCTTGGTTCTCAAACTGAGGGAAATACTTACCGTCGCTGTGCTACATCACCCTTTCCGCTTCAAGGGAAGACCAACGCAAGGCTCCAAGGCCACGGGGGAAATCCTTTGCATACTTGCCTAGGAAGTCCCTTAAGGCGTAGCCGCAGCTGAAGGATTCCTGGTGCCGTCGACACACCTGTTTCTGGCGCAATTGGAAGGACTTTTGTGCATTACCATAGCTGACATCAGAAGCATTTCTGGCGCCGTTGCCGGGGAAGATCAAGACAAGAATAATCTCCCGTTAACACGCCAATTTCTGGCACCGTTGCCGGGGAGGAGAAATCAAGATCTATCCAAGTAGGTCTCACAAACTCATCTCTTGTATTTACTTTTGTTGCCAGTTGCCTCTCGTTTTCCTCTCCCCCACGTCACATTTGCCGTTTTCATTTGCCTTTCTCCTTTGCCTTTCTCGTTTGCCTTTTTCGTTCGCCCTTTTCTCTTGCTTGCTTTCCGTTGCTTGTGTGCCATGTGCCTTCAATATGCTTGCATCTTCGTTTGTTAATCTCTTTAAGAGACCCACTTGTGTGGAACGAATTGCTAGTGAGTTGAGGACACTTGACTATCTTTATGGAGTTTTGCTTGAGATGCGTGAATCTGAAAATTGTGTGGAAGAAACTTATGAAGTGATTCACGAGGGCTCCTTGGATGAAAAGCATGATTGCAATGGTTTCACTATAAATTCTATTAGTGACAATCATGCTAAAATTATGCAAAACCCTAAGCTTGGGGATGCTAGTTTTTCTATGTCCCCTACTTGTTGCAATAATCATGATTGGGTTGATGATCTTTCTTATGATCTTGAAAATTTGTTTAAGCCTCATTATGAATATGATATTTGCAACAATATTGAAAGTGGGATTGAAGAAGTCATGACTTTAGTTGATGATAATCCCACTATTTTTGAAGAGCGTCAACTTTGCATGCATGTGGATCATGAAAAGAATATCCTATGTGATAGTTACATTGTTGAATTTGAATATGATCCCACATGTAATTGCTATGAGAGGGAAAAATATTTTGGTAGAAACTTTCATGTTACCAAATCACCTCTCGTGATGTTGAGATTGCTCTTGTCTCTTTCTTCTTCCTTGCATATGTCAACTATTGGTTGTCTTGACAATCTGTTTCCCTATAAAATGCCTATGCATAGGAAGTATGTTAGACTTAGATGTGGTTTTCACATGCTTTAGGATGCTCTCGTTATGCTTCAATTCTTGTCTTTTGTGAGAGCATCATTGATGCCTAGCTAGGGGCGTTAAACAAAAGCGCTTGTTGGGAGGCAACCCACCGAATCTATCCTTTTTCTTTCTGTTTTGTGTTTTCCACACTTTCATAATTCTGTTATGATTGTGTTTTTTGTGTTTATTTTTGCGTTTGTGCCAAGCAAAACCGTTATGATTAGTCTTGGGGATGATCGTTTGGTCATGCTGGAAAAGACAGAAACTTTCTGCTCACGAAAAGAATTTTCATTTTTCTTTCTGTAAGAGATTTTGAGTTGATTATTTTTGCTGCTGATTCCTACGCAAATTTTTCAGACTATCGTAATTTTTCAGAATTTTTGAAGTACCAGAGGTATACGAAATATACAGATTGCTACAGACTGGTCTGCTGTTAACAGATTCTGTTTTTGTTGTGTTGGTTGCTTATTTTGATGAAACTATGGATAGTATCGGGGGGTATTAGCCATGGAAGATTGAAAGTACAGTAACCCAACATCAGCACCAGTAGAATTTAAGTTTGCTACAATACCTAAGGAAGTGGTGGTTTGCTTTCTTGTACTAATGATATCACGAGTTTCTGTTTAAGTTTCGTGTTGCGAAGTTTTCAAGTTTTGGGTGAAGTTCTTATGGACAAAGAGATAAAGAGTGGCAAGAGCTCAAGCTTGGGGATGCCCAAGGCACCCCAAGAGATTCAAGGATGCCATAAAAGCCTAAGCTTGGGGATGCCCCGGGAAGGCATCCCCTCTCTCGTCTTCAATCCATCGGTAATGTTACTTGGGGCTATATTTTTATTCACCACATGTTATGTGTTTTTGCTTGGAGCGTCTTGTATCGTAGGAGTCATTTATTTTTGTTGTGTCACAATCATCCTTGCTACACACCTAGAGAGAGAGACATGCACACACCGTGATTTTGTCGAGCTTCACTTATATCTTTTGGTAGATAATTCAGCTCACATGTGGTTCACTTATATCTTTTGAGCTAGATACTTTTTCTCTATGTGCTTCACTTATATCTTTTAGAGCACAGCGGTGCGTGGCTTGGTAGTTGATCTATGCTTTGAAAGTAGTCTCAAAAGGGGTAGTTATCCAAAGGGATACGAAAACTTCCACCTTCATGTGCATTGAATAGTTAGAGAAGTTTGATTCATCTCAATTAGTTTTGAGTTGTGGTTATGGTAATATTGAAGTCATGCTAGTAAGGTGTTGTGGATCTAGAAATACTTGTGTTGAAGTTAGTGATTCCCGTAGCATGCACGTATGGTGAACTGCTATGTGATGAAATCTAAGCATGATTAGTATATTGATTGTCATCCTTTGCGTGGCGGTCGGGATCGCGCGATGGTTTATACCTACCAACCCTTCCCCTAGGAGTATGCGTTGAATGCTTTGTTTCGATTACTAATAGAACTTTTGCAACAAGTATATGAGTTCTTCATGACTAATGTTGAGTCCATGGTTTATATGCACTTTCACCTTCCACCATCACTATTTTCTTAGTGCCGTGCAACTTTCGCCGGTGCACAAAACCCACCATTAGCCTCCCTCAAAACAGCCACCATACCTACCTATTATGGCTTTTTCAAAGTCATTCCGAGATATATTGCCATGCAACTACCACCATGACATGTGCCACCATGTCTACATTGCCATTGCATGATCGTAAGATAGCTAGCATGATGTTTCCATTGATGTCTATGCCATGCTAGATCATTGCCACGGTACACTACCGAAGGCATTCCATATAGAGTCATAGTTGCTCTAAGTTTTGAGTTGAAAGTGTGATGATCATCATTAATGGAGCATTGTCCCATATGAGGAAATAAAAGAGGCGAAAGAAGCCCAGCAAAAAAAAGGCCAAAGAGCCCACCAAAAAAAATGAGAGAAAAGGAGAGAACGGACAATGCTACCACTTTTTCCACACTTGTGCATATTAAGCACCATGATCTTCATGATTGAGAGTCTCTCGTTTTGTCACCACCATATAGCTAGTGGGAAATTTTCATTATATAACTTGGCTTGTATATTCCAATGATAGGCTTCCTCAATATTGCCTTAGGTCTTCGTGAGCAAGCAAGTTGGATGCACCCCCACTAGTTTTCTTTAAGAGCTTTCACATACTCGTAGCTCTAGTGCATCATTTGTATGGCAATCCCTACTCATTCACATTGATATATATTAATGAGCATCTCCACAGCTCATTGATATGCCTAGTAAATGTGACTATATTCTCCTTTTTGTCTTGCAGCCTCCACCACATTCCACACCATCTATAGTGCTATAACCATGGCTCACACTCATGTATTCCGTGAGAGTTGAAAAGGTTTGAGAAAGTAAAGGTGTGTAACAATTACTTGGCCAATACCGGGGTTGTGCATGATTTAAATTTGTTGTGCAATGGTGATAGAGCATAGCCATACTATATGCTTTTGTAGGGATAACTTTCTTTTGGCCTTGTTATTTTGAAAGTTCATGATTACCTTGCTAGTTTGCTTGAATTATTATTGTTTCCACGTCAATAGCAAACTATTGTTTTGAATCTAATGGATCTGAACATCCACGCCACATAAGAGGAATTACAAAGGACACCTATGCTAGGTAGCATGAAATTATCAAAAATTCATTCTTTATCACTTCCCTACTCGAGGACGAGCAAGAGTTAAGCTTGGGGATGCTTGATACGTCTCAAACGTATCTATAATTTTTGATGGTTTCACGCTGTTATCTTGTCTTCTTTGGTTGTTTTATGTACCTTTTATATCTTTTTTGGGACTAACTTATTAATTCAGTGCCAAGTGCCAGTTCCCGTTTTTTCCGTGTTTTTGAATCTTTTCAGATCTGATTTTGTAACGGAGTCCAAACGGAAGAAAAACCCCGAAATGATTTTTTTCCGAACGGAAGAAGATCAGGGGGCCTTTGGGCCAAGCCAGGTGGGCTCCAGGGAGCCCACAAGCCCCCACTCCGCCACCAGGGGGAGGCGGTGGTGGGTAGGCTTGTGGCCTCCCTGGCCGCCCCCTGACCTAGATCTTTGGCCTATAAATTCCCAAATATTCCGCAAAAAATTTAGGGAACCTCGAAAATACTTTTCCGCCGCCGCAAGCTTCCGTTTCTGCGAGATCTCATCTGGAGACCCTTCTCGGCGCCCTGCCGGAGGGGACTTTGGAGTTGGAGGGCTTCTTCATCATCATCATCGCCCCTCCAATGACTCGTGAGTAGTTCACTTTAGACCTACGGGTCCGTAGTTAGTAACTAGATGGCTTCTTCTCTCTCTTGGATCTTCAATACAAAGTTCTCCATGATCTTCATGGAGATCTATCCGATGTAATCTTCTTTGGCAGTGTGTTTGTCGAGATCCAATGAATTGTGGATTTGTGATCAGATTATCTATGATATATATTTGAGTCTTTGCTGATTTCTTATATGCATGATTTGATATCCTTGTAAGTCTCTCCGAGTCTTGGGTTTTGTTTGGCCAACTAGATCTAGGATTCTTGCAATGGGAGAAGTGCTTGGTTTTGGGTTCTACCATGTGGTGACCTTTCCCAGTGATAGTAGGGGCAGCAAGGCACACATCAAGTAGTTGCCATCAAGGGTAAAAAGATGGGGTTTTTATCATTGGTTTGAGATTATCCCTCTACATCATGTCATCTTGCTTAAGGCGTTACTCTATTCTTATGGACTTAATACACTAGATGCATGCTGGATAGCGGTCGACGTGTGGAGTAATAGTAGTAGATGCAGAGAGTATCGGTCTACTTGTTTTGGACGTGATGCCTATAGATATAATCATTGCCATAGATATCGTCACGACTTTGCGCGGTTCTATCAATTGCTCGACAGTAATTTGTTCACCCACCGTCTACTTGCTTTCATGAGAGAAGCCACTAGTAAACACTACGGCCCCCGGGTCTATTCACATCCATCGTTTACACCTCCGCTTTTACTTTGCTTTTTTACTTTGTTGCTTTCAGTTCTCACTTGGCAAACAATCTATAAGGGATTGACAACCCCTTCATAGCGTTGGGAGCAAGCTTTTGTGTTTGTGTAGGATCTTGTGATACTCCTCCACCGGATTGATACTTTGGTTCTCAAACCGAGGGAAATACTTACCGTCGCTGTGCTACATCACCCTTTCCGCTTCAAGTGAACACCAACGCAAGGCTCCAAGGCCACGGGGGAAATCCTTTGCATACTTGCCTAGGAAGTCCCTTAAGGCATAGCCGCAGCTGAAGGATTCCTCGTGCGGTCGACACACCTGTTTCTGGCGCCATTGGAAGGACTTTTGTGCATTAGCATAGCTGACATCAAGTATCAAGGCAAGTCTCCAAAGTACGTGCGCAAAAACAAACAAACTTGCACGCAACGCTATAAAGGGGTTGTCAATCCCTTCACGATTAATTGCAAAGTGAGATCTGAAGGCGCAAAGTGCAACAAAGTAAAAGTGTAGAGCTGAAAATATGATGATTAGTAGACCCGGGGGCCATAGTGTTCACTAGAGGCTTCTCTCATGATAACAAGTATTACGGTGGGTGAACGAATTACTGTCGAGCAATTGATAGAACCGCGCAAAGTCATGACGATATCTAAGGCAATGATCATACATATAGGCATCACGTCCGAGACAAGTAGATTGATACTGTCTGCATCTACTACTGTTACTCCACACATCGACCGCCATCCAACATGCATCTAGTGTATTATGTTCATAACAAATGGAGTAACGCCTTAAGCAAGATGACATGATGTAGAGGGATAAATTCATGCAATAGATATAAACCCCATCTTTTTACCCTTGATGGCAACAACACGATGCGTGCCTCGCTACCCCTTCTGTCATTGGGTGAGGTCACCGCACGGTATGAACCCAAAACCAAGCACTTCTCCCATTGCAAGAATTATAGATCAAGTTGGCCAAACGAAGCCCACAACTCGAAGAGAATTACAAGGATACAAAATCATGCATATAAGAGATCAGAGGAGACTCAAATAACATTCATAGATAATATGATCATAAATCCACAATTCATCGGATCTCGACAAACACACCGCAAAAGAAGATTACATCGGATAGATCTCCATGAAGATCATGGAGAACTTTGTATTGAAGATCGAAGAGAGAGAAGAAGCCATCTAGCTACTAGCTATGGACCCGAAGGTCTGTGGTGCACTACTCACGCATCATCGGAGAGGCAATGGTGTTGATGGAGAAGCCCTCCATGTCCGAATCCCCCTCCGGCAGGGCACCAGAACGGCCCCCAGATGGGATCTTGTGGAGACAGAAGCTTGCGGCGACGGAAAAGTATTTTCGTGGCTCTCTCGCGTGGTTTCAGATTTTTAGGGAATTTATAGGCGGAAGAGGTAGGGCAAAGGAGCCACGGGGGGCCCACAAGCCTGCTAGGCGCGGCCCCCTAGGCCGCGGCTAGGGGGCTGTTGGGGAACGTCGCATGGGAAACAAAAATTTTCCTACGCGCACGAAGACCTATCATGGTGATGTCCATCTACGAGAGGGGATGTGTGATCTACGTACCCTTGTAGACCGTACAACAGAAGCGTTAGTGAAGGCGGTTGATGTACTGGAACGTCCTCACGTCCCTCGATCCGCCCCGCGAACCGTCCCGCGATCAGTCCCACGATCTAGTGCCGAACGGACGGCACCTCCGCGTTCAGCACACGTACAGCTCGACGATGATCTCGGCCTTCTTGATCCAGCAAGAGAGATGGAGAGGTAGAAGAGTTCTCCAGAAGAGTGACGGCGCTCCGGAGGTTGGTGATGATCTCGTCTCAGCAGGGCTCCGCCCGAGCTCCGCAGAAACGCGATCTAGAGGTAAAACCGTGGAGATATGTGGTCGGGCTGCCGTGGCAAAGTTGTGTCAAATCAGCCCTAAAACCTCCGTATATATAGGGGGAAGAGGGGGAGCCTTGCCTTGGGGTCCAAGGACCCCTAAGCGCTTCGGCTGAGCCAAGGGGGGAGTTCTCCCCTTCCAAACCGAGTCCAACTAGGTTTGGAAGGAGGAGTCCTTCCCCCTTTTCCCACCTCCTCCTTTTTTTCTTTTCTCTTTGATTTTTCTTCCTATGGCGCATAGGGCTCTTTTGGGCTGTCCCACCAGCCCACTAAGGGCTGGTGCGCCACCCCCAATGCCTATGGGCCTCCCCGGGGTGGGTTGCCCCCCCGGTGAACTCCCGGAACCCATTCGTCATTCCCGGTACATTCCCGGTAACTCCGAAAACCTTCCGGTAATCAAATGAGGTCATCCTATATATCAATCTTCGTTTCCGGACTATTCCGGAAACCCTCGTGACGTCCGTGATATCATCCGGGACTCCGAAAAACATTCGGTAACCAACCATATAACTCAAATACGCATAAAACAACGTCGAACCTTAAGTGTGCAGACCCTACGGGTTCGAGAACTATGTAGACATGACCCGGGAGACTCCTCGGTCAATATCCAATAGCGAGACCTGGATGCCCATATTGGATCCTACATATTCTACGAAGATCTTATCGTTTGAACCTCAGTGCCAAGGATTCATATAATCCCGTATGTCATTCCCTTTGTCCTTCGGTATGTTACTTGCCCGAGATTTGATCGTCAGTATCCGTATACCTATTTCAATCTCGTTTACTGGTAAGTCTCTTTACTCGTTCCGTAATACAAGATCCCGCAACTTACACTAAGTCACATTGCTTGCAAGGCTTGTGTGTGATGTTGTATTACCGAGTGGGCCCCGAGATACCTCTCCGTCACACGGAGTGACAAATCCCAGTCTCGATCCATACTAACTCAATGAACACCTTCGGAGATACCTGTAGAGCATCTTTATAGTCACCCAGTTACGTTGCGACGTTTGATACACATAAAGTATTCCTCCGGTGTTAGTGAGTTATATGATCTCATGGTCATAGGAACAAATACTTGACACGCAGAAAACAGTAGCAATAAAATGACACGATCAACATGCTACGTCTATTAGTTTGGGTCTAGTCCATCACGTGATTCTCCTAATGACGTGATCCAGTTATCAAGCAACCACACCTTGTTCATAATCAGAAGACACTGACTATCTTTGATCAACTGGCTAGCCAACTAGAGGCTTGCTAGGGACAGTGTTTTGTCTATGTATCCACACATTTATATAAGTCTTCATTCAATACAATTATAGCATGGATAATAAACGATTATCTTGATACATGAATTATAATAATAACTATATTTATTATTGCCTCTAGGGCATAATTCCAACAGGGGCTCGTGGTCTCCCCCGGGACCCTTTGCCTTGGTTCTCAAGCTCCGTACGTATCTTCTGTTCCGGAAAAAATCATTCCGAAGATTTTATTTCGTTTGGACTCCGTTTAATATTCTCCTGTGGAAAAGGTCAAAAACACGGAAAAACATGAACTGGCACTTGGCATTGTGTTAATAGTTTAGTCCCAAAAAAGATATAAAATGCATACAAAACATCCAAAGTTGACAAGATAATAGCATGGAACCATCAAAAATTATAGATACGTTGGAGACGTATCAAGCATCCCCAAGCTTTACTCCTGCTCGTCCTCGAGTAGGGAAGTGATAAAGACTGAATTTTTGATGTGGAATGCTACCTAACATATTTGTCCTTTGCAACTTGTTTCATGTGACATGAATGTTCAGATCCGTAAGACTCAAAACAATAGTTTGATATTGACATGAAAACAATAATACTTCAAGCAAACTAGCAAGGCAATCATGAACTTTCAAAATAACAAGGCCAAGGAAAGTTATCCCTACAAAATCATATAGTCTCACTATGCTCCATCATCCCCACACAACGAATTTAAATCATGCACAACCCCGGTATTGGCCAAGTAATTGTTTTCGCACTCTTACTTTCTTAAAACTTTTTCAACTCTCATGCAATATATGAGCGTGAGCCATGTATATAGCACTATAGGTGAAATAGAGTGTGGTGGTGGTTGTGAGGCAAAAAGGAGGAGATGGTCACATTGACTCGGTGTATAAATGGGCTATGGAGATGCCCATCAATAGATATCAATGTGAATGAGTAGGGATTACCATGCAATGGATGCACTTAGAGCTATAAGTGTTTGAAAGCTCAAAAGGAGAAATAGTGGGTGTGCATCCAACTTGCTTGCTGATTGCAATCTCCGGCGATAGCTAGATGAATGCCAATGACAACAAACCTTCCCCTACAACGGCACCAGAAGAATGCTGCTAGCACTCCCGGCAACGAAACTAGAAGAATGTTGTTGATGGCCCACCAGCGCGTGGGTTTGCAGCAGTTTTCGAGGGTAGAGTATTCGACCCAAATTTGTTGGTACGCCAGAAAGGTGGTGAGAGAATACTCTCGAGTATTAGCAGCTGAATTTGTCAGATTCAACCACACATGAAAGATTAGTATCTACAAGCAAAGTAGTAACAGCAAAGTAGTATGATAACAACGGTGTCTGAAACGATCTGTTGACACGGCAGACTATTTCTAACGATTGTATCGATGGCGCCAAGTTGCCTCGTTGATGGAAATTGTCAGTTCCCGTCAACGACCAGCGAATCAAGAGCAGGTAGTAGCAGTGTAACGAGCAATAGCAGCGGCAAGGAACAACAATAGTGACAGCATTAGCAAGTAGCAACAGTAGCAAGCGACAGTAGTAGCAGGAGCAGAGCAAAACAAGTGACAGCAGTAGGACAAACTCGTAGGCAATGGGTCGGTGATTTGTTTGGATGATATTCATCATGAAACAGGTATAACACGGAGAGATATGTGGCTAGCTTCCGTTCGTCAATGTGATGTAGGCATGCATTCCGTGTGTCATCATACGTGCTTAGGGAAAAGAACTTGCATGACATCTATTGTCCATCCCTCCCGTGGCAGCGTGGTCCAAAAGGAAACTATGGGATATTAAGGTTCTCCTTTTAATAAAGAACCGGACCAACGCATTAGCACTTGGTGAACACATGAACTCCTCAAACTATGGTCATCATCGGGAGTGGTTCCGGTTATTGTCACTCCAGGGTTGCCGGATCATAACACATAGTAGGTAACTACAACTTGCAAGATCGGATCTAAAACACACATATATTGGTGACAACATAATAATTTCAGATCTGAAATCATGGCACTCGGGCCCTAGTGACAAGCATTAAGCATGGCAAAGTAGTAGCAACATCAATCTCAGAACATAGTGGATACTAGGGATCAATCCCCACCAAAACTAACTCTCACCCTACTCATCACCGCCCAGCGAGCCTACGAATAGATTACTCACGAACGACGAAGAGCTTCATGGAATTGGATAGGGAAGAAGGTTGATGATGACGATGGCGACGATTTCCCCTCTCCGGAGCCCAAGACGGATTCTAGATCTGCCCTCCAGATGAAGAACATGTGGTGGCGGCGCCTCCGTATCGAAAACGCGACGAAAACTTCTCTTTTTTATTTTTTCTGGGACAAAAGGGATCTTATAGACCTGAGGTTGGGGGCGGCAGAGCCGTGTGGGCCCCACAAGCCTGCCCACCGCCACCAGGGGGGTGGTGGCGGAGCCAAGGCTTGTGGCCCACTGGCCCACCCCCTGAGGTGGAACTTGGCGCATATATTTTTCTTATTTTCCAAAATTGCTCCCGTAAAATTTCAGGACGTTTGGAGAACTTTATTTCTGCACAAAAATAAAATCAAGGCAATTCTGGTGAAAACAGCGTCAGTCGAGGTTAGTTCCATTCAAATCATGCAAATTAGAGTCCAAAACAAGGGCAAAAGAGTTTGGAAAAGTAGTTACGATGGAGACGTATCAACTCCCCCAAGTTTAAGACCTTGCTTGTCCTCAAGCAACTCAGTTGACAAACTGAGAGAGAAAGAAAAACTTTGACAAACTCTGTTTGATCTTGTTGTTGCAACTATGTCTAACTCATAACCAGAGTTTCAGCAAGATCACAAGTAAACCACAAAAGCAAATGACACAAAGGTCTCACGGTAAACTAATATCAATGGCATAATCAGCTAACGAGCAAATAATAATGAGTTTCAAATACCAACAGTTCAATCAAAACAAGCATGAAGAATATGAATAGATGGTATCTCGCTAGCTCTTTCTGAGACCGCAAAACATAAATGCAGAGCACTTTCAAAGATCAAGGGCTGACTAAACATTGTAATTCATAGCAACGAAGATCCAGTCATAGTCATACTCAATATCAATCAAAAGCAAAGCATAAAGATGACAGAGGTGCTCTCTAATTGGTGCTTATATAAGAGGAGGATGACTCGACAGGAAAATAAATAGACAGGCCCTTCACAGAGGGAAGCATGCTCAAGCTTTGAAAACAGAGATAATAATTTTGGGTGGCATGCTTTCGTTGTCAACGCAATGAGCAAGAGTTCTCAATATCTTCCATGCTACTCATGCTATAGGAGGTTCCCAAACAGAAAAGTAAAGTTTTAACTCCCCCACCACCAATCAATCACACTCCACGGCTAGCCGAATACTCGGGTACCGTCCATACTAACATCAATCCGGGGGGAGTCTTGTTTTTACAGTTATGTTTTCGATTTAAGCGTGGAACTGGGCATTCCAATTACCGACCCCTTTCTCGTGAATGACTGTGAATAAACACATGTCAAGGATAACACTCCTAGCATGGAAGATACCAATAGCCCTCTGTCACCACATGAGCGGTTGGGGCACGCAAAATAGATTATTTCTTGAAGGTTTAGAGAATGGCACATGCAAATTTACTTGGAACGGCAGGTAGATACCGCAAATAGGTAGGTATGGTGGACTCTCATGGAAAAACTTTTGGGTTTATGGAAGTGGATGCACAAGCAGTATTCTGCTTAGTACAAGTGAAGGCTAGCAAAAGACTGGGAAGGGACCAACTAGAGAGCGACAACAGTCATCAAGATGCAATGAGTTTGACTAACATTGAATGCAAGCATGAACATGATATAAGTCACCATGAACACGAACATCATAGGGGCTATGTTGATTTTGTTTCAACTACATGCATGAACATGCGCCAAGTCAAGCCACTTGAAACATTCAAAGGAGAATACCATCCTATCATACTACATCATAGTCATCTCAAAATCTATGTTGGCATTCAAGACAAACCATTATAAGCTCTCAGCTAAATAGGCATGGCATCGGAAACTATGATATCTAAGTTGTTATTGCCAACATGGTTCTCTCACAACAAAGCTAAATCTGGGTCGACAAGCTAGTCATATTTACAAAAACAAAATAGATAGAGTTCATACCAGCTTTTCAGTCTCAGTCACTTCATCATATATCATCATTGTTGCCTTTCATTTGCATGATCGAACGATGTGAACAATAATAAGCGCATTGGATTAAGCTGAATCTATAGGCAAACACAAATGAGAAGACAAAGTAATATGGCTCTTTGAAAGCTAAACAGGTAAGCATGTAAGAACCACTAAACATTGTAACCAATATCTTCTACCTTGACACACAAAGAAAAAGAAAACTATTTACACGGGAAAGCTCCCAACAACCAATATCTTTTTGGGTTTTCTCAAAAGGACACAAACCAAGAAAACAAGAAAACGAAAATAAACTAGCATGGATAATACAGTGGTGAAATTTAAACACCGGCTAACAAAGTGAAAGCATAAGCATGAATGTAAAGTCGGTGAGAACACGTACTCCCCCAAGCTTGGGCTTTTGGCCTAGCTTGGTCTACTCCCAAGGTGGGAAATAACTAGCTCCAGGATACTCCGGAGCAGACTGTGGATGCCGCTGCTGTGTGAGCTCGTCTGGCTCCCACTGATAAACTGGCGTCTGGTACTCGACTGGCGGCTCGGGCACGGGCGCCTGTGGTTGGGCCAAGCCCCAATATGCGTAGATGTCCGCGGGCATAATAGTGTACTTGCCTGCATGAAGATCAAACAAAGAAGGAGCAGGCAAAGTAATAGTCTCTCGAGTACCCTGACTAAATACCAGGTTATAAATCATCCGTCTACTAGCATCTCTATCCAGAAAATCATGGTGAACCATGCTGTCATAATCCAGATATCTCTCAGGGAGAAGCATCTCTCCTTCCTCTCCCAGTCTAATGGGTATCTCAAAGTGCCTGGCAAGACGGGTAGCGTAGATACCTCCATAGACGACACCCTTGGAACGGTTCATGTTCAACCGTTGAGTTACTATAGCGCCCAAGCTATAAGTCTTATCGTTATAAAGGCCTTCGCGCAAAACAACAAGGTCCGGAGAACTAAGTGATCCAGCCTCCCCACGGCCAATCAAACATTTTCCCACAAATAGTGAGAAGTACCGAAGCACAGGAAAATGTATGCTAGCAATTCTAGCACGAGACACTCCTCTCTCCTCTCCAACAGCAATAGAACCAATGAAATCCTCCAAGTCCCGTGGACGAGGGTCACAGATATCCCCAACATAAGGTAATTTGCATACATTGCAAAAGTCCTGCAGCGTCATGCACTGGGGGACATCGTATATCATGAACTCAACCATGGGAGGATTCTTCCTCGGGTAAAAGTTGAAGCTTTGAACGAAAATATTGGTGAGGAGGAGGTATTGTGGGCACTTATATTCAACGAACGCACTAAGACCTGCGCTTTCCACCAAGTAATAAAAGTCTTCATAAAGTCCGGCGGCGCGCAAAAATTCATCACTTCGCCACTCGCATGCTCGAACTTCGGTGACTCGAGGGACTACGTACTTGGTATGGTTCTTCTCGTCCTCCTTGGGGTTACGGCTTGAAGAGCCTCTAAAGAACCTCCTCATCTTTTCCCTTTTCTAGCTCTGAAAAATTCTGAAATTTTTAGAGACCTTGAAAGAAAAGTGAATAAGGATTAACCCAACTTGTAGCAACTACTCCTACTAGTGCCTAGAGACCGTATCACGCGCTAAAACTACTTGGGACCAGGTAAAATCAACCTTTCAAGCTCAAGAACAGGGTCACCAAGGTAGCAAGAATACGCGAAGGATAAAGCACTAGAACAAAAACTAATTGGACCAATGGAGGAGTCACTTACCAAGGAGTAATTTCCCCAAAACGGTTCGAAGAATGGTGCTTTGAGCAAGGAGATCGAAAATCACAGCCAAATGAGCAAGAACACGGGTTTGAGCTGCGAAACAATTTTTTCTGGAGGTGGAAGAAGAGGCTGGGAGCTGGAATGAGTGGAGGGGGTGCCTGTGGGCCCCACAAGCTTGCACCCCGCCACCAGGGGGGTAGGTGGCGGTGGCAGGGCTTGTGGCCCACTGGTCAGGCCCCCAGGCCAGCTCTCAGGCCTAGAATTTTTCAAAAATTCCATAAAAAATCATACTAAATTTTCAGGACCATCGGAGAACTTTATTTTCGAGGTATTTTTCGCCGGGACGCTAAAACAGAAAACAGGAAAAACTAAGCTAATTCTATCATTTTTCTTCTAAGCAACAGAAAAAGAAAGCTTAAAAACAGAGGTGTGTGACTCTTTGATTCATCCGTTTCATGGTCATCGAAAGAAATCCATCAATGGGATTGATCAAGTCCTTATGACAAAACCTTCTCGAACCGCAAGAGAGAACGGAGAATTTTCGAATAGCCACTAAGTCACCTCAATGGGGATATGTATCTCCCCAACAAGCAAATCATACTTCATCTTGACACGAGGAATAGGGCATTCAAAGCTCCCAATGAGAATCGATGAAGTCTTTTCGATAGCATTGATGCAATGTACTGGATATCGTTTCTTCGGAAAGTGCACTGTTTGCTCATTACCGTTGACATGGAAAGTGACATTGCCTTTGTTGCAATCTATAACAGCCCCTGCAGTGTTTAAAAAGGGTCTTTCGAGGATGACAGCCATGGCATCGTCCTCGGGAATATCCAAGATAACAAAGTCTGTTAAGATAGTGGTGTTAGCAACCACAACAGGCACATCCTCGCAAATGCCGATAGGGAAAGCAGTTGATTTGTCGGCCATTTGCAGAGAAATTTCAGTGGGTGTCAACTTATCCAATTCAAGTCTACGATAAAGAGAGAGCGGCATAACACTAACACCGGCTCCAAGGTCACATAAGGCAGTTCTTACGTAGTTTCCTTTAATTGAGCAAGGTATAGTGGGCACTCCGGGCTCACCAAGTTTCTTAGGAGTTCCACCTTTAAAAGTGTAATTGGCAAGCATGGTGGAGATCTCAAGATCTGGCATCTTCCGTTTATTAGTCACGATATCTTTCATGTACTTGGCATACGGAGACATCTTGAGCATATCAGTTAACCGCATCTGCAGAAAGACGGGTCTTATCATCTCAATGAAGCGCTCAAAATCCTCATCATCCTTTTTCTTGGATGGCTTAGGAGGAAAGGGCATAGGTCTCTGAACCCATGGCTCCCTTTCTTTACCATGCTTCCTAGCAGTGAAGTCATTCTTATCGTATTTCTTAGGTTGTGGGTTATCAGGATTAACCGTAGGTTCAATCTCCACATCCTCATCATTGCTAGGTTGAGCATTATTATGAACATCGCTGTCCACATTGTCACCAGGTTCATGTTCATCACCTGATTGTGTTTCTGCATCAGACGCAGAAATATCATTAGGTTCTTCAGGTGTGACAGTATTTGGTGAACTAGCGTGCATGTTTCTATCATCCTTCTTCTTCTCCTTAGGATGACTAGGTGTATCAGCATTGATTCCTTGAGAATCTTGATCAATTCTCTTAGGATGACCTTCAGGATACAAAGGTTCCTGAGTCATTTTTCCTCCTCTAGTAATGACTCTGACAAAGTTGTCATTTAATTCATTGAGCAGGTCATTCTGAGCTTTAAGTACTTGTTCTACCCGAGTAGTAATCATAGAGGCATGTTTACTCAGAAGCTTCAGATCCTTGACATTTCTGTCTACACAAGCACTTAAATGGCTAAGCATACGAGTACTTTGTTCCAAATGTCTGCTAACATAATCATTGAAACTCTATTGTTTGGCAACAAAGTTGTCAAATTCATCAAAGCATAGGCTAGCAGGTTTATCAAAAGGAATATCACTCTCATCAAACCTACGCAGAGAATTCACTTCCACTACCTGTATCGGGTTATCAAGACCATGGATCTCTTCGATAGGTGGTAGATTTTTGACATCTTCAGATCTAATGCCTTTCTCTTGCATAGATTTCTTGGCTTCTTGCATATCTTTGGGACCGAGGAATAGAATACCTTTTTTTCTTAGGAGTTGGCTTAGGAGGTGGTTCAGGAATAGTCCAAGCATTATCGTTGATCAAGATGTTATTCAGTAAAGTCTCAGCTTGTTCTACAGTTCGTTCCCTAAAAACACAACCGGCACAACTATCTAGGTGGTCTCTAGAGGCATCGTTAAGTCCGTTATAGAGGACATCAAGTATCTCGTTCTTCTTAAGAGGGTGACCAGGCAAAGCATTATGTAGCTGGACGAGCCTCCCCCAAGCTTGTGGAAGACTCTGTTCTTGGAGTTGAGCAAAGTTATATATTTCCTGCAAGGCAGCTTGCTTCTTATGGGCAGGGAAATATTTCTCACAGAAGTAATAGACCATCTCCTGGGGACTACTCACACATCCAGGAGCAAGAGAGGTGAACCAGCCTTTAGCATCATCCTTTAGAGAGAAAGGAAACAACTTAAGGATATAGTAGTGGCGGATCTTCTCCTCATTAGTGAAAAGCTTGGCTATTTCGGATAGTTTGGCAAGATGAGCTATGACCGTCTCAGACTCATAACCGTGAAAAGGATCAGATTCGACTAGAGAGATTATCTCAGGGTCGACAGAGAATTCATAATCCTTATCGGTGACAAAGATAGGCGAAGTGGCAAACTTCGGGTCATTTTTCATCCTAGCTTCCCGAGATTTTTCCTTCCACTTGAGAAGTAATTTCTCAGCGTCATAGGCATCCTTACACGCAAGAAAATCCTCAGCTATCTCTCCCTCCATAACGTAACCCTCGGGTATATCAGGCAATTCATATCTAGGAGAGCTAGATCTAGCAGGAGCAAAAGCAGGTTCTATCTCAATAGTATGGGCAGTTTCAGAAGCATCACGAGCATTGGCAGTAACTCTAGCAATATGAGCATCAAGGAATACTCCTAGTGGAACATCAGGCAAAGGAGTATCTCTAGCAGTATCAAGCATAACATCATCAGGCAAAATAGCATCTCTAGCATCATCAGGCAAAGCAATATCAAGCATAGCATCTCTAGCAGTTTCAAGCATAGTATCATCACGCATAGTATCAAGCATAGTATATCTAGCAGTATCAGGCATAGTATCAAGATTTCTAGCAGGAGGTGATGTCGGAAACTTACTCATAACTGAAGGTGAATCAAGTGCATAGCTAGATGGAAATTCCTTACCTCCCCTCGTAGTTGAGGGCAAGACTTTGGTCTTCGGATCCTTCAGATTCTTCATAGTGATGAGCAGATATAAATCACAAGTAACTTAGAGAATATAGCAATACCTCCCCGGCAACGGCGCCAGAAAAATGCTGATTGCAATCTCCGGCGATGGCTAGACGAATGCTAATGACAACAAACCTTCCCCTGCAATGACACGAGAAGAATGCTGCTAGCACTCCCCGGCAACGAAATTAGAAGAATGTTGTTGATGGCCCACCAACGCGTGGGTTCGCAGCAGTTTTCGAGGGTGGAGTATTCGACCAAAATTTGTTGGTACGCCAGACAGGAGGTAAGAGAATACTCTCGAGTATTAGCAGCTGAATTTGTCAGATTCAACCACACCTGCAAGATTAGTATCTGCAAGCAAAGTAGTAACAACAAAGTAGTATGATAACAACGATGTCAGAAACGATCTGTTGACACGGCCGACTATTTCTAACGATTGTATCGATGGCGCCAAGTTGCCTCATTGACGGAAATTTTCAGTTCCCGTCAACGACCAGCGAATCAAGATTGTAGCAGGTAGCAGCAATGTAACGAGCAATAGCAGCGGCAAGGAACAACAGTAGTGACAGCAGTAGCAAGTAGCAACAGTAGCAAGCGACAGTAGTAGGAGCAGCAGGGCAAAACAAGTGACAGCAGTAGGACAAACTCGTAGGCAATGGGTCGGTGATTTGTTTGGATGATATTCATCATGCAACAGCTATAACACGGAGAGATATGTGGCTAGCTCCCGTTCGTCAATGTGATGTAGGCATGCATTCCGTGTGTCGTCATACGTGCTTAGGGAAAAGAACTTGCATGACATCTATTGTCCATCACTACTGGAATTCACAAATTTGCCGTCTGCCTTTCCTTTGCCGTCTGCTGACACATGGCAAAGAGCTTCTTTGCCATCAGCTGGCGCAAAGCAGACGGCAAAGAGAACACCTAAGGCAAAAAATTTATTTGTCGTCGGCCTTCCCTATGCCATCGGCCAGCGGACGACAAAGGAACCAAAGGCGGACGGCAAAGGGGTGGCAGACGGCAAAGGGGTGCCACCGTACACCCCCCACCCCATAACGGGCGCTCCCTTTGTCGTCTGCCCTCCTTCTCTTTGCCATCGGGGGGCTGACGACAAAGCGAGCCCCCCTAACGGCCGTCTCCCTCTCCCTCTCACTCTCATCCGCTCCAACAGCCTCCTCCGCTCCGACAGTTACTCTCAGCCGCTCGTCCCCCGCCCGCCGGCCGCCTCCCCTCCCGTCGGCCGCCTCCTCCCCCGCCCGCTCCTCCCCTCCAGCGGCACCCCTCCTCCCTGCCCGCCGGCCGCCCCCTCCTCCCCGCGCCCTCCTCCCCGCCGGCCACCTCCCCTCCCGCCTGCCGGCCGCCTCTGCTCCCGCCTGCCGGCCGCCCCCTCCTTCCCGCGGCATCCTCCCCGCGCCCGCCCGCGGCACCCCTCCTCCCCGCCCGCCGGCCGCCTCTGATCCCGCCTGCCGGCCGCCTCCCCTCCCCCCCGCCGGTGACCTCCCCTCCTGCCCGCCGGCCGCCTGCCACACGCCCCCTGCCCCCCTGCCGTCGTCCACCACCGCCGCCGCCGCCCCCTGCCGTCGTCCACCGCTGTGAGTTGCAGTTCTTCTTCTTTTTCTTTTTAAAAAAGTTAATTACTTTAGTTAGTTCATTAGGTTAGTTTTTTTATTATATATAGGGTAATTTAGTTAGTTTATTTGGTTAGATTATTAGGCTAATTAGGTTAGTTAGTTAGGTTAGAAGAAAAAAGAGGAAAAGCAGAAGGAAAAAAATGAAAAAGAAAAAAGGAAAAGAAGAGAATAATTAGAAGAAGAACGAAAAGAAGAAGGAGAATAATAATAAGAAGAAGAAGAGGAGGAGGAGGAGGAGAAAAAAGAAGAAGAAGAAGAAGAAGAAGAAGAAGAAGAAGAAGAAGAAGAAGAGGAGGAGGAGGAGGAGGAGGAGGAGGAAGAGGAGGAGAAAGAAGAAGAAGAAGAAGAAGAAGAAGAAGAAGAAGAAGAAGAAGAAGAAGAAGAAGAAGAAGAAGAAAAAGAATAGGAGGAGAAAAAGAGGAGGGGGAGTAGGAGGAGAAAGAAGAAGAAGAAGAAGAAGAAGAAGAAGAAGAAGAAGAAAAGAAGAAGAAGAAGAAGAAAAAGAGGAGAGAGGAGAAGAAGAAAGAAGAGGAAAAGGGAACCCCGGCACCCCGAAACTGACCCTCGACCCCCGACCCCTGACGCCCGACGCCACTGACCCCCGACCCCTGACCCCCGACGCCACTGACCCCCGACCCCCGACACCCGACGTCACTGACCCCCGACGCCACTAACCCTCGACCCCCGACGCCACTGACCCCCGACCCAGACCCTCGGCCCACGACTCCCGACCCCCGACGCTCGACGCCACCAACCCCCGACCCCCGACGCCACTGACACCCGACGTCACTGACCCTGGACCCCCGACGCCACTGACCCCCCACAACCGACGCCACTAACCCCCGACCCCCGATGCCACCGACACCCGACACCACCGACCCTCGACGGCACTGACTCCCGACGCCACTAAGCCCCGACCCCCGACACCTCTTCTGCCTTCTTTTGAACAAGAAGGTGCTTTTCGGCCTTCCAGAGGCCCACGAGGTCATAGTTTTGTAAATTATGAGTTAGGTCACATATTTTCTGATTATGTTAATTATAAAAACATCGTATTTGTGTTGATCGTGTGAATTTCAATGTGCAGTTGTTCGACGACCTCCACGTGCGTTGGACGAGCTCCGCCCTTGCGTTTGTTGGTGAGCACAAATGACTTCTCCTCCTACCCCCTTAATTTGCTCTGTCTCGGTCTTCGTGCCGATGAAACTTGCTAGCTATAGGTTTCTTAAATCATGAGTATGCGTGACCAGTATGCGTCTCCCGTTCGAAAGGGCGACATTTATAAATATGCATTTCTTTGCATATTTATAACCGCCATCCTTTCGAATTGTCCAACATTATCCATGGACAGCCCGAGTATGTGTAGATTGGGTTTGTTTTCCCGTATGCTATGCTCCGGATCCGATGCGGAATTTCGTCAGTGCCTCCCCTGTTGTTCTCCAGGTACACATCCTCTCTACTTATTGCCGAGACGTGTATCAGGAGAACAAGCGGGGAGGTGCTGCCGAAATTCTGCGTCGCATCTGGAGCAGAGCATGGGAAAACAAACCCAGTCTACACATACTCGGGTGGGATTAGGACCTATCTTTACCTATTAGCGTGTAGGTTGCATGGACGTAATAAAACTGACAAACTTGATTAGCGTATGAATATAGATGATGAATTATATATTTATTCCTTGTGCCCCCATAGGTAGCTAGGCAACATGAGTGATCGTGCTTGGATGTACAATGGTCACCCCAGTCAGAAAGACATGACCCATGAATGGTTAAAAAAACCAGGGGGTTTGTGAGAGCCGCATTTGCAAATGGCCAGGAAAAAACATGGTGCCCCTGTCCCAACTGCGACAACTGGAAAAAGCAGACAGAGTTTGAAATGGGTAAACACCTACAGAAGTGGGGTTTTACGCCTAATTATACGGTGTGGACTTTTCATGGTGAGTCTGACCAACGTGCCAGAGCTGAGGTGATTCGTCGTCGCACCGACGAGCATGGTACCGGGATTCAAGACATGGTGCAAGACTTTGATGATGCTCGGGATTCGGACGATGAGATGGAGGAATCTGCAAAGGCCTTCTATGAAATGTTGGAGTCTTCAAAACGTCCTCTCCACGAGCAGACTGAGCTTTGTCAGCTGGATGCCATCGCGCAAGTAATGGCTCTGAAGGCTCAAATCAACCTAGGCAGAGAATGCTACGACGCGATGATGACGATATTTGGACGCTTTCTACCCAAAGGCCATGTACTGCCTGCAAACCTGTACCAGTTAGAGAAAATCCTCTGTGTACTTAAGATTCCCTATGAGAAGATACATGCCTGTGAGAATGGATGTGCCTTATTTAGGCTTGAGTATGAGGCCTTGAACTATTGCCCCATTTGCAATTCTTCCAGGTATATTGTGGTAGACAACGACATGGGTGAGAAGAATCAGACTAAAATCCCCATTAGTGTTCTTCGGGATCTGCCAATCGTACCAAGACTTCAACGTCTTTTCATGGTCGAAGAGACGGCCAGACAGATGACATGGCACAAATTGGGCAAAAGAACCGAACTAGATGTGGATGGGAACAAGATGCTGGTACACACTTCAGATGGTTTTGCGTGGAGGCACTTCGATGCATTACATAAGGATAAATCGGAAGATCCAAGGCAACCTAGAGTTGCCATCAGCACGGATGGGTTCAATGTGTATGGTATGACAGCAACACAATACAGTTGTTGGCATGTATTTGTCATTCCACTAAATTTTCCACCCGGAGAGATTATGAAAAGAAAGAACATTTTCCTGACGTTGATAATTCCAGGGCCCAACTATCCGGCGAAGAATATGAATTTGTACATGCAGCCGCTTAAGGATGAGTTGCAAGAAGCCTGGGATAATGGGATCAAGACCTATGACGCGGCTACCAAAACAAATTTCAAAATGCATGTGTGGTACATGTAATCGACGCATGATTATCCGGCGTTTGCACTATTTGCTGGCTGGTGTGTGCATGGAAGGTTCCCGTGCACCACATGCAAGGCAGCTCTTTAGTTATGTTGGCTGCAGGCTGGTCGCAAGTATTCTTGCTTCGACATGCATAGACAATTCCTGGATCCTGACCATAAGTTCAGAAAAGACAAGAAGAATTTCATCAAAGGTAGAGTTGTCAAAAACACTGCACCAGCTGCGTTGACAAGCCAACAGACCCTTGATCAGTTAAACGCTCTCGAGCCTGATCCTTTGCGTCCAGGATACTTCAAAGGGTATAATACGGAACACGCCTGGACTCACAAGTCATGCTTATGGGATCTGCCTTACTTCAAAGACCTCCTTTGCCCATACAACATTGACGTGATGCACACTGAAAAGAATATTGCGGAGGCCATTTTTGGTACATTGTTCGGCATAGAGGGGAAGTCAAAAGATAATCCTAAGGCTAGAATCGACCTGGAGGCTCTATGTGATAGACCGTTGCAAAACTTGCGACAACGGAAAGGAAAGCAAAGCATAGCGAAGCCAAAGGCATGGTTCAATCTTGAAAGGCCAGCTATGAGGGAAATGCTATTGTGGGTGAAAATGCGGTTGATGTTCCCCGATGGGTATGCTGCGAATCTAAAGAGGGGAGCGAGTCTTGAGAAAATGAAAATATTTGGGCTCAAGAGTCATGTTGGCACATATGGATTGAGCAGGTAATGCCGGTGATGTTTCGTGGCTTTATCCATGAGGATGAATGGCTAGTACTGGCAGAGCTGAGCTATTTCTTCCGTTCTCTTTGTGTGAAAGACTATCGCCTGGCGTGCTAGATGAAATGGAAGAGTTGGCGCCGGAGATGATCTGCAAATTAGAAAAGATCTTTCCACCGGGCTTCTTTAATCCAATGCAACATTTGATTTTGCATCTCCCGACCGAGGCAAGAATGGGGGGGGGGGCGTTCAAAATCGATGGTGCTACTCAACTGAGAGGATGCAGAAAATGCTTCGAGCTAAGTGTAAAAATAAACGTAGAATTGAAGCATCGATGGCCGAGGCATTCATTACTGAGGAGGCGGCAAACTTCGTGACAGCACACTACGAAGCCAAAAATCATCATTTGCATAACCCGAAGCCTCGGTACAATGATGGCGATCGAAAAAAAGTTCGATCCAACCTCAACCTATTCAAAGGTAAGCTCGCACCATCCGGTGCTTCGAAAGGGAAATCATTGGATGTCGAAGAATGGCGGACCATTTCATTGTATATCTTCACCAACCTAACAGAAGTGCGGCCGTACATCGAGTAAGTTCTCGGTAATTTATTGTTCCGCAACTTCTAATTGCTTTGAACTACTCTTATTCCCGGATATTTGATATAGTCGATACGTCGCCAAATTCTCGGATGGAGCGGTCATCGAAAAGGATTCCGTCGAAGAGTATGAGCTTCTCGCAAAGCATGGAGGCGACTATCCCGGTTTCATCTCTTGGTTCAAACAAAGGGTAATTAATTACCATTAAGGGCCCATTTGATTTCTTGGTCTAATTTTCGGCTAATGCATCCATTCTTTCTTATTAAAGTTGTATGCTGATGCAGAGTCTATGGACGCCGAGTTGAGACAAGTCGCTAATGGTTTTGACTATAAGGTCCGTTCATTTGACAAATACAACATCAACGGGTATCACTTTCATACCTTTGGCAAAGAGCTATCTATGGCCGACCTAAAGTCTCTGCTATCGACGAAGGAGACACCGAGTATTATGGAAGAGTTGAAGCAATTTATGAACTTCTATTCTATGGTGAAAACCCACCGACCGTCGTAATCTTCAAATGTTATTGGTTTGAGCCGAGGGAGACTAGAAGGACTCATGAACATATAGGACTAGTCGAAATCAACCAAAACACCCACTTAGATGTTCCCGATGTCTATATTACGGCTCAACAGGCGACACAAGTTTTCTATCTACAGTGGGCCTGCCAAACTGATCCAAATCTCAAAGGTTGGGATGTCGTTTATGAAGTGCCACCACATTTTAGACCACCTACCCTCAATGAAGAGGATTACGAACCTCACATTAACCCAGACACATGTGAAGGAGAATTCTTCCAAGAAACACGTATGTCCAAGAAACGTTTCAAGAACCGCTCTACTTCACCCCAGAACATTGAAGTAGACAGCGACAGTGAATCCGTCTTAACCCCTGAGCCCGAACAGGAAGAGCTGGAAGAAGAAGAGGTTACTGCTGTGGATGACCTGTCACTTCTTGACCGATTACATAATGGTGGCCTTCCACATGTTCTTCGTGATAGTGATGATGATGATGCATTTATTGATGATAGTGATGATCATGATGCATTTATTGACCCCGAAGCATATATAGACGAGCACGATTGTTATTAGGTCATGTCAGGTATTCAACTATTATACTATATATAAATTTTGAGTTCATGTTAGGTATTCAATTTTTATTAGTCATGTTGGTATTTATGACGATGATACACTTAAATTATATACATTTTATTACTCATGTTGGTATTTATGTTGTACTAATTTCATTTACTCTTTGTCATGAGAGGTGTTGAAAGATGGTGGGAAAGGGTCAAAAGCACTCCGCGGCTCCTTCTTCGTCGGCGGGTGATGGGATGGGTACTTCCATTCCTGCCTCGCCTCTTCGGAGAGTGTTGCTCTCTACTATGCAAGGAGCGCCCCCCGTGAGAGGAGGTCAACCCCCCGCGAAGCCGAGAGGCACTAAAGGTACACGTTGTATTCATGTTGGTATTTATGTTGTACTCATGTTGTATGCATATTGGTATTTATATACATTTTATTACTCATGTTGGTATTTATGTTGTAGTAAAGTTACACGTGGCCGCGGGAGAGGTAGGGCGGTGGCTCTTCCACGCCTTCTGAGGTGGCGGCTACACGGTCTCAGCCACCACCCCAAGCTGATTCACTTGAGCACAGGACTTCTAGGGTGGATTCGTCTGAGGTGGAGGCTACATGGTCTCTAGTTCACGAGCCTCGGGTCGACGAGCCTCAGGTCGACGAGCCTTTGACCCACGAGACTCGTGTCCCAGAGGCTTCCTTCCAGGCGACTCCGGAGCAAAGCAAGGATGAGGGTACGTCCCAAGAGACCCAGTGGGATGCTGGTAGCGGCGAGGAGCTGGGTGAGGGGGCTACCGTCTACCAGCGTGGTAGTTCGGGGCTCCCGCTCGTGCCAGCGACCCCCGAGCAGAGGTGGTCGATTAGGCTAAATGGGGACAAGTAAGTTAATTTACTCTTATTTAACCTTTTGCCTTCGCGTTTTCTCAAATATCTAATGTTTTGGCTTTAATTTGTCATACTGTAGTTGTTGGATTGATGCCAAGGGTGTCCGCAAGCCCAACAGCGTCCTTGGTGTTCTTTGCCGTAAAAACTTCCCAGGGTTTGTTACGTTGCCCGGTCGGGAGCGAGAGGTAGGAATGACCTGGGAGAACTACTTGGGTGCCCCGGCCCCGCCGGAGGTGGAGATCGATGGTGTTTTGTGCGACACGAGGGCGGACATGGTGATCCGAAAGTTCTGGGTAATTTCTCCTTCACACAATTATAAATCAACCATAGCTATTTATTGTACTAATCGGTGTTGTCTCGTTTGCAGACCTACTACAGGTGTGAGGAGGGATACAAGGAGGACGCGACAAAGGTTATCGGAACCGAATGTCGCCGCCTACTTCAAAACTTTCGGCACGAGGCTCGGGTGCAGGCTGTTTGAGACTACAAAGCCTTAATAGGTAATTACATATTATTAAGGCTTTGTAGTTAGTTTCCTTGATTTGTTTCTTACGCCCTCAAATTTCTCTTTATTAACTTAGGTGCCCCCGAGATGGTGTGTGGATAAGATGGATTATTGGGAGGCCTTGGTGGATCAGTGGTGCTCCGAAACATGGGAGGCCAGCCACAACAACGCCAAGGAGAGGCGTGGCAAAATGGTTGGCGTGCCACACCATCAAGGGAGCGTCAAATTAATCCAATTTGGCGAGAACTGGGTATGTGGTTTGCTTCATGCCTCATGCAATTCATTCTTAATGCTATCTTGAGACCTTTACTAATACAATTTTCCTCTCTCTCTCTCTCTTTTAGGCGCGTCACAATAAGACGGAGGCGCCACAAATGTACGACCTGTATGCGATGGCCCATACTGCCACGTACAAGAAGGTCAAGGCATTCTCTGAGTCTGACCTCGAGCATCCAGAAAACTTCACCAACATCTCCTCCCACCACAAGCTCGTGAAGTACAGAGATCACGGGAAGGCAAGGAAAGGGGAGGACTTTAACCCGAGCGAGGGGCCTATTGATCCAGAGCTGGTGATGATAGCTGGCAATGGGAGGCCCCATGGCTCGATCGCCATTGGATACGGCCTTATACGTTGTCCTAGCACTCTCCGGCAGATAAAGGCACACCAAACGAGCTCTTGTCCAGAGATAACACGTCGTCCACGGCCAGTCGAGCTCGCCATCGAGGTTAGTTTAATGGACTCAACTATCTTTCCGCATTATGTTGTGCGTTGGAACCAATATGATTACATTGCTAACAATGAGTTGTGTTGCAGGCTTCTATTCAGAAAGAGAGAGAGGCAATGCAGGCGGCTATGGTGGAGAAGGATAAGGAAATTAGGGAGCTGGAGGAGAGGACGACTGCATTGGTGGAGGCGGAGAGGGCACGGAATGATGCGTCTAACAGGGCCCTATACGAGCTCTTCGTGGTAAGTTTCTTCTTCATGTTATTTCAAATCTTGCATTTGAATGTCCGTTTCATTAATAAATAAAAAGTTTGACTTGTCGAAACCAAATGTACAGTCTATGTGCGAGAAGAACGGCCAAGTCCCTCCGCCGATGCCAGTCATTAACGTGGCGGGGACGGTGAGTTTCATTGCAGTGCAGTGATCTTAAGAGTGTCCTCATGCTAACTACACATTGCAAACGATGTTTGGTGCAGAATATCTCCCGAAACGCATCGCACGACCCATCTAGAGTCGAGCCTTCTCCAGGGCAGCCTTCTCCAGGTGAAACAAGCCTGAGCCACCGTGCTTCACCGCTGCGATGACGATAATGGTATGTTATTTCTAGTGTTTTAATAAAAAATAGCTAGACTTCCATCTAAATGACATAATTAGCTTAGCTAGCTCTAAGAAAGGCTAAATTGGCTAATTATCCTACGAAATGACATAATTAGCTTAGTTAGCTCCAAAATGACCTATTTAATAAAAATGACCTATAGTTAGCTAAGTTCTCTCCTAAATGACATAATAAGGCTTACGTAGCTGCAAGATGACCTATTCCCCCTAACTTAGATATTAAATGGCCTATAATTAGCCTAGCTAGATCCAAAATGGCTTAATAAGTATAGTTTGCTCCGGAATGACCTATTTTACCCAAGTTAGCTCCGAAACGACCTATAGTTAACTAGGGTTCCTCCTAAATGACATAATTAGCTTAGTTAGCTCCTAAATGGTCTATTTAATAAAACATGACCTATACTTAGCTAATTATCCTCGAAATGACATAATTAGCTTCAAAAAGGCATTCTTAGCCAATTTAGCCCGAAGAAGGGGACAATAGGAGAAGAAAGAGGAAAAATGAAAGGAAGGAAGAAGAACAAGAAGAGAAGTAGAAGAAGGAGAAGGAGGATGATAAGAAGAAGGAGAAGAAGGAGGAGAAGAAGGAGAAGGTGCTCCTCCTTCTCGTTCTTCTTCCTCCTTCTTCCTCCTTCTCCTTCTCCTTCTTCTTTTATTCTTCTTCTCCTCTTCCTTCTCCTTCTCCTTCTCCTCCTCCTTCTTTTACTTCTTCTTCTCTTTCTCTTCTTCTACGTAGCTTAGACTCATCCGAGAAAGGCCAAATTGGCTAATCATCCTACGAAATGACATAATTAGCTTAGTTAGCTCCAAAATGACCTATTTAATAAAACATGACCTATAGTTAGCTAAGTTCTCTCCTAAATGACATAATAAGGCTTACGTAGCTGCAAGATGACCTATTCCCCTAACTTAGGTATTAAATGTCCTATATTTAGCCTAGCTAGATCCAAAATGGCTTAATAAGCATATTTGCTCCGGAATGACCTATTTTACCCAAGTTAGCTCCGAAACAACCTATAGTTAGCTAGGGTTCCACCTAAATGACATAATTAGCTTAGTTAGCTCCTAAATGGTCTATTTAATAAAACATGACATACACTTAGCTAATTATCCTCGAAATGACATAATTAGCTCCAAAAAGGCATTCTTAGCCAATTTAGCCCGAAGAAGGGGACAAGAGGAGAAGAAAGAGGAAAAATGAAAGGAAGGAAGAAGAAGGAGAAGGAGAAGGAGGACGATAAGAAGAAGGAGAAGCAGGAGGAGAAGAAGGAGAAGGAGCCCATCCTTCTCCTTCTTCTTCCTCCTTCCTCCTTCTCCTTCT
The DNA here is from genome assembly GCF_904849725.1 of Hordeum vulgare subsp. vulgare. Classification (NCBI taxonomy): domain Eukaryota; kingdom Viridiplantae; phylum Streptophyta; class Magnoliopsida; order Poales; family Poaceae; genus Hordeum; species Hordeum vulgare. The sequence continues at coordinate 558,047,260 of NC_058524.1, read as the reverse complement.
CCTTCTTCTTCCTCCTTCTTCCTCCTTCTCCTTCTCCTTCTTCTTTTATTCTTCTTCTCCTATTCCTTCTCTTTCTCCTCCTTGTTTTACTTCTTCTTCTCTTTCTCTTCTTCTACGTAGCTTAGACTCATCCAAGAAAGGCTAAATTGGCTAATTATCCTACGAAATGACATAATTAGCTTAGTTAGCTCCAAAATGACCTACTTAATAAAAAATGACCTACAGTTAGCTAAGTTCTCTCCTAAATGACATAATAAGGCTTACGTAGCTGCAAGATGACCTATTCCCCCTAACTTAGGTATTAAATGGCCTATAATTAGCCTAACTAGATCCAAAATGGCTTAATAAGCATAGTTTGCTCCGGAATGACCTATTTTACCCAAGTTAGCTCCGAAATGACCTATAGTTAGCTAGGATTCCACCTAAATGACATAATTAGCATAGTTAGCTCCTAAATGGTCTATTTAATAAAACATGATCTATAGTTAGCTAATTATCCTCGAAATGACGTAATTAGCTCCAAAAAGGCATTCTTAGCCAATTTAGCCCGAAGAAGGGGACAAGAGGAGAAGAAAGAGGAAAAATGAAAGGAAGGAAGCAGAAGAAGAAGAGAAGAAGAAGAAGGAGAAGGAGGAGGATAAGAAGGAGAAGAAGGAGGAGAAGAAGGAGAAGGAGCTCCTCCTTCTTCTTCTTCTTCCTCCTTCTTCCTCCTTCTCTTTCTCCTTCTTCTTCCTCCTTCTTCCTCCTTCTCCTTCTCCTTCTTCTTTTATTCTTCTTCTCCTCTTCCTTCTCCTTCTCCTCCTCCTCCTCCTTCTTTTACTTCTTCTTCTCTTTCTCTTCTTCTACGTAGCTTAGACTCATCCAAGAAAGGCTAAATTGGCTAATTATCCTACGAAATGACATAATTAGCTTAGTTAGCTCCAAAATGACCTATTTAATAAGAAATGAGCTACAGTTAGCTAAGTTCTCTCCTAAATGACATAATAAGGCTTACGTAGCTGCAAGATGACCTATTCCTCCTAATTTAGGTATTAAATGGCCTATAATTAGCCTAGCTAGATCCAAAATGGCTTAATAAGCATAGTTTGCTCCGGAATGACCTATTTTACCCATGTTAGCTCCGAAACGACCTATAGTTAGCTAGGGTTCCACCTAAATGACATAATTAGCTTAGTTAGCTCCTAAATGGTCTATACTTAGCTAATTTCTCTCCGAAATAACCTATATATACACTTCTTCATCTAGTATTATTCTTCTAACTTTCTTATTTGTCATTTTGCAGATTACCTTCACTTCACGGGAAGCTTGGATTATATTGATGGAATGCTTGAAGATGATTTCTTGTACCATGGCTTGTATTAAAACTATTGTAGTATATGCATATATATGAAACTTTGTATGCATGTGGATGAAACTGGTGTAATATATGGTTTGGTACGGATGCAACTTGCATAATTTGTATGCACTATGGATGAGAGTTATTTTAATATGATTATGAGTACGGAAAGAAATTTATTTATGTAAAATATACATATATATATATATATGTCCTGATTATTGTTAAAAATGTTGGATATAATAAAAAATAAATTAAAAAGGGGCTGGTTCCCCCCTTTGCCGTCTGCCCCCACATGGCAAAGAGGGGAAGGCAGGCGGCAAAGGGGGGAATCTGCCCCTCTCTCTCCCCTCTTTGCCGTCTGCCCCCACATGGCAAAGGGGTGCAGGCAGATGACAAAGGGGGGAATCTACCCCCTCTCTCTCCTCTCTTTGCCGTCTGCCCCCACATGGCAAAGTGGGGTGGGCAGACGACAAAGGGGTGAATCAGCCCCCTCTCTCTCCCCTCCTTGCCGTCTACCCCCACATGGCAAAGGGTGGGATGGAAAACGGCAAAGAGAGGAGGCCTGTCGTTAACACTTAACGGGGCCATCGCAGTATATGCCGTCCCAGTTAATTTGCCGTCTGCCCCCTCATGGCAAAGATTCTTTGCCGTCCGCTTTACAAAAGCAGACGGCAAAGAACCTCTTCACCGGATTTTTTTACCGTCTAGTTTGCCGTCTGCTGACCGACGACAAAGCCTTTGCCGTCCGTAGGTCCCCCCTTTGCCGTCCGCCGTGGCAGACGGAAAATTTCTGAATTTCAGTAGTGCATCCCTCCCGTGGCAGCGGGGCCCAAAAGGAAACGACGGGACCAACGCATTAGCACTAGGTGAACACATGAACTCCTCAAACTATGGTCATTACCGGGAGTGGTTCCGGTTATTGTCACTCCGGGGTTGCCGGATCATAACACATAGTAGGTAACTACAACTTGCAAGATCGGATCTAAAACACACATATATTGGTGACAACATAATAATTCCAGATCTGAAATCATGGCACTCGGGCCCTAGTGACAAGCATTAAGCATGGCAAAGTAGTAGCAACATCAATCTCAGAACATAGTGGATACTAGGGATCAATCCCCATCAAAACTAACTCGATTACATGATAGATCTCATCCAACTCATCACCGCGCAGCGAGCCTACGAATAGATTACTCACGAACGACGAAGAGCTTCATGGAATTGGAGAGGGAAGAAGGTTGATGATGATGGCGATGGCGATGATTTCCCCTCTCCAGAGCCCAAGACGGACTCCAGATCTGCCCTCCAGATGAAGAACAGGTGGTGGCGGCACCTCCGTATCGAAAACGCGACGAAAACTTCTCTTTTTTATTTTTTCTGGGACGAAAGGGATCTTATAGACCTGAGGTTGGGGGCGACAGACCCGTGTGGGCCCCACAAGCCTGCCCACCGCCACCAGGGGGGTGGTGGCGGAGCCAGGGCTTGTGGCCCACTGGCCCACCCCCTGAGGTGGAACTTGGCGCAAATATTTTTCTTATTTTCCAAAACTGCTCACCATAAATTTTCAGGACGTTCGGAGAACTTTGATTTCTGCACAAAAATAACACCAAGGCAATTCTGCTGAAAACAACGACAGTCCAGGTTAGTTCCATTCAAATCATGCAAATTAGAGTCCAAAACAAGGGCAAAAGAGTTTGGAAAAGTAGATATGATGGAGACGTATCACTTGCTCACGAAGACCTAGGGCAATTTTGAGGAAGCCCATCATTGGAATATACGAGCCAAGTTATATAATGAAGATTCCCACTATTATATGGAAGTGTCAAAACAAGAGACTCTCTATCATGAAGGACATGGTGCTATTGTGAAGCACAAGTGTGGGAAAAGATAGTAGCATTGTCCCTTCTCTCTTTTTCTCTCATTTTTTGTTTGGGCTCTTTGGCCTCTTTTCATTTTTTTGTGTGGGCAACTTTGGCCTCTTTTATTTTTTCCTCACATGGGACAATGCTCTAATAATGATGATCATCACACTTTTATTTACTCTCAACTCAATACTCAGAGCAATGATGACTCTATAGGAAATCCCTCCGGCAGTGTACCAGGATGTGCAACGATCTAGCTTAGTGTATGATGTTGAAACATATCGCTAGCTATCTTACGATCATGCAATGGCAATATGTAAGTGATGGCACAAGTCATTAGACGGAACGGTGGGAGTTGCATGGCAATGTATCTCAGAATAGCTATGAAAATGCCATAATAAGTAGGTATGGTGGCTGTTTTGAGGAAGGTATATGGTGGGTTTGTGCACCGGCGAAGGTTGCGCGGCACTAGAGGGGCTATCAATGGTGGAAGGTGAAAGTGCATCTATACCATGGACTCACATTAGTCATGAAGAACTCATATACTTATTGCGAAAGTTTTATTAGTAATCGAAACAAAGTGCTAAACGCATAATCCTAGGGGAAGGGTTGGTAGGTGTAAACCATCGTGCGATCCCGACCGCCACACAAAGGACGACAATCAATAAATCAATTATGCTCCGACTTCCTAACATAGCGGTTCACCATACGTGCATGCTATGGGAATCACTAACTTCAACACAAGTATTTCTAGATTCACAACACCCTACTAACATAACTCTAATATTACCAAATCCATCTCTCAAAAATAATTGAGAGGAATCAAACTTCTCTTTATTATCAATGCACATGAATATGGAAGTTTTTATTATATCCTCTTTGGATGCCTATCATCTTTAGGACTATTTTCATAGCACAAGCCAATTACCAAGTTCCTCAGAGAGAGCACTCTCAAAAAGATATAAGTGAAGATCGAGAGTTCTTATTTCTCCAAAATATAACACCACCGTGCTCTAAAAAGATCTAAGTGAAGCACTAGAGCAAAGTTATCTAGCTCAAAAGATATAAGTGAAGAACATGCGAGCTAAATTGCCTAACTCAAAAGATATAAGCGAAGCTCAATGAGTATTCTAGCAAATTCACGATGAGTGCATGTCTCTATCAAAAGGTGTGCAGCAAGGATGATTGTGACACAACAAAAAGAAAATACTCCTATAATACACGACGCTCCAAGCAAAACAGATATCATGTGGTGAATAAAAATATAGCTCCAAGTAATGTTACCGATGGATTGAAGACGAAAGAGGGGATGCCTTCCCACGGCATCCCCAAGATTAGGCTTTTTGGTGTCCTTGAATTTGGCTTGGGATGCCTTGGTCATCCCCAAGCTTGAGATCTTTCCACTCTTTATCCCATTGTCCATAAGAACATCACCCAAAACTTGAAAACTTCACAACACAAAACTTAAACAGAAACTCGTGATATCATTAGCATAAGAAACAAACCACCACCTCATTAGGTATTGTAGCAAAATTGATTTGTATTTATATTGGTGTTATATTACTGTATTCTCACTTTTCCGTGGCTGGTAATCCCCGATACTATCCATAGTTTCATCAAAATAAGCAATCAACACAACAAAAACAGAATCTGTCAAAAACAGACAAGTCTGTAGCAATCTGTATACTTCGTATACTTTTGGTATCTAAAAAATTCTGAAAAATTATGACAATTAGGGCAATTGGCATATCAACCGAAAGCAAAAAATAATCAACTCAGAAGCTCTTTCTGGATAGGAATTAAAAATAATTTTGTGAGCGTAAAGTTTCTGACTTTTTCAGCAAGATCAAACAACCATCACCAAAACTAGTCATAAAGGTTTTACTTGGCACAAACACAAAAAGAAACACAAAAAACACAATCATAAAAGAATTATGATGGTGTGTACACAACAAAACAGAAAGCAAAAAGCAAAGATAAATTCATTGGGTTTCCTCCCAACAAGCGCTATTTTTAACGCCCTTAGCTAGGCATAAGGCGATAGAATCAAGTATCGTCCGTCGTCTTTGGTGCTCAAGCCATAAGTAGCCCTCATCATGGATTCATAAGGCAATCTTATTTTCTTTCTAGTAAAATGTTCCATGCCCTTCTTTAAGGGAAATTGAAATCTAATATTCCCTTCCTTCATATCGATGATAGCACCAATAGTCTTTAGGAAAGGTCTACCAAGAATGATAGGACATGTCGGATTGCAATCAATATCAAGCACAATGAAATCTATGGGTACATAGTTCCTATTTGCAATAATAAGAACATCATTGATCCTTCCCATAGGTTTCTTAACAGTAGAATCCGCAAGATGCAAATTAAGAGAGCATTCCTCAATCTCATTGAAGGCTAGAACATCACATAAAGACTTTGGAATAGCGAAAACACTAGTACCCAAATCACACAAAGCATTGCATTCATAGTTTTTGATCTTGATTTTGATCGTAGGTTCCCACTCATCATGAAGTTCTCTAGGAATAGAAACTAACAACTCAAGTTTCTCTTCAAGAGATTTCATCATAGCATCAACGATATGATCGGTAAAGGCTTTGTTTTGGCTATAAGCGTGTGGAGAGTTTAGCATCGATTGCATCAAGGAAATACATTCAATAAAACATAAACTATCATAATTGAATTCCTTGAAATCCAAAGTAGTAATTTCATTACTACTCAAATTTTTGATATCCTCTACTCCACTTTCAATGCTTTTAGCATCAAGATAGATAGACTCCAAATCATTGGGGCATTTCTCAACCAAGGTGGATTCATATACAACCCAATCATAATTAGGTTTTACATTAGAAAACAAGGATTCAATGGGAGTCACACCAAGCACTTTAAGATCTTCGTGATCCTCATCCTGAGAACACGCCTTTTTAAGACATTCATGTCTAGCACGAATTTGGGCGGTTCTTTCCTTACTCTCATTCATGGAAACACACAAGCTTTCAAAGTTTCATCCATATTGATCTTGGGAGGAGCACATCTCAATTTCAAAGCATCAATATCAAGAGACATTCTATCAACGGTCCTAGCCAAGTCATCAATTTTGAGCAGTTTTTCTTCTATGGATGCATTGAAAATCTTTTGCGAGTTGATAAACTCTTTAATATTACTCTCTAGATCAGAGGGTAATTTATTGTAATTTCCATAAGCATTGATGTAGGAATTGCCAATGTTATTAGAGGGATTACTAGGAAAAGGCCTAGGAATATAGTTTCCTCTAAAAGCATTGTTGTTGCCAAAATTATTCCTACAAACAAAATTAACATCCAATCTCTCATTGCTACTCTCAATCAAGGAAGACAAGGGCATATCATTTGGATCTAAAGGAGCACCTTTACTAGCAAACAATTTCATTAACTCATCCATCTTAGCACTCAAAGAGTTAATTTCTTCTATAGCATGCATTTTTTTACTAGTAGGTGACCTTTCAGTGCGCCATTGAGAATAGTTTGTCATGATATTGTCTAGGAGTTTTGTAGCTTCTCCTAATGTGATTTCCATGAAAGTTCCACCAGAGGCGGAATCCAAGATATTTCTAGAAGCCAAATTCAAACTAGCATAGAAGATTTGTATAATCATCCAAAGACTCAAGCCATGAGCGGAACAATTTCTAATCATCAATTTCATTCTCTCGCAAGATTGTGCAACATGTTCATGATCTAGATGCTTAAAATTCATGATATCATTACGGAGAGAGATAATCTTAGCCGGTGGAAAATACTTGGATATATAAGCATCTTTGCACTTGTTCCAAGAATCAATACTATTTTTGGGCAAAGATGAAAACCAAGTTTTTGGTCGATCTCGCAATGAGAACGAAAATAGCTTCAATTTAATCACATCATTATCCACATATTTCTTCTTTTGAATATCACATAACTCAATGAAGGTATTAAGATGGGATGCGACATCTTCACTAGGAAGGCCTGAAAATTGCTCTTTCATAACAAGATTCAGCAAAGCAGCGTTGATTTCATATGATTCCACACTAGTGGCGGGAGCAATCAGAGTACTAATAAAATCATTATTATTAGTATTCGAGAAGTCACACAATTTTGTGTTTTCAGTCATGGTGACTTCAGCAAGCATACAAGCACACAAGCGAACATAAAAGAATCGAAAGAAAAGGGCGAACGAAAATGGCAAATATTTTTGTAATTTTTTTTTCAAAAGTGGGGGAGAGGAAAACGAGAGGAAAAAAAGTAAATGCAAGAGATGAGTTTGCGACAGTTACTTGGATAAACTTCACTTAGAATAGTCCCCGGTGCCAGAAATTGACACGTTCAAGGAAGAATATTCTTGACTTGATACTCCCCCGCAACAGCGCCAGAAATTGGCAAGTTGACGGGAGACTATTCTTGACTTGATCTTCCCCGGCAACGGCGCCAGAAATTCTTCTTGCTACCTCTTGAGCTTGCGTTGGTTTTTCCCTTGAAGAGGAAAGGGTGATGCAGCAGAGTAGCAGTAAGTATTTCCCTGAGTTTGAGAACCAAGGTATCAATCCAGTAGGAGTATTGCTGCCTCTTGAGCTTGCGTTGGTTTTTCCCTTGAAGAGGAAAGGGTGATGCAGCACAGGAGCAGTAAGTATTTCCCTCAGTTTGAGAACCAAGGTATCAATCCAGTAGGAGAATCGAGGTTAAGTTCAAAGTACCTGCGCAAACACAAAAGAGCTTGCACCAAACACTATAAAGGGGTTGTCAATCCCTTGAGGATTGATTGCAAAGTGAGATCTAAAGGCGGAAAGTGCAATGAAGTAAAAGTGTAAGGCTGAAAATATGGTGTGAAGTAAACCCGGGGGCCATAGTGTTCACTAGAGGCTTCTCTCAAAATAGAAATAATACTGTGGGTGAACAAATTACTATCGAGCAATTGATAGAACCGCACAAAGTCATGATGATATCTAAGACAATGATCATACATATAGGTATCACGTCCGAGACAAGTAGGCCGATACTTTCTACATCTACTACTATTACTCCACACATCGACCGCTATCGAGCATGCATCTAGTGTATTGAGTTCATGACGAAAAGAGTAACGCCTTAACCAAGATGACATGATGTAGAGGGATAAATTCATGCAATAGATATAAACCCCATCTTCTTACCCTTGATGGTAACAACATGATGCGTGCCTCGCTACCCCTTCTGTCACTTGGTGAGGTCACCGCACGGTATGAACCCAAAACCAAGCACTTCTCCCATTGCAAGAATCATAGATCAAGTTGGCCAAACAAAACCCACAACTCGAAGAGAATTACATGGATATGAAATCATGCATATAAGAGATCAGAAGAAACTCAAATAAGATTCATAGATAATATGATCATAAATCCACAATTCATCGGATCTTGAAAAACACACCGCAAAAGAAGATTACATCGGATAGATCTCCATGAAGATCATGGAGAACTTTGTATTGAAGATCCAAGAGAGAGAATAAGCCATCTAGCTACTAGCTATGGACTCGAAGGTCTATGGTGAACTACTCACGCATCATCGGAGAGGTCATGGTGTTGATGAAGAAGCCTTCCATATTCGAATCCCCCTTCCGGCAGGGCACCAGAACGTGCCCCAGATGGGATCTTGCGGAGACAGAAGCTTGCGGCGGCGGAAAAGTATTTTCGTGGATCTGTCGCGTAGTTTTAGAATTTTTCTGAATTTATGGGCGGAAGAGGTAGGGTAGACGAGCCACAGGGGGCCCACATGCCTGCTAGGCGCGGGCCCCCTCGCTTCGCCTAGGGGGCTTGTGGGGTCCCGTGGTGGCCCCTGCCTTGGTTCTCACGTCTCGTTCATATCTTCTGCTCTGAAAAAGATCTTTTCGGAAGTTTTATTCCGTTTGGACACTGTTTAAAATCCTCCTCTAAAAAGGGTCAAAAACATGGAAAAACAGGAACTGGCACTTGGCACTGAGTTTATAAGTTAGTCCCTAAAAAGATATAAAAGGCATACAAAACATCCAAAGTTTGACAAGATAATACCATGGAACCATCAAAAATTATAGATAAGTTGGAGACGTATCAAGCATCCCCAAGCTTAAATCCTGCTCGTCCTCGAGTAGGGAAGTGATAAAGACTGGATTTTTGATGTGGAATGCTACCTAGCATAGTTGTCCTTTGTAACTTCTTTCACGTGACATGAATGTTCAGATCCGTAAGATTCAAAACAATAGTTTGCTATTCACATGAAAACAATAATACTTCAAGCAAACTAGCAAGGTAATCATGAACTTTCGAAATAACAAGGCCAAAGAAAGTTATCCCTACAAAATCATATAGTCTGGCTATGCTCCATCATCCTCACACAACTAATTTAAATCATGCACAACCCCGGTATTGGCCAAGTAATTGTTTTCGCACTCTTACTTTCTCAAACTTTTTTAAACTCTCACGCAATACATGAGCGTGAGCCATGGATATAGTACTATGGTGGAATAGAGTGTGGTGGTGGTTGTGAGACAAAAAAAGGAAGAGATGGTCACATTGACTCGACGTATCAAAGGGCTATGGAGATGCCCATTAATAGATATCAATGTGAATGAGTAGGGATTGCCATACAAAGGATGCACTAGAGCTATAAGTATGTGAAAGATCAAAAGGAGAACTAGTGGGTGTGCATCCAACTTGCTTGCTCACGAAGAGCTAGGGAAATTTTGAGGAATCCCATCATTGGAATATACAAGCCAAGTTATATAATAAAGATTCCCACTATTATATGGTGGTGACAAAATGAGAGGCTCTCAATCATGAAGAACATGGTGCTATATTGAAGCACAAGTGTGGAAAAGATAGTAGCATTGTACCTTCTCTCTTTTTCTCTCTTTTTTGGGCTCTTGGGCCTCTTTTTCTCTTTTTTTTATTTTATTGTGGGAAACTTTGGATCAGTATGCTGGCACACACAGTACATCAATGTATATATCAAAGTGCAATCACATGTAAATAGCGTAAAACTGATATATACCTTAAATATTTCAGCGGAAGTAGTCAAGGGAGTGGAGTCCCAATAAATACCAACGACAAGTTGAGTGCGGACCGTAACCCTGAATCGTACCCTTACTCGTCGAAGAAAAATATCTGCAACATAAGACATTGCAGCCGTGTAGGTCAGCATATTGAATATGTCGGCAAGTCACATAAGAGAGAGGTGAAAAGTAATCATCTATACTATATGCATATATGGCAGGTGGGGCTATAAGTTTTTAGCGAAAAGCTAGTTTTCTCCTACATCAAGAGAGGGTTAAAAAGCAAAATGTTACTACGTTGTTTGTTGTTAACGAGATGGTACCGCCAACCAATTCTCGTACCCGAGTTGTCAATAATTCCCACATCAATATTATTATTTGTGTTGAGAATTTCAGATAACTTTAGTTCCTTTGGCTCAAGTTGTCCATGACCATGGACACGGCTAATCGATTAGGTTTGAGTACTCTGCAGAGTTTTGCACACGTTCCCCACAAGATTTGATCGCCTCCGAGTATGTCCTTGCACTTCAAGGTGTTTGAAGACCAGATGATCAAAACATGGTCTTTCAACGGGTCCCTCTGAATCCCTATCGGTGCCCATCCAATCCTACCGTTCTTCTACATCTGCTAGCACCGCCTGTCCGGAGTCGCCGCGTTGTCCAACCAAGCCAGAGCCCATAATGACTTGTGGCTGTGCAGGTAAGCCTTGGGTCTTGAAAATATCCGTCCGTCTCCTTGAGCATGGGTGAAGCTTTCCGCAAGATGTCATGGCCGTCTCCAGCATCCCGGATCATCCACTGGTTTCTCCAGGGAGCCGATCAACCGTCCTTCACCCAGAGTTGCATTGCATCACGAGGTCTTGAAAAGTCTTGACTTAACCGGTCTTGGTTATTAATTTATTCTCGCATCACTCGTGGTAAACTCTCAACCAGAATCCCGTCTACTCGAACATAGCAATATGAAATTTGTCGTCCCGGGCCAAGTAACGGGGTTGTTGGGTGCCTACCACATGATACTACAATATTTAACCATAATTTCCATGTACCTAGTGAGCATGAAATTGGGCATAGGATGGTAGAACTACGATGCATAAAACATAGGTGATACGTGATCAAATAACTTGCCTGGCGATGTTGACGAAGAAGAATTTCTCGAGAAATAACTTGATAGACTACTCATCACTCTCCGATGAAATCTATATAACAAACATATCATTCACATAAGCACTCATACTAGCAATCGTTCTAGCAATCAAAAAAAAAGAGAGAGCGAATAGGAATTCGAAGGAAACTTCAAATAAGACTAGGGAGTTTTCTACTACATCAAACACTAAATGGTTTTTGTCCAACAGAAAATAATAACAAGGAACTAAGATATAAATTTAACTAAGATAAAATAGAGTATTTTTTACAAAACTTTTTTGAAAGTATTTCCAAACGGGATTTGAAACAGTGGAGAAACCAATTGCAAGTTATTAGGGAACTAGAATTGATTTCATGATAACATATAAAAATAAAAATCAAAACTTGTTGCAACCTACTGGTAACTAACAGAAACGAAACATAATATTTATGAAATATAAAAGAAAATAATTTAAAAACAATTATAGAAAAGGAATTAGCCGTAATCCTAAAAGAGGTGAAACAGAAATTGTTTCACAAGAAACAATGAGCTAAAATACTCAAATAATTCTGAAATGTCTACCACTGATAACTAAGATCACTAGTGATCAGTAGCAAAAAGAATCAAATTAAAAGATATTTATAAACTCCTGGCATAAGAAAAACAAGGTTTAAACTAAATCTGATCTAATTCAAATTCGAAAATTTCAAACATAGACAAATTATATGTTTTTAAAAACTACAGAAAAATTGTGATCTACTGGAAAACGAATCAACTCCATTGGACTTATGGATCAAAAGTTATGAGCCAAACAAAATTAGAATTTTCTCTGTTTTTGAATTAAACAGAAAAAAACGGAGTAACTAACTAGTGCACGGGGGGGGGGGGGGGTACGTGGCGTGTTCTGGTTGGTTGGAAGGGTGTTTGCTGTGGGGAAAACTGACAAACGGCCGCTATGTAATCAAAAGTTTTCTGGCTAAAATCAAGTGGAGAAAAACCGTTCGGTTTTTACCTAAAAACCGAAGAGGTATGCAGGTTATAATCTAAGGCGCACAATCCGGATCCAACGGCTACGGATAGGTGGGGTGGTGGCTTACAGTGGCAGCAACTCCGACGAGGAGTCCGGCGATGGCCGAGGAGGAGGGTGGTCGGGGACGCGGCTCCGGTGGTCTCTGGCGGCGTCTGGAGGGTCCAGGAGGTGGAGGATCTCCTCCTCCTTCGTTCTGTGGTGGCGGAGAGGGGCTCGGGGCGATGGAGCTCGAGCTCCTGGAGCTTCTGGTGGCGGCCGATACTCTGGCGAGGGGGGGGGGGGCGGTGGCGTGTGGGCGGCGAGGGTGGCGAGGGGAATGGAGTGCGGAGGTGGCGGCGAGGTTATGGGTGGCGTCGGGGGGTTTCGGTGGCTAGGGGAGGCGGAGTAGGGGGTGGCGGTGGTTTCGGCTCCGGCGAGCTCGAGGCAGGGCGGCGGAGCTTGGGCAGCGGCGGCGAGGAGGGGGAACGGGGCGAGGGAAGAGGGTCGGGGCGGAGCTTTATATAGGGGCGGAGGGGGGGGTGCTCGGAGGGAAGGGAATCGGGGCGGTTGGGCAGGGGATCGCTGGCCGGCGAGGTAAGGTAAGAGGAGGGGCTCGGGTTAGGAAGGGAATCGGTGAGGGGAGGGAGACGACTGAAGCACGGGGTGGTTCGGGCGAGGGGCCTAGGGCCAGCGAGAGGGAGAGGGGGAGCACCGGATCGGTTGGGCGATCCGAACTGGATTCGGATCCGACGGGGTGGGGTTCGGCCCACAGGCCTATCTGGCGCCGGTGCGAAGAGAAGTTTTTTTCCTTTTTTCCTATTTAACTAAAAACAGAAAGTAAATAATACAAAAAAGGAATAAAATAAAATCTAAATATAGGGGTATTATATACCGAAATTTTCAGAAAAATATTTCCTATTTGTTTATCATTTTTCCAAAACAAAAATAAAAACTTTTTAAAAATGTTTTTTTTTTCAGAAATATCCCTTATGCTATATTTTCTTTTGGAAAATATTTTCCCCATAAACTTGGGTCTTCTTGGCTCAAAATATTTCAGAAATGCCTCACATTTTGGAGGGTCATTTTCCTCCGCTCTTTCTTGCGTGCAAGACATTTTGTCTGGGCATTTTCTCGAGGAAGAAAAATAAAGAACCAAGGGCAAATGTTTTGAAAGGATTCAAATGCAAACTCCGTTCAAATTCTCATTAGTTGAAGAAGTCATGTCCTCTTCTCTCATTGCTTTTAAAAGATTGAATTTGAATCCATCGGAGATGGGGAAAGTCATTTTATTCCCTCTCATTCAAAAGTTTTGAAAAGTTTCAAATTTCACTCAAGCAAACAAACAAACAATCTAATAATTATTCTAACATTCCAAAATTTGGGATGTTACAAACCTACCATACTTAAAATGAATCTCGTCCTCGAGATTCGGAGGGGCTAGAAAGAAAGGTTTGGGTTTGGGGGTCTTCTAACAAATCCAACCTCCGGCAAAGTGGGATGCTACCACACTTAAAATGAGAGATACCGGTCCCTTAAGATTTTAACCATCCTCTGGGGTTTTGGCAACTGACATCGCACAGTCTTCATATTAAATCCTTTGGTGATGCTCTCCCGTTATATTCATAACGTTTTCCATCAAAATCGAGTGCTCTTCCGTTGATATAAGCTTCTTCCGTTACTGGGTCTTCTTAAATGAGAGTCTCGTGGTCAATTCTTAATAACATATCGATGGTTCTCGTGGTGGTCTACCATTTGTGGTTACCCTGTAGAGAGAGGGGTCTTGTCTTCATCCTCAGCGTAAAATTTCCTATGCGTGACAACAAATGCCATGTACATGGGGCGTTGATCATACCATTCTAAGGCTTAAACAAAAGCTTCAAAGAACGTCGTCTCTCACTATGGGTAAGTCTCTCAGATTTACCATTCCGAATAGCAAGAGAATGATAATAGTAAGTCGTCATGGTGGCCAAGCCATGTCGCACTGAAATCATTACCTTGTATAAGGCTTAGTGAATCTCGTATTCTAACACTTGGGCATCCTCACAAGCATTGCAAAATTTCTTTTGTCCACGAACGAAGTTCGGATAATCCATTGGTTCTGCAAGCTGAACAAAACATCTATCGTATCTTCACAACTCTCAGGTTTTCGTATGCTCCTAAGAAAACGTTTGCTGATCCATCATAGCTTCTTCCATAAATCATATTCATTTCATAATCAATCCTTTATTACATCCTTGCTTTCTTCAAAATTCTAACTCAAAAGTAATTTATTACAAATGCTGCCATCCACATTGTTCTGTAAGGTCAAGCATTTCTGCCAACTTTATTCATCTGTCTCTCTTGGAGGTACTTTAGTTCCACTCGAACTTTCCGAGGTGCTCCTTGAAATCATCCATCTTTCGCTTCATCATGGTGGTCATGAGATTCATCTCCATCATCTCCGCACGTACCTCACTCAGGTATTCCTGGGTATGACAGAGTCTTGCTTCAAGTATTTCTCCAATCTGACGTATGGCTTCCATGGCAGCTTCACGAACAGCATCAAAGAAGGTTGCTCGTGGTACACGTGAAATGAAAAAGTATTGCCCCATAGTCTTTGGACAAACTCCTTTCACATGGTGGAGGTGTACTTCCGCATACCAAAGTTCTACTCCACTTTCCATGAATGGGTAGCCTTTGTAGACTGCATCTCCTTCAAGATGAATGTGCTTCATCATGTCCTTCAGGATTTTTGGGTAATCATGGTCACTGGTCAGGGTCATGATCGTTTCTGGGCCCTTGAGGAATGACTCGTAGAGAGTTGTCATCTGCAGGTGTCAGTAAATAGGTACTCAGAGGAATGTATGTGTCTCCTTGGTATTCCTACTCAGTGGATCCTCTGGGTTTACCGATTACTACCACACTAAAAATGAATTATACTCATGCCTGCATAGACCATATTTTCTCTTATCCTCATAAATGTTCAGAGATCTTTGTTCGAAGAGAAACAACGCATACATTTTCAACATAGGCAATCATGAGACAATAAATTCCATTTATTCATGATGTTATTACAATCTCAGGGACTTCTGTTACAAAAATTCCACTCCATGATCTCATGAAAAACAAGAGTTCTTCACATAACACTAATTGCCGCGGTCAAAACTTAACTACTCCTTTTTAGCTTTCTTCCTTTGTGGACAATCGCTAGCAAGATGTCCTGCTTCCTTGCAACGAAAGCAAATGAGTTCTGACAAGTCTCGAGGCGTCTTAGCGTTTTCTTTTGCTCCTCGGGTTTCCGGCTTCCTTCCTGAGCACATGTATTTGTGGTGGCCAAACTCCATGCACTTGTAACATCAGACATGACTCAAGTCTATATCTACAGAGATTTGGCTTTTCTGAGGGTACTTTTTCTTCTTTCCGGACTCATTTATTTTGGTCAGTTCTTCTATTTCAAGTGGATCAAACTCCACTTTTTCCGTCGGGAAGTTTCCCAGATACTCTTGGCTTCCCTTCGTGCAATCCTGCGAATAATGTCCTTCTTCTCCACATGAGTAGCATGCATTGGAGAAAAATCTGGTCAGACCTTGTCCATCAGGGTCTTCAATATTTTTGTTCATCACCGGTTCTTCTAGAATCTTCTTCTTGAGGGTTTCCTTCACTGCATCTTTCTGCTGCTTGACAACTTGTTGCACCTTGGGGTAAATGTGACACTGAGCTGGGTAGTGGGTGGTTCCTTCACAAAGGAAACAAGTCACCTGACTACTTGGGCACTCCTCAGCTGGGTGATTTTCTTCACAATGAGTGCATCCATCCTTGTGTTCTTCCTGGGTGTGTCCTATTTCTCCACAGATGTTGCATGCACAAGTATTCTCCTTCAGATTGTCATAGCACTTCTAAATAAGTCGGGATCTTAACAGAGTGTTCTTAAATTCGTCCCAAGTTTCTGCTCCACTAAATCCTTGTATGGCATGGTGCATTTTCCACCAGATTGCAGCACTTTGTGTAAAGTACTGAAGAGCGTGTTCCACTTCATACTTCCTTGAGATCAAGTTGCTCCCGAAGTGGTTCTCCATGTTCTGAATCCATATTTCAGCCTCCAGCTGGGTCATTGGTCCAGAGACTACAAGTCCAGCTTCATACTCCATCTGGTAGGGTTGAGGTTTTGGGGATGAGACGGGTAAGAGAGGGAGGGAGATACACACAATACAAACAATATTTTTTGAGAATAGGTTTTATTTGTGGCCGTCGGAAAACACACACCAATGACGGCTCACAAATCATCGCATCTAACGTGAGTATATAAAAGGGGTTTGGACTTCTAATGGTCATATAATTATTCGAACACTTTTGGGTCTTCGAGTTCTTCGGTTCTTGAGATTCCTCTGTTGGTGTAGCTTCAATTCTTCAAACGCGTGGTGAAATCCTCTTTACTTTGGAGTAGAACTCCGTTGATTCTTCATGAGGTCGAAGTGGTAAGGGTATTGTCTAACTATTGGAGGTGAGAGAGAACGTTTGATGAAATCAGAAGAGATGAGAAGTAAAATGTGTTCTTGAAATAAAATTTTAGAGGGATCCTTTCCTAAGAAATTTCCAGTTTCTAGGGTCACGTCCTACAGTCAACATGTGCTGTGATACGATTTCTGTAGTGACCCGACTCAAAACGAGTCAAGCCTCTGTGTTTCTGTGCCATCCCTGGATCAGTATGCTGGCACACACAGTACATCAATGTATATATCAAAGTGCAATCACATGTAAATAGCGTAAAACTGATATATACCTTAAATATTTCAGCGGAAGCAGTCAAGGGAGTGGAGTCCCAATAAACACCAACGGCAAGTTGAATGCGGACCGTAACCCTGAATCGTACCCTTACTCATCGAAGAAAAATATCTGCAACATAAGACGTTGCAGCCGTGTAGGTCAGCATATTGAATATGCCAGCAAGTCACATAAGAGAGGGGTGAAAAGTAATCATCTATACTATATGCATATATGGCAGGTGGGTCTATAAGTTTTTAGCGAAAAGCTAGTTTTCTCCTACATCAAGAGAGGGTTAAAAAGAAAAATGTTACTACGTTGTTTGTTGTTAACGAGATGGTACCGCCAACCAATTCTCGTACCCGAGTTGTCAATAATTCCCACATCAATATTATTATTTGTGTTGAGAATTTCAGATAACTTCAGTTCCTATGGCTCAAGTTGTCCATGACCGTGGACACGGCTAATCGATTAGGTTTGAGTACTCTGCAGAGTTTTTCACACGTTCCCCACAATATTTGATCGCCTCCGTGTATGTCCTCGTACTTCAGGGTGTTTGAAGACCGGATGATCAAAACATGGTCTTTCAACGGGTCCCTCTGAATCCCTGTCGGTGCCCATCCATTCCTACCGTTCGTCTACATCTGCTAGCACCGCCTGTCCAGAGTCGCCGCGTTGTCCAACCAAGCCAGAGCCCATAATGACTTGTGGCTGTGCAGGTAAGCCTTGGGTCTTGAAAATATCCGTCCGTCTCTTTGAGCCTGGGTGAAACTTTCCGCAAGATGTCATGGCCGTCTCCAGCATCCCGGGTCATCCACTGGTTTCTCCAGGGAGCCGATCAACCGTCCTTCACCCAGAGTTGCATTGCATCACGAGGTCTTGAAAAGTCTTGACTTAACCGGTCTTGGTTATTAATTTATTCTCGCATCACTCGTGGTAAACTCTCAACCAGAATCCCGTCTACTCAAGCTTAGCAATATGAAATTTGTCGTCCCGGGCCAAGTAACGGGGTTGTTGGGTGCCCACCACATGATACTACAATATGTAACCATAATTTCCAAGTACCTAGTGAGCATGCAATTGGGCATAGGATGGTAGAACTACGATGCATAAAACATAGGTGATACGTGATCAAATGACTTGCCTGGCGATGTTGACGAAGAAGAATTTCTCGAGAAATAACTTGATAGACTAGTCGTCACTCTCCGATGAAATCTATATAACAAACATATCATTCACATAAGCACTCATACTAGCAATCATTCTAGCAATCAAAACAAAAGAGAGAGCGAATAGGAATCCGAAGGAAACTTCAAATAAGACTAGGGAGTCTTCTACTACATCAAACACTAAATGGTTTTTGTCCAACAGAAAATAATAACAAGGAACTAAGATATAAATTTAACTAAGATATAGAGTATTTTTCACAAAACTTTTTTGAAAGTATTTCCAAACGGGATTTGAAACAGTGGAGAAACCAATTGCAAGTTATTAGGGAACTAGAATTGATTTCATGATAACATATAAAAATAAAAATCAAAACTTGTTGCAACCTACTGGTAACTAAAAGAAACAAAACATAATCTTTATGAAATATAAAAGAAAATAATTTAAAAACAATTATAGAAATGGAATTAGCCGTAATCCTAAAAGAGGTGAAACAGAAATTGTTTCACAAGAAACAATGAGCTAAAATACTCAAATAATTCTGAAATTTCGACCACTGATAACTAAGATCACTGGTGATCAGTAGCAAAAATAATCTAATTAAAAGCTATTTTGAAACTCATGGAATAAGGAAAACAAGGTTTAAACTAAATCTGATCTAATTAAAATTTGAAAATTTCAAACATAGACAAATTATATGTTTTTAAAAACTACAGAAAAATTTTTATCTACTGGAAAAAGAATCAACTCCATTGGACTTATAGATCAAAAGTTATGAGCCAAACAAAATTAGAATTTTCTCTGTTTTTGAATTAAACAGAAAAAACAGAGTAACTAACTAGTGCACGGGGGGGGGGGGGGTACGTGGCGTGTTCTGGTTGGTTGGAAGGGTGTTTTCTTCGGGGAAAACTGACAAATGGCCGCTATGTAATCAAAAGTTCTCTGGCTAAAATCAAGTGGAGAAAAACCGTTCGGTTTTTACCTAAAAACCGAAGAGGTACGCAGGTTATAATCTAACGCGCACAATCCGGATCCAACGACTACGGAGAGGTGGGGTGGTGGCTTACAGTGGCAGCAACTCCGGCGAGGAGTCCGGCGATGGCCGAGGAGGAGGGTGGTCGGGGACGCGGCTCCGGTGGTCTCTGGCGGCAACTGGAGGGTCCAGGAGGTGGAGGATATGCTCCTCCTTCGTTTGGTGGTGGCGGAGAGGGGCTCGGGGCGATGCAGCTCGAGCTCCTGGAGCTTCTGGTGGCGGCCGATACTCCGACGAGGGGGGCGCGGTGGCGTGGGGCGGCGAGGGGAATGGAGTGAGGGGGTGGCGGCGAGGTTATGTGTGGCGCCGGGGGGTTTCGGTGGCTTGGGGAGGCGGAGGAGGGGGTGGCGGTGGTTTCGGCTCCGGCGAGCTCGAGGCAGGGGCGGCGGAGCTTGGGCAGGGGCGGCGAGGAGGGGGAACGGGGCGAGGGAAGATGGTCGGGGCGGAGCTTTATATAGGGGCGGAGGGGGGGGGGTGCTCGGAGGGAAGGGAATCGGGGCCGGTTGGGCAGGGGATCGGTGGCCGGCGAGGTAAGGTAAGAGGAGGGGCTCGGGTTAGGAAGGGAATCGGTGAGGGAAGGGAGATGACCGAAGCACGGGGTGGTTCGGGCGTGGGGCCTAGGGCCAGCGAGAGGGAGAGGGGGAGCACCGGATCGGTTGGGCGATCCGAACTGGATTCGGATCCGGCGGGGTGGGGTTTGGCCCACAGGCCTGTCTGGCGCCGGTGCGAAGAGAAAAAAATATTTCCTTTTTTCCTATTTAACTAAAAACAGAAAGTAAATAATACAAAAAAGGAATAAAATAAAATCTAAATATAGGGGTATTATATACCGAAATTTTCAGAAAAATATTTCCTATTTGTTTATCATTTTTCCAAAACCAAAATAAAAACTTTTTAAAAATGTTTTTCTTTTTTTTCCAAAAATATCCCTTATGCTATATTTTCTTTTGGCAAAATATTTTCCCCATAAATTTGGGTCTTCTTGGCTCAAAATATTTCAGAAATGCCTCACATTTTGGAGGGTCATTTTCCTCCGCTCTTTCTTGCATGCAAGACATCTTGTCGGGGCATTTTCTCGGGGAAGAAAAATAAAGAAGCAAGGGCAAATGTTTTGAAAGGATTCAAATGCAAACTCCGTTCAAATTCTCATTAGTTGAAGAAGTCATGTCATCTTCTCTCATTGCTTTTAAAAGATTGAATTTGAATCCATCGGAGATGGGGAAAGTCATTTTATTCCCTCTCATTCAAAAGTTTTGAAAAGTTTCAAATTTCACTCAAGTTTCAATCACTCAAGCAAACAAACAAACAATCTAATAATTATTCTAACATTCCAAATTTTTTGATGTTACAGTAGGTATGGTGGCTGTTTTGAGGAAGGCATATGGTGGGTTTGTGCACCGGCGAAAATTGCGCGGTACTAGAGAGGCTAGCAATGGTGGAAGGTGAAAGTACATCTATACCATGGACTCACATTAGTCATGAAGAACTCACATACTTATTGCGAAAGTTTTTATTAGTAATCGAAACAAAGTGCTAAACGCATATTCCTAGGGGAAGGGTTGGTAGGTGTTAACCATCGCGCGATCCCGACCACAACACAAAGGATGACAATCAATAGATCAATTATGCTCCGACTTCCTAACATAGCGGTTCACCATACGTCCATGTTACGGGAATCACTAACTTCAACACAAGTATTTCTAGATTCACAATACCCTACTAACATAACTCTTAATATTACCAAATCCACGTCTCAAAACTAATTGAGTGGAATCAAATTTCTCTTTCTACTCAATGCACATGAAGATGGAAGTTTTTGTATCCTCTTTGGGTACCTATCACCTTTGGGACTAGTTTCATAGCGCAAGCCAACTACCAAGTCACGCACCGCCGTGCTCTAAAAGATCTAAGTGAAGCACATAGAGCAAAATGGTCTAGCTCAAAAGATATAAGTGAAGCACAATGAGCATTCTAACAAATTCACGATGAGTGCATGTCTCTAAAAAGGTGTGCATCAAGGATGATTGTGACACAACAAAAAGAAAATACTCCTATGATACAAGACACTCCAAGCAAAACACATATCATGTGGTGAATAAAAATATAGCTCCAAGTAATGTTACCGATGGATTGAAGACGAAAGAGGGGATGCCTTCCCAGGGCATCCCCAAGCTTAGGCTTTTTGGTGTCCTTGAATTTTGCTTGTGATGCCTTGGGAATCCCCAAGCTTGAGCACTTTTCACTCTTTATCCCTTTGTCCATGAGAACATCACCCAAAACTTTAAAAACTTCACAACACAAAACTTAAACAGAAACTCGTGATACCATTAGCACAAGATAACAAACTACCACCTCTTTAGGTACTGTAGAAATCTTGATTTCTATTTATATTGGTGTTAGATTACTGTATTATAACTTTTCCATGGCTAGTACCCCCCGATACTATCCATAGTTTCATCAAAACAAGCAACCAACTCAACAAAAACAGAATCTGTCAAAAACAGACGAGTCTTTAGCAATCTGTATACTTCGTATAGTTCTGGTACCTCAAAAATTCTGAAAAATTACGACTGCATGGTAAAACGGCATATAAAACAGAAGAAAAAAGAATCAACTCAAAATATTTTTCTGAATAAAAATGAAAAATAATTTCGTGAGCGAAAAGTTTCTGTCTTTTTCCAGCAGGATCAAACAACCATCACCAAAACTAGTCATAAAGGTTTTGCTTGGCTCAAGCACAAAAAGAAACACAAAAACACAATCATAACAGAATTATGATGGTGTGGACGCAAAAAAACAGAAATAAAAAGATTAATTCATCGGGTTGCCCCCAACAAGCGCTATTGTTTAACACCCTTAGCTAGGCATAAGGTGATGGAATCACGTATCGTCGTCTTTGGTGCTCAAACCATTAGTAGCCCTCATCATGGATTCATAAGGTAATTTTATTTTCTTTCTACGAAAATGCTCCATGCCCTTATTTAAAGGAAATTTAAATCTAATATTCCCTTCCTTCATATCGATGATAGCACCAATAGTCCTTAGGAAAGGTCTACCAAGAATGATAGGGCACGTAGGATTGCAATCAATATCAAGCACAATATCAATATCAATCAATATCAAGCACGTAGTTCCTATTTGCAATAATAACATCATTGATCCTTCCCATGGGTTTCTTAACAGTACAATCCGCAAGATGCAAATTAAGAGAACACTCCTCAATCTCATTAAAGCGTAGAACATCACATAAAGACTTTGGAATCGCGGAAACACTAGCACCCAAATCACACAAAGCATTGCATTCCTAGTTTTTTATTTTGATTTTGATAGTAGGTTCCCACTCATCATGAAGCTTTCTAGGGATAGAAACTTCCAATTCAAGTTTCTCTTCAAGAGATTTGATCATAGCATCAATGATATGATCGGTAAAGGCCTTGTTTTGGCTATAAGCGCGTGGAGAGTTTAGCATGGATTGCATCAAGGAAATGCATTCAATCAAGGAGCAACTATCATAATTGAATTCCTTGAAATCCAAAGTAGTAGTTTCATTACTACTCAAGGTTTTAATATCTTCTACTCCACTTTTAATGCTTTTAGCATCAAGATAGATGGACTCCGAATCATTGGGGCGTTTTTCAACCAAAGTGGATTCATATCCAGTCCCATCATCATTAGGTTTGGCACTAGAAAACAAAGATTCAATGGGAGTCACACCAAGTATTTTAAGATCCTCGTGATTCTCATCACAAATTTCAGGTTTAGCAGCCATTTTATTGACTAAGGTAGCGTTTTTATCAGAAATCTGGCCTACCAATTTTTCAAGACGAGCAAACTGAGAATTTAGCGCAAGGAATTATTTGGCCATATCATCAACTTCTTTATTCATAAAAGCCAAAAAATAATTTTGCTCCTTGAGTTCCCTACGGAAGTAACTGTTATAATCAAACTGTGTAGACATGAAGCTTTTAACACTAGTTTCAATCTCTTCCAACCTTGCATAGTAAGCATCAAAACTCCTTGGTTGGGCCATACAGGACTTAGCAGGCAGACAAGCGAACAGAAAGCAAGCGAGAGAAAAGGGAGAACGAAAAAGGAAAACGAAAAAGGCAAATATTTTTTAAATTTTTGTTTTTTAGAAGTGGGGGAGAGGAAAACGAGAGGCAAAAAAGTAAATGCAAGAGATGAGTTTGCAACACTTACTTGGATGAGTTCTTGACTTGATCCACCCCGGCAACGACGCCAGAAATCCTTTTGTTGCCTCTTGAGCTTGCGTTGGTTTTTCCCTTGAAGAGGAAAGGGTGATGCAACATAGGAGCAGTAAGTACTTCCCTCAGTTTGAGAACCAAGGTATCAATCCAGTAGGAGAATCGAGGTCAAGTTCAAAGTATGTGCGCAAACACAAAAGAGATTGCACCCAACACTATAAAGGGGTTGCCAATTCCTTCAAGATTGATTGCAAAGTGAGATCTGAAAGCGAAAAGTGCAACGAAGTAAAAGTGTAAGGCTGAAAATATGTTGTGAAGTAGACCCAAGGGCCATAGTGTTCACTAGAGGCTTTTGTCAAAAGTGCAAATAATACGGTGGGTGAACAAATTACTGTCGAGCAACTGATAGAACCGCGCAAAGTCATAACGATATCTAAGGCAATGATCATACATATAGGCATGAGGTCCGAGACAAGTAGATCGATACTTTCTGCATCTACTACTATTACTCCACACATCAACCGCTATCCAGCATGCATCTAGTGTATTGAGTTCATGACGAACAGAGTAACGCCTTAAGCAAGATGACATGATGTAGAGGGATAAACTCAAACCAATGATGTAAACCCCATCTTTTTACCATTGATGGCAACAACACGATGCGTGCCTCGCTACCCCTTCTGTCACTAGGTGAGGTCACCGCACGGTATGAACCCAAAACCAAGCACTTCTCCCGTTGCAAGAATCATAGATCAAGTTGGCAAAAAAAAACCACAACTCGAAGAGAATAACAAGGATATGAAATCATGCATATAAGAGATCAGAAGAAACTCAAATAAGATTCATAGATAATCTGATCATAAATTCACAATTCATCAGATCTCGACAAACACACCGCAAAAAGAAGATTACATCGAATAGATCTCCATGAGGATCATGGAGAACTTTGTATTGAAGATCCAAGAGAGAGAAGAAGCCATCTAGCTACTAGCTATGGACTCGAAGGTCTATGGTGAACAACTCACGCATCATCGGAGAGGTCATGGTGTTGATGAAGAAGTCCTCCGTATCCGAATCCCCCCTCCGGCAGAGCACCAGAACGTGCCCCATATGGGATCTTGCGGAGACAGAAGCTTGCGGCGGCGGAAAAGTGTTTTCGTGGATCTCTCGCGCAGTTTTGGATTTTTTCTGAATTTATTGGCGGAAGAGGTAGGGTAGACGAGCCAGAGGGGGCCACAAGCCTGCTAGGCGCAGGCCCATGGCTGCGCCTAGGGGGCTTGTGGGGTCCCCTGGTGGCCCCTGCCTTGGTTCTCACGTCTCGTGCATATCTTCTGTTACGGAAAAAATCTTTTCGGATGTTTTATTCCCGTTTGGACACCGTTTAAAATCCTCCTCTGAAAAGGGTCAAAAACAGGGAAAAAACACGAACTGGCACTTGGCACTGAGTTAATAAGTTAGTCCCAAAAAGAAATAAAAGGCATACAAAACATCCAAAGTTTGACAAGATAATAGCATGGAACCATCCAAAATTATAGATACATTGGAGACGTATCAAGTATCAAGGCAAGTCTCCAAAGTACCTACGCAAAAACAAACAAACTTGCACCCAACACTATAAAGGGGTTGTCAATCCCTTAGCAATTGATTGCAAAGTGAGATCTGAAGGCGGAAAGTGCAACAAAGTAAAAGTGTAGAGCTGAAAATATGATGTGAAGTAGACCCCGGGGCCATTGTGTTCACTAGAGGCTTCTCTCATGATAGCAAGTATTACGGCGGGTGAACGAATTACTGTCGAGCAATTGATAGAACCACGCAAAGTCATGACGATATCTAAGGCAATGATCATACATATAGGCATAACGTCCGAGACATGTACACCGATACTGTCTGCATCTACTACTATTACTCCACACATCGACCGCTATCCAGCATGCATCTAGTGTATTAAGTTCATAACAAATGGAGTAACGCCTTAAGCAAGATGACATGATGTAGAGGGATAAATTCATGCAATAGATATAAACCCCATCTTTTTACCCTTGATGGCAACAACACGATGCGTGCCTCGCTACCCCTTCTATCACTGGGTGAGGTCACCGCACGGTATGAACCCAAAACCAAGCACTTCTCCCATTGCAAGAATTATAGACCAAGTTGGCCAAACGAAACCCACAACTCGAAGAGAATTACAAGGATACAAAATCATGCATATAAGAGATCAGAGGAGACTCAAATAACATTCATAGATAATCTGATCATAAATACACAATTCATTGGATCTCGACAAACACACCGCAAAAGAATATTACATCGGATAGATCTCCATGAAGATCATGGAGAACTTTGTATCGAAGATCCAAGAGAGAGAAGAAGCCATCTAGCTACAAGCTATGGACCCGAAGGTTTGTGGTGAACTACTCACGCATCATCGGAGAGGCAATGGTGTTGATGGAGAATCCCTCCATGTCCGAATCCCCCTCCGGCAGGGCACCAGAACGGTCCCCAGATGGGATCTTATGCAGACAGAAGCTTGCGGCGGTGGAAAAGTATTTTCGTGGCTCTCTCGCGTGGTTTCAGATTTTTAGGGAATTTATAGGTGGAAGAAGTATGGTAAAGGAGCCATGGGGGGCCCACAAGCCTGCTAGGCACGCCCCCTAGGCTGCGGCTAGGGGGCTTGTGGCCTCCCCCGGGACCCTTTGCCTTGGTTCTCAAGCTCCCTGCGTATCTTCTGTTCTGGAAAAAATCATTCTGAAGATTTTATTATGTTTGGACTCCGTTTAATATTCTCCTCTGAAAAATCTCAAAAACACACAAATAGGAACTGACACTGGGCATAGATTTAATAGGTTAGTCCCAAAAAAGATATAAAATGCATACAGAACACCCAAAGTTGACAAGATAATAGCATGAAACCATCAAAAACTATCGATACGTTGGAGACGTGTCACATACCAAGGTGTACTACGTGAAGCATTGATGACATTCTGTTGTTCATCAGGAAAGCTATCATCAATAGGTTGTGGGTCATCAAGAACATTCTCCAACCTAGACAAGTTATCTGCTACAGGGTTCTCAGCACCCTTCCTATCCACAACATGCAAATCAAATTCTTGTAGCAAGAGAACCCATCTAATAAGTCTAGGCCTAGCATCTTTCTTTTTCATGAGATACTTAATAGCAGCATGATCAGTGTGAATAGTAACTTTGGAATCAACAATATAAGATCTGAAGTTATCACATGCAAACACAACTGCTAAAAATTCTTTTTCAGTAGTAGCATAGTTTCTTTGGGCACTGTCTATAGTTTTACTAGCATAATGAATAACATTTAATTTCTTATCAACTCTTTGTCCTAGAACAACACCAACAACATAATCACTAGCATCATACATAATTTTAAAAGGTAGGTTCCAATCAGGTGGTTGAACAATAGGTGCAGTTATTAATGCCTTCTTAAGTATTTCAAATGCTTCTTCACAATCATCATCAAAAACAAATGGAATATCTTTTTGCAAGAGATTGGTGAGAGGCCTAGAAATCTTAGAGAAGTCTTTAATGAACCTTCTATAGAAACCAGCATGACCAAGGAAACTTCTTATACCTTTAATGTCTGTAGGGCATGGCATTTTCTCGATCGCATCAACTTTAGCCTTATCGACTTCAATATCTCTTTCAGAAATTTCTTAGGACATGAAATTTCTTAGGACACAAAAGTCAGAGAATATAGCCATCATACATATTTGAAAGGTAGTAGGTGCATTAGATAAACCAAAAGGCATATGTCTATAAAAAATGTACCAAAAGGGCAAGTAAAAGTGGTTTTCTCCTGATCAGATTGTGCAACTGGTATTTGGGAGAAACCAGAATAACCATCTAGAAAGCAATAGTGTGTGTGTTTAGACAATCTTTCTAGCATTTGGTCAATAAAAGGCAAAGGGTAATTATCTTTCCTAGTGGCTTTATTTAGTTTCCTAAAATCAATTACCATCCTATAGGCAGTAACAATTCTCTGTGGGATCAATTCATCTTTATCATTAGGGACAACGGTAATACCTCCCTTCTTAGGGACACAATGCACCGGACTTACCGAATCACTATGAGCAACATGATAGATAATACCTGCTTCCAGGAGCTTTATTATTTCTTTTCTTACCACCTCTTTCATCTTAGGATTTAATCTTCGTTGATGATCGACAGCTGGTTTGGAATCAGGATCAGTTTTAATTTTATGCTGGCATAGAGTGGGACTAATGCCCTTAAGATCATCAAGAGTAAATCCAATAGCATCACGGTGCTTCCTCAGAGTTTTCAATAATTTCTTTTCTTCATGCTCTGAAAGGTTAGAACTAATAATAATAGGATATATCTCTTTTTCATCAAGATAAGCATGCTTAAGAGTATCAGGTAATTGTTTAAGCTCAAACACAGGATCACCCTTTGGTGGAGGTGGATCTCCCAGTAATTCAACAGGCAAATTATTCTTAAGGATAGGATGTTGTTCAAAGATAAGTCTATCTATCTCATTCCTTTCATCCATATGCATATCATTTTCATGTTCAAGCAAGTATTTATCTAAAGGATCAGTAGGAGGCACAACAATAGAAGCTAGAGCAATAATTTTATCATTACTCGACAATTCTTTTTCATGAGGTTGTCTACCAAACTTGGAAAAATTAAATTCATGTGACACACCTTCAAAGCTAACAGTAACAATTTGTTTCTCACAATCAATGTGAGCATTAACAGTATTGAGGAAAGGTCTACCAAATATGATGGGACAAAAGCTATCTTGTGTGGTAGCAAGAACGAGAATATCAGTAGGATACTTAGTTTTACCACAGAAGACTTCAACATCTCTAACAATTCCCACATGGCAGATAGCATCTCTATTGTCAAGTTGAATAGTAACATCAATAAATTCCATCTCGACAGGTGCAACTCATCTTTAATTTCATCATATAAAAATCGAGGTATTGCACTAACACTAGCACCCATGTCACATAAACCATGATAACAATGATCTCCTATATTAACAGAAACAACAGGCATGCCAACAGCACGCTTATGTTTTTCTCTAGCATGAGGTTTAGCAATTCTAGCAACATCTTCACAGAACTGAATAACATGCTCATCGACATTATCGGCCAAGAGATCTTTAATAATAGCAATGCTAGGTTCAACTTTAATTTTCTCAGTGCGTGTAGGTGTTCTAATGTAGCCCTTACGTATCACAGTTGAAGCTTTACCATGATCCTTTATTCTAATAGGGAAAGGTGGTTTCTCAATGTAAGCACTAGGAACAATAGGATCATTATAAGCTATAACTTTCTCTTCAAGTGGAATGGGTTTTACTACATTGACTTCTATGGGAGGATGATATTTAAACCACTTCTCCTTAGGGAGATTAATATGAGCAGCAAATGATTCACATAATGAAGCTACTATCTCAGAGTCAAGTCCATGTTTAGTGCTAAAATCACAAAAAGTATTTGTTTCAACGAAGGATTTAACACAATCGAACTTAAGATTCATACCTGACTCCTTACCTTCATAAAACTCCCAATCTTCAGAGTTGCGTTTAATTCTTTCCAATAAATTCCATTTGAAGTCAATATCTCTCTTCATAAAAGAACCGGTACAAGAAGTGTCAAGCATGGTGCGATTATCATGAGAAAGCTGAGCATAAAAGTTATGAATAATAATTTCTCTCGAGAGCTCATGGTTGGGGCATGAATATATCATTGACTTAAGCCTCCCCCAAGCTTGAGCGATACTTTCTCTATCACGAGGCCAAAAATTATAGATATAATTCCGATCACGATGTACCAAATGCATAGGATAAAACTTTTGATGAAATTCCAATTTCAATCGGTTGTAGTTCCATGATCCAGTATCATCACATAGCC
Organism: Hordeum vulgare subsp. vulgare; assembly: GCF_904849725.1. Lineage (NCBI taxonomy): Eukaryota > Viridiplantae > Streptophyta > Magnoliopsida > Poales > Poaceae > Hordeum > Hordeum vulgare. The sequence goes on along the minus strand of NC_058524.1, from coordinate 558,017,860 downwards.
TATACCATGTCAATGCTTTATCCCTCAAAGATAAGGGAAAGACCTTCTTCTTGACCTCATCCTCGGGCAAACCTGGAAGCTTAAATAAACCACAAACTTCATCTACATAGATTAGATGCAAGTCGGGATGTGATGTTCCATCTCCTGTAAAAGGATTAGCCAACAGTTTCTCTAGCATACCCGAAGGAATTTCTTAATAAATATTTTCAGTAGGTCCAGTAGGTTGAGGAGCAACTCCTTGTGATTCCGGTCGAGGTGAAGATACCCCGAACAAGCTCCTCAAAGGATTAGTTTCCATAATGACAAGTGACAATAAATTTCAGCACACTATATAAATGTTTCCTTACCAAATTCCACTTACCAAAGGCGCTTCACTCCCCGGCGGTGAGCTGTCTCATGAATCTTTGCTTCAATACATGCACTACAAGCACGATCTCTGGTGAAACTCACATTGGTTAGTCCAAGAACGTGATCCCCTTTGAGGAGACTTTGCAAAGATCTCATATTGACATGGGCTAGCCGGCGATGCCAAAGCCATCCCACATCAACTTTAGCCATTAGGCAAGTCGCGGTCTTAGTGGATCGCTTCGAAAAGTTAACCACATAGAGAATGTTCTCGACATGCCCAACAAAGGCTAATTTAAGAGTCTTGCTCCGAAAAAGGGACACAGATTCAATACCAAAGAAAGTACTAAATCCCATAAGTGCAAGTTGATGAACAGAAAGTAAATTGTATGGGAGGGTCTCAACAAGCATAACCTTTTCAATGGTAAGTTCCGGAGAAATTACCACCTTGCTGAGACCCAATACCTTTGAAATTGCATCATCACGAAAGGAGACTTGGGTGGCAATGGATGGGTCGGGATGAATGTCGACGACCAAATCCTTGCTTCCGGTCATATGATTTGTTGCTACACTATCAAGAAATCATGACACCCTACCGGAAGCAAACTCCTGCATAAGATCAATGCTTGAATTTAGGTACCCATTCTTTAATTGGTCCTCTTATGTTAGTAACAAGGTTCTTAGGAACCCAAATAGACCATGCAATATACTCATCATAAGAACCAACAAATTTAGCAAAAACGTTTCCATAACTGGCACGACACAACAGATGGGAGGGATTAAAGTCGTCGGCTGTATTGGGTAGAGGGGTATTGCCCTTCACGGCATTACCACCCTTAGCTTGATCCTTTCTCTTCCCATGAGTACCCTCCCCTGATGTAACAAAGGTTTCCATAGCTAGGGAGGTTTCTTGGTCTTCTTCTTGTTCTTCTTCTTCTTGGACTTGGGTGCAAACCCAACTCCTTCCTTTGAAATCACTTCCTTTTGACTGATCAAAAGGTCATTAAGATTCTTTTTGTTGGGGAACGTTGCATGGGAAACAAAAAAATTCCTACACAAAGGAGACCTATCATGGTGATGATCATCTACGAGAGGGAGATCAGATCCTTGATGACCCACAAGTGTAGGCGATCTATCGTAGTCCTTTCGATAAGTAAGAGTGTCGAACCCAACGAGGAGCAGAAGGAAATGACAAGTGGTTTTCAGCAAGGTATTCTCTGCAAAAAATGAAATTATCGGTAACAGATAGTTGTGTGATAAGATAATTCGTAACGGGTAGCAAGTAACAATAGTAACAAAGGTGTAGCAAGATGGCCCAATCCCTTTTGTAGCAAGGGACTGATACGTCCATTATGCATCATGTTTTCATGTTGATATTTATCGCTTCTTGGGCTGTTATTTAACTTCACGGTACAATACTTATGCCTTTTCTCTCTTATTTTGCAAGGTTTACATGAAGAGGGAGAATGCCAGCAACTGGATTTCTGGCCTAAAAGTGGAGCAAAGTTGACATACCTATTCTGCGCAACTCCAAACGCCGTAAAAATCAACGAGGATTTTTTTCTGGATTTATAAAAAATACTGGGCCGAAGAATCGCCAGAGGGGCGCCACTAGGTGGCCACAAGCAAGAACGGTGCGGCCACCCCCCAGGCCACGCCTTGAGGGCTTGTGGGCAGCCTGCTGGCCCATTGGCCCCCTCTTCTGCTATATGAAGGGTTTCGTCCAGGAAAAATCAGGGAGGAGCTTTTTCGTGGATTCGTCGTCGCCACGAGGCGGAACTTGAGCAGAACCAATCTAGAGCTCCGACAGGACGATCCTGCCGGGGAAACTTCCATCCCAGAGGGGGAAATCGTCGCCATCGTCATCACCAACACTCCTCTCATCAAAGGGGACTCGTCACCATCAACATCTTCATCAGCACCATCTCATCTCCAAACCCTAGTTCATCACTTGTAACCAATCTCCGTCTCGCGACTACGATTGGTACTTGTAAGGTTGCTAGTAGTGTTAATTACTCTTTGTAGTTGATGCTAGTTGGATTACTTGGTGGAAGAGTTTATGTTCAGATCCTTGATGCTACTCATTACCTCTCTGGTCATGAATATGATTATGCTTTGTGAGTAGTTACTTTTGTTCCCGAGGACATGGGATAAGTCATGCTAATAGTAGTCATGTGAATTTGGTATTCGTTCGGTAATTTGATGTGTTGTATGTTGTTTTTCCTCTAGTGGTGTTATGTGAACGTCAACTACATAACACTTCACCATTATTTGGGCCTAGAGGAAGGCATTGGGAAGTAGTAAGTAGATGATGGGTTGCTAGAGTGACAGAAGCTTAAACCCTAGTTTATGCGTTACTTCGTAAGGGGCTGATTTGGATCCACTAGTTTAATGCTATGGTTAGACTTTGTCATACTTTTTCTTTTGTAGTTGCGGCTGCTTGCGAGAGGGGTTAATCATAAGTGGGATGCTTGTCCAAGTAAGGGCAGTACCCAAGCGCTGGTCCACCCACATATCAAACTATCAAAGTAACGAACGTGAATCATATGAACCTGATGAAACTAGTATGACAGAAATTCCCGTGTGTCCTCGGGAGCATTTTTCCTCCTATAAGACTTTGTCCAGGCTTGTCCCTTGCTACAAAATGGATTGGGCCACTTTGCTGCACCGTTGCTACTTTTGTTACTTGTTGCTTGCTACGAATCATCTCACCACATAATCACTTGTTACCGACAATTCCAGTGCCTGCAGATTTTACCTTGCTGAAAACCACTTGTCAGATCCTTCTGCTCCTCGTTGGGTTCGACACATACTTGTCGAAAGGACTATGATTGATCCCCTATACTTTTGGGTCATCAATACTCTTTTCTGGCGCCGTTGCCGGGGAGTGAAGCACCTTTGGTAAGTGGAACTTGGTAAGGAAACATTCATATAGTGTGCTGAAATTTATTGTCACTTGTCACTATGGATACTAATCCTTTGAGGGGCTTGTTCGGGGTATCTTCACCTCGAACGGAAGCACAAATAGTTGCTCCTCAACCTTCTGCACCTACTGAAAATATTTTCTTTGAATTTCCTTCGGGTATGCTTGAGAAACTGCTGGCTAATCCTTTTACAGGAGATGGAACATCACATCCAGACTTGCATCTAATCTATGTAGATGAAGTTTGTGGTTTATTTAAGCTTGCAGGTTTGCCCGAGGATGAGGTCAATAAGAAGGTCTTTCCTTTATCTTTGAAGGATAAGGCGTTGACATGGTATAGGCTATGTGATGAAACTGGATCATGGGACTACAATCGGTTGAAATTGGAATTTGATCAAAATTTTTATCCTATGCATTTAGTACATCGTGATCGGAATTATATTTACAATTTTTGGCCTTGTCACAGAGAAAGCATCGCTCAAGCTTGGGGGAGGCTTAAATCAATGTTATATTCATGCCCCAATCATGAGCTCTCGAGATAAATTATCATTCAGAACTTCTATGCTCGGCTTTCTCATGATGATCGCACCATGCTTGACAGTTCTTGTACCGGTTCTTTTATGAAGAGATATATTGACTTCAAATGGAATTTATTGGAGAGAATTAAACGCAACTCTGAAGATTGGGAGCTTGAAGAAGGTAAGGAGTCAGGTATGAATTTCACGTTTGATTGCGTTAAATCCTTTGTTGAGACAAATACTTTTTGTGACTTTAGCGCTAAGTATGGACTTGACTCTCAGATAGTAGCTTCATTGTTTGAATCCTTTGCTGCTCATATTGATCTCCCCAAACAGAAGTGGTTTAAATATCATCCTCCTATAGAAGTCAATGTAGTTAAACACACTCCAGTTGAAGAGAAAGTCATTGCATATAATGATCCTGTTGTTCCCAGTGCTTACATTGAGAAACCACCTTTCCCTGTTAGGATAAAGGATCAGTCTAAAGCTTCAACTGTGATACGTAGAGGCTATATTAGAACACCTACACCCCCTGAGCAAATTAGAGTTGAACCTAGCACTGCTATTATCAAAGATCTTCTATCCGACGATGTTGAGGGACATAATATTCACTTCTATGAAGATGCTGCTAGAATTGCTAAAGCTCACGTTAGAGACAAACATAGGCCTGTTGTTGGCATGCCTGTGGTTTCTGCTAAGATAGGAGATCATTGTTATCATGGTTTATGTGACGTGGGTGCTAGTGTTAGTGCAATACCTCAATCCTTATACGATGAAATCAAAGATGAGATTGCACCTGTTGAGATAGAGCGTATTGATGTCACTATTCAGCTTACCAATAGAGATACTATCTGCCCTGTGGGAATTGTTAGGGATGTTGAAGTCTTGTGTGGTAAAACAAAGTGTCCTGCTGATTTCCTCGTTCTTGCTACCGCAGAAGATAGCTTTTGTCCCATCATATTTGGCAGACCCTTTCTCAATACTGTCAATGCTCATATGGAGTGTGAGAAGCAAACTGTCACTGTTGGCTTTGAAGGTGTGTCACATGAGTTCAATTTCTCTAAGTTTGGTAGACAACCTCATAAAAAGGAGTTGCCTAGTAGGGATGAAACTATTGCCTTAGCCTCTATTGCCGTACCTCCTACTGATCCCTTAGAGCAATACTTGCTTGAGCATGAGAATGATATGCATATGGATGAAAGGGATGAGATAGATAGAGTTGTCTTAGAACAATATCCTATCCTTAAGAATAATCTGGTGGAAATATGCCCTAGAGGAAATAATAAATTAGTTATTATTATATTTCTTAGTTCATGATAATCGTTTATTATCCATGCTATAATTGTATTGATTGGAAACACAATACTTGTGTGGATACATAGACAAAACACTGTCCCTAGTAAGCCTCTAGTTGACTAGCTCGTTGATCAAAGATGGTAAAGGTTTCCTGGCCATAGGCAAGTGTTGTCACTTGATAACGGGATCACATCATTAGGAGAATCATGTGATGGACTACACCCAAACTAATAGACGTAGCATGTTGATCGTGTCATTTTGTTGGTACAGTTTTCTGCGTGTCAAGTATTTGTTCCTATGACCATGAGATCATATAACTCACGGACACCGGAGGAATGCTTTGTGTGTATCAAACGTCGCAACGTAACTGGGTGACTATAAAGATGCTCTACAGGTATCTCCGAAGGTGTTCGTTGAGTTAGTATAGATCGAGACTGGGATTTGTCACTCCGTGTGACGGAGAGGTATCTCGGGGCCCACTCGGTAATACAACATCACACACAAGCCTTGCAAGCAATGTAACTTAATGTAAGTTGCGGGATCTTGTATTATGGAACGAGTAAAGAGACTTAACGGTAAACGAGATTGAAATAGGTATGCGGATACTAATGATCGAATATCGGGAAAGTAACATACCGAAGGACAAAGGGAATGACATACGAGATTATATGAATCCTTGGCACTGAGGTTCAAACGATAAGATATTCGTAGAATATGTAGGATCCAATATGGGCATCCAGGTCCCACTATTGGATATTGACCGAGGAGTCTCTCGGGTCATGTCTACATAGTTCTCGAACCCGCAGGGTCTGCACACTTAAGGTTCGACGTTGTTTTATGCGTATTTGAGTTATATGGTTGGTTACCTAATGTTGTTCGGAGTCCCGGATGAGATCACGGACGTCACGAGGGTTTCTGGAATGGTCCAGAAATGAAGATTGATATATAGGATGACCTCATTTGATTACCGGAAGGTTTTCGGAGTTACCGGGAATGTACCGGGAATGACGAATGGGTTCCGGCAGTTCACCGGGGGGGGGGGGCAACCCACCCCGGGGAAGCCCATAGGCCATAAGGGTGGCGCATCAGCCCTTAGTGGGCTGGTGGGACAGCCCAAGAGGGCCCTATGCGCCATACAAAGAAAAATCAAAGAGAAAGAAAAAAAAAGGAGGTGGGAAGGAAGGGAAGGACTCCCACCCACCAAACCAAGTCCAACTCGGTTTGGGGGGGGGGGAGCCTTCCCCCCTTGGCTCGGCCGACCCCCTTGGGGCTCCTTGAGCCCCAAGGCAAGGTCCCCTCCCTCCCACCTATATATATGGAGGTTTTAGGGCTGATTTGAGACGACTTTTCCACGGCAGCCCGACCACATACCTCCACGGTTTTTCCTCTAGATCGCGTTTCAGCGGAGCTCGGGCAGAGCCTTGCTGAGACAAGGTCATCACCAACCTCCGGAGCACCGTCACGCTGCCGGAGAACTCTTCTACCTCTCCGTCTCTCTTGCTGGATCAAGAAGGCCGAGATCATCGTCGAGCTGTACGTGTGCTGAACGCGGAGGTGCCGTCCGTTCGTTACTAGATCGTGGGACTGATCGCGGGATTGTTCGCGGGGCGGATCGAGGGACGTGAGGAAGTTCCACTACATCAACCGCGTTCACTAACGCTTCTGCTGTACGATCTACAAGGGTACGTAGATCACTCATCCCCTCTCGTAGATGGACATCACCATGACAGGTCTTCGTGCGCGTAGGAACATTTTTGTTTCCCATGCGACGTTCCCCAACAGTGGCATCATGAGCTAGGTTCATGCGTAGATGTCTTCTCGAGTAGAACACAAAAGTTTTTGTGGGCGGTGATGTGCATTTCACTGCCCTCCTTAGTCTTTTCTTGATTCCGCGGTATTGTTGGATCGAAGCGGCTCGGACCGACATTACTCGTACGCTTACGAGAGACTGGTTTCATCGCTACGAGTAACTCCGTTGCTCAAAGATGACTGGCGGGTGTCAGTTTCTCCAACTTTAGTTGAATCGGATTTGACCGAGGAGGTCCTTGGATGAGGTTAAATAGCAACTCATATATCTCCGTTGTGGTGTTTGCGTAAGTAAGATGCGATCCTACTAGATACCCATGGTCACCACGTAAAACATGCAACAACAAAATTAGAGGACGTCTAACTTGTTTTTGCAGGGTATGCTTGTGATGTGATATGGCCAACGATGTGATGTGATATATTGGATGTATGAGATGATCATGTTGTAATAGTTAATATCAACTTGCACGTCGATGGTACAGCAACCGGCAGGAGCCATAGGGTTGTCTTTATACTAACGTTTGTGCTTGCAGATGCGTTTACTATTTTGCTAGGATGTAGCTTTAGCAGTAATAGCATGAGTAGCATGACAACCCCGATGGCGACACGTTGATGGAGATCATGATGATGGAGATCATGGTGTGACGCCGGTGACAAGAAGATCATGCCGGTGCTTTGGTGATGGAGATCAAGAAGCACATGATGATGGCCATATCATGTCACTTATGAATTGCATGTGATGTTAATCCTTTTATGCACCTTATTTTGCTTAGAACGACGGTAGCATTATGAGGTGATCTCTCACTAAAATTTCAAGACGAAATTGTGTTCTCCCCGACTGTGCACCGTTGCTACAGTTCGTCGTTTCGAGACACCACGTGATGATCGGGTGTGATAGACTCAACGTTCACATACAACGGGTGCAAAACAGTTGCGCACGCGGAACACTCGGGTTAAGCTTGACGAGCCTAGCATGTGCAGACATGGCCTCAGAACACATGAGACCGAAAGATCGAGCATGAATCGTATAGTTGATATGATTAGCATAGAGATGCTTACCACTGAAACTATTCTCGACTCACGTGATGATCGGACTTGAGATAGTGAATTTGGATCATGTACCACTCAAATGACTAGAGAGATGTACTTTTTGAGTGGGAGTTCTTAAGTAATATGATTAATTGAACTAATTGTCATGAACATAGTCTAATGGTCTTTGCGAATTACGATGTAGCTTGCGCTATAGCTCTACTATTTTTAAATGTTCCTAGAGAAAATTTAGTTCAAAGTTGATAGTAGAAAACTTTGCAGACTAAGTGTGTAAAACCAAGGATTGTCCTCGTTGCTAAGCAGAAGGCTTATGTCCTTAATGCACCACTCGGTGTGCTGCACCTCGAGCGTCGTCTGTGGATGTTGTGAACATCCGACATACACGTTTCTGATGACTACACGATAGTTTAGTGCAAAATACTTAATGGCTCAGAAGCAAGGCGCCAAAGACATTTTGAAACGTCGCGGAACATAAGTGATGTTCTAAAGAGATGAAATTGTGATTTCATGCTTGCGCCCTTGTTAAGAGGTACAGGACCTCCGACAAGATTCTTTGTCCACAAAGTAAAGGAGAAAAGCTCAATCGTTGAGCGTGTGCTCAGATTGTCTGAGTACGACAATCGCTTGAATCAAGTGGGAGTTAATCTTCCAGATGAGATAGTGATGGTTCTCCAAAGTCACTGCCACCAAGCTGTGAGAGCTTCGTGATATAGTATAACATGTCAAGGATAGATACTATGATCTTTGAGTGATTCGCGATGTTTGACACTGCGAAAGTAGAAATCAAGAAGGAGCATCAAAAGTTGATGGTTAGTAAAACCACTAAGTTTCGAGAAAGGCAAGGGCTGGAAGGGATACTTCGTGAAACGGCAAAACAGTTGCTGCACTAATGAAGAGACCCAAGATTAAACCCAAACCTGAGACTAAGTGCTTCTGTAATGAGGGGAACAGTCACTGAGGCGGAGCAACTCTAGATACTTAGTAGATAAGAAGGCTGGCAAAAGTCGAGAGAAGTATATTTGATATACATGATGTTGATGTATACTTTACTAGTACTCCTAGTAGCATGAGGGTATTGGATACCGGTTCGGTTGCTAAGTGATTAGTAACACGAAACGAAAGCTACGGCATAAATGGAGACTAGCTAAAGGCGAGGTGACGATACGTGTTGGAAGTGTTTCCAAGGTTGATATGATCAAACGTCGCACGCTCCCTCTACCATCGGGATTGGCGTTAAACCTAAATAATTGTTATTTGGTGCTTGCGTTAAGCATGAACATGATTGGATCGTGTTTATTGCAATACGATTATTCATTTAAAGAGAATAATGGTTACTCTATTTTCTTGAATGATCACCTTCAATGGTTTATTGAATCTCGATCGTAGTGTTACACATGTTCATGATATTGGTGCCAAAAGACACGAGGTAATGATGATAGTACCACTTACTTGTGGCACTGCCGCTTGAGTCATGTTGGTATAAATTGCATGAAGAGGCTCCATGCTGATGGATCTTTATACTCACTTGTTTTTGAATCACTAGTGACATGCAAATCATACCACATGAGCAAGGCCTTGTTTTCATTGAGATGAATCAAGATAGTAACTTGTTGGAAGTAATACATTTTGATGTATGCAGTCCAATAGGTGCTGAGGCACGCACTGGATATCATTATGTTCTTACTTCAATGACGATTTGAGTAGATACTAGAGTATTTACTTAATGAATCACAAGTCCGAAATATTGAAATGTTCAATTCTGTTTCAGAGTGAAGTTCGTCGTAACGAGAGGATAAGCTGTCTACGATATGATCATAGAAATGAATATCTGAGTTACGAGTTTTGGTACGCAGTTAAGACAATGTGGAAATTATTTCGCAGTTCATGCCACCCGGAACATCATAATGTGATGATGTGTCTGAACGTCATAGCCATGCACTATTTGGTATGGTGCATGCTGTGATGTCTCTTATCGAATTACCACTATCGCTTATGGGTTATGCATTAGAGACATCCGCATTCACTTTAAAATAGGGCACCACGTATTTCCATTGAGATGACATAGTATAGACTGAGGTTTAGAGAAATCTAAACTGTCGTTTCTTAAAAGTTTGGGGCTTCGACACTTATGTGAAAAGTTTCAGTGTGATAAGCTCGAACCCAAAGCGGATAAATGCATCTTCATAGGATATCCAAAATAGTTGGGTACATCTCCTATCTCAGATCCGAAAGCAAAGTGTTTGTTTCTAGAAACGGATCCTTTCTCGAGGAAAGGTTTCTCTCGAAAGAATTGAGTGGGAGGGTAGTAGAACTTGATGAGGTTATTGAACCATCACTTCAACCAGTGTGTAGCAGGGCGCAGGAAGTTGTTCCTGTGGCGCCTACACCAATTGAAGTGGAAGCTGATGATGGTGATCATCAAGCATCGGATCAAGTTACTACAAGCCTCGTAGGTTGACAAGGTCGCGTACTACTACAGAGTGGTACGGTAACCCTGTCTTGGAGGTCATGTTGTTGAGCAACAGTGAACCTACGAGTTATGGAGAAAGCGATGGTGGGCCCAGATTCCGACAAATTGCTGGAAGCCATGAAATCCGAGAGAGGATCCATGTATGAAAACAAAGTGTAGAGTTTGAAAAGAACTAATTGATGGTCATAAGACTATTGAGTAAAAAATGGATCTTTAAAAGAAGACAAACGATGATGGTGATAAATGACTATTAAGAAAAGCTCGACTTGTCGCAAAGATGTTTCCGACAAGATCAAACTGTTGACTATGATGAGTCTTTCTCACTCGTAGCGATGCTAAAAGTCGGTTAGAATTATGTTAGTTGTTGATGCATTCTTTATGAAATATTGCACGTAGGATGTCAAAACATTGTTTTCTCGACGGTTTCCTTGAGCAAACATTGTATGTGATACAACCAGAAGGTTTTGTCGATCCTAAAGATACTAGCAAGTATGCAAGCTCCAGTGATCCTTCAATGGACTGGTGCAAGCATCTCGGAGTTGGAATATACACTTTGATGAGATGATCAAAGATTTTGGGTTTGTACAAGGTTTATGAGAAACTTGTATTTCCAAAGAAGTGAGTGGGAGCACTATAGAATTTCTGATAGGTATATGTGGTTGACATATTGTGGATCATAAGTAATGTAGAATTTCTGTAAAGCATACAAGGTTGTTTGAAAGAAGTTTTCAAAGGAGTACCTGGATTACGCTACTTGAACGTTGAGCATGAAAGATCTATGGAGATAGATCGAAAGCGCTTAATAGAAGTTTCAACAAGATGCATGCCTTGACAAGTTTTTGAAAGAGTTCAAAATAGATCAGCAAAGAAGGAGTTCTTGGTTGCGTTGTGAGGTGTGAAGAGTAAGACTCAAAACCCGACCACGACAGAATAAAGAGAATAGACGAAGGTCGTCTTCTATGCCTTAGCCGTAGAATCTAAAGTATGCCATGCTGTGTACCGCACCTGATGTGTGCCTTGACTCAAAGTATGTTGAGAGGTACAGAGAGTGATCCATGATTGAATCACTAGCATCGGTCGAAATTTATCCTTAGTAACTAATGGACTAAGGAATTTTTTTGATTATGGAGGTGGTTAAAGAGTTTGTCATAAAGGGTTACGTCAATGCAAGCTTTGACACTAATCCAGATAACTATAAGTAGTGAAACGGATTCGTATAGTACAGTAGATATTTGGAGCATTTCCGAATAGCACGTAGTAGCAGCATCTATAAGATGACATAAAGATTTGTAAAGAACGCACGAATCTGAAAGTTTCAGAACCATTGACTAAAACCTCTCTCATGAGCAAGACGTGATCAGACCCCATAACTATATGGGTGTTGGATTCGTTGGAATCACATGGTGATGTGAACTAGATTATTGACTCTAGTGCAAGTGGGAGACTATTGGAAATATGCCCTAGAGGCAATAATAAATTAGTTATTATTATATTTCTTAGTTCATGATAATCGTTTATTATCCATGCTATAATTGTATTGATTGGAAACACAATACTTGTGTGGTTACATAGACAAAACACTGTCCCTAGTAAGCCTCTAGTTGACTAGCTCGTTGATCAAAGATGGTCAAGGTTTCCTGGCCATAGGCAAGTGTTGTCACTTGATAACGAGATCACATCATTAGGAGAATCATGTGATGGATTAGACCCAAACTAATAGACGTAGCATGTTGATCGTGTCATTTTGTTGCTACTGTTTTCTGCGTGTCAAGTATTTGTTCCTATGACCATGAGATCATATAACTCACGGACACCGGAGGAATGCTTTGTGTGTATCAAACGTCGCAACGTAACTAGGTGACTATAAAGATGCTCTACAGGTATCTCCGAAGGTGTTCGTTGAGTTAGTATAGATCGAGACTGGGATTTGTCACTCCATATGACGGAGAGGTATCTCGGGGCCCACTCGGTAATACAACATCACACACAAGCCTTGCAAGCAATGTAACTTAATGTAAGTTGCGGGATCTTGTATTACGGAACGAGTAAAGAGACTTGCCGGTAAACGAGATTGAAATAGGTATGCGGATACTAACGATCGAATCTCGGGCAAGTAACATACCGAAGGACAAAGGGAATGACATACGGGATTATATGAATCCTTGGCACTGAGGTTCAAACGATAAGATCTTCGTAGATTATGTAGGATCCAATATGGGCATCCAGGTCCCGCTATTGGATATTGACCGAGGAGTCTCTCGGGTCATGTCTACATAGTTCTCGAACCCGCAGGGTCTGCACACTTAAGGTTCGACGTTGTTTTATGCGTATTTGAGTTATATCGTTGGTTACCGAATGTTGTTCGGAGTCCCGGATGAGATCACGGACGTCACGAGGATTTCCGGAATGGTCCGGAAACGAAGATTGATATATAGGATGACCTCATTTGATTACCGGAAGGTTTTCGGAGTTACCGGGAATGTACCGGGAATGACGAATGGGTTCCGGGAGTTCACCGGGGGGGGCAACCCACCCCGGGGAAGCCCATAGGCCATAAGGGTGGCGCATCAGCCCTTAGTGGGCTGGTGGGACAGCCCAAGAGGGCCCTATGCGCCATATTAAGAAAAATCAAAGAGAAAGAAAAAAAAGGGATGTGGGAAGGAAGGGAAGGACTCCCACCCACCAAACCAAGTCCAACTCGGTTTGGGGGGGGGGGCCTTCCCCCCTTGGCTCGGCCGACCCCCTTGGGGCTCCTTGAGCCCCAAGGCAAGGTCCCCTCCCTCCCACCTATATATACGGAGGTTTTAGGGATGATTTGAGATGACTTTTCCACGACAGCCCGACCACATACCTCCACGGTTTTTCCTCTAGATCGCGTTTCTGCGGAGCTCGGGCGGAGCCCTACTGAGACAAGGTCATCACCAACCTCCGGAGCACCGTCACGCTGCCGGAGAACTCTTCTACCTCTCCGTCTCTCTTGCTGGATCAAGAAGGCCGAGATCATCGTCGAGCTGTACGTGTGCTGAACGCGGATGTGCTATCCGTTCGGTACTAGATCGTGGGACTGATCGCGGGATTGTTCGCGGGGCGGATCGAGGGACGTGAGGACGTTCCACTACATCAACCGCATTCACTAACGCTTCTGCTGTACGATCTACAAGGGTACGTAGATCACTCATCCCCTCTCGTAGTTGGACATCACCATGATAGGTCTTCGTGCGCGTAGGAAATTTTTTGTTTCCCATGCGACGTTCCCCAACATAATCTGCCTGTTGAACTGCTTGGGGATCCACCCCCACCAAAGGGTGATCCTGTGTTCGAGCTTAAAAAGTTGCCTGATACTCTTAAGTATGCCTATCTTGATGAAAAAGAGATATATCCTGTTATAATTAGTGCTAGCCTCTCAGAGCATGAAGAAAATAAGTTACTAAAAACTCCGAGGAAGCACCGTGCTGCTATTGGATATACTCTTGATGATCCTAAGGGCATTATTCCTACCCTATGCCAACACAAGATTAAAACTGATCCTGATTCTAAACCAGTTGCTGATCATCAAAGGATATTAAATCTTAAGATGAAAGAGGTAGTAATAAAAGAAATACTAAAGCTCCTGGAAGCGGGTATTATCTATCTTGTTGCTCATAGCGATTGGGTGAGTCCGGTGCATTGCGTCCCTAAGAAGGGAGGCATTACCGATGTCCCTAATGATAAGGATGAATTGATCCCACAAAGGATTATTACTAGCTATAGGATGGTGATCGATTTTAGGAAACTGAATAAAGCCACTAGGAAAGATCATTACCCTTTGCCTTTTATCGACCAAATGCTAGAAAGGCTGTCCAAACACACACACTTCTGCTTTCTAGACGGATATTCTGGTTTCTCCCAAATATCAGTTGCACAATCTGATCTGGAGAAAACCACTTTCACCTGCCCTTTCGGTACCTTTGCTTACAGACGTATGCCTTTTGGCTTATGTAATGCACCTTCCACCTTTCAAAGATGTATGATGGCTATATTCTGTGACTTTTGTGAAAAGATTGTTGAGGTTTTCATGGATGACTTTTCTGTTTACTGGTCTTCCTTTGATGATTGCCTCAGCAACCTTGATCGAGTCTTACAAAGGTGTAAAGACACCAATCTTGTCTTGAATTGGGAGAAGTGCACCTTTATGGTAAATGAAGGCATCGTCTTAGGACATAAAATTTCTGAAAGAGGTATTGAAGTCGATAAGGCTAAGGTTGATGCAATCTAGAAAATGCCATACCCCACATATATCAAAGGTATAAGAAGTTTCCTTGGTCATGCAGGTTTCTATAGAAGGTTCATCAAAGACTTCTCTAAGATTTCTAGGCCTCTTACCAATCTCTTACAAAAGGATATTCATTTTGTTTTTGACGATGATTGTGAGGAAGCCTTCGAAATACTTAAGAGGGCTTTGATAACTGCACCTATTGTTCAACCACCTGATTGGAACTTACCTTTTGAGATCATGTGTGACGCTAGTGATTATGCTGTTGCTGCTATTCTAGGGCAAAGAGTTGATAAGAAGTTGAATGTTATTCACTACGCTAGTAAAACTCTAGATAGTGCCCAAAGAAACTATGCCACTACGGAGAAGGAATTTTTAGCAGTCGTGTTTGCATGTGAAAAGTTCAGGTCTTACATAGTTGATTCCAAAGTCACTATTCACACTGATCATGCTACTATTAAGTACCTCACGGAGAAGAAAGACGCTAAACCTAGACTTATCAGATGGGTTCTCTTGCTACAAGAATTTGATTTGCACGTTGTCGGTAGAAAGGGTGCTGATAACCCAGTAGCAGATAACTTGTCTAGGTTGGAAAACGTTCTTGATGACCCACAACCTATTGATGATAGCTTTCCCGATGAGCAATTGAATGTCATCAATGCTTCACGTAGTGCACCGTGGTATGTTGATTATGCAAACTATATCGTTGCCAAATACATACCACCTAGTTTCACGTACCAACAAAAGAAGAAATTCTTCTTTGACTTGAGACATTACTTTTGGGATGATCCTCACCTTTATAAGGAAGGAGTAGATGGTGTTATTAGATGTTGTGTACCTGAACATGAACAGGGACAGATCCTACAGAAGTGTCACTCCGAGGCCTACGAAGGACACCATGCGGGAGATAGAACTGCACACAAGGTATTGCAATCAGGTTTCTATTGGCCCACTCTCTTCAAGGATGCCCGTAAGTTTGTCTTGTCTTGTGACGAATGTCAAAGAATAGGTAATATCGGTAAACGTCAGGAAATGCCTATGAACTATTCACTTGTCATTGAACCATTTGATGTTTGGGGCTTTGATTATATGGGACCTTTTCCAAAATCTAATGGGTATACTCACATCTTAGTTGTTGTTGATTACGTCACTAAGTGGGTAGAAGCTATCCCCACTAGTAGTGCTGATCACAACACTTCTATCAGGATGCTTAAAGAAGTTATCTTCCCTAGATTTGGAGTCCCTAGATATGTAATGGCCGGCGGTGGTTCACATTTCATTCATGGTGCTTTCCGTAAAACGCTTGCTAAGTACGATGTCAACCATAGAATTGCGTCTCCCTATCACCCTCAGTCTAGTGGTCAAGTAGAGCTAAGTAATAGAGAGATTGAACTCATTCTGCAAAAGACAGTCAACAGGTCTAGAAAGAATTGGTCTAAGAAGGTCGATGATGCACTATGGGCTTATTGAACTGCCTATAAGAATCGCATGGGCATGTCTCCGTACCAAATGGTGTACGGTAAAGCATGTCATTTACCTCTTGAGCTAGAGCATAAAGCTTATTGGGCAATCAAAGAGCTCAACTTTGATTTCAAACTTGCTGGTGAGAAGAGGTTATTTTAAATTAGCTCGCTTGATGAGTGGAGAACTCGCGCATATGAGAATGCCAAGCTGTTCAAAGAGAAGGTTAAGAGGTGGCATGATAAGAGGATGCAAAAGCGTGAGTTCAATGTAGGTGATTATGTCTTGCTATATAACTCTCTTTTAAGATTCTTTGCAGGCAAGCTTCTCTCTAAATGGTAAGGTCCCTATGTTGTTGAGGAAGTATATCGTTCCAGTGCTATCAAGATCAACAACACGGAAGGTAATTGTCCGAGAGTGGTAAATGGGCAGAGAATCAAGCATTATATCTCACGTACTCCCATAAATGTTGAAAGCAATATTATCAATACCATAACTCCAGAAGAATACCTAAGGGATATTTATCAGCCTGTTTCAGACTCCAAAAACGAAGAGGTATGTGATTCGGTAAGAAAACAGAGTCCAAAACTTTTCCAGTAGGAAATTTTCTCCGTTTTGGAATATTTAAAAAAATACAAAAATTGGAAGTAGTCCGGAAAGTGCGCGAGGAGGCGACAAGCCTGCACGGCGCAGGCCCACCCCCTGGCCGCGCCGTGAGGGCTTGTGGCCACCTCGTGTCGGGACCCCGATCCTAAGTCTTAAGAACCCAGCCTGTAACACATCACATCACTTTGCGGCCTCACGCACGGTAAACTCCACGGCTGCCACCTTACCTTGGCCGGGACCGTTTTCGTCTTTTGGCTCACGTATATGAATATGTTGCTAGCGTTCAAACGACAAAGAACCCGGGTCGACATGACTAGTTATAAACCCAAGCGGTACATCCGTACAGGGACAGGCATACATAACCGAGCAAACCAGGTGTCGGTCATCAGCGTGTGTAGACGAGTCGTAGCAAGCTACAAGGACTCCATTACACCGCGTGACATTTCCCCGAGGGGACAGACACAGCAACAAAGAAGGATACATGCCGGTCAATCAATGTGTTCCGAGCAGTAGGAAACTACCAAGGCTCGATGGAATCACAAAGAGGCATTTCCCTGTAAAGAGTACTACTAAAGGCAACAACTAGGTGTCGAATCCCACACATATAATGTATTTCAAACATACACACATTATGCACGATATGTGTAGATACAACATGGCATCACAACATAACTCTATGACTCAAGCATTTATTAAAGACTCATAAGAGTCAACATAGTATGATATTACAAACAGGGGTCTCATGACCCGACACTCAAGTCATACAAACCACAAGCGGAAGCAAATCATGTCTGGGTACAGACATCTACTAAAAGTGGCTGGAAGACTCTAAAAAGCTACTACGACCCTACCAAAGGAGCCAGACCTCTGTCTGGGATTCCCAAGCTATTCCGGTCAACATCGAACACATCGCGTAGAAACCTTTAATCAGACTAAATCTTCTCTGCAAAACATAAATAAAGCACCCGTGAGTACAAAGGTACTCAGCAAGTCTTACATCAGAACTATCTACATATGCATCATGTTTCAATGAAAGGATTATGGGGTTTGATTGCAGCAAGCCAGCTTTGACTCTTGGCTAACCTGTACTACGACTACAAGTTCTTTCTTTGAGGTGGGATATCGCACACGAGTCCACATATTCACCAATTCAATACACCACTATGGGTCCACTCTCGTCTCCCTACGAGAAAGCCTTCCATAGCACTCACACTTATCTTGCATGTTTTAGAGTATCCATTTAAGTTGTCTATGTACCACGTAATGTTACCAAGTAGTCCATAACCGAGGACGCGACTATTCGAACAGATTAAATCACCCTACAGGGGTATACTTCTTCACACATGCTCCCACCACTTAGCACCATATGCACGTCATGCATCTCGGCAACCTTCAAGCAGAAGCACTGGCGTGGGTCTCGGCCACGACCGTTAACCACACAAGACCCTAGTCCAGGTTTATCGCCTATCTGAGACTGAACCCGCAAGGAAGTCCGGCCGAGGTTTCCTCTACGGCCCCAAAGGATGCGCGCAGGGTTCCCAAGCCCACCATTCGGGTGCCACTTGGTACACCGTGCCACTTTGTATCTACCGTAGTGAAGCCTACCCCGTCGGGCAGAGCTAAACACGGCCGCCAACACTTTTCCTACAAACACCAGAAACTAATTGCAACTCCTGGACTGAGATCTAGGCGATTAATAAGACGAGAGGGTCAATTAAGTATCCCAATGTGTGGTAGTATCTTGTCTTGGATAACACACACATAACTCAGTTCTTAAGGGCGGTCCCAATGAGACAACCCGCCATGTACTCCTACATGGCCTCTCATCGCTACCTTTACCAAATCAGATTCACACCATTACTCTCACACCATAGCACATGAACACAACCATTCTGATACATCATTCAGATGGATCAGACCCGACACGACTCTAAGCATAGCAGGCATTGTAACAAGCATGGATGAGTAAGCACAACAAGGCTCAAACAGTTGCTACTCATGCTAAGTGGTTTCAACTATTTACTGTGACAAAATCAGGTCATGCAGAGGAATGGGTTCAACTACCGATAACATGTACAGTTGAATCGTGTTTGTCCTGATGCAATAAAAGAGAGCAGGAGTGAAAGAGTGGGTTTATTTCAATATGCTCAAGGGGGGTTTGCTTGCCTGACACGTCTGAAGATAGCAATGAGTCTTCATCAATGTCAACGATCACATCGTCGGAAACATCGTTTACCGAGAGGGAACAACACCGGCAGACAAGAAAGAACAACAATTACTTCACGGAAATGCAACACTATGATGCATGCTCAAGACATGAAATGAAAGGTGGCAGGGCTAATGTGGCTATCATTTCTTAAGTTGAAGTTGGTTTGAATTAGGATTCAAACATCACTTCAAGCCGAGTATCTTTCCAAGTACCCTTATAATTGATTCGACCTGATACTCATATCAAATTGTTCCAACATGCATGGAGTTAGTATTTTGAGGTACTGATTTGCATTGACCAATGTTTTTTCATAACAATTGAAGTGGAATTCAAATAAGTATCAAATTCCAACTCCAAACTATTTATTAAATTTACCCTATTCATTATTTTGCCTATTTGGTGTTGTTAACTTTCTCAAACCAGCATGAAAATGCCATAATCAGATTCTTTGGATCTTTCTGATCCTTTTTCATATATAAATTATTTTCATTGGACTTACAGATTATTTTCTATGATTTTTAGAAGTTTTAGTCATTTTCTGGAATTATATTAAAACAGAATTAGTATTTACTGCGTCAGCACTGCGTGAGCAGTCAACAACGCCTGGGTTAGGTCAAACCTGACCAGTGGGGTCCACTGGTCAGTGACCCAGGTGCTAATCCCGCGCTGACCCGCACTAAGTGAGGTTTAACTCACCAGTGGGGCCCTCTGGCAGTGGCTCTAAGGCCTGATTAGAGGCGGGTTAAGGTGGCCACGTCGGCCCCCACCGGAGGGTGGTCGCCGACGACCATAGCCGCGGCGGAGGCTCGCCGGAGACGACTTACACGGCGCTACAGGGCACCAAATCGGGCACGGTTTGTGGCTACGCAAAGTTGGCGAAGCAGCCGATCTGACAGGGGCATCAGGAGGGGCTAGGGTGGCCGGGAGAGGCGCCGACGACGAGCCGAGGCGGCGGCCGGGGCTCGGCCTTGTGCGTGTGGTGGCTGCAGGGCACGGGATGGGCACGTGAGGGGCTTGACATCATCCACAAAGCTCCAAGAGCTCATTCCAGGGCTCAAATGCGTCGGTGGCAGACCACAGCGACGGCAACGACGGTAACGGCGGCGTGGGGATCTCGGCCATGGTGGGGATGGAGGCTATGGGGCACGGAAGAGCGTGGGGTGAGAGGGGAAATGATGACGAGCTCACGGCGGTTCCGATGGTGTTGTTGGAGGGCTCGGGTGTGCGCCGGAGGGAGCGAATCGTTGGAAGAGGTCCGGCGGCCGGAGGTGAAGACGACGACGGTGGCAGCTCGATTTAGGGGCTTCGGCTCGATTCTCTTGACTGGAAGGTGCAGCACATCATGGCGGAGAGATTGGGCTGCTCGGATAGGACTAGCAGGGGCCGGAGGGCACAGTGGTGAGCTCGAGCCCGAGCTCACCGATGGCGGCAGAGGAAAAGAGAGAGCAGGGCAGAGGAGAGAGGGAGAAATGGAGAGGAGGAGGAGGAGATCGGGACGACTCTTCTGAGCCTATCCCACTCACCAAGGCGGCGGGGAGCCAGGCAGGCAGGTGGCGTCGAGCCCCTGGCCATGCGCCGTGGCGAGCTTCTCCTCTGCCTTCTGGCAGGAGGAAGAAGACGCCTGAGCCCCTCGTGGGCTGGGCTAGGCGAGAGGTAAGCTTTTTTTTTCTATTCTTTTCTGTTTTGTTATTTCTAACATTTGTTTTATTTGTTTTGGCTCCAACTAATTCAAAGAAAATAGCTAAACAACTCTGGGGGTGTTATTTGGAATATTTCCAACTCCATAAGAAGTTTTCAACATTTTATAAAACTAGGAAGTATTTGAAATCAATTAATTAATTGATTTCAGTGGCTTTTGAGTTTAAAATAAAGTGCCAAAAGTATTTTTAAAAAGAAAACCAATCCTGAATTGTGTTTTCCAAGATTTATCACAAATGATGGAGTTTTATGGAGGCCATTTTGGGTTCATTGATTTGTCACCACTTTGAATTGTTTTGCATATAGAGTTGCTAGGGTTTTTCTCTTGTTTTTCCATTTCACTTCTAATGCAATAATGAGGATATGAGCGCAACCTTGCTATTCATCAAAGGGGTAACTAGGGATGTGACACCTCGTGCGCCACCCGGACTCCGTTTTCGTGCGGGGTACTCCTTCTGGTCTGAAAAAATCATTATATATAGTCCCGTTTGGTCTGACCCCTCCATCACGCAGATTTCCTCTGTTTTTCGTTTCGAGCCTGTTTTCTGCCGCAGATTTAGGGCAAGATGTCTTCTCAAGATTCAGAGGGGGAGAGCTTTGTAGAAGATTACCTTGCTAATCCCAAGGTCTATGGGGACTTGGATCCTCATGGCTGGATCACTGATGAGGAAGAAGATTATGATCCGAAGGGGAAGGAACAAGAAAGTTCTGATGAAGAGGAGGCTCCTCTACCTCAACCTGGACACACGCATGTGGAGTTCAAGAAGTCGAGCCTCCCTGACTCAAGGAAGAAGCCTAAGACCTTGTTTATCCCTTCTAGTTTCTTGCAGGAGAGTAAGCAGGAATTATGCCAAAGGGTGTTGAAGCTTGAAGAGGAAAATGATGATCTGAGGGAGCAGAATTTTATGCTCAAGTGGAAATTAAACAAGCTCAAGACCTCTGCAACAACTCCTCCACCTTCACCACAAAAGGAAGACAACTGAGCATTGGTATGGGCAATCCCCTTGGCTTGTGCCAAGCTTGGGGGAGTTGCCCCGGTATCGTATCACCATCACATCTTTTGCCTTTACCTTTGTTTTAGTTTTCCTTTTCAGTTTTCTCTTCTCTAGTAGATTAGAAGTCTTAGTGTTTTAGTCTTGAGTTTTTCGTTGTGTCACCCCCGATGTATTCGAGCTTGTGAGCCATATAATAAAGAGTGTCTTAGTTGAAGGGCTTTGCCTCTTGCCATGATCAAAAGAGTGAGAATATAACAAAAGCATGAAAGATCATGTAATGATCTTATGGGAAGTGATGGCTTCACATATAAAAAGAATGAGGATTGAAACTTGTTGAGGGTAGGCAAACGTAGACCTTGGTCATGGTTGCAATTAATAGGAAGTGATAAAGAAGGAGAGGTTCACATATAAATATATCATCTCTGACACCAACTATGATTGTGAACACTCACTAAACTATTACATGCCTAGAAGTAGATGTTGGACAAGGAAAACAACATAATGAATTGTGTTTGCTTGGTTGCGAACAAATGTTATATGATTAGAGACCCCTTAGCATGTGACGATTGCTTCCACCTCATATTAGCCAAAACTCCAGCACCAAGTATAGATACTACTTGTGCATCCATAAACCATCAACCCAGTTTTGCCATGTGAGTCCACCATACCTACCTATGGATTGAATAAGATCCCTCAAGTAAGTTGTCATCGGTGCAAGCAATAAAAATTGCTCTCTGATATGTATGATCTATTAGTGTGTGGAAAATAAGCTTTGTACGAACCTGTGATGAGGAAGACATAAAAGCGTCAGACTGCATAATAAAGTTCTTTATCACAGGAGGCAATATAAAGTAACGTTCCTCCGCACTAAGAGGACACGCATCCAAACCTCAAAAGAGCATGACAACCTATGCTTCCCTCTCTGAAGGGCCTATCTTGTACCTTTACTTTTTGCCCTTGAAAGTGTCATGGTGATCTTCAGCAATTCCTTATTTCGCCTTTGTCTTGCCTAACGTCATATGCTTGGGAAAGATCTATATTCATATGTCAACTTGGAGGTAACTATTCATGAATTATTATTGTTGACATTACCCTTGAGGTAAGCAGTTGGGAGGAAAAACTGTAAGCCCCTATCTTTCTTTGTGTCCAGCTGAAACTTTGATCTCATGAGTACCACGTGAGTTGTAGCAATTGTAGAGAACAAAAGAATGATTGAGTATGTGGATTTGCTTTACAAGCTCTTATTTGACTCTTTCTGATGTTGTGATTAATTGCAATTGCTTCAGTGACTAAAGGCTATCGGTTGTTACTTCTCGGTAAGGTTCTTGATCCATGCTTTACTTTGTGAAGGAATTATGACTTTAGCATGAGAGATTATATGTTGGTATTGCTGTTCTGATCATGATCATGATGCATGCATGTTCGTATCTTGTTTTGTCGACACCTCTCTCCCTAAATATGTGAACATATTTATTGAGCTAGGATTTCGCTTGAGGACAAGTGAGGTCTAAGCTTGGGGGAGTTGATACGTCCATTATGCATCATGTTTTCATGTTGATATTTATCGCTTCTTGGGTTGTTATTTCACTTCACGGTACAATATTTATGCCTTTTCTCTCTTATTTTTCAAGGTTTACATGAAGAGGGAGAATGGCGGCAACTAGAATTCCTGCCTGAAAGTGGAGCAAAGTTGAGATACCTATTCTGCGCAACTCCAAACGCCGTAAAAATCAACGAGGATTTTTTTCCTGATTTATAAAAAATACTGGGCCGAAGAAGCGCCAAAGGGGCGCCAGCAGGTGGCCACAAGCCTGCACGGCTCGGCCACCCCCCAGGCCGTGCCATGAGGGCTTGTGGGCAGCCTGCTGGCCCACTGGCCCCCCTCTTCTACTATATGAAGGGTTTCGTCCACAAAAAAAATCAAGGAGGAGCTTTTTCGTGGATTCGCCGCCGCCACGAGGCGGAACTTGAGCAGAACCAATCTAGAGCTCCGACAGGACGATCCTGTCGGGGAAACTTCCCTCCCGGAGGGGGAAATCGTCGCCATCGTCATCACCCAACTCCTCTCATCGGAAGGGACTCGTCACCATCAACATTTTCATCAGCACCATCTCATCTCCAAACCCTAGTTCATCACTTGTAACCAATCTCCGTCTCGCGACTCCAGTTGGTACTTGTAAGGTTGCTAGTAGTGTTAATTACTCTTTGTAGTTGATGCTAGTTGTATTACTTGGTGGAAGAGTTTATGTTCAGATCCTTGATGCTACTCATTACCTCTCTGGTCATGAATATGATTATGCTTTGTGAGTAGTTACTTTTGTTCCTCACGACATGGGATAAGTCATGCTAATAGTAGTCATGTGAATTTGGTATTCGTTCGGTAATTTGATGTGTTGTATGTTGTTAAGTAGCTGACGTTCACATAACACCACTAGAGGAAAGACAACATACAACGCATCAAAATATCGAATGAATACCAAATTCACATGACTACTTATAGCAAGACTTATCCCATGTCCTCAGGAACGAACATAACTACTCACAAAGCATAATTATGTTCATGATCAGAGAGGTATTGAATAGCATTAAGGATCTAAACATATGATCTTGCACCGAGTAATCCAACTAGTATCAACTACAAGGAGTAATTAAAACTACTAGCAACCTTACGAGTACCAATCGGAGTCCCCAGACGGAGATTGGGTACAAGAGATGAACTAGGGTTTGGTGATGAGATGGTGCTGATGAAGATGTTGATGGAGATGAGTCCCCTCCGATGAGAGGAGTGTTGGTGATGACGATGGCGACGATTTCCCCCTCCGGGAGGGAAGTTTCCCCGACAGGACGGCCCTGCCGGAGCTCTAGATTGGTTCTGCTCAGGTTCCGCCTCGTGGCGGCGACGTCTCTTCCCGAAAGCCTTCTCCTGATTTTTTCTGGGACAAAACCCTCCTTATAGAAGAAGATGGGAGCCGGAGGGGTAACACGGGGCCCACGAGCCACCCAGGCGCGCCCAGGGGGGTAGGGCGCGCCTGGCAGGCTTGTGGCCTCCTGGTGGCTCCCCTCCAGTACTTCTTTCGCCAGTATTGTTTATATATTCCAAAATAAATCCTCGCTGACTTTCACGACTTTTGGAGTTGTGCAAAATAGGTATCTCAAACATGCTCCTTTTTCAGTCCGGAATTCCAGCTGCCAGCATTCTCCTCTTCATGTAAACCTTATAAAATAAGAGAGAAAAGGCATAAGTATTGTACCATAATGTGTAATAACAGGCCATAATGCGATAAATATCAACAGAAAAGCATGATGCAAAATGGACGTATCAATCCACATATCCTTGTAGATCGCTAGTGGGAAGCATTAAGAAACGCGGTTGATGTAGTGGAATGCCTTCGTGTTCCAAATCGCCGCCGTCCCACGACCCGTCCCGATCTAGCGCCGAACGGACGACGCCTCCGCGTTCAGCACACGTACAACTCAACGATGATCTCTGCCTTCCTGATCCATCAAGATGGGGCAGAGAGGTCGATGAGTTCTCTGGCAGCGCAACGGCATGATGGCGATGGTGGTGGAGCTAGTCCAGCAGGGCTTCGCCTAAGCACCGCTGAAAATTAGACTAGAGGAGAAACAAATCTAGAGAGAGGGCATCACGGGGCTGATTATTGTGTCTCAAAAACCCTCAAAGCCTATAGTATATATAGGAGGAGAGGAGAGGAGGCTGCCTTGTCCCCACCTCCAAGGAGAGGGGTCGCCCGAACCAAAGGAGGAGTCCACCTCCTTGTGGCAAGGTGGACTACTTTGGGAGGACTCCTCCTTTCCCTTCCTTTTAAAAGTTCTTTGCCTTTTATCTCTTTTTCTAGACGCATGGGCCCTTGAGAGAGGCTTCGGCCAGCTCACGAGGGGCTGGTCCACCTCTTCTCAGAGCCCACAAGGCTCTTGGGTCGTCACACCCCTTCCGATGGTCCCCCGGCACCCTCCCGGCACTCACGATACACTATCGATGAGCTCGAAACTTTTTCGGTGACCAAAACAGGACTTCCTATATATCAATCTTTACCTCTAGACCATTCCGGAGCTCCTCGTGATGTCCATGATCTCATCCGGGACTCTCAACAACCTTCCATCACCAACACCTATAACTTAACTATACCGAAACATCATCGAACCTTAAGTGTGCAGACCCCGTGGGTTCGAGAACTATGCAGACATGACAGAGACACTCTCTGGTCAATATCCAGTAGTGGGACCTGTATGTCCATATTAGATCCTACATATTCTACGAAGATCTTATCGGTTGAACCACTATGTCAAGGATTCGCACAATCTCGAATACCATTCCATTTGTCCTTCGGTATGTTATCTGCCAGAGATTCGATCATCGGTATCTACATACCTATTTCAATCTCGTTACCAAAAGTCTCTTTACTCGTTCTGCAATACAAGATCCCGTGGCTAACTGTTTAGTCACATTGCTTACAATGCTTGTTTGTGTTGTTGTATTACCGAGTGGGCCCCGAGATACCTCTCCGTCACACGGAGTGACAAATCCCAGTCTTGATCCATGCTAACTCAATGGAAACCTTCGGACATACCTGTAGAGCACCTTTATAGTCACCCAGTAATGTTGCAACGTTTGATACACACAAGGCATTCCTCCAGTGTCAATGAGTTACATGATCTCATGGTCATAGGAATGTATACCTGACATGCAGAAAACAATAGCAACAAAATGACACGATCATATGCTACGTTTATAGTTTGGGTCTTGTCCATCACATCATTCTCCTAATGATGTGATCCCGTCATTAAGTGACAACACTTTTCTATCGCTAGGAAACCTTAACCATCCTTGATCGACGAGCTAGTCAACTAGAGGCTTACTAGGGACTATATTTTGTCTATGTATCCACACATGTATTTATGTTTTCATTCAATACAATTATAGCACGGATAATAAACAATTATCTTGAAATAGGAAATATAATAATAACTATTTTATTATTGCCTCTAGGGCATATTTTCAACACTTTTCACCTTGGATGCATGTCACATGGCCTTTATCAATCTGTTCTTTTAATTTGGAGTTCTCACAAGATGTGCATCCTCACAACAGGGGTTAGTAGCATGGACACTATCAACTAAAACAAATGGAGAGCACGTGGCTATTTCCTTAGTGAGTTTTACTTGGAGTTGAGCATGAGACTATTTTAAAGAGACATGAGCAGTCTTCAAGGCCTTGTGAGCCTTTTCAAGTGTTGCAAGCTCTTTCTTGAGTCTATCATGATCAAGCCCAAGTGCACTCTTTTCGGATTGAAGCACAAGGGTAAGAACAAGAGCATGATCAAGATATTTCTTTAACTTAGCAAGGTCATCATTAGGTGACTCCTCAAGAATCAAAAAACATTCCTTGCTCCTTTTCAAGAGCAATGGAAAGATCCGCAATCTCATCGGCATAGTCACGACTGTCACCTTGTAGCGTAGAGATAGTCTCTTCATGAGATTCAATAAGGTCATTAGCCTCACCAAGTTGTTCCAAGAGAGCAACAACATGCTTCTTGGATCTACCCTTGAGATTTCTCATGAATTTACCAAAGGAGTTTTCCTCCTCCTCTACCTCTTCCTTTTCATCTCCGCTATCCATGGTAGCGGAAATGGTAGCTTTGATGTTGGAAGTTCAAGCGTTAGATGATACCTTGTTGGATGCCTTGGCCATCAGACACTTGGCAACGCGGTTCTCATTGGGGGCCTTGAAGAGAGACACCTTGCTTGGAGAAGAAGATGCAATGGCCACCGTGGCCATTCCCATTGCTTCACCACTTGTCTCATCGTCATCAGAGAGGTACTCTTCTTGATCCACCAACCCCTTAGGGGGCATCTTCTTGGGGAAGTTGTACTTGTTTGGGAAAGACTTAGTCTTGTCTTTGCGAATGAGCTTGCCACCATTGTCTTCCCTCTGCTCATAGGGACAATCTGCCACAAGGTGACTCACATTGCCACAATTGTAGCAAATTCTCACGCGTTGCTTTCCCTTAGACCTGCTTGAGTTGTTCTGGGATAAGTTGGGACTTGAGTTTTTGTTGTTGCCCCAAAATTGTCTTGATGCAAGAGCCATGTGCTCGTGGTAAGCATACTTAGTGTCTTCAGGACAAGATTCTTCTTCATCTTCCTCATCTTCCTCCACATCAGCCTTGGCCTTCAAATAAAGGTTGGGGGAGTCTTTTATTGACAATTGAACTCGGGCTAAAGCATTGTCAGCGGTCTTGTTAAAAATGTTCATGGCAATAAACTCATCCAACACACCACTTGAGGACAAGGAATGAAAGTCCGGCCTTTGACGGTTCACAGAGGACATGGACTTGTTGAACGGCATGATGGCCTTGAGAAACTTGCTCTTAATCCAAGTGTCATCCACATCATTGCTTCCATGATCTTGAAGAGCAACAACAAGAGTTGTAACTCTTCGATATAGCTCACAAGGATCCTCATCCTTGATCATAGCAAATTCATTGGCCTTATCAAGAACCACTTCATAGTTGGACCGTTGAATGCTAGAGCTTCCTTTGTACACGGAGATGATGTGCTCCCAACAATCTTTGGCACGAGTGAAGCGATGCAAGTGAGGAAGATCTTCAACAGGAACGACTCCTTGAAGAATGAACAAAGAAGAGTGATTATGATGATTGTCGGCCTCTTCTCTTGGCGTGAGGTTGCTTGGATCATGTGGGTAGTACCCTTGCTCAATGATTCTCCAAAGTTGTGTTAAGCTATGGTTCAAACGAGACTTGATACGAAAAATCCAGTTAGCAAAATCATTCTTAGCAAGCTTTGGTGGAGGACCTAGATTAACAATATGTGGTGGGTGGACCGGACCACCATAGACCATGGGAGGAGGAACAGAGGCAAAGAAATTTGCCCCACTTGTTCCTTGAGGCGTTATATCCTTTTCACTGCTAGCATTTTCCTTTTCAGAATTGCCCCCGGAATCCTAAGTTGTGGGGGCCACCAACAATGGGTCGGTGGGCGGTTTGTAAATATCAAGGAAATACTTAAGAATGTTTTTGACTTTGATAGCCATTGAGGATTTAAATGCGGATATGACCTCATTTAATTCCTCTCGAGTGACTGAGTTTGCAGCAGCTCCCTCGGGCACCTCCTCAATTCATTCCACATCGTCAACCATACTCTTTGGGTGGTGAAACCCTTAATAAAGAGACGAGGCTCTGATACCAATTGAAAGGATCGATATGGTTGACTAGAGGGGGGTGAATAGGCAACTAACAAATTTTAAGCTTTTCTTTAAACAAATTAGGTTTAGCAACAAATAGGTTGTCTAGATATGCAACTAGGTGAGCAACCTATATGATGCTAGCAATAACAATAATAAGCAATAAGTAAATACAAGTAAAGGTAAGAAATAACCGCAAGTGGAACCGATGAGTACAAGGATGTGTTCCTGAATTTCCTTCCCTTTGAGGGGAAGTACATCTCGGTTGGAGCGGTGTGGAGATACAATGCTCCCCAAGATGCCACTAAGGCCACCGTATTCTCCTCACGCCCTCACACAATGTGAAGTGTCGTGATTACACTAAGTGGTGCCCTTGAAGGTGGAAACCGGACCTTCACAACAAGGTTGGGGCTCTCTCCACAACTCAATTGGAGGTTCCCAACAAAACCATGGAGCTTCACCACAATGGAATGTGGCTCCGAGCTGACATCTTCCGTCTAGGGTGCTCAAACACCCAAGAGTAACAAAATCCACACAAGAACTTGGGGGAATCAATTTTCCTTCGGTGGAAGTGTAGATCTAGGTCTCCTCCTTCAATCCCTAGCAAGACAACAAGTTTGGGTGGCTAGGGAGAGAGATTGGGCAAGAAAGCTTCAGTGCATCAATGGCGGAGAGAGATAGGTAAGATATAAGAGGGAGGAGGAAGAAAGCCCTCCTTATATAGCCTCCCACAGATTTTTAACCGTTACACCCATTTTACATTGGGCGGTACAACCGATTGCCAGGCCAGTATAACCGGTCGTCCTATATTAGTAGAACAACCGGTCAACCATCGCCCAACAACCAGGCCAAAACAGAAAGTTGGCCCTAAGGTTCCACCAGCCACGACCGCTGGGCATGGCTGAGTCCCAAGCGGTACAACCGCTTGGAACACTGGTAGTACCGGCTATAATTAATATAGTGGTACAACCGGGCCACCACCGCCCAACAATAGCAGTAAAACAGAGCTGTGTTCGGTTGTGGACCACTGCAGGGCTGGTACAACTGCCCAGGTGTTGAGCGGTACAACCACCCATAACAGCGGTACAATCGTCCAGTTAGAAAATTCGGGGCCTCTTTGTCAATGATACGATGGAATGAGATGGGTGCAAAAAGTGTGTGAGAAGAATTGATTCACCCATAGATTTCCAATGTGGATTCCCTCTTATAGTACGGGATCCCTACGACCAAAGAGAATAAACACGTAGGGAACACGTCTTCAATCTTTTCAATTTGGAGGGAATGCCTAAACGTCTTGTGTCTAACATATGAACGTTCATACTTGACACTCGGTTAGATGAGTAGTGAGTTGTCATCATCACCAAAACACTTAAGCTGGAGAATGCCCTTACACCAAGGAAGAATGATAGGTCGCCAAGATTTGTCATGGAAAATTTGGAGTGCGGAGTTAGGTGCTGAAGAAGTGTGCTCGTGGATGTAGTGAGTGCAATATCATCGATGTACAAGAGTATGTACGCGAGGTCATGCCCGTGCATGTAGATGAATAAGGAGACGTCCGATTTGGACACAACGAAGCTGAGACGATGTGTGAAGAGAGGGAACCACTTTTACCACGCATAGGGCACCTGCTTGAGCCCATATAACGTTTGTCTAGATGACACACATAGTCAGGGCAACGGGCGTCGATAAAATGGGGCAGCTGCTGACAATAAACCTCCTCATCGAGGCTGCCGTTGAGGAAGGCATTCTTGACATCAAGTTGGTGCATCGGCCAGGCACACAAGACCATGGGGTTGAGGACAATGTAGATGGTGGACGGTTTGACAACCGGGCTAAATGACTCATCGAAGTCGATGCCAGCTGCTGAGAGTAGCCCCAGACCACCCACCGAGCTTTGTAGCGAGCGAGGTAACCATTCGAATGAAACTTGTTCTTGAATATTCACTTACTTGAACCAACATGAGCACGAGATGGTCGTGGACAAGTGACCATGTGTGGTTAGTAACAATAGCCTCGAACTCATAGTACATAGCACGGTGCCAATATGGGTCGTTTAGAGCACCCCAGTATGTTTTAGGGATAGGAGAAATGGAGGAGTAGGGTGCCAGGAGATCCATACGATCGATGGATTGGAATGGACCGCGTTTGGCGCGAGTGAGGATGGTGTTTGTGTTTCTCGGGGAGGGCGGTCGATGTACAACCACCGGGGCGAAGGTTTGCTCGATCTAGAAGGAGAGGGAGAGACGAGGAAGGCATATATGATAGTCGGGTGTATGCGGGTGGGCTGGGATGTAGCCGAGGAGAGTCGGGCCGGTGTGCCATGAATAGTGGATGCATGCATAGAAGACGGGGGAGCGACGGGCATTGTGTCCGTGGTATCTAGGTGTAGAAGAAAATTAAGGGAGCCTAGGGGCGGATGGATGATCAGATAAGTGGGACAATGGGAAGATTGCTTCATCGAAAACCACATGTCAAGAGATAATGACTCGATGAATTTGAGGATTGAGCCACTGATATACTTTGTGGTTAGCAGGATAGCCAATGAAGATGCATGCAAGGGAACGATGGGTGAGTTTAGGCTTGGCAACTACGAAGTGGTTAGCGTAGCAGAGGCATCCAAAGATGCGGAGCATGCTATAGTCCGGAAGTGTGTTATGAAGGTGAAGGTAGGGTATGGCAAATTCGATGGACTAGAAGGGGCGTATGTTGATGAGATGACTGGCGGTGGCCAAGGCTTCTGCCTAGTAGGAGGGTAGCATGGAGGACTGAAAGAGGAGCGTGTGAATGACATTCTTGAGGGTGCGGATGACGAGCTCAACCTTGCCATTTTGAGCGGAGGTATATGGGCACGATAAACGAAGGTGGATGCCATGGGTGGCGAAGAAGGTGGTGATCATGGAGTTAAGGAACTCGGTGCCATTATTGGCCTGCATAGCGACTAGGGGTGAGAAAATTGTGTGTGGACGTAGGCGGCAAAGTTGAGGAGAATGGCAGTTGTGTCGGTTTTTTCTGTAAATTGGAAATGTCTGCATATAGTGTGAGAAATCATTCGCAATAACGAGGTAATATTTCAAACCAGAGTTGCTCAAAATAGGAGACACCATAAGATCACAATGTACTAATTGAAAGAGTTTGACACAATGCAAGGTAGACCTAGTGAACGGCAAGCGCACGTGTTTGTCGAGTTGACAAACATGACAAACATGTGAGACTACCTTATTACATGAAATATAAGTCTTCTTATTAAGATGTGACATAGCGTCACGACCTGGGTGACCAAAACGATGATGCCAAAGCTCTATGGAGGTGGTTGGCGAGGATTCGATGGGTGTGGTGGTTGATGACCGATGATAGGAAGATATAGAGGTCGCCATGGCTATTGCAGCAGAGGTTCATGACCTTGGTGCGAAGGTCCTTCATGGAGAAGCCAAAAGGGTCAAACTCTATTGAGCACAAGTTATCAATAGTAAAACAACGAACAGAAAGAAGATTTTTTTTACTATATGAGGGACAAGTCAAACATTGCAAACAAGAAGTGTGTGAGAAAAAGTAGAAATAGAGGAGTGACCCGTGTGAGAGATGGGTAAGGTAGAGTCATTTCCTATGGTGAGAAAAGAAGAGGAAGAGGAAGGAAGGAGATGCAGAGAATATCGGGGTCGGAGGCCGTGTGAGATGTGGCTCTGGAGTCCATCACCCACTCATCGATGTTAGAGGACGAAGTTGCGTTGTTTAAAGCGGCCATAAGTGTGGTGCAGTCCCACTGTGGAGCTGGATTGTAGCCAGGAACTCGAGGGGCATTGGTGCCAAACATCGGGCCATGCGGAGTTAATTGCATGGACATACCACATTTGTGCACCATTTAACGAATCAGTACCATCATCTGTGCATGTCGTAGTTCAGTACCACCACTTGCCCTAATTCTTGCAAAATGGACTGACAGTCGTATAAGCGTGTATTGACCGTGTATTTGACATGCTCGACCCACCCGTCAGGCACCACGCTGGCCAATCAGCGCGTGCCGGTATGCCGACTCGGATGAGGCTGGCGCGGTCGGACTTAACTGGCTCGGTCGAACTGAGCCGCCCCCGGAGGAACCCTAGCTCTCCTCTCCCCTCTCCTCTCCTCTCCCCTCCCCTATCCTCTCTCCCCGCATATCTCAGGCGATGGCCGCGGCGACCCCCGACAGCGTCGGTGTCGTGGGCGGCTACGATGACCTTCCTGGCCTCGGGAGCGATGACCACGTGGGATTGGATGGCTCCAATTCGTCCTATGACACCGACGACGAGGAAGAGGAGGAGGAGCCCCCCTTCCATGGCGCAATGGGTGCGGCTAGCCGAGATGTGGTTGGCCAACCCCACCAGAAGCCATGAATGGACCAGTGGAGTAGGTGGAGTGATGTAAGTTACTGACATTTTTTATTTTGTCATGTTCAAATCAAAGAGCCGCCTGTCTCGGGTTTGTGTTGTAAAGCACTTAAATTTTGTCATTTTGTCGTGGATTGTAGGTTAGATGATGCTATATGGGATTTTAGGATTCACTTTGATCCTGGGCATAATTTGGATAGGAAGATGTGCAGCTCACTTGTCACATTTCTGAATGTGTATGCACTGCTAACAGTAGTAGGATTTAATTTTAATGATGAACTGTACCACATGAAGAATACTGCTGCAGGAGCTGATAGAGAGCATGGACTTGAACTGATTGACACAAACATCGAATTGCATCAACTAAAGAATCAATATGAGGATTCATTAGTGCTGAATTTCTTAGTGAGGGCAACTTCAGCTGTCAGTTCGGGATTTGTTAGGGAGGGCAACATTAATCAGAGAGTTGATGATTTGGCTACAATCCTATATGAATCACCTCTTGTGTATGATCTCAGTGATCCAGGTATTTTTGTTGTTGATGATAATGGTGTAGTTTTTCATAGTCAGGGCAACAACAGTAGTAGTATGCATCCTACTCAATATGCTGCTATGTGCACACAAGAGAGTAGAAATGTGAGTAAGGGGAAGCTGAAAGTTGTGTTTGAGGAAGAGGAGTAGGAGGGATATAAGAGTATTGATGAGGAGAATGCATATAATAGTGATAATAACACTTTCAGCATGGAGAATTGCAAGATTCCTGATGTAGAAGATGAAGATTCAGATTCAGATGAAGAATTAGAAGAGGAGCACTTACATTATGAGGGTGACACTAATGTTGAGGATTTTTTTGTGAGGATGAGGAGGAGGACGTGAATTGTGTTTTAGCAGAAGAACCAGCAGAAGATCCACCCATGTACCAACCTGCAAGGAAGAGACAGAAGGTACCAGTTAGGAGAGGTCCCACAACCAGGTCACACTCTAGTGTATCAGAGGAGGTTCAACCTGATTTCATTCCGTCATCATATGAGGAAGATCATGGGCTGTTATTTGACTGTGAGGATGATGGATATAAGGCACCAACATTTGTCCTAAAAAATGCAAGAAAAGTAGGGCCAAGGAAATAAAACCTAGGATATGGTACAATGAAAAACTTGAGCAACCACATGAGCAGTTGTGTTTGTACATGTGCTTTAAGAATCATCAGCAATTCAGAGAAGCATTGTTGAGCTTGCACATTACGTAGGCAAGGAATTTCAGGTACCACAGAATCTCAGACAAAAGGATAATTGCATGTTGCAAAAATGAGAAGTGCCAGTTCTACATAGTTGTTGAAGTGATCAAAGGGGAAAAGACATTTGCTATTAAGAAGATGAGGCTGCAACACACTTGTCCTAGTAGTACAGAGTCATCTAGGGTTAGTGCTAAGTGGCTTGCAAAGACCTATGAGTTACTGTTCAGATCTGATCCAATCACTAGTATAGCAACTATGATTGATAACTGCAAGGAGAAGTATGGTGTTGATGTGCCAAGGCACATGGTCTATAGGGCCAACAACCTTGGTGTGAAAGCAGTATTAGGAGAGCACAAGCAACAGTATCCCAGGATGAGGGACTATTCTCAAACCATCATGGACACAAACCCTGGAAGTAGAGTTGTTGTGACAACAGTAACTCCAAAACCTACAACAAAAAGGCCACATCCTGCATGAAGGTTTCATGCTATGTTCTTCTGCATAAATGGAGCAAGAGAGCGATTTCTCAATGGATGCATGACATTCATTGGTTAGTAACATGTTTATTTCATTTATATAGAATGTTGGAGATCACACCTTGTGAATGATAGATGTTGACTTTAAATGTTGCTTTTCTTGCAAAATTAGGTGTTGATGTGTGCTTTATTAAGCTGAATACTCGTGCCCAAATCCTAGCTGCCACTAGGAGAGATGGAAATAACAACATATTTCCACTTGGATTTGCTATAGTTGTACAGGACGACACAACTAATTGGTGTTGGTTTCTACACCAGCTCAAGATATGTATTGGAGGTGAATATGGGAAATATGGCCCTTACACAATCATGCCTGATAGACAAAAGGTATGCATGCATGACCCTGTTTATATTTATGATTATCAGTATTGCAGTAGCTTAGTATGTTACATTATTTGAACATGGGCTACTAAATACAGTAAATCAAGTTTTTCCAAACTGCCATCAAAGATTTTGCCTTAGACACCTGTATGCAAATTTCCAAAATGTTAGGTTTAGGGGGGAAGATCTGAAGAAATATATGGATAATGCTAGCTATGCTTATAATCAACACAAGTTTAACATCGCAATGAATGATTTGAAAAATGAGAGTGAGGAAGCTTGGAAGTGGTTGCGTGGAATACCTAAACACACATGGGCTAGACATGCATTTGACACTAAGTGCAAGACAGACTTGGTTCTTAACAACTTGTCAGAGGTGTTCAATAAGTACATGTTAGATTTTAGTGAAAAAACCTACTAGAACTATGGTTGATGGTATTAAGGACAAGCAGATGGTGAGGTGGCATAGGAATAGAGAGAGAGGAAAATAGCAATGTGGGAGATCACAGCTCATTATTCCAAGAAGTTAGAGGTGGAAAAGGAAAGGGCCAGATTTTGCAAACGAATTCAAGATGGTGTTAATCTATGGAAAATGACAAGTGGACAGGAAAGACATCCAATTAACTTGGAGCAGTACACATGTGGTTGCAGAAAGTGGGACTTGTCTAGCATACCATGGAACCATGCTATATCATAAATTAATAAGGCAAAAATGGATCCACGGGACAATGTTTCAAAATTCTTCAAAAAACATATGTACCTGACATCATATCAACCCATGATATACCTTGTTCCTCGTGAACATGATTGGACAAAGACTCCTGGACCAGACATAGAACTACTAGACTTCCATGTGAAGAGAGGAAGGAAGAAAGTAAAGAGGATTAAGGGCAGGTTTGAAGTTCCAAATCCAAAGGACACTTCTAGAATGACCACTATAACATGTGGTAATTGTGGGCTCCAAGGACATAGGTACACCAAGTGCAAGCAACCTTTGAAACCAGATTTGGCAATTAGGAAAAAATAAGCAGGTGGCAATCCCTTTCCCACTATAGTTTAACTTTTTTGTATTTATGTATTCTTTAGTAACTATCATGCTTGACTATGAATAACTACAAGGTTTACTTTTTTTATTTCAAGGCACCTGCAAGAACACATACCCCAACTTCAAGCTCACCTCCACCTGCAAGATCACATCTAGCTTCAAGCTCACCTCCAGCTGCCAGATCACCTCCAGCTGCAAGATCATAGCCAGCTGCAAGATCACATCCAGCTTCAAGATCACAACGAGCAAAGATCACCTCCAGCTCTAGGGGGTACAAGTACTTCTAGTGCAAGCTCTCAAAGAACATTCTCTGCCCCAAGAGCTTGAACTTCTGGTGCTCCAACAGCTGGTGGCCCAACAAACCATTCTGGATGGATGGTTTATTTTACTGCTAGTGGAAACATATGAGTAGAATCACTTCCGTGAAAAACCGTGTAATGAGTACTTGTTTGTGAACATGTATGTATGCTACTGAACCCTACTGTTGTTGGCTACCTATTATGATCACATCTATGTTATGTCATGTGTTTACTTATTGTGAGCTTCTAGCAGCACAAAAGAAGCAATTTCCTGTAGTTTTTGGCAGCACAAAACAAGCAATTTGTTGTAGCTTCTGCCAGCAAAACGTTGGTTGCACCTGAAGCAATTGCCCTGTCTAGTCTTTTCTTTCTTTCTTTACAAAGGACAGAGCTTTGTACATCACCAGATGTTGTTTAGATATTTGGGATATTTAATATTATCCCTGTTCAGAAACAATTAATTCAGATGGGATCATCTGCCAAGAACCAATTTCGCCAAGAAATAATTAATAAGGCTAGAGAGGGAATATTTAACATATAACATTATAGTAGAGTTCAACCAATTCTTAAACATCATATTATAGCTAGGCATAGATAGCTTCCAGCAACATACTTAATAGATTCTTACATAATTCCAACTTAGGTCACTGGTACACAACCATAGAGTACATAGAGACAACACACATCACAAAAA
Organism: Hordeum vulgare subsp. vulgare; assembly: GCF_904849725.1. Lineage (NCBI taxonomy): Eukaryota > Viridiplantae > Streptophyta > Magnoliopsida > Poales > Poaceae > Hordeum > Hordeum vulgare. The sequence goes on along the minus strand of NC_058524.1, from coordinate 557,980,516 downwards.
GACAACTAAGCATGCTTCTAGTTCCCCTTGTTCTTGCTCTTCCTCTACATCTTCTTCATTCTGCCAAGATGTGTTGGATCCCTTTCAGCTTCTCGATGTCCCTCTCCTCTGCCCTTAGCAAATCAGCACTGTGAAGTTTCAGTTCAGCCCCGCCTGCAGTGAGGTTCTCATGCCCCTTCTTCAAATCACCCATGTGAAGTTTCAACTTTGAGTTCTCCTGGGTCAGCTTTTCCTCGGACTTGTTTAGTTCATCAACTTGCAACTCCAATTTCATACTAGCTTCACCCAGCTGCTACTTCTCTTTCAAATGGTCAAGCTTAACGTTGCTGATCACAGTGCCTTAAGCGTCTGTCAGGTTCATCAACATTTTGTACTTCTCTTGGAACTTGAATATCTCTTCATCTTTCTTCTCCATCTGTCTTCAGATCAGAGAGAACTGAGTTGGTAACCTCAACACCCTTCACCTTAGCATTCAAATAGCTGAAATCAATCATCCTTTCCTCTTGGGCATTGAATAGTTCATGCACATCTTCAACCAATTTGTCATAGTTGCCCTTTGATATGTCTCCAACGTATCTATAATTTTTGTTGGTTCCATGCTATTATCTTGTCAAACTTTGGATGTTTTGTATGCCTTTTATATATTTTTTGGGACTAACTTATTAACTCAGTGCCAAGTGCCAGTTCCTGTTTTTTCCGTGTTTTTGACCCTTTTGAGAGGAGAATAATAAACGGAGTCCAAACGGAATAAAACTTCTAAAAAGATTTTTTCCGGAACAAAAGCTACGCAGGGAGCGTGAGAACCAAGGTAGAGGCCACCAGGAGAGGCCACAAGCCCCCTAGGCGCGACCAGGGGGGCCTGCGCCTAGCAGGCTTGTGGGGCCCCTGTGCTTCTTCCGCCTATAAGTCCACGAAAAATCCAAAACCACGACAGAGATCCACGAAAATACTTTTGCTCCGCCGCAAGCTTCTGTCTCTGCAAGATCCCATCTGGGGCACGTTCTGCTGCCCTACCGGAGAGGAGATTCGGATACAGAGGGCTTCTTCATCAACACCATTGTCTCTCCGATGATGCATGAGTAGTTCACCATAGACCTTCGGGTCCATAGCTAGTAGCTAGATGGCTTCTTCTCTCTCCTGGATCTTCAATACAAAGTTCTCCATGATCTTCATGGATATCTATCCGATGTAATCTTCTTTCGCGGTGTGTTTGTCGAGATCTTATGAATTGTGGATTTATGATCAGATTATCTATGAATCTTATTTGAGTTTCTTCTGATCTCTTATATGCATGATTTCATATCCTTGTAATTCTCTTTGAGTTGTGGGTTTTGTTTGGCCAACTTGATCTATGAATCTTGCAATGGGAGAAGTGCTTGGTTTTGGGTTCATATCGTGCGGTGACCTCACCCAGTGACAGAAGGGGTAGCGAGTCACGCATCGTGTTGTCGCCAACAAGGGTAAAAATATGGGGTTTATATCTATTGCATGAATTTACCCCTCTACATCATCTCATCTTGCTTAAGGCGTTACTCTGTTCGTCATGAACTCAATACACTAGATGCATGCTGGATAGCGGTCGATGTGTGGAGTAATAGTAGTAGATGGAGACAATATCGGTCTACTTGTCTCGGACGTGATGCCTATATGTATGATCATTGCCTTAGATATCGTCATGACTTTGCGCGGTTCTATCAATTGCTCGACAGTAATTCGTTCACCCACCGTAATATTTGCAATTTTGAGAGAAGCCTCTAGTGAACACTATGGCCCCCGGGTCTACTTCACATCATATTTTCAGCCTTACACTTTTACTTTGTTGCACTTTCCACCTTCAGATCTCACTTTGCAATCAATCTTGAAGGGATTGACAACCCCTTTATAGAGTTGGGTGCAAGCTCGTTTGTGTTTGCGCAGGTACTTTGGACACTTGGCTTGATACTCCTACTGGATTGATACCTTGGTTCTCAAAACTGAGGGAAATACTTACTGCTACTGTGCTGCATCACCCTTTCCTCTTCAAGGGAAAAACCAACGCAAGATCAAGAGGTAGAAAGAATTATTTCTCGCGCCGTTGCTGGGGAGGATCAAGTCAAGAATGTTCTCCCGTCAACGTGTCAATCTCTGGCACCGGGGATTATTCTAAGTGAAGCTTATCAAAGTAAATGTCGCAAAATCATCTCTTGAATTTACTTTTTTGCCTCTCGTTTTCCTCCCCCCACTTCTGAAAAACAAAAATTTACAAAAATATTTGCCTTTTTCGTTCGCCCTTTTCTTTCGCTTGCTTTCTGCTTGCTTGAGTGGGATAGTCTAACTGTCCTCATTGCTAGATCCACCGCTTCGAACGATACTCCCGAGAGTGAAGTTATCGATTTTAGACAAATTGAGGAAGAAAATTTAAAGGATGCTTGGTATAGGATTTGCAATGCTCAGAATAGATCTACTCGTAAGCAATCCACTACCGTCCTGCTTCGCAGCTTTTATGTGGGTATTTCCCCTTGGAATAGGTATGTTGTTGACACCATCGTAGGCGGAGACTTCTTGGGTAGCCATACCGTTGATTCTTACGGTGCTTTGATAAATTTGGTAGGCTCACCCCCACTCATGGTTAATGGAACCACCTTAACTTTGGAACATGTGATGCGTAGGCTGGATATCATTGAAAATAAAGTTGCTACGATTGAACTCATTGAGAATTTGGATAAAAAGATCCACAATCAAATCACTCAGTACGGATACAAGGTGGGAATGAATTTGAAAAATCTAAAGGAGAGGGAACCCACAGTTAACGAAAAACTAGGTCATGATTCCGCTAGGATTGGCAAACTAGAGGATGTTATAACCAACTTGGGTTCCGCTTTTGCTGCTATGCAGAACACTCCAATTTTTGCCCACAATAAGGCCACCAAGTCTGTTTTTGTTCCTAAAAATAGTGGTGAACCATCTAGTAAGAGAGATGAAGACCTTAAGATGATGATGGCTACTAATGGTTTGAGCACCAAAGACGACGATACGTGATTCTATCACCTTATGCCTAGCTAAGGGTGTTAAACAATAGAGCTTGTTGGGAGGCAACCCAATGAATTTATCTTTGCTTTTTTGCTTTCTGTTTTGTTGCATCTACACCATCATAATTCTGATATGATTGTGTATTTTGTGTCTTTTTTGTGTTTGACCCAAGTAAAACCTTTATGACTAGTTTGGTGATGGTTGTTTGATCCTGCTGGAAAAAGACAGAAACTTTTTGCTCACGAAATTACTTTTCATTTTTATCCAGAAAGAGCCTTTGAGTTGATTATTTTTGCTGCTGGTTGATATGCCAATTGCCCAAACTGTCATAAGTTTTCAGAATTTTTGAGATACCAGAAGTATACAAAGTATACAGATTGCTACAAACTGGTCTGTTTTTGACAGATTCTGTTTTTGTTGTGTTGGTTGCTTGTTTTGGTGAAACCATGGATAGTATCGGGGGGGTATTAGCCATGGAAAAGTGAGAATACAGTAATCTAACACCAATATAAATAGAAATCAAGTTTGCTACAGTACCTCAAGAGGTGGTAGTTTGTTTTCTTGTGCTAATGATATAACGAGTTTCTGTTTAAGTTTTGTGTTGTGAAGTTTTCAACTTTTGGGTGATGTTCTCATGGACAAAGGGATAAAGAGTGGAAAGAGCTCAGGCTTGGGGATTACCAAGGCACCCCAAGCCAAATTCAAGGACACCAAAAAGCCTAAGCTTGGGGATGCCCCGGGAAGGCATCCCCTCTTTCGTCTTCAATCCATCGGTAACATACTTGGAGCTATATTTTTATTCACCACATGATATGTGTTTTTCTTGGAGCTTCTTGTATCGTAGGAGTCTTTTATTTTTGTTGTGTCACAATCATCCTTGCTGCACACCTTTTGAGAGATACATGCACTCATCGTGAATTTGCTAGAATACAATTTGAGCTTCGCTTATATCTTTTGAGTTATGCCATTTAGCTCACATGTGCTTCACTTAGATATTTTAGAGCACATAGGTGTTATATTTTGGAGAAATAAGAACTCTCGATCTTCACTTAAATCTTTTTGAGAGTGATCTCTCTGAGTAACTTGGTAGTTGGCTTGTGCTATGAAAGTAGTCCCAAAGGTGATAGGCACCCAAAGAGGATATAATGAAACTTCCATCTTCTTGTGCATTGATTAGAAAGAGAAGTTTGATTCCTCTCAATTAGTTTTGAGACACGGATTTGGTGATATTAAGAGTTATGTTAGTAGGGTGTTGTGAATCAAGAAATACTTGTGTTGAAGTTAGTGAATCCCGTAACATGCACGTATGGTGAACAACTATGTTAGGAAGTCGGAGCATAATTGATGTGTTGATTGTCATCCTTTGTGTTGCAGTCAGGATCGCGCGATGGTTAACACCTACCAACCCTTCCCCTGGGAGTATGCGTTTAGCACTTTGTTTTGATTACTAATAAAAACTTTCGCAATAAGTATGTGAGTTCTTCATGACTAATGTGAGTCCATGGTATAGATGCACTTTCACCTTCTACCATTGCTAGCCTCTCTAGAGCCGCGCAACTTTCGCCGGTGCACAAACCCACCATATGCCTTCCTCAAAACAGCCACCATACCTACCTACTATGGCATTTTCATAGCCATTCCGAGATATATTTCCATGCAACTCCCACCGTTCCGTCTCATGACTTGTGCCTTCACTTTCATATTGCCATTGCATGATCGTAAGATAGCTAGCGAGTCATACGCCAAGCTAGATCGTTGCACATCCCAGTACAGTGCCGGAGGCATTTCCTATAAGAGTCATCATTGTTCTAAGCATTGAGCTTTGAGTAAATTAAAGTGTGATAATCATCATTACTAGAGCATTGTCCCATGTGAGGAAATAAAAAAAAAGAGGCCAAAGTTGCCCACAAAAAATATATGGAAAGAGGCCAAAGAGCCCAAACAAAAAAAAGAGAGAAAAATAGAGAAGGGACAATGCTACTATCTTTTCCACACTTGTGCTTCATAATAGCACCATGTTCTTCATGATTGAGAGTCTCTCGTTTTGTCACCACCATATGCTAGTGGGAATCTTCATTATATAACTTGGCTTGTATATTCCAATGATGGGCTTCCTCAAAATAGCCCTAGGTCTTCGTGAGCAAGCAAGTTGGATGCACACCCACTAGTTCTCCTTTTGAGCTTTCACATACTTATAGCTCTAAGTGCATCCATTGCATGGTAATCCATACTCTTTCACATTGATATCTATTAATGGGCATTGCTATGGCAACAGACAACAGCGCCAGAAATTGACACGTTGACGGAGACTGGGCTGGCGTTGGTTTTTCCCTTGAAGAGGAAAGGGTGATGCAGCACAGGAGCAGTAAGTATTTCCCTCAGTTTGAGAACCAAGGTATTGATCCAGAAGGAGGGTCTCGTCAAGTCCAGTGTACCTGCGCAAACACAAACAAGCTTGCACCCAACGCTTCAAAGGGGTTGTCAATCCCTTCAAGATTGTTTGCAAAGTGAGATCTGAAGGCGAAGAGTGCAACGAAGTAAAAAGTATAAGGCTGAAAATATGGTGTGGAGTAGACCCGGGGGCCATAGTGTTCACTAGAGGCTTCTCTCAAAATAGCAAATATCACGGTGGGTGAACAAATTACTGTCGAGCAATTGATAGAACCGCGCAAAGTCATGACGATATCTAAGGCAATGATCATACATATAGGCATCACATCCGAGACAAGTAGACTGATACTTTCTGCATCTACTACTATTACTCTACATCATGTCATCTTGCTTAAGGCGTTATTCTGTTTGTCATGAACTCAATACACTAGATGCATGCTGGATAGCGGTCAACGTGTGGAGTAATAGTAGTAGATGCAGACAGTATCGGTCTACTTGTCTCGGACGTGATGCCTATATGTATGATCATTGCCTTAGATATCGTCATGACTTTGCGCGGTTCTATCAATTGCTCGACAGTAATTCGTTGACCCACCGTAATATTTGCTATTTTGAGAAAAGCCTCTAGTGAACACTATGTCCCCTGGGTCTACTTCACATCATATTTTCAGCCTTACACTTTTACTTTGTTGCACTTTCCACCTTCAGATCTCACTTTGCAATCAATCTTGAAGGGATTGACAACCCCTTTATAGCGTTGGGTTCAAGCTCGTTTGTGTTTGCCCAGGTACTCTGGACACTTGGCTTGATACTCCTACTGGATTGATACCTTGGTTCTCAAAACTAAGGAAAATACTTACTGCTACTGTGCTGCATCACCCTTTCCTCTTCAAGGGAAAAACCAACGCAAGCTCAAGAGGTAGCACCCTCTTGCTTGTTTTTCTCCTGTGTCAAATGGTGAATAGTGAGTGAACTCTCAAGGTTATCCTCCCTCCTACCACTCCTGTTGTCTTCATACATATCCCATAGCTTCAACAAAGCATTCTATAGTGTAGGAGGCGACTCTGGGTCAACCCATTGAACCAAACCACAGTTGTCAGAGTCATGCAATGTAAACAACATATCTGATTATAAGTAAATATAAGAGTAAAAAAGTACAATCATTTAGCTAGAATTAACAACTAACAACTAGCAATTAACAAATGAACTATGAACATCACATGAGTGAGCTACCCAAGTAAACAATCAATAAGATGGAATTTATATAAGCACGTACATTAATCAATGAACATGGGCACTGCAAACAATAAACAATCATTTAGCTATAAATAAACAGGTATTACAGTAATTAAATATACATGGAAAGCATCACCAACTAGCTAAACAAGTACACAATGAGATGTTGCCTAATTAAACAATCACACAAACTGCATCAACAGATGGATATGCTAAAGATTGACCAACAAATCTACAAAAATAAAGAGTACTCCAACATTAACTATGGACTGGACCATGTGCTTTCTATCGTTCTAAATACAAAAAGTTAAAGCTATTGTTTAGCATCTGACCTTATTAGCACACATTAAGGACCTCCTGCCCGTATGAAATCCTTCAAATGCCACACGCCTCTCAGCTATCAGACCATGCTGCTCGCAAGGAACCAGCGGTGCTATCTCACCGCCCATGTAGTCCTGGTCATCAATGCTAGTAGGGACATAAAGGAGCAACAATCTCCCAAAAAAAATCAGAAATCACCCCGAGAACACAAACCCTAACCCTAGCCCTAGTTCAGCAACTCACGTATTGCATGTTGTCGGAGGAGGAGATGATGTACAACAGGCTGGAGAGGTCGTTGCTTCTCTCGTCCTCATACACTATGGCACGACGATGACGGTGACCGAGGAGGAGGAGATAATGGACTGGCTAGGGGGACAACTTGGTTCGACCGAGCCGGTTAAGTCCGACCGCGCTTGCCTCGTCCCAGTCAGCGCATCGACACACACCTATTGGCCAGCATGGCGCGTGACAAGTGGGCCTGGCATGTCAGATACACGGTCAATACATGCTTATACGGCTGTTAGTCCATTTTGCAATAATTAAGGCGAGTGGTGGTATTGAACTGTGACATGCAGAGATGGTGGTACTGATTCATTTGTGGTGCACAAATGTGGTATGTCCATGCAATTAACTCGGCCATGCATGGGAGCCAGGGAGGTGAAGGCTAGAGCAAGAGGTAGTGAAACGTCTTCAACATATCTAAAAAAATTTATGGTTTCATGCTATTATCTTGTCAAACTTTGGATGTTTTGCATGCCTTTTATTTATTTTTTGGGGACTAACTTATTAACTCAGTGCCAAGTGCCAGTTCCTGTTTTTCCACGTTTTTGACCCCTTTCAGAGGAGATTTTGAAATGGAGTCCAAACGGAAGAAAATCCCCGAAAAGATTTTTTTGGAACGGAAGAAGATCGGTGAACTTGGGAGCCAAGCCACAGGAGCTCTAGGGGCCCCACAAGCCCCCACCCCGCGGCCAGGGGGGTCGTGCCATCCAGGCTTGTGGGCCCCCTGGAGGTCCCCTGACCTAGGTCTTTCGCCTATATAATCCCATAAATTCCAGAAAAAATCAGGAGATCATCGTAATCACTTTTCCGTCGTCGCAAGCTTCTGTCTCCGCAAGATCCCATCTGGGGCACGTCCTGTGCCCTGCCGAAGGGGGGATTCGGACACGGAGGGCTTCTTCATCAACACCATGACCTCTCTGATGATGCGTGAGTAGTTCACCATAGATCTACGGGTCCATAGCTAGTAACTAGATGGCTTCTTCTCTCTCTTGGATCTTCAATACAAAGTTCTCCATGATCTTCATGGAGATCTATCCGATGTAGTCTTCTTTTGCATTGTGTTTGTCGAGATCTGATGAATTGTGAATTTTTTATCAGATTATCTATGAATCTTATTTGAGTTTCTTTTGATCTCTCTTATGCATGATTTCATATCCTTGTAATTCTCTTCGAGTTGTGGGTTCTGTCTGGCCAACTAGATCTATGACTCTTGCAATGAGAGAAGTGCTTGGTTTTGGGTTCATACCGTGCGGTGACCTCACCCAGTGACAGAAGGGTTAGCGAGGCACGCATCATGTTGTTGCCATCAAGGGTAAAAAGATGGGATTTTCATCATTGGTTTGAGATTATCCGTCTACATCATGTCATCTTGCTTAAAGCGTTACTCTGTTCGTCATGAACTCAATACACTAGATGCATGCTGGATAGCGTCCGATGTGTGGAGTAATAGTAGCAGATGCAGAAAGTATCGGTCTACTTGTCTCGGACGTGATGCCTATATGCATAATCATTGCCTTAGATATCGTCATGACTTTGCGGGTTTCTATCAATTGCTCAACAGTAATTTGTACACCCACCGTGATACTTTCTATTTTGAGAGAAGCCTCTAGTGAACACTATGGCCCACAGGGTCTACTCCACACCATATTTTCAGCCATACAGTTTTTACTTCGTTGCACTTTCTGCCTTCAGATCTCACTTTGCAAACAATCTTGAAGGGATTGACAACCCCTTTGAAGCGTTGGGTGCAAGCTTGTTTGTGTTTGCGCAGGTACTCTGGACTTGATGAGACCCTCCTTCTGGATCGATACCTTGGTTCTCAAACTGAGGGAAATACTTACTGCTCCTGTGCTGCATCACCCTTTCCTCCTCAAGGTAAGAACCAACGCAAGCCCATCCTCTGTCAACGTGTCAACTTCTGGCGCAGTTGTCTGTGGGATAGCAGAAGAATTTTTGGCGTCGTTGCATGGGAGGAAGATCAAGTCAAGAAATCATCCAAGTAGGTGTCACAAACTCATCTCTTGCATTTACTTTGTTTGCCAGTTGCCTCTCGTTTTCCTCTCCCCCACTTCACCAATTTGCCTTTTTCGTTCGCCTTTTTGTTCGCCCTTTCGTTCGCCCTTTTTCTCGCCTGATCTTTGTTTGCTTGTGTGCTAACTTGCTTGCTGAAGTCACCATGAACGAAAACACTAAACTCTGTGACTTCTCGAATACTAATAATAATGATTTTATTAGTACTCCTATTGCTCCCGCCACGAGTGCGGAGTCATACGAAATCAATGCCGCTTTGCTTAATCTTGTAATGAAAGAGCAATTCTCTGGCCTTCCTAGTGAAGATGCCGCATCCCATCTCAATACCTTCATTGAGCTTTGCGATATGCAAAAGAAAAAAGATGTCGATAATGACGTGATTAAATTGAAGCTTTTTCCTTTCTTATTGCGAGATCGCGCAAAAACTTGGTTTTCTTCTTTGCCCAAAAATAGTATCGATTCTTGGGATAAGTGCAAAGATGCTTATATATGCAAATATTTTCTGCCGGCTAAGATCATCTCTCTGCGTAATGATATCATGAATTTCAAGCAACTTGATCATGAGCATGTTGCGCAAGCTTGGGACAGAATGAAATTAATGATTAGAAATTGTCCCGCTCATGGCTTGAGTCTTTGGATGATTATTCAAATCTTTTACGCTGGCTTGAATTTCGCTTCTAGAAATATCTTGGACTCCACCTCAGGTGGAACGTTCATGGAAATCACGTTAGGGGAAGCCACAAAGCTCTTATACAATATCACTACAAACTACTCTCAATGGCACACTGAAAAGTCACCTACTAGTAAGAAGGTACACACTATAGAAGAAATTAACTCGTTAAGTGCTAAGATGGACGAGTTAATGAATTTGGTTGCTAGTAGAAGTGCTCCTTTCGATCCTAATGATATGCCTTTGTCTTCTTTGATTGAGAGTAGCAACGCTAGCTTGGACGTTAATTTTGTTGGTAGGAATAATTTTTGCAACAACAACGCTTTTAGAGAAACTATGTTCCTAGGCCTTTTCCTAGTAACTCCTCTAATAACTTTGGCAACTCCTACAACAATACTCATGCAAATTACAATAGATTACCCTCTGATCTAGAGAGTAATATCAAAGAGTTCATCAACTCTCAATAGATTTTCAATACGTCCATAGAGGAAAAACTACTCAAAATTGACGATTTGGCTAAGAGCGTGGATAGAATTTCTTGTGATGTTGATGCTTTGAAAGTTAGATGTGCTCCTCCCAAAATCAACATGGATGAAACTTTGAAAGCTATGTGTGTTTCCATGATTGAGAGCCAAGAAAGAACCGCCCAAATTCGGGCTAGAGATGAATGGCTTAAAAAGGCATGTTCTCGTGATGAGAATCACGAAGATCTTAAAGTGCTTGGTGTGACTCCCATTGAATCTTTGTTTTCTTGTGTCAAACCTAATGATTATGGGGCTTGATATGAATCCACTTTTGTTGAAAAGTGCCCCAATGATTCGGAGTCCATCTATCTTGATGCTAAAAGCATTAAAAGTGGAGTAGAAGACGTTAAAACTTTGAGGTGTAATGAAATTACTACCGTGGATTTCAAGGAATTCAATTATGATAGTTGCTCCTTGATTGAATGCATTTCTTTGATGCAATCCATGTTGAACTCTCCACATGCTTATAGCCAAAACAAGGCCTTTACCGATCATATCGTCGAAGCTATGATAAAATCTCTTGAAGAGAAATTTGAATTGGAAGTCTCTATCCCTAGAAAGCTTCATGATGAGTGGGAACCTACCATCAAAATCAAAATCAAAAACTATGAGTGTAATGCTTTGTGTGATTTGGGTGCTAGTGTTTCTGCAATTCCAAAGTTTTTATGTGATGTTCTGGGTTTTAATGAGATTGAAGAGTGTTCTCTTAATTTGCATCTTGTTGATTCTACTGTCAAGAAACCCACGGGAAGGATCAATGATGTTCTTATTATTGCAAATACGAACTATGTACTCGTGGATTTCATTGTGCTTGACATTGATTGCAATCCTTCATGCCCCATTATTCTTGGTAGACCTTTCCTAAGGACTATCGGTGCTATCATCGATATGAAGGAAGGGAATATTAGATTTCAATTTTCTTTAAGAAAGGGCATGTAACACTTTCCTAGAAATAAAATAAGGTTTCCTTTTGAATCCATGATGAGGGCCACTTATGGTTTGAGCACCAAAAACGACGATACGTGATTCTATCGCTTCTATGCGTGGCTAAGGGCGTTAAACAATAGCGCTTGTTGGGAGGCAACCCAATGAATTTATCTTTTTATTTCTGTTTTTTTTTGCATCCACACTTTCACAATTCTGTTGTGATTGTGTATTTTGTGTTTCTTTTTGTGTTTGAGCCAAGCAAAGCCTTTATGACTAGTCTTGGTAATGGTTGTTTGATCTTGCTGGAAAAAGACGGAAACTTTTCGCTCATGAGATGATTATTCATTTTTATTCACAAAGATATTTTGAGTTGATTCTTTTTTCTTCTGATTGATATGATTTTTTCCTAGGACTTCGTAATTTTTCAGATTTTTTGAGGTACCATAAATATACGAAGTATACAGATTGCTACAGACTGGTGGCTGTTTTTGACAGATTATGTTTTATGTTGAGTTGGTTGCTTGTTTTGATGAAACTATGGCTAGTATCGGGGGGTACTAGCCATGGAAAAGTGAGAATACAGTAGCCCATCATCAATATAGATGGAATTCAAGTTTGCTACAGTAACAAAAGATGTGGTAGTTTGTTTTCTTGTACTAATGTTATCACAAGTTTCTGTTTAAGTTTTGTGTTGTGAAGTTTTCAAGTTTTGGGTGATGTTCTCATGGACAAAGAGATAAGGAGTGGAAAGAGCTCAAGCTTGGGGATGCCCAAGGCATCTCAAGCCATATTCAAGGATACCAAAAAGCCTAAGCTTGGGGATGCCCCGGGAAGGCATCCCCTCTTTCGTCTTCAATCCATCGGTAACATTACTTGGAGCTATATTTTTATTCACCACATGATATGTGTTTTCTTGGAGCGTCTTGTATCTTAGGAGTCTTTTCTTTTTGTTGTGTCACAATCATCCTTGCTGCACACCTTTTTGAGAGAGAGAGACATGCACTCATCATGATTTTGCTAGAATGCTCATAGTGCTTCACTTATACCTTTTGAGCTAGATACTTTTGCTCTAGTGCTTCACTTATATATTTTGAGCTAGGTACTTCTGCTCTTGTGCTTCACTTATATCTTTAGAGCACGGCGGTGCATGATTTGGTAGTTGGCTTATGCTATGAAAGTAGTCCCAAATGTGCTAGGTACTCGAAGAGGATGCAAAAACCTCTATCTTCATGTGCATTGAGTAGAAGGAGAAGTTTCGATTCCTCTCAATTAGTTTTGAGACATGGATTCGGTAATATTGAGAGTTATGTTAGTAGGGTGTTGTGAATCTAGAGATACTTGTGTTGGAGTTAGTGATTCCCGTTGCATGCACGTATGGTGAACCGCTATGTTAGGAAGTCGGAGCATAATTGATCTATTGATTGTCATCCTTTGTGTTGAGGTCGGGATCGCGCGATGGTTTACACCTACCAACCCTTCCCCTCGGAGTATGCGTTTAGCACTTTGTTTCGATTACTAATAAAAACTTTCGCAATAAGTATGTGAGTTCCTAATGACTAATGTGAGCCCATGGTATAGATGCACTTTCACCTTCCATCATTCCTAGCCTCTCTAGTGCCGCGCAATTCTCGCCGGTACTCAAACCCACCAAATTCCTTCCTCAAAACAGCCACCATACCTACCTACGATGGCATTTTCATAGCAATTCCGAGATATATTGCCATGCAACTCCCACCGTTCCGTCTCATGACTTGTGCCGTCACTCTCATATTGCCATTGCATGATCGTACGATAACTAGAGAGATGTTTCAACGTCATACGCCATGCTAGATCGTTGCACATCCCGGTACACTGCTGGAGGCATTTCCTTTGGAGTCATCATGATTGTAATTTTTGATATGTGAGTAAATAAAAGTGTGATGATCATCATCATTAGAGCATTGTACCATGTGAGGAAATAAAAAAAAGAGGCCAAAGAGCCCAAAAACAAAAAAACAAAAAAAGAGAAGAGAAAAAAAGAAGAAAAAAAGAGGCCTAATATCCCAAATGAAAAAAGAGAAAAACAGAGAAGCGACAATGCTACTATCTTTTTCCACACTTGTGCTTCGTGTTAGCACCATGTTCTTCATGATTGAGAGCTTCTTGCTTTGCCACTACCATATGCTAGTGGGAATCTTCAATATATAACTTGGCTTGTATATTCCAATGATGGGCTTCTTCAAAATTTCCCTAGGTCTTCGTGAGCAAGCAAGTTGGATGCACACCCACTAGTTCTCCTCTTGAGCTTTCACATACTTATAGCTCTAGTGCATCTCTTGTATGGCAATCCCTACTCATTCACATTGATATCTATTAATGGGCATCTCCATAGCCTATTGATACGCCGAGTCAGTGTGACCATATCCTCCTTTTTGTCTCACAACCACCATCACACTCTATTCCACCTATAGTGCTATATTTATGGCTCGCTCTCATGTATTGCGTGATAGTTATAAAATGTTTAAGAAACTAAGAGTGCAAAAACAATTACTTGACCAATTCCGGGGTTGTGCATGATTTACATTAGTTGTGTGAGGATGATGGAGCATACCCAGACTATATGATTTTGTAGGGATAACTTTATTTGGCGTTGTTATATTGAAAGTTCATGATTACTTTGCTAGTTTGCTTGAAGTATTACTGTTTTCACGTCAATAGCAAACTATTGTTTTGAATCTTACGGATCTGAACATTCATTTCACGCGAAAGAAGTTGCAAAGGACAACAATGCTAGGTAGCATTACACATCAAAAATTCATTCTTTTTCACTTTCCTACTCGAGGACGAGCAGGAGTTAAGCTTGGGGGTGCTTGATACGTCTCCAACGTATCTATAATTTTTTATGGTTTCATGCTATTATCTCGTCAAACTTTGGATGTTTTGCATGCCTTTTATTTATTTTTTGGGGACTAACTTATTAACTCAGTGCCAAGTGCCAGTTCCTGTTTTTTCCATTTTTTGACCCCTTTCAGAGGAGATTTTGAAACGGAGTCCAAACGGAAGAAAATCCCCGAAATTTTTTTTTTTTGGAACGGAAGAAGATCGGGGAACTTGGGAGCCAAACCAGAGGAGCTCCAGGGGCCCCACAAGCCCCAACCCCGCGGCCAGGGGGCGCACCATCCAGGCTTGTGGGCCCCCTGGAGGTCCCCTGACCTAGGTCTTTCGCCTATATAATCCCATAAATTCCAGAAAAAATCAGGAGATCATCGCAATCACTTTTCCGCCGCTGCAAGCTTCTGTCTCCGCAAGATCCCATCTGGGGCACGTCCTTGTGCCCTGCCGGAGGGGGAATTCGGACACGGAGGGCTTCTTCATTAACACCATGACCTCTCCGATGATGCGTGAGTAGTTCACCATAGACCTACGGGTCCATAGCTAGTAACTAGATGGCTTCTCTCTCTCTTGGATCTTCAATACAAAGTTCTCCATGATCTTCATGGAGATCTATCCGATGTAATCTTCTTTTGCAGTGTGTTTGTCGAGATCCGATGAATTGCGGATTTATGATCAGATTATCTATGAATCTTATTTGAGTTTCTTATGATCTCTCTTATGCATGATTTCATATCCTTGTAATTCTCTTCGAGTTGTGGGTTTCGTCTGGCCAACTAGATCAATGATTCTTGCAATGGGAGAAGTGCTTGTTTTGGGTTCATACCGTGCGGTGACCTCACCCAGTGACAGAAGGAGTAGCGAGGCACGCATCGTGTTGTTGCCATCAAGGGTAAAAAGATGGGGTTTTGATCATTGGATTGAGATTATCCCTCTACATCATGTCATCTTGCTTAAAGCGTTACTCTGTTCGTCATGAACTCAATACACTAGATGCATGCTGGATAGCGGTCGATGTGTGGAGTAATAGTAGTAGATGCAGAAAGTATCGGTCTACTTGTCTCGGACGTGATGCCTATATGCATAATCATTACCTTAGATATCGTCATGACTTTGCGCGGTTCTATCAATTGCTCGACAGTAATTATTCACCCACCGTGATACTTGCTATTTTGAGAGAAGCCTCTAGTGAACACTATGGCCCCTAGGGTCTACTCCACACCATATTTTCAGCCTTACACTTTTTACTTCGTTGCACTTTTCGCCTTCAGATCTCACTTTGCAAACAATCTTGAAGGGATCTCACTCCGCAAACAAGCTCGTTTGTGTTTGCGCAGGTACTCTGGACTTGACGAGACCCTCCTACTGGATCAATACTTTGGTTCTCAAACTGAGGGAAATACTTACTGCTCCTTTGCTTCATTACCCTTTCCTCTTCAAGGCAAAAACCAACGCAAGGAAGTCTCCGTCAACGTGTCAATTTCTGGAGTTGTTGTTTGAGAAGTAGCAAGAAGGATTTCTGGTGCCGTTTCCGGGGAGGAAGATCAAGTCAAGAACTCATCCAAGTAGGTGTCGCAAACTCATCTCTTCATTTACTTTGTTTGCGAGTTGCCTCTCGTTTTCCTCTCCCCCACTTCACCAATTTGCCTTTTTCGTTTGCCTTCTCGCTCGCCCTTTTTCTCGCTTGCTCTTTGTTCGCTTGTGTGCTTGCTTGCTTGCCGAAGTCACCATGAATGAAAACACCAAACTTTGTGACTTCTCAAATACTAATAATAATGATTTTATTAGTACTCCGATTGCTCCCGCCACTAGTGCGGAGTCATACGAAATCAATGCCGCTTTGCCGTATCTTGTTATGAAAGAGCAATTCTCCGGCCTTCCTAGTGAAGATGCCGCATCCCATCTCAATACCTTCATTGAGCTTTGCGATATGCAAAAGAAGAAAGATGTGTATAATGACGTGATTAAATTGAAGTTTTTTCCTTTCTCGTTGCGAGATCGCGCAAAAATTTGGTTTTCTTCTTTGCCCAAAAATAGTATCGATTCTTGGGATAAGTGCAAAGATGCTTATATATCCAAGTATTTTTCCGTCGGCTAAGATCATCTCTCTTCGTAATCATATCGTGAATTTCAAGCAACTTGATCATGAACATGTTGCACAATCTTGGGAAAGAATGAAATTAATGAATAGAAATTGTCCGGCTCATGGCTTGAGTCTTTGGATGATTATTCAAATCCTTTACGCTGGCTTGAATTTCGCTTCTAGAAATATCTTGGACTCTGCCTCAGGTGGAACATTCATGGAAATCACGTTAGGGGAAGCCACAAAGCTCCTAGACAACATCATGACGAACTACTCTCAGTGGCACACTGAAAGGTCACCTACTAGTAAGAAGGTACACGCTATAGAAGAAATTAACTCGTTGAGTGCTAAGATGGATGAGTTAATGAATATGGTTGCTAGTAGAAGTGCTCCTTTAGATCCTATTGATATGCCCGTGTCCTCTTTGATTGAGAGTAGTAACGCTAGCTTGGACGTTAATTTTGTTGGTAGGAATAACTTTGGCAACAACAATGCTTTTAGAGGAAACTATGTTCCTAGGCCTTTTCCTAGTAACTCCTCTAATAATTTTGGCAACTCCTACAACCATACTCATGGAAATTACAATATATTACCCTCTGATCTAGAGAGAAATATCAAAGAGTTCATCAACTCTCAAAAGATTTTCAATGCGTCCATAGAGGAAAAGCTACTCAAAATTGACGATTTGGCTAAGAGCGTTGATAGAATGTCTAGTGATGTTGATGCTTTGAAAGTTAGATGTGCTCCTCCCAAGATCAACATGGATGAAACTTTGAATCTATGCATGTTTCCATGATTGAGAGCCAAGAAAGAACCGCCCAAATTCGTGCTAGACATGAATGGCTTAAAAAGGCGTGTTCTCGTGATAAGAATCACGAAGATCTTAATGTGCTTGGTGTGACTCCCATTGAATCTTTGTTTTCTTGTGTCAAACCTAATGATTATGGGGCTGGATATGAATCCACTTTGGTTGAAAAGTGCCCCAATGATCCGGAGTCCATCTATCTTGATGCTAAAAGCATTGAAAGTGGAGTAGAAGATATTAAAACTTTGAGTAGTAATGAAATTACTACTAAGGATTTTGAGGAATTCAATTATGATAGTTGCTCCTTGATTGAATGCATTTCCTTGATGCAATCCATGTTAAACTCTCCACATGCTTATAGCCAAAACAAGGCCTTTACCGATCATATCGTCGAAGCTATGATAAAATCTCTTGAAGAGAAACTTGAATTGGAAGTCTCTATCCCTAGAAAGCTTCATGATGAGTGGGAACCTACTATCAAAATCAAAATCAAAAACTATGAATGCAATGCTTTGTGTGATTTGGGTGCTAGTGTTTCCGCGATTCCAAAGTATTTATGTGATGTTCTGGGTTTTAATGAGATTGAAGAGTGTTCTCTTAATTTGCATCTTGCTGATTCTACTATCAAGAAACCCATGGGAAGGATCAATGATGCTCTTATTATTGCAAATAGGAACTATGTACCCGTGGATTTCATTGTGCTTGACATTGATTGCAATCCTACATGCCCCATTATTCTTGGTAGACCTTTCCTAGGGACTATCGGTGCTATCATCGATATGAAGGAAGGGAATATTAGATTTCAATTTCCTTTAAGGAAGTGCATGGAACACTTTCCTAGAAAGAAAATAAGATTGCCTTATGAATCCATGATGAGGGCCACTTATGGTATGAGCACCAAAGACGACGATACGTGATTATATCGCTTTTATGCCTAGCTAAGGGCGTTAAACAATAGCGCTTGTTGGGAAGCAACCCAATGAATTAATCTTTTTCTTTCTGTTTTGTTGCGTCCACACCATCATAATTCTGTTGTGATTGTGTTTTTTGTGTTTCTTTTTGTGTTTGAGCCAAGTAAAACCTTTATGACTAGTCTTGGTAATGGTTGTTTGATCCTGCTGGAAAAAGACGGAAACTTTTCGCTCACGAGATGATTTTTCATTTTTATTCAGAAAGAGATTTTGAGTTCATTCTTTTTGCTGCTGATTGATATGCCTTTTTCCCAGGCAGTCGTAATTTTTCAAATTTTATGAGGTACCATAAGTATACGAAGTATACAGATTGCTACAGATTGGTCTGTTTTTGACAGATTCTGTTTTTGTTGAGTTGGTTGCTTGTTTTGATGAAACTATGGTTAGTATCGGGGGATACAAGCCATGGAAAAGTGAGAATACAGTAGCCCTACACCAATATAGATAGAATTCAAGTTTGCTACAGTACCAAAAGAAGTGGTAGTTTGTTTTCTTGTGCTAATGTTATCACGAGTTTCTGTTTAAGTTTTATGTTGTGAAGTTTTCAAGTTTTGGGTGATGTTCTCATGGACAAAGAGATAAGTAGTGGAAAGATCTCAAGCTTGGGCATGTGATACATCTCAAACGTATCTATAATTTTGTATGGTTTCACGCTATTATCTTGTCAACTTTGGATGTTTTGTTTACCTTTTATATCTTTTTTGGGACTAACTTATTAACTTAGTGCCAAGCGCCAGTTCCAGTTTTTTCTGTGTTTTTGACTCTTTTCAGATCTGATTTTGGAACGGAGTCCAAACGGAATAAAATCACCAAAATATTTTTTTCCAGAACGGAAGAAGATCAGGAGGCTTGAGGGCCAAGCAAGTGGGCCCACAGGGAGCCCACAAGCCTTGTTGCCGCGGCAGGGGGGAGGCCGCGACAACCAAGCTTGTGGCCTCCCTGACGCCCCCCTGCCCTAGGTCTTTGGCCCATATATTCCCTAAAAATCTGAAAAAAATCAGGGCATCCACGAAAACACTATTTCCGCCGCCGCAAGCTTCCGTTTCCGCGAGATCTCATCTGGAGACCCTTCCCGGTGCCCTGCTGGAGGGGACTTTGGAGTTGGAGGGCTTCTTCATCAACATCATCGCCCCTCCAATGACTTGTGAGTAGTTCACTTCAGACCTACGGGTCCGTAGTTAGTAGCTAGATGGCTTCTTCTCTCTCTTGGATCTTCATGGAGATCTATCTAATGTAATCTTCTTTGGCGGTGTGTTTGTCGAGATCCGATGAATTGTGGATTTGTGATCAGATTATCAATGATATATATTTGAGTCTTTGCTGATTTCTAATATGCATGATTTGATATCCTTGTAAGTCTCTCCGAGTCTTGGGTTTTGTTTGGCCAACTAGATCTATGATTCTTGCAATGGGAGAAGTGCTTGGTTTTGGGTTCTTACCGTGTGGTGACCTTTACCAGTGACAGTAGGGGCAGCAAGGCACACATCGTATAGTTGCCATCAAGGGTAACAAGATGGGCTTTGTCCTAGATATGAGATTGTCCATCTACATCATGTTATCTTGCTTAAGGCGTTACTCTGTTCTTTTGGACTTAATACACTAGATGCATGTTGGATAGCGGTCGACGTTTGGAGTAATAGTAGTAGATGCAGAAAGTATCGGTCTACTTGTTTTGGACGTGATGCCTATAGATATAATCATTGCCATAGATGGCGTCACGACTTTCCGCGATTCTATCAATTCCTCGACAGTAATTCGTTCACCCACCGTCTACTTGCTTTCATGAGAGAACCACTAGTAAACACTATGGCCCCCGGGTCTATTCACACCTATCGTTTACACCTCCGCTTTTACTTTGCTTTTTTACTTTGTTGCTTTCAGTTCTCACTTGGCAAACAATCTATAAGGGATTGACAACCCCTTCATGGCGTTGGGAGCAAGCTTTTTGTGTTTGTGCAGGCACTTGTGATACTCCTTCACTGGATCGATACCTTGGTTCTCAAAACTGAGGGAAATACTTACCACCGCTGCGTACATCACCCTTTCCGCTTTGAGGGAACACCAATGCACGGCTCCAAGGCCGCGGGGAAATCTTTTGCATATTTGCCTAGGAAGTCCCTAAAGGCGTAGCCGTAGGAGAAGGATTCCTGGTGCCGTTGCTGAGGAGTAAAGAACAGTCTCCCGTCAGCACTATTTCTGGCGCCGTTGGAAGCTCTTTTGTTGCATCAGCAGAAGTATTTCTGGCGCCGTTGCCGGGGAAGGAGAGATCTATCTGATGGGGTTATAGTCCTAGGGTAGGATCATAGGTCTGCCCTATAGGTCCTACCCAAGGACTACCCTTCATAGAAGACAGGGCCCTTAGACAGTTCCGACTGAACTGAGGGCGCCCCCATCATCCAATCGGCGACGATCCACTCGGAGCATATATAGCGTACCGACTGGAATCCACTATGTACATCGTAACCTCCCAGGAGGGCAACGGTCATACGTTTTCATACACCATTATTAGCATTTAAAGCTTACGTTACATGTAACGTAGGCATTTATTCGCCACTATTCCACCCTTGTCCACCGGGCCATTATGAAGGGCAGCGCACTCTATATAAGCAAACCTTCCCCACTTGTGCAAGGGTTGGCACTTGCTGTAATCCTATACTCCACTCGACACAAAGCTCCCAAGAGCACTGAGGCGTAGGGCTTTTACCTCCACCACAGAGGGGCATGAACTCATACATCCTCGCCGTAGCTAAGGCTCTGCCCATCCTTTCGTACCCCATACTTCTACTGTCAGACTTATACCCACGACAGTTGGCGCCCATGGTGGGGCAGGCGTCTAAGCGACTTCCGGCGAGTTTGGGATATCATCTTTTCGTTATGTCGTCCGGCGGAGATCTATGCATGGGTCGTAAGATCCTCTTCGGTGCCCTCTCCTTCATCGCCGACGATTGGGCATGGCTTCGGGATGAGCCCTTTGACGTCGAGGCGCTTCCCAGTCGCGGGGCTACGCACTTCCGTGCCAGTTCCTGCGGTGTTCTTCTTCTCTAGCCATCGACCCCGGTGTCGATCTTCGCCCCCGTCACGCGCCGCAACAAGCGGTCCCGTCGTCCGTGGCTCCAGCGTTGGGTGCGACACGCCCAGGCGCGACAGAGCGCGTCACCTCAAGTGGCAGTGCTCGAATCGGTTGTGGTCCCACCGCCTTCCCAGTGCTTGGAGTCAGTTCCGACTGAGCTACCTACCGAGTATATGGGTCGCGAGCCTGCAGCCGAAGTTCTCATGGCCGATTCCCATGAAAGTCCCCTCCGGACTGGTCAGAACGAGCATGAGTTCGGAGAATCATCTGGCGCTCGTCGTCAACACCATCGTTCTTCCAGTCGACGCACTCTCCAGAACAACGTCGAGGTGTTCCGCACACCCATCCTCAACTTGGTTGCGGCTGCGAGGATAGCCGATTCTCTCCAGCTGACTGATTCAGAGGCTGGTAGAGGAATCGAGCAGATCCGTGCCCTGTTGCATACGGCGTAGCAGCAAAATTCGGCGGTCTCCCAGTCGCACAACAGGATCCACAACAGTTTTGTTCACGCGAACACGCATTGGTCGGTTTTCAGTCCCGACTCTCATCAGCGACGCAGAGGGGGCAGCCGTTCCAGGGACCCGAGTCGGAATCCGCTTCCCATTCGGTCTCATCCCGAAGATCGTCGCCGTTCGTGTAGTCCTCCGCGGGGTGGGCCTTACGGGCACCGGCATCACGATGATCGTCGTTCGGCGGTGACGCGCATGATCCAAGGCCTGACGCGACAGGGTACATCGCCAAGAAGAAGGTCGACAGAAGTCGAGCCCACCGTGATGGTCACAATAGAGACCATCCGAGTGGAAGCAGATCCGTCGTTTCTGGCCCCGAGTGCTTGAGTCGGGCCATCCGCTCAGCTGACATCCCTCCCAACTTCCGATTGGCGACGGGGATCAGCAAGTTCACAGGGGAGTCCAAACCAGAAACTTGGTTGGACGACTACAGAGTGGCGGTCCAGATGGGTGGCGGAGATGACCATGTCGCCATGAAACATCTCCCCGTGATGCTCGACGGTTCGGCGCGAGCTTGGCTAAACCAGTTAGCTCTGTCAAGCATCTACAGCTGGGCAGATCTGTCCCGAGTCTTCATCAGGACCTTCGAGGGTACGTGCAAGCACCATGATGGTCTCGTAGAGCTCCAACACAGTGTCCAGAAGCAGAACGAGCCCTTGCGCGATTTCATCCAGCGCTGGACGACCCTCTACCACACGGTGGAGAACGTCACAGAGCACCAAGAAGTCTGCGCCTTCAAGGCAGGCGTGCGGTACAGAGATCTGTACCTGAAGTTCGGTCGGACAGGCGACATCTCCATGAGCAAGATGATGGAGATAGCCACGTGCTATGCAAATGGCGAAGAGGAGGACCGCATACGTAGCGGCAAGCATAAGTCAGTCGCCGATGGAGATGGGAACAGCAATCGGAAGCAGAAGCAGAAAGCTCAATCCACTCTGCAGGCAGAGGCAGCAGCCGTTACAAATGCCAAGTTCAAAGGCAAGGGGAAAGCTCAGTACACCCCCAAGAAGAGGCAATCAGGAAATTCCATCCTGGATCAACCGTGTCCAATCCACACGAAGATGGATTAAGAAGGCAATGCCATATTGCTGAAGCATACCACTCGGCAGTGTCGCCTCCTGATCCAAGGATTCGGTGAAGGACAGCCGAGTGAGAAGGACACTGAGCAGGATGATGAGGACAAGGAGGATCCGTTCCCCCAAGTCCATGCAACATTGATGATTTTTGCTGATGTGGAAAGCAGAAGTCGACTGAAGCTGGTCAACAGGGAGGTGAACATGGCAACCGCATCCACCCCCACGTTCCTCAAGTGGTCACAGACTGCGATCACCTTTGATCAATCGGACCATCCAGCACACGTACCCACCCCAGGGAGGCAAGCTCTGGTCGTCGACCCGGTGGTGGAAGGAGTCAGGCTGCGCAAAGTCCTCATGGACGGCGGCAGCGGCTTGAACATCATGTACGCCGACACTCTCAAGGGAATGGGCATTCCGATGTCCAAACTTAGCGAGAGCAGTATGCAGTTCCACGGAGTCGTTCTAGGACGAAAGGCCAAATCACTCGGCCAGATCGCGTTGGATGTCATCTTCGGCTCTGACAAGAACTTCCGCAAGGAGAAGCTGACATTCGAGGTGGTGGACTTCCAGAGTGCATACCATGTGATTCTGGGCCGTCCGGCATATGCGCGTTTCATGGCCCGTCCATGTTACGTCTATTTGAAGCTGAAGATGCCAGGTCCCAAAGGTGTGATTACGGTCATAGGCAATCGGCAGCAGGGCCGAGGAGTGTCTGCAGCAGGGGTCGAGGATTGCTGATCAGCAGATGGCTATTCTCGAGCTGGATGAGTACAAGAAGACCGCCGACCCTACTGACCTGATGCGTTCAAAGAAGCCAGCTTCCGAGTCCGCATTCCAGTCAGCGGGAGACACGAAGAAGGTCAGCATCCATCCGACGGACGACACCGCCGCCCCCACAAACATCTCCACCACCCTTGATCCAAAATAGGAAGCCGAGCTCATCCAATTCCTCCGTGAGAACTGGGACATTTTTGCATGGAAGCCTGCTGACATGCCAGGTGTACCCAGGAAGTTGGCTGAGCACCGACTGCATGTGGATCCTGCTGCTCGGCCCATCCGAGAACGCCTGCGTCGGTCCGTCGTGCACAAGAGGAAAGCAATCGGAGAGGAGGTGGCTAAACTTTTGGCAGCCAACTTCATTCGCGAGGTACACCACTCCGAGTGGCTTGCCAATGTTGTCATGGTGCCCAAGAAGGACAAGTCTCTCCGTATGTGCATCAATTTCAAGCATCTCAATAAGGTCTGTCCGAAAGATCACTTCCCGCTCCCCCGCATTGATCAAATTGTTGATTCGACTGCGGGTTGCGAGCGCTTATCCTTCCTTGATGCCTATTCGGGCTATCATCTGATCCGTCTGTATGGTCCAACGAATTAAAAACAGCCTTCATCACCCCATTCGGGTGTTTCTGTTACATCACTATGCCATTCGGTTTGAAGAATGCAGGAGCAACTTTGATGTGCATGATTCAAAAATGCCTCCTAGACCAGATCGATCGAAATGTGGAGGCATATATGGATGATATCATCGTCAAGTCACGCAAAGGTTCCGACCTGCTGACTGACTTGGCAGAAACATTCGCCAACCTCCGTAGGTACGATATCAAGCTCAACCCAGCCAAGTGTTCATTCGGCGTTCCCAGCAGGAAGTTACTCGGTTTCTTCGTTTCCGAACGAGGGATCGACGTCAACCCCGAAAAGATCGGGACCATTGTCCGAATGGAGCGGCCGGTAAGAGTACATGATGTTCAAAGGCTCACAGGTTGCCTAGCGGCTTTGAGCAGGTTTATCGCTCGACTCGGCGAGAAGGCATTACCTCTATACTAACTCATGCAGAAGTCAGATACCTTCGAGTGGACAGACGAAGCCCAAATTGCATTCGATGACCTCAAAGCCCTGCTTTCCACCCAGCCGGTTCTTACTACCCCGCTCAGTAAAGAACCCCTTCTTCTGTACATCGCGGCTACAAATCAAGTCGTCAGCACCGTTCTGGCAGTCGAACGTGAAGAAGAAGGCAAAGCGTACAAGGTTCAGCGGCCAGTATATTATGTTTCCGAAGTCCTGACAACTTCCAAGCAGAGGTATCCCCATTATCAGAAGCTTATTATGCGATCTACATGACTGCAAAAAAGGTGGCTCATTATTTCCAAGACCACTCGGTGTCTGTCATATCTGATGCTCCGTTGTCGGAAATTCTCCACAATCGGGACGCATCAGGCCATGTGGCAAAGTGGGCAATGGAGATGCTATACTGTGACATCAAGTTCGAAGCCAAGAAAGCTATAAAGTCTCAAGCTCTTGCTGATTTCATAGCGGAATGGGTAGAACAACAGCAACCGACTCACATCTACTCTGCTCATTGGACCATGTTCTTCGATGGGTCCAAGATGTTGAATGGCTCCGACGCTGGCGTAGTGCTCATATCCCCAAAAGGTGATAAACTCAAGTATGTGTTGCAGATACATTTTGATTCTTCCAACAACAAAGCAGAGTACGAAGCTCTCCTTTACGGGTTGCGCATGGCCATCACACTCGTCGCCTGATGGTCTATGGCGACTCAGATCTGGTGGTTAATCAAGTAATGAAGGAATGGGATGTAAGGAACCCCACCATGACTGCATACTGCAACGCAGTACGGAAGCTCGAGAAGAAGTTTGAAGGTCTGGAACTTCACCAAGTTCCCTGACTGAAAACCAAGCAGCAGATGAATTGGCGAAACTTGGATCCACTCGGAGACCGGTCCCGAGTGATGTCTGCCTCGAGCACCTACACCTCCCCTTGGTTAAAGAAGATTCTTTTACAGAGGGACCAGTGCAACCGAAGAGCCCAACAGATCCAACTGAAGTCGAGGTCCCCGCTGTGGTTGATTTGATCATGGAGATTCTAGCTGTCATTCACGAATGGACTGTGCCGTTCATTGCATACATCATGAGGCAAGAGTTACCAGAAGACAAAGTCCAAGCTAGGCAGATTGTTCGCAGGTCGAAGTCCTTCACCTTCATTGATGACCAGTTATACAGGGAAAGTGTCTCAGGCGTCCTTCAGCGGTGTATCTCTCCTGAGGAGGGGCAGTTAATCTTGGAAGAAATCCACTCGAGAACCTGCGGACATCATGCCTCCTCAAGGGCAATCATCGCCAAAGCATTCAGAGCTGGTTTCTTCTGGTTGCAGGCCAATGAAATGGCGAAAGATATGGTCAACCGTTGCGAAGGTTGTCAGTTCTATTCAAACAAGTCCCACAAGCCAACGTCTGCACTAAAGACAATTCCTCTTGTTTGGCCATTCGCCGTGTGGGGATTAGATACAGTCGGACCATTCAGAACAGGCCAAGGAGGATTCACTCATCTGCTGGTAGCAGTCGACAAGTTTACCAAGTGGATTGAAGCCAAGCCCATCAAGAAGCTTGATGCCCTTATGGCCATCAAATTTATCAGAGACATCATCGCCAGATACGGGGTTCCGCACAGCATAATCACCGACAATGGCACAAACTTTGACTCGGACAGGTTCAAAGGTTTTTGCACAGGCCAAGGTATCCGAGTGGATTTTGCATCCGTGGTGCACCCCCAAACAAACGGGCAAGCAGAGCGGTCGAATGGACTTATTCTTCAAGGGTTGAAGCCTCGAGTCCTGCGAGAAGTTGGACATGCCGCCGGTGCATGGGTCAGCAAGCTGCCTTCGGTGCTGTGGGGCCTCCACACAACTCCGAATAGATCGACAGGGCGATCCCCGTTCTTCCTCGTTTATGGAGCAGAGGCAGTCCTTCCGAGTGACTTGCTTCACAACTCTCCACGAGTCGAACTTTTCTCTGAAACCGAAGCAGAGCAAGCCAGGCAAGACGGAGTGGATCTTCTAGAAGAAGAGCGTGAGATGGCACTGATCCGTTCAACAATTTATCAACAAGATCTGCGGCGATTTCACGCGCGGAACGTCATGAGCCGCACATTCCAAGCAGGCGACCTGGTGCTCCGAGTGGATCAGCAGAGACCACACAAGTTGGCTCCCGCCTGGGAAGGATCGTTCATCATCTCTAAGGTGCTGAACAACGGAGCATATCGACTCTACAACCTCGAAAGGGAAACGGACGAGCCGCGAGCATGGAATGGAGATCTACTGAAGCGCTTCTACACATAACCACCGACGGAGACAATGTAAAGAACAAGTATCATTGAAGTAATACAAAGCAGACTGATTTCTTGCCGATTCAAAATTCTTCCGCATTTGCAGACTCCGGTCTAAAAACCAACTCCGAGTGTGCACTAAAAGTCATGCTCGGGGACTTAGCTGCGACCCAGAGTCGCCTAAGTACAAACTCGCTCCGAGTGTGCACGAAAAGTCACACTCGGAGACTTAGCTGCGACCCCGAGTCGCCTAAGTGCAAACTCGCTCCGAGAGTGCACGAAAAGTCACACTCGGAGACTTAGCTGTGACCCAGAGTCGCCTAAGTACAAACTTGCTCCGAGTGTGCACTAAAAGTCACACTCGGGGACTTAGCTGCGACCCAGAGTCGCCTAAGTACAAACTCTCTTCGAGTGTGCACTAAAACTCACACTCGGAGACATAGCTGTGACCCAGAGTCGCCTAAGTACAAACTCGCTCCGAGTGTGCACTAAAAGTCACACTCGGGAACTTAGTTGCGACCCAGAGTCGCCTAAGTACAAACTCGCTCCGAGTGTGCACTAAAAGTCACACTCGGGGACTTAGCTGCGACCCAGAGTCGCCTAAGTACAAACTCGCTCCGAGTGTGCACGAAAAGTCACACTCGGAGACTTAGCTGCGACCCAGAGTCGCCTAAGTAAAAACTCGCTCCGAGTGTGCACTAAAAGTCACACTCGGAGACTTAGCTGCGACCCAGAATCGCCTAAGTAAACAACTCACTCCGAGTGTGCACGAAAAGTCACACTCGGGGACTTAGCTGCGACTCGGAGTCGCCTAAGTAAAAAGCTTCCTCCGAGTGTATACTCAAGATACACTCGGAGGCTTAGCAGACCCTCATTGAGGCTCATGTGGATGTGAAGACAACTGAAAACTACATGAGTAATAACTCACTCCGAGTGTGCACGAAAAGTCACACTCGGGGACTTAGCTGCGACTCAGAGTCGCCTAAGTAAAAAATCTTCCTCCGAGTGTATACTCGAGATACACTCGAAGGATTTGCAGACCCTCATTGAGGCTCATGTGGATGTGAAGACAACTGACAACTACATGAGTAACAACTCGCTCTGAGTGCGCACTAACAGTCGCACTCGGGGACTTAGCTGCGACCCAGAGTCGCCTAAGTAAAAACTCGCTCCGAGTGTGCACCAAAATTCACACTCGGGGACTTAGCCGTGACCCAGAGTCACCTAAGTAAAAACTTGCTCCGAGTGTGCACCAAAAGTCACACTCGGAGACTTAGCTGCGAACCAGAGTCACCTAAGTAAAGAGCTTCCTCCGAGTGGGCACTCGAGATACACTCGGAGGCTTAGCAGACCCTCATTGAGGCTGATGTGGATGTGAAGACAACTAACAACTACATGCTCCGCATGTTTGCCATTGGCTTCAACAAGAGACGCCCAAACAAAAACCACGAGCCAAAATTGTGTCAAAAACACTCAGCGAAAGAAGAGCAAAAGATCTGATTCGAATTCAAGTTGGATCTATGATTAGTCAGCTCGGTGTGAATCAAGTTTATCCACACCAAACCACAAATGTAACGGCCAACAACAGTGGCCAAAGTTTAATACAGGTTCCACTCGGCATATCGAGGTAAATGTGCGTTCACCATAAAGTTTTTTCAAGCGTCACCAGGACTGGCAGGCTCCACAAAGGTGTCGAGGTCGATTCCGTCGGCAATGCGAGTGGCTGTGTCGAGGAAGGTCTCCATGAAATCTTCAAGTCGAAGCTTCTTGGTGTTGGCGACCTGCAATGTCTTCAGCTTGTCTTCGCGGGCTTCCTTGCAGTGCACTCGGACCAGAGACAGCGCCACGTCCGCACCACACCGAGCGGCAGACTTCTTCCATGCCTGCACTCTGCTTGGAACTTCCTCCAGCCGAGTCATCAACCCATCTATTTCGCTCCGGGAGTCGTCTTTAGACCACAGCTCCTTCTCGATTCGGCCGACAACCTTTCTCAGGCGACTAATGAAAGGGCCCACCCTGTTAAGGCAAGAATGCGCTCGGAGCATGTCCCGGTTAGCTTCATCACTGAGTGGAACATTCGGAACAAGCGACCGTTCAATTTCGGCTGCTTCAGCCTCAACGTCCCGACAGAAATCTGCAAAGAAAAGACAAGCAGAAAATAAGCGCGGGGTGAACTCCAAAGTCAAAAAGCACTCGGCAAGAACTTACCACCAAGAAGTGCGACCATCTTCCTCGCCCAGTCGCTGACGTAGTTCTCCTGCGCTCTGCACCGAGTGTTCATCACCTTCAGTTGGGCCATCCAGTCAGATCTCTCCTTCTTCATCTTTTCTACCTCGGCCACCAGTGCCTTGTTGGTCTCCAAAGATTCCTCCAAAGAATTCTCTCGGTCAGCGAGAGCCTTCTTCACGCCAGCCAGGTCATTCACAGCCACCTCCAAGTCCACAACAAGCTGAGTCTTCTCAGTCTTCAGAGCATTGTACGCAAATCCCATTTCACAAGTCTTCTGCCAAAGAGACGCAAAGGGAGGATCAGCCACATTCAACAAGGAAAAAGTCTCGACAGATATGACAAAACAATCAAAGATCAAAATTCTTCAGACCCCTGCCGATGCAATTAATCGACAGCGGTCTCGGGGACTACACCAAGTGGGTTCACTGAGAGTGACCCCACTGGTATGAAGCTTGAACAGGTCGGCCCTATTAAGCTCCATAGAAAACAAACAACACTATGAGATTACTATCTCTCGACCCGAGTAACACTACTCTCAGGGACTACACCGAGTGGGTGCACTCGGCATGCCCCCACTGGTACCATTCGGGCAGATCAGCTCTGATCTGTTCAGATTACGGAAAATACATATAAAGACAACTGCCGGTGCAAGCACTCGGCAGAAGTCTCGGGGACTACACCCCCTGGGTTCACTCGGAGTGAACCCACTGCGAAAGAAACCTATTGCATCTGAGTACCTCGCTGTAAACACCCAGTGGGTTCCAAGAGGAATGTAAACACTTACTAGCGCACTTACTCGGATGTCGTCCCGAAGCTCCAAGCTCTTCTTGTACAGGGACGCGATAGAGTCATACGCTCCCTTGGCGTCGCCTACCATCAGCTCCACCTGCACCATGGCGTCCTTGGCGGGTCCTACCTGGTCTTCCGGGAGGCGTCGGGCGTCATATTGAATAGCCGACGGACCTGGCGCGGCAGAAGGCTCCCTGGGCATCCCGAGCTCCGCTCCACCCGGTTCCGCCATGAGGGCCACCGTCTCAGTCGGCGGCACGTTCATGGCGGGATCAGCAGCAGGTTGGATGACCCCAGGGACAGGCGCCAAAGCTGGCTCCGACCTCCTTTGGTCGTCATCGTCCAGATGGATCACCTCCGAAGGAAGCCCGACTGAACAAAATAAAATTACAGAAAAGGTCAAGATCAAAGACAGCACTCGCGAAACAGTAATACAGCTCTCGGAATCATGACAACGTACCTTGCTGGGACGTGGCGGCGTTATCCGTGTCCATGGGGTCATCGTCCTGGCGCGGCAGAGAGGTGGCAGAGGTAGCAGCTCTGTTGAGTGGAATCCACTCGACGGATAAACATGAGTTCCAAAAAGAGGAGTTCAATCGGATACTGAAGGAAGATGAAAGAGTAAAGATACTTACGCTGAAGCGACCGTAACAGCGATCCTCATCCGGGGCAAGGCTTTCCGAGGTTTAGGCCCACTAGGTTTGGCCACCTTGGACGGCTGATTCACGGGCTCGGCAGAAGCACCCCTGGTTCTCTTCACGCTCCGAGCACTCGGAGCCACGGGAGGAGCTTGCGGGGCACTCGGAGCCGCGGGAGGAGCCGGCGGAGCAGCGGGGTCATGACGGCGCTTGGTTTGGTGCTCTTGTGGCGAGGGTGGCGAGCTCTCCTCTCCACTCTCCTCCTCCTCCTCTTCCGTCTCCTCCTCCGTCTCGCCACTGTCGGAGACGTACTCGGCGCTATCCGCGATGCCCTCCTGGCTGCCCTCCTCTTCCTAGGCTGGATTCACGTTCGAGACTGCGGAATGCCAGTTTGTCCACTCCTACACAAAACACAGTCTGCAAGGTCAATCAGCCAGACAAGAAAAGCAATAAAGCTGAGAAGATTAAAAGCACTCGACAACACGTACTGACCTCATTCGGAGGAGGATTTTCGGCGCGGAAGGCCTTCACCCGCCGGGCTCCCATGGGGTTATCACACGCACCTGTGATGCTGCGGACCCACGCACTCACAGTCGCCCCGCTCACGTCCTCTGGATGAGACCGAGTGAAATCTGAAGGCCCCACGTAGTGCCACATGGCGTGATCTCGGGCCTGCAGCGGCTGGATGCGCCGACCCAGAAAAGTCTCCAGCAGGTCCGTGCCTGTGACTCCCTTACATACGACGGCTACCAGCGCGTCGACCAAAGGCTGGATCTGGGTTCTTTCTCCCTTAGAGAGCGCAAGCTTCCTGGGAGGGCCCGGGCGGTCTAAACTGAAAGGTGGCAACCCGCTCGAAGCATTCGGACAAGCAATGTCCTGGCAATAGAACCAGGACGATTGCCAGTTCCTAACTGACTCGGATAGCTGGAGAGAGGGATAGCTAGTCTTGGTTTTCTTCTGGAAGCCTAAACCCCCGCAGAGCTGGAGGATGTGTCTCTTATCGTTCGACTGGCTAAGCTTTTTAACAGTTTGGGATCTAGCGGAGAAGACATACTTAAAGAGCCCCAGTGGGGAGGACATCCAATGAAGCACTCGCAGAGGGTGACGAATACAGCAAGGTGAGCTATTGCGTTCGGAGGAAATTGATGGAGCTGCACCCCGAAGTAAGTCATGATACCTCGGAAGAAAGGATGGGGAGGCAAGGAGAAGCCTCTGGCCACGTAGCTGAGCAGCAGAACGCGCTCCCCCTCCTTCGGCACCGGCTCCGTCTCGCCTTCCGGCAACCTCCAAGACTTGTTGAAGACCATGCCATGCTCCACCAGCTCCAGCACGTCGTTCTCCGTCACCGAGGAGGGGAGGAAGTCCCCCTGGATCCAGCCCGCCGGCAGCGCCCGCTGTCGCGCTGAGTGAAGGCTCCCCCCTTCTTCTTCTTGTTCTGCGCCTCGAGCTTGCTTGTTTGTCCCTTCGTCATGGCGAGGACGACGGATCCACGGAGGAGGAGGGGCAGGAGATAGCTTGGGATGTGCAGAGAGATGCGGGAGGAGCAAGATTAATGGGGGGGAAGGATGAGCAACGCAACAGGAAATCCCGCCGAGGAGGCTTTAATAGGCCTCCGACTGGGTCGCTTACAGGCGGGCCCATGATCTTATCCCCCCAACCGGCCGCTGCAAGGTTAGTGGAGAAGATAACGGCACGGTAATCGAGGAGGCAAAACCTACTCGATGGCGATGTCGTCATCCCCGCTGAGCGCGTGGCAACCGAAATTTGAGGATCCCGGAAAATCCGGCGCTGTCAGTTTGACCAGTCACGTCGAAAGATTCCGCGAAAGCACTCGGTCCCTGATGGTTCGTTTCACTCGCATATTCACTCAGATCACTGGCTGAAAAGGTAAAATGGCTCGAGGCAAACAACGCTAAAGTCACCTCAGTACCAGTCAGTTCCGAACTCCACACATCACTTCAACATACCAACCCTGATCCATTCGGGGACTAATGATGGGGTTATAGTCCTAGGGTAGGGTCATAGGTCTGCCCTATAGGTCCTACCCAAGGACTACCCTTCATAGAAGACAGGGCCCTTAGATAGTTCCAACTGAAGTGAGGGCGCCCCCATCATCCAGTCGGCGACGATCCACTCGGAGCATATATAGCGTACCGACTGGAATCCACTCTGTACATTCTAACCTCCCACGAGGGCAACGGTCATACGTTTTCATACACCATTATTAGCATTTAAAGCTTACGTTACCTGTAACGTAGGCATTTATTCGCCACTATTCCACCCTTGTCCATCGGGCCATTATGAAGAGCAACGCACTCTATATAAGCCGCCCTTCCTCACTGGTGCAAGGGTTGGCGCTTGTTGTAATCCTATAATCCACTCGACACAAAGCTCCCAAGAGCACTGAGACGTAGGGCTTTTACCTCCACCGTAGAGGGGCCTGAACTCATACATCCTCGCCGTAGCTAAGGCTCTGCCCATCCTTTCGTACCCCATACTTCTACTGTCAGACTTATACCCACGACACTATCCAAGTAGGTCTCACAAACTCATCTCCTGCATTTACTTTTTTGCCAGTTGCCTCTCGTTTTCCTCTCCCCCACTTCACATTTGCCGTTTTCATTTGCCTTTCTCCTTTGCCGTTTTCTTTTGCCTTTGTCGGTTTTCTTGCTTGCTTGTGTGCTTGTTTTTTTGTTGAAGTCATCATGGCTGAAAACACCAAACTTTGTGACTTCTCGAGCACTAATAATAATGATTTTATTAGTACTCCGGTTGCTCCCGCCACTAGTGCGGAATCGTATGAAATCAACGCAGCTTTGCTGAATCTTGTTATGAAAGAGCAATTCTCTGGCCTTCCTAGTGAAGATGTCGCATCCCATCTCAATACCTTCATTGAGCTTTGGGATATGCAAAAGAAAAGAGATGTGGATAATGGCGTGATTAAGTTGAAGCTTTTTCCTTTCTCGTTGCGAGATCGCGCAAAAACTTGGTTTTCTTCTTTGCCCAAAAATAGTATCGATTCTTGGGATAAGTGCAAAGATGCTTACAGATCCAAGTATTTTTCGCCGGCTAAGATCATCTCCTTACGTAACGATATCATGAATTTCAAGCAACTTGATCATGAACATGTTGCACAATCTTGGGACAGGATGAAGCTTATGATTAGAAATTGTCCCGGTCATGGCTTGAGTTTGTGGATGATTATACAAATCTTTTACGCCGGTTTGAATTTCTCTTCTCGCAATATCTTGGACTCCGCCTTAGGTGGAACGTTCATGGAAATCACGTTAGGAGACGCTACAAAACTCCTAGACAATATCATGACCAACTACTCTTAGTGGCATACTGAAAGGTCACCTGCTAGCAAAAAGGTACACGCTATAGAAGAAATTAACTCGCTTAGTGCTAAAATGGACGAGTTGATGAATTTGGTTGCTAGTACAAACGCTCCTTTAGATCCTAATGACATGCTGTTGGAAATATGCCCTAGAGGCAATAATAAAGTGGTTATTATCATATTTCCTTGTTCATGATAATCGTCTATTGTTCATGCTATAATTGTATTAACAGGAAACAGTAACACATGTGTGAATAAATAGATCCCAATGTGTCCCTAGCAAGCCTCTAGTTGGCTAGCTCGTTAGTCAATAGATGATCATGGTTTCCTGATCATGGGCATTAGATGTCATTGATAACGGGATCACATCATTGGGAGAATGATGTGATGGACAAGACCCAATCCTAAGCATAGCACTAGATCGAATTGTTCGTATGCTAAAGCTTTTCTAATGTCAAGTGTCTTTTCCTTCGACCGTGAGATTGTGCAACTCCCGGATACCGTAGGAGTGCTTTGGGTGTATCAAACGTCAGAACGTAACTGGGTGACTATAAAGGTGCACTACGGGTACCTCTAGAAGTGTCTGTTGGGTTGGTACGAATCGATATCGGGATTTGTCACTCCGTGTGACGGAGAGGTATCTCTGGGCCAACTCGGTAGAACATCATCATGAGCTCAATGTGACTGAGGAGTTAGTCACCTGATGATGTGCTACGGAACGAGTAAAGAGACTTATCGGTAACGAGATTGAACAAGGTATAGGTATACCGACGATCGAATCTCGGGCAAGTTCTATACCGACAGACAAAGGGAATTGTATACGGGATTGATTGAATCCTTGACATCGTGGTTCATCCGATGAGATCATCGTGGAGCAAGTGGGAGCCACCATGGGTATCCAGACCCCGCTGATGGTTATTGGCCGGAGAGGTGTCTCGGTCATGTCTACCTGTCTCCCGAACCCGTAGGGTCTACACACTTAAGGTTCGATGAAGCTAGGGTTATAGGGAATTGTTATACGAGGTTATCGAAAGTTGTTCGGAGTCCCGGATGAGATCCCAGACGTCACGAGGAGCTCCAGAATGGTCCAGAGGTAAAGATTGATATATAGGACGGATGGTTTCGGACACCAGAAGTGTTTCGGGCATCACCGGTAACGTACCTGGACCACCGGGACCACCGGAGGTGGCCCCGCGGGTCCACCGAAGGGGGGCAACGACCCCGGGAGGCTAGATGGGCCAAGTGGTGAAGGGGACCAGCCCCTAGGTGGGCTGGTGCGCCCCCCCCCCCCCACTCAGCCCATGGCACACGAAGAGGGGAAGGGGGGAACCCTAGCGCAGGTGGGCCTAAGGCCCACCAGAGGGGTGCGCCACCCCTCGTGCCTGCCCTGGCCGCCGCCCCCTCTCCCATCTGGTGATGCCGCACCCCTTGGGGGTGGGAACCCTAAGGGTTGCGCCCCCTCCCTGTCCCCCCTATATACAGTTGAGGTTTCGGGGCTGTTTTGCACACGGTTTTCTCTCTCTCTCTCGGCGCAGCCCTGCCCTTCTTCCTCCTCCTCTCTGCCGGTGCTTGGTGAAGCCCTGCCGGGAGACCTTGTCTCTCCATCGACACCACGCCGTCATGCTGCTGGAGTTCTTCCCCAACCTATCCCTCCTCCTTGCTGGATCAAGGTGCGGGAGACGTCACCGGGCTGCACGTGTGTTGAACACGAAGGTGTTGTAGTTCGGCACTAGATAGGAATCACACCGCTATCTGAATCGCCGCGAGTACGACTCCATCAACCGCGTTCTAGTAATGCTTCCGCTTAGCGATCTTCAAAGGTATGAAGATGCACTCACCCCTCTCTCGTTGCTGGTCTCTCCATAGGAAGATCTGAATATGCGTAGAAAATTTTTGAATTTATGCTACATTACCCAACAGTGGTATCAGAGCTAGGTTTTCTATGCGTAGATTCTACGCACGAGTAGAACACGAAAGGTTGTGGGCGATAATTTTTCAATTGCTTTCCGCTACTAGTCTTATTCTTTTCCGGCGGTATTGTGGGATGAAGTGGCCCGGACCGACTTTACACGTACGCTTATGTGAGACTGGTTCCACCGACAGACATACACACTGTGCATAAAGGTGGCTAGCGGGTGTATGTCTCTCCTACTCTAGTCGGATTGGATTTGATGAAAAGGGTCCTTATGAAGGGTAAATAGCTTTGGCATATCATCGTTGTGGCTGTCACGTAGGTAAGAAGGCGTTCTTGCTAGAAACCCAAATCAGCCATGTAAAACTTGCAACAACAATTAGAGGACGTCTAACTTGTTTTTGCAGGGTTTGACATGTGATGTGATATGGCCAAAGTTGTGATGTTGCATGTATGATGTATGAGATGATCATGTTATTGTAATAGGTTTCACGACTTGCATGTCGATGAGTATGACAACCGGCAGGAGCCATAGGAGTTGTCTTAATTTACTGTATGAGATGCAACGCCATGTGCTTACTACTTTTACTTCATTGCTAACGGTTAGCTATAGTAGTAGTGATAGTAGTAGTTGGCGTGACGACTTCACGGAGACACGATGATGGAGATCATGGTGTCACGCCGGTGATGATGATGATCATGCGATGCCTGAAGATGGAGATCGAAAGAGCAAAGATGATAATGGCCATATCATGTCATTATATGATTGCATTGTGATGTTTATCATGTTTTTCATCTTATTGCTTAGAACGACGGTAGCATAATAAGATGATCCCTCTTAAAATTTCGAGAACATATTCCCCTAAGTGTGCACCGTTGCGAAGGATCGTTGTCTCGAAGCACCACGTGATGATCGGGTGTGATAGATTCTAACGTTCGGATACAACGGATGTAAGCCAGATTTACACACGCGAAACACCTAGGTTGA
This sequence comes from Hordeum vulgare subsp. vulgare, assembly GCF_904849725.1. NCBI lineage: Eukaryota > Viridiplantae > Streptophyta > Magnoliopsida > Poales > Poaceae > Hordeum > Hordeum vulgare. The sequence continues at coordinate 557,943,729 of NC_058524.1, read as the reverse complement.
CTCGACGAGCTTAGCATGTACAGACATGACCTCGAATACAAGAGACCAAAAGGTCGAACATGAGTCGTATGGTTGAATACAATCAGCATGAAGTTGCTCACCATGGTGACTAGTCCGTCTCACGTGATGATCGGACACGGGTTAGTCAACATGGATCATGTATGACTTAGATGACTAGAGGGATGTCGATTTAAGTGGGAGTTCATACTTAATTTTATTAAATGAACTTAATTGTCATGAACTTAGTCTAAAAGTTCTCTTTATAAATATTGTAGATGGCCAACGTCAACCTCACTTTCAACGCATTCCTAGAGAAAAACAAGCTGAAAGATGATGGTAGCAACTATGTGGACTGGGTTCGCAACTTGAAGCTCATCCTTGAAGCAGCTCAAAAGGCTTATGTCCTTGATGCGCCGCTAGGTGACCCTCCCGCTCCCGCAGCAGCCCAGGATATTCTGAACATCTTGCAAACGCAGAGTGATGACTACTCTCTGGTTAGGTGTGGCATGTTATACAGTTTAGAAACGGGGCTCCAAAGGCGTTTTGAGCAACACGGTGCATATGAGATGTTCCAAGAGATGAAGCTAGTTTTTCAAGCTCATGCCCATGTCTAGAGATATGAAGTCTCCGACAAGTTCTTTAGCTGTAAGATGGAGGAGACAGTTCTGTCAGTGAGCACATACTCAAAATGTTTGGGTTACACGGTCGTCTAACTTCACTTGGAGTCAAACTTCTGGATGATGCTATAATTGACAGAATCCTCCAGTCTCTCCCACCAAGCTACAAAGGCTTTGTGCTTAACTACAACATGCAAGGGATGGAGAAGACCATTCCCGAGTTGTACTCGATGCTCAAGTCTGCAGAAGTAGAAATCAAGAAAGTGCATCAAGTGTTGACGGTCAACAAGACCACTAGTTTCAAGAAGGGCAAGGGTAAGAAGAACTTCAAGAAAGACGGCAAAGCTGTTGCCGCGCCCGGTAAGCCAGATGTCGGGAAGAAGAAAAAGAATGGACCCAAGCCTGAGACTGAGTGCTTCTATTGCAAGGGAAAAGGTCACTGGAAGCGGAACTGTCCCAAATACTTAGCGGACAAGAAGGCCGGCAACGTTAAAGGTATATGTGATATACATGTTATTGATGTGTACCTTACCAGCGCTCGTAGTAGCTCCTGGGTATTTGATACCGGTGTTGTTGCTCACATTTGCAACTCAAAGCAGGAACTGCGGAATAAGCGGAGACTGGCAAAGGACGAGGTGACGATGCGCGTCGGGAATGGCTCCAAGGTCGATGTGATCGTCGTCGGCACGTTACCTCTACATCTACCGTCGGGATTAGTTTGAAACCTTAATAATTGTTTTTTTTGACCGGCTACTGTAGGGAAAACCCCCCACAGCCATTTTCTATATTGCAACTATGAAAACTGTATGTACAAGAGAGGTTGTAGAATGTACAGAGATGGAGGAGCAGGAGCAGGGGGATACAAACCTCAAGGAGGCAAAAAGGAAATCCACTTAAGGAGATCATCCCTGAAACTAGCCTTAATTCTATGAGCTAACAAAGAAATGTCATGAAGAAATCCAGCTCTCCATTTCCTGAACTTTGGCTATTCCTGATTGAAGACCTTTGCATTTCTGGTAATCCAGATATTCCAACAGGAAGTGAAAACAACCTCAGCAAAGAAGGGATGAGGGAAATCCTTTCTAGCTGTAGCAGTAGCAGTCCACATAGAGGACCCGTGCCAAGTGATCTGCAGGTAGTTCCAAACTCTGGTGCTGAATAGACATGTGAAGAATAAATGGTCTCTGTCTTCCTTGACTCGGGCATGGCATAACACACAGAGATTAGAATCAGAGACCTTCCAGTGACGTCTTTCCAGCATGTCCTGTGTGTTCAGCCTGTCCATAATGAGCATCCAGGCAAACATCTTAACTTTCATGGTACAACAGCTTTTCCAGATCCAGGTAAGCAGAGGGTTAGGTACAATACTGCTATGAACATGAGCATAGTAGGCCTTAGGTGTGTAGACCTTAGCATCCTTACGCCATACCCATCTGTCAAAGGCCTGAGGATCAAGGTCTAGGTCCAGAAGTAAAGATTGAACCGCAGTCAGTTCCTGATAAGCTTGAGCAGACAGTGGGAGGTGAAACATGGATAGCATACTGTCATCAGAAAAAGCAGCAAAGACTTCTTGAGCTGTGCAGAAAGGGTCAGCCACAAAGGAGAACAATCGTTGGAATCTAGCTGCCAATGGCATAGTGGAATTGCCAAGTAACCATGAATCAGACCAAAACAAGAAGGAGTCACCCTTATTAGGTAGAACATAGGTAACAGATCTGAATTTGTCAAGACGTTTGCAGATGTCTTTCCACCAAAAGGAGCCACAAAGTGCAGTACCCTGAGGTACAGTGTTGTGATAGTATGTGTTCCAAATCAGATGAACCCAAGGGATATCAGCATGATTGAGGAATTTGTCAGCATGTTTGAGCAGGAGTGCTTCATTCTGAATTGCTAAATTCACAATCCCTAACCCCCCTTTATTTTTAGGCCTGCACACCAGAGGCCAAGCAGCAAGAGAGGGTGCATGATCATTCCCATTTCTTCTCCATAGACATTGTCTTTGAATCCTCTCCAATTGCTTCAGTATACCTGGTGGTATATCCAGGCTACATAGAAAGAAAATGGGAACAGCAGACAGTGTTGAGTTTACATATTGTAGTCTTCCCACCTGAGCAAGAAAAGAGGAACTAGCACTGAGCCTTCTTTCCATTTTATCCACCAAAGGCATGAGATCAATGATTGGAGGTTTAGTTGTTCCAACAGGCAGTCCCAGATATGTGAAGGGTAGAGATCCCACTTTACAACCAATGGAGTCTGCCAGGTCCTGTAGATGCTGAGAAGAAATGTTGATAGGTAGGAGTGCAGATTTGTGGTAATTCACCTGTAATCCACTGGACTGGGAGAAAAGCAAAAGCATTTTCTTAAGCTGCAACAACTGTGATTTGTTAGCTGGTAGGATGATAAGAGTATCATCAGCATATTGCACTATAGGGTAATCTTTATCATGAGTAGGTATAGGCAGTTGAATCAGCCCATCCACCAGCAGTTGATTAACCAGAATTTGTAGAAAGTCAGCAGCAATAGCAAACAGCAATGGGGACAAAGGATCTCCCTGCCTGACACCTTTTTTACACATGAACTTCTTTCCAGGCACACCATTGATTAGTACTGAAGAAGATCCAGAGGCTAGAAGCTGCCTAACCCAAAGGATCCATCGATCATTGAAGCCCTTGGATTTAAGAATCTGGAAGATGAATTCATGCTTCACTGAATCAAACGCCTTTTCAAACTCCATCTTAAGGATAACTATAGGCTTCTTGGATTGATGACATTGGTGCAGATACTCAAGAGTCCAGCCTACACAATCCTGAATAGTCCTAGATTTGATAAAATCGTATTGATTCTTGTGAAGACATTTAACAATCTGCAATTGTAGCCTATTGGCAAGCATTTTTGACAAAAATTTTAGACCCATTCCAGTAAGAGATATTGGTCTGTAATCTCCCACATGTTCAGGTGACCTATTCTTGGGAATGAGTGTAATATAAGAAGAGTTCATGTTTACCAGCTGGGCATGGCCCGCATGAAATTCAGCAGCAAGCTGATAAAACTCAGGGGAGATAATGTACCAGCATTTCTTGAAAAAGAGCCCATTGAAACCATCAGGCCCTGGAGCTTTGTCAGGAGGCATATCATGCACAGTTTTATCCATTTCAGACTTGGTAAAAGGTTCTGTGAGAATGTCAAGGCCCTGAACCTCATCCAGTAGGGAGGCTAAGTCAAATGCCGTATTAATGCCAAGAGAAGTTCCCATTCGATCCTTGAAAGATGCCCAGAAGCATGCAGCAATTTGATCATGATCAGAGATAATAGAACCATCATTTAACTTGAGAGAGGCAATGGAATTCTTCCTATACCGCTTAGTGGCCATAGCATGAAAGAACTTAGTGTTTTCCTCACCAACCTTAACAAATCGAATAGTGGCCCGCTTCTTCCAGTATAAACACTGAAGGTGTAGCAGATGTTCCAAATGGAGATTGACAATTTTCCTGAAATTAGCCTCTGGCCTGAATAGGGGCCTCAGCTCTTCAAGCTCATCCAAGCATAGCACCACTTGATTACATCTGGAAATAAGATGTTTTAACTGAGACAGAGACGTCTGCCATTTCTTCAGAGCCTGCCTAAGATGCTTCATCTTATCCATGATAATAGCAGAGATGTGTGTCTTTCTTGAAGGAATGAGCCATGATTGTTGCACACATTCGATAAAACCCTCCATTTCAACCCAGTAGTTCTCAAAACGAAATAAGTTGCATTTGGGGATGGAGGTGTTAACAGTGACCACACAAGGCACATGATCAGATGCAGTCTTTGCCAGAGGGAGCACTTGGGTGAGAGGATAAGAGGAGATCCAGTTAGTGGATGTAAAGAACCAGTCCAGCTGCTCCAGAAGAGGGGTGTCCTGCATATTGGACCAAGTGTAGGATCTGCCTTTGATGGGAAGCTCCAATAATCCCAAATGCACAATAATTTCATTGAAGATGAACATGTCATTTACATCAGCCCCAGGGAGGTTTCTGTTGTTAGGAGATCTAAGGAAATTAAAGTCTCCAAGGAGCAGCCAATTAGCCCCAGTGGGGATATGAAGATTGTAAAGCCAGCTCACAAAAAGATCACGGGCCTCCCCTTGACATGGTCCATAGACATTAACCAAAGTCCATGATTCACCTGTGTGATTTGAGGTAAAGGAGGTGATCAAGCCATATGGGGTGCACTCTACTAAGTGACCAGTGAGAATGGAAGAGTTCCAACGGGTGATGAGCCCTCCTGATGCACCCCTGGAAGGGGAGTAAGCAAATTTTTCAAAACGTTTGGGGCAGAAACCTTTAACCGCTCGAAACTCAATAGACTGCATCTTTGTTTCCGGCAAGCAGACTACCGCAGCAAGGCTCTCATCGATTTTGTTACGGACTACCCGTTGTCTATGATCCGAATTGAGGCCACGCACATTCTAGCACAGCACACGCCAACTCCTCGTGGAACGACTATCCATTGCAGATTAGAGATATAGCAAAAGCAAGGCTATGTAATAGCCACTTCAACCAAAGTTTGAAACACCAAAAAACAGCAGAAGTTTGACAAGACGTAAAACCAGTACAGTAACAGCTTAACATGGACAGATTAAACATCAGAAGATGTGGGTGCAGAGTCAGCAGGATCTTCCATAAGTCGATCCACCGTGAGCTTGTCAGGGGCTATGCCCAATGACTGCCCTACCTCCTGGATCACTGGGATAGGAGTGGCGGGAGGTACATCTTCAGTCTCCTGGGACGTTGAGGACATAGGCTTGGCTTTGGGCTTCCTTTTCTTGGGGATGTGTGCAGGTAGCTCCTGCAGAATTGGCTTGAAGCCGTCGCGCTTGATTGAGCCACGAGTACATCGCCTCACCGAGGAGTCCACCACCGGGGTGGCCTTCTTGCGGGACCCCTTCTTGGATGGAGCAGGAGAGCGAAAGGATTAGTCCTCCGAAGAAGAAGCTGGGCTGATAGGGGTTACCTCCTGTAATGAGAGCGAGGCAGAAGCAGGGTCCGACAGTGAAGGTCCTGGAGTATCAGCATCAAAAGCCACGTCCCAGGATCGCTTGGGGATCAGGATGGGCTCAAGGATTGGCAGCTGGAACTGACGAGGTACATGCATAGCAGCAGCAGGGCCCATCAGATTATCAAAAGTGCGTGCCCAGGACATCACTAGGGGCAACAGAGGCCCATATAAAACCCTAGACACCCCAACAATGAGATTGGACTAAGCGGGTGGGGGGGTTTGTAGAGAACCATTGCCAGAGGGTTTGTATCCACCTCCTCCAGCCTAGGCTCTTCTTCCTCCAGCTCAGCCCCATTGTCCAGACCAGCATCAGGACCAGCAGCACCAGCCTCGGGCACAACAGCATTGTCCGGGGCATCAGCAAGAGCAGCAATATCAGCATTAGCAATATCAACATTTTCAGCACCAGCGGCCGGCTCCTCCGCCATATGACCCTGCTGTGGATCAAGGTCCACCAATTCATGCAACGATTCCGAGGAGGAGGGACTCAGCTGATCAATCACCATTGATTCCTGGTCTTGAACTAGATCAGCAGCAGCAGCAGGTGCATCAGCGGGCGCAGCAGGTGCCGTAGCCTGATCCCAGGCACCTCCATCAGCAGGCGGTTGACCCCAGCCTCCAGCCTCAGGATCAACGGGCGGCAGCCCCCAGCCACCTTCTTCAGCATCTGCAGCGGCAGGCCCAGGATCTCCAGGGGCGAGCGGCACCGCATTCCAGCCTAGTGCAGGATATGGGGGCAAAGCAAATTGCAGATTGTCATGCACGAGCTGCCTAGGGAGCGGATGAGGGTTGCCATTGAGAGGCATCGGGTCCTCATCATTGGGAAGAATCTCTGCAGCCGCCGTACCCAAAATGTACACAGGAGCAGACTAGGACACCTTTGCGCCACCCCAAGCAGAATATTCTGAGAAACTGATACTGCGAGGTACCAGCCGGTCTTCTGGGAAGGCAGCAAAAACAATAGAACGAACCAAATATGGGTCATCACTGACCCAATGATGAAACTCCCCAAAGGTGTTAACAGCCGCCCTGAGATCTTCAGTGTTGCGGAAATCCAATGGTACCCCCAGAAGCATGAGGCAGCCCTGACGAAAACCCTCTTGGCCGCGGAAGCCTAGACCATGATCATGACGTATGAAGCGCACCACAGCGTTTGCAAGAGGCTGCGGCACCATGTGGACCGTAGCATAACTCTTAGCAGCATCCCGGAGCTCAAACAAACCCACTCCCTCAATCCAGGGTTGAGCAGACCGGACATGGAATCCTTGATGCAGGAGAAGGGCAGCGACTTCTTGTCGTACCTGAATGACTTCGTCGGCTGGCGGCGCTGGATGAACTGTAGCGATGACGAAGCGCTCATGGCGCCTGGTGATGGGTACTGCCGGCATGGTGTAGGTCCGCGGTAGCCGTTCAACTCCTCCATCAATAATGTTGTGACCGGGCGGGAGGAAGAACTCAAGATCATGCTCAAAGTTTGCCATTGCTGGTGGCGGTGGCGGAGTGACCGGTGGTGTCTATGAGGGAGTTCGAGGCGACGGCGATGAGACAGGACGGAACTGCTTCGCAGGGGTTGCTGTTTCGCCAAGAGTATCAGCAGTTCCCGAGATATCAACGACAGGGGAGGTGGTGGGTCTCTTACAGTTCCAAGTAAGACAATTATTACGCATAAAAGAGGCTCCTCTAGATCGTGCGTGGCCCACCGTGTTGTCAGAGTAGCCGGGCGAAGCCGAACAGTTTGCAGCCAGATGGCCCCGAGCGTTGCAAATAGAGCAAGAAAAGATATCCTCAACCATACTATTAATTAGTTCGTCAAAGGCCGTATGGGCCTCCTGAGAAGAAGGAATATCCATCATGGAGTCAGTATCGGCCCCAGAGGATGAAAAAACCTTAGCAGGCTCATTAATAAGAGAGGAGATTTGTCCAGAATCCAAACTTGCCCCCGAAGATTGAGTCGCATTATTGAAAGAGCCCTGAATCTCGGCTGGATTAGCTGTATCCTTTTGCTGCACGTGGGAAGTTCCGAAAATTTTGGCAGTTTGAAAATTCTCGCCGGGAGAACCGGGGGATGAAACTTGGCAAGGAACTGTGCCAAACATAATATGCGGCGTGGCTACCGTCCACCGGAGTTCCGCCGGCGGTTGTGCAGAAATGATGACACGTTCAGGGGTAGGCACCGAATAACCAGCCTGCTCAAGAGTGACTAGCTCATCATGGGAAACAGGGTACCTATAGCCCTTGCAAACCTCATATTGTTGAAGGGATGCAAAAGATAGCTTCTTACGAACAGAAGATCCAGATTTGAGAGAAGACTTAAGTGGTCTGGAATGCATTGCCATCAGACCTAGAGAAGCCCTCCTCTTGGAGGGGCTCACAATAATCCACTAGGCATCACATTGTTTCTTCCAGAGAGTAAATTCCCGACGCCAATTAGGACCTCCATGTCCCCAAAGATGGAAGAAGCACTTAAAACTTGAGCACTTGAAAGAACGCAGTTCCAGAATGTGAAAACCAACTTGCATGCACGAGACCTTGAAGGAGAAAACCGAATCTGTGATTTGAGAAACTCGAAACTCGATCGCCGAACCACCAATCACCGATTCCAGAGCTGCAGCCATTGTGTCAGGCAATAGCCGGAACACATGATGACCAAAAGAGATCACCATAATAAAAGGGCGACGATGCTTCATAGGGTGCACCGTAAAACCCGAGTGGCGATAAACCTCATGAGAGAAAGCCAATCCATGCGAGAAATCCAGATCCAACGTGGAACCCCCCATGCAGGCCATGTCCGGCCGCGAGAGAAGGGTCGAGAAGGTTCACCTGAGCCGAGGGATGGGAGGATGGATGAGATGCCGGCTAGAGTTCCAGATCGCCATTGGGTCGCCGCCCGGGGTGGGAGAGAGACGTCGCCATCATCCTTGTGCAGGCTTCTCTAATAATAATTCTTATTTAGTACCAGCTTTAAGCATGAACATTGTATCAGGGTCTTGCTTAATGCGAAACGGCTACTCATTTAAGTCAGAGAATAATGGTTGTTCTATTTATATGAGTGATATGTTTTATGGTCATGCTCCGCTGGTAAATGGTTTATTCTTGATGAATCTCGATCGTGATGTTACGCATATTCATAATGTGAGTACCAAAAGATGTAAAGTTGATAATGATAGTCCCACATACTTGTGGCACTGCCGCCTTGGTCATATCGGCGTTAAGTGCATGAAGAAGCTCCATACTGATGGACTATTAGAGTCTCTTGACTTTGAATCATTTGACACATGCGAACCGTGCCTCATGGGCAAGATGACTAAGACTCCATTGTCAGGAATAATGGAGAGAGCAACCGACTTATTGGAAATAATACATACTGATGTGTGTGGTCCAATGAACGTTGAAGATCGCGGTGGCTATTGTTATGTTCTCACTCTCACCGATGATTTGAGTAGGTATGGGTATATCTACTTGATGAAGCACAAATCTGAGACATTTGAGAAGTTCAAGGAATTTCAGAGTGAGGTCGAGAATCAACGTGACAGAAAAATTAAGTGTCTACGATCTGATCGTGGAGGAGAATATTTCAGTCACGAGTTTGGCACACACCTAAGGAAGTGTGGAATCGTTTCACAACTGACGCCGCCTGGCACACCGCAACGCAACAGAGTGTTTGAATGTTGTAATCGCACTTTATTAGATATGGTACGATCTATGATGTCTCTTACCGACTTACCGCTATCATTTTGGGGATACGCATTAGAAACTGCAGCATTCACTTTAAATAGGGAACCGTCTAAATCCGTTGAGACAACACCGTATGGACTATGGTTTGGCAAGAAACCTAAGTTGTCGTTTCTTAAAGTTTGGGGCTCCGATGCTTATGTGAAGAAACTTCAACCAGAAAAGCTCGAACCCAAAGCGGAGAAATGTGTATTCATAGGATACCCTAAGGAAACTATTGGGTATACCTTCTATCTTAGATCCGAAGGTAAAACCTTTGTTGCCAAGAACGGATCCTTTCTAAAGAAAGAGTTTCTCTCGAAAGAAGTAAGTGGGAGGAAGGTAGAACTTGATGAGGTAATTACACCCCCTCTCGAATAGGATAGTAGCGCAGCGCGGGAAGTTGTTCCTGTGGCGCCTACATCAACTGAATAGGAAGTTAATGATAATGATCATGAAGCTTCGGATCAAGTTACTGCTAAACCGCGAAGGTCCACGAGGGCACGCTCCGCACCAGAGTGGTACGGCAACCCTGTGATGGAAATCATGTTGTTAGACAACGGTGAACCTTCGAACTATGAAGAAGCAATGGCGGGCCCGGATTCCAACAAATGGCTTGAAGCTATGAAATCCAAGATAGGATCCATGTATGAGAACAAAGTATGGACTTTGGTGGACTTGCCCAATGACCGGCGAGCCATAGGAAATAAATGGATCTTCAAGAAGAAGACTGATGCAAACGGTAATGTAACCGTTTATAAAGCTCGACTTGTCGCAAAGGGTTTTCGACAAATTCAAGGAGTTGACTACGAAGAGACTTTCTCTCCCGTAGCGAAGCTGAAATCAGTCTGAATCATGTTAGCGATTGCCGCCTTTTATGATTATGAAATTTGGCAAATGGACGTCAAAACAGCGTTCCTCAACGGGAACCTTAAGGAAGAGTTGTATATGATGCAACCAGAAGGTTTTGTCGACCCTAAGGGTGCTAACAAAGTGTGCAAGCTCCAGCGCTCCATCTATGGGCTGGTGCAAGCATCTCGGAGTTGGAACATTCGCTTTAATGAGGTGATTAAAGCGTTTGGGTTCATACAGGTTTACGGAGAAGCCTGTCTGTACAAGAAAGTGAGTAGGAGCTCTGTAGCTTTCCTCATACTGTATGTGGATGACATATTATTGATGGGGAACAATACAGAAATGTTGGAGAGCATAAAGGCCTATTTGAACAAGAGTTTTTCAATGAAGGACCTTGGAGAAGCTGCATACATATTAGGCATCAAGATCTATAGAGATAGATCGAGACGCCTCATAGGTCTTTTGCAAAGCACATCCCTTGAAAAGATATTGAAGAAGTTTAAAATGGAAAACTCAAATAAAGGGTTCTTGCCAGTTTTGCAAGGTATGAGATTGAGTAAGACTCAATCGCCGACCACGGCAGCAGATAGAGAGAAGATGAGTACTCTCCCCTACGCTTCAGCCGTAGGCTCTCTAATGTATGACATGCTGTGTACCAAACCTGATATAAACCTTGCCATAAGTTTGGTAGGGAGGTACCAAAGTGATCCCGGTATGGAACACTAGACAGCGGTCAAGAATATCCTTAAGTACCTGAAAAGGACTAAGGAAATGTTTCTCATTTATGAAGGTGACGAAGAGCTCGCCGTAAAGGGTTACGTCGACGCTAGCTTCGACACAGATCCGGATGACTCTAAGTCACAGCCCGAATACGTATATGTGTTGAATGGTGGGGCAGTGAGCTGGTGCAACAGCAAGCAAGAAGTCGTGGTAGCATCTACATGTGAAGCGGAGTACATAGCTGCTTCAGAAGCGGCTCATGAAGGAATTTGGATGAAGGAGCTCATCACTGACCTTGGAGTGGTTCCAAGCGCGTCGGGTCCAATGACACTCTTCTGTGATAACACTGGGGCCATTGCCATAGCCAAGGAGCCCAGGTTTCACCGGAGGACGAAGCACATCAAACGCCGCTACAACTCCATCCAGGACCATGTCCAGAGTGGAGCAATAGATATCTGTAAAGTACGCACGGATCTGAATATTGCAGACCCGTTAAGTAAACCTCTTCCACGAGCAAAACATGATCAACACCATAATGCTGCTATGGGTGTTCGATACATCACAATGTAACTTGATTATTGACTCTAGTGCAAGTGGGAGATTGTTGGAAATATGCCCTAGAGGCAATAATAAAGTGGTTATTATCATATTTCCTTGTTCATGATAATCGTCTATTGTTCATGCTATAATTGTATTAACAGGAAACAGTAATACATGTGTGAATAAATAGATCACAATGTGTCCATAGCTAGCCTCTAGTTGGCTAGCTCGTTAGTCAATAGATGATCATGGTTTCCTGACCATGGGCATTAGATGTCATTGATAACGGGATCACATCATTGGGAGAATGATGTGATGGACAAGACCCAATCCTAAGCATAGCACTAGATCGTATTGTTCATATGCTAAAGCTTTTCTAATATCAAGTGTCTTTTGTTTCGACCGTGAGATTGTGCAACTCCCGGATACCGTAGGAGTGCTTTGGGTGTATCAAACGTCACAACGTAAGTGGGTGACTATAGAGGTGCACTACAAGTACCTCTGAAAGTGTCTGTTGGGTTGGTACGAATCGTGATCGGGATTTGTCACTCCGTGTGACGGAGAGGTATCTCTGGGCCCACTCGGTAGAACATCATCATGATCTCAATGTGACTGAGGAGTTAGTCACACGATGACGTGCTACGGAACGAGTAAAGAGACTTACCAGTTGATGGGGTTATAGTCACAGGGCAGGGTCATAGGTCTGCCGTATAGGTCCTACCCAAGGACTACCCTTCATAGAAGACAAGGCCCTTAGACACTTCCGACTGAACTAAGGACGCCCCCATCATCCAGTCGGCGACGATCCACTCGGGGCATATCTAACGTACGGACTGGAATCCACTCTGTACATCGTAACCTCCCAGGAGGGCAACGGTCATACGTTTTCGTACACCATTATTAGCATTTAAAGCTTACGTTACTTGTAACGTAAGCATTTACTCGCCACTATTCCACCCCTGTCCACCGGGCCATTATGAAGGGCAGTGCACTCTATATAAGCCGCCCTTCACCACTGGTACGGGGGTTGGCACTTGCTGTAATCCCACAATTCAGTCGACACAAAGCTCCCAAGAGCACTGAGACGTAGGGCTTTTACCTCCACCGTAGAGGGGCCTGAACTCATACATCCTCGCCGTAGCTAAGGCTCTGCCCATATACTTTCGTACCCCATACTTCAACTATCAGACTTATACCCACGACAGTTGGCGCGCACCATGGGGCAGACGTCTAAGCGACTTCCGGCGAGTTTGCGATTTCATCTTTTCGTCATGTCGTCCGGCGGAGATCTGTGCATGGGTTATGAGATCCTCTTCGGTGCACTCTCCTTCATCGCCGACGATTCGGCATGGCTTCGGGATGCGCCCCTCGACGTCGAGGCGCTTCCGAGTCGCGGGGCTACGCACTTCCGTGGCAGTTCCTGCAGCGTTCTTCTTCTCCAGCCATCGACCCCGGTGTCGATCTTCGCCCCTGTCACGCGCCGCAACAAGCGATCCCGTCGTCCGCGGCTCTAGCGTTGGGTGCGATATGCCCAAGCGCGACAAAACGCGTCCTCTCAAGTGGCGGTGGTCGAATCGGTTGTGGTCCCGCCGTTATCCCAGTACTTGGAGTCAGTTCCGACTGAACTTCCTTCCGGGTATCCGGGTCACGGGCCTGCAGCCGAAGTACTCATGGCCGATTCCCACGAAAGTCCCCTCGGGACTGGTCGGAACGAGCGTGAATTCGGATAATCATCCGGCGCTCGTCGTCAGCACCATCGTTCTTCCAGTCGGCGCACTCGCCAGAGCAACGTCGAGGTGTTCCGCACACCTATCCTCAACTTGGTTGCAGCCGCCAGGATTGCCGATTCTCTCCAGACGACTGATTCAGAGGCTGGTAGAGGAATCGAGCAGATCTGTGCCTTGTTGCATACGGTGCAGCAGCAAAATTCGGCGGTCTCCCAGTCGCACAACAGGATCCACAACAGTTCTGTTCAAGCCAACACGCATCGGTCGGTTTTCAGTCCCGACTCTCACCAGCGACACAGAGGGGGCAGTCGTTCCAGGGACCCGAGTCGGAATCCGCTTCCCATTCGGTCTCATCCCGAAGATCGTTGCCATTCGCTACTCCTCCACGGAGTGGGCCTTACGGGCCCCGGCATTACGATGATCGTCGTTCGGGCGGTGGCGCGCATGATCCAAGGACTGATGCAAGAGGGTACATCACCCAGAAGAAGGTCGATAGAAGTCGAGCCCACCGTGATGGTCATGATAGAGACCATCCGAGTGGAAGCAGGACCGTGGTTTCTGGTCCCGAGTGCTTCAGTCGGGCCATCCACTCAGATGACATCCCTCCCAACTTCCGATTGGCGACGGAAATCAGCAAATTCACAGGAGAGTCCAAACCAGAAACTTGGTTGGACGACTACAGAGTGGCGGTCCAGATCGGTGGCGGAGATGACCATGTCGCCATGAAACATCTCCCACTGATGCTCGATGGTTCGGCTCGAGCTTGGCTAAACCAGTTAGCCCCTTCAAGCATTTACAGCTGGGCAGATCTGTCCCGAGTCTTCATCAGGACCTTCGAGGGTACGTGCAAACGCCCTGCTGGTCTCGTAGAGCTTCAGCACTGTGTCCAGAAGCAAAACGAGCCCTTCCGCGATTTCATCCAGCGATGGATGACCCTCTACCACACGGTGGAGAACGTCACAGAGCACCAAGCAGTCTGCACCTTCAAGGCAGGCGTTCGGTACAGATATCTGTACCTGAAGTTTGGTCGGACACGCGACATCTCCATGAGCAAGATGATGGAGATAGCCGCGCGCTATGCAAACGGCGAAGAGGAGGACCGCATACGTAGTGGAAAGCATAAGTCAGTCGCCGATGGAAATGGGAACAGCAATCGGAAGCAAAAACAGAAAGCTCAATCCACTCCGTAGGCAGAGGCAGCAGTCGTTACAAATGCTAAGTTCAAAGGCAAGGGGAAAGCACAGTACACCCCCAAGAAGAGGCAGTCAGGAAATTCCATCCTAGATCAACCGTGTCCAATCCACACGAAGACGGATGAAGAAGGCAATGTCATATTGCCGAAGCATACCACTCGGCAGTGTCGCCTCCTGATCCAAGGATTCGGTGAAGGACAGCCGAGTGAAAAGGACACCGAGCAAGATGATGAGGACAAGGAGGATCCGTTCCCCCAAGTCCATGCAACGTTGATGATTTTTGCTGATGTGGAAAGCAAAAGTCGACTGAAGCTGGTCAACAGGGAGGTAAATATGGCAACCCCATCCACTCCCACGTTCCTCAAGTGGTCACAGACTGCAATCATCTTTGATCAGTCAGACCACTCAGCACATGTACCCACCCCGGGGAGGCAAGCTCTGGTCGTCGACCCAGTGGTGGAAGGAGTTAGGCTGCGCAAAGTCCTCATGGACGTCGGCAGCGGCTTGAATATCATGTACGCCGATACTCTCAAGGGAATGGGCATTCCGATGTCCAGACTTAGCGAGAGCAGTATGCAGTTCCACGTAGTCGTCCCAGGAAGAAAGGCCAAATCACTCGGCCAGATTGCGTTGGCTGTCGTCTTCAGCTCTGACAAGAACTTCCGCAAAGAGAGGTTAACATTCGAAGTGGTAGACTTCCAGAGTGCATACCATGCGATTCTGGGCTGTCCGGCATATGCGTGTTTCATGGCCCGTCCATGTTACGTCTATTTGAAGCTGAAGATGCCAGGTCCCAAAGGTGTGATTACTGTCACAGGCAATCGGCAGCGGGCCAAGGAGTGTCTGCAGCAGGGGTCGAGGATTGCAGATCATCAGATGGCTGTACTCGAGTTGGATGAGTACAAGAAGACCGTCGACCCCGCTGACCTGATGCGTTCAAAGAAGCCAGCTTCCGAGTCCGCATTCCAGTCGGCGGGAGACACGAAGAAAGTCAGCATCCACCCGACGGACGACACCACCGCCCCAACGAACATCTCAACCACCCTTGATCCAAAATAGGAAGCCGAGCTCATCCAATTCCTCCGTGAGAACTGGGACATTTTTGCATGGAAGCCTGCTGACATGCCAGGTGTACCCAGGGAGTTGGCTGGGCACCGACTGCATGTGGATCCTGCCGCTCGGCCCGTCCGAGAACGCCTGCGTCGGTCCGCCGCGCACAAGAGGAAAGCAATCGGAGAGGAGGTGGCTAAACTTTTGGCAGCCAACTTCATTCGCGAGGTACACCACTCCGAGTGGCTCTCTAATGTTGTCATGGTGCCCAAGAAGGACAAGTCTCTCCGAATGTGCATCGATTTCAAGCATCTTAATAAGGTATGTCCGAAAGACCACTTCCCGCTCCCCCGCATTGATCAAATCGTTGATTCGACTGAGGTTTGCGAGCGCTTATCCTTCCTTGATGCCTATTCGGGTGTTTCTGTTACATCACTATGCCATTCGGTTTGAAGAATGCAGGAGCAACTTTTATGCGAATGATCCAAAAATGCCTCCTAGACCAGATCGGTCGAAATGTGGAGGCATATATGGACGATATCGTAGTCAAGTCACGCAAATGTTCCGACCTGCTGACTGACTTGGCATAAACATTCGCCAACCTACGTAGGTACGATATCAAGCTCAACCCAGCCAAGTGTTCATTCGGCGTTCCCAGCGGGAAGTTACTCGGTTTCTTTGTTTCCGAACGAGGGATCGATGTCAACCCCGAAAAGATCGGGACCATTGTTCGAATGGAGCGGCCGGTAAGAGTACATGATGTTCAAAAGCTCACAGGTTGCCTAGCGGCTTTGAGCAGGTTTATCGCTCGAATCGGCGAGAAGGCGTTACCTCTGTACCGACTCATGAAGAAGTCAGATACCTTTGAGTGGACAGACGAAGCCCAAATCGCATTCGACGACCTCAAAGACCTGCTTTCCACCCAGCCGGTTCTTACTGCCCCGCTCAGTAAAGAACCCCTTATTATGTACATCGCGGCTACAAATCAAGTCGTCAGCACCGTTCTGACAGTCGAACGCAAAGAAGAAGGCAAAGCGTACAAGGTTCAGTGGCCAGTATATTATGTTTCCGAAGTCTTGACTCCTTCCAAGCAGAGGTATCCCCATTATCAGAAGCTTATTTATGGGATCTACATGACTGCAAAGAAGGTGGCTCATTATTTCCAAGACCACTTGGTATCTGTCATATCTGATGCTCCGTTGTTGGAAATTCTCCACAATCGGGACGCATCAGGCCGAGTGGAAAAGTGGGCAATGGAGATGCTATGCTGCGACATCAAGTTCGAAGCCAAGAAAGCATTAAAGTCTCAAGCTCTTGCTGACTTCTTAGCAGAATGGGTAGAACAACAGCAACCGACTCACATCTACTCGGCTCATTGGACCATGTTCTTCGATGGGTCCAAGATGTTGAATAGCTCCGGCGCCGGCATAGTGCTCATATCCCCAAAAGGTGATAAACTCAAGTATGTGTTGCAGATCCATTTTGATTCTTCCAACAACGAAGCAAAGTACGAAGCTCTCCTTTACGGGTTGCGCATGGCCATCACACTCGGCATCCGTCGCCTGATGGTCTATGGCGACTCAGATCTAGTGGTTAATCAAGTAATGAAGGAATGGGATGTGAGGAACCCCACCATGACTGCATACTGCAATGCAATAAGGAAGCTCGAGAAGAAGTTCGAAGGTCTCAAACTCCACAATGTTCCCCGACTGAAAAACCAAGCAGCAGATGAATTGGCAAAACTTGGATCCACTCGGAGACCGGTCCCGAGTGATGTCTGCCTCGAGCACCTACACCTCCCCTCGACAAAAGAAGATCCTTTTACAGAGGAACCAGTACAACTGAAGAGCTCAACAGATCAGACTGAAGTCGAGGTCCCCGGTATGGTTGATTTGATCATGGAGATTCTAGCTGTCATTCCCGAATGGACTGTGTCGTTCATTGCGTACATCATGAGGCAAGAGTTACCAGAAGACGAAGTCGGAGCTAGGCAGATCATTCGTAGATCGAAGTCCTTCACCGTCATTGATGACCAGTTATACAGGGAAAGTGTTTCAGGCGTCCTTCAGCGGTGTATCTCTCCTTAGGAGGGGCAGTTAATCTTGGAAGAAATTCACTCGGGAACCTGCGGCCATCATGCCTCCTCAAGGGCAATCGTCGCCAAAGCATTCAGAGCTGGTTTCTTCTGGTTGCAGGCAACTGAAATGGCAAAAGATATAGTCGACCGTTGCGAAGGTTGTCAGTTCTATTCAAACAAGTCCCACAAGCCAACGTCTGCGCTGAAGACAATTCCTCTTGCTTGACCATTCGCCGTGTGGGGATTAGATACAGTCGGACCATTCAGAACAGGCCAAGGAGGATTCACTCATCTGCTGGTAGCAGTCGACAAATTTACCAAGTGGACTGAAGCCAAGCCTATCAAGAAGCTTGATGCCCTCACGGCCATCAAATTTATCAGAGACATCATCGCCAGATTCGGGGTTCCACACAGCATAATCACCGACAATGGCACAAACTTTGACTCGGACAGGTTCAAAGGTTTTTGCACGAGCCAAGGTATCCGAGTGGATTTTGCATCCGTTGCGCATCCCCAAACAAACGGGCAAGCAGAGCAGGCGAATGGACTTATTCTTCAAGGGTTGAAGCCTCGACTCCTGCGAGAAGTTGGACATGCCGCCGGCGCATGGGTCACCGAGCTGCCTTTGGTGCTGTGGGGCCTCCGCACAACTCTGAATAGATCGACAGGGCGATCCCCATTTTTCCTCGTTTATGGAGCAGAGGCAGTCCTTCCGAGTGACTTGCTTCACAACTCTCCACGAGTCGAACTCTTCTCCGAAGCCGAAGCAGAACAAGCCAGGCAAGACGGAGTGGACCTTTTAGAAGAGGAGCGCGAGATGGCACTCATCCATTCAACAATTTATCAACAAGATCTACGACGATTTCATGCGCGGCACGTCAGGAGCCACACGTTCCAAGCAGGCGACCTGGTGCTCCGAGTGGATCAACAGAGACCACACAAGTTGGCTCCCGCCTGGGAAGGACCGTTCATCATTTCTAAGGTGCTGAACAACGGAGCATATCGACTCTACAACCACGACAGGGAAACGGACGAGCCGCGAGCATGGAATGGAGATCTACTGAAGCGCTTCTGCACATAACCGCCAACGGACACAATGTAAAGAACAAGTATCATCGAAGTAATACAAAGCAGATTGATTTCTTGCCGATTCAAAAAAATTCCGCATTTGCAGACTCCGGTCTAAAAAACTAACTCCGAGTGTGCGCCAAAAGTCACACTCGGAGACTTAGCTACGACCCAGAGTCGCCTAAGTAAACAACTTGCTCCGAGTGTACACGAAAAGTCACACTCGGAGACTTAGCTGCGACCCAGAGTCGCCTAAGCAAAAACTCGCTCCGAGTGTGCACTAAAAGTCACACTCGGGGACTTAGCTGCGACCCAGAGTCGCCTAAGTAAAACTCGCTCCGAGTGTGCACAAAAAGTCACACTCGGAGACATAGCTGCGACCCAGAGTCGCCTAAGTAAAAACTCGCTCTGAGTGTGCACGAAAAGTCACACTCGGGGACTTAGCTACGACCCAGAGTCACCTAAGTAAAAACTCGCTCCGAGTGTGCACTAAAAGTCACACTCAGAGACTTAGCTGCGACCCAGAGTCGCCTAAGTAAAAACTCACTCCAAATGTGCACTAAAAGTCACACTCGGAGACTTAGCTGCGACCCAGAGTCGCCTAAGTAAAAACTCGCTCCGAGTGTGCACGAAAAGTCACACTCGGGGACTTAAGCTGTGACCCAGAGTCGCCTAAGTAAAAACTCGCTCCGAGTGTGCACTAAAAGTCACACTCGGAGACTTAGCTGCGACCCAAAGTCGCCTAAGTAAAAACTCGCTCCGAATGTGCACTAAAAGTCACACTCGGAGACTTAGCTGCGACCCAGAGTCGCCTAAGTAAACAAACTCGCTCCGAGTGTGCGCAAAAAGTCACACTCGGAGACTTAGCTGCAACCCAGAGTCGCCTAAGTAAAAACTCGCTTCGAGTGTGAACTAAAAGTCACACTTGGGGACTTAGCTGTGATCCAGAGTCGCCTAAGTAAAAACTCGCTCCGAGTGTGCACCAAAAGTCAAACTCAGGGACTTAGCTGCGACTCAGAGTCTCCTAAGTAAACAACTTGCTCCGAGTGTGCATTTCAAGTCACACTCGGAAACTTAGATGCGAACCAGAGTCGCCTAAGAAAAAAGCTTCCTCCGAGTGGGCACTCGACATACACTCGGAGGCTTAGCAGACCCTCATCGAGGCTCATGTGGATGTGAAGACAACTGACAACTACATGCTCCGCATGTTTGCCATTGGCTTCACCAAGAGACGCCCAAACAAAAACCACGAGCCAAAATCGTGTCAAAAAAAACTCAGCGAAAGAAGAGAAAAAGATTCGATTTGAATTCAAATTGGTTCTCAGATCAGACGGCTCGGTGTGAATCAAGTTTATCCACACCGAACCACGAATGTACCGGCCAACAGCAGTGGCCAAAGTTTAATACAGACTCCACTCGGCATACCGAGGTAAATGTGCGTTCAGCATAAAGTTTATCAAGCGTCGCCGGGACTGGCAGGCTCACAAAGGTGTCGAGGTTGATTCCATCTGCAATCCGAGTGGCTGTGTCAAGGAAGGTCTCCATGAAATCTTCAAATCGAAGCTTCTTGGTGTTGGCGACCTGCAACGTCTTCAGCTTGTCTTCACGGGCTTCCTTGTAGTGCACTCGGACCAGAGACAGTGCCACGTCCGCACCACACCGAGCGGCATACTTCTTCCATGCCTGCACTCTGCTTGGAACGTCCTCCAGTCGAGTCATCAACCCCTCTATCTCGTTCCGGGAGTCATCTTCAGGCCACAGCTCCTTGTCGATTCGGCCGACAACTCCTCTCAGGCGACCAATGAAAGGGCCCACCCTGTTAAGGCGAGAATTCACTCGGAACATGTCCCGGTTAGCTTCATCGCCGAGTGGAACATTTGGAACAAGTGACTGTTCAATTTCGGCTGTTTCGGCCTCAACGTCCCGACAGAAATCTGCAAAGAAAAGACAAGCAGAAAATAAGCGCGGAGTGAACTCCAAAGTCAAAAAGAACTCGAAAAGAACTTACCACCAAGCAGTGCGACCATCTTCTTCGCCCAGTCGCCGACATAGTTCTCCTGCGCTCTGCACCGAGTGCTCATTACCTTCAGCTGGCCCATCCATTCGGATCTCCCCCTCTTCATTTTTTCTACTTCGGCTAGCAGTTCCTTGTTAGCCTCCCGAGATTCCTCCAAAGATTTTTCTCGTTCAACGAGAGCCTTCTTCGTGCAAGCCAGGTCATTTGCAGCTACCTCCAAGTCGGCAGCAAGTTGAGTCTTCTCAGCCTTTAGAGCATTATAGGCCGATCCCATTTCACAAGTCTTCTGGCAAAGAGACACAAAGGGAGGATCAGCCAGATTCAACAAGGAAAAAGTCTCGACAGATATTACAAAACAATCAAAACTCAAGATTCTTCAGACCCCGGCCGATGCAAGCAATCGACAGCGGTCTCGGGGACTACACCCAGTGGGTTCACTGAGAGTGACCCCACTGGTATGAAGCTCGAACATGTCGGTCCCATTGAGCTCCATAGCAAACCAACAACACTATGAGATTACTATCACTCGACCCGAGTAACACTACTCTCGGGGACTACACCCAGCGGGTGCACTCGACGTGTCCCCACTGGTACCATTCGGGCAGATCAGCTCTGATCTGTACAGATTATGGAAAATACATATAAAGACAACTGTTGGCACAAGCACTCGGCAGAAGTCTCGGGGACTACACCCACTTGGTTCACTCGGAGTGAACCCACTGCAAAATCATCCTACTGTATCCGCCACTGGCACCATTCGGGCAGATCAGCTCTGATCTGTACAGATTATGGAAAATACATATAAAGACAACTGCCGACGCAAGCACTCGGCAGAAGTCTCGGGGACTACACCCACTGGGTTCACTCGGAGTGAACCCACTGCAAAATCATCCTACTGTATCCGAGTATCTCGCTGAAACCCCCAGTGGGCACCAAGAGGAATGTAAACACTTACTAGCGCACTTACTCGGATATCATCCCGAAGCTCCAAGCTCTTCTTGTACGGGGATGCGATGGAGTCATATGCTCCCTTGGCAGATCAGCTCTACTTGTACCATGGCGTCCTTGGCAGCTCCCACTTGATCTTCCGGGAAGCGTCGGGCATCATATTGAACAGCCGACGGACCCGGCGTGGCAGAAGGCTCCTTGGGCATCCCGAGCGATGCTCCAGTCGGTTCCGCCGTGAGGGCCACCGTCTCAGTCGGCGGCACCGTCTCAGTCGGCGGCACGTTCATGGCGGGATTGGCAGCAGGTTGGATAACCCTAGGGACAGGCGCCAAAGCTGGTTCCGACCTCCTTTGGTCGTCGTCGTCCAGATGGATCACCTCCGACGGAAGCTCGACTGAACAAAATAAAATTACAGAAAAATTTCAAGATCAAAGGCAGCACTCATGAAACAGTAATACAGCTCTCGGAGTCGTGACAACGTACCTTGCTGGGACGCGGCGGCGTTATCAGTGTCCATGGGATCATCGTCCTGAAGCGGCAGAGAGGCGGCGGAGGTAGCAGCTCTGTTGAGTGAAATCCACTCGACGGATAAACATGATTTCCCAAAAAGAAGAGTTCAATCGGATACTGAAGGAAGATGGAAGAGTAAAGATACTTACGCTGAGGCGACCGGAACAGCAATCCTCATCCGGGGCAAGGCTTTCCGAGGTTTACACCCGCTGGGTTTAGCCACCTTGGACGGCTGGTTCACGGGTTCGGCAGAAGCACCCCTGGTTCTCTTCACACTCCGAGCACTCGGGGCCACGGGAGGAGCCGGTGGAGCAGCGGGGTCATGACGGCGCTTGGTTCGGTGCTCTAGTGGTGAGGGTGATGAGCTCTGCTCTGCACTCTCCTCCTCCTCCTCTTCCGTCTCCTCCTCCGTCTCCCCACTGTCAGAGACGTACTCGGTGATATCTGCGCTGCCCTTCATGTTGCCTTCCTCTTCCTCGACTGTATTCCCATTCGAGACTGCAGACTACCAGTTCGTCCACTCCTGCACAAAACACGGTCGGCAACGTCAGTCAGCAAGACAAGAAAAGCAATAAAGCTGAGAAGGTTAAAAGCACTCGACGACATGTGCTCACCTCATTCGGAGGAGGATTTTCGGCGCGGAAGGCCTTCACCCGCCGAGCTCCCACGGGGTTATCACACGTGCCCGTGATGCTGCGGACCCATGCGCTCACGGTCTCCTCATTCATGTCTTCGGGATGGGACCAAGTAGTATACGAAGGCCCCGTGTAATGCCACATAGCGTGGTCTCGGGCTTGCAGCGGCTGGATGCGTCAACCCAGAAAAGTCTCCAGCAGGTCCATGCCGGTGACTCCCCTCCGGATGACGGCTATCAGCGCGTAGACCAAAGGATAGATCTGGGTTCTTTCTCCCTTAGAGAGCACAAGCTTCCTGGGAGGGCCCGGACGGTCTAAACTGAAGGGTGGCAGCCCACTCGAAGCATTCGGGCAGGCAATGTCCTGGCAATAGAACCAGGACGATTGCCAGTTCCTAACCGACTCGGATAGTTGAAGGGAAGGATAACTACTCTTTATTTTCTTCTGAAAGCCTAAACCCCCGCAGAGCTGGAGGATGTGTGTCTTATCATCCGACTGGCTAAGCTTCTTAACAGTTTGGGATCTAGCGGAGAAGACATATTTAAAGAGCCCCCAGTGGGGAGGACATCCTATGAAGCACTCGCAGAGGGTGACGAATGCGGAAAGATGAGCTATCGCATTCGGGGGAAAATGATGGAGCTGCGCCCCGAAGTAATTCATGATACCTCGCAAGAAAGGATGGGGAGGCAAGGAGAAACCTCTGGCCACGTGGCTGAGCAGCAGAACGCGCTCCCCCTCCTTCGACGCCGGCTCCGTCTCGCCTTCCGGCGGCCTCCAGGACTTATTGGCTACCATGTCGTGCTCCACTAGCTCCAGCACGTCGTTCTCCGTCACCGAGGAGGGGAGGAAGTCCCCCTGGATCCAGCCCGCCGGCAATGCCCGATGCCGCCGCTGAGTGGAGGCCGCCCCCTTCTTCTTCTTATTCTGCGCCTCGAGCTTGCTAGTCTACCCCTTCGTCATGGCGAGGGCGACGGATCCGCAGAGGAGGAGGGGAAGGAGGTGGCTTGAGGTGTGCTGAGAGTTGCGGGAGGAGCGAGATTAACAGGAGGAGGATGAGCAGCGCAACAGGAAAGTCCACCGGGGAAGCTTTAATAGGCCTCCGACTGAGTCAGCTACAGGTGGGCCCGGGATCTTATCCCCCCAACCGGCCGCTGCAAGATTAGTGGAGAAGATAACGGCGTGGTTATCGAGGAGGCGAAACCTACTCGATGGCGATGTCGTCATCCCCGCTGAGCGCACGGCAACCAAAATTTGAGGATCCCGGAAAATCCGGCACTGTCAGTATGACCGGTCACGTCGAAAGATTCCGCGGAAGCATTCGGTCCCTCACGGTTCGTTTCACTGGCATATTCACTCGGATCACTAGCTGAAAAGATAAAATGGATCGAGGCAAACAACGCTAAAGTCACCTCAATACCGGTCGGTTCCAAACTCCAGACATCACTTCATCGTTCCAACCCCGATCCATTCGGGGACTAATGATGGGGTTATAGTCCCAGGGTAGGTTCATAGGTCTGCCCTATAGGTCCTACCCAAGGACTACCCTTCATAGAAGACAAGTCCCTTAGACAGTTCCGACTGAACTAAGGACACCCCCATCATCCAATCGGCGACGATCCACTCAGGGCATATCTAACGTACCGACTGGAATCCACTATGTACATCGTAACCTCCCAGGAGGGCAACGGTCATACGTTTTCGTACACCATTATTAGCATTTAAAACTTACGTTACTTGTAACGTAAGCATTTACTCGCCACTATTCCACCCCTGTCCATCGGGCCATTATGAAGGGCAGCACACTCTATATAAGCCGCCCTTCACCACTGGTACGGGGGTTGCCACTTGCTGTAATCCCACAATTCACTCGACACAAAGCTCCCAAGAGCACTGAGACGTAGGGCTTTTACCTCCACCGTAGAGGGGCCTGAACTCATACATCCTCGCTGTAGCTAAGGATCTGCCCATATACTTTCGTACCCCATACTTCTACTGTCAGACTTATACCCACGACACTGGTAACGAGATTGAACAAGGTATAGGTATACCGATGATCGAATCTCGGGCAAGTTCTATGCCGACAGACAAAGGGAATTGTATACGGGATTGATTGAATCCTTGATATCGTGGTTCATCCGATGAGATCATCGTGGAGCAAGTAGGAGCCACCATGGGTATCCAGACCCCGCTAATGGTTATTGGCCGGAGAGGTGTCTCGGTCATGTCTACCTGTCTCCCGAACCCCTAGGGTCTACACACTTAAGGTTCGATGATGTTAGGGTTATTGGGAATTGTTATACGAGGTTATAGAAAGTTGTTCGGAGTCCCGAATGAGTTCCCGGACGTCACGAGGAACCCCGGAATGGTCCGGAGATAAAGATTGATATATAGGACGGATGGTTTCGTACACCGGAAGTGTTTCGGGCATCACCGGTAACGTACTGGGACCACCGGGACCACCGGAGGTGGCCCCGAGGGTCCACCGAAGGGGGGCAACGACCCCGGGAGGCTAGATGGGCCAAGTGGGGAAGGGAACCAGCCCCTAGGTGGGCTGGTGCGCCCCCCCCCCCCCACTCAGCCCATGGCGCAGGAAGAGGGGAAGGGGGGAACCCTAGCGCAGGTGGGCCTAAGGCCCACCAGAGGGGTGCGCCACCCCTCCTCCCTGCCCTGGCCGCCGCCCCCTCTCCCATCTGGGTCTGCCGCACCCCTTGGGGGTGGGAACCCTAAGGGTTGCGCCCCCTCCCTCCCCCCTATATATAGTTGAGGTTTCGGGGCTGTTTTGCACACGGTTTTCTCTCTCTCTCGGCGCAGCCCTGCCCTTCTTCCTCCTCCTCTCTGCCGGTGCTTGGCGAAGCTCTGCCAGGAGACCTCGTCTCTCCATCGACACCACGTCGTCGTGCTGCTGGAGTTCTTCCCCAACGTCTCCCTCCTCCTTGCTGGATCAAGGTGCGGGAGCGTCACCGGGCTGCACGTGTGTTGAACGCGGAGGTGCCGTAGTTCGGCACTAGATCGGAATCACACCGCGATCTGAATCGCCGCGAGTACGACTCCATCAACCGCGTTCTAGTAACGCTTCCGCTTAGCGATCTTCAAAGGTATGAAGATGCACTCAACCCTCTCTCGTTGCTAGTCTCTCCATAGGAAGATCTGAATATGCGTAGGAAAATTTTGAATTTATGCTACGTTACCCAACACATGCCACTATCTTCCTTGATTGAGAGTAGCAACGCTAGTTTGGACGTTAATTTTGTTGGTAGGAACAATTTTGGCAACAACTATGCTTTTAGAGGAAACTATGTTCCTAGGCCTTTTCCTAGTAACTCCTCTAACAATTATGGCAATTCCTACAACAACACTTATGGAAATCACAACAAATTACCCTCTGATTTAGAGAGTAATATCAAAGAGTTCATCAACTCTCAAAAGATTTTCAATGTGCCCGTAGAGGAAAAACTACTCAAAATAGACGATTTGGCTAAGAGCGTTGATACGATGTCTTGTGATATTGATGCTTTGAAAGTTAGATGTGCTCCTCCCAAGGTCAACTTGGATGAAACTTTGAAAGCTATGCGTGTCTCCATGAATGAGAGCAAAGAAAAAACCGCCCAAATTCGCGCTAGGCATGAATGGTTTAAAGGGTGCGTTCTAGTGATGCAAATCACGAAGATCTTAAAGTGCTTGGTGTGTCTCCTCTTGAATCTTTGTTTTCGCATGTCAAACCTATTTATGAAGGGGCTGGATATGAATCCACTTTGGTTGAAAAACGCCCCAATGATTCGGAGTCCACCTATCTTGATGATAAAGGTGTGGAGAGTGGAGTAGAAGAAATCAAAATTTTGGGTAGTAATGAAACTCCCACTTTGGATTTCAAGGAATTCAATTATGACAATTTCTCCTTGTTTGAATGCATCTCTTTTATGCAATCCATTGCAAACTCTCCACATGCTTATAGCCAAAGCAAAGCCTTTACCGCGCATATCGTAGATGCTATGATGAAATCTCTTCAAGAGAAGCTCGAACTAGAAGTCTCTATACCTAGAGAACTTCATGATGAGTGGGAACCTACTATCAAAATCAAGATCAAAAACTATGAGTGCAATGCTTTGTGTGATTTGGGTGCTAGTGTTTCCGCGATTCCAAAATCTTTATGTGAAATTCTTGGTTTTCATGAGATTGAAGAGTGTTCTCTTAATTTGCATCTTGCGGATTCTACTATCAAGAAACCCATCGGAAGGATCGATGATGTTCTTATTGTTGCAAATAAGAACTATGTACCCGTGGATTTCATTGTACTTGACATAGAGTGCAATCCTTCATGTCCCATTATTCTTGGTAGACCTTTCCTAAGGACTATTGGTGCTATCATCAATATGAAGGAAGGGAATATTAGATTTCAATTTCCCTTAAAGAAGGACATGGAGAACTTTCCAAGAAAGAAAATAAGATTGCCTTATGAATCTATGATGAGGGCTACTTCTGGTTTGAGCACCAAAGATGACTATACGTGATTCCATCACCTTATGCCTAGCTAAGGGCGTTAAACAATAGCGCTTGTTGGGAGGCAACCCAACGAATCTATCCTTTTTCTTTCTGTTTTGTGTTTTTCAAACTTTCATAATTCTGTTATGATTGTGTTTTGTGTGTTTCTTTTTGCGTTTGTGCCAAGCAAAACCGTTATGATTAGTCTTGGGGATGATCGTTTGGTCATGCTGGAAAAGACAGAAACTTTCTGCTCACAAAAATAATTTTCATTTTTTCTGTAAGAGCTTCTGAGTTAATTCTTTTTGCTGTTGATTGTCGTAATTTTTCAGAATTTGTGAAGTACAAGAAGTATATGAAGTATACAGATTGCTACAGACTCGTCTTCTATTAACAGATTCTGTTACTGTTGTGTTGGTTGCTTATTTTGATGAAACTATGGATAGTATCGGGGGGTAGTAGCCATCGAAGATTGAAAATACAGTAACCCAACATCAGCATAAGTAGAATTCAAGTTTGCTACAGTACCTAAGGAAGTGGTGGTTTGCTTTCTTATACTAATGTTATCACCAGTTTCTGTTTAAATTTTGTGTTGTGAAGTTTTCAAGTTTTGGGTGAAGTTCTTATGGACAAAAATATAAAGAGTGGCAAGAGATCAAGCTTGGGGATGCCCAAGGCACCCCAAGAGATTCAACGATGCTGTAAAAGCGTAAGCTTGGGGATGCCCCGGGAAGGCATCCCCTCTCTCGTCTTCAATCCATCGGTAACGTTACTTGGGGCTATATTTTTATTCACCACATGTTATGTGTTTTGCTTGGAGCGTCTTGTATCGTAGGAGTCTTTTATTTTTGTGTCACAATCATCCTTGTTGCACACCTAGAGAGATAGAGACATGCACTCACCGTGATTTTGTCGAGCTTCACTTATATCCTTTGGTAGACAATTCAGCTCACATGTGCTTCACTTATATCTTTTGAGCTAGTTGATTTTGCTCTATGTGCTTCACTTATATCTTTTAGAGCACAGCGGTGCGTGGCTTGGTAGTTGATCTATAATATCAAAGTAGTCTCAAAAGGGGTAGTTATCCAAAGGGATACGAAAACTTCCACCTTCATGTGCATTGAATAGTTAGAGAAGTTTGATTCATCTCAACTAGTTTTGAGTTTTGGTTATGGTAATATTGAAGTTATGCTAGTAAGGTGTTGCGGATCTAGAAATAATTGTGTTGAAGTTAGTGATTCCTATAGCATGCACGTATGGTGAACCGCTATGTGATGAAGTCAGAGCATGATTAGTCTATTGATTGTCATCCTTTGTGTGGCGGTCGGGATCGGGCGATGGTTTATACCTACCAACCCTTCCCCTAGGAGTATGCGTTGAATGCTTTGTTTCGATTACTAATAAAACTTTTACAATAAGTATATGAGTTCTTCATGACTAGTGTTGAGTCCATGGTTTAGATGCACTTTCACCTTCCACCATCACTATCTTCTTAGTGTCGTGCAACTTTCGCCGGTGCACAAAACCCACCATTAGCCTCCCTCAAAACAGCCACCATACCTACCCACTATGACTTTTTCAAAGTCATTCCGATATATATTGCCATGCAACTACCACCATGACATTTTCCACCATGTCTACATTGCCATTACATGATCGTAAGATAGCTAGCATGATGTTTCCATTAATGTCCATGCCATGCTAGATTATTGTCACGGTACACTACCGAAGGCATTTCATATAGAGTCATCGTTGCTCTAAGCTTTGATTTGTAAGTGTGATGATCATCATTGATGGAGCATTGTCCCATGTGAGGAAATAAAAGAGGCCAAAGATGCCCACCAAAAAAAGAGGTCAGAGAGCCCATCCAAAAAAATGAGAGAAAAAGAGAGAAGGGACAATGCTACCACCTTTCCACACTTGTGCATATTAAGCACCATGATCTTCATGATTGAGAGTCTCTCGTTTTGTCACCACCATATAGCTGGTGGGAAATTTTCATTATATAACTTGGCTTGTATATTCCAATGATAGGCTTCCTCAAAATTGCCTTAGGTCTTCGTGAGCAAGCAAGTTGGATGCACACCCACTAGTTTTCTTTAAGAGCTTTCACATACTCTTAGCTCTAGTGCATCATTTGTATGGCAATCCCTACTCATTCACATTGATATCTATTGATGAGCATCTCCACATCTCATTGATATGCCTAGTTAATGTGACAATCTTCTCCTTGTTTGTCCTGCAACTTCCACCACACTCCACACCACTTATAGTGCTAAAACCATGGCTCACGCTCATGTATTGCGTGAGAGTTGAAAAGGTTTGAGAAAGTAAAGGTGTGAAAACAATTACTTGGCCAATACCGGGGTTGTGCATGATTTAAATTCGTTGTGCAATGATGATAGAGCATAGCCAGACTATATGATTTTGTAGGGATAACTTTCTTTTGGCCTTGTTATTTTGAAAGTTCATGATTACTTTGCTAGTTTTCTTGAAGTATTATTGTTTCCACGTCACTAGCAAACTATTGTTTCGAATCTAATGGATTTGAACATTCACTTCACATAAGAGGAGTTACAAAGGACATCTATGCTAGGTAGCATGAAAGCATCAAAAATTCATTCTTTATCACTTCCCTACTCAAGGACGAGCAGGAGTTAAGCTTGGGGATGCTTGATACGTCTCAAACGTATCTATAATTTTTGATGGTTTCACGCTGTTATCTTGTCAACTTTGGATGTTTTGTTTACCTTTTATATCTTTTTGGGGACTAACTTATTAACTCAGTGCCAAGCTCCACTTCCTGTTTTTTCTGTGTTTTTGACTCTTTTCAGATCTGATTTTGGAACGAAGTCCAAACGGAATAAAATCCCCAAAATGATTTTTCCAGAACGTAAGAAGATCAGGATGCTTGAGGGCCAAACAAGTGCGCCCACAAGGAGCCCACAAGCCCTGTTGCCGCGGCCAGGGGGAGGCCGCGGCAACCAAGCTTGTGGCCTCCCTGGCGCCCCCCTGCCCTAGGTCTTTGGCCTATATATTCCCTAAAATCTAGAAAAAATCAGGGAGTCCACAAAAACACTTTTCCGCCGCCGCAAGCTTCTGTTTCCGCGAGATCTCATCTGGAGACCCTTCCCGCTGCCCTGCCGGAGGGGACTTTGGAGTTGGAGGGCTTCTTCATCAATATCATCGCCCGTCCAATGACTCGTGAGTAGTTCACTTCAGACCTACGGGTCCGTAGTTAGTAGCTAGATGGCTTATTCTCTCTCTTGGATCTTCAATACAAAGTTCTCTATGATCTTCATGGAGATCTATCCGATGTAATCTTCTTTGGCGGTGTGTTTGTCGAGATCCGATGAATTGTGGATTTGTGATCAGATTATCTATGATATATATTTGAGTCTTTGCTGATTTCTAATATGCATGATTTGATATCCTTGTAAGTCTCTCCGAGTCTTGGGTTTTGTTTGGCCAACTAGATCTATGATTCTTGCAATGGGAGAAGTGCTTGGTTTTGGGTTCTTACCGTGTGGTGACCTTTCCCAGTGACAGTAGGGGCAGCAAGGCACACATCGTGTAGTTGCCATCAAGGGTAACAAGATGGGCTTTGTCGTAGATATGAGATTGTCCATCTACATCATGTCATCTTGCTTAAGGCGTTACTCTATTCTTTTGGACTTAATACACTAGATGCATGCTGGATAGCGGTCGACGTGTGGAGTAATAGTAGTAGATGCAGAAAAGTATCGGTCTACTTGTTTTGGACGTGATGCCTATAGATATAATCATTGCCATAGATGACGTCACGACTTTGTGCGGTTCTATCAATTGCTTGATAGTAATTCGTTCACCCACCGTCTACTTGCTTTCATGAGAGAATCCACTAGTAAACACTACGGCCCCGGGGTCTATTCACACCTATCGTTTACACCTCCTCTTTTACTTTGCTTTGTTACTTTGTTGCTTTCAGTTCTCACTTGGTAAACAATCTATAAGAGATTGACAACCCCTTCATAGCGTCGGGAGCAAGCTTTTTGTGTTTGTGCAGGCACTTGTGATACTCCTTCACTGGATCGATACCTTGGTTCTCAAAACTGAGGGAAATACTTACCACCGCTGCGATACATCACCCTTTCCGCTTCGAGGGAACACCAACGCAAGGCTCCAAGGCCGCGGGGAAATCATTTGCATATTTGCCTAGGAAGTCCCTAAAGGTGTAGCCGTAGCAGAAGGATTCCTGGTGCCGTTGCTGAGGAGTAAAGAACAGTCTCCCGTCGGCACTGTTTCTGGCGCCGTTGGAAGGTCTTTTGCTGCATCAGCAGGATGCCCAAGGCATCCCAAGCCAAATTCAAGGACACCAAAAAGCCTAAGCTTGGGGATGCCCCGGGAAGGCATCCCCTCTTTCGTCTTCAATCCATCGGTAACATTACTTGGAGCTATATTTTTATTCACCACATGATATGTGTTTTGCTTGGAGCGTCTTGTATCTTAGGAGTCTTTTCTTTTTGTTGTGTCACAATCATCCTTGCTGCACACCTTTTTGAGAGAGAGAGACATACACTCATCATGATTTTGCTAGAATTCTCATAGTGCTTCACTTATATCTTTTGAGCTAGAGAATTTTGCTCTATGTGCTTCACTTATATCTTTAAGAGCACGGCGGTGCGTGACTTGGTAGTTGGCTTATGCTATGAAAGTAGTCCCAAAGGTGATTGGTACCCAAAGAGGATGCAAAAAACCTCCATCTTCATGTGCATTGAGTAGAAAGAGAAGTCTTGATTCCTCTCAATTAGTTTTGAGACGTGGATTTGGTAATATTAAGAGCTATGTTAGTAGGGTGTTGTGAATCCAGAAATACTTGTGTTGAAGTTAGTGATTCCCGTAGCATGCACGTATGGTGAACCACTATGTTAGGAAGTCGGAGCATAATTGATCTATTGATTGTCATCCTTTGTGTTGAGGTTGGGATCGCGCGATGGTTAACACCTACCAACCCTTCCCCTAGGAATATGCGTTTAGCACTTTGTTTTGATTGCTAATAAAAACTTTCGCAACAAGTACGTGAGTTCTTCATGACTAATGTGAGTCCATGGTATAGATGCACTTTCACCTTCCACCATTGCTAGCCTCTCTAGTGCCGCACAATTCTCGCCGGTGCACAAACCCACCATATGCCTTCCTCTAAACAGCCACCATACCTACCTACTATGGAATTTTCATAGCCATTCCGAGATATATTGCCATGCAACTCCCACCGTTCCGTCTCATGACTTGTGCCGTCACTCTCATATTGCCATTGCATGATAGTAAGATAGCTAGCGAGAAGTTTCAACGTCATACGCCATGCTAGATCGTTGCACATCCCGGTACACTGCCGGAGGCATTTCCTATAGAGTCATCATCATTTTGAGCTGTGAGCTGTGAGTAAATAAAAGTGTGATGATCATCATTATTAGAGCACTGTCCCATGTGAGGAAATAAAAAAAAGAGGCCAAAGAGCCCAAAAATAAAAAAGAGAGAAAAAAAGAGGCCAAAGAGCGCAAATAAAAAAAGAGAAAAAGAGAGAAGGGACAATGCTACTATCCTCTTCCACACTTTTGCTTCATAACAGCACCATGTTCTTCATGATTGGGAGCTTCTTGCTTGTCACTACCATATGCTAGTGGGAATCTTCGTTACATAACTTGACTTGTATATTCCAATGATGGGCTTCCTCAAAATTGCCCTAGGTCTTCGTGAGAAAGCGAGTTGGATGCACACCCACTAGTTCTCCTTTTGAGCTTTCACATACTTATAGCTCTAGTCCATCTCTTGTATGGAAATCCCTACTCATTCACATTGTTATCTATTAATGGGCATCTCCATAGCCCTTTGGTACGCTGAGTCAATGTGACTATCTCCTCCTTTTTGTCTCACAACCACCACCACACTCTATTCCACTTATAATGATATATCCATGGCTCACGCTCATGTATTGCATGATAGTTATAAAAAGTTTGAGAAAGTAAGAGTGCGAAAACAATTACTTGGCCAATACCGGTGTTGTGAATGATTTACATTAGTTGTGTGAGGATGGTGGAGCATAGCCAGAATATATGATTTTGTAGGGATAACTTTCCTTGGCCTTGTTATTTTGGAAGTTCATGATTACCTTGCTAGTTTGCTTGAAGTATTATTGTTTTCATGTCAATAGAAAACTATTGTTTCGAATCTTACGGATCTGAACATTCATGTCACGTGAAAGAATTGCAAAGGACAACTATGCTAGGTAGCATTCCACATCAAAAATTCAATCTTTATCACTTCCCTACTCGAGGACGAGCAAGAGTTAAGCTTGGCGATGCTTGATACGTCTCCAACGTATCTATAATTTAAGAAGGTTCAATGCTATTATCTTGTCAAACTTTGGATGTTTTGTATGCCTTTTATATATTTTTTGGGACTAACTTATTAACTCAGTGCCAAGTGCCAGTTCCTGTTTTTTCCATGTTTTTGACCCCTTTAAGAGGAGGATTTTGAACGGAGTCCAAACAGAATAAAACTTCCGAAAAGATTTTTTCCGGAACGGAAGAAGATCGGGAGACTTGAGAACCAAGGAAGGGGGCCTTGCTACGGTAACAAAGTCCTTCATTGGCGCTAGGAATTCTTCTTGCTACTTCTCTGGTTTGCGTCGGTTTTTCCCTTGAAGAGGAAAGGGTGATGCAGCACAGGAGCAGTAAGTATTTCCCTCAGTTTGAGAACCAAGATATCGATCCAGAAGGAGGGTCTCGTCAAGTCCAGAGTACATGCGCAAACACAAACAAGCTTGCACCCAACGCTTCAAAGGGGTTGTCAATCCCTTCAAGATTGTTTGCTAAGTCAGATCTGAAGGCGGAAAGTGCAACGAAGTAAAAAGTGTAAGGCTGAAAATATGGTGTGGAGTAAACCCGGGGGCCATAGTATTCACTAGAGGCTTCTCTCAATATAGCAAATATCACGGTGGGTGAACAAATTACTGTCGAGCAATTGATAGAACCGCGCAAAGTCATGATGATATCTAAGGCAATGATCATACATATAGGCATCACGTCCGAGACAAGTAAACCGATACTTTCTGCATCTACTACTATTACTCCACACATCGACCGCTATCCAGCATGCATCTAGTGTATTGAGTTCATGACGAACAGAGTAACGCCTTAAGCAAGATGACATGATGTAAAGGCATAATCTCAAACCAATGATGAAAACCCCATCTTTTTACCGTTGATGGCAACAACACGATGCGTGCCTCGCTACCCCTTCTGTCACTGGGTGAGGTCACCGCAGGGTATGAACCCAAAACCAAGCACTTCTCCAATTGCAAGAATCATAGATCTAGTTGGCGAGACAAAACCCACAACTCAAATAGAATTACAAGGATATGAAATCATGCATAAGAGAGATCAGAATAAACTCAAATAAGATTCATAGATAATCTGATCATAAAACCACAATTCATCGGATCTCGACAAACACACCGCAAAAGAAGATTACATGGGATAGATCTCCGTGAACATCATGGAGTGTATTGAAGATCCAAGAGAGAGAAGAAGTCATCTAGTTACTAGCTATGGACAAGTAGGTCTATGGTGAACTACTCACGCATCATCGGAGAGGTCATGGTGTTGATGAAGAAGCCCTCCGTATCCGAATCCCCCCTCCGGCAGGGCACCAGAACGTGCCCCAAATGGGATCTTGCGGAGACAAGCTTGCGGCGGTGGAAAAGTACTTTCGATGATCTCCTGGTTTTTTGGGATTTTTAGGGAATATATAGGCGCAACCCCTAGGGCAGAGGGCGCTCAGGGGGCCCACAAGCCTGTGGGTCGCGGCCTCCCCCTGGTCGCGGGGTGGGGGCTTGTGGGGCCCTGAGGCTCCCCTGCCTTGGCTCTCAAGCTTCCCGATCGTCTTCCATTACGGAAAAAAATCTTTTCGGGGATTTTCTTCCACTTGGACTCTGTTTCAAAATATCCTCTAAAAGGGATCAAAAACATGGAAAAGACAGGAACTGGCACTTGGCACTAAGTTAATAAGTTAGTCCCAAGAAATATATAAAAGGCATGCAAAACATCCAAAGTTTGACAAGATAATAGCATGAAACCATCAAAAATTATAGATACGTTGGAGACGTATCAAGCATCCCCAAGCTTAACTCATGCTCGTCCTCGAGTAGGGAAGTGATAAAGAATGAATTTTTGATGTAGAATGCTACCTAGCATAGTCGTCCTTTGCAACTTCTTTCACGTGACATGAATGTTCAGATCCGTAAGATTCAAAACAATAGTTTGCTATTGACATGAAAATAATAATACTTCAAGCAAACTAGCAAAGTAATCATGAACTTTCAAAATAACAAGGCCAAGGAAAGTTATCCCTACAAAATTATATAGTCTCGCTATGCTCCATCATCCTCGCACAACTAATGTAAATCATGCACAACCCCGGAATTGGCCAAGTAATTGTTTTCGCACTCTTACTTTCTCAAACTTTTTATAACTATCACGCAATACATGAGCGTGAGCCATGGATATAGCACTATAGGTGGAATAGAGTGTGGTGGTGGTTGTGAGACAAAAAGGAGGAGATGGTCACATTGACTCGGCATATCAAAGGGCTATGAAGATGCCCATTAATAGATATCAATGTGAATGAGTAGGGATTGCGATACAAGAGATGCACTAGAGCTATAAGTATGTGAAAGCTCAAAAGGAAAACTAGTGGGTGTGCATCCAACTTGCTTGCTCCCGAAGACCTAGGGCAGTTTTTTAGGAAGCCCATCATTGGAATATACAAGCCAAATTATAATGAGGATTCCCACTAGCATATGGTAGTGACAAAGCAAGAAGCTATCAATCATGAAGAACATGGTGCTATTATGAAGCACAAGTGTGGAAAAAGATAGTAGCATTGTCCCTTCTCTCTTTTTCTCTCTTTTCTTTTTTTTTCATTTGGGATCTTAGGCCTCTCTTTTTTTATTTTCTTTTCCTTTTTTTGGGCTCTTTGGCCTAGTTTTTTTTATTTCCTCACATGGGACAATGCTCTAATAATGATGATCATCACACTTTTCTTTACTCACAGCTCAAAACTCACAATGATGACTCCATAGGAAATGTCTCCGGCAGTGTACCGGGATGTGCAACGATCTAGCATGGCGTATGACGTTGAAACATCTCGCTAGCTATCTTACGATCATGCAAAAGCAATATGAGAGTGACGGCACAAGTCATGAGACGGAACGGTGGGATTTACATGGCAATATATCTCGAAATGGCTATGAAAATGCCATAGTAGGTAGGTATGGTGGCTGTTTTGAGGAAGGAATATGGTGGGTTTGTGCACCGGCGAGAATTGCGCGGTACTAGAAAGGCTAGCAATGGTGGAAGGTGAAAGTTCATCTATACCATGGACTCACATTAGTCATGAAGAACTCACATACTTGTTGTGGAAGTTTTTATTAGTAATCGAAACAAAGTGCTAAACGCATACTCCTAGGGGAAGGGTTGGTAGGTGCTAACCATCGCGCGATCCCGACCTCAACACAAAGGATGACAATCAATAGATCAATTATGCTTCGACTTCCTAACATAGCGGTTCACCATACGTGCATGCTACGGGAATCACTAACTTCAACAGAAGTATTTCTAGATTCACAACACCCTACTAATATAGCTCTTAATATTACCAAATCCACGTCCCAAAACTAGTTGAGAGGAATCAAAACTTCTCTTTCTACTCAATGCACATGAAGATGGAGGTTTTTGCATCCGCTTTGGGTACCTATCACATTTGGGACTACTTTCATATCATAAGCCAACTACCAAGTCACGCACCGCCGTGCTCTAAAAGATATAATTGAAGCACTAGAGCAAAAATATCTAGCTCAAAAGATATAAGTGAAGCACTATGAGCATTCTAGCAAAATCACGATGAGTGCATGTCTCTCTCTCTCAAAAAGGTGTGCAGCAAGGATGATTGTGACACAACAAAAGTAAAAGACTCCTACGATACAAGACGCTCAAAGCAAAACACATATCACGTGGTGAATAAATATATAGCTCCAAGTAATGTTACCGATGGATTGAAGACGAAATAGGGGATGCCTTCCCGGGGCATCCCCAAACTTAGGCTTTTTGGTGTCCTTGAATTTGGCTTGGGATGCCTTGGGCATCCCCAAGCTTGATCTCTTTCCACTCCTTATCTCTTTGTCCATGAGAACATCACCCAAAACTTGAAAACTTCACAACACAAAACTTAAACAGAAACTCGTGATAACATTAGCACAAGAAAAAAAACTACCACTTCTTTTGGTACTGTAGCAAACTTGAAATCTATCTATATTGTGTTGGGCTACTATATTCTCACGTTTCCATGGCTAGTACCCCCCGGTACTAACCATAGTTTCATCAAAACAAGCAACCAACTCAACAAAACAGAATCTGTCAAAAACAGACCAGTCTGTAGCAATCTGTATACTTCATATACTTATGGTACCTCAAAAAATCTGAAACATTACGACGGCCTGGGCAAAAAGCATATCAACCAGCAGCAATAAGAATCAACTCGAAAGCTCTTTCTGAATAAAAATGAAAAATCATCTCGTGAGCGAAAAGTTTCTGTCTTTTTTCAGCAGGATCAAACAACCATTAGCAAGAGTAGTCATAAAGGTTTTGCTTGGCTCAAACACAAAAAGAAACACAAAAAACACAATCACAATAGAGTTGTGATGGTGTGGACGCAACAAAACAGAAAGAAAAAGATAAATTCATTGGGTTGCCTCCCAACAACCGCTATTGTTTAACGCCCTTAGCTAGGCATAAAAGCGATAGAATCACGTATCGTCATCTTTGGTGCTCAAACCATAAGTGGCCCTCATCATGGATTCATAAGGCAATATTATTTTATTTCTAGGAAAGTGTTCCATGCCCTTCCTTAAATGAAATTGAAATCTAATATTCCCTTCCTTCATATCGGTGGTAGCACCGATAGTCCTTAGGAAAGGTCTACCAAGAATAATAGGGCATGTAGGATTGCAATCAATGTCAAGCACAATGAAATCCATGGGTACATAGTTCCTATTTGCAATAATAAGAACATCATTGATCCTTCCCATGGGTTTCTTGATAGTAGAATCAGCAAGATGCAAATTAAGAGAACACTCTTCAATCTCATTAAAACCCAGAACATCACATAAAGATTTTGGAATCGCAGAAACACTAGCACCCAAATCACACAAAGCATTGCACACATAGTTTTGTATTTTGATTTTGATGGTAGGTTCCCACTCACCATGAAGCTTTCTAGGGATAGAGACTTCCAATTCAAGTTTCTCTTCAAGAGATTTTATCATAGCTTCGACGATATGATCGGTAAAGGCCTTGTTTTGGCTATAAGAGTGTGGAGAGTTTAACATGGATTGCATCAAAGAAATGCATTCAATCAAGGAGCAACTATCATAATTGAATTCCTTGAAATCCAGGGTAGTAATTTCATTACTACTCAAAGTTTTAACGTCTTCTACTCCACTTTCAATGCTTTTAGCATCAAGATAGATGGACTCCGAATCATTGGGGCACTATTCAACCAAAGTGGATTCATATCCAGCCCCATAATCGTTAGGTTTGACACAAGAAAACAAAGATTCAATGGGAGTCACACCAAGCACTTTAAGATCTTCGTGATTCTCATCATGAGAACACGCCTTTTTAAGCCATTCATGTCTAGCACAAATTTGGGCGGTTCTTTCTTGGCCCTCAATCATGGAAACACGCATAGCTTTGAAAGTTTCATCCATGTTAATTTTGGGAGGAGCACATCTAACTTTCAAAGCATCAACATCACTAGAAATTCTATCAATGCTCTTAGCCAAATCGTCAATTTTGAGTAGCTTTTCCTCTATGGACGCATTGAAAATCTTTTGAGAGTTGATGAACTCTTTGATATTACTCTCTAGATCAGAGGGTAATTTATTGTAATTTCCATGAGTATTGTTGTAGGAGTTGCCAAAATTATTAGTGGAGTTACTAGGAAAAGCCCTAGGAACATAGTTTCCTCTAAAAGCATTGTTGTTGCCAAAGTTATTCCTACCAACAAAATTAACGTCCAATCTAGCGTTGCTACTCTCAATCAAAGAAGACAAGGGCATATCATTAGGATCCAAAGGAGCACTTTTACTAGCAACCAAATTCATTAACTTGTCCATCTTATCACTCAACTAGTTAATTTCCTCTATAGTGTGTACCTTCTTACTAGTAGGTGACCTTTCAGTGTGCCACTGAGAGTAGTTCGTCATGATGTTGTCTAGGAGCTTTGTGTCTTCCCCTAGCGTGATTTCCATGAATGCTCCACCTGAGGCGGAGTGCAAGATATTTCTAGAAGCGAAATTCAAGCTAGCGTAAAAGATTTGAATAATCATCCAAACACTCAAGCCATGAGCGGGACAATTTCTAATCATTAATTTCATTCTCTCCCAAGATTGTGCAACATGATCATTAGCAAGTTGCTTGAAATTCATGATATCATTACGGAGAGAGATAATCTTTGCCGGCGGAAAATACTTGGATATATAAACATCTTTGCACTTATCCCAAGAATCGATACTGTTTTTGGGCAAAGAAGAAAACCAAGTTTTTGCGCGATCTCGCAACGAGAAAGGAAAAAAGCTTCAATTTAATCACGTCATTATCCACATCTCTCTTCTTTTTCATATCGCAAAGCTCAATGAAGTTATTGAGATGGGATGCGGCATCTTCACTAGGAAGGCCAGAGAATTGCTCTTTCATAACAAGATTCAGCAAAGCGGCATTGATTTCGTATGACTCCGCACTAGTGGCGGGAGCAATCGGAGTACTAATAAAATCATTATTATTAGTATTCGAGAAGTCACAAAGTTTGGTGTTTTCATTCATGGTGACTTCGGCAAGCAGGCAAGCACACAAGCAAACAAAGAGCAAGCAAGGAAAAAGGGCGAACGAAAAGGCGAACGAAAAAGGCAAACGAAAAAGGCAAATTGTGAAGTGGGGGAGAGGAAAACGAGAGGCAACTGGCGAACAAAGTAAGTGCGAGAGATGAGTTTGTGACACCTACTTGGATGAGTTCTTGACTTGATCTTCCTCCCCGGCAACGGCGCCAGAAATTCTTCTGCTACCGTAACAAAAGTCCTTCCTTGGCACTAGGAATTCTTCTTGCTACTTCTCTGGTTTGCGTCGGTTTTTCCCTTGAAGAGGAAAGGGTGATGCGGCACAGGAGCAGTAAGTATTTCCCTCAGTTTGAGAACCAAGGTATTGATCCAGAAGGAGGGTCTCGTCAAGTCCAGAGTACCTGCACAAACACAAACAAGCTTGCACCCAACGCTTCAAAGGAGTTGTCAATCCCTTCAAGATTGTTTGCAAAGTGAGATCTGAAGGCAGAAAGTGCAACGAAGTAAAAAGTGTAAGGCTGAAAATATGGTGTGGAGTAGACCCGGGGGCCATATTGTTCACTATAGGCTTCTCTCAAAATAGCAAATATCACGGTGGGTGAACAAATTACTGTCGAGCAATTGATAGAACCGCGCAAAGTCATGATGATATCTAAGGCAATGATCATACATATAGGCATCACGTCCGAGACAAGCAGACCGATACTTTCTGCATCTACTACTATTACTCCACACATTGACCGCTATCCAGCAAGCATCTAGTGTATTGAGTTCATGACAAACAGAGTAACACCTTAAGCAAGCTGACATGATGTAGAGGGATAATATCAAACCAATGATGAAAACATCATCGTTTTACCCTTGATGGCAACAACATGATGCGTGCCTCGCTACCCCTTCTGTCACTGGGTGAGGTCACCGCATGATATGAACCCAAAACCAAGCACTTCTCTCATTGCAAGAATCATAGATCTAGTTGGCCAGACAAAACCCACAACTCGAAGAGAATTACAAGGATATGAAATCATCCATAAGAGAGATCAGAAGAAACTCAAATAAGATTCATAGATAATATGATCGTAAATCCACAATTCATCGGATGTCGACAAACACACCGCAAAAGAAGATTACATCGTATAGATCTCCATGAAGATCATGGAGAACTTTGTATGGAAGATCCAAGAGAGAGAAGAAGCCATCTAGTTACTAGCTATGGACCCGTAGGTCTATGGTGAACTACTTACCCATCATCGGAGAGGTCATGGTGTTGATGAAGAAGCCCTCCGTATCCGAATCCCCCCTCCGGTAGGGCATGAGAACGTGCTCAGATGGGATCTTGCAGAGATAGAAGCTTGCGGCGGTGGAAAAGTACTTTCGATGATCTCCTGATTTTTTTGGGATTTTTAGGGAATATATAAGCGCAACCCCTAGGGCAGAGGGCGCTCAGGGGGCACAAGCCCTCATGGTGCGGCCAGGGGGAGCCCGCGCCGTCCAGGCTTGTGGGCTCCCTGGGCCACCTCTGCCCTAGTTTTTGCGCCTATATATCCCCAAAAATTCCACAAAAAATCAATAGATCATCGAAAGTACTTTTCCGCCGCCGCAAGCTTCTGTCTCTGCAAGATCCAATCTGGGGCATGTTCTGGTGCCCTGCTGGAGGGGGATTCGGATACGGAGGGCTTCTTCATCAACACCATGACCTCTCCGATGATGCGTGAGTAGTTCACCATAGACCTACGGGTCCATAGCTAGTAACTAGATGGCTTCTTCTCTCTCTTGGATCTTCAATACAAAGTTCTCCATGATCTTCATGGAGATCTATCTGATGTAATCTTATTTTGCGGTGTGTTTGTCGAGATCCGATGAATTGTGAATTTATGATCAGATTATCTATGAATCTTATTTGAGTTTCTTCTGATCTCTCTTATGCATGATTTCATATCTCTCTTATAAATGATTTGATATCCTTGTAATT
Source organism: Hordeum vulgare subsp. vulgare (assembly GCF_904849725.1). Classification (NCBI taxonomy): domain Eukaryota; kingdom Viridiplantae; phylum Streptophyta; class Magnoliopsida; order Poales; family Poaceae; genus Hordeum; species Hordeum vulgare. The sequence goes on along the minus strand of NC_058524.1, from coordinate 557,901,642 downwards.
CTCTTCGAGTTGTGGGTTTTGTGTGGCCAACTAGATCTGTGATTCTTGCAATGGGAGAAGTGCTTGGTTTTGGGTTCATACCGTGCGGTGACCTCACCCAGTGACAGAAGGGGTAGTGAGGCACGCATCATGTTGTTGCCATCAAGGGTAAAAAGATGGGGTTTTCATCATTGGTTTGAGATTAACCCTCTACATCATGTCATCTTGCTTAAGGCGTTACTCTGTTCGTCATGAACTCAATACACTAGATGCATGCTGGATAGTAGTCGATGTGTGAAGTAATAGTAGTAGATGCAGAAAGTATCGGTCTTCTTGTCTCAGACGTGATGCCTATATGTATGATCATTGCCTTAGATATTGTCATGACTTTGCGCGGTTCTATCAATTGGTCGACAGTAAATTTTTCACCCACCGTGATATTTGCTATTTTGAGAGAAGCCTCTAGTGAACACTACGGCCCCGGGGTCTACTCCACACCATATTTTCAGCCTTACACTTTTTACTTCATTGAACTTTCCGCCTTCAGATCTCACTTTGCAAACAATCTTGAAGGGATTGACAACCCCTTTGAAGCGTTGGGTGCAAGCTCATTTGTGTTTGCGCAGGTACTATGGACTTGACGAGACCCTCCTACTGGATCGATACCTTGGTTCTCAAAGTGAGGGAAATACTTACTGTTCCTTTGCTGCATCACCCTTTCCTCTTCAAGGGAAAAACCAACGCAAGCAAGTCTCCGTCAACGTGTCAATTTCTGGCGCAGTTGTTTGAGAAGTAGCAGATACCATGCCAACTTTCAACCTTTTAAGAGTTCATTTGTAGTGCTTTTCAATTTAAGGGTCATTTAGCTAAAAAATCAATAAATGCATGAAAAATACCAAATGAAGTCAGAAATAATTGAAATTGATGATGTGTCTTTCAATGGTGCATTTTGAACACACAAAAAGTCTAGAGTTCAAATAAGTTCAAAAAAATGAAATCCATTTGTAACAGATGAGTTTTCGTATGAAACTAACACTTCAAAAGAGATTGTCTGTTTTGTACACGATGTGCATCCAGTTTTTCCCGCAACCCTCTCAACTTTTTAGTACATGCTATGTGGGTGAAATGATGATACCATGCCAACTTTCAACATTTTCTGAGTTCATTTGTAGTGCTTTTCAATTTAAGGGTCATTTAGCTCAAAACAAAATCAGTAAATGTATGAAAAATATCAAATGAGCCGACAGACCTTTGGTCCCGGTTCTAGCCACCAACCTGTACGGAAGTACTCTTCTTCCCGTCCTTTTGGGCCAACACAAGTGTGGCTTTGGTCCCGGTTGGTGCCACCAACCGGAACCAAAGGTTTCTTATATATTGCGGGAGTTGTCGAAATTGACCTTTAGTCCCGGTTGGTGTAACAAACTCTGACTAAAGTGATGGTTTGGTCCCGGTTTGAGCCACCAACCGGAACAAAGGTGTTCGTATATTGCGGGAGTTCTCGAAATTTCCACGAACTTCCATTCCCCCCCCATTCTCTCTTCGTCGTCGTCGCACCCGATCCCGTCGCCACTGGCCCGCGCCTCCTCCACGAGCCCGTCGTCGCCATCGCCATCGCTCACGAGCCCGTCGTCGCCCCGAGCCCATCGCCGTCGCCGTCGCTGCCGAGCCTGTCGTCGTCGCCGTCGCCGTCACCCCCAAGCCCATCGTCGTCGCCGTCGTCCCCGAGCCCATCATCGTCGCCATCACCCCTGAGCCCATCATCGTCACCCTCGCCGTCGCCGTCACCCCCGAGCCCATCACCGTCGCCGTCGTTCCCGAGCCCATCGTCATCACCATCGTCGTCGCCTTCGCGCCGTTGTAGTCGCCCTCGAGCCCATCGCTGTCGTCGTCGTCGCCCATCGCTGCCCGTCGTTGCCGTAGCCCCCGAGCCCATTGTCGTCGTCTTCGTCGCCCGTCGTCGTTCCGAAGCCCGCCTTCGTCACCCCTCGATGCACCGATAGCACGTCCATCAATCTCCATCTCCCTATTTGCGAATCCATGTGTGAGAAGACGTAGTCTAATTGCGAATGCATGTGTGTATATTTCAGTCGTATTAGAATATGTTGGGTACATTTTTAAACTCCCCAATGGGACACAAGTTATAAAAATTATAAAAATATTTAGATTAAATTAAGTTACAATAGAAAATAAACTTATAAAAATTGTAAAAATATTTAGATTAGATTAAGTTACAAATTAAGTTTTTATGTTAATATTTGGGATTATGTATAAAAGTTAGTTTTTACCTTATTTTTATTTTAGTTTTAATAAAAATAATTTTACCGAAAAAGGGCTTCCCCCACTTTGTAATATTTGCAGAAACAATGGATATTTCAAGAGACATGGAAAAAGAACAAATTTTGGGGGATATAATCCAGGGCGACGATAATGTCGATTTTTTTCTCAACGACAGCGATGGTCTGGAAGGAGAGGATTACGGCGTCGGTGATAGAACAATGGAGGAGGAAGGACATTATCATGATGGCTTCGGTGACTACCGAATCCCAGAGGAAGAAGACCATGATGAAGGCTCCGATGACCGAACGAAGGAGGGAGCTATTGAAAAGTCCGGATCGAGCCAAACTTCAGTAACGAGACAAGGCCCGACGAAAAGGTTGGTCAAGGATCAAAAGTTCATGATCAAAGAACTCTCGAATGATGGCCTACCGATTGAACCTAAGCGGACCAGGGACGCATTTTCTGCTTAGTGCGAAGCTATTGTCAGGGACAACATCCCGATGAGCATCAAGCAATGGAATAAGCCTAAGGGCGACAACGTCCCTGAAGGTGATTATGTCACCGATAGGATGAAATATGATCTTTGGACCACGTTGAAGGAAAATTTCACCCTACCACCAGAGGAGGATCCGAATAAGCGAGTTATCGAGCCACTGGTCAAGGCGTGTTCTCTCAAGAAGATGGCAGAACTATTCAGGAGGTGGAAGAAAGAGTTGAAATCAAGTATGTCGACAAAGGGAAGACTCCAGAATTCGTCGGACAATTTGAGAAGATGAGAGATCACTGGCCCGCATTTGTGGCCTACAAGACGTCGGACAAGAGTAAGGAAATGTTAGAGAGAAACAAGAACAATGCTGCAAAGAAGCAGTATCACCATCACACGGGGTCATGTGGCTACCTCAAAGGTCGTCCGTTGTGGGACAAAGCTTAGAATGACCTGATTGCTAAAGGGGTCCAACCACAGACATGGAACTGGCCCGACCGTTCAAGGAATTGGTTCTTCGGGGTTGGGGGAACTTTGGACCCTAAAAAAAGGGAGTGTCGTTGGACGGACGAGCAACTTGCAACACCCATCAACAAGCTTCAGTAGTGTATCACCGCAACGCGGGAAGGGGCGTTCTTTCCCGAAAGAGAGAAGGACGAGCTGACTAAGGCCCTAGGGAATGCTGAGCACCCTGGACGATCACGAGGCACACCAGGCACCGTTTCGTGGAAGGTTGGGTTTCCTGAAGCAACCGATTACAGAAGCCGAGCGAGAAAGAGGAAAGCGGAGATGAGCGACATGCAGAAGATCAATGCAAGACTACAAATTCTAGAGGAACTTGAGAGCCAACGAGTTGCCGACCAACCATCTCAGCGGCACGAAACTACCCCAGAATTTACCCCGCCATCTCAGCGGAGAAGCAGCGTGGCTTCCATGGAGCTCATTCAGCCTGACTTCACGGCTCCTAGCTACCCCGTGGATACTATCACGGAGTCTCAACCTTGCGAGCTTTTGATAAAATGCCGGAACCTCACTTTCAAGGTTGCTATCGACATTGTTGCACCTCCTCAATCCAACAGAACTTTTCACTGCCTTCCGATTCCACGTGGCTTTGTTGTTGTGATGGTGGATGAAGTAAAGGAGGGATTTGAGCAGCTCGAGCTTGACCACCCTACAGGTGAAGGGGAGAATAAGCTAGTTCATGCTTTGAGGAGTACATGTCTATGGACGAAGGAGTACATCAAGCTTTCAAACTGGACGTCTCCTCCTCCTCCTCCGGCGGGTGATCATGGCACTCCTCATACTCCTCCGACGACTGATCAGGGCACTCCTCATCCTCCTCCGGCAAATGATCAGGGCACTCCGGCTCCTCCAACGTGTGAGGGCACTCCACCTCCTTCTTCGACTCCTCCTGAGGCGCGTGAGGGCACTCCGCCTTCTTCTTTGGCTCCTCCTCCGACGCGTGAGGGCACTCCGCCTCCTTCTTCGACTCCTCCTCCGGCGCGTCGGAGCAGTCCGCCTCCTTCTATAGCTCCTCCTCTGGCACGTCAAAGCACTCCGCCTCCTTCTTCGACTCCTCCTCCGCCGCGTCGGAGCACTGTTGGAAATATGCCATAGAGGCAATAATAAATTAGTTATTATTATATTTCTTTGTTCATGATAATCATTTACTATCCATGCTATAATTTTATTGATTGGAAACACAAATACATGTGTGGATACATAGACAAAACACTGTCCCTAGTAAGCCTCTAGTTGACTAGCTCGTTGATCAAAGATGGTTAAGGTTTCCTAACCATAGATAAGTGTTTTCACTTGATAACGGGATCATATCATTAGGAGAATGACGTGATGGACAAGACCCAACCTATAAACCTAGCGTATGATCGTGTCAGTTTATTGCTACTGTTTTCTGCATGTCAATGTATGTGTTCCTATGACCATGAGATCATGCAACTCTCGGATACCGGAGGAATGTTGGGGAACGTCGCATGGGAAACAAAATTTTCCTACGCACACGCAATTCCTATCATGGTGATGTTCATCTACGAGAGGAGATTCAGATCTACATACCCTTGTAGATCGCACAGCGGTAAGCATTAAGAAACACGGACGATGTAGCGGAACAGCTTGCGTGATTCAAATCACCGTAGTCGTACACCCCATCCCACAATCCCATCACGATCCGTCCCGCGAACTTCATCACGATCCGTCCCGCGATCTCATCATGATCCTTCCCAATCTAGTGTCGAACGGACGGCACCAACGCGTTCAGCACACGTACAGCGCGACGATGATCTCGGCCTTCTTGATCCAGCAAGAGAGACGGAGAGGTAGATGAGTTCTCCGGCAGCGTGACGGTGCTCCGGAGGTTGGTAGTGATCTATTCGAGCAGGGCTCCGCCCGAGCTCCGTAGAAATACGATCTAGAGGGAAATCTATGAAGTAGAGGTGTCGGGATGCACGTGGCAAAAGTTGTGTCAAAACACCCGAGACCTTCAGTATATAAAGGAGGAGGGGAGGGAACTTGCCTTGAGGCTGAATGGAGCCTCAAGGGTTCGGCCGAAGGGGGAGGAGGAGTCCCTCTCCAACTCGGTTTGGAGGGGGAGGAGTCCTCCTCTTTTGTCCCACCTCCTCTCCTTTTTTTCTTTTCTCCCTTGTTGGTTTTTTTTCTTCTTCCTGCGCAAGGGCCCTCTTGGGCTTGCCCACCAGCCCACTAAGGGCTGGTGTGCCCCCACAAAGCCATTGGGCTTCTTCCCGGGTGGGTGGGCCCCTCCCAGTAGAACTCCAGAACCCATTCGTCATACCCGGTACGATGCCGGTAATGCCCGAAAACCTTCTGGTAACCAAATGAGACAAACCTATATATCAATCTTCGTTTCCGGACCATTCCGGAAACCCTCGTGACGTCCGTGATCCCATCCGAGACTCCGAACAACATTCGGTAACCAACCATATAACTCAAATATGCATAAAACATCGTCGAACCTGAAGTGTGCAGACCCTGCGGGTTCGAGAACTATGTAGACATGACCCGAGAGACTCCTCGGTCAATATCCAATAGCGGGACCTGGATGCCCATATTGGATCCTACATATTCTCCGAAGATCTTATTTGTTGAACCTCAGTGTCAAGGATTCATATAATTCTGTATGCCATTCCCTTTGTCCTTCGGTATGTTACTTGCCCGAGATTCGATCGTCGGTATCCGCATACCTATTTCAATCTCGTTTACCGGCAAGTCTCTTTACTCGTTCCGTAATACAAGATCCCGTGACATACACTAAGTCACATTGCTTTCAAGGCTTGTGTGTGATGTTGTATTATCGAGTGGGCCCCGAGATACCTCTTCGTCACACGGAGTGACAAATCCCAATCTTGACTCATACTAACTCAACGAACACCTTCGGAGATACCTGCAGAGCATCTTTATAGTCACCCAGTTACGTTATGACGTTTGATACACACAAGGTATTCCTCCGGTGCCAGTGAGTTATATGATCTCATAGTCATAGGAATAAATACTTGACACGCAGAAAAACAGTAGCAACAAAATGACACGATCAACATGCTACGTTCATTAGTTTGGGTCTAGTCCATCACATGATTCTCCTAATGATGTGATCCCGTTATCAAGTGACAACACTTGCCTATGGTCATGAAACCTTGACCATCTTTGATCAACGAGCTAGTCAACTAGAGGCTTACTAGGGACAGTGTTTTGTCTATATATCCACACATGTATTGTGTTTCCAATCAATACAATTATAGCATAGATAATAAACGATTATCATGAACAAAGAAATATAATAATAACTAATTTATTATTGCCTCTAGGGCATATTTCCAATAGTCTCCAACTTGCACTAGAGTCAATAATCTAGTCCACATCACTATGTGATTCTGACGAATCCAACACCCTTATAGTTCTGGGGTTTGATCACGTCTTGCTTGTGAGAGAGGTTTTAGTCGACGGTTCTGAACCCTTTCAGATGCGAGTGAGCTATACAAATCTTTATGTCATCTTATAGATGTTGCTACTATGTGCTATTCGGAAATATTCCAAATATCTACTGTACCATACGAATCTGTTTTACTACTCATAGTTACTCGGATTAGTGCCAAAGTTTGCATCGACGTAAGCCTTTACGATGAACTCTTTAACCACCTCCATAATCGAGAAAAAAATCCTTAGTCCATTAGTTATTAAGGATAATTTTGACCGCTGCTCAGTGATTCAATCAGGAATCACTCTTTGTACCTCTTAACAGACTTGCGGTAAGGCACACATCAGGTGCAGTACTCAGCTTGGCATACTTTAGAGTCTATGGCTAAGGCATAGATGACGACCTTAGCCTATTCTCTTTATTCTGCCATGGTCGGGTTTTCAGTCTTACTCAAATTCACACCTTACAACAAAGCCAAGAACTCCTTTGCTGATCTATTTTGAACTCCTTCAAAAACTTGTCAAGGCATGCATCTTTGTTGAAACTTCTATTAAGCGTTTCGATCTATCTCCATAGATCTTGATGCTCAACGTTCAAGTAGCTCAATCCAGGTATTCCTTTGAAAAACTCCTTCCGAACAACCTTTTATGCTTTACAGAAATTCTACATTACTTCTGATCAACAATATGTCAACCACATATACTTATCAGAAATTCTATAGTGCTCCCACTCACTTCTGTAGTAGTATGCGACCTTGTCGACCTACGAGGTTTGTAGTAACTTGATCCGATGCTTAATGATCACTATCATGAGCTTCCACTTCAATTGGTGTAGGCGCCACAGGAACAACTTGCTCCGCCCTGCTACACACTGGTTGAAGTGATGGTTCAATAACCTCATCAAGTTTTACCACCCTCCCACTCAATTCTTTTGAGACAAACCTTTCCTCGAGAAAGGACCCGTTTCTAGAAACAAACACTTTGCTTCCGGATCTGAGATAGGAGATGCACCCAACTGTTTTGGATATCCTATGAAGATGCATTTATCCGCTTTAGGTTCGAGCTTATCAAACTGAAACTTTTTCACATAAGCGTCGCAACCCCAAACTTTCAAGAAACGACAGCTTAGATTTCTCAAACCTCAGTCCATACTGTGTCATCTCAACGGAATTACGTGATGCCCTATTTAAAGTGAATGCGGTTGTCTCTAATGCATAAACCATAAATGGTAGTGGTAACTCCATAAGAGACATCATAGTATGCACCATATCAAATAGGTCGCGGCTATGACATTCGGGCACACCATCACACTATGGTGTTCTTGGTGGCACGAATTGCGAAACAACTTCCACATTGTCTTAACCGTGTACCAAAACTCGCAACTCAGATATTCATCTCTACGATCACATCGTAGACAGTTTATCCTCTTGTTACGACGAACTTCACTCTGAAACAGAATTGAACTTTTCAATATTTCAGACTTGTGATTCATTAAGTGAATACTTCTGTATGTACTCAAATCGTCATTGAAGTAAGAACATAATGATATCCACTACGTGCCTGAGCACTTACTGGACTGAACACATCATAAATGTATTACTTCCAACAAGTTACTTTATTGTTTCATCTCAATGAAAACTAGGCCTTGTCCATGTGGTATGATTTGCATGTCTCAAGTGATTCAAAATCAAGTGACTATAAGATCCATCAGCATGGAGCTTCTTCATGCATTCTACACCAACATGACTCAAGTGGCAGTGACACAAGTAAGTGGTACTATCATTATTACTTTGTATCTTTTGGCACCAATATTATGAACATGTGTAACACTACGATCGAGATTCAATAAACCATTGAAGGTGACTATTCAAGAAAACAGAATAACCATTATTCTCTTTAAATGAATAACCGTATTGCAATAAACACAATCCAATCATGTTCATGCTCAACGCAAGCACCCAATAACAATTATTCAGGTTTAACACCAATCCCGATGGTAGAGGGAGCGTGCGATGTTTGATCATATCAACCTTGGAAACACTTCCAACACATATCGTCACCTCGCCTTTAGCTAGTCTCCGTTTATTCCATAGCTTTCATTTCGAGTTACTAATCACTTAGCAACCGAACCAGTATCTAATACGCTCGTGCTACTAGGAGCACTAGTAAAGTACACATCAATATCATGTATATCAAATATACTTATGTCGACTTAGCCATCCTTCTTATCTACCAAGAATCTAGGGTAGCTCCGCCTCAGTGACTGTTCCCCTCATAACAGAAGCACTTAGTCTCGGGTTTGGGTTCAATCTTGGGTTTCATTAGAGCAGCAACTGGTTTGCCGTTTCATGAAGTATCCCTTTTAGCCCTTGCCTTTCTTGAATCTTAGTGGTTTTACTAACCATCAACTATTGATGCTCCTTCTTGATTTCTACTTTCGCAGTGTCAAACATCGCGAATCGCTCAATGATCATTGTATCTATCCTTGATATGTTATAGTTCATCACGAAGCTCTCACAGCTTGGTGGCAGTGACTTTGGAGAACCATCACTATCTCATCTGGAAGATTAACTCCCACTTGATTCAAGCGATTGTCGTACTCAAACAATTTGAGCACACGCTCAATGATTGAGCTTTTCTCCTTTACTTTGTGGACACAGAATCTTGTCGGAGGTCTCATACCTCTTAACAAGGGCACGAGCATTGTAACATCCCAATTTTTGTAAATTCGGATGTTAATAGATCTTTCATTTGCATTCCATATTTTATACATCATTGTGTTTTTGTGAAAATTTTATCGTCATGTGACTGTAGGCAATTTATCGGAGCGGAGATAATATGACTTCTCCCCTGTGAGTTAAAGTCATCATTTTTGGTTTTGCAAATTTTCTAAACTCCGAAGTATTTTTTTTGTTGAGTTTTTCGATTGAGTTGTGTGACCTATTGCATAAAACTTTTTTTTTAAAGTTGCATTAGGTGGAACTAGGATTCCTATATATATATTATATATATATTAGTTGTATATGTTATTTTGTTTTCTCCTAAGTTCTAGTGCATATATGTATATTAGTTCCTACTTTTTGTTAGCTAGGAATATATATATATTTTTTACTGTTTTGGTTTTCTTTCTTTTCTTTTTTGTTGCTGTTGTTTGTTTTTCAAAAATATATATATATATATATATAGAACTGCCAGGCCGAGCCACAAGGGCTCAGCCCAGCCCCCATGCATGCACTCCCTCCCCACGTGAGTACTCCCTCCCCTTTCCTTATTTCTCTCCTTCCTTCTTTCTCTCCCTCCTTTTTCCTTTTACTCCCCACGTTCACCTCTCCCTCTCTTTCCTATTTTCTCTCCCATGATCTCCTTCCCAAAGTTCTCCCTCTCCTTCCTTCTACTCCCCTCCCCTAAGCCTATATAACCCCCCCCCCCCCACCGTCACCTCTCCCCAACCCTAGCCGCCGTCTCTCCACCGCCGCCTCCACAAGCCGCCGCCGGCGCCTCACCCCACCGCCGCCCTAGCCGCCGCCGCGAGCAGCGGCAGCAGCCCGAAAGCTGCTGCACCTCGGCCTCGCCGTAGAGGAGGAGCCCTCCCCGAACTCTCTCTCCACCGCCGCCTCTTCCCCGCGGAGGAGGAACCTCACCGCCGCCGCCCGACGCCCCACCGCCCGGAGCTACTCCCTCCTTCCTCGCCGGCCATCTCCTTTCTTGCCGGTGCAACACCTCCAGCAGCAGGTAGCAACCTCTTTCTCTCTATTTCATGCACTCCATCTCAGCCATTAGAAGCTTGCCACGTGTGCCTCTCATTAGCACTAGCAGTTTCGTAATTTCTGTCCAGATTTCGAAAACAGAAACTTTCAATCTTGTTTTGATCACAACTTTTTATCCCTACGTCCAATGACATTGATTCTTTTTCCAGTAGCTCACAAATTTCCTGTAGTTTTTAAAAATATATAATATTTCTGTGTTGGGAATTTTCAAATATAAGTTAGAGCAGATTTAGTTTAAACACTGTTTTGCCTATTCCAGGAGTTTGAAAAATGATATTGAGTTGATTCTTTTTGCTACTGTTTTCTAGTGATAAAACCTTACTGTAGTAGAAGTTTCAGAATTTTCCAAGTATTTTTACTGGTGTTTTCAACAGAAACAAGTTTCTGTCCTACCGACGCGCGATAAATTCTTTTGCGTAGTCGTTTGCAAATCATTGCAAGTGATGTTATTTTTACTCGTGGCATGATTGAATTGCTTATGGTGTGCTTTGTGTTTGTATCGGTAGATCATCCGGAGTGCGAAGCGTGTTACTTAGAGACGCTCGAGCAGGACAACTATCATCAAGGCAAGTCATCTTTGATCATGTTATTTTTACCTATGTTTTCGATGCATGGTAGATCACCTTCTTTGCCCAATTTGCATGCTGCCTAGGTACTTGGAAACTTTAGTCATAGGTGTAGTATTATGTGGTAGGAACACCAACACCCCGATACTTGGCCCCGGGACGACAAAGTTATACATGCTATGCTCTAGTAGACGGGTTATCGGTTGAGTGTATTCCACGAGTGATGCGAGGTTGATATAATAACCAAGACCGGACTAAGACAAGATTTTCAAGACCTCGGACGCAATGCAACACTGGGTGAAGGACGGTTGATCGGCTCCCTGGAGAACCCAGTGGATGCCCGGGATGCTGGAGAGGCCATGTCATCCTGCGGAAAGCTTCACCCAGGCTCAAAGGGACGGACGGAGACTTCAAGACTCAAGGCTTACCTGCACAGCCACAAGTCATTATGGGCTCTGGCTTGGTTGGACAACGCGGCGACTCTGGACAGGCGGTGCTAGCAGATGTAGACGAACGGTAGGAATGGATGGGCACCGACAGGGATTCAGAGGGACCCGTTGAAAGACCATGTTTTGATCATCCGGTCTTCAAACACCCTGAAGTGCGAGGACAAACCCGGAGGCGATCAAATCTTGTGGGGAACGTGTGCAAAACTCTGTAGAGTACTCAACCTAATCGATTAGCCGTGTCCACGGTCATGGACAACTTGAGCCGAAGGCATTGAATTTCCCCTGAACTCTCGACACAACTTAATAATGATGTGGGTGTTAACAACTATTCGGGTACGAGAACTGGTTGGCGGAACCATCTCGTTAACAACAAACTATGTAGTAATATTTTGCTTTCAAACCCTTTTGTTGTAGGATAAAACTAGCTTTATGCAAAAACTTAGCTCCACCGGCCAAATATGCATGTAGAGATAGTGATTATTATTTTACTCCCTCTCTTGATGATTTGCCAGCATATTCAATATGCTGACCTACACGGCTGCAACGTATCATGTTGCAGAGTACTTTTCCGACCAGGAGTGAGGCTACGATTCTACGCTCAGCGACATGCCCTTGGAGTCGGATGGACTCGTCTACCTGATGCTTCCGCTTAGTCTTCGTTAGATAATCTCATGAGTTTGGCCTTCAGCCACTTTATGGTACTCCGTTATTGTAATAAAGTACTCTTTATGAGATTTCGATTAATAAAGTTGTGTGATTGCACTCTTGAATATATACATTATGTACTGTGTGTGTACCAGCATGATCTTGGGATGGTACAGAAACACCAGAGGCTTGACTCGTTGAGTCGGGTCGTTACAAGCATGAAATCTCAATTTCATCTCTTTAGAACATCTCTTATGTTCCGTGACGTATCAAAATGTCTTTGGTGACTTGCTTCTAAGCCATTAAGTATTATGCACTGAACTATCGCGTAGTCATCAGAAACGTGTATGTCAGATATTCACAACATCCACAGACGACGCTCGAGGTACAACACACCGAGGGGTGCATTAAGGACATAAGCCTTCTACGCAGCAACGAGGACAATCCTTAGTCTTACAGACTCAGTCCGCAAAATTGCTACTATCAACTTTCAACTAAATTTTCTCTAGGAGCATATAAAAACAGTAGAGCTATAGCGCAAGCTACATCATAATTCGTAAAGACCCTTTTGACTATGTTCATGATTATTAGAGTTTAACTAATCAAATTACTGATAAACTCCCACTCAAAAAGTACATCTCTCTGGTCATTTGAGTGGTACATGATCCAAATCCACTATCTCAAGTCCGATCATCACGTGAGTTGAGAATAGTTTCAGTGGTAAGCATCTCTATGCTAATCATATCGACTATATGATTCATGCTCGACCTTTCGGTCTCATGTGTTCCGAGGCCATGTCTGTACATGCTAGGCTCTTCAAGTTTAACCCGAGTGTTCCGCGCGTGCAACTGTTTTGCACCTGTTGTATGTGAACGTTGAGTCTATCACACCCGATCATCGCGTGGTGTCTCGAAACGACGAACTGTCACAATGGTGCAAAGTCGGGGAGAACACAATTTCATCTTGAAATTTTTAGTGAGAGATCACCTCATAATGATACCGTCGTTCCAAGCAAGATAAGGTGCATAAAAGGATTAACATCACATGCAATTCATAAGTGACATGATATGGCCATCATCAAGTGCTCCTTTGATCTCCATCACCTAAGCACCGGCATGATCTTCTTGTCACCGGCGCAACACCATGATCCCCATCATCGTGCCGCCATCGAGGTTGTCGTGTAAGCTATGCTATTACTACTAAAGCTACGTCCTAGCAATATAGTAAATGCATCTGCAAACACAAACGTTAGTTTAAAGACAACCCTATGGCTCCTGCCGGTTGCCGTAGCATCGACGTGCAAGTCGATATTAACTATTACAACATGATAATCTCATACATCCAATATATCACATCACGTCGTTGGCCATATCACATCACAAGCATACCCTGCAAAAACAAGTTAGACATCATCTAATTGTTGTTGCATGTTTTACGTGGTTGCCATGGGTATCTAGTAGGATCGCATCTTACTTACGTAAACACCACAATGGAGACGTATGAATTGCTATTTAACCTCTCTCCAAGGACCTCCTCGGTCAAATCCGATTCAACTAAAGTTGGAGAAACCGACACTCGCTAGTCATCTTTAATCAACGTGGTTGCTCGTAGCGATCAAACTAGTCTCTCGTAAGCGTACGAGTAATGTCGGTCCGAGCCGCTTCGATCCAACAATACTGCGGAATCAAGAAAAGACTAAGGAGGGCAGCAAATCGCACATCACCGCCCACAAAAAACTTTTGTGTTCTACTCGAGATAACATCTACGCATGAACCTAGCTCATGATGCTACTATTGGGGAACGTCGCATGGGAAACAAAATTTTCCTACGCACACGCAATTCCTATCATGGTGATGTTCATCTACGAGAGGAGATTCACATCTACATACTCTTGTAGATCGCACAGCGGTAAGAGTTAAGAAACGCGGATGATGTAGTGGAACAACTTGCGTGATTCAAATCACCGTAGTCGTACACTCCATCCCACGATCCCATCACGATCCGTCCCGCGAACTTCATCATGATCCGTCCCGCGATCTCATCATGATCATTCCCGATCTAGTGCTGAATAGACGGCACCTCCGCGTTCAGCACACGTACAGCGCGACGATGATCTCGGCCTTCTTGATCCAGCAAAAGAGACGGAGAGGTATATGAGTTCTCCGGCAGCGTGACGGCGCTCCGAAGGTTAGTGGTGAACTATTCCAGCAGGGCTCCACCCGAGCTCCGTAGAAATACGATCTAGAGGGAAATCTACGAAGTAGAGGTGTCGGGATGCACCTGGGAAAAGTTGTGTCAAAACACCCGAGACCTTCAGTATATAAAGGAGCAGGGGAGGGACCTTGCCTTGAGGCTCAAGGGATCCTCAAGGGTTCGGCCGAAGGGGGAGGAGGAGTCCCTCTCCAATTCGGTTTGGAGGGGGAGGAGTCCTCCTCTTTTGTCCCACCTCCTCTCCTTTTTTCCTTTTCTCCCCTTCTTGGTTTTTTTTTCTTCTTCCTACGCAAGGGCCCTCTTGGGCTTGCCCACCAGCCCACTAAGGGCTGGTGTGCCCCCACAAAGCCTTTGGGCTTCTTCCCGAGTGCGTGGGCCCCTCCCGGTAGAACTCCGGAACCCATTCGTCATACCCGGTACGTTGCCGGTAATGCCTGAAAACCTTCCGGTAACCAAATGAGACAAACATATATATATCAATATTCGTTTCCGGACCATTCCAGAAACCCTCGTGACGCCGGTGATCCCATACGGGACTCCAAACAACATTCGGTAACCAACCATATAACTCAAATACGCATAAAACATCGTCGAACCTTAAGTGTGCAGACCCTGCGGGTTCGAGAACTATGTAGACATGACCCGAGAGACTCCTCGGTCAATATCCAATAGCGGGACCTGGATGCCCATATTGGATCCTACATATTCTTCGAAGATCATATCGGTTGAACATCAGCGTCAAGGATTCATATAACCCCGTATGTCATTCCCTTTGTCCTTCGGTATGTTACTTGCCCGAGATTCGATCGTCGGTATCCGCATACCTATTTCAATCTCGTTTACCAGCAAGTCTCTTTACTCGTTCCGTAATACAAGATCCCATGACATACACTAAGTCACATTGCTTGCAAGGCTTGTGTGTGATGTTGTATTACCGAGTGGGCCCGGAGATACCTCTCCATAACACGGAGTGACAAATCCCAGTCTTGATCCATACTAACTCAACGGACACCTTCGGAGATACCTGTAGAGCATCTTTATAGTCACCCAGTTACGTTGTGACGTTTGATACACACAAGGTATTCCTCTAGTGCCAGTGAGTTATATGATCTCATGGTCATAGGAATAAATACTTGACACGCAGAAAAACAGTAGCAACAAAATGACACGATCAACATGCTACGTTCATTAGTTTGGGTCTAGTCCATCACATGATTCTCCTAATGATGTGATCCCGTTATCAAGTGACAACACTTTCCTATGGTCAGGAAACCTTGACCATCTTTGATCAACGAGCTAGTCAACTAGAGGCTTACCAGGGACAGTGTTTTGTCTATATATCCACACATGTATTGTGTTTCCATCAATACAATTATAGCATGGATAATAAACGATTATCATGAACAAAGAAATATAATAATAACGAATTTATTATTGCCTCTAGGGCATATTTCCAACAAGGAATACCTTGTGGGTTATCAAACGTCGCAACGTAACTCGGTGACTATAAAGGTGCTCTACAGGTATCTCCAAAGGTGTATGTTGGATTGGCATGGATCAAGACTGGGATTTGTCACTCCGTGTAATGGAGAGGTATTTCGGGGCCCACTCGGTAATACAACATCACCACAGGCCTTGCAAGCAATGTGACTAAGGAGTTAGTTACGGGATCTTGTATTACGGAACAAGAAAAGAGAATTGCCGGTAACGAGATTGAACTAGGTATGGAGATACCGACGATCGAATCTCGGGCAAGTAACATACCGAAGGACAAAGGGAACAACATATGGGATTAACTGAATCCTTGACATAGAGGTCCAACCGATAGAGATCTTCGTAGAATATGTGTGAGCCAATATGGACATCCAGGTCCCAGTATTGGTTATTGACCAAAGAGTGTCTCATGTCATGTTTGTATAGTTCTCGAACCCGCAGGGTCTGCACACTTAAGGTTCGGTGATGTTTCGGTATAGTTGAGTTATATGTGTTGGTGACTGAAGTTTTGTTCGAAGTCCCGGATGAGATCCGAGAGGTCACGAGGAGTTCCAGAATGGTCTAGAAACAAAGATTGATATATAGGAAGTCCTGTTTTGGTCACCGAAAAAGTTTTGGGCTCATCGATAGTGTACCGGGAGTGCCAGGAGGGTGCCGGAGGACCGTCGGGAGGGGTGTGATGACCCAAGAGGCTCATGGGCTATGAGAGGATGTGTATCAACCCTTTGTGGGCTGGCCTAAGTCTCTCTCAAGGGCCCATGCGAAAAGAATAAAGGAAAAAGGCAAAAAGGCCAAATTAGGAGTGAGTCCTAATAGGATTCCACCTCCCTTGTGGGAGGTGGATTCCTCCCTTGTGGGTTCGGCCGAAGTGCCTTGTATTGGAGGCCAAGGCTGCCTCCTCTCCTATCCTCCTCCTATATATACTAGAGGTTTAGGGATTTTTGATACACAACTTTGCCACGTGCAACCCTAAACCTCTACTTCGCCGTTCTTCCTCTAGATCGGTTTTCTGCGGAGCTCGGGCGGAGCCCTGCAGGAATAGATCACCACCACCACCGAAGCGCCGTCGCGCTTCCGGGGAACTCATCTACATCCCCATCTCTCTTGCTGGATCAAGAAGGCAGAGATCGTCATAGAGCTGTACGTGTGCGGAACGCGGAGGTGTCGTCCGTTCGGCACTTGATGGGGGACGGATCACGAGACAGTTCGTGGGCAGGATTGTGGGACGGTTCGTGGGACGGATCGTGAAGACGTACCACTACATCAACCGCGCTTATTAACGCTTTCGCTTAGCGATCTACAAGGGTATGTGGATCCGATCTCCCTCTCGTAGATGATCATCACCATGATGGGTCTTCGTGTGCGTAGGAAAATTTTTATTTCCGATGCAACGTTCCCCAACACTGGGATCATGAGCTAGGTTCATCCGTAGATGATATCTCGAGTAGAACACAAAAGAGTTTGTGGGCGTTGATGTTCTTTTTGCTGCCCTCCTTAGTCTTTTCTCGATTCGTCGGTATTGTTGGATTGAAGCGGCCCGGACCAAGCTTACTTGTACGCTTACGAGACTGGTTTCATCGACTAACATGCAACTTGTTGCATAAAGATGACCGGCGGGTGCCTGTTTCTTCAACTTTAGTTGAATCGATTTGACCGAGACGGTCCTTGGAGAAGGTTAAATAGCAAATTGCATATCACCGTTGTGGCTTTGCGTAAGTAAGATGCGATCATACTAGATACCCATAGCAGCCACGTAAAACATGCTACAACAAATTAGAGGATGTCTAACTTGTTTTTGTAGGGTATGCATGTGATGTGATATGGCCAAAGACATGATGTGATATATTGGATGTATGAGATGATCATGTTGTAATAGTTAAATATCGACTTGCACGTAGATGCTACGGCAAACGGCAGGAGCCATAGGGTTGTCTTTAAACTAATGTTTATGCTTGCAGATGCGTTTACTATATTGCTAGGTAGTAGCTTTAGTAGTAATAGTATATATAGATAGCACGACAACCTCGATGGCGGCACGATGATGGAGATCATGGTGTGGCGCTGATGACGATGAAGATCATGTCGGTGCTTTGGTGATGGAGATAAAGAAGCACAAGATCATGGCCATAGCATGTCACTTATGAATTGCATGTGATGTTAATCCTTTTTATGCACCTTATTTTGCTTAGAACGACGGTAGCATTATAAGGTGATCCTTCACTAAAATTTCAAGATAAAATTGTGTTCTCCCCGACTGTGCACCGTTGCGACTGTTCGTCATTTTAAGACACCACGTGATGATCGGGTGTGATAGACTCAACGTTCGCATACAAAGGGTGCAAAACAGTTGCACACACGGAACACTCGGGTTAAAGTTGACGAGCCTAGCATGTATAGACATGGCCTCAGAACACAAGAGACCGAAAGGTCGAGCATGAATCATATAGTTGATATGATCAACATGGAGATGTTCACCACTTAAATTATACTCAACTCACCTGATGATCGGACTTGAGTTAGTGGATTTGAATCATGCGCCACTCAAATGACTAGAGGGATGTCTATTTTGAGTGAGAGTTATTAGTAATATGATTAGCTAAACTCAATTATCATGAACATAGTCAAAAAGGTCTTTGCAAATTATGTTGTAGCTTGCGTTGTAGCTCTACTGTTTTTATATGTTCCTAGAGAAAATTTAGTTGAAAGATGATAATAGCAAATTTTGCGGACTGAGTCCGTAAACTGAGGATTGTCCTCATTGCTGTGCAGAACACTTATGTCCTTAATGCACCGCTCGGTGTGCTGAACCTCGAGCGTTGTCTGTGGATGTTGCAAACATCTGACATACACGTTTTTGATGATTATGTGATAGTTCAGTGCGTAATGCTTCATGACTTAGAATTGGGACGCCGAAGACGTTTTGAAATGTCACGGAACATATGAGATGTTCCAAGAGATGAAATTGGGATTTCATTCTCGTGCCCTTGTTAAGAGGTATGAGACCACCGACAAGATTCTTTGTCTATAAAGTAAGGGAGAAAAGCTTAATCGTTGAGCATGTCCTCAGATTGTCTGAGTGCTACAACCGCTTGAATAGAATGGGAGTTGATCTTCCAGATGAGACAGTGATGGTTCTCCAAAGTCACTGCCACCAAGCTACTAGAGCTTCGTGATGAACTATGACATATCAAGGATACATATGATGATCCTTGAGCTATTCGCAATATTTGACACTGCAAAAGTAGAAATCAAGTAGGAGCATCAATTGTTGATGGTTAGTAAAACCACTAGTTTCAAGAAGGGCAAGAGAAAGAAGGGATACTTCATGAAACGGCAAACCAGTTGCTGCTCTAGTGAAGAAACCCAAGGTTGAACCCAAACCCGAGACTAACTGCTTCTGTTATGAGGGAAACGGTCAGTGAGGCCGAACTACCCTAGACACCTGGTAGATGAGAAGGCTGGCAAAGTCGAGAAAAGTATATTGGATATACCTGATATTGATGTGTATCTTACTAGTATTCCTAGTAGCACCAGGGTATTAGATACCGGTTCAGTTGCTAGGTGTTAGTAACTCGAAGTTATAGCTACGGATTTAAAGGATACTAGCAAGGGCGAGGTGACGATGTGTGTTGGAAGTAATTCTAAGGTTGATGTGATCAAACATCGCACGCTCCCTCTACCATCGGGATTGGTGTTAAACCTAAATAATTGTTATTTTGTGTTTGAGTTGAGCATGAACATGATAGGATTGTATTTATTGCAATACGATTATTCGTTTAAAGAGAATAATGGTTATTCTATTTGCTTGAATAATTACCTTCAATGGTTTATTAAATCTTGATCGTAGTGCTACACATGTTCATAGCATTGATGCCAAAAGATACAAAGTAGTAATGATAGTACCACTTACTTGTGGCACTGCCACTTGAGTCATGTTGGTATAAAACGCATGAAGAAGCTCCATGCTGATGGATCTTTGTACTCACTCATTTTTGAAACGTTTGAGACATGCAAACCATACCTATTGGTATAAACACATGAAGAAACTCCATGCAAATGGATCGTTTGGACTGACTTGATTTTGAATCACTTGAGACATGCAAATCATACTACAGGGGCAAGATGACTGAAGGCCTCGTTTTCCAGTGAGATGGAACAAGAAAGTAACTTGCTGGAAGTAATACATTTTTTATGTGTGCAGTCCAATGAGTGCTGAGGCACGCAGTGGATATCGTTATGTTCTTACTTCACTGACGACTTGAGTAGATACAAGAGTATTTACTTGATGAATCACAAGTCTGAAATATTGAAAATTTCAAAGCTATTTCAGAGTGAAGATCGTCGTGACAAGAGGATAAACTATATATGATATGATCATAGAGATGAATATCTGAGTTGCGAGTTTTGGTACACAGTTAAGACAATGTGCAAATTGTTTTGCAACTCATGCCACCTAGAACACCATAGTGTGATGGTATGTCCGAACGTCATAGCCGCGCCATATTGGATATAGCGCATACTATGATGTCTCTTATCGAAATACCACTATCGTTTTGGGTTAGGCATTAGAGACACCCGCATTCACTTTAAATAGGGCACCACGTAATTCCGTTGAGATGACACCGTATGAACTATGGTTTGGAGATACCTAAGATGTCGTTTCTTGAAAGTTTGGGGGTACGACGCTTATGTGAAAAAGTTTCAGTCTGATAAGCTCGAACCCAAAGCATATAAATGCATCTTCATAGGATATCCAAAACAGTTGGGTACATCTCTTATCTCAGATCTGGAAGCAAAGTGTTTGTTTCTAGAAACGGGTCCTTTCTTGAGGAAAGGTTTCTCTCGAAATAATTGAGTGGGAGGGTGGTGGAACTCGATGAGGTTATTGTACCGTCACTTCAACCAGTGTGTAGCAGGGCGCAGGAAGTTGTTCCCATGGCGCCTATGCCAATTGAAGTGGAAACTGATGATAGTGATCATTAAGCCTCGGATCAAGTTACTACAAACCTCGTAGGTCGACAAGGTCGCGTACTGCTACAGAGTGGTACGGTAACCCTGTCTTGGAGGTCATGTTGTTGAACAACAATGAACCTACGAGCTTTGGAGAAGTGCTGACGTGCAACTATTCCTGACTTGATGCCTCCACGGCAACGGAGCCAGAAAAGAGCTTGTCCCAGTTGCTCAACAATTAGCAATTGTCTTGCAATGGCCCACCAGCGCGTGGGATCGCGGCAGTTTTCGAGGGTAGAGTATTCAACCCAAATTTGTTGGTTCGCGCGACAGGAAGTGAAAGAATATTCTCAAGTATTAGCAGCTGAATGTGTCAGATTCAACCACACCTGAAAGATTAGTATCTGCAAGCAAAGTATCAACAGCAAAGTAGTATGATAACAACGGTGCCAGAAACGATTTGTTGACGGTAGACTATTCCTAACTGTTGTATCAATGGCGCCAGTAAGTTGCCCGTGGATGAGAAATATTCTTTCCCGGCAACGGTGCTAGAAAAAGTATTGTAGCAGGTAGCAACAGTGTAACGAGTAACAGTAGTGGCAAGGAACAACAGTAGTGACAGCAGTGGCAAGTAGCAACAGTAACAAGTAACAGCAACAGCAAGTAACAGTAGCAGCAACAGTAGTGACAGCAGCAGCAAGACAAAGCGAGTAACAGCAGCAGCAAGTAACAGTAGCAGCAACAGTAGTAACAGCAGCGGAGCAAAACAAGTAACAGGAGCAGTGGGACAAACTTGTAGGCAATGGATCGGTGATTCACTGGATGACATTCATCATGCAACAGTTATAACACGCAGAGATATGTGGCTAGCTCCCGTTCGTCGATGTGATGTAGGCATGCATTCCGTGTGTAGTCATACGTGCTTAGGGAAAAGAACTTGCATGACATCTATTGTCCATCCCTCCCGTGGCAGCAGGGTCCAAATGGATACTACGGGATATTAAGGTTCTCCTTTTAATAAAGAACCGGACCAACGCGTTAGCACTTGGTGAACACATGAACTCCTAAAACTATGGTCATCACCGGGAGTGGTTCCGGTTATTGTCACTCCAGGGTTGCCGGATCCTAACACATAGTAGGTAACTACAACTTGCAAGATCGGATCTAAAACACACATATATTGCTGACAACATAATAATTTCAGATCTAAAATCATGGCACTCGGGCCCTAGTGACAAGCATTAAGCATGGCAAAGTAGTAGCAACATCAATCTCAGAACATAGTGGATACTAGGTATCAATCCCCGTCAAAACTAACTCGATTACATGATAGATCTCATCCTACTCATCACCGTCCAGCGAGCCTATGAATAGATTACTCACGAACGATGAAGAGCTTCATGGAATTGGAGAGGGAAGAAGGTTGATGATAACGATGGCGACGATTTCCCCTCTCCGGAGCCCAAAGCGGGCTCCAGATCTGTCCTCCAGATGAAGAACAGGATGTGGCGGCGCCTCCGTATCGCAAACGCGATGAAATCTTCTCTCTTGATTTTTTCGGGACGAAAGGGAATAAATAGCGCTGGAGTTGGGGGCGGCAGAGCTACGTGGGCCCCACAAGCTTGGTTGCCGCGGCCAGGGGGGCCGCGGCGACACGGCTTGTGGCCCACTGGCCCGTCCCCTCCGGTGGATCTTTCCGCGGGTATTTTTCATATTTTCCGGAAATATTCTGTGTAAATTTTCAGGACGTTCCGAGAACTTTCATTTCTGCACAAAAACAACACCATGGCAATTCTGCTGAAATCAACGTCAGTCTGGGTTAGTTCCATTCAAATCATGCAAATTAGAGTCCAAAACAAGGGCAAAAGAGTTTGGAAAAGTAGATACGATGGAGACGTATCAAGAAGCGATCGTGGGCCCGGATTCCGGCAAATGGCTGGAGGTCATGAAATCCGAGAGAGGATCCATGTATGAAAACAAAGTGTAGACTTTGGAAGAACTACTTGATGGTCGTAAGACTATTAAGTAAAGATGGATCTTTAAAAGGAAGACACACGATGATGGTGAAAAGTCACCATTAAGAAAAGATGGACTTATCGCAAAGATGTTTCCGACAAGTTCAAAGAGTTGACTATGATGAGCCTTTCTCACTCGTAGCGATGCTAAAAGTCTGTTGGAATTATGTTAGCAGTTGCTGCATTATTTATGAAATATTGCACATAGGATGTCAAAACATTGTTTCCTCGACGGTTTCCTTGAGGAAAGGTTGTATGTGATACAACCAGAAGGTTTTGTTGATCCTAAGGATGCTAATAAGTATGCAAGCTCCAGTGATCCTTCTATGGGCTGGTGCAAGCATCTCGGAGTTGGAATATACTCTTTGATGAGATGATCAAAGCTTTTGGGTTTATACAAGGTTTATGAGAAACTTGTATTTCCAAAGAAGTGAGTGGGAGCACTATAGAATTTCTGATAAGTATATGTGGTTGACATATTGTTGATCGAAAGTAATGTAGAATTTCTGGAAAGCATAAAGGGTTGTTTGAAAGGAGTTTTTCAAAGGAAAACCTGGATAGAGCTACTTGAACATTGAGCATCAAGATCTATAGAGATAGATCAAAACGCTAAATAGAACTTTCAATGAAATGCATGCCTTGACAAGTTTTTGAAGGAGTTCAAAATAGATCAGCAAAGAAGGAGTTCTTGGCTGTGTTGTAAGGTGTGAATTTGAGTAAGCCTCAAAGCCCGACCACGGCAGAAGAAAGAGAAAGTACGAAGGTCATCCCCTATGCCTTAGCCGTAGGCTCTAAAGTATACCATGTTGTGTACCTCACCTGGTGTGTGCCTTGCCATAAGTCTGTCAAGGGGTACAAAGAGTGATCCAAGATTGAATCACTGAATAAACGGACAATTATCCTTAGTAACTAATGGACTAAGGAATTTTTCTCGATTATGGAGGTGATTAAAGAGTTCATCGTAACGAGTTACGTCGATGCAAGCTTCGACACTAATCCGAATAACTCTAAGGAGTAAAGCGGATTCGTATAGTGGAGCAGTCATTTGGAAAAGTTCCAAATGGCACGTAGTAGCAACATCTACATGATAACATAGAGATTTGTAAAGCACACACAGATCTAAAAGGTTCAGACTCTTTGACTGAAACCTCTTTCACAAGCAAAACGTGATCAAACCCCATAACTGTATGGGTGTTGGATTCGTTAAAATCACATAGTGATGTGAACTAGATTATTGACTCTAGTGCAAGTGGGAGACTGTTGGAAATATGCCCTAGAGGAAATAATAAATTAGTTATTATTATATTTCTTTGTTCATGATAATCGTTTATTATCCATGCTATAATTGTATTGATTGGAAACACAAATACATGTGTGGATACATAGACAAAATACTGTCCTTAGTAAGCCTCTAGTTGACTAGCTCGTTGATCAAAGATGGTTAAGATTTCCTAACCATAGACAAGTGTTGTCACTTGATAACGGGATCACATCATTAGGAGAATGGTGTGATGGACAATACCCAAACTATAAACGTAGCATACGATCGTGTCAGTTTATTGCCACTGTTTTCTGCATGTCAATGTATGTGTTCCTATGACCATGAGATCATGCAACTCCCGGATACCGGAAGAATACCTTGTGGGTTATCAAACGTCGCAATGTAACTGGATGACTATAAAGGTGCTCTACAGGTATCTCCAAAGGTGTCTGTTGGGTTGGCATGGATCAAGACTGGGATTTGTCACTCCGTGTAACGGAGAGGTATTTCGGGGCCCACTCGGTAATACAACATCACAACAAGCCTTGCAAGCAATGTGAATAAGGTGTTAGTTACGGTATCTTGTATTACGGAACGAGAAAAGGAACTTGCCGGTAATGAGATTGAACTAGGTATAGAGATACCGATGATTTAATCTCGGGCAAGTAACATACCGAAGGACAAAGGGAACAACATACGAGATTAATTGAGTCCTTGACATAGAGGTTCAACCAATAGAGCTCTTCTAGAATATGTGGGAGCCAATATGGACATCGAGGTCCCGCTATTTGTTATTGACCATAGAGTGTCTCATGTCATGTCTGCATAGTTCTCGAACCCGCAGGGTCTGCACACTTAAGGTTCGGTGATGTTTCGGTATAGTTGAGTTATATGTGTTGGTGACCGAAGTTTTGTTCGGAGTCCCGGATGAGATCTCGGACGTCATGAGGAGTTCCAGAATGGTCCAGAAACAAATAATGATATATAAGAAGTCCCGTTTTGGTCACCGGAAAAATTTCGGGCTCATCGGTAGTGTACCGGGAGTGCCGGGAGGGTGCCGGGGGACCACCGGGAGCGGTGTGACGACCCAAGAGGCTCATGAGCTATGAGAGGAGGTGGATCAGCCCTTGGTGGGCTGGCCTAAGTCTCTCTCAAGGGCCTGTGCGAAAAGAATAAAGAAAAAAGGCAGAAAGGCCAAATTAGGAAGGAGTCCTAATAGGATTCCACCTCCCTTGTGGGTTCGGCCGAAGTGCCTTGGATTAGAGGCCAAGGATGCCTCCTCTCCTATCCTCCTCCTATATATACTAGAGGTTTAGGGCTTTTTGAGACACAACTTTGCCACGTGCAACCCTAAACCTCTACTTCGTAGTTCTTCCTGTAGATCGGTTTTCTGCGGAGCTCGGGTGGAGCCCTGCAGGAATAGATCACCACCACCACCGGAGCGTCATCGCGCTGCCGGGGAACTCATCTACATCCCCGTATCTCTTGCTGGATCAAGAAGGCAGAGATCATCATCGAGTTGTACGTGTGCGGAACGCGGAGGTGCCGTCCGTTCGGCAGTTGATCGGGATGGATCACGAGACGGTTCGTGGGACGGATCGTGAAAACGTACCTCTACATCAACCGCGTTTATTAATACTTCCGCTTAGCGATCTACAAGGGTATGTGGATCCGATCTCCCTCTCGTAGATGATCATCACCATGATAGGTCTTCGTGTGCGTAGGAACATTTTTGTTTCCCATGCAACGTTTCCCAACAAGCACTCCGCCTCCTTCTTCGGCTCCTCCTCCAGCGCGTCGGAGCAGTCCTCCTCCTTCGGCTCCTCCTTAGGCGCGTCATAGCAGTCCTCCTCCTTCAGCTCCTCCTCAGGCGCATCGGAGCAGTACTCCTCCTTCGGCTCCTCCTCAGGCGCGTCAGAGCAGTCCGCCTCCCCGCAACAGCGGCAGGCATACGTCTTCGCCGCTCCGCCAAAAATTACACAAGTAAGAAAGATGCCACCTCCTCCTCCTTCTCTCAAGCGGAAGACAGAATCCGTCGCCGCTCTGGCGGCTAGCAGTGATGCAAGGTTAGCAAAACGAAGAAGTGGGAAAACAATTCCCCAGCTCGTCCAACAGAAGAAGCAATCGTGCCCCCCGCTCAAGGTGTCTAGCAATATCATCGTCGCTAATGATCCAGGGTTGTTGTCCGGTACCAATCGTGGTGATTACGTGAAGGATTTAGTAATTTTTGATATAACTGAGTAACAAATAACGAAAAATATGAATACGTACACGGGAAGCCTCTCGTCAAACCTGGTCATCCTCCTCTAACACCGAGGATGCACGAATTGCATGAGTGGTACATGAACATCTGCAGGAAATCTGGAAAAGACACTATCTATATGGCAGTGAAAAAAGATCACGATTTCGTTGGAACTCAAGTGATGCTTGTTCAATTTGAGGAGTTATTTCAGTTATACAATCAACTGGCCCTCGACAAACAACTCCTGACTTCCTACTGTTTGTAAGTATTACTTCCATAGTTAAGTCTCTCTAGCTCAGCTCGTTCATTGCATGTATATATAATTATCCTCACTATATATATTATGCAGATTGAAGATCGTCGAATTAAAAAAAGCAGAAATCTTCGAATTGGGTTCATTAGCCCAGAAACCGTAAATGTATTGTCGGTACGAAATGAAACCAAAGAGACCGAGGTTAGCTTGCTAAACTCGTGCTTGCAAATCAAAACAAAAGGGAAATACTCTTTCCTTACAACTTCAAGTGAGTGTTGTTGTCTTCTCTGTATACTCGGTTTCACTTACTTGAGGTTAAGTAAATGTAATTGATTAGTTATATATGCGTGCACAGTTACCACTTTATTCTGCTATCCATTAAGCTTGACGGGGCAAAAGTAACTGTCTTAGACTCGAGACGTAAAGATCCCGAGGATTATGCGGACATGACTACAATGCTCAAGAAGTAAGTTCAGTCAATACAATATGAAACCACTAAATTAATCCTCCACCCCCAATCCCCCCCCATTCAAAAATAAAAATAAAAACCCCAGCTCCGGCCAGATGCTGACGCGTGGATGCCATGTTGTCCCGGTTGGCGTGACCAACCGGGACGAAAGGACCTCCTGCCCAGGCTACCCACAGCGGCCACGTGGAGACCCTTCGGTCCCGGTTGGTAAGCGAACCGAGACTAAAGATGTTGGGCTTTAGTCCCGACCATTTAGTCCCGGTTCAAGAACCGGGGCTAACGGGCCTGTGGAACTGGGACAAATGGGCCATTTTCTGCTAGTGGGTTGTAAACCTTCTCAACCACCCCTCTCTAGTTCTGAAAAATTATCTCTTGCCGATGGTGCACCATTAAGTCAAGAGGATGGTACTAAGTACAGAAGCTTGGTAGGAGGACTTCGGTATCTGACACTCACCAGGACTGATATCTCTTTTGTTTTAAATAAAGTGTTTCAATATCTTCATGTACCTACTTCTGTACACTGGACGGCTGCTAAACGTATCTTGAGATATGTGAAGCATACTCTTGGTGTGGGTCTAACCTTCAGCAAGTCACCATCTACTTTAGTTAGTGCATTCTCTAACTCTGATTGGGCAGGAGACTTGGATGACAGAAGGTCCACACGTGGCTTTGCGGTTTTCTTTGGACCGAACTTAATTTCATGGTGTGCAAAGAAGCAAGCTACTGTATCAAGATCGAGTACTGAAGCAGAATATAAAGCACTTGCAAATGCAACGGCAGAAATCATATGGGTTAAATCTATTCTCAAGGAACTAGGGATATATCATACACAGACTCCATGTCTTTGGTGTGACAATCTCAGTGCCACTTATCTTTCTGCCAATCCTGTGTTTCATGCCAGAACTAAACATATTAAGATTGATTATCATTTTATCATAGAGAGGGTAGCCAACAGAGAGTTGGAGATTCGGTTTGTTCCTTCCAAAGATCAAGTTGCAGATGGCTTCACCAAGGCTTTGCCCACAAGATCGTTTGAAGAGTTTAATCGAGGTTTAGATTAAGGGAGGGTGTTAGAGATACAGGCCTATCTCTAGGGGTCACGGTGCCTTAGTTTTGTAGGACTCTATTGTATGGTTAGGATAGTTTAAGATCTCTATCTCTATCCTAACTTGTACTCCAATCTTCCTATCAATATATACTTGCGGACTCTAACCTGGAGGGTTTAGACGCTTCCATATTATCTTACATCCTCATCAAGGCAACTCTATTTTACTATGGAAAGAGAATTGGCAAGGACCACCTCTTGACATCTAATTCCCTGAATTACACTCATAAGCCATAGACAACCAGGTCACTGTTCAAAGCATGCCGAGTGAGGAAAATGTAATTGATAATTTGCATACTCCAATAGACACTCAGGCTCACACTTAACTCCTTGCCCTTCAACAAATGATCAATTTCCCTCAAGATCATGACATTTGGCAGTACCACTAGAATTCCCCCCACTACAGCTCTATGAAAACGTACAAGCACCCCAGGCAAGGTCCAGCTGCTCCATCCCCAGTCCAATGGATTTGGCAGAATCCCAGTCAGCTTCAAATCAAAGTTTTCTTCTGGCTCATCCTTCATGACAGAGCAAACACTAGAATTTTCACTTGCAAAGCTATCTTTGCCCCCTCTGCCATGACAATGTGGAAGAAACATACCTGCGCCTCTTCTGTGACTGCACTTTTGCCCAAGACCTGCTGGAATATTATTCTGCCCAGCCTGCAAAGAAGCATCTCCTTCATCCACCAAGTTGAGCTGGCCAAGTTTGGTATACAACGACCTTTCAGTATGATGATCGTTATGTATGCCTGTTGGAAGTGATATCTGGAAACAAAGGAATGATCTCATATTCAACGGCATCCTACCCACAGTCAACAGTTGGACAACTAAACTCAGGGAAGACCTCACCCTCATGACAAACAAAATAAAGCCAAAGCATTCCCCAAGGCTAAAATCTTGGATTGCTCACAAGCTTTAGCACTCCGTTTCTCTCTTTCTTTTATTTGGTTCCTCCCCTTGAGGACCACCTCCTGTATATTACTGACTAGTTGTTGAACTTTTACTTTTATTAATTAATGTAAAATCACAGTAGGATATTTTCCTACTGCTTTGGGGTAAAAAAAGGGTGATTTCTCAGTGCAAGAGCTGGAGGATTCTGTACCATCTTTCTCGAGGTTCTCAAAAACTCCTCCATCCTCTTTATTTTGTGTCAATTAGTCAAATCTCCGGGGTTATGTTGAAATATGTTGTCAAATTAGCAGATGTTTAGATGTTGAAGAAGCTGAAGCAAACGCATTACTCAGGCACCTATCGTCCTCGAGTCTGATAATTCTGCTATTGTTGGTGTCATCAGAAGTGATGATTGTGGAGCACCTACGCAGAAATCAGTATGCTCAAGAATCATCACGACGACTTTTTTGTGAGAAAGATTGGAAGAGAGTGTAATTCAGTAGCTCATCGCCTAGCTTTGTTGGCTAGAAGCCAGCAGAATGGCGTTTTGGCTCCCGGGAGCCATGGAGGCCTTTATTTTTGAAAAATTCAAATTCAAATTTTTATGGTTCAAAAAATTCTGAAAAAAAATGCATGTATGTAAGGATGTAACCGACATGTGTGTAAAATTTCAGGTCAAAATACTTTAAAACGTGATCTGTACAAAAAAGACAAATTCATGGTCTAAAATGATGAATAGTAACATGTGTTAAACAGCCTCAGATTTGTCTTTTTTGCACAGCCCTCATTTCAACGTATTTTGTTCTGAAAATTTACACACTTGTGTATTATACCTTCATTTATCTATGTTTTTTTTCAGAATTTTTTGAAACATTAAAATATAAATTTTCATTGAATTTGAAGTTTGAATTTAAAGGCCTTCAGTGAGCTCGGGAACCAAAAGCAATATTCGAGAAGCCAGGCCATAGATGGAATCTGGTTAGCCATATTCCCGATCCTTTGTATGAGCCTGTTGGTTCTGACAATGTAAGCTGTTATGCTATAAAGGAATGAAAGCACTCTGTTCCCTCAAAAAAATGTTGACAGGATGTTTATTTATTTACTATGGTTACTTCATGGGGGGTCAGATTGTGCTTTTGGCCTTCCGAAGGAGCGTGCTGGACGGTAAATTGGCAATGCTTTCACATGAAGTACTTTTGGTGATGCTGACAGGGAAATGCTACAGATAGCTGAATATGACATTCAGGTTAAGTTGTTCAATCAGCTCAACCGGATAGCTACTCACAAGTCACGACGTTCAGAACCGACAATTCTCATTGGATTACAGAGACATTTCACCAAATTACACGCTGATAATCGTGCCGCATCTTAATAATCTCCGATTCTTTTACGAAGCTGATCTTGGCACCACAGCTCGATCGCAAGTAATAATGAATAAACTGAAACTGTAAACGGAAGGACATGGGGTTGAACTGTGAACTGTTCCATACGCAATATATGTACTGTACAGAACCACAAATTAGGCTGACTATATATATATAGTTTTCCTCGCAGCTGCGGCTATATACATACTACCGGCATTCTTTGCCTGCATAAGAATTGCATATGTACGTTCTTGTCGCTCGCTAAGACGAATGAACCTATAATGAATAGCAGACCATACTCCATTGGCGGGCTAAGCAGAGCATACGCCATTGGCGGGCTAAGCAGAATAGAGCAGAGCAGAGGAGGAGGGCGAAGCAGAGCAGAGCAGAGGAGGAGCAGTGTGCTACGGCGACCTGGAGCGGCAGCTGTCGTGGTCGATGGGCATGACGGCGCCGGGGGGGAAGTTGAAGGTGAGGGGGCAGTTGAGGCGCGTCCAGAAGCCGACCTTGAGGAAGATGCCCATCCTCCACCGCGTGCGCGCCTTGCCGGAGAGGGTGATGGGCACCACCCTGGACCTGAGCGCCTCCTCCATGGCCCGCATCCCGGCGAGGTCCAGCTTCGCCCCGCGCGACGACCCGCTGTACGGCAGCGTGACGGCGCTCTCCCGGGCGACGCTGAAGGTCTCGGCCCTCAGCTGCAGCAGGGTGGTGCCGTGGAACTTGACATCGATGTTGAAGCTGGAGAAGGAGGCGTTGACCTTGGAGTTGGTGTTCCTGGCCAGAACTTGGGCGCTGACCTGGATGTCGCGGATGACGCCGTCGGCCGGGCTGTAGTCGAGCTGCTGGAGGTAGGCGTTGGTCACCACCATGTACGGCATGTGGGGCTTGTAGATGAGGTAGACGGCGAACACCGCGGCGCCCACCACGATGACGCCGATGACCAGCAGCGTGCACAGGATCACCGCCATCCACACCCACGGGGAGCTCCTCTGCCTGTCGTCGTCCGGGTACCGCGGCCTGCCCCTCCCATGCCGGTAATGGCCCGCCGCCCCGGCCGGCCTCTCCTGGCGGTGGCGGTGGTGATGGTCGGCCTCCATCACCCTGCTGTCTCCGGACCTCATCTCATGTCGCTGGCCGGCCGGGTTGATATCGGAGGGATGGAGTGCGCATTAAGGAAGGAAATGGGAGTTGGATGGCGCGGTGCATCACATCCATGGATAATTGTTAAGGTTGGATGAGAGGAAGGGTTTTGGAATCTTCTTTGCTCTCTCTCACGGTCACGCCTCCTTTTTGAGTTTGCATGCTCAACAGCTCAAGGTACTCATATGCGTTGCTTTGCTTCCTTCCTTGCTTTACAACTTGACTCTACTCTACTCTACTCTGGTCTGGTCTGGTCTACTAGCTACTTAGTCATCACTAGTTTAATTTCAAATCTTCGGTCATAATTAGGTTAGTTATACACCCATGGGTCACCAAATTTGATATGCATTCCACTCCGTTCCACAAAAACTGCGTTCCACTCATGGGAAATACATTGATCGATCCAAATAGGGTCGAGGTGGGTGGGTTAGAGGGAACAAGGGAAAAACAAAAAGGAAAAGTAAAGGCGAGTGAGCAGCTATCTCACTCCGAGTTCCCCTAACGGGTGCTGTATGGCCTTGGCCCCTGCGAGGCACCACTGTTCCATGGTCCGGCTATTGATACGTTCTTTCCATGTCTGTCCTTGAACAAGGCAGGGTAGGTGGTGCAGAGGGATTCCAGGAGCAGCCAATTTGACGTACGTCTAGAATCCAGCAGTCCTCCCGTCGCCGATGGTGACTCTCGTTGCTGCGGCGAACATCCTTCTGTCACCGTCATCGCAGGGCACCGGAAACGGATGTCGTGGCCTTTGCGGCTGCTGCCATTGGAGCGATAGCCATCTCAGGCGGAGAGTGCGGCTGAATTTTTTCATGTCATGAAGCCCGAGCCCATTATTTTCCGTTGGTGCACAAACCTTACTCCATTTCACTTTGCACTTTCCTCCGGTTAGATCACCCTCTTGAGCCCACAAGAATCTCTGTCTTGCATTGTCGACCTCCCTCAAGATCTTCTTCGGGATGTGCAGCGCCATGAGAGCAAAGACTGACAGTGCCGTGAGCATGCATGCTCCAAACCAAAACCCTCCTCCATGCGATGTTTAGTAGCCTGCCCTTCCAGCCAGCTAGCCTGCTACGAATCCTATTCCTATCTAATAGAAACAACAGGTGCACTACTATAATCCTAGTCGTGGTGATCGAAATCCCTAGGTAGGTCACGGGGAATGCGACTATGGTTTCTCGAAAATTTTGCAAAACCTCGTCTAGTTTGATGTCGCTGCACCTGATCAGGGCGACAGTGCACTTTTCCTGATTCAGCTTAAGTCCAGTCGCCTCGCAAAAGAGATTCAGAATGTTCATGAGCTTGTCGACTTCCTCCTTTATTGGTTTGGTGAAGATCACCGCATCGTCGGCGTAAAGTCTAACCCTCGTACTAATTCCTCTGCCCGGCAGGGGAGCGAGCTTACTAGACTCTGTCGAGGCTGCAAAGAGATGGTGAAGAGGGTGTTGAAGCCGTAGATCGACTAGGCATAGATAGATCCGGTGAAACCTTTTACTCACCTAGTCCCAAGCCCGAGAAACTCCCTGCTCCGACCATCAGTGCCGCTGTAGTCGTCGGTGGCGTGAGGGAAGAGGTGTGGTCGTGGGTGGTGCTTCCCGTGAGCACTGCGCTAACCCTAGATCGAAAGGGGATTTAGGTGGGGAGTTTGGCGGCGCGGTGAACCTCGTACCGTGCGCCCAGGCCCCCACCACTTTATATATAGCGCAGGTCACAGGGGCCCACCAACCATAACGGGTTGGGCGCCCCCGATCAGGGCGCATAGATCAAGGGCCCGGTGGGCCGTTGGGCCCACGCGGAAGAGATCAACCTAACGTTCTCCCCCTTGATCTCAACTTTCACTTTGACTTTATACTTTTATTTGTTCCATCACATATAGGCGTGTAGAGCATGTCTCATCGTCACGGCTTGATTGCCGATAGAATCATACAGCCACAACACCCCTTTTGTTTTGAAACAAATTCATTTACATCTGAGCCTCTTATTATCCAGGGATCATAGGTTTTCCATCAAACCCATGCCGGCTAAGTGTTCCTTGAACACACTGGGTGGTAAGCCTTTCGTTAGCGGATCCGCAAGCATATACTTCGTACTTATATGCTCAAGACTTATAGTTTGATCCTGGATTTTATCTTTCACAACATAATACTTTATATCTATTGTCTTGGCAACATTGCTGGACTTGTTGTTGTGAGCATAGAATACTGCGGGCTGGTTGTCGCAGTATATCTTTAGTGGCTTGTGGATACAATCTACCACTTTCAAGTCGGGTATAAATTTCTTTAGCCATATCACCTGCCCGGTGGCTTCAAAACATGCTATGAACTCTGCTTGCATCGTAGACGATGCAACTATGGTCTGTTTAGAGCTTTTCCATAAAATAGCTCCCCCTGCGAGAGTGAACACGTACCCAGACGTGGATTTTCTATCATCTCTATCTCCCGCAAAATTGGCGTCGGAGCACCCTTTTATCTCTAGGGAATCAGATCGCCTATATGTGAGCATGATTTCCTTTGTGCCTTGCACATAACGCAAAGCTTTCTTTGCCATCTTCCAGTGCTCTTGGCCTGGATTTGCTTGATATCTACCGAGTACTCTGGTGATAAAAGCTAAGTCAGGGCGTGTGCACACTTGTGCGTACTGTAAACTTCCAACAGTCGAAGTATACGGTACTGTTTTCATTTCATTGAGCTCATACTGATTCTTGGGACATTGATATTTCCCAAAACTATCGCCCTTGACTATGGGAGCAGGTGTGGCTTTGCTCTTATGCATATTATACTTTTGGAGAACTTTCTCTAAATATGCTTTCTGTGAGAGTCCTAAGACTCCATTCTTCCTGTCTCGGTGAATTTCAATGCCCAAAACAAGATGAAGCTTCACCAAGGTCTTTCATGTCGAAGTGTGAGGATAAAAACTTCTTTGTCTCTCACTACAAGAAATCTGTTAATCCATGACGGAATTCAGATGACGTTCCTCAATCCGTCACACATACCGTCACCGATTAGTAAGCCGTGATTGGGTCAGAGGACAGTAGGCCCTTGATGACGGATGACCGGATACCGTCACGGAAACCGTCATGAATCGAAGAACTGGGCTTAGTCGGGCCTAGCAATTTTTCGTATACACCATTGAAACCGTCATGGATAGTCGTCCTGCTGATGTCGTGTATATGCCCCTTCTTTGGCCCATACTTTTTTCTCAAAAAAAAACAAATTGGGAGGATCCCCAATTTTCAGATCGAGGCCGTCGCTGCGGCACCGCCAGTGCCACCGACGACTGCCCCGGCGAGGGTTGTCAGGTCCGGCGGGGTGGTCTCTCCCGGCATCATCTTCAAGATCCCGTCGGCCTCCCGCCTCGCCGCCGCCCGCCCTTGCTGCGCCGACGAGCCAGCCTCTGTGCGCCCGCCATTGTCGTGCCCACGATCCAGCCGCCGCCTGCCATTGCCGCACGGACGAGCTAGCCGCCGCCCTCCATTGATGCACCAGACATTCCCCCATTCTTCTCCACATCAACGTGGGCCAGGAACGAGCGGTATGTCTCTACAGGAAAATCATCTCTATCCTTCAGATTTTGTAGCATCAGCAAACTTGTACTGTATACAAGTTGTTCCTTTCTTTAGTTTTTCTGTTGCGGGATGCACTCAGATTTGCTAGCATCAAACTTGCAGTTTATGAGAACGCATTCAGATTTTCTCTTGCCATGGTTGTTGCCTGCCTTAGCCCTGAATGAATGGATATGATCAGACATGTTTGTCTTGAACACTGATTTTTTTCTCTTCTGACAAATACCACAGTTTGTATTTTGTAAACATTACTAAACTATTTTAACCAGCAAATACGAAAGCACCAATATATAAATACGAATGAGTGCATAAAAGGGGAAATAAATACCACACTAGAGGGAGTTGTCCAGAATTTGATCATACCTTAAATCCTTAATACTTGTGACTACCTGACTACATGGCTACAGCCAGCTCCCTCTATTCTAACTTGTTGCTATTTTATTTATCTAGCCATTAAAAGTCTCCACTTGTGGTTGTATGTTATTTGTAGTCATGTCTCTTCAATGATGATATATCTTTACTTCTTTTTCTGCAATGCAGATGGATAGATGTTGGATTCATCGCACATTGTTTTCCCGTGAGTACATAGAAGGTGTCAAAGAATTTATGAACTTCGTTCAAGAGAAATTCAGCGAGGATGATAAAATACTCTGCCCATGTAGAAATTGCCTTAATCATAAATACCAGCATCAGACTGTTGTGAACACACATATATTGACGTATGGCATGGAAAGTACATACACTCGTTGGATATATCATGGAGAAGACTTTGATGTTCATGTGATTGAAGATCCTATTAATGTGCATGACACCGCCGATGGTAACAATGGCGCTGATCGATTTGAGGAGATGCTTGGAGACCTACGCACAGCAGTAG
Source organism: Hordeum vulgare subsp. vulgare (assembly GCF_904849725.1). Taxonomy (NCBI): domain Eukaryota; kingdom Viridiplantae; phylum Streptophyta; class Magnoliopsida; order Poales; family Poaceae; genus Hordeum; species Hordeum vulgare. The sequence continues at coordinate 557,865,697 of NC_058524.1, read as the reverse complement.
AACAAGCTGAAAGTGAATCTGAAAATCCTTCTGAGCATGAGTCTTTTTTCAAGAATGTGATTAAAGAGGCAAAGCGACAACTTTATCATGGTTGTACCAAGTTTTCGAGGTTCTCCTTTGTGGTCAAGCTTCTTCATTTGAAGTCATGCCATAGGATCACAAATAGTGCATTTACTGATATATTGAAGATATTGGCTGAAGCATTCCCTGAACCCAATATGCTCCCAAAATCATACGAGGAAGCAAAGAACCTTCTAAAGGAATTAGGCCTTGGGTATGAGTCTATACATGTGTGCTTCAATAATTGCATTTTGTTCAGAAAGCAATATGCCAAGCATGACAACTGCCCAGTTTGTGGCCTATCAAGGTGGAAAGACCCTGCTAGAAAGAAGATTCCACAGAAAGTGTTGAGGCATTTCCCATTGGTGCCTAGGTTGAGGAGGATGTTTCTTTCCAAAAAAGGAGCAGAAGAAGCACAATGGCACAAGCTAAAGGGGCAGCCCAGTGAGAAGGAATTGAGTCATCCATTTGACGGTGATGCATGGAAAGATTTTGATGAACAATATCCAGAATTTGCAAAAGATGCCAGAAACTTTAGACTTGGCATTGCCACTGATGGGTTCAATCCTTTTGGAAACTTTAACACAACCTATAGTATGTGGCCTATGTTTGTTATACCATACAACCTTCCACCGTGGGCATCTTATATTGCAAATGCCATTGTATGTTAATTGGAAATGTTAACATATTCACTTGACTATCTTGTACTAGATTGTCTTATATTGCAGTTTTGGCCATCCTCAGTGTCTATCTTGTAGTATACTAGCAAATTCCATATTATTATTTTCATTCTGGTATATTTCCTTTGAATTGTGATCCATTGCAGCGACAACTAATATGGATCAAAGGGGTATATGCATTGTTTTCCTGTATGAAGTTTTCTTATATACAACAAATGTAGCAAGCATGTGTACTTTTCCTAAATTGGTAATCTGTAGATGGTTCTCGAAAACAGCAGAATCTTCATTGCTACTTTATCTAGTACTGTAGATGTGAATCCCACCATTTTGAACCATACGATGGACTATATCAACGGTTCACACTCATTCCAAGTCTTAAGATTGAAAACTTAAGAACTGATACACTATATAGTTGTATAGATATAACATAATTAGATTTGAACATTAGTTGCCTGTAGTTAATTGATATAATTTAGCCTGTACAGTTGATTGTTTCTTCTAGCCACTTTGTTGATGAATAATCTGACTCAACTTCGCACAGAAAAAAGTTCAATCTGACTCTGTTCTCACAAAATAAGGATGCATGCTAGCTTTCCTGATGCATGTTAAATTGCTGATGATGTCTCATAACCATGTTTGTTGCTTGCATTGCTAGACCGAGATGGAAAACAAGGCTTCTCAACCTACAGAAGATGGTCAGGAATCGAGTAATACAACTGAGATGGCAACCGAGGCTGTAGCTCAGGTGCTTGCGAAGCACACTAAGAAGCCGAGGTTTCTTCAGAATGTGGGGATCCAGCACGTCCATGCGAGATCCAATGCTATGAACCGTGAAGCAGAATTGGCAGCTGAGAAGAGGAATGTTGAGCTTCAGGCGCGTGTTGACACCTTGACTAACAAGTTGAAGGAATCTGAAGAAGAAAGGGCCAGGCAACATGAGGAGTACAGGAAGCGAGACGAGGAGAACAGGAAGAAGCAATCCGAGATGGATGCAAAACTAGACTTATTTCTAAGTCTGATGCCATCTAGGTCAGCTCAAGGGTAAGTTTGTTTGTCCAACAAGCTGCTGGAAGCTACATGAATGTGAGATATACTGCTGGAACCGACTTATTTTGTCATCCTTTTGTTGTGCAAACTGCGTACTGTTGGATCCAAACTCGTCGCATTTTGATGTTTGATGGTTAGTGGATCTGGAGATGTAAGCTGAATGCTATTCTGGATGTGTTATGCAGAATGAGTACTTTAGTAATTTGGCTTGTGCTTTGGTATGTTGTGCCTTTTTTCTGTCTTAATATTGTACAAATAATGAATTGTTTTAATGTCCCGTGCTGAATTGTTCTGTGTAAAAATTACAAATGGGCTGTGTTGGGTAAACAAAACACTTTTGGGTCGGATGAAGCAGGCCTGGAAACATGTTCAGGTAAAAAAACACAACTGGCCCAAAAATTTAGTGGGCCGATGTGCTTGTTGGACCACTAGAGACAGGCTAACATACAAATTTTAAAAAAATAGTCTGGACCAAAACAAATGGGCCAAAATTTACTGGGCCGAAGGATACATGGGCATAGGCCGCACCACGTCAGATCCAACTAGAGGGTTGTTGGTGCCACGTCATCATATAAATCCGTGACGGAAAAGTCTGTCACAGTGGCCCGGGCCTGGGGCGGGCCGGGTGGGTTCGAGGACCCGATCGGTGACGGTAGAGAGCCGTCATGGTTTGACCAACACCGATGACGGACTACTAAATCCGTCATAATTTGTGGGATGGACAAATTATGACGCGATATACATGACGGACAGGTTGACCGTCACAGATGGCTATCGTTGACAGTTTTTGGGCTGTCTGTAACGGATAGGGGCTGTCATAGATTAACAGATTTCTTGTAGTGTCTTGTAGTAGACCAATACCATTGCTCGCAAGCAAGATATCATCCACATACAATATTAGGAAAATATATTTCCCATGTTTAAACTTAGCATAAATGCAATTATCCTCAACATTTTCTTGGAATCCAAATCTTTTAATGGTATCATTGAACTTGATGTACCACTGTCTAGAGGCTTGCCTTAGCCCATAAATGGATTTCTTTAGACGGCAACCTAGATCTTCCTTGCCTTCCATGATAAAACCCTTGGGTTGTTTCATGTAGACATCTTCTTCTAAATCACCGTTTAGAAACGCCGTCTTTACATCCATTTGATGCAGCTCTAAATCAAAATGAGCAACTAGTGCCATTATGACTCTGAAGGAATCCTTACAAGAGACCGGAGAAAAGGTCTCATTGTAATCTATCCCTTCTCTTTGTGTAAATCCTTTTGCCACAAGTCGGGCTTTATACTTGTCTACATTCCCATTAGAGTCATACTTTGTTTTGTAGACCCATTTGCAGCCTACTGTCTTTGCTCCTTTAGGAATAATCTCTAAGTCCCAAACATGATTGGAACTCATCGATTTCATCTCATCTTCCATTGCCTCTATCCATTTTGATGAGTGAGGGATTTTAATGGCCTCCTCATATGTGGTGGGATCACCTTCCATGTGGGCCATTTCTATATTGTATACTTTATAATCAGTAGAAATAGCGGGTCTTCTTGTTCTATTAGACCTTCTAAGTGCCTCATTGTCGGGCACACTTTCTACTATTTCTTGCTACGCTTCCAATTCATGATCAACAACGGGTTCAGTCGGCTCCTGAAGGACAGGTTCCGGGTCTTCTCCCGCAGTTGTCATGGTTGGAGTTACAGTGGGTAGTGAGAAAAATGGCTCTTGAATCATCGGAATGGGTGCATGCACCCTTTTCTACTCAAGATCAATTTTTCGAGCTACCTGGCTCCCCCTCATCATCTCGTCCTCTAAGAAGACAGCATGTCTCGTTTCCACAACCTTTGTGTATCTTTCTGGACAGTAGAAATGAGAACCTTTTGACCTATCAGGGTAGCCAATGAAATGGCAACTCACTGTCTTCTGGTCTAACTTTCCAAGATTTGGATTAAACATTTTGGCCTCAGCAGGGCATCCCCACACTCGTAAGTGTTGTAGGGATGGCACTCTTCCTGTCCAAAGCTCGTGCGGTGTTTTGGGCACCGACTTGCTTGGAACTCTGTTGAGAATGTGAATGGCGGTTTTAAGCGCCTCCATCCACAAGCCCAACGGAAGGTCTGAGTAGCTCATCATGCTGCGTACCATATCCATGAGAGTACGGTTACGCCTTTCAGCTACTCCATTTTGCTGAGGCTCGCCCGGCATGGAATACTGGGCAACAATGCCAGTCTCTTGCAAGAATTTTGCAAAAGGTCCAGGGACTTGGCCATATGGAGTGTGTCGACCGTAGTACTCCCCCCCACGGTCAGACCTCACTATCTTAATCTTTTTATCAAGCTGATTTTCAACTTCAGCTTTGAATATTTTGAATTTATCCAATGCTTCATATCGGTCTTTGATTGGATAAATGTAACCGAAGCGGGAGTAATCGTCTGTGAACCTTATGAATGAATCATAACCATCCACACTTTTCACCGGAAACGGTCCACAAATATCAGTGTGGACAATTTCCAGTGTTCCTGTGCTTCGGTTTGCTCCTTTCTTTATCTGTTTTACATATTTCCCTTTAATGCAATCCACGCATTGTTTTAAGTCAGAGAACTCCAACTTTGGAAGAATTTCAGTTTTGATTAATCTTTCTATTCTCCCCCTGGAAATATGGCCCAATCGACAGTGCCATAGTTTCGAGGAGTCGTGGGTTCTTTTTCTTTTCTTTTGATCGTTGTTCGACGAAGTACTTTGTTCATTCACATTCAACACAAAGGGTGCTTTTTCACATAGCAATAATAAATAAAGCTCATCATGAAGAAATGCATCCCCAACATAATCATTATGAGACCAAATGGCACATTTGCCATGTCCAAAGAAACATTGATAATCATCTTTGTCTAAACAGGAAACACTTATTAAGTTCCTATTACATGAAGGTACGAAAAGCACATCCCTAAGCAAAAGTTTGAAACCACCGGCTAGCTCCAAAGAGACGTCACCCGCATCTTCAACTTCGGCTTGGACACCGTTCGCAACTTCAATTCCTCTTGAATTTCTTGGCAAAGTTATCGTCGAACTGAATCCCTGTAAAGAATTTGCAACATGAACAGTTGCTCCTGAGTCAATCCACCAAGTAGATTTCATAAACTTTGTATACAAGGATTCATTAACAAAAGAAACTATATCTTCACCCCTCTTCGCCATGAAGGTCTTTAGAAAAACAGGGCAATCCTTCTTGTAGTGCCCTTTCTCCTTACAGTGGACGGAAGTTTCCCTGTCCACTAGAATGTGCCTATGCTGAAAATAGACAGGAGCTTTGCCATTGCCATTGCCATTGCCATTGTCATTGCCCTGTGGCTTAGAGGGAGAAGCTTTGTTGGGCGGAAAGCCCTTCTTCTTTTCCTTCACATAGTTGAGAGAGCCACCATGTGAGGCCTTAATCCTCTCCTCCTCCTGAGTGCACATTGCAATGACCTTTTCTATGTCCCAAGTCTCGGGCTGCATGTTGTAGTTGACAACAAAGGTCTCGAACTCCTTAGGCAAAGATGCCATCACCAGGTGGACAAGGAGAGCTGGTTTTATCTCCAGATCCGCATCCATAGGTTTGAGCTTAGCCGTCGTGTGGCTCATCCTAAGGATGTGCTCCCTTATGCCATGGCCACCACCATGGTAGCTCTCTGTCACCAGCTGTTTGATCAACTGGGTGGCATACGTCTTAGAAGAGCCAGTAAACTGACTCTTTATCTTATTCAACATTTCTTTTGCCGTAGGGCAATCAGCAATTGATCCCACGGTAGTGGTCTCAATGGTGTTCTTTATAAACGCCAAACATTTCTTGTTGGCATTCAACCATAGCATGTTGCTGATGGAGTGGGACATCACCTCTTTTTCATAATTTCCTTTCTTTTTGTCCCAGCTCTCATCATCCTCATGAGCCTCTCTGACTGGGTCTGCAGGTGCAGCTGGCTGTGGTTCCTCCAGAACCCAGTCTACCTCTGCAATGCAGAGGGCCATGTCCACCTTCTTCCTCCACTCAGAGTAGTTGTCTCCCCTGAGTGTCGGAATTTCCTTGAGGCAGCTCATCAGATGGAAACCTCCTGAAATCACCAAACAAGCGAAGTCAGTACGACAATCATATGCATTAAATAACGTTGGTTAACATAATCATATAATTGCCTATGCATATTAATCTACATTACCGTTGGGCAAATGATAGAAATAAATGCATCATTTTGCAATATGCAATATGACCGTGTGATTAAACAACGTCGGTCAGAATAACAACATGATCATATTCCATATTGCTTTTAGCAGCGGAAAACGTGAAATAAAATTTCATGTGCCTCTTAACTTTACAGAAAATAATACTCACATTTAAAGTAAAATTCATGAACTTTATTAATGCTTTTATAAAATTCATGAACTATTCCATTTCTGAGAAAGCTATTTTATTCTCAAAATACTTTCTACTTTGCTTTACAGAAAAATTATATAACAATTCTGTAAATATTCACAAAAACTTTGAACATTTTTACTTTCTATTTTTCTAAACATATTTTCATAGAAAAAACATCTAGAAAACACTTTTATATGTGTCTAAATAGACAGAAACTTAAAATCCTTTAAAACCTAAAAAAGAGCCGGCCCTAGGGCTTTTACTGCTTTTGGCCCGAAGGCCCATTTCCCCTTGCGCGCCCGCAGGTCGCTGCGCCACTTCGTCCTGGCCTGGGCCGGCCTGCCTCCCGCCGGCCTTAGAGGCCCGAGCCGCGCCTAGGGTTAGCACAAGGGGGGATCCCAGCCGTCCAGATGGATCCGACGGTCCCCCGTGCTCCTCGCTATGAACAAAAAGGGGTGAACCCGGCTGGAGGGAGAAACCCCAAGGCATTTCCCCCATAGCCCACCGCTCTCCTTCTCGGTTCTCTCGTCCCCGTCGCCCTGGCCTACCGAGCACGTCGCCCACCCCGCTCGCGGGATGAGCCGCAGCTCCGGTCACCGGCGTCGGCAACGAGAGCGGCCGCGCATCTCGCGCTCGCCCTTCTTGCATGCTCGACTCGGCCTCTTTCTCTCTTGCGAAATCTCGCCCTCTTCCCTGCAGCCTTCGGCCCCTCCTCGTGCGGGGATTGCAACCCCGCCGGAGAGTGCTGGGAAGGTCGCCGGCCGTGGTGACCGAAAGGTCCCACGCCGCACGATGGTTTCTCTGTGGCCGCTGACCGTGGTGGCCTAAAGCCCCACGTCGCGTGCTTCCTTGCGGGTGGCCGTGCCCCTTTCCTATCGCAGCGGCGGCGCCCTTCACTCCCCTTGCCGGTGCGCGACCTCTCCCGAGGGAGAGTGCGCCGCCGTCAAGGGAGGTGTTGGGATGCCAACTACCCTGTTGTCCTTTTCGTTCTCAAGAGAGACAGAGTCATGGCGCCGTGGCCTCCCCTTTCGCCGGTGGCGCGTTCCCTTGCGGGAGCGCGTTGCCGTCGAATGGGTTGGCCGTGGTGCCTCGTTGCGATCCGTAGGGCGAATCTTTCTTTTCTTTGCATGTTCCTCTCCCCTTTTTTTCTTGCCTTTTGCGGATCGGATCCGTATACTTTTCTTGGTTTTTTCTTTTGGATCTAGATCCGTACTTTGCCTCCGAGGAGGTAGGTTCTTCTTCCCCACACCTCGGCTTGCCGATGCGTGTGGGATCGAGAGGAACAGGCGCGGCCTTGCGGCGGCGCTTCTTTTCCGACGAGGCTTCAGGCCGTCTTCGGTACTTGCCCATCTAGGGTTCATGTGGGGAGGGGAAAGACATTTGCTTTTCTTTAACCGAACGAATTCTTGCCTAGCGGCTCATGATACCAATGTTGAAGCCGTAGATCGACTAGGCATAGATAGATCCGGTGAAACCTTTTACTCACCTAGTCCCGAGCCCGAGGAACTCCCTGCTCCGGCCATCAGTGCCGGTGTAGTCGTCGGTGGCGTGAGGGAAGAGGTGTGGTCGTGGGTGATGCTTCCCGTGAGCACTGCGCTAACCCTAGATCGGAAGGGGATTTAGATGGGGAGTCTAGCGACGCGGTGAACCTCGTACCGTCCGCCCCGGCCCCCACCACTTTATATATAGCGCATGTCACAGGGGCCCATCAACCATAACGGGTGGGGCGCCCCCGATCAGGGCGCATAGATCAAGGGCCCGGTGGGCCGTTGGGCCCACACGGAAGAGATCAACCTAACAGAGGGTCTATGGCTAAGATGAACAGCAACGGCGAAAGCGGGTCGCCCTCTCACAGTCCCATTCTATGCATGATCTGCCTGCCCCAAATGTCATTTAGGAGGTAGGAAGACGATGCAGCCAAGAGGAGAAAAGCGATCTAGTCACGCCAGCGCGCACTGAATCCTAACCTTCGAAGAAGCTCTTAGATGTAGTCCCAGGAGACCGAATCGAACGCCTTAGCTATATCTAATTTGACGAGCATCGCCGGTTTTCTATTCCTATGCAAAGCTTTAACGCAACCTTGGACGTAGGGGTAGCTATCATGTAAGCATTTGCCTTTCTGAAAAAGTAGTTTGGGCTGGCGAGATGATGTCTTTCAGTGCCGCAACCAGCCTAATAGAGAGCACCTTGGCGACGAGCTTGGCAATGGAGTGAATCAGGCTTATATATGGGGCGAAAATGCTTGAGCTCTGTGGCCCCGTCTTTCTTGGGAAGCAGGGCGAGGAAGGCAGTGTTGATCTCAGAAAAGTTGGTTCCTGCCATGCTCTAGAACTTGTGGAAAACTTCCATCAAATCATCCTTGATTATGTGCCAGCAACTTCTCAAAAACTGCCCCGTGAAGCCGTCAGGGCCCGGTGGTTTCTCTGCGGGCGATGCCAGGACCGCAGCCCACACTTCAGCTTCAGAGGAAGGATTGTCCAACCCTTGCAACCGCGGCCTTAGAACCTCCAACCTCTCCCAATTGATCGTTCTTGGTCTTTGTTGTTTCACCCCCAGGAGCTCACTGAAATGATTGAACACTGCCTGCCCTTTCTCCGTATGTTCAGATATTATCCTGCCGGAACGCAGCGGCTGCTGGTTCGAGTGGCCGTCCGCCGCGGACGGCCGACGCACACCCACACACGGTCACGCAAGCTTCGCAGAAGGGGATGTTGCGCTCGCGTCGTGGGCCGTGCGCTGACCGGCCAGAAAAGAGAAAACTGGACGGGAAAAGCACGGTGCCTCTCTATTTCACAGCAACGGGAAGGGGATGTTGTCACGCTCGCTTGTCCGTCTTGGATCGGAAAGAAGCTGGACTGGCTCGCGTGCCGGTCGACCGGTCTCTCTCAGACGGCGTCGCATCTGCATTATTTCACAGCAGCAACAGCAGGTGGACGACTGGATCGATCAGCTGGTTCAGCTGATCTAGAGGATGGATGGGATGGATCGGCGCCAGTGAAACAAGCACCGAGGCGTTTCCGTTTCTTGGCCTCTTGACACATGCTGCGGGAAAGCAACACTGCTGCATAGACGACACTAGCTAGCACTACGAATTCTGCCCGTCCTCTCCTCTATAAAAGGCTCATAGCCCGGTGGCCACAGTGGCCGTCGCTGGTAGAATCACAGTTCTTGGATTCCTACACGTCTCACTCTCACAATTCTGCCAATATGAGGTTGGCTACCCTGACGACGCTGCTCCTGCGTCTCGCATTCCTCATCCTCCTACTCCTAGTGCCGGTTCCGGGTACGTACGTTGTATCACAGATTAAACTGGATAACCGGATCAATGCACGCAGCTACACATTAAACTTTGGTGGCATTCTTCTTCATCATCTTCTTCTTCTTCTTCTTCTTTGCTAAAAAATTAGTTAAACGGGGATGTATTAATTCATGATGTTTGTTTATTCTTCTTATTGCTGCAGCTCGAGGGGGCGTTATTTGTCAAAGCGAAACAATCAGGAGCTTCTTTCCATGTAATCGCGAGCAATGTTTATTTAACTGCAGGGTAGCCTTCGCCCAACAAGGATGCCCTCCTAGTATGGCCCATTGTGACTGGAGCGGCACGTGCACCACGGATGGGTTTTGCTTATTCACCATATGCGTGAAATACGGAAACCTCCTGCAATCGCCTGACCTAAGGGCATCTCCAACAGCCGCGCTACTCGCGACGCGTTAAAAAACAATTTGCAGCGCGTTGTTTGTCTGTTTTGGCGCGGCGGCCAGCGCAGCCTTCAGCAGGCGTGTTAAAATGGAGCGCCCGCACGTAGCTCCAGCAGGCGGGCTAAAATACAGCGCGTGCGAGCAGCCAGCGCTTGTCATATGTTGCATTTTTGACACATTTTAAACATAAAATTAATTTCAAACATCAAAACAAAGACATGACATAATTAATCACACAAACAAGTTCATGATGACATAAAAAATTCATGCCCACAAGATCATCCAATCAAGTTCATGCCCACATAAAAAAGTTCACACCAACGAATGAACCATCAAGAATCAAGCCTCGTCCTCGTCCTCGTCTTCATCTTCCTCTTCCTCCGATTCATCATCCAAAGCGGATTCTTCCTCCTCCACTTCATTTTCGTGCGCGGTGTTGGCAAGTTCTTCAACAACATCATGCGAAGGTGTTGGCACACTGGAAGACATGCCGCCCATGGCGCCCGGAGGTGCTCCCATGCCTTCCATGGGAGACGCAAAACTCATGCCTCCCATGCCGCCAAGGCCTTCCATGAGGCGAAGCCAAAGCTCCCCGTGCTAGGGTCTGCGGCGACGGCGACGACCACGGAGGGGTCGCGGGTGTAGGAAGGGGTGAGGGGGGTGCCGGCGGGGGCGTCCATCGGGTCAGTTCGCCGGCGGCGGCGCGCGGCGGGCGAAGGTGGCGCGATGGGGAGAGTGCGGTGCGAGCGCTCGAGTGTGCAGCGTGCGGAAGCGGGCGCACCAAATAAACAGCGCGCGATGACGATTCTGACAGCGCGTTGTACTCTATATGTCGCGCGCGCGTTTATCGTGCGTCCGTTGAAACACCTTTTGCTATTGTGCGCGCTAAAATGATGAATTTGATGGAGCGGCGTTGTTTTAGCGCGGCTGTTGAAAATGTTTTAAGATTGGCTGGCATGCATGTCGATCTAGTCTTTACCTATTAATAAAGCACATATTGCTTCTGTGGTACGTCATTAAAATTGCCTTTAAAATTGTCTAATATTACCCACCAATGCCACCTATAAATTATAAAAAACGTTTTGCAGGGAATCCTTGCATGGGCCGGCCCAAGCATAGGGAGCAGCTATACTACGCTCTGCTCGCTGAAAAATAAACAACACGCCCATTTGGGCCAGCCCATGGGCTGGGGCCTGTTTTTAAAGTTTTTTAGTTATTATTTATCTGTTCCATTTTATTTTTTCTAATTCAAATAAATTAAAAAAAACTATCGCAATTCAAAAAATTATATTTACATAAATTTTTGATAAAACATAAAATGTTTGTGAATTCAAAAATTGTTCGGGATTTTTGTAAAGATGTTTGCATATTAAAAAAATCGTAATTTTGGAGAAAACATTCATGAATGAAAAAAAGTCCATCAAAAAAGTTCATCATTTTGAGAAATTTCTTTAATGCAATTCAAAAATGTTAGATAATTCGAAAAATGATTTATTCACCAGTTCGCAAGAAAATACTTGAAAACAGTTCGTAATATAAAATATTGTTTGCAATTTTAAAAAATGTTTATAAATAGTAAAAAATGTTCTTGATTTAAAAATATTCCCATATTTATAAAAATGTTCACGAATGATTGAATGTATGCAGTTAAACAGTAATGCTTCTGAGTCTTTCTGATTATATACCTGGGTGAATTTTGAAGAATTAACTGTCGGGGTGGATCGGAATATTATAGTATATTTTAAAAAAATCTTGAAATTTAGAATAATTCTTTGAGTTACCATGTTTTTTGACAACCATGATATTTTTTTAAAAAATGAACATTGTTTGAATTTTGAAGAATTAATTGGCAGGGTGGATCGGAATATTATAGTATATTTAATTATTATTTTTTGAAATTCAGAATAATTCTTTGAGTTACCAAGTTTTTTGACAACCATGATATTTTTTAAAAAATATGAACATTGTTTCAACTTGTGAATTGTAAATAAAATTAAAAGAAAAAATATTTTCTTGCATTTGTAAACAAATTTTTGAAATTATGCGATGAGATATAAACATAATGTGATCATCACCATTGAAGATGGTGACTTTTGTCTTCCGTTGCGACGCACGGGTCCTTTTGCTATAGAATAACAAGGATGTTTCAACATCAATGTTGTAGCATTCATGTACTACCTAAATCAATAAAAGCACAGTATGCAATCAAATTTGCTGTTTGGTCGCCAAATAATAATCGTTCGCTTCCGCAGCGAACATCATCTCCTTTCTCCCCACGGCTGAGGCGTTCTGTGGTAACAAGAATAACTAGGGCCTTGTTTCTTTAAAAAGTCCTAGGATTTTTTTTAGTCTCAACTAAAAAGTCTATAGCCCTATTTGTTTTTTTTAGGGACTAAATAGGGATTAAAGGTCATTAAATGACATGTAAAAAGATCATGTTACCTCTAGTAATATAGTAGAAGTTATTAAATGACCTACTAAAAGTATGGGCACTGTTGAAAAAAATGCTAAAAAAGTTTCAAAAAGACCCCCATAGAAACTTCTTCATTTAGTCCCAAATACCCCTTCTAGTCTCTAAAAGTCTCTCCGGTTTCTTTCACATGAGACTAAAATGACTTTGTTCCGCTCCATCGGTGCCGTGATCGACCTGTGCTCCGCCGGGTCTGCGTTCCCATGCGTGCCAACTTCCGCTCCGCTCCGTCGTGGAACAGGGCAGTGCCGTCGAGCGCCATGGTACACACTGGTTTCCTCAAGCGTCGTGGCACACATGAGCTCCCTGGCGACGGCGGACGAAAACTTGTGCTTTGGAGAAATCCTGAATACAGTCCAGCTTGGTTGAACAAAGCGCACGCACGAGAATCAATCTAGGACGTACGGCCGCTACATGGGTTGCATCCGGTTCGTTCGCATGTGAAAAATAATAAGTCATCAATAGAGCTCGAATTCTTTTATTTTTAAGGACTAGCAAAATTGCCCTCGATTCTTTTATATAAGGTGTATTTGTTTTCTCAAAAGTCATACGAGATCATGTTTGATCAAGTTTTTCAAAAAATATATCAATATCCACAATACAAAATTTATACCAATTTCATCCATCGTGAAAAGTAGTTTCAAATTTTATCTACTCCCTCCGTTCCAAAATATAAAACCTTTTAGGTATTTTACTAGAAGACTACATACGGAGCAAAATGAGTGAATCTATACTATAAAATATGTCTATATACATCCGTATGTAGTTTATAGTACAATCTCTAAAAGGTCTATATTTAGGAACGAAGGGAGTATTTGGTATAGTAGATGTCGTTAGTTTGTTCAATAGTCTTGGTCAAACATTTAAATATTTGACTTGCACGGAAAACAATGCACATTATATTCTGACACGAAGGGAGTAGTCAAGAAACCCAAGGATTCTCATATGACAGGCATTTAGATTCTATACTTTATTCCACGTGCTAGTTAATTAGGGAAATAGTAAATATTGATGTTTTTTATAGATTTAAAAGATTAGAAAATTTAAAACTCACCCGTAGGATATATCAATATAAAAGCATGCAATTGTTTTTGGTTTTATCTTCAATAAGAAGTACACATTGGATGCATAGTGATTATAGCGGAGATTTTTACAACTATAACAATAAAAATCTTTATCTTTACCTAATAATAAAGAGGCTATCGCTTTCGTCGGAAAACCCATCGAGGTGATTTTACAAAAAAAACCTTACTGTTTATGATATTAAACTCATAGTATATATTAAATATATTTTTAAATACTCATATCTTTTAAACCGTAACTCCAAATTTAACATATTATACATGGAATTTGATTAGAAAAATATGTAGAATTTAAATATGATATTATTTTATCTGTTAAAGGTTTAATAAAAATACTATCTAGGGTGCAATCTTAATAAATAAGTTTCGTCTTTCTTTCATACCGGTACTCATCCGGGTTGGGGATGAACACGTCAACAAAATCAGGATTAGAGATGAAACTGAAGGTCACTTGACTGATTCTTTGTACGCATTAAATCTACATGCAAGCCGTGTTAAAATAGAAGACCCGTGAAATTTTGAACTGCATTTTTGTAGGATAAGACCATCTTTATTTGTATTGTAACTATAAATTCTCAAATTATAGACATTTTTTATAAATTAAGATCGTGTGTCGTGTGGTATTTCTTTCTCCCATTGCAACGCATGAGCCCTTTTGCTAGTCCTGTATAATATTTAAAAGAGAAGTTCCAGTTTCGTGAATCTATAACAGCGATGCAACCTCATGATCACCCAATTTGTTGAATACATTTAACCTTCAAATGGTGAATTCTTACGATATGGTATCCTTGCAATCAAACCTCTAGTACAAGTACAGAACCAGACTGAACCACTCCACTACAACAGATTGCAGTACCAAAACGATTGCATTCCTATCCATGTGTAAAACCAATAGGGAGAGAATTATTCACCCCGGAAACAGCATGCGACCCCACCGATGATCTGGAACGATGTCCCGGCCTTCCAGAAGGGGACGCTCTCGATCCAGAACCTCACCGAAGTCTCTCCCCCAATGGAGTTGCACCCGCACACAGTGAACAGACGATCAACCCCAAGGAGAGCGCATGAACATCGCAGCACACAAGTTTCTTTCATTTTGTGTTTCCTATTTGACCGGTCCTTTCTCTGGATATTTATTTTTACTCATCCTTGGCGATAAGAAGAAGCTCGCCATAGGGGAAGCCAATCACTTTATTGTACCTATGGCCATCGCATTTGTTCATGAAGCAGATCTTCCTCGGCTTGGAGAGCGGAAAAGCCTATTCGCCGTTCTCAAGGTCGCCCTGTCGGGGCTTCGCACAGGCGCACCCAGCGAACGTTTGGAAATGGGCCGGCCCATTTATAGTTCCAACACCTCCGATTTTGGGAACCTTCTGAAGGTCCCCAGCCAGGCTTTCCGGGTTTTGAGAAACTTCCAGAAGGTTCCCTGAAACTTTTGGATTTTATAAAAAGTGTTCTTCAAATTTAGAAAATAATTTTGTTATTTCAAAAAATGTTCTGCATTTTCAAAAATGCCCTCTATTTTCCAAAATGTTCTCTATTTTCAAAAAAATGTTCCATATTTTCAAAAAATATTCAGTATTTTTAAAAAATCTTCTTCAAATTCGCAATTTTTTGCTTTCTAAAAAAAGGTTCTAGATTTTCAAGAAATTTTCTAGATTTTTCAAAATTTGTTAACAGATACGAAAATTGTTCCCATTTTCAAAAAAAATTTCTAAAATTTCAAAAAATGTTCGTGCTTTCAATTTTTTTCCTCATTTTCAAAAAACCAATCACAATTTTAAAATTTTATTCATCAATTAGATATTTGTTCCTGTTCTTTGAAAATTTATTCACAAAATTAAAAAAATTCATACTTTTATAATTTGGTGCAGAATTTGAAAAATGTTTGCGTTTCAAAATGTGTTCCAAGATTCGAAAAATGTTCACATTTTGAAAAATGTTCCCATATTCAAATTATTGTTTCAAATTTTCAAAAAATGTTCGTGTTTCATAAAATGCTCTCATTTTCAAAAAAACAATCACAATTTTAAAAGTCTGTTCACGAATCAGGAATATGTTCCTGTTCTTTTATAATTGTTCGCGCTTCGAAATTTGTGTAGGATTTTTCAAAATTGTTTGAGGTTTTTCAAATTTGTTCTCCTTTTCAAAATTTCTTTCTCAAGTTTCAAAAAATGTTCGCGCTTTAAAAAAAATCGCGCTTCCAAATTCGTTCGTTGTTTTTTTTAAATTGTTCTAGGTCTCAAAACTTTTCTCAAAATTCAAAATTTGTTCGTGCTTTAAAATTTTGTTCGAGCTTTCAAATTTGTTCGGGGTTTTTCAAAATTGTTCTCCTTTTCAAAATTTTGTTCTCAAGATTCAAAAAATGTTCGTGCTTTAAAAAATGTTTATGCATCAAAATTTGTTCAAGATTTTTCAAAATCGTTGTCAGTTTCAAAAATTGTTCTCAAAATTCAATTTTTTGGAGGGGGTTCAAAATTGTTCTCTTTTTCAAAATTTATTCTCAAAATTCAAAAAATATTCATTCTTTAAACCATGCTTCCAAATTTGTTCGCGATTCTTCAAAATTGTTCTTCAAATTCAAAAAATGTTTTTGCTTCAAATACAAAATGAAGAGGAAAAAGGAAGGAAAAAGCGAACAAAAAGAAGGAAATAAACAGAAAACGTAAAAAGTAACAAAAAATGGAAACCAAGCTAAGCCGGCCTAGTTGGGGCACCCCTTGTGCGGCGGAGGGCTCCTTGCCGCAATGAGCGGCAGGTAGGAGCTCCCATGGAGCGCAACCAAAGAGGACGGAGCGCCTTGCTATGACCCTGCACGCGGGGCTCCACGCGAGCATGTCATTGATGGGCCTGCTCTGACACACCGTGTGTCGGCATAGCGAGCTTGCTGTGAGAGCATCTCAAATAGATGATGTAGATGCAAAAATAACTAACTTTTACATCTTGTGGTCCAAAAACACCTCTCCAACACAAGGTGTAGCTGCTAGAAAAATACATCTTTGTCGTTTGGATATGTAAACTACAACATGATCGTCGTGCAAATTTGGATCTCCACCTAGAGGAGATGTAAAAATGGTGGTCGTGTGTCAACCGTCCAACTGTCTTCATTTGGCTTCTACGCGACCGCCGCCCATCCGCCCAACGGCCGCCCACCGACATCGTTGACCCCGCCACGCCATTCGCTCACACGGCGCTAGTCTGACCCGCCTCATCGCAGTCGCCTTCCGCACGAACAATGTCCCTAATTTGGCCTCCGCATCCATGTCGTCGTCCCAGATTTACCCCACCTCGATCGGTCACCTTTGCGCAGGAGTTGCATGCGAAGAAGCAACGGGCCGCCAAGCCACGCGGTGGAGGCATGAAGCGGCAGATGGTGGGGGGGGGGGCGCAACCCGATAACAAACCAACCTCGGTCGGCCAATATCTACAGACGACGCTCGAGGTGCAGCACACTGAGTGGTGCATTAAGGACATAAATCTTCTGCGCAGCAACGAGGACAATCCTCGGCTTTACAGACTCAGTCTGCAAAGTTTGCTACTATCAACTTTCAACTAAATTTTCTCTAGGAACATATAAAAACAGTAGAGCTATAGCGCAAGCTACATCGTAATTCGCAAAGACCATTAGACTATATTCATGACAATTAGTTCAATTAATCATATTACTTAAGAACTCCCACTCAAAAAGTACATCTCTCTAGTCATTTGAGTGGTACATGATCCAAATCCACTATCTCAAGTCCGATCATCACGTGAGTCGAGAATAGTTTCAGTGGTAAGCATCTCTATGCTAATCATATCAACTATACGATTCATGCTCGACCTTTCCGTCTCATGTGTTCCGAGGCCAAGTCTGCACATGCTAGGCTCGTCAAGCTTAACCTGAGTGTTCCGCGTGTGCAACTGTTTTGCACCCGTTGTATGTGAACGTTGAGTCTATCGCACCCGATCATCATGTGGTGTCTCGAAACAAAGAACTGTCGCAACGGTGCACAGTCGGGGAGAACACAATTTTGTCTTGAAATTTTAGTGAGAGATCACCTCATAATGCTACCGTCGTTCTAAGCAAGATAAGGCGCATAAAGGATTAACATCACATGCAATTCATAAGTGACATGATATGGCCATCATCATGTGCTTCTTGATCTCCATCACCAAATCACCGGCACGATCTTCTTGTCACCGGCGTCACACCATGATCTCCATCATCATGATCTCCATCAACTTGTCGCCATCGGGGTTGTCGTGCTACTCATGCTATTACTACTAAAGCTACGTCCTAGCAATATAGTAAACGCATCTGCAAGCACAAACGTTAGTTTAAAGACAACCATATGGCTCCTGCCGGTTGTCGTACCATCGACGTGCAAGTCGATATTAACTATTACAACATGATCATCTCATACATCGAATATATCACATCACATCGTTGGCCATATCACATCAGAAGCATACCCTGCAAAAACAAGTTAGACGTCCTCTAATTGCTGTTGCATGTTTTACGTGGTGACCATGGGTATCTAGTAGGATCGCATCTTACTTACGCAAACACCACAACGGAGATATATGAATTGCTATTTAACCTCATCCGAGGACCTCCTCGGTCAAATCCAGTTCCACTAAAGTTGGAGAAACTGACACTCGCCGGTCATCTTTGAGCAACGGAGTTACTCGTAGCGATGAAACCATTCTCTCGTAAGCGTACGAGTAATGTCGGTCCGAGCCGCTTCGATCCAACAATACCGCGGAATCAAGAAAAGACTAAGGAGGGCAGCAAACCGCACATCACCGCCCACAAAAACTTTTGTGTTCTACTCGAGAAGACATTTACGCATGAACCTAGCTCATGATGCCACTGTTGGGGAGAACCGCATGGAAAACAAAAAATTTCCTATGCGCACGAAGACCTATTAGTAAGTTATGTTGTGAGTCTTTGGCGTGGTTTTTAACATGATTTCATTATCGGTATTCGGTTCAATGAACCCAATGTCATAAACACCATCTCTTTTGCATTCAAAAATCTTCATTCTACATAATAACACACAAAAGAATATAATAAGGATAATTACAGGCAATGAACAAGCTGAGCTAGATACTTAGATTACAGAAAGAAATCACTTACACACAATAGCAGCTGATGATAGTTATGTCGAGTGCATCTTGATTGAATAAATGAAGAAGTTCTGAAAACTCAATCGATATATCGCTTGCATGGACGTAATGCTCTTGCTGGACTTTCACCATGAGCCACTCTCGCCCCACCTTTACTTCTCTCAGCTACCGCTCATGCAATTTGTGCATTTGTGTTGATAGAAGCAGGACCTGCTCATGCCTGACCAGAGGGTTCCCGGGGACATATTTCCATGCAAATTTTGTAGCCATGTGGATTCGCTCGATGCCTAGGAGTTGATCAACACTGAGACCCGATTCTTTAGCAAGAGCACCGGTTGTCGCCTTATTGGTACTCACCTTGAGCGGGGGATCGATTGCACTACCTGTTCTCTGAGCTGGGGAATAGTTTTCCCGCTTTTATTACTACATGTAAGGCTCGACTACTGATGTTTCCTTGCATGAAATGACTTTCTAATAAAGCGTTCATAGTCGTCATATAGCCTTGGCGGCGGGGGTCACTCTAGCTGATTCATACATCGCTCTATGGTTTTCTCATGTATTTTCTCCTTTGGCGGTGGGGCGGTTTTTGGTGCAAAATAGGCCTTCACTTACGCATCCATTTGTAACATGTTTTCCTCCTCGGTCATCTTGTAAGCCAACATTGGGGTCCGCAGACGCGGCCGAGATCGATATTGCGGACTCGCGCTGGGCTCCATCTCGGGGTGGGGGTACTGGAGTTGGCTCACGCGGTGGAACTCGGCGTGGAATCGCCTTGGGCTTCATGATAGTGATGTGGGTACTGGAGTCGGCTCATGCGTTGGAGATCAACATGGACTTGCATTGGGATCCGTGATATCGATGTGGGTTACTGGAGTTGGCTCACACGTTGGAGATCGAGGTGTATTTCTACTCAGGGGAGTCGGTGGCCTTGGCGCCGAGTTTGGAAACACGATGCATTCCTTTCTCCATAAAATGACACAATGTGCAACCTATCCTAGTCTCTGCTCCCCTTCACCTCCAGGAATGTCAAGATCTAGTGACTCATATCCCGACAGAACTTCATCCACCCTTTAGAATAGCCAGCTGGAATCGAATTGCCATCGATGGTTGCTCCAGATTCACTTGGTAAAGCGAAGCTGATCGTGACCTTCATGGATATGTTCTTCATTTTCTGGTGTAGACCACAACTTGTCCTCTCTTTGATACCATCCACGGGGTAGCGGGCCAGGAGTTCATCATCGTTCAGGACCCCCGTGGAACCCACGTTGCTTTTCCACATAGATGGGATGACAGTATCATCCAATGGTGGATCTGCTTGCTCCAGCCGCTGAGATGCCCTTTGCTGGCTAATTGTGTCTAGTTGCTCATGTTGCCGCTTTACTATGCGGTATAACTCGTTGTTACTTATTGTTGGGGAACGTCGCATGGGAAACAAAAAATTTCCTACGCGCACGAAGACCTATCATGGTGATGTCCATCTACGAGAGGGGATTTCCGATCTACGTACCCTTGTAGATCGCACAGCAGAAGCGTTAAGAAAACGAGGTTGATGTAGTGGAACGTCCTCACGTCCCTCGATCCGCCCCGCGAACCGTCCCACGAACCGTCCCGCGATCCGTCCCACGACCCGCTCCGATCTAGTGCCGAACGGACGGCACCTCCGCGTTCAGCACACGTACAGCTTGACGATGATCTCGGCCTTCTTGATCCAACAAGAGAGACAGAGAGGTAGATGAGTTCTCCGGCAGCGTGACGGCGCTCCGGAGGTTGGTGGCGATCTAATCTCAGCAGGGCTCCGCCCGAGCTTCGCAGAAACGCGGTCTAGAGGAAAAACCGTGGAGGTATGTGGTCGGGCAGCCGTGGCAAAAGTTGTCTCAAATCAGCCCTAACACCTCAGTATATATAGGAGGGAGGGGGAGGGAAGAGGCAGCTTCAAACCCTCAAGGTTTGGCCGGAATTGGAGGTGGAGGAGTCCTACTCCAATCCTACTTGGAGTAGGATTCCACCTTACCACTTGGAAACTCTTTCCACCTTGTGTTTTTTCCTTCTCAAACCTTATGGGCCTTAGTGGGAACTTATTCCAGCCCACTAGGGGCTGGTTTATCTCTTCCCATAGCCCATGAGACCCCTTGGGGCGTGACACCCCTCCCGATGGTCCCCGGCACCCCTCTCGGCACTCCCGGTACACTACCGATGAGCCCGAAACTTTTCCGGTGACCAAAACAGGACTTCCTATATATCAATCTTTACCTCCGGACCATTCCGGAGCTCCTCGTGACGTCCTGGATCTCATCTGGGACTCCGAAAAACTTTCGGTTACCAACCATATAACTCAAATACGCATAAAACATCGTCGAACCTTAAGTGTGCAAACCCTGCGGGCTAGAGAACTATGTAGACATGACCCGAGTGACTCCTCAGTCAATATCCAATAGCGGGACCTGGATGCCCATATTGGATCCTACATATTCTACGAAGATCTTATCGTTTGAACCTCAGTGCCAAGGATTCATATAATCCCGTATGTCATTCCCTTTGTCCTTCGGTATGTTACTTGCCCGAGATTCGATCGTCAGTATCCGCATACCTATTTCAATCTCGTTTACCGGCAAGTCTCTTTACTCGTTCCGTAATACAAGATCCCGCAACTTACACTAAGTCACAATGCTTGCAAGGCTTGTGTGTGATGTTGTATTACCGAGTGGGCCCCGAGATACCTCTCCGTCACACGGAGTGACAAATCCCAGTCTCGATCCATACTAACTCAACGAACACCTTCGGAGATACCTGTAGAGCATCTTTATAGTCACCCAGTTACGTTGCGACGTTTGATACACACAAAGCATTCCTCCGGTGTCAGTGAGTTATATGATCTCATGGTCATAGGAACAAATACTTGACACGCGGAAAACAGTAGCAACAAAATGACACGATCAACATGCTACGTCTATTAGTTTGGGTCTAGCCCATCACATGATTCTCCTAATGATGTGATCCCGTTATCAAGTGACAACACTTGCCTATGGTCAGGAAACCTTGACCATCTTTGATCAACGAGCTAGTAAACTAGAGGCTTAATAGGGACAGTGTTTTGTCTATGTATCCACACATGCACTGTGTTTCCAATCAATACAATTATAGCATGGATAATAAACGATTATCATGAACAAAGAAATATAATAATAACTAATTTATTATTGCCTGTAGGGCATATTTCCAACACTTATTTCTACCCTTTGAATCCGGTCTGCACCCTTCTTCTTCTTTCTTGCATGGCTTCTGTAAGTGTCATGCCACTCCGCAAACCTCTCAAACCACGGAATAACGCCTTTGCCTCGTGTTCGTCCTGGGTGTTCATGATTCCCAAGGGCATGTGTAAGCTCATCATTCTCTATATCGGACTAGAACACCCCGTTGCAACATCTTCTATTGCTTAAATCAAATCATCCGAGGCATCTTTAAGATTTGTCTTTTCAATAATCTCCCTTGTCTTTGGGTCCAACTTTACCCCATGCGCATAAAACCAACTCCTCGACCTGTCGGGCCAAGCCACTATTTTTGGAGTGACCCCTGCAACAATCATCTTGGCCTCAGATTCTTCCCACTTAGGCATGGCAGTCTTGTAGCCACATGGCCCTAGAACATGGTGAAACTTTTTTTGTCAGTATCTATCTTATTTTTCCTCGGTCGTTCCTTAGCTACTTCTGACTCTTGAACTGCACAAATGCATCCCAGTGATCTTTTACCTTCTCTAGTGCTCGAGTGAATTCTGGAGTCTTCTTTCGTGCATTGACGTAGTCGGCCCATAATCTTTTCTTCCACGTCTGGAATTGTGTGGCCATCTTCTTAAGAGAAAACTGCTTGACTCTCGACCCTTCGCGATCTGTGAAACCATCTGATAGGTTGAAATGTGACATGAGCATATCCCAAAGCAAATTTTTTGATCATTCATCGACAAAACTAACTCCTCGATCTTCCCTTGGCTTATTCAATTCTTGAATGGTGATCGGGATGTTGTCCCTAACAATAACTCCGCATTGAGCTATAAATTTGCGGGCATTGTTTGCAGGATCAATCGGTTCGCCATGTGCTTTGACTTGATCGATGTTGTACTTTATGCCATCGGACAACTTTTTGGCCTCACCTCGTACTACCCGTGTAGAAGATTTGCTCAATCCGGAGGGCTAAAAAAATACTGGTATATATATATATATATATACAAAGAATTAATACATACTAGTCGCCCACCCGTGCATTCGCACAGGCTAGTTTCTTTACTAATATATATGGAAATTTATAGTTGTTTGCATATTTGCATAACTCACGCAAAAATATATATTAAATGAATTTTCAATGCGATTTTATGCTATTTTACATGGATAAATTAGCTGGCCTATATAAATATTGCTTGCTTATGCGACTTATGAGTGATTGTTGGTGCTATCTTTTTAAGTAGGTCAGTTTCATTCCCTGTGAAGTTTGGAAGGAGTATCTTGTTCCCATTGTGATAGATTTGTCATCACTTCTATTCTTTATGGGTTTAGAAGTGGTAGTTATTCATCAAATCACAATCGTTGCACGAGAATTCTTACCAAGAATTATATGGGTGAAGTGACATGAACATTGTGAGATCATTAAATTGCATAGTACAGTATTAATTATAGCTTTTTCATCTAGAATATTCCAATTTGTTTGGAAATATAACAATTTTAAACTATAACTTAATAAAGGATAAGTGACAAGCAAATGATCACGTTGATGATAAAATAAAATAACTGTAAAGTGATACTTTCTAGGAATAATTTTATACTTCAAATATATGTAGAGGTCAAGATTTATTAAGATATATTTTCTAAACACACCATACATATTTTTTATGAATGCAAATGATTTATGGTATATAAAGTAACCTTTTTTCAATTATATCGGATCATATACTACTTGTCTAATAAAGGGTAACCTACACTACTTGTCTAATTGATGGTAACCTACACTACTAATCAAGTCGATGGTAATACTTGAACTCAAAATATGTGTGCCTAGTAAGCCCAAAAGGAGGTAGGATATCCAAATGAGCATAATTTTCATACAATAAACCTCGTTGAAGGA
The DNA here is from genome assembly GCF_904849725.1 of Hordeum vulgare subsp. vulgare. Taxonomy (NCBI): domain Eukaryota; kingdom Viridiplantae; phylum Streptophyta; class Magnoliopsida; order Poales; family Poaceae; genus Hordeum; species Hordeum vulgare. Next base: position 557,842,056 of record NC_058524.1, on the reverse strand, counting down.
GCTAGCTGACCTGAAATTATGGTGCCAAATATGTAATGATACTCCGGCTATATCCACACGAAAAGCACTTGTAGTTACCACCCACAATTCCATTAATTGGAGCGTGAAGTATCCTCCATAATAGTGTGAACAAAATCGTTCAAATATAAACTCACACATTATGCTTATCTGTGCGCATATGTATCCTTGCTTCCATTGTTTGCTTCTCCATTCACTTAGAAGGTACCATGTTATAATATTTGGATCATAAGACAGACCCCATCTTAAATCAGGTTTTTGCCTTTAAATCCTTTAGTCAAACAAACAACCACATCAAGTATTGTGGAGAGAAAGAGAGATTTGATGGATAAGACAACCCTCTTTCAGAAAATAACATCCAAGCACACCATAAATATAGAAATATTGTAAATCAAATATGATCTTCACGTACTACATGTATTTAAATCCATAAACACATTGGTACATATAAAATGAGGATCAATTAAGTGCAGTGAGTGTCAACCATATCAATGGACATGAACATGTCATCACCACACTAAATTGTCATGACTTGCTACTAGATCTCTGGTAAGACATCATATGTGCTAGCAGGAGAGTTTTCTATGAACGTTAGTGCAGAAAATGAGTTTTTTTACCTTCTTGCATTTCACATGTCATACTGAAATAAGTTTCCTTATTAGATCATGTTGAAGTCAAGTAAAAGAAAACTATGACATACAATACATTGAACTCATTACTATCTTGCTGGACCGATACTCATGATGAAAACTATATCCATCATGATGAGGTAATGATATTATTATTAAGTGGTTGATAATAATATGAAATAATACACTGCAATAATAAATTAATGATTTTATGACTAATAAATGTGCATAATATGACGTAGAGGCCAGGGATATCCCCTGTTTGAAAGAATTAAATAAACTAATACAATTAAATAGACGACCAATATAACCAACAATGCAAAAAAATAGTAGACACACAAAGAAAATATGTTGAATAAAAACAAATGATTCATATATAACAATAGATCACATTTACATGGTGGCCTACAAAAATCTCCTTGACAGCTTAATCTTGCACCTAACGGTTCGATAACTTTTACGCGAATTCATGACTTCTATGTACGTAGAGACGATGAGAGAAATTATAAGGACTAATTAGTACATTAACAGTAAGAGGATACAAATGGATCTAGTCCAACATGTACCTATTCCATTAAAAGTGACGACATCCTCCAAGTCGACCACATCTTACCCTGATACATAGATCCAATGTGTCAACATGCATCGTATATTAAACTGCAGATAAGTGCAAACATACACGCAGTCAGAGCTCAATATACTGGCACTGTTACTGGATGAAGTAGCAATGTTCATGTTTATTTATTACGTTGTAATATGTTATCCCAAGTTTATGCACACTTTGCACGCTGGTATTTTGGCATCATGATGATTACAACAGAATAGACAATCATTCGAAGACGTAAGTATTAGATTAAAAAAGATGCACATGTATGTTATTCATACCTTCACTCAAAGACGTTGTTTTGTCCTGATATGCCCTATTCACATGCTAAGAGAAACAACAGAGAAGTTGATGGTAGGACTTGGTACCACCCATCATCTCTGGTGCGCAACCCATCCAATCAGTGGTTGATTAATTTTCAAAAGGAAGGTTCTCTAATCTCGTGTAGGCAATGATGATTAATAAGTGAAGGAAATTTTGGCAGTCATGCCCAACGGAAAATCTGCACAATTTTGGACACAACATCCCGCTAGTTGCACTTTTCTGGGATCTGTATCACATGACCAAGAGAAAATGAACACCGTGAACATCCAATCGACGCCTTTGTAAGATATCTCACAACCACTGGCAGCTGGGCATCTCACCAAAGAACTGATACTTATTTTTCAAAGTCAAGGGGAAGGCACAGTCAGAAAGTCCTAGTAGCAAAGAAATCATACATAGAACTTGAGAAGTGGTAGATTATGAGAAGAAGAGTGTTTGAGAAAGAAGCCCTAAAAAACGGATCGTATCATGAACTATTTAGGAATAAACATGAGAAACTGAAATCAGGTCAAAACATAATAGGAGAAAAATGAACTGGTCTAGATGATGCTTCCTCTTGACAGTTCCTTCTGCACCCGATGCAAGAAGAAACATTTGTAAATCTGGACGTGACAACATGGTAGGGAGAGAGCCATAAAATTATATTTATGAATTTGTACCAGAAGACATGAGAGAGACTTGTGAACAAAAATTTCAAGCCCGTTTTTGTACCCCGCCACGTCTTCCTTCGTTGCCGAAACCAGCTATAATTGTTCTTCGTGTGCTTCCAACTTCATCAGCCAGAAAGCGATGTTGATGGATCAATCTTCAATGTGCCTGCAAAAATATTGCGGGCAAAGCGATGAGTTTTTCTAGGGAAGTGATATACATGAAGGATAGAAGGAAAGAAACATATTAGCTATTGAGAAACGAAGATGTCACTGGAAAAACATGGGCGTATGGCGAGGAGGAAAAATGGGGAGAGCGTCAGATGACCGACCGATTTGGGCAGGGCCGCAGGAGCTATGGCGAGAAGGAAGATTGGAGAGACAATCTGATATCCCATTGATTGGGGATTCTGCCTGTTTTAGGTTTCTTTGCCATCTTCGGATGAGTTTGTGAAGGAATAGGCTCTCCCGTGAGACAATGGCATGGACTTCATGAGAAACTTGATCCAACGATTGTAGATGACAGGGAGATCTGATGGGTAATTCTACAAGATTTTCTACGGTTAACATGGTGCCTCCAATGCGGAATCCAATTAGTTTTTTCTTCCTTTTACTAAGGGATAGGGCAGGTTTAATGTTGCGAGATCTGATGATTACGTGCTAGTTTTTTTCGTAGGCATATTATATGCTAAAAAACCTAGCTAGTTGTTTTGATTACGTGCTTAAGTCATGGGCCGTCGCTTGCATGGCCCATGTGAAAGTATTTTAGTGTGGTTTTTATCTCTACATTCGTGAAAGGATTGTGGGATCCAGGAGTAATTGGTTTTGTCGACAATTAGATGAGTTAATCTACAACACCTAAAAAAAGATCAGTTAATCTACACTGTAATAATTCGGTCCCACCATATTAACGGTTAGTATTTTCTAATTAACGTGGGAATTTGTTGGGAGTCTCTAATTAGTATAAGTATAGATAATGAGATCACCAGAGACATTATATATATGTACCTCACCGGACTTTGTTAATTGAAATACATTTACTTCACAATCATCATTTGTGTGCCCTTCGTCTCTTTGTTCTTCCTCAAATATTCCCTCACCGTACTCGTTCAGATATTGTGAGCCATCATCTACTTCATTCTATGGGTTTTGGGAGTGTATCATGTCGACGGGGAGATCCTCTTAATCATGGTCGTATTTGTCGCTATCGTCCATATAGCTTAACTAATCGAGAAGAAAGATAAAACAATTTAGTATTCAAATTAGAATGCATTCAATGGATTCATGCACTAGAGGTCAGTGCAGAGTGGGATGGAGCCAAATTTGTAGGCCAAACCACCTTGGAGGATTGGGAGTCTTGAACCTAAGTTCCTTCAGTGTCGCCCTTCGCCTCCGATGGCTCTGGCTAGCCTGGCGCGAACTTAACCAACCGGTAGGAACTCCGATTCCATGCAACAGAAAGGAGCGCTCCCTTTTCTCGATGGCAAATAACATCATAACTGGAAATGGGAATGCTGTAAAATGTTGGAATGTTAGTTGGCTGCATGGACAACGCCCCAAGGTGATTGCACCTACCCTGTTCAGAGTCTCAGTGCGTAAGAAAAGATCAGTCCAGGAAGCGTTACATAGGAAGACGTGGCTGGCTAATATGGTGCACGGACCAACGGAGGAAATGACCACGGAGTAGACAAATTTGGCAACCCTGCTAGATGGCACCACGCTTACGGTCGGACAGCCGGACGCGATTAGCTAGAGATTCTCTGCTAACGATGAGTATAGCGCAAGCTCATCGTACATGCTCCAGTTCGAGGGATCAGCGCCGGTGGACGGCTTCTGGCTGATATGGTCTGCGTGGCCCCTAGGAAATTGTTGTTTCTTCGTATGGACAACAATGCTTGGGAAAATTATGACGGCAGATGCATTTCTACGGAGAGGATGCAAAAAAGAGTATTTCTGCTAGCTCTGTGAGTGGAGCCTTGAAATGCCATTGCATCTGTTCGCAGAATGTCCATGGTCAAGGAGGATCTGGAGCTCCGTTGCGACACAGACGGGTCTCCCGTTGCTGCAACCTCTAGTGTGGGACGGCTAACCAAGCTTCAAAGCATGGATGGAAAAGTGTGTCTCCAACGCGATGTCGGGGAAAAGGAAAGGAATGCTTTCTCTTATGCACCTTGCCATTTGGGAACTTTGGTGTGAACGGAATAGGCGCATATTCCAGAAAGACCACATGCATCAAAACACACTCTTATCTAAAATGAGAGAGGAGATCCACTTGTGGAATATGGATGGAGCTAGAATCACATTTGATCCAGGCTGAGGCCACCTGTATTTTTTCTTTCCTTTGCACCAACTTCTTCTTTGGTGCTTGCCCAGGTCGGGCTCTTGTAATTCGTTTTTTCCTTTGATCAATGAATTTGGTAGGCAAACTACCAACATTCCAAAAGAAAAATTTGCTCCATGCGGTTCGAGGTATCCGCTTCAAGTAGTACAATTCTGCTGCCCATGGCCATTTGAAAGGGAGCAGAGCGCATGAAAGAAGATGAGAGATGAAGCGACTTCATTTGACGAAGGCTCAAGCCGCCTAACATCTCGAAAGCAAGGAATGCTCAAAGCTCCAGGCATGTCATAGATACGATGCTCAAGGACACATGCCCTCCAGTTTTTTTTGTGATGAGATCTCTACAAATTAAGCGCACGGTTAGACCCACTTAAAATCCATTTCAAACCCTGAACTCATAAATGTCGGGCAGAACGAACCCCCAAATCGAAATTCCGGTTGTTGCATCCTGAGTTAGAAAATCCCAGCCTAAATTAAACCTTCAAATCATTTTCCAAACAGGAATTGTCGAGGTGACAAACGATGACCGGGATAGAGGAAAATCATCGAAGGAACACCTGCAACGCTTGCGGGTGGGCTGGCCCAATGTATGGCAACGCGTGCTGCGCATTGTTCCTTCAATTTTTTCGTTCATTTTTATTTATTTTCTTTTCAGATTTTCTTTTCTGGTTCTTTTTTCCTTTCATTTTTATTTTCCTTTTCCTTTTCTATTTATATCTATACTCTTTTTTCATTTTTATGATTTGTTTTTTTATTATTTATTTTCCCTATATTATACAAAGTTTATTGCGTGTTACCAAAATGTTCATTGTATATTTAGGAGATGTTCACGGTATACTAAAAAAAGTTCATCATGCATTATAAAATGTTCATCGTATGTTAGAAATTTTTCAAGTAATATAAAGTGTTCCCTATGTTTCTGAAATTTGTTTAGTGGTATATTACACAAATGTTCATAGTGTATTCAAAAATTGTTTAGCGCATATTCAAAAATTGTTCAACACATATATTTATAGTTTTTTTCCCAAAATGTTCAATGATACTAAAAAAACATTCAACGGATATTACAAAAATCTTCACTGCATAATGTTCAAAAGAAGTTTGATACTTAAAGTTTCACGCCGTCAATCTATCTGTTGAACTAAGTTGTTCGGTTGGTAAGTTTCGCCAGCTAAGGAGAAAGGGGTCGCGAGTTCAGGTTGCTCTTGCAAAATTTTTTTGATTTTTTTTTGCGTCCTGAAATTCAAAAGCTCCAAATGGGCCGGCCCATTCACAAGGTTTTTTTTTGTTTGTTATTTCCTACTAAGATGGCCACGTGTTTTTTTATACTTTAAAATTATTTGAACATTCAAAAAGGGTTCATGAATTTAAGAAAAAATGAAAAAGAAAAAAAAAGGAAGAAAAAGGAAGCAAGCCCACACAACGCATGTGGTGTCCTGGTGGTTTGTTGCATCGATTAACATCAGGTGGTCTTGTGATCGAGCGACTCCCGTGCTCATGTTTGTGTTTTTTTTCCTAAAACGATGACAGGGTTTGATTTAGCCAGGTATTACATATTTTAAGGTGCAACCGATCGAAATTTCAATGTAAGGGTTCATTCCGCTTGATGTTTATAATTCGAGGTTTAAAATAAATTCTTTCCTTATCCTTTTGTTTGAAACTGCACTGCACTCGTGCATGCATGTCTCATGCTCGGATGTACTACACCATAGTGTGGAGTCGTAGGCTGGATTGTGCACCATAGTTTCCAAGAAGGTGACCAGGTTCGTAACGTTTCAGCAGGCTGGAATGCTTTGCTAATGAAGAGTAAAATGCATACTGATTTATCTGGCACTGTGGTAATCTCCAAATAATCTAGGTACTTGTTCATAAAACCCATCTTGGTCAAGGGACTTTTGAAACTCATCCTCATGGATTGCACATGTCGCAAAGTGTGACAAAAACTCAAGCAAGCTCATGCTGTTGCAGCATGTCAAAAAGATAGAACAACCATATTCGGGGGTCATCAATTCGATTTCATGTCACACACTTCAGAATCTCTTCATCACCAAGGGCCCAAACACAACATGGCATATGTCACTAAAATAGAGAGTGTCACCTTAAATCTTTGGCTGCATGATAAACCGAACATTCAACGGTAGACACCATATTCCTAGCTTAGCAAATCTATCGCTACATGACAAACCGAACAATCAACGAAGTGGTCAAGTCCCTCAGACTCAAATCCCTTTATAACAACAAAAGCTATGGGGGAACATGAGAGAAAGAACAAAGAGCTAACAAAGAACTCCAAGATCTAGATCCAAAGGATTCCCTTCATATAGAGGAGAAAGTGATTGATAGAAATGTGGATCTAGATCTCCTCTCTCTTTTCTCTCCAGAACTAGCAAGAAGCATTGGAGGGATTGAGAATTAGCAAACTCGAAGAAGGTCAATAATGGGGAAGAACACGAGCTCAAGAGTTAGAAACCATTGGGGAAAAAGCCCCCATTAAATAGTGTTGGAATTATGCCCTAGAGGCAATAATAAATATAGTTATTATTATAATTCCTGTATCAAGATAATCGTTTATTATCCATGCTATAATTGTATTGAATGAAGACTCATTTACATGTGTGGATACATAGACAAAAACACTATCCCTAGCAAGCCTCTAGTTGGCTAGCCAGTTGATCAAAGATAGTCAGTGTCTTCTGATTATGAACAAAGTGTTGTTGCTTGATAACTGGATCACGTCATTAGGAGAATCACGTGATGGACTAGACCCAAACTAATAGACGTAGCATGTTGATCGTGTCATTTTGTTGCTACTGTTTTCTGCGTGTCAAGTATTTATTCCTATGACCATGAGATCATATAACTCACTGACACCGGAGGAATGCTTTGTGTGTATCAAACGTCGCAACGTAACTGGGTGACTATAAAGATGCTCTACAGGTATCTCCGAAGGTGTTAGTTGAGTTAGTATGGATCAAGACTGGGATTTGTCACTCCGTGTGACGGAGAGGTATCTCGGGGCCCACTCGGTAATACAACATCACACACAAGCCTTGCAAGCAATGTAACTTAGTGTAAGTTGCGGGATCTTGTATTACAGAACGAGTAAAGAGACTTGTCGGTAAACGAGATTGAAATAGGTATGCGGATACTGACGATCGAATCTCGGGCAAGTAACATACCGACGGACAAAGGGAATGACATACGGGATTATATGAATCCTTGGCACTGAGGTTCAAACGATAAGATCTTCGTATAATATGTAGAATCCAATATGGGCATCCAGGTCCCGCTATTGGATATTGACCGAGGAGTCTCTCAGGTCATGTCTACATAGTTCTCGAACCCGCACGGTCTGCACACTTAAGGTTCGACGTTGTTTTATGTGTATTTGAGTTATATGGTTGGTTACCGAATGTTGTTCGGAGTCCCGGATGAGATCACGGACTTCACGAGGGTTTCCGGAATGGTCCAGAAACGAAGATTGATATATAGGATGACCTCATTTTCTTACTCGAAGGTTTTCGGAGTTACCGGGAATGTACCGGGAATGACGAATGGGTTCCGGGAGTTCACCGGGGGGGAGGGGGCAACCCACCCTGGGGAAGCCCATAGGCCTTGAGGGTGGCACACCAGCCCTTAGTGGGCTGGTGGGACAGCCCAAAAGGGCCCTATGCGCCTAGGAAAGAAAATCAAAGAGAAAAGAAAAAAAAGAGGAGGTGGGAAGGGAAGGAAGGACTCCCACCTACCAAACCAAGTCCAACTCGGTTTGGGGGGGGGGAACCTTCCCCCTTGGACTCGGCCGACCCCCTTGGGGCTCCTTGAGCCCCAAGGCAAGGTCCCCTCCCTCCCACCTATATATATGGAGGTTTTAGGGCTGATTTGAGACGACTTTTCCACGGCAGCCCGACCACATACCTCCACGGTTTTTCCTCTAGATCGCGTTTTTGCGGAGCTCGGGCGGAGCCCTGCTGAGACAAGGTCATCACCAACCTCCGGAGCGCCGTCACGCTGCCGGAGAACTCTTCTACCTCTCCGTCTCTCTTGCTGGATCAAGAAGGCCGAGATCATCGTCGAGTTGTACGTGTGCTGAACGCGGAGGTGCCGTCCGTTCGGTACTAGATCGTGGGACTGATCGCGGGATTGTTCGCGGGGCGGATCGAGGGACGTGAGGACGTTCCACTACATCAACCGCGTTCACTAACGCTTCTGCTGTACGATCTACAAGGGTACGTAGATCACTCATTCCCTCTCGTAGATGGACATCACCATGATAGGTCTTCGTGCGCGTAGGAAATATTTTTGTTTCCCATGCGACGTTCCCCAACAGTGGCATCATGAGCTAGGTTCATGCGTAGATGTCTTCTCGAGTAGAACACAAAAGTTTTTGTGGGCGGTGATGTGCGTTTTGCTGCCCTCCTTAGTCTTTTCTTGATTCCACGGTATTGTTGGATTGAAGCGGCTTGGACCGACATTACTCGTACGCTTATGAGAGACTGGTTTCATCGCTATGAGTAACCCCGTTGCTCAAAGATGACTGGCAAGTGTCGGTTTCTCCAACTTTAGTTGAATCGGATTTGACCGAGGAGGTCCTTGGATGAGGTTAAATAGCAACTCATATATCTCCGTTGTGGTGTTTGCGTAAGTAAGATGCGATCCTACTAGATACCCATGGACACCACGTAAAACATGCAACAACAAAATTAGAGGACGTCTAACTTGTTTTTGCAGGGTATGCTTGTGATGTGATATGGCCAACGATGTGATGTGATATATTGGATGTATGAGATGATCATGTTGTAATAGAAAATATCGACTTGCACGTTGATGGTACGGCAACCGGCAGGAGCCATAGGGTTGTCTTTATACTAACGTTTGTGCTTGCAGATGCGTTTACTATTTTGCTAGGATGTAGCTTTAGTAGTAATAGCATGAGTAGCACGACAACCCCGATGGCAACACGTTGATGGAGATCATGGTGTGGCGCCGATGATAAGAAGATCGTGCCGGTGCTTTGGTGATGGAGATCAAGAAGCACGTGATGATGGCCATATCATGTCACTTATGAATTGCATGTGATGTTAATCCTTTTATGCACCTTATTTTGCTTAGAACGACGGTAGCATTATGAGGTGATCTCTCACTAAAATTTCAAGACGAAATTGTGTTCTCCCCGACTGTGCACCGTTGCTACAGTTCGTCGTTTCGAGACACCACGTGATGATCGGGTGTGATAGACTCAACGTTCACATACAACGGGTGCAAAACAGTTGCGCACGCGGAACACTCGGGTTAAGCTTGACGAGCCTAGCATGTGCAGACATGGCCTCGGAACACATGAGACCGAAAGGTCGATCATGAATCATATAGATGATATGATTAGCATAGGGATGCTTACCACTGAAACTATACTCAACTCACGTGATGATCGGACTTGAGCTAGTGTAAGTGGATCATGAACCACTCAAATGACTAGAGAGATGTACTTTTTGAGTGGGAGTTTAGCGAATAATTTGATTAAGTTAAACTCTAATTATCTAGATCATAGTCTAAGTCCACTTTGAATATATTTGTGTTGTAGATCATGGCTCACGCTACAGTCATCCTGAATTTTAATACGTTCCTAGAGAAAGCTAAGTTGAAAGATGATGGAAGCAACTTTGTAGACTGGGCTTCTAATCTTAAGCTAATCTTACAAGTTGGGAAGAAGGATTATGTCCTTAATGCTGCGCTAGGAGATGAACCACCCGCTACGGCTGATCAGGATGTTAAGAACGCTTGGTTAGCACGTAAGGAGGACTACTCAATAGTTCAATGTGCAGTCTTGTATGGCTTAGAACCGGGACTTCAACGTCGCTTTGAGCGTCATGGAGCATTTGAGATGTTCCAGGAGTTGAAGTTTATCTTTCAGAAGAACGCCCGGATCGAGAGGTATGAGACCTCCGATAAACTCTATGCTTGCAAGATGGAGGAGAACTCGTCTGTCAGTGAACATGTGCTCAAAATGTCTGGGTACTCAAACCGTCTAGTTGAGCTGGGTATTGAACTCCCGCAAGAGGCTATCATTGACAGAATCCTTCAATCACTGCCGCCAAGCTATAAAGGCTTTGTATTGAACTACAACATGCAAGGGATGAACAAATCTCCCGGCGAGTTGTTTGCGATGCTGAAAGTCGTAGAGTCTGAACTCCGTAAAGAGCATCAAGTGTTGATGGTGAATAAGACCACTAGTTTCAAGAGAAACGACAAAGGCAAGAAGGGTAATTCAAAGAAGAGCGGCAAGCCTGTTGCCAATCCGACGAAGAAACCCAAAGCTAGACCTAAGCCTGAAACGGAGTGTTACTATTGCAAGGGTATGGGTCACTGGAAGCGCAATTGCCCCAAGTATCTGGCAGATAAGAAGGCGGCCAAAGAAAAATCAGGTATATTTGATATACATGTTATTGATGTGTACTTAACCGGCTCTCGTAGTAGTGCCTGGGTATTCGATACCGGTTCTGTTGCTCATATTTGCAACCCGAAACAGGAACTGCGGAATAGACGAAGGCTGGCGAAGGATGAAGTGACGATGCGCGTAGGAAATGGTTCCAAAGTTGATGCAATCGCCGTCGGCACAGTTTCACTTCAGTTACCATCAGGATTAGTGATGAACTTAAATCATTGTTATTTAGTGCCTGCGTTGAGCATGAACATTATATCTGGATCTTGTTTATTGCGAGACGGTTACTCTTTTAATTCAGAGAATAATGGTTGTTCTATTTCTATGAGTAACATTTTTTATGGTCATGCACCTAATGTGAGAGGATTGTTCATATTGAATCTTGATAGAGATACGCATATACATAACATTGAGACCAAAAGAGTTAGAGTTAACAATGATAACGCCATATTTTTGTGGCACTGCCGCTTAGGTCATATTGGTGTAAAGCGCATGAAGAAACTCCATGCTGATGGACTTTTGGAGTCACTTGACTTTGATTCACTTGACACGTGCGAACCATGCCTCATGGGCAAGATGACTAAGACTTCGTTCTTCGGAACAATGGAGCGTGCAAGTGACTTGTTGGAAATCATACATACCGATGTGTGTGGTCCGATGAGCGTGGAGGCACGCGGCGGATAACGTTATTTTCTCACCTTCACTGACGATTTGAGTAGATATGGTTATGTCTACTTGATGAAGCACAAGTCTGAAACATTTGAAAAGTTCAAGCAATTTCAGAGTGAAGTTGAAAATCATCGTAACAAGAAGATCAAGTTCCTACGGTCTGATCGTGGGGGTGAATATCTGAGTTTTGAGTTTGGTGCTCACTTAAGACAATGTGGAATTGTTTCACAGTTAACACCGCCTGGAACACCACAGCGTAATGGTGTGTCCGAACGTCGTAATCGTACTTTATTAGAGATGGTGCGATCTATGATGTCTCTTACCGATTTGCCGTTATCGTTTTGGGGTTATGCATTAGAAACAGCTGCATTCACTTTAAATAGGCCACCATCAAAATCCGGTGAGACGACACCATACGAACTGTGGTATGGCAAAAGGCCAAAGTTGTAGTTTCTTAAAGTTTGGGGATGTGATGCTTATGTCAAAAAGCTTCAGCCTGAAAAGCTGGAACCCAAAGCGGAAAAGTGCGTCTTCATAGGTTACCCAAAAGATACAGTTGGGTACACCTTCTATCTCAAATCCAAGGGCAAAGTGTTTGTTGCTAAAAACTGAGCTTTTCTCGAGAAGGAGTTTCTCTCGAGAGAATTGAGTGGGAGGAAGATAGAACTTGACGAGGTTGTCGAACCTCTCATCCCTCTGGATGGTGGCGCAGGGCAAGGGGAAACCTCTGTCGTTGCGACACCGGTTGAGGAGGAAGTTAATGATGATGATCATGAAACTCCGGTTCAAGTTTCTGTCGAACCACGCAGGTCGACGAGACCACGTGCTGCTCCAGAGTGGTAAGGTAATCCCGTCTTATCAATCATGTTGTTGGACAACAATGAACCTCTAAATTATGAAGAAGCAATGGTGGGCCCAGATTCCAACAAATGGCTAGAAGCCATGAAGTCCGAGATAGGATCCATGTATGAGAACAAAGTGTGGACTTTGGAGGTACTACCTGAGGGCCGCAAGGCTATTCAGAACAAATGGATCTTTAAGAGGAAGACAGACGCTGACGGCAATGTGACCGTTTATAAAGCTCGACTTGTGGCAAAGGGTTTTTCACAAGTTCAAGGAGTTGACTACGATGAGACATTCTCACCCGTAGCGATGCTTAAGTCCGTCAGAATCATGTTAGCAATAGCTGCATTTTTCGATTATGAAATCTGGCAGATGGATGTCAAAACGGCGTTCCTTAACAGTTTCCTTAAGGAAGAGTTGTATATGATACAACCCAAAGGTTTTGTCGATCCTAAGAATACTAACAAGGTGTGCAAGCTCCAGCGATCCATTTATGGACTGGTGCAAGCATCTCGGAGTTGGAACAAACGCTTTGATGAGGTGATCAAAGCATTTGGGTTTATACAAGTGGTTGGAGAATCTTGTATTTACAAGAAAGTGAGTGGCAGCTATTTGGCGTTTCTAATATTATATGTGGATGACATATTGCTGATTGGAAACAACGTGGAGTTTTTAGAGAGCATAAAGGATTACTTGAATAAGAGTTTCTCTATGAAGGACCTAGGAGAAGCTTCTTACATTCTAGGCATTAAGATCTATAGGGATAGATCAAAACGCCTGATAGGACTTTCACAAAGCACATACCTTGATAAAGTTTTGAAGAGGTTCAAAATGGAACAGTCCAAGAAAGGGTTCTTGCCAGTTTTACAAGGTACGAGATTGAGTAAGACTCAGTGCCCAGCAACTGATGAAGATAGAGAGCATATGCGCTCCGTCCCCTATGCTTCAGCCATAAGTTCTATCATGTATGCAATGCTGTGCACTAGACCGGATGTTAGCCTGGCCATAAGTATGGCAGGTAGGTTCCAGAGTAATCCAGGAGTGGATCACTGGACAGCGGTCAAGAATATCCTGAAGTACCTGAAAAGGACTAAGGAGATTTTTCTCGTGTATGGAGGTGACGAAGAGCTCGCCGTAAAAGGTTACGTCGATGCAAGCTTTGACACAGATCCGGACGACTCTAAGTCGCAAACCGGATACGTATTTATTCTTAATGGGGGTGCGGTAAGCTGGTGCAGTTCCAAGCAAAGCATCGTAGCAGATTCTACATGTGAAGCGGAGTACATGGCTGCCTCGGAGGCGGCTAAGGAGGGTGTCTGGATGAAGCAGTTCATGACGGATCTTGGAGTGGTGCCAAGCGCACTGAATCCAATAACCTTGTTCTGTGACAACACGGGTGCCATTGCCTTAGCAAAGGAACCACGGTTTCATAAGAAGACCAGACACATCAAACGATGCTTCAACCTCATCCGCGACTACGTCGAGGGAGAGGACGTAAATATATGCAAAGTGCACACGGATCTGAATGTAGCAGACCCGCTGACTAAACCTCTTCCACGGCCAAAGCATGATCAACACCAGAATTGTATGGGTGTTAGATTTATTACAATGCAATTCACATGATGATGTGAGGGCTAGATTATTGACTCTAGTGCAAGTGGGAGACTGTTGGAATTATGCCCTAGAGGCAATAATAAATATAGTTATTATTATAATTCTTGTATCAAGATAATCGTTTATTATCCATGCTATAATTGTATTGAATGAAGACTCATTTACATGTGTGGATACATAGACAAAAACACTGTCCCTAGCAAGCCTCTAGTTGGCTAGCCAGTTGATCAAAGATAGTCAGTGTCTTCTGATTATGAACAAAGTGTTGTTGCTTGATAACTGGATCACGTCATTAGGAGAATCACGTGATGGACTAGACCCAAACTAATAGACGTAGCATGTTGATCGTGTCATTTTGTTGCTATTGTTTTCTGCGTGTCAAGTATTTATTCCTATGACCATGAGATCATATAACTCACTGATACCGGAGGAATGCTTTGTGTGTATCAAACGTCGCAACGTAACTGGGTGACTATAAAGATGCTCTACAGGTATCTCCGAAGGTGTTAGTTGAGTTAGTATGGATCAAGACTGGGATTTGTCACTCCGTGTGACGGAGAGGTATCTCGGGGCCCACTCGGTAATACAACATCACACACAAGCCTTGCAAGCAATGTAACTTAGTGTAAGTTGCGGGATCTTGTATTAAGGAACGAGTAAAGAGACTTGCCGGTAAACGAGATTGAAATAGGTATGCGGATACTGACGATCGAATCTCGGGCAAGTAACATACCGAAGGACAAAGGGAATGACATACGGGATTATATGAATCCTTGGCACTGAGGTTCAAACGATAAGATCTTCGTAGAATATGTAGGATCCAATATGGGCATCCAGGTCCCGCTATTGGATATTGACCGAGGAGTCTCTCAGGTCATGTCTACATAGTTCTCGATCCCGCAGGGTCCGCACACTTAAGGTTCGACGTTGTTTTATGCGTATTTGAGTTATATGGTTGGTTACCGAATGTTGTTCGGAGTCCCGGATGAGATCACGGACGTCACGAGGGTTTCCGGAATTGTCCGGAAACGAAGATTGATATATAGGATGACCTCATTTGATTACCGGAAGGTTTTCGGAGTTACCGGGAATGTACCGGGAATGACGAATGGGTTCCGGGAGTTCACCGGGGGGGGGGGGGGCAACCCACCCTGGGGAAGCCCATAGGCCTTGAGGGTGGCACACCAGCCCTTAGTGGGCTGGTGGGACAGCCCAAAAGGGCCCTATGCGCCTAGGAAAGAAAATCAAAGAGAAAAGAAAAAAAAGAGGAGGTGGGAAGGGAAGGAAGGACTCCCACCTACCAAACCAAGTCCAACTCGGTTTGGGGGGGGGGGGAACCTTCCCCCTTGGACTCGGCCGACCCCCTTGGGGCTCCTTGAGCCCCAAGGCAAGGTCCCCTCCCTCCCACCTATATATATGGAGGTTTTAGGGCTGATTTGAGACGACTTTTCCACGGCAGCCCGACCACATACCTCCACGGTTTTTCCTCTAGATCGCGTTTCTGCGGAGCTCGGGCGGAGCCCTGCTGAGACAAGGTCATCACCAACCTCCGGAGCACCGTCACGCTGCCGGAGAACTCTTCTACCTCTCCGTCTCTCTTGCTGGATCAAGAAGGCCGAGATCATCGTCGAGCTGTACGTGTGCTGAACGCGGAGGTGCCGTCCGTTCGGTACTAGATCGTGGGACTGATCGCGGGATTGTTCGCGGGGCGGATCGAGGGACGTGAGGACGTTCCACTACATCAACCGCGTTCACTAACGCTTCTGCTGTACGATCTACAAGGGTACGTAGATCACTCATCCCCTCTCGTAGATGGACATCACCATGATAGGTCTTCGTGCGCGCAGGAAAATTTTTGTTTCCCATGCGACGTTCCCCAACAAATAGGTCCCTCCAAATCCAACCATTATGCACTCAGCCCATGCATAAGCAGTAGTATCGCTCAGGCGAGCGGTACTTCCGCTGGCATGGAAGTTTCAAACCACAACGTGTAACAGAGAGACTCCAGGAAGTGGTACTACCGCCCCCACCAGCGGTAGAGAGTAAAACAGGTCAAGGGCACCCGAGGACACGAGAGAGCTCAAATAAGCAAAAGGGGGACCGGAAGTGGAGGCCGGCAGTACCACCCAAGCGGTACTACCGCTCTGTTTCCAACGGTACTTCCGCTGAAAATGCGCAAGGGCACCTCAGGACACCAAAGATCTCAAACAAGCGAAACTGGGGCCGGAAGTGGAGGACGGCAGTACCGCCCGAGCGGTACTACCGCTCCGCTCCCAGCGGTACTTCCCTTAACATAGAAAAACTGCCCTCGCACTAAAACTGCCATAGCTTTATCATACGAGCTCCGAATTGAGCAAACTCAAGCTTGTTCGATATCTTAATAAGAGGTAGTTATGAAAATGCCAATGATATATAGATTTGAAACATGTGTGAATGAAGAACCGGCTAAAATTCCAACGTCGAAAACATCATAGAATATGCATATGAACTCCATTTTTTATGAACTCGAGCTTGTCATGAAGAAGACCATAAGCTCAAGAACCCATATATAGAAAAGCCAACCAAGAACCAAGAAACGTGATGATGCCTAGAATGCAATGGTTTGAGCTCTCAAGGAATGATACGATCAAGCTACTCACTTGAGAGCCCTCCTTGTTAGTACAACAATCGATCCTATAACCCGGTCTCCCAACTAACACACTGAGATCGATAAAGTAGAAAACCTATCAAGGACAAACCTTTGCCTTGCGCATAGTCCACTTGAGGTGGATGATGACGATGTTGTCCTCCTCAAGATGGACCATCTTTCTTGATTGAGTCGGCTCGATGAAGACTAGTAGATTGCTCCCCCATACTCCACTAGGGGTGAGCTACTCTTCAGCACATCTTCACAAGTCCATTGCCACCACAATGGACGTCAAGCTTAGCTTCAAGCATGATCTCTTCGTGACGCTCCACTTGAACTTGCACACCGCAATATTCCATGGGTTGAATGAGATCTTCCTCTTGACGCGAGCCCATGGAAACACACCTAACCCCACATAGAACTCTCAGGAAGACCATGGGTTAGTACACAAAGCGTAATGGATAATGCTTACCATACAATGGGATCACTTTATCCCTCTCGGTACATCTTTTATGCTTTGTGTGTTGATCAACTTGATTCACTCTTTGACTTAGTCTTGATCAACCTTGTATCTTTATGACCAATCTTTGGATAAAACCTTGATACCACATTGGTCATCATATAAAATCCTTGAAACCAACATATGGACTTGAAGAAGTGCCTATGGACAAATCCTTCGAATATAACTCAAGGAAACCATTAGTCCATAGGGACTTTCATCAATTACCAAAACCACGCATGGAGAAATATGCTCTAACAACAACTCTTGTTGTTGTCGTACCATTTTCGCACAACCAAGCCCTATTTTTTCAAATAGTGTTGGTGTCGGCTCAATTGGTACACCGTTTATAAACTGTTAGTGCTTGCGTGACTATTTTTGCACACGTCACAAGTCAGTTGGCCCACATGTATTCACCGCTTGAAAGAGAGTAGTGACGTTAAATTTCTAGCCACGTCGTACGCCATTTATAAACTGTTAGTGCTCGCATGACTATTTTTGCACACGTCACAAATCAGTTGGCCCACATGTACTCACTGTTTGAAAGATAGTAGTGACGTTGAATTTCTAGCCACGCCGTAGCTAATTAAGTACTGCTCGCGTGCCAAGTTATTTTATGTAAGAAATAATATTTTTACTTAAACTAGTATTTTAAGTATTTAAAGATTATATACTAATCAAAAAATAACAAACATTTTATATTACATTTTTGACATCATTATTGCTACCAGTCAAAATTTTGAGTATTTAATTATGTTAAGTCTTTCTTTAATGTATATTAGTCTTTTTAGCTAGTTATTAGCTACGGCGTTGCATTTCGAGCCCACACCAGCAACATGTTGGAATTATGCCCTAGAGGCAATAATAAATATAGTTATTATTATAATTCCTGTATCAAGATAATTGTTTATTATCCATGCTATAATTGTATTGAATGAAGACTCATTTACATGTGTAGATACATAGACAAAACACTGTCCCTAGCAAGCCTCTAGTTGGCTAGCCAGTTGATCAAAGATAGTCAGTGTCTTCTGATTATAAACAAGGTGTTGTTGCTTGGTAACTGGATCACGTCATTAGGAGAATCACGTGATGGACTAGACCCAAACTAATAGACGTAGCATGTTGATCGTGTCATTTTGTTGCTACTGTTTTCTGCGTGTCAAGTATTTGTTCCTATGACCATGAGATCATATAACTCACTAACACCGGAGGAATACTTTGTGTGTATCAAACGTCGCAACGTAACTGGGTGACTATAAAGATGCTCTACAGGTATCTCCGAAGGTGTTCATTGAGTTAGTATGGATCAAGACTGGGATTTGTCACTCCGTGTGACGGAGAGGTATCTCGGGGCCCACTCGGTAATACAACATCACACACAAGCCTTGCAAGCAATGTAACTTAGTGTAAGTTGCGGGATCTTGTATTACGGAACGAGTAAAGAGACTTGCCGGTAAACGAGATTGAAATAGGTATGCGGATATTGACGATCGAATCTCGGGCAAGTAACATACCGAAGGACGAAGGGAATGACATACGGGATTATATGAATCCTTGGCACTGAGGTTCAAACGATAAGATCTTCATAGAATATGTAGGATCCAATATGGGCATCCAGGTCCCGCTATTGGATATTGACCGAGGAGTCTCTCGGGTCATGTCTACATAGTTCTCGTACCCGCAGGGTCTGCACACTTAAGGTTCGACGTTGTTTTATGCGTATTTGAGTTACATGGTTGGTTACCGAAGGTTGTTCGGAGTCCCGGATGAGGTCACGGACGTCACGAGGGTTTCCAGAATGGTCCGGAAACGAAGATTGATATATAGGATGACCTCATTTGATTACCGGAAGGTTTTCGGAGTTACCGGGAATGTACCGGGAATGACGAATGGGTTTCGGGAGTTCACCGGGGGGGGGGGGGGGGGCAACCCACCCCGGGGAAGCCCATAGGCCTTGAGGGTGGCGCACCAGCCCTTAGTGGGCTGGTGGGACAGCCCAAAAGGGCCCTATGCGCATTGGAAGAAAAATCAAAGAGAAAAAAAAGGAGGAGGTGGGAAGGGAAGGAAGGACTCCCACCCACCAAACCAAGTCCAACTCGGTTTGGGGGGGGGGGAGACCTTCCCCCCTTGGCTCGGCCGACCCCCTTGGGGCTCCTTGAGATCCAAGGCAAGGCCCCCCTCTCCCACCTATATATACGGAGATTTTAGGGCTGATTTGAGACGACTTTTCCACGGCAGCCCGACCACATACCTCCACGGTTTTTCCTCTAGATCGCGTTTCTGCGGAGCTCGGGCGGAGCCCTGCTGAGACAAGGTCATCACCAACCTCCGGAGTGCCGTCACGCTGCCGGAGAACTGTTCTACCTCTCCGTCTCTCTTGCTGGATCAAGAAGGCCGAGATCATCGTCGAGCTGTACGTGTGCTGAACGCGGAGGTGCCGTCCGTTCGGTGCTAGATCGTGGGACTGATCGCGGGATAGTTCGCGGGGCGGATCGAGGGACGTGAGGACGTTCCACTACATCAACCGCGTTCACTAACGCTTCTGCTGTACGGTCTACAAGGGTACGTAGATCACTCATCCCCTCTCGTAGATGGACATCACCATGATAGGTCTTCGTGCGCGTAGGAAAATTTTTGTTTCCCGTGCGACGTTCCCTAACAGTGGCATCATGAGCTAGGTGCATGCGTAGTTGTCTTCTCGAGTAGAACACAAAAGTTTTTGTGGGCGGTGATGTGCGTTTTGCTGCCCTCCTTAGTCTTTTCTTGATTCCGCGGTATTGTTGGATTGAAGCGGCTTGGACCGACTTTACTCGTACGCTTACGAGAGACTGGTTTCATCGCTACGAGTAAGCCCGTTGCTCAAAGATGACTGGCAAGTGTTGGTTTCTGCAACTTTAGTTGAATCGGATTTGACCGAGGAGGTCCTTGGATGAGGTTAAATAGCAACTCATATATCTCCGTTGTGGTGTTTGCGTAAGTAAGATGCGATCCTACTAGATACCCATGGACACCACGTAAAACATGCAACAACAAAATTAGAGGACGTCTAACTTGTTTTTGCAGGGTATGCTTTTGATGTGATATGGCCAATAATGTGATTTGATATATTGGATGTATGAGATGATTATGTTGTAATAGATAATATCGACTTGCACGTCGATGGTACGGCAACCGGCAGGAGCCATAGGGTTGTCTTTATACTAATGTTTGTGCTTGCAGATGCGTTTACTATTTTGCTAGGGTGTAGCTTTAGTAGTAATAGCATGAGTAGCACGACAACCCCGATGGCGACACGTTGATGGAGATCATGGTGTGGTGCCGGTGACAAGAAGATCGTGCCGGTGCTTTGGTGATGGAGATCAGGAAGCACGTGATGATGGCCATATCATGTCACTTATGAATTGCATGTGATGTTAATCCTTTTATGCACCTTATTTTGCTTAGAACAACGGTAGCTTTATGAGGTGATCTCTCACTAAAATTTCAAGACGAAATTGTATTCTCCCCGACTGTGCACCGTTGCTACAGTTCGTCGTTTCGAGACACCACGTGATGATCGGGTGTGATAGACTCAACGTTCACATACAACGGGTGCAAAACAGTTGTGCACGCGGAACACTCGGGTTAAGCTTGACGAGCCTAGCATGTGCAGACATGGCCTCGGAACACATGAGACCGAAAGGTCGATCATGAATCATATAGATGATATGATTAGCATAGGGATGCTTACCACTGAAACTATACTCAACTCACGTGATGATCGGACCTGAGCTAGTGTAAGTGGATCATGAACTACTCAAATGACTAGAGAGATGTACTTTTTGAGTGGGAGTTTAGCGAATAATTTGATTAAGTTAAACTCTAATTATCTTGAACATAGTCTAAGTCCACTTTGAATATATTTGTGTTGTAGATCATGGCTCACGCGACAATCACCCTGAATTTTAATACGTTCCTAGAGAAAGCTAAGTTGAAAGATGATGGAAGGAACTTTGTAGACTGGGCTCGTAATCTTAAGCTAATCTTACAAGCTGGGAAAATGGATTATGTTCTTAATGCTGCGCTAGGAGATGAACCACCCGCTACGGCTGATCAGGATGTTAAGAACGCTTGGTTAGCACGTAAGGAGGACTACTCAGTAGTTCAATGTGCAGTCTTGTATGACTTAGAACCGGGACTTCAACGTCGCCTTGAGCGTCATGGAGCATTTGAGATGTTCCAGGAGTTGAAGTTTATCTTTCAGAAGAACGCCCGGATCGAGAGTATGAGACCTCCGATAAATTCTATGCTTGCAAGATGGAGGAGAACTCGTCTGTCAGTGAACATGTGCTCAAAATGTCTGGGTACTCAAACCGTCTAGCTGAGCTGGGGATTGAACTCCTGCAAGAGGCTATCAGTGACAGAATCCTTCAATCACTGCCGCCAAGCTATAAAGGCTTTGTGTCGAACTACAACATGCAAGGGATGAACAAGTCTCCCAGCGAGTTGTTTGCGATGCTGAAAGTCGCAGAGTCTGAACTCCGTAAAGAGCATCAAGTGTTGATGGTGAATAAAACCACTAGTTTCAAGAGAAACGGCAAAGGCAAGAAGGGTAATTCAAAGAAGAGCGGCAAGCCTGTTGCCAATCCGACGAAGAAACCCAAAGCTCGACCTAATCCTGAAACAGAGTGTTACTATTGCAAGGGTATGGGTCACTGGAAGCGCAATTGCCCCAAGTATCTGGCAGATAAGAAGGCGGCCAAAGAAAAATCAGGTATATTTGATATACATGTTATTGATGTGTACTTAACCGGCTCTCGTAGTAGTGCCTGGGTATTCGATACCGGTTCTGTTGCTCATATTTGCAACTCGAAACAGGAACTGCGGAATAGACGAAGGCTGGTGAAAGATGAAGTGACGATGCGCGTAGGAAATGGTTCCAAGGTTGATGCAATCGCCGTCGGCACAGTTTCACTTCAGTTACCATCAGGATTAGTTATGAACTTGAATCATTGTTATTTAGTGCCTGCGTTGAGCATGAACATTATATCTGGATCTTGGTTATTGCGAGACAGTTACTCTTTTAAGTCAGAGAATAATGGTTGTTCTATTTCTATGAGTAACATCTTTTATGGTCATGCACCCAATGTGAGAGGATTGTTCATATTGAATCTTGATAGCGATACACACATACATAACATTGAGACCAAAAGAGTTAGAGTTAACAATGATAGCGCCATATTTTTGTGGCACTGCCGCTTAGGTCATATTGGTGTAAAGCGCATGAAGAAACTCCATGCCGATGGACTTTTGGAGTCACTTGACTTTGATTCACTTGACACGTGCGAACCATGCCTCATGGGCAAGATGACTAAAACTCCGTTCTCCGGAACAATGGAGCGTGCAAGTGACTTGTTGGAAATCATACATACCGATGTGTGTGGTCCGATGAGCGTAGAGGCACGCGGCGGATATCATTATTTTCTCACCTTCACTGACGATTTGAGTAGATATGGTTATGTCTACTTAATGAAGCACAAGTCTGAAACATTTGAAAAGTTCAAGCAATTTTAGAGTGAAGTTGAAAATCATCGTAACAAGAAGATCAAGTTCCTACGGTCTGATCGTGGGGGTGAATATCTGAGTTTCGAGTTTGGTTCTCACTTAAGACAATGTGGAATTGTTTCACAGTTGACACCGCCTGGAACACCACAGCGTAATGGTGTGTCCGAACGTCGTAATCGTACTTTATTAGAGATGGTGCGATCTATGATGTCTCTTACCGATTTGCCGTTATCGTTTTGGGGTTATGCATTAGAAACAACTGCATTCACTTTAAATAGGGCACCATCAAAATTCGTTGAGACGACACCATATGAACTGTGGTATGGCAAAAGGCCAAAGTTGTCGTTTCTTATAGATTGGGGATGTGATGCTTATGTCAAAAAGCTTCAGCCTGAAAAGCTGGAACCCAAAGCGGAAAAGTGCATCTTCATAGGTTACCCAAAAGAGACAGTTGGGTACACCTTCTATCTCAAATCCGAGGGCAAAGTGTTTGTTGCTAAAAACGGAGCTTTTCTCGAGAAGGAGTTTCTCTCGAGAGAATTGAGTGGGAGGAAGATAGAACTTGACGAGGTTGTCGAACCTCTCATCCCTCTGGATGGTGGCGCAGGGCAAGGGGAAACCTCTGTCGTTGCAACGCCGGTTGAGGAGGAAGTTAATGATGATGATCATGAAACTCCGGTTCAAGTTTCTGTGGAACCACGCAGGTCGACGAGACCACGTGCTGCTCCAGAGTGGTACGGTAATCCCGTCTTATCAATCATGTTGTTGGACAACAATGAACCTGCAAATTATGAAGAAGCAATGGTGGGCCCAGATTCCAACAAATGGCTAGAAGCCATGAAGTCCGAGATAGGATCCATGTATGAGAACAAAGTGTGGACTTTGGAGGTACTGCCTGAGGGCCGCAAGGCTATTCAGAACAAATGGATCTTTAAGAGGAAGACGGACGCTGACGGCAATGTGACCGTTTATAAAGCTCGACTTGTGGCAAAGGGTTTTTCACAAGTTCAAGGAGTTGACTACGATGAGACATTCTCACCCATAGCGATGCTTAAGTCCGTCAGAATCATGTTAGCAATAGCTGCATTTTTCGATTATGAAATCTGGCAGATGGATGTCAAAACGGCGTTCCTTAATGGTTTCCTTAAGGAAGAATTGTATATGATGCAACCCAAAGGTTTTGTCGATCCTAAGAATGCTAACAAGGTGTGCAAGCTCCAGCGATCCATTTATGGACAGGTGCAAGCATCTCGGAGTTGGAACAAACGCTTTGATGAGGTGATCAAAGCATTTGGGTTTATACAAGTGGTTGGAGAATCTTGTATTTACAAGAAAGTGAGTGGGAGCTCTGTGGCGTTTCTAATATTATATGTGGATGACATATTGCTGATTGGAATCAACGTGGAGTTTTTGGAGAGCATAAAGGATTAGTTGAATAAAAGTTTCTCTATGAAGGACCTAGGAGAAGCTGCTTACATTCTAGGCATTAAGGTCTATAGGGATAGATCAAAACGCCTGATAGGACTTTCACAAAGCACATACCTTGATAAAGTTTTGAAGAGGTTCAAAATGGAACAGTCCAAGAAAGGGTTCTTGCCAGTTTTACAAGGTACGAGATTGAGTAAGACTCAGTGCCCAGCAACTGATGAAGATAGAGAGCATATGCGCTCCGTCCCCTATGCTTCAGCCATAGGTTCTATCATATATGCAATGCTGTGCACTAGACCGGACGTTAGCCTGGCCATAAGTATGGCAGGTAGGTTCCAGAGTAATCCAGGAGTGGATCACTGGACAGCGGTCAAGAATATCCTGAAGTACCTGAAAAGGACTAAGGAGATGTTTCTCGTGTATGGAGGTGACGAAGAGCTCGCCGTAAAAGGTTACGTCGATGCAAGCTTTGACACAGATCCGGACGACTCTAAGTCACAAACCGGATACGTATTTATTCTTAATGGGGGTGCGGTAAGCTGGTACAGTTCCAAGCAAAGCGTCGTAGCATATTCTACATGTGAAGCGGAGTACATGGCTGCCTCGGAGGCGGCTAAGGAGGGTGTCTGGATGAAGCAATTCATGACGGATCTTGGAGTGGTGCGAAGCGCACTAAATCCAATAACCTTGTTCTGTGACAACACGGGTGCCATTGCCTTAGCAAAGGAACCACGGTTTCACAAGAAGTCCAGAGACATCAAATGACGCTTCAACCTCATCCGCGACTACGTCGAAGGGGAGGACGTAAATATATGCAAAGTGCACACGGATCTGAATGTAGCAGACCCGCTGACTAAACCTCTTCCAAGGCCAAAGCATGATCAACACCAGAACTGTATGGGTGTTAGATTTATTACAATGTAATTCGCATGATGATGTGAGGGCAAGATTATTGAATCTAGTGCAAGTGGGAGACTGTTGGAATTATGCCCTAGAGGCAATAATAAATATAGTTATTATTATAATTCCTGTATCAAGATAATCGTTTATTATTCATGCTATAATTGTATTGAATGAAGACTCATTTACATGTGTGGATACATAGACAAAACACTGTCCCTAGCAAGCCTCTAGTTGGCTAGCCAGTTGATCAAAGATAGTCAGTGTCTTCTGATTATGAACAAGGTGTTGTTGCTTGGTAACTGGATCACGTCATTAGGATAATCACGTGATGGACTAGACCCAAACTAATAGACGTAGCATGTTGATCGTGTCATTTTGTTGCTACTGTTTTCTGCGTGTCAAGTATTTGTTTCTATGACCATGAGATCATATAACTCACTAACACCGGAGGAATACTTTGTGTGTATCAAACGTCGCAACGTAACTGGGTGACTATAAATATGCTCTACAGGTATCTCCGAAGGTGTTCGTTGAGTTAGTATGGATCAAGACTGGGATTTGTCACTCCGTGTGACGGAGAGGTATCTCGGGGCCCACTCGGTAATACAACATCACACACAAGCCTTGCAAGCAATGTTACTTAGTGTAAGTTGCGGGATCTTGTATTACGGAACGAGTAAAGAGACTTGCTGGTAAACGAGATTGAAATAGGTATGCGGATACTGACGATCGAATCTCGGGCAAGTAACATACCGAAGGACGAAGGGAATGACATACGGGATTATATGAATCCTTGGCACTGAGGTTGAAACGATAAGATCTTCGTAGAATATGTAGGATCCAATATGGGCATCCAGGTCCCGCCATTGGATATTGACCGAGGAGTCTCTCGGGTCATGTCTACATAGTTCTCGAACCCGCAGGGTCTGCACACTTAAGGTTCGACGTTGTTTTATGCGTATTTGAGTTACATGGTTGGTTACCGAATGTTGTTCGGAGTCCCAGATGAGATCATGGAAGTCACGAGGGTTTCCGGAATGGTCTGGAAACGAAGATTGATATATAGGATGACCTCATTTGATTACCGGAAGGTTTTCGGAGTTACCGGGAATGTACCGGGAATGACGAATGGGTTCCGGGAGTTCAGGGAGGGGGGGGGGGGCAACCCACCCCGGGGAAGCCCATAGTCCTTGAGGGTGGCGCACCAGCCCTTAGTGGGCTGGTTGGACAGCCCAAAAGGGCCCTATGCGCATTGGAAGAAAAATCAAGGAGAAAGAAAAAAAGGAGGAGGTGGGAAGGGAAGGAAGGACTCCCACCCACCAAACCAAGTCCAACTCGGTTTGGGGGGGGGAGACCTTCCCCCCTTGGCTCGGCCGACCCCCTTGGGGCTCCTTGAGCCCCAAGGCAAGGCCCCCCTCTCCCACCTATATATACGGAGATTTTAGGGCTGATTTGAGACGACTTTTCCACGGCAGCCCGACCACATACCTCCACGGTTTTTCCTCTAGATCGCGTTTCTGCGGAGCTCGGCGCAGCCCTGCTGAGACAAGGTCATCACCAAACTCCGGAGCGCCGTCATGCTGCCGGAGAACTCTTCTACCTCTCCGTCTCTCTTGCTAGATCGAGAAGGCCGAGACAATCGTCGAGCTGTACGTGTGCTGAACGCGGAGGTGCCGTCCGTTCGGTGCTAGATCGTGGGACTGATCGCGGGATAGTTCGCGGGGCGGATCGAGGGACGTGAGGACGTTGCACTACATCAACCGCGTTCACTAACGCTTCTGTTGTACGGTCTACAAGGGTACGTAGATCACTCATCCCCTCTCGTAGATGGACATCACCATGATAGGTCTTCGTGCGCGTAGGAAAATTTTTGTTTCCCATGCGACGTTCCCCAACACAACGGCCCACCCGAGTCAACTCCTAAGTCTTAGGAAAAGACCTAGGTCGTTGTCCTTTCATTTCACCCCCCTCCCGGACCAACCGCCACCCGTCGTTACCCCGTCGTCGCGCATCAAGGTTCAATCCTCTCCTTTCCCTCCTATTGCATATCCTTCCTCTACACTCATCCTCCTTCCATGCATATAATCTATACGTGAGATGCATACATGAGTTGATTTATGATTGCTTTATGTAGAAATTTTAGTACATATATATAAGATTGCTTTGTGTGATGTAGAATCGAATTTGATTTCATGAATTGCTTTGTGTAATTTTTTTAGTGATAATCTGATTTTAGTAGTGCATTTTGAGTAGAAATTTTGTTTATTTGTGTATACATTTACTAGTGTAGAATTATATTTAGCACCGTAGTATTCGGTTATACATTTATACTTAGTGTGAGTTCACTAGTCTAGAAACCGATTATATACTTAGTTTTTAATATGTTTTGTATAGAATGGCGCAACCACACCATGTCGAGTGTGCAAGTCAAGGTGCACAACCAGTTTGCAACTCACACGTTGTTCGGTATTTACATCCAACTGTGTTTTGTTCATGCGGCCGTAACGAATTATATGAACCTTCTAATATATAGTTTTTTATTTTGTTTTTGTTGCTCTTTTCACTAATGCATTGTGTGTGTTTTTTGTTTTTTCTTACATGGATCGTTCCTTGGAATGTTAGATTGGATTTCAATGAGCTCACTACTGAAGACATTGTCATCTTCGACCCTCCCGAGGGGGCTACTCTGTGGAGCTCGATAAGGGACAGAACATAACCCAGATTAGAGAAGATCAATGTGATCGTTTCATCGCTCGCATGCATCTCGCTAGGGGTGAATTGTTCAGCTTCTCCTTCAGAAGAGAAACTCCAAGGCTGGCTATTATCTATCTCAACTCGGAGGAAGAAGATGGGGACCACTTGATGAAGCACTCTATGCCCAAATAATGACCAAGCCGAGTGGGCATGAAACAAACACTCTCCAGGAAAAACTTCCCACGCGTGCTGCCTATGTTGGCATGCCATTCGTGATCCGTATGACACGGACGATGGTTAACCGCCATATCATGGCATGTTTCTTATTGTGTATATAATTTGATTTTATATATGATTTGTGTACTAATGTGATGATATGCTTGTAGTATAGTATCGTCATATACTTTAGTAATGTGATATATTGATTATAGTGTAGTAATGTGATTATATGCTTATTGTAGAATTTGATGATATATGCTTAGTGTGTAGAATTTGACCATATGCTCAGTATAGTAATGTGATGGTATGCTTAGTGTAGAATTGGATGATATGCTTGGTGTGTAGAATTTGATGATATGCTTAGTATAGTAATGTTATATGCTTAGTATATTAATGTGACGATATGTTCATAGTGTAATAATGTGACACGATTATCATATTTGTTTTTTAATAAATTGTCTAAGAGGCTATGTGAGAGATGTGGAATCAAGACAGAAGAAGCAGGGATTGTTGGACTACGCCTTATCACAAGGGGCTCCGTCACCACTTGTGCTTACGTAGTAGACATGGACAATCGCATTATCTTCAGTGCGGCTGGGTGAAGCAACTTCTTTGCGGGCAAGAATCTCCGGGTTGGACAGGATGTCATAGTCACTATTAGGAACACCCCACGCTATGACTTGAGGATGATGATCATCATCGACCTCCTTTAAAAGTATGATGATCGTCATCAATGTGAAATGGACTCCTTAAAAACTATGTTAGTTTGCTCGTGTTTGTGAGGATCGATTGTCGTTTATTAAATTGCTACCTAGCTAGCTCTAGTACTACTTGTGATATTGTCACTTATTATTATGTGAATCAATTGTTCTATTAGTCCAGTTCTCGTGCCTAAAGTCAAATGCTTGTGAGATTTTTTTGGCTACACGAAATATTCCTGGCGTGCAATGTACGTTGCACGTCGCTAGTTACGCCGTTATAGTGGCAGCGTTCTCCACCTGGCATGCCATCAGCATCTAGAATACCGCTAACGTGGGACCCAATGCCCCCATTATTTTTTAGCAATGGCGCCATATTGGTGGCGTTGGGCTACTACGCCAGCAAAGCTCTTTTTGTCACATCATATCTGGGCTTTCTCTTGGGAACCATGGCAGGGTTGCTCAACCATTCAGGAGGCTATTTCTCTCAGATGAAGCCGGCCTCGAGAGCTTTGCAATCTCTTCACCAATAGTGCAACAACTAGATGTTTCTCCATCTTTCTCCATCTCGTTAGCGAGCTCGTTGTTGGCCTTGGCATTTAAGTGAAGGTCCAAACATGAAGTTGCCCACAATAGTCAAAGATGTGTCGATGTCGGGGACAACTAGAAGTTGCCCCGTCCTCCTCCATCAAACCATCGGGTTTTTCATACTTCTTGAGGATGTCATGGATCAATTCCACGTTGGCGATGAAGTGGGAGGCGGTTGAGTTGTAGAAGACCAGTCCTTGCTCCTGTGCCCGACATGGATCTGGTCTGTGCGAGTCGACGACGAACTCCAAGTCGTCGACGAAGATGACTCAGACTGCAGTGAAGGTATTGACGGGCTCAAGGAAACCCGTCAAGTTAGTTGCAAAAACCACCGGTCCAAAAGAAAAGGCCTAGGGTCCGCAGTCATGCATGATCTAAGCGATATCGGAATCCTCCTAGGACGTTGGCTTCCTTGTCAAGCGCTCCAAGTATTTTGGGACCTTCCTTCTATAGGGCCCATGGGCCAGGATGCCTAATGGGGCGTTTCTGGTGGCACAACGCACCCCTGGGTCAAATGGCTCATATTGTTTCACGCAAAATGTCCAGTGTGCATTAAAAATGTAAACTGAGGTAAAAGTAACGAGTTTCATACTTTCGCAACACTACTTTGCTAAGTGGATATGTACGAATCTTAGCATCAATTCTATCCAAGAATATCTTAGCATCATATATATCCAGTAATCAATGCAATTATTTTCTCAATTTAGCACAACAAATCGACTTTATAGTTTTAATGAAATTATATGATTATAGTCAATCCAATAATATCTCTTGGCATAATCCAATAATTAATACAATTATATTTTTCCTAATTTCGCACAAGATATCAGTTTTATTGTTCTAATGAAATTCTCTGATTGTAGCCATGTGCACTATTGACACTCTATAAAAAGGCTATCAATTCATTTCTGTTCACGATCCACAAGCTACCAAAGCCACCAACAATTTCTATCGACATCACACTTAGCTAAGATGAGGACTACATTGATGCTATTGCTTACCCTCACGTTTCTCGTGCTAGCATCAGGTACCATTTGTTGATGTACGTAGTATATTGGTTCACAACTTGACCAGCAAAGTGTCATCATGATGTGTGATTTTCTCTTGATTTCGATATTTTGTAGATGCAGGAACATGCAGTAAACATATGGTCGAGTTTTTGAGCAAGGAGTGCAAATTTTAAACATGCAACAATGCATGCCAAGAGTTCAGCTCTGGTTGTGAAGCCGTGTATAAAAAATGCAACTACAATGGTCGTTGCATTGGCTGCGAATGCACTGTATGCACGGTATAAGATAGAACGACATATTGGCTAGAATAATAATAATGTCTTAATAGTGACGCTTCTATAGGTAGCTAGTTCATCAGTCCCTGGATCTATGTAATATCGATATGATATCCTACTTGAGTTTCTTGAAATTATTGAGTGAGATATATGCATATGGTGTTCGTGTATTGTTTTGCAAGTTTGTGTGTGATAAGACAGTAAAACTCATTGCTGCCACATGAAATTACAAAAAAAAATCCATCCCCACACCTAGCTGGATGTCCTGGACTATCACAGTTCGTTCATTGCTTCAAGATTCATGCTTCTCTTTGCTGGATGTCCACCTACGAGCCCCGGTGCCATGGTAGGATGTTTGGATGGGGGTACATTGATATTATATCGACCGTTGGACGTGCAATGCATGGCATATGATATCTATAGATCACCTTTATAGTCACATAGTTACATTGTGACATTTGATACACACAAGACATTCCTCCGATGTCTCGGAGTTGCATGATATCATGGTCATAGTAACACATACTTGACATTGATAAATGAGTAGCAATAAACTAGTACAATCAAATGCTATGCTTACGGTTGGGTCTTCTCCATCACATCATTCTTCTAATGATGTAATCCCGTTATCAAATGACAACTCATGTCTATGGTCAGGAAACCTTAACCATCTTTGATCAACGAGCTAGTCTATGAGAGGCTCACTAGGGACATAGTGTGTGTCTATATATCCACACATGTATCTCGGTTTTCAATCAATACAATCATAGCATGGATAATAAATGATTATCATGAACAAGGAAATGTGATAATAATAACCATATTATTACTGCCTCTAGAGAATATTTCCAACAATATGTGTGTTAGACGATAAACTTGGTCACCACAGGAATAGTCCCAAATCTCCAAGCCACGATCTTCACAATTACCACATACTTGTTTAGTTGTGGAGGATATATGTATCCCCTGTACCCCTTTTTAATCAATAAGAAAGTCATTCCATCAATCTTCATGGTACTAGATGCAGTCTAGGTCATCCCTGCTTTCTCGCCATGAGCAACCCCGACAACCAACCATCTCCTACTATCACTCGCGGCTAGTCAACTATTGTAGTACTGGTGGCCAACCAACTCTCCCCGGTC
Source organism: Hordeum vulgare subsp. vulgare (assembly GCF_904849725.1). Taxonomy (NCBI): domain Eukaryota; kingdom Viridiplantae; phylum Streptophyta; class Magnoliopsida; order Poales; family Poaceae; genus Hordeum; species Hordeum vulgare. Next base: position 557,810,305 of record NC_058524.1, on the reverse strand, counting down.
ATGGCAGCCAAACCACACTTCTACCCACCACTCTCCCCGTGCCCTCCTCCCTCACTTTCAGACACAACCACAAACATCACTTCATTCATCCCCATTGTGCTAGATCTTAACAATCACAATTGCTATCACTGGCGCCATCTCTTTGAGATTCATCTCGGTCACTGCTCCCGTCTCCATCATATCACCGGCAACACTCCAGTCGCCCCGTACAACCCGCACTGTCTCATGGATGACCTCACCATCATCCAGTGGTTGTACACCCACATCTCCACTCAGCTCTTCTACCTCATGGTCACCGATGGAGCCTCCGCACGTGACATCTGGGTCGAGCTTTGTAGCTTGTTTCAAAACAACCGAAGTACTCACATCTCTCCTCTCAACACCGAACTACGCACAATTACTCAAAGCGACCGTCCAGTGGGTGTCTTCTGCCAGTAGATCAAGGCGATCAACAATGAAATGCACAAACTCAAAGAACCTGTCACCGATAGGTCCCTCATCCTCTCATTGATAGGTGGTCTGGATGATCAGCTCGCAAGCAGGCGCGCTCATCCCCGTCCATCATCCTTTGCCTTCACTGACAGGCTCGTTCCATGCTATCCATGAAGGAGCAACCTTAGAAGAGAAAGGCTGGTGCACCATGCCTCTTCCACACCACTCCGCACCCGGCCTGGAACGTTGCAGCCAGGGCCGGTCCTGAGTTTTCGGGGGGCCGGGGCGAAACTGTTGGAAATATGCCCTAGAAGCAATAATAAAATGGTTATTATCATATTTCCTTGTTCATGATAATCGTCTATTGTTCATGCTATAATTGTATTAAAAGGAAACGGCAATACATGTGTGAATAAATAGATCACAATGTGTCCCTAGCAAGCCTCTAGTTGGCTAGCTCGTTGATCAATAGATGATCATGGTTTCCTGATCATGGACATTGGATGTCATTGATAACGGGATCACATCATTGGGGAATGATGTGATGGACAAGACCCAATCCTAAGCATAGCACTAGATCGTGTTGTTTGTATGCTAAAGCTTTTCTAATGTCAAGTATCTTTTCCTTCGACCGTGAGATTGTGCAACTCCCGGATATCGTAGGAGTGCTTTGGGTGTACCAAACGTCACAACCTAACTGGGTGATTATAAAGGTGCACTGCGGGTATCTCCGAAAGTGTTTGTTGAGTTGGTACGAATCGAGACCGGGATTTGTCACTCCGTATGACGGAGAGGTATCTCAGGGCCCACTCGGTAGAACATCATCATAATGAGCTCAGTGTGACTAAGGAGTTAGCCACGAGATGATGTGCTACGGAACGAGTAAAGAGACTTGCCGGTAACGAGATTGAACAAGGTATAGGGATACCGACGATCGAATCTGGGGCAAGTATCATACCGATAGACAAAGGGAATTGTATACGTGATTGATTGAATCCTTGACATCGTGGTTCATCCGATGAGATCATCGTGGAACATGTGGGAGCCACCATGGGTATCCAGACCCCGCTGATGGTTATTGGCCGGAGAGGTATCTCGGTCATGTCTGCATGCCTCCCGAACCCGTAGGGTCTACACAATTAAGGTTCGATGACCCTAGGGTTATAGGGAATTGTTATACGAGGTTACTGAAGGTTGTTCAGAGTCTTGGATGAGATTCTGGACGTCACGAGGAGCTCCGAAATAGACCGGAGGTAAAGAATTATATATAAGAAGTGAGGATTTGGTAGCCGGATTTGTTTTGGGCGACACCGGTAATGTACCGGAACCACCGAAAGGGTTTGGGGGGTCCATCGGGAGGGGCCACCAGCCCCAAGGGCTAGCATGGGCCAAAAGGTGGAAGGGAACCAGCCCGTAGTGGGCTGGTGCACCTCCCACCCAGGCCCAAGGCGCCACAAGAGAGGGAAGGGGGGAAACCCTAGTGCAGATGGGCCTTAGGCCCATCTGGTGTGCGCCACCCCCCTCTCTCTTGCCCTGGCCGCCACCACCAGCCCTAGATGGGGCTGCCGCACCCTTTGGTGGTGGGAACCCTAAAGGGGGTACCCCCTCGCTCTCCTCTTTGTATACTGGAGCATTTGGCTGATTTGAAATACACGAAATCTCTCTCTCGGCGCAACCCTGCTTCTCCTCTTTCTCCTTTCCCACGGTGCTTGGCGAAGCCCTGCCGGCAGACCTCGTAGCTCCACCGCCACCACGCCTCGTGATGCCGGAGCTCTCCCTCAACCTCTCCCTCCTCCTTGCTGGGTCAAGGCATGGGAGACGTCACCAGGTTGTACGTATGTTGAACGCGGAGGTGCTGTGATTCAGCACATAGATCGGAACCGATCGCGATCTAAATCGCTCCGAGTACGACTCCATCGACCGCGTTCATAGTAACGCTTCCGCTTAGCAATCTTCAAAGGTATGAAGATGCTCTACAACCTCTCTCGTTGCTGGTCTCTCCATAGATAGATCCTTGTATGGCGTAGGAAAATTTTGAATTTACTACGTTTACCCAACAGTGGCATCCGAGCCAAGGTTCTATGCGTAGATTCTATGCACGAGTAGAACACAAAAGTTGTGGGCGCTGATTTTTTAAATTGCTTGCCATTACTAGTATTATCTTGATTTGGCGGCATCATGGGATGAAGCGGCCCGGACCGACTTTACACGTACTCTTACGTGAGAATGGTTCCACCGACACACATGCACCAGTTGCATAAAGTGGCTAGCGGGTGTCTGTCTCTCCCACTTTAGTCGGATCGGTTTCGATGAAGAGGGTCCTTATTAAGGGTAAATAGCATTGGCATATCAATGTTGTGGTTGTCACGTAGGTAAGAAACGTTCTTGCTAGAAACCCAAATCAGCCACGTAAAACTTGCAACAACAATTAGAGGACGTCTAACTTGTTTTTGCAGGGTATGCTATGTGATGTGATATGGCCAAAAGAATGTGATGTTGCATATGTGATGTATGAGATTGATCATGTTCTTGTAATAGGATTCACGACTTGCATGTCGATGAGTATGACAACCGGCAGGATCCATAGGAGTTGTCTTAATTTATTATATGAGATGCAACGCCATGTTGGTTACTTTACTTTATTGCTAAACGTTAGCTATAGTAGTAGAAGTAATAGATTGGCGTGACAACTTCACAGAGACACAATGATGGAGATCATGATGATGGAGATCATGGTGTCCTGCCGGTGACGATGATGATCATGGTGCCCCGAAGATGGTGATCAAAGGAGAAAGATGATAATGGCCATATCATGTCACTATATGATTGCATGTGATGTTTATCACACTACTAGAAAAAGGGCTATAGATAATATAGACACTAATGGCGCACCAGACAAGTGGTGCGCCACTACTATATAGCGGTGGCGCACCATGTGCAGGTGCGCCATTAGTGTGATGGACACTAATGGCACACCACACACAGTGTGCGTCACTACTAACAATTTTTTTTCCAAAATTACTAATGGCGCACCGGGGCACAGTGCGCCATTACTAGTTTAACTAGTAATGGCGCACCACTCACCCAGTGCGCCACTACTATATTTTTTTTCTTTTTTGCAAAACTACTAATGGCGCACCACCTGTTGGTGCGCCATTAGTAACCAGGGTTACTAATGGCGCATTTGTAGGTGGTGCGTCATTAGTAGTTTTGCAAACCCTCGTCCAATCCGCCGAATCCCGCGACCAAGGTAGGCATCCGCCCTGGTTCTCGATCGATTCCGCGTCGGTATTTCTACTTCTTCCCCGGCGCCGACTCCACCTCCCCCTCCGCAGCCGCCCCCGTCGTCGTGCCGTCCAGCCCCTCCTCCGGACCCGCAGCACCCTACCCTCCCTCCGCAACCAGGGGGTCCCGGCCTCGCCCTCGCCCTGACTCCCCGCCGGCCGGCCCCGGCGACCGGACGAGGAAGCCCGGCAGCGCTGCCAGCGGAGGGTTCATTGCCGTCGCCCGGTCCCAGATTCGCGTGATCCGCGCGAATTCGGCCCCCGTCGCCTCCCCGCGCCCGTCGCCCGTGATCCTCTCACCGCCTGCGGTAAGGAATCCCCCTATAGCCCGCTCGGACATATTCATCTGCAGCATTCCATATTTGCGAGCGATCAAGTGGCGCATGGACGCGGTGTCTGCTAACGCAATCCTCTGCTCGTTTGTTTGTTTGTCTGATCTCGGTTGGCCGACCCCATTTCCATTGATAGGATGTGCTACGTTGTGTTTAACGCCCGTTAGTGTCAGCAACAGCAAGTTCGTTCCCAAGTTTCCGGGGGTTCAACTGACCCCGTCCATGCCCACCACCTACCCGGGGGAAAGATGTTGCTTGCGCTTAAACTATTGTTTGCTAGTGTAGTTTGTTTTTTGTTCAGACGATATCAGTAGGATGGCTCAGCAACCTTCATACTACATCCCTTGTTTAGCCGGGCATTTGATATTCTGCGACGTGCAAATGCAATCGAGGTCCATTTGTCTGTAGCTATGTCAGCTTGTGGACATGAATGTCCATTGTACACTTGATTTATTACTTGTGTGAAATGTGAGAACGTGCCACTTCAGTATTTCTACTAGGACTAGTTGCTACACTAGCTGATTTTGTTGTTTCCCTTTGTGGTTTACTCAGAAAGAGACTATCTTCTTCAAATGACTCCCCAATGTTGGGGACCTCAGTCTCCAGATTCTCAGAAGCAAGGGCGTTGCATGATGGAAGCAGCATACCTAGGCGGCCCAATGTTGGTCTACTACTTGAAGATGTCAATCAGGAGGCTGCTGATTATTCTGACATTGATGGCTTGAATGGACCGAAATTGTTTGTATTAGCAAAAAGGACATCGCTGGATGGTGGTTCAGGTAGGAGGGCGGCAAGATCAGCATTGAATCTGGTCAAGCTGGAGGACGATATGTGACGAGAACGAGAAACAACTTCTACAACGTTTGCATCCCTTCTTGATTCAGCGATACAAGGTCAGTTTAGCAACGCCGTATGGGTAGTGATGCTTATAATCTAGCAACACATTGTAGTTATTATTATTATCAGCCGTTGTTTGTATATGATACATGCCATTGCGTTCCCTTTTTTTTCTTTAGTTTTCACTAACCAATAAGTTTGTGAAAAAGGCTTTCCACAAACTAAGCTGCACAAACCATCAAGTAGCAGCGAATAGTGAAGTGAAAGGTGATTGAGTCATGCTCTCAACTTCAGTGAAAAGTGCCTTTTCCTTTTTTTTCCTGAGAGCAGAGGACTCCTCTTGGCGTAAAACCACGACAAAAAATATGGAATGGAGGGAGTACTAGTTTTTTTCTTGAGGGAGTACTAGATTAATAGCATAGAGAAACCTGTACATTTGTTTTCTTACCAGAAATCTGTGAACAGATATTATCTAGCTATATCCTTGTGATTATTTGTGTTACTGATGTGTTCTTTTGTTGCAGGATTGATGCCCTTCCTGGACGTGATTTTACAATTTGAGAGGACATGTAGAAAAGCTTCAGAGTCACTAGGTTTTATATTGCCTTACACTAGTAATAATGCTCCATTATATGACTTCATATGATTGGCATATTCTACTGCTGACCAATTCTTGGATGCAACTTTTTGCCACATTACACTTACCATCATATTTTTTTCATCACGTGAAGATGAATAATTATTATGCTCCAAGTACTTTATTTTCAAGGTAATAGATGCATGTGCTGTAGCTTGGATGCTAATGTGGGGATTCTTTTTAATTGTCAGGTATGCCGCCACAGGAAACATTCGGATGGCGGAGGATAAACTTATGCAGCAAAAAGCAAAACTATTACTGGATGAAGCTGCTTCTTGGTCCCTTCTTTGGTACTTCTATGGGAAAGGTAATAACTCTTATGATACAACGTTCTTGTAAGTAAATTGTTTGCGACACCGTGTGTCGTGGTTTTGTTACGGCAGATGTCCTCGTGAAAGGACTTAGTGTTGGAGCTATCGCACCTTGGTGGCGACTCAAAGGGGTTGAGCAGGAGCGAGACAGAGATTTACCCAGGTTCGGCCCCTCGTGAGGAGGTAAAAGCCTACGTCCTGCTTTGTGTTGTATTGATGGAGTTTCGATTACAAGGAGGGCGTAACTCACCTGACCTAGCACTCGATGATTTCTAACCTGCCCTCTTCTTTCCTGGGACTCGCCTTTATATACAGGTCGAGTCCTTAGGGTTTACAAGGGTCCTTTTCTTTACACAAATCTTGACTCTTGCGATCTCTAAGTCGCCATCTTTCCAAGGCTTGGAGACCTTCTCTATTATGGACTCTTTCCGGAAGTCGTAAACCACCATACAACTTTCGGTCTCACCAGGCCAAGGCCCGAACCACATTTTAGATGAATCGCCAGCTTTGGTGACCCGGCCCAACTAGGGCGGGTTATCAACAGATAATATCCCCAACATTAGGCCCCAGATTGACTTGAATTTCCTTCACGCCAATATCCTTACTCAATTAGGGGCGATTCATCTTCACTCCTCTTATGCACCATGCACTTAAACCGCCATCTGTTGCGGAAAAACTTGAGTCGCCAAACCATTTCTTGTTGGCATCTCCTTATCCCTTGAATCTCGGAAAGGATAATGACGTAATCCCCAACGGATCCTTCGATATCGTTATCCCAAAAATTTCGGGGCGCCATCATATCAAATCTTTATCTTTTGGCAGTTCCCGCTCGTGGCGCCTCGATCCTAGCACCCGACCTGATAAATAGGCGGGAGGAAAGGACTGGGCGCATTTCACCTACCTGTCTTGTCGCCCTTCTCCTCCCCACTATCGCAGCGAAAATCTCATCGCCACCCGAGAGCTCCGGCGCCACCCGAAGACCTTGTCGCCACCCGAAAGCTTCGGTGCCGCCCGAAGACTTCGTCGCCGCCGAACACCTCGTCGTGGCCGAGCAGTTCGTCGCCGTCGAACGCCTCGCCGCCGTCGAGCACCTTGTCGCCGTCGAACACCTCGTCGCCGTCGAACATCTCATCGCCACCCGAGGTTTTTGCATCCGTACGAGACCTTCGTCGCCGTCCGCGCAACGCTCGCGGAGAACCCTTCTTCGGACGTCTCTAGTCGTATCCACCAGGTTAGCTTCCGCCATTTAAAAGCAGATCCAAGTTCTTTCGAGGTTCATACCTACTGTGTTCTTGGTATCTCCCGAATGGCTTTATTTGTTCCTGATTAGTTGGCGGTGATGATAGCGAGCACAACAATGTTTTTCATACCTTTATTTGTTCGGCCTTGACTCGCATACTTAGAAAAGGGCTTCACCAAATTAACAATATTGTCCCCACCTTAGTCGCAGGTCGTTCTATCCAGACATTTTTTGCATTCATTTCCGTGTGCCCGGTAGATCCATAATATATCGCTTATCAAGTGAAATCTGTTTATAGTCTCATACTTCACCATTTTGACAAATACTACTGATGCTCCGAAACATCTCTCCTTTAAGTAGCAAGAGTTTCATAAGTCGCCCTGGCAACCTGACCCGGACCTTCGTTGGCGGGTCAAAAAACTTCCTCAGCCATCAGGCAAATTGTTTGGCGAGTAAAATGAACTTGTTTCACCATTTTCAGTAGATGCTTGGCATGTCAATTCACCCGTAACTTTATCCATTTGTAGCATGGGCGCTGTTTTCAAAAGTGACTGGCTCCCAACCAAGGTTAATGATGCTATACTTAATGATTATGTGAAAACGGGGAACCTGGACCCTCAAGAGGTTGGTTGGCGCACCGGGTTAGGAGAAGAAGTCCCCAATCCCAAGGAAGGGGAGATAGTTGTTTTTGTTGAACACCTTGAGAGGGGATTTAAGCCGCCCGGATCGAAATTCCTCACAGACGCTATGTCTTTTATGAATGTCCGCCTTCAAGATCTAGGGCCCAACTCGATAAGCAATCTATGCCAGTTCCAGATGTTTTGTGAGGCTTACTTGCGGATGGAACCCTCAGTTCCCTTATTCTGGTACTTCTTCCACTTGAATCGCCAAACAGAATTTCACAATGGCCCCAGCCTGGAGCTTGGTGGTGTCAATGTTCAGCGCCGCAGAGATAGCTCATTCCCGTCACTCGCCATGCCAAGCCATCCCAGAGGCTGGGGCGAGTCTTGGTTTTACTGCCAGGAGACTTCGCCTGAAGGTGAGAACAAGCTTCTGGGTTATAGGAAAGATCGCCTTCCAACAAATTTCAAACTCCCAGACAAGCTCACCGAAGAGGAGGAGTCAGACTTTATCCCAGTATTGTCCGAGTTAAGATCTTTGACAAACAACGGCCTTACTGGAGTTGACTTGATCCGCTGCTGGGTCGAATGGCGTATCCTCCCTTTAAGTCGCCGGGACGGGTTAATGTGTGAATTCGACGGCACCCTAGACCATCCTCAGTGCTACTTCCACACAGCTCTGACGGAAAATGATATTGTAACCATCATCAAGAAGCTGACCGGCGAACCAGCGGCAAAATGCGGCCAAATAGGTCTTAAACCTTTCTGCAAGATTAACCCGGCACCAAAGGTAAATAACTTAACCCGCCTTTTGTTTTTTATTCCTTACGTCTTACTTGAACTATGACTTCTTATAAAATACGCCATTTCAGAAAGGTCATAAATTTTGGTATAAGAGGCCAAAAAAGTCAGCCATGAAGCAAGCTAGGCCGCCTCCAAAGAAGAAATTCAAGGGCAAGGGCAAAGCTGCCGTTACCGAGCCATCTGAAGCCGATGAATCCCAAGTCGGCGACGTACTTTCGGAGGTAAAAAATCCATCCTTTTTTAACTCGCCATCCATTACTGATAATTTTGTGTTTACACCTCTGTATCTCTTGTGTAGAATGAAGACAATGAAAGCCAGGAGGATTTTGTAGAGGTAATTTATGTTTCCTTCGACTCATCTCCTTCTCCACCTAAGCCGGCCAGGCGAATTTGTGGGAAAAATCCCTTCTCACACCCAAATGCTTGTTTGGATCCAAATTTTCTTCTGAAGAAAGCACAACACGCCTCAAATTGGAAAACTCGAAGTCATTCTGGAGACCTGGTGTCCGGATTACCAACAAGAAACAAGAAAAGGCAAAATGAGGTATCTTTTAATAACACTTCTTCAGGTCCTTTTGGATCGCGTTTGTAACTCGCTCATATCTTCAAAGTATAATTTTTTGCAGAGTTATCCTCCCACATCTGGCGACTCAGTGATGTCGGCACTTCCACCGATGATCTGTGTCCCTGGGTAAGCCTTTGATAATATTTACCTTTAGTCTGATGGTGATAATATCCATTCCTTTAAACACACCCCCTTCTCCTTTCAGGGCACAGGCGAAGAAACGGAAAACTGGCGGGTCAACTCCCATTACAACTTCGGAGCCTATCGAAAAATCGGCGCCGATCCAGGATAACCCGGACCAAGAAAAACCTGAAGATCAAGTGGATCTCCCCAGCTCGCCCAAGGAAACTATGGAAGCGCCTAACCCGCCAAGTCCATTGACAACAGCAGAAGACCCGGACGCTGTAGTTATCACCGGTACTCGCTTCTCTAAACCGACCACAACGGTTTTATCGAAGCATGTATCATCATCAGCTCAACCTGTTTTTGAGCATGAACTCTCCAAGGCTAAGCTCTCCCAATATGAGAATCTCGAATTCAAAGAACTTTGCTCTGGCTTTGCAAGTCGCTTGGAGGCGAGTTATGAGATGGAGAAGAGCCTGCTTCGAATGCTGAAGAACAAACATGAGGTATGTTTTGTTGTACATTGTATTATCCTCATTAACCCCCAAGGGCCGGGTCATCAGTAAAAAGATGAGTCGGGTCTTGATGATTGAAAAACTTTTGACCTGTAACCCCCAAGGGCCGAGTCATCAGTAAAAAGATGAGCGGGTCTTGATAATTGAAAAACTTTCAACCTATAACCCCCAAGGGCCGGGTCATCAGTAAAAATATGAGCCGGGTCTTGATAATTGAAAAACTTTCAACCTGTAACCCCCAAGGGCCGGGTCATCAGAAAAAAGATGAGCCGGGTCTTGATACTGTATAATTTTGTCTAAAAAATTATACATTAGCCCCCAAGTGTCAGGGATGTTGCTTGCAATAACTCTGAGACTTGCCCCTTAACTATATATTTCAACAGGAATCTCTTATCCAAACTGAATCAGCACTTGGCGACTTGAGGAAAATTTTAACCGATCAGCAGGATGCCCGGGCAAAATGAGAAGAGAAGTATCAACTGATCTTATCTGAGATGGAGAAGCTAAAAGCCGACTTAAAAAGGGCTCAAGCTGATCAAGATGCTTTAACAAAGCGAGCAGAAAAAGCTGAAGCCAAGTTGGATACTGTGCAACAGGAGCTGTCCGGCTTAAAGCGACATATCTCAAACATGGCGCAAGCTGTCTTTGGTAAAAACCAACTCTTGACCTTTGTAAACAAATAGCTTTGTATAAATCGCTGACTATCATTACCTCTTATACAGGTCCGAGAGCCGCCAACCTTCAGGATGATTGCATCCTGATGCTGAAGGCGATTTACACGTTGACGGAGCAGTTGTATACCGGGAGTGTGCTGACCGTGAAAGCAGTGATGGGCGCCAAGGAACCTATAACATCAACAAAGAAGATGCTTGGCTGCCTATCTACTCTTCCTCCTCAAATTGGCGAGCTAACTCGGTCAGCCGGCCAGAAAGGAGCATTGACTAAACTCAGTCGGTGCTTAGCATATGCTCCAGAAATAAGCCCAGAAGAAGCAGCGACGGGCTTTCCTCAGCTCAAGGATGACGGGTCAGAATTTGCTGAAGAGGACTACCAGCGTGTTGTTAAAGACTCCCGTTTTGCGGCGACTCAGCTTGCTGCAAGCTTGGATTTATCAAAATACCAAGCCGCCTATGACAACAAAAACAAGAAGGTTAACCCGCCAACCTTTGTGACGACCAGCTTAACTCCGCGTCGACCCAAGAATCCTTTTGACTTGGAAGCGGATCTCTCATCAGTGCTGAACGATGAAGATGAGTTCGCCGCGCTATCCAAGTGTAACTGGGTACTGGGCGACTTGCAAATTGAAGTCGGCCAAAGCTCGCAGCAGGCTGATCCAAGGGCATCAGCAGAATAACACTTCATAGATTTGGCCATGAGAGCCATGTAATAAGTCTCTTTAGGAATCAAACTGCTTCTGTGATATCTCGAAAAATCCTTATGTCGCCCTTAAGGTGTTTCGAAATGCTTGATCCACCACTTGAGGCATTTATTATGATACTTGACCCGCCATTAAGGCGATTTCATGATGCTTGATACGCCATGGCTAGAGTGATTTCGATCATGAACCTGTTTTAAGCTTGAAAACATATATCAAACCATCTCAGTGAGTAATGGGTGATAACAAATAGCAATCGCCCCAAGATATTTTGTGGCGAGTCAGAAAAAAGTCTGAAAAACCTTGTGGCAATGCCAGGGAGGTAAAAAATAGCAATTTCGTCGGCTCATCAGGTCGCGACAGGATAGGGCGAGTTAAACAAACTCAAGCGCCACCCAAGGGAGACTTTTGTATCAAAAGCTCAAGTATTTAGACCTGCTGATCAGGCACAAGTCAAGCTTCAGTGAAGCGGGTTCAATGAACCAATGGTTTCTCTATTTTCCATGTGAGGCGCTTGCCTGTACCAGACATGTTTTAACCAAGGCAAGTTCAGGGTCCATGAGCGGAATAACTCGCCAAGAGTTCATGGGTCCATATGGCGATTCGGCCAACACACAGTCCAGTATAACCATTTGTAACGCGGTAATTTTTCGCGGGCCAGATGGGTAGTAAGGCTGATCTCAGTGAGAGGAAGCCCCCAAGTGACCTATGATTAAGGGAAAGACCGTCATAGGATTGTAGAAGCGTATACGCTATTACCACAAAACGACTTGGGAACACACTGTCCTCAAGTAAGTCGGTCTAATCCATAGAATCATATAAGGCGCCTATGTTTGAATCGCGCGCTTGTGGCGACTTCGGTCCTCTTTGGCTTATCGATACCCAGTTTTGTAATAAGCGCATCGTGGCGACTTAAGCTCTTTGGTATGGATAGCATCCATGTTTGGGCGACTTGTTGATGAAAGAATAAAGATCCATACCTTTCAATAAGATGAATTAGCAGGAAAGCCCCCAAGTCGGGAGGCGTTTAATTTTATTGCTTTATAAGAAATGAAAAACTTACAAAACGTAGAGCTTAATAACTCAAGTGTAATAAGGCCGCAAGTGGGCAATATTCTAGGGGCGAGTCGACTCAGCCTCCGTGGTTGGCCGATCAGGCCGTAGATCCACCAGATAGTAAGACCCATTGCGAAGGTTTTTGCTAACGACGAACGGTCCTTCCCATGGTGGTGATAACTTATGCATGCCAGTGCAATCTTGTATCAGCCGAAGCACTAAGTCACCTTCGTGAAAGGTTCGGCTCTTGACCCGGCGGCTGTGATAACGCCGTAAGTCCTGCTGATAAATGGCCGATCGGGCTGCAGCCAAATCACGCGCTTCCTCTAAGTCATCCAAAGAGTCTTGAAGCGCCAGTTCGTTGTCCTGTTCCAGATAAGCGGCGACTCTAGGTGAGTCATGCCTTATGTCAGGGGGAAGAACAGCTTCTGCTCCATAGACCAGAAAGAAAGGGGTAAAACCCGTAGACCGGTTCGGGGTGGTCCGGATGCTCCATAGTACCGAAGGCAACTCCTCAACCCAACACCCCGGGGTTCGTTCCAAGGGAACCATGAGTCGGGGTTTGATTCCCCGCAAAACTTCCTGGTCCGCCCGCTCCGCCTGTCCATTAGATCGTGGGTGAGCAACCGTAGAAACATCAAGCCGGACGTGCTCACGACGACAAAACTCCTGCATCGCCCCTTGAGACAGATTAGTCCCATTATCAGTAATGATACTGTGCGGATATCCGAACCGGAAGATCAATTTTTTCAAGAATTTGACCGTTGTCTCCGCATCGCAAGCTCCAACAGGCTCTGCCTTAACCCACTTGGTGAATTTATCAGTCGCCACCAGCAAATGGGTTTTCTTGTTGGATGACATCTTAAAGGGGCCAACCATGTCTAACCCCCAGACTGCAAAAGGCCAAGTGATGGGTATCATCCTTAGTTCTTGAGCCGGCACATGAGCCTGTCGCCCATAACGCTGGCATCCATCGCATCGACGAACTATTTCCTCTGCATCTACATGGGCCGTCAACCAAAAGAAACCATGACGGAACGCCTTTGAAACCAAGGAACGTGATCCGACGTGATGCCCACAATCTCCGGAATGAATGTCATTTAGAATTATACACCCTTCTTCGGAGGAAACACATCTTTGAAAAACCCCGGAAGTGCTTCGCTTATATAGTTCGCCATTGATGATCACCATGGATTTGCTTCACCGAATGATTTGGCGAGCCAACACTTCATCCGTAGGTAACTCGCCTCGGGCGAGATAGGCCAGATACGGAAGAACCCAATCCGGCGTAATGTGGAGAGCCGCCATGAACTGGGACTCAGGATCTGGTATCGCCAACTCCTCCTCTGAAGGCAAACTTACGGAAGGATTATACAAGGTATCCAGAAAAACATTGGGGGGAACCGGCTTTCTCTGGAACCGAGATGTGAAAGGGCATCAGTTGCCTTGTTAAGGCGCCGGTCAATGTGATCAACCTGATAGCCATGGAAATGACCCGCCACATCGGACACAGCCCTCCTGTAAGCCACCATTACGGGGTCCTGAGAATCCCAAGTGCCTGAAACTTGCTGAGCCACCAGATCAGAGTCGCCAAAACATCTGACCCGCGTAAGGTTCATCTCCTTGGCGAGTCACAAGCCGTGAAGTAAAGCTTTGTATTCGCAGCATTGTTGGTACATGGAAACATGAGTCGGAGGACGTAACAGAATTTGTCTCCTTGAGGAGATACCAGCACCACGCCAGCCCCCGAGCCTTCCAACTGTCTAGATCCGTCAAAATAAATAGTCCAGTATGTAAGATCGGGCCTATCTTCCGGGACCTGTAACTCGGTCCAATCATTGACGAAATCAACCAAGGCCTGAGATTTGATAGCCGTGCGAGGGGTGTACCGCACGTGGTGCGGCCCAAGTTCAATCGCCCACTTGGCAATCCGCCCCGTCGCCTCCCGATTCTGGATGATGTCCCCGAGGGGAGCGGAACTAACCACCATGATGGGATGCTCTTGAAAATAATGTTTAAGCTTCCGGCTTGCCATAAACATCCCATACACTAATTTCTGCCAGTGTGGGTATCGCTGCTTGGAAAGAGTTAGCACCTCGCTGATAAAATACACCGGGCGCTACACAGGGTATTCCTTTCCTTCCTCCTTCCTTTCAACGACCACCGCCACACTCACCGCTTTGGAGTTTGCTGCAATATATAAAAGCATGGGTTCTTTCTCAGTCGGGGCGGCCAAGACCGGCGGGTTGGCCAGTTGCCGTTTTATGGCTTCGAAAGCTTCATCGGCTTCATCTGTCCAAACAAAATGGTCAGATTTCTTTAGTAATTGATAAAGGGGAATAACCTTTTCTCCCACGCGGCTTATGAAGCGACTTAAGGCCGCAATGCGGCCCACCATCCGTTGGACCTGATTAACATTCGTTGGCTTCCCAAGGGAGGTAACCACTTCGATCTTGTCCGGGTTAGCTTCGATGCCGCGCTCAGACACCAGGAAGCCTAACAACTTCCCTGCAGGAACACCAAAGACACACTTGGTGGGATTCAGCTTCATCTGATATACCCACAGATTATCAAAAGTTTCCTTGAGATCTCCCAATAGTGTTTCCCTCCGGTGGGTTTTAACCACAATGTCATCGACATAGGCATGGATGTTGCGTCCGATTTGGCCACAGAGGCAATTTTGGATGCATCGTTGATAACTCGCCCCTGCACTCTTGAGTCCGAATGGCATGGACACATAGGAAAAAGCCCCAAAGGTGGTTATAAAAGCTGTTTTCTCTTGATCCTCCACGACCATCTTGATTTGGTGATATCCAGAATAAGCGTCCAAGAAGCACAAACGTTCGCATCCCTCCACTGAATCAATAATTTGGTCGATGCGGGGAAGAGCGAAAGGATCCTTTGGACAAGCTCTGTTAAGGTCCGGGTAATCAATACACATACGGAAGGTACCATTCTTCTTGAGCACCAAGACCGGGTTAGCCAACCATTTGGGGTGGAAAACCTCTACGATGAATCCGGCGGCCAAGAGACGGGCAACCTCCTCCCCGATCGCCTTGCGTCGTTCCTCATTGAACCTACGATGATATTGCTAGATAGGTTTTGCCTTTGGGTCAACATTAAGATGGTGCTCAGCGAATTCTCTCGGCACACCAGACATGTCAGAAGGTTTCCATGCGAAGATGTCCCGATTCTCACGGATGAATTCGATGAGCGCGCTTTCCTATTTGGGATCCAGACCCGTCCCAATAGTGAACTGCTTGGTTGAGTCGCCAGGGACAAAATCCACCGTTTTAGTGTCATTTGTTGGCTTGAACTTGAGGGACGGCTCAGCATCTGTCGTTGGCTTTTTTAGGGGTGACATATCAGCCGGATCAATATTGGCCTGGTGGTATTTGAGCTCCTCCGCAGCACAAGCAACTTCTGCGTAAGCCGCATCCCCTTCTTTACATTCTCTTGCAATCCTCCTATCACCATCAACCGTGATGGGTCCGTTAGGGCCAGGCATCTTGAGTTTAAGGTAAACATAGCATGGGCGAGCCATGAACCGGGCGTAAGCCGGCCGCCCAAACAGCGCATGATAGGGGCTTTTTAACTTGACCACCTCAAACATCTGTGACTCACTCCTGTAATTAGATGTTGTTCCAAATGCAACTGTGAGCCTGACTCGGCCTATGGGGTACGCCGATTTGCCTGGGACGATTTCGTGGAACACCGTGGTTGAAGGCATCAAATCTTTCTCCAACAGGTTCATCCTTTGGAAAGTGTCGAAGTACAAAATGTTGATGCTGCTGCCACCATCCATCAGTACCTTCGACAAGGTATATCCCCCAACTTGGGGAGCCACGACCAACGCTAAATTGCCGGGACTGTCAACTCTTGGCGGGTGATCCTCCCTACTCAATGATATGATCTGCTCGGACCAGTGGAGGTATCTAGGGAGTGCCGGCTCTGACACACTGTACGCTCGGTGACTCACCTTTTTATCACGCCTGCAAGCATTGGTGGTGAAAACGTGGTACTGCCCATTGCTTAATTGCTTGGGATTGTTGCGGAAGCCGCCATTATCATCCTGCCCCTGCGAAGCTCCCTGTGGGGGTGGTTGCTGAAAAACTCCGGGCAAGTTATACCGTCGCTGGTGATGCACCGGATACTGGCCGCTGCTTGGCTGCGAGCCACCCTGAGCCACAGTTTCGGAGAAACCGCCGAAGGGGTTCTGGTGTTGATTGGGCACGCCGAACTGTTCCTGCCGTTGGTCCGGGTCACCGCTTTGCCCTTTTTTAATCGCCTCCGCCCGAAACTCCCGCATCACGTAACAGTCCTCTCAGGAATGAATCGCCGGTCCGTCTGCCATGGCGTGGTGCGGGCAGGGGCCCTTGAGTAACTCATTATAGTTGCGCGGCTTTTTGCCACTGTAACCCCTACTTTTCTTCTGGCGCTGGTTGCCATTATTGGTGTTGGTGTTGGCGACTAAGTCCGAAGATTCTTCCTGCTGCCTTCTCTTGCTATTCGCTCCCTGATTATGGCGCGTCCCTGGAACCGGGTATGATTTTTGGATGACTCGCCCTTCCTTGGCGAGTTAGTTTTACCACCATCCTCGCCGGGATCTTTGGTATCGTCCGCCTCAGCGTACCTAGTGAGGGTGTCCATTAGCTCCCCCATGTCTTGGACCTTTCGCTTGAGTCGCCCCAACTTCTGCACCAAAGGCTCGTAGTGGCAGTTCTGCTCGAGGATCAGCACAGCCTGAGCCGCCGTAATACCGTCCGACGAGTGAATGACTTCCGTGACCCGCCGCGACCAGTGGTGGGCCGACTCATCGGGGCGTTGAATGCAGTGCTGCAGATCAACTATTGTCATCGGACGCTTGCAGGTTCCTCGGAAGTTTTTGACGAAACGCTCTTTCAATTCAGCCCAAGTCTGGATGGAGTTGGGGGGCAAGTTCTTTAACCAAGTACGCGCCGCCCCTTCGAGCATCATTGTGAAGTATCTGGCGCAAACTGCTCCGCGTACATCAAGCATGTCCATGGCGATTTCATAACTCTCGACCCATGACGCTGGCTCAAGGTCCGGAGTGTAGTTAGGCACCTTTCTTGGCCCCTTAAAATCCTTGGGCATTCGCTCGTTGCGAAGGGCGGGGGCCAAGCACGGCACCCCCACTTGTCTGCTGCTCACAACAAGAGGCGCTGGGGCGACTTGGATGTCCGGGTGATCCCGACCTGGCGGCTCTCGATGATCAGGCGAGTTGTCCTGGGGGAAGGGCCGCGGTCCGCTGGTTATAGCGGGCTGGTCCTTTGGCCGACTCCTGGTGCGGCTTGCCTGGGGAGTGGAATGCAGCCTATCTAGGCTGTGTGAGAACTGGGCGTTTTGAACCACCGCCGTCTTCAACATCTCAATGGCGTTCCTTGCCTCTATCTCAGCAGGAGTGTTGCCGTGAATCGGAAGGGATTCCAAATGGCGAGTTGCGGCAAGGACGTTGTCCACCGGGTTGGAAAAGTGACCTTGAGGTGTCTGGAATTGGGGAACATAATCCACAGCTGGCTGAAACGGCGGGTTCGGTGGCTGGCCCGGCCCTCCCCCGGGGCGGCTCCCGCCCCGGGAGTTCGCGGAGTGTCGAACACGCGGGTCGGGTTGAGATCAGGGGGCAGGCGACCCTGGTGCCTCCGCTGATGGACGGCGTCAGACGCGCGCTGGTGCCTTTCGAGCCGCCAGATATCGGTATTCAAGCGAGCTATCTCAGCGGTAATTTGAGCTTGTCGGGTCTCGATCCTGGCGGACTCCACCTCGGCATCCCGCTGAGCCTTTGCCACCCCTTCTCTTAGCTTCGTCAATTCCGTGTTTACTGCCTCCTGGTTTTCTGGTGTGATGGGGGTCGCCATGAGCCTTGTTATTTCCGCTGCTAACTCCACCAAAATTGCGGCTGGGCTTCTAGACGTCTCGCGAGTTCCAACTCCGCCTGCCGGGTTTGGCGAGGGTTCAGTCGCCCCTGCCATGTAAACGGCGATCTGACGGCGAGTCCGGTCAAGAACTTCGGGGTCCATGGCCAGTGACAAGCCCCCAAGGCAGCCCCCGTGTAGAGACTGGATCGAATCTGAATCGCCCATGGACGATTCGTCATCAGTGTTGATTGGCGTGGTTTCCTGGGTCGCTGAGTGTTCTGGTTCCTCAGATCCCTGCGTGAATCCAACAAAGACCGGGCGGGTTAGGTTTGGCGTCACGACTGGGCGGACGTACCTGGCCGGCTCGATGATGTCAGAGGAGGTGTCCGGCTCAGGCATGGGCGATCCAGTCATGCCGATCAAAACGCTGATCTTGCCGAAGGGGACTCTGTAACCAGATTCGATCGAATCCGCCTCGGGCCCCCATAGCAAGTTGTTGATGTAGTACTTCCCACGGCGGCTCCGGGTCATGAGCCCCGTCGCGTAGCTCCCAATCCCTGGTAGGGCTCCCTTTGAGAACTCAACTCCACCATGCGCAGGCCCCACGGTGGGCACCAACTGTCGTGGTTTTGTCACGGCAGATGTCCTCGTGAAAGGACTTAGTGTTGGAGCCATCGCACCTTGGTGGCGACTCTAAGGGGTTGAACAGGAGCGAGACAGAGATTTACCCAGGTTCGGCCCCTTGTGAGGAGGTAAAAGCCTACGTCCTGCTTTGTGTTGTATTGATGGAGTTTCGATTACAAGGAGGGCGTAACTCGCCTGACCTAGCACTCGATGATTTCTAACCTGCCCTCTTCTTCCCTGGGACTCGCCTTTATATACAGGTCGAGTCCTTAGGGTTTACAAGGGTCCTTTCCTTTGCACAAATTGTGACTCTTGCGATCTCTAAGTCACCATCTTTCCAAGGCTTGGAGACCTTCTCTATTATGGACTCTTTCCGGAAGTCGTAAACCGCCATACAACTTTCGGTCTTACGAGGCCAAGACCCGAACCACATTTTAGATGAACCGCCAGCTTTGGTGACCCGGCCCAACTAGGGCGGGTTATCAACAGATAATATCCTCAACACCGTGCACGAAATTCCATGTGTTACATTGCAGCAAATGAAGAGCTTCCTGAAGGACTATTCATGGTAAACTAAATTTATAATCATGAATGTCTTAAAGTCTTTTCTCTCTGTATACACTTTGTGCTTGTATATGTGGATTTATCTGAAGGATGTATTATTTTTTTGATGACAGTCACCAACTACATCCCATCAGGAGGCTTGCCGCTATGTTGCAATGGATCTTACATCACAATTGTGTTTGCGGATTGTACTTTGGCTTGAAGGACTTGCTTCTGAAAGTATTGATTTGGAGAAAAAGGTAAGATAACCATGTTATGTTTTACTAAGACTTTAGTCTTTTCTATTTCCTCTTTGATACGTGGGAGCCCTGTAGTGGAACATGATTGATTGATTCCATTAGTGAAAGAATTAGCAAAGTAAATAGATACATCTCTCCACGATATGTTAACTTAAATATTTGAGTTGAAAGGTATTAAGCTACAATGTACTCGCTCTGAACACGAATATAGAAGGCACAATGATCAACATGGTACTAGAATTGTCTAAATTGCCCCTAATTAATATTTGTCAATACATTCAATGCAACTCCTCTCTGTTCCACCATCACCTAATAGCAGCAGCATCATCAAATAATCTGTGAAAGGAAATGCATGCATGCATGCATGTACAGTGGCACTTGCATGCATGTATGTGAAGTAGACAAGCAATGAGTGTACCGCCCAGAGGTGCTTCTTTCTCTACTCCTATCTATTTATCAATAGAAATCTCTATGCTTTTCAAGTGTTGTAATTTGCTAGAGGTTGCTCTTTTCGCCTCTGCATCACTAACATTGTTGCTCAAAACATGTGAGTAGAGATCATTTGACCCATTTGAAGATCAAATTTATAATTAGAGACCATTCTTGAAGATCTTCATGATTTAGAGTGTTAAATTTGACATGTTGATGATTTCATCTTGTAGGTTGCCACGCGGATGCTCTTTGGACTATGACATGGACATGAAGGCATTTGTTTTAGTGCCAAATATTACTTACTAATGCCCACAAACTATCGTTGTGTATTATATTTGCTATGGAGCTATGTATGTATGGATGCTATGGAACTATATGTATATATGGATGCTATGGAATTTTGGATGTATGGATGCTATGGAATTTTGATATATGGATCATGAAATTTGTTATGCAACTTTGCATATATGTTATGTGTTGTGGATCAATAAAACAATTGGGCACATATTATGTATTATATATTTGATATATATGTTATGTGTTGTTGAATTTGTGGTTTTGAAACAAAACATATATATGCCAGAATACCAGATACTAATGGGGCACCATGGGCTATACTAATGGCGCACTGCCTCATGCGCTATTAGTATATATGCCCTGGGAGGCATAATAATGGAGCACCATGGGCTATACTAATGGCGCACTGCCTGGTGCGCCATTAGTAAAAAATTCTAATGGCGTGATGCTAGTGGCGCACCTGTAGTGCGCCATTAGTAGCCAAAACAGGTGCGCCACTGGCAGGCCTTTTCCAAGTAGTGTCATGTTCTTTTACATCTTATTGCTTAGAATGACGGTAGCAAAGATAAGATGATCCCTCGTGAAAATTTCGAGAAAGTATTCCCCTAAGTGTGCACCGTTGCGAAGGATCATTTTCTCAAAGCACCACGTGATGATCGGGTGTGATAGATTCTAACATTCGCATACAACGAGTGTAAGCCAATTTACACACGCAGAACACTTAGGTTGACTCGACGAGCCTAGCATGTACATACATGGCCTTGAATACAGGAGACCGAAAGGTCGAACATGAGTCGTATGGTTGATACGATCAGCATGGAGATGCTCACCATTGATGACTAGTCCGTCTCACGTGATGATCGGACATGGGCTAGTCGACGTGGATCGTGTAACACTTGGATGAGTAGAGGGATGTCGATCTAAGTGGGAGTTCATCAGATGAACTTAATTATCATGAACATAGTCAAATCGGTCTTTGCAAATTATGTTGTAACTTACACTATAGCTCTACGGTATTTGATACGTTCCTAGAGAAAATATGGTTGAAAGATAGAAGTAGCAATTATGCGGACTCGGTCCATTAACTCAGGATTGTCCTCATTGCTAAACAGAAGGCTTATGTCCTTAACGCACCGCTCGGTGTGCTGAACCCCAAGCGTGATCTATGGATGTTGCGAACATCCGACATACATGTTTCTTATAACTACATGATAGTTCAGTGCATATTGCTTGAACGACTTAGAATTAAGGCGTTAAAGACGTTTCGAACGTAGCAGGACATACGTGATGATCCAAAAGATGAAATTGGGATTTCATGCTCGTGCCCTTGTTGAGAGGTATGAGACCTCCGAAAAGATTCTTTGTCTGCAAAAGTATAGGAGAAGAGCTCAATCATTGAGCATGTGCTCAGATTGTCTGAGTACTACAATTGCTTGAATTGAGTGGGAGTTGATCTTCCAGATGAGACAGTGATAGCTCTCCAAAGTCATTGACACCAAGCTACTAGAGCTTCGTGATGAACTATAACATATCAAGGATGGATTTGATGATCCTTGAGCTATTCGCGATGTTTGACACCGCGGAAGTAGAAATTGAAAAGGGGCATCAATTGTTGATGGTTTGTGAAACCGCTAGTTTCAAGAAGGGAAAGGGCATGAAGGGATACTTCATTAAACGCAAACCAGTTGCTGCTCTAGTGAAGATACCCAAGGTTGAACCCAAACCCGAGACTAAGTGCTTCTGTAATAAGGGGAACAGTCACTGAAGAGGAACTACCCTTGACACTTGGTAGATGAGAAGGCTGGCAAAGTCGACAAAAGTATATTGGATATACATGATATTGATGTGTGCTACTTCTCAAACAACAGCGCCAGAAATTGACACGTTGACGGAGATTGGGCTTGCGTTGGTTTTTCCCTTGAAGAGGAAAGGGTGATGAAGCACAGGAGCAGTAAGTTTTTCCCTCAGTTTGAGAACCAAGGTATCGATCCAGAAGGAGGGTCTCGTCAAGTCCAGAGTACCTGCGCAAACACAAACAAGCTTGCACCCAACGCTTCAAAGGGGTTGTCAATCCCTTCAAGATTGTTTGCAAAGTGAGATCTGAAGGCGGAAAGTGCAACGAAGTAAAAGGTGTAAGGCTGAAAATATGGTGTGGGGTAGACCCTAAGGGCCATAGTGTTCACTAGAGGCTTCTCTCAAAATAGCAAGTATTACGGTGGGTAAACAAATTACTGTCGAGCAATTGATAGAACCGTGCAAAGTCATGACGATATCTAAGGCAATGATCTAGCATATAGGCATCACGTCCGACACAAGTAGACTGATACTTTCTGCATCTACTACTATTACTCCACACATCGACCGCTATCCAACATGCATCTAGTGTATTGAGTTCATGACGAACAGAGTAACGCTTTAAGCAAGATGACATGATGTAGAGGGATAATCTCAAACCAATGATGAAAACCCCATCTTTTTACCCTTGATGGCAACAACACGATACGTGCCTCGCTACGCCTTCTGCCACTGGGTGAGGTCACCGCACGGTATGAACCCAAAACCAAGCACTTCTCCCATTGCAAGAATCATAGGTCTAGTTGGCAAGACAAAACCCACAACTCGAAGAGAATTACAAGGATATGAAATCATGCATAGGAGATATCAGAAGAAACTCAAATAAGATTCATAGATAATCTGATCATAAATCCACAATTGATTGGATCTCGACAAACACACCGCAAAAGAAGATTACATCGGAAAGATCTCCATGAAGATCATGGAGAACTTTGTATTGAAGATCCAAGAGAGAGAAGAAGCCATCTAGTTACTAGCTATGGACCCGTAGGTCTATGGTGAACTACTCACGCATCATCGGAGAGGTCATGGTGTTGATGAAGAAGCCCTCCCTGTATGAATCCCCCCCTTCGGCAGGGCACCAGAACGTGCCCCAGATGGGATCTTGCAGAGACAGAAGCTTGCGGCGGCGGAAAAGTGATTACGATGCTCCCCTGATTTTTTTGGGAATATTTGGGAATATATAGGCGCAAGATCTAGGTCAGGGGACCTCCAGGGGGCCCACAAGCCTGCATGGCGTGCCCCCTGGCCGCGGGGTGGTGGCTTGTGGGGCCCCTGGGGCTCTTCTGGCTTGGCTCCCAAGTCCCCCGATCTTCTTCCGTTCCAGAAAAATCATTTCGGGGATTTTCTTCCGTTTGGACTCGGTTTCAAAATCTCCTCTGAAAGGGGTCAAAAACATGGAAAAACAGGAACTCGCACTTGGCACTGGATTAATAAGTTAGTCCCAAAAAATAAATAAAAGGCATGCAAAACATCCAAAGTTTGACAAGATATTAGCATGAAACCATCAAAAATTATAGATACGTTGGAGATGTATCAATGTGTACTTTACTAGTACTCCTAGTAGCACCAGGGTATTAGATACCGGTTCGGTTGCTAAGTGTTAGTAACTCTAAATAAAAGCTACGGAATAAACATAGACTAGCTAAAGGCGAGGTGCGATGTGTGTTGGAAGTGTTTCCAAGGTTGATATGATCACACATCGCACGCTCCCTCTACCATCGGGATTAGTGTTAAACCTAAATAATCGTTATTTTGTGTTTGCGTTGAGCATAGACATGATTGGATTATGTTAATGGCAAATACGATTATTCATCTAAAGAGAATAATGGTTATTCTGTCTACTTGAATGATACCTTAAATGGTCTAGCACCTAGAATGAATGGTTTATTGAATCTCGATCGTAGTGATACACATGTCCATAATGTTGTTGCCAAAAGATACAAAGTAGTAATGATAGTACCACTTACTTGTGGCACTGCTGCTTGAGTCATATTGGTATAAAATGCATGAAGAAGCTCAATGCTGATGGATCTTTGTACTCACTCATTTTTGAAACGTTTGAGACATGCAAACCATGCCTGTTGGTATAAACGTATGAAGAAACTCCATGCGGATGGATCGTTTGACTCACTTGATTTTTAAATCACTTGAGACATGCAAATCATACCACATGGGCAAGATGACTGAAGACCTCTTTTTCCAGTGAGATGGAACAAGAATGTAACTTGTTGGAAGTAATACATTTTGATGTGTGCAGTCCAATGAGTACTGAGGCACGCAGTGGATATCATTATGTTCATACTTCACAAATGATTTGAGTAGATACTAGTGTATTTACTTGATGAAACACAGGTCTGAATTATTGAAAAAGGTTCAAGTAATTTCAGAGTGAAGTTGAAGATCATCATGACAAGAGGATAATATGTCTACGATGTGATCGTGGAGGTAATCATATATATCTGAGTTACGAGTTTGGTAAACGTTTAAGACAAGGTGAAAATTGTTTCACGTGAAAAATGTTTCACAACTCATGCCACCTGGAACACCATAGTCTGATGGTGCGTCTGTATGTCATAATCGTGCACTATTAGATATAGTGCATACTATGATATTTCTTATCAAATTACCACTATCGTTTATGGGTTAGGCATTAGAGACAACCGCATTCACTTTAAATAGGGAACCACTCAATTCCGTTGAGATGACACCGTATGAACTATGGTTTAGAGAAACCTTAGATGTCATTTCTTAAGAGTTTGCGGCTGCGATGCTTATGTGAAAGAGTTTCAGCCGGATAAGCTCAAACCCAAAGAGGATAAATGCATCTTCATAGGACACCCAAACAGTTGGGTATACCTCCTATCTCAGATCCGGAAGCAAAAGTGTTTGCTTCTAGAAACGGGTCCTTTCTCGAGGAAAGGTTTCTCTCGAAAGAGTTGAGTGGGATTATGGTGGATACTTGATGAGGTTATTGAACCATCACTTCAAACAGTGTATGGCAGGGCGCAGGAAGTTGTTCCTGTGGTGCCTACACCAATTGAAGTGGAAGCTTATGATGGTGATCATGAAGTTTCGGATCAAGTCACTGCCAGAACCCTCGTAGGCGGACAAGGATGCGTACTACTACAGAGTGGTATGGTAAACTTGTCTTAGAGGTCATGTTGTTGGACAACAATGAACCTGCGAGATATGGAGAAGCGATGGTGGGCCCGGATTCCGACAAATGGTTGGAAGCCATGAAATCCGAGAGAGGATCCATGTATAAAAAACAAAGTATAGACTTTGGAGGAACCACTTGATGGTCATAAGACTATTAACTGTGAATGGATATTTAAAAGGAAGACACACGATGATGGTGAAAAGTCAACATTAAGAAAGCTCGACTTGTCACGAAAGTGCTTTCGACAAAGTTCAAAGAGTTGACTATGATGAGACTTTCTCACTCGTAGCGATGCTGAAAGTCTGTTGAAATTATGTTAGCAGTTGTTGCATCATTTATGAAATATTGCAGATAGGATGTCAAAATATTGTTTCCTCGACGGTTTCCTTGAGGAAAGGTTGTATGTGATACAACCAGAAGATTTGTTGAACCTAAAGGGTGCTAACAAGTATGCAAAGCTCCAACGATCCCTCTATGGACTGGAGCAAGCATCTCGGAGTTGGAATATACACTTTGATAAGATGATCAAAGTTTTTGGTTATATACAAAGTTTGTGAGAAACTTGTATTTCCAAAGAAGTGAGTGGGAGCACTATAGAATTTCTGATGAATATATGTGGTTGACATATTGTTGATCGGAAATAATGTAGAAATTCTGGAAAACATAAAGGGTTGTTTGAAAGGATTTTTTCAAAGGAAAACCTGGATTAAGCTACTAGAGAGTTGAGCATCAAGATCTATAAAGATAGATCAAAGTGCTTAATGGAACTTTCAACGAAATGCATGCCTTGACAAGTTTTTGAAGGAGTTCAAAATAGATCAGCAAAGAAGGAGTTATTGGCTATGTTGTAAGGTGTAAATTTGAGTACGACTCAAAGCCCGACCACGGCAGAAGAAAGAGAAAGGACGAATGTCGTCCCCTAGGCATCAGCCGTAGGCTCTACAAGTATGCTATGATGTGTACCACACCTAAAGCGTGCCTTGCCATGAGTTAGTCGTGGAGTACAATAGTGATCCAGGAATGGATCGCTGGACAGCGGTCGAAGTTATCCTTAGTAACTAATGGACTAAGAAATTTTTCTCAATTATGGAGGTGATTAAAGAGTTCGTTGTAAAGGAGTTATGTAGATGCAAGCTTTGTCACTAATCTGGAGGACTATGAGTAGTAAACTGGATTCGTATAGTGGACCAATCATTTGGAATGGTACCAGATGTGGCGTAGTAGCATCTATAAGATGACGTAGAGATTTGCAAAGCACACACGGATCTGAAAGGTTCAGACCTGTTGACTATAAACCTCTCTCACAAGCAAGACACGATCGAACCCCAGAACTGTATGGGTGTTGAATTCATTGCAATCACATAGTGATTTGAACTAGATTATTGACTCTAGTGCAAGTGGGAGGCTGTTGGAAATATGCCCTAGAGGCAATAATAAAATGGTTATTATCATATTTCCTTGTTCATGATAATCGTCTATTGTTCATGCTATGATTGTATTAAAAGGAAACAGTAATACATGTGTGAATAAATAGATCACAATGTGTCCCTAGCAAGCCTCTAGTTGGCTAGCTCGTTGATCCATAGATGATCATGGTTTCCTGATCATGGACATTGGATGTCATTGATAACGGGATCACATCATTGGGGAATGATGTGATGGACAAGACCCAATCCTAAGCATATCACTAGATCGTGTTGTTTGTATGCTAAAGCTTTTCTAATGTCAAGTATCTTTTCCTTCGACCGTGACATTGTGCAACTCCCGGATATCGTAGGAGTGCTTTGCGTGTACCAAACGTCACAACATAACTGGGTGATTATAAAGGTGCACCGCGGGTATCTCCGAAAGTGTCTGTTGAGTTGGTACGAATCGAGACCGGGATTTGTCACTCCGTATGACAGAGAGGTATCTCAGGGCCCACTCGGTAGAACATCATCATAATGAGCTCAGTGTGACTAAGGAGTTAGCCACGAGATGATGTGCTACGGAACGAGTAAATAGACTTGCCGGTAACGAGATTGAAGAAGGTATAGGGATAGCGACGATCGAATCTCGGGCAAGTATCATACCGATAGACAAAGGGAATTGTATACGGATTGATTGAATCCTTAACATCATGGTTCATCCGATGAGATCATCGTGGAACATGCTGGAGCCACCATGGGTATCCAGACCTCCGCTGATGGTTATTGGCCGGAGAGGTGTCTCGGTCATGTATGCATGTCTCCCGAACCCGTAGGGTCTACACACTTAAGGTTCGATGACGCTAGGGTTATAGGGAATTGTTATACGAGGTTATGAAGGTTGTTCGGAGTCCCGGATGAGATCCCGGACGTCACGAGGAGCTCCGGAATAGTCCGGAGGTAAAGAATTATATATAGGAAGTGAGGATTTGGTAGCTGGAATTGTTTCGGGCGACACCGGTAATGTACCGGGACCACCGAAAGGGTTTCGGGGGTCCATCGGGAGGGGCCACCAGCCCAAGGGCTAGCATGGGCCAAAAGGTGGAAGGGAACCAGCCCAGAGTGGGCTGGTTTGCCTCCCACCTAGGCCCAAGGCGCCACAAGAGAGGGAAGGGGGGAAACCTAGTGCAGATGGGCCTAAGGCCCACCTGGGGTGCGCCACCCCCCTCTCTCTTGCCCTGGCCGCCACCACCAGCCCTAGATGGGGCTGCCGCACCCTTTGGGGGTGGGAACCCTAAAGGGGGCTCCCCCTCCCTCTCCCCTATATATAGTGGAGCTTTTGGCTGATTTGAGATACACGAAATCTCTCTCTCGATGCAGCCCTGCTTCTCCTCTTTCTCCTCTCCCACGGTGCTTGGCGAAGCCCTGCCGGGAGACCTCGTAGCTCCACCGCCACCACGCCGTCGTGATGCCGGATTTCTCCCTCAACCTCTCCCTCCTCTTTGCTGGGTCAAGGCGTGGGAGACGTCATCGGGCTGTACGTGTGTTGAACGCAGAGGTGCCGTGATTCGGCACATAGATCGGAACAGACCACGATCTGAATCGCTGCGAGTACGACTCCATCGACCGCGTTCATAGTAACGCTTCCGCTTAGCGATCTTCAAAGGTATGAAGATGCTCTACAACCTCTCTCGTTGCTGGTCTCTCCATAGATAGATCCTTGTATGGCGTAGGAATTTTTTTGAATTTACTACGTTTACCCAACAGAGACTATACTCTGGGCCCTTCAAGTCTTTAGTATAAATGTCTAACTAGTAAGCATCATATATAAATTAATTTTATTATATAAAACAATTAAGTATATCTCAATGTGCATATTTCATAACGTACATAATACCTTTAAAAATTTCTCCTAACATTTTGGATGCAAAATCACTAATGATAGTATCAATATCAATTTCATCAAGCATTTTCTTCTCAATGCATGAAGTAGCCAAGCCATTTAACCTCTCTTGCGACATTGTAGATCTCAGGTAGTTCTTCAATAATTTTAACTTTGTGAAACTTCTTTCAACTAATGCCACAGTCACAGGCATAGTAAAAAGAATCCGATATCCAATAGAAATAATGGGGTAACAATCTGCTTCTCGAACAAGCTCGAAAATCTCCATAGCAGACATTGCTCTATCGGGCAAAGTTGACTGCATAACAGTTAACTCAGAAATCAGATCATATAAATCAACGTCAGATGAATCACTTGAGGAGAATGAACTTGCATATTTAGTGCAACTCTCTTTGAGTTCACAATGATCCAATGACTTCAAGGTTGTTGAACTCATTAAAAATCCAAAAATATTTTTGAATGATTCAAGTTCTTCAAATCTGATTTTTAGCGAAGTCGCCGCCTTATCAACCATGACAAAAAAATAATTGACTTTAAAGTCCTTCTCAGCTTCGAACATTGCTTCATCATTGTCATCTTCATCAAATTGTTTCTTCCTAGAAACACGGCGCTTTACCGGAAATGATTACTCGACACCCATTTCAGCTGCAATTTCTTTGGCAGTTATCACACTAAAATCAAACCCTTCCTCTCTATAAGTGTGGAAATAAGTCGTCATACCACCTATTTGCGTTAAGGCAGCCTCAATGCACATGGATGGTGATTGCAACTTCCTGCTCACTGTATCTATAGCCAATAGAATTTCATGCCAAATGACCATGCCAAGTATGAACTCATAGCTGCCAAGCACATCAAACAATTTGTTTGCATCACTCCTATCCTTGGGTTCGGTACCACTATCTTCACTTAACTCAAGTAGGGCAGATCTTATGTTAGGAGCTTGAAATCTAATTGCTTTAACGCTTTTGATCCGACTCTCCTAGCGAGTATTGCTCAAATATTTCACAGTTAAATCTTTCTCATGGCTAACAAAAACTTTCCATCTTTTGGTAGAACCACTAAATAGTACATATATACGTTGCACAATTCCGAAGAACGAAACAACCTTACCGCAAGATTTTGCCATATCACAAAGAGTGAGATTGAGGCTGTGGCAAGCACATGGCATATACAAAGCTCTTGGATTTACCCCAAGCAACCGAGTTTGCACCCCCTTGTATTTGCCTTTCATGTTGGATCCATTGTCATAACCTTGGTCCATAATGTTGTCAATATTAAGATCGAATGACTTCATAGAATCAACCAATACATTGAAAATTCCCAAACCAAATGTGTCATCCACTACCAAGAAACCAAGAAAGTACTCCATAATTTGTATTTTTTTTGTGAGACATATGAACACACCAAACCAGTAAACTCATTTCTTCTTGATGACTCACATCCGGGGTACAATCTAGGATAACAGTGAAATATTTGGCCACTTTGACAATCTTGATGATAGAATTTCTAATATCAACAGCCATAAGAGAAATCAACTCATTCTGAATTTTATGGCTAAGATAATGGTAATGGATATCTTTATTTTGAATACGCCTAAGATGATCTTGCATTGCCAAATCAAATTATGCAACCATCTCCACACAAGCTAAGAAATTGCCATTGGAATCATCATAAAGTTGCTCGGTGGATCCTCTAAAAGCCAAATTACGCTTACCAAGAAATTTCACAATGGCAACTATTCTTAATAAAACTTGCCTTATGCGTTCCTTCTCCTTTGTGATTTGCTGTTGTAACTCTTTGTCAATTGTTTCATGCTTTCTTAGTCTGATTCTCAGTTCATTCCAAGAATTCATGTTGGTAATGTGGTCGACACTAGCTTCATGTTCTTTTAGTCTTTCACTAATATGCCGCCAATCACAAAAACTATCATGCCCCAATGCACTCTTGCATCTATCGAAATTGAAAATCTTATAACAAAAACAAAACACTTTATTTGCTTGTTTTGAAAAAACTAACCATCTCCTATCACGCACCTCTCCATTGCTCATTTTTCTTGAGTAATGGTTGTACGAAAAATGTCGTGAAGTTTCATCCAAAGGATATTTAGTACTTTCTTCTTCCCTTTCAGGCCCCTTTTCGACTAATATATCCCTCGCTTTGTTATCAAGACTACCCCAATTGACTGGATCATGAATATCCATAGTAACAACCGGTTCCTCATCAACACTAGCAGATTCTATCGGAGATGAATTAAATATGGGATCATGATCACTCACATTGGTATCATCCATGTTGATGTCAACATCGTCTTCTGTAGGAGTATGGCCATCATCTTCCCGATTGACATTATTTTGGTCATCCGCAAGAACTATCGCCAACTCCTCTGGATTTCTTGAAGTGTTCGTCTTGCTCTTATAATATCTAAGAAGGGTCCACTCAATGCCTCTTTCTCCTCATCTTCCTGCTGCTTTTTTTATTTTATAACTTACAGATGGATACTTTCTACCTGAATCCGACATGACCTTGCTGAAATTGAAAGGAACAATTAGCTTTTACAATTAGCACAAAGCTATTTAAAATATTAGTTTACTAATTACTAATCAACTGATGTACTGATCAACTGATACCACTAGCTATTTAAAACAATTAGCTTTTACAACTACGAAGACGGAGCTACCTTGATGTACTGATCAATTGATGCTACTAATTAGTAAAGCTACAATGCTACTAAAGTCTAAAGGATCGGTGTTGCTGCTAGTACTAAAGGACGTGATGTACTACTGCTACTAGCCTGCTACCAAGAAACCAAGAAGGCAAGAAAGCTCGTTCTTCGGGTAGACAGATGATACGTCTCCATCGTATCTACTTTTCCAAACTCTTTTGCCCTTGTTTTGGACTCTAATTTGCATGATTTGAATGGAACTAACCCGGACTGACGCTGTTTTCAGCAAAATTGCCATGGTGTTGTTTTTGTGCAGAAATTAAAGTTCTCGGTACGTCCTGAAAATTTACGGAGAATATTTCTGGAAAATATGAAAAATACCTACGCAAAGATCCACTAGAGGGGACGGGCCAGTGGGCCACAAGCCCTGTGGCCGTGGCCTCCCCCTGGCCGCGGCCACCAGGCTTGTGGGGCCCACGTGGCTCTGCCGCCCCCAATTCCAGCGCTATTTATTCCCTTTCGTCGCGGAAAAAATCAAGAGAGAAGATTTCATCGCGTTTCACGATCCAGAGGCGCCGCCAGATCCAGTTCTTGCCGTGGAGGTTAGATATGGAGTCCATTTTGGGCTCCGGATCAAGGAGATCGTCGCCATCGTCATCATCAACCTTCTTCCCTCTCTAATTCCATGAAGCTCTTCATTGTTTGTGAGTAATCTATTCGTAGGCTCGCTGGGCGGTGATGAGTAGGATGAGATCTATCATGTAATCGAGTTAGTTTTGACGGGGATTGATCCCTACTATCCACTATGTTCTGAGATTGATGTTCCTACTACTTTGCCATGCTTAATGCTTGTCACTAGGGCCCGAGTGCCATGATTTCAGATCTGAAATTATTATGTTGTCACCAATATATGTGTGTTTGAGATCCGATCTTGCAAGTTGTAGTTACCTACTATGTGTTATGATCCGGCAACCCCGGAGTGACAATAACCGGAACCACTCCCGGTGATGACCATAGTTTGAGGAGTTCATGTGTTCACCAAGTGCTAATGCGTTGGTTCGGTTCTTTATTAAAAGGAGAACCTTAATATCCCGTAGTATCCATTTGGACCCCGCTGCCACGGGAGGGATGGACAATAGATGTCATGCAAGTTCTTTTCCCTAAGCACGTATGACTACACACGGAATGCATGCCTACATCACATCGATGAACGGGAGCTAGCCACATATCTCTCCGTGTTATAATTGTTGCATGATGAATGTCATCCAACAAATCACCGATCCATTGCCTACGAGTTTGTCCCACTGCCATTGTTACTTGCTGCTGGTGTTACTTGCTTTTCTCTGCTGTTGTTACTACTGTTGCTGCTACTGTTACTTGCTTTGTCTTGCTGGTGCTACCACTACTCTTGCTACTGTTGTTACTCGCTACTGCTGCTACTTGCTACTGCTGTCACTACTGATGTTCCTTGCCACTGTTGTTACTCGTTCCACTGCTACTGCATGCTACAATACTTTTCTGGCGTCATTGATACAACAATTAGGAATAGTATGCCTCGTCAACAAAGTCTTTCCTAGCACCGTTGCTATCATACTACTTTTGCTGCTTATATCCTGCTTGCAGATACTAATCTTTCAGGTGTGGTTGAACCAACGACTCAACTGCTAATACTTGAGAATATCCTTTCACTCCCATCATGTCGAACCAAAAAATTTGGGTTGAATACTCTACCCTCGAAAACTGCCGCGATCCCACACACTGGTGGGCCATTGCAAGACAATTGCTAATCGTTGAGCAACTGGAAGCAGTTCTTTTCTGGTGCCATTGCCGGAGACTGCTAGCAGCTCTTTTCTGGCGCCGTTGCCGGGGAGGGATAGCTATATTCTCGGAGTCACATGGGATTTATATCTGCTGATCACTATGAAGAATCTGAAAGATCCAAGAACCAAAGTCTTGCCCTCAACTACGAGGGGAGGTAAGGAACTACCATCTAGCTCTGCACTTGATTCACCTTCAGTTATGAGTAAGTTTGTGACACCACCTCCTGCTAGAAATCTTGATATGTCGCATGTGCTAGATGATGCTAGAGATGCTACTGCTATTGATGATGCTTATGATGCTACTATGCTTGATGATACTATGCCTGAAACTGCTAGAGATGCCATGCTTGATACTGCATTGCCTGATGATGCTAGAGATGCTATTTTGCCTGATGATGCTATGCTTGATACTGCTAGAGATACTACTTTGCCTGATATGCCACTAGTGGTATTCCTTGATGCTCATATTGCTAGAGTTACAGCCAATGATTGTGATGCTTCTGAAACTGCCGATACTATTGAGATAGAACCTGCTTTTGCTCCTGCTAGATCTAGCTCTCCTAGATATGAATTTCCTGATATACTTGAGGGTTATGTTATGGAGGGAGAGATAGCTGAGGATTTTCTTGCGTGTAAGGATGCCTATGATGCTGAGAAATTACTTCTCAAGAGGAAGGAAAAAACTATGAAAGCTAGGATGAAATACGACCCGAAGTTTGCCACTTCGCCTATCTTTATCACCGATGAGGATTATGAATTCTCTGTCGACCCTGAGATAATCTCTCTAGTCGAATATGATCCTTTCCACGGTTATGAGTCTGAGACAATCGTAGCCCATCTTACCAAACAACATGATGTAGCCACCCTATTCACTAGTGAGGAGAACATCCGCTACTACTATATCCTTAAGTTGTTTCCTTTCTCTCTAAAGGATGACGCTAAAGCCTGGTTCACTTCCCTTGCTCCTGGATGTGTGAGTAGTGCCCAAGATATGGTCTATTACTTCTGTGAGAAATATTTCCCTGCCCATAAGAAGCAAGCTGCCTTGCAGGAAATATACAACTTTGCTCAACTCAAAGAAGAGAGTCTCCCACAAGCTTGGGGGAGGCTCAGCCAGCTACAGATGGCTTTGCCTGATCACCCTCTTAAGAAGAACGAGATACTTGATATCTTCTATAACGGACTTACCGATGCTTCTAGAGACCACCTAGATAGTTGTGCCGATTGTGTTTTTAGGGAACGAACTGTAGAACAAGCTGAGATCCTACTGAATAACATCTTGATCAACGATAATGCTTGGACTATCCCCGAACCACCTCCTAAGCCAACTCCTAAGAAAAGGGGTATTCTATTCCTCAGTCCCGAAGACATGCAAGAAGCCAAGAAATCTATGCAAGAGAAAAGCATTAGATCTGAAGAAGTCAAAAATCTACCGCCTATCGAAGAGATCCATGGTCTCGATAACCCGATACAAGTAGTAGAGGTGAATTCTTTGCGTAGATTCAATGAGAGTGATATTTCTTTTGACAACCCTGCTAGCCTATGCTTTGATGAATTTGACAACTTTGTTGCCAAACAACAGAGTTTCAATGATTATGCTAGCAGACAATTGGAACAAAGTACTCGTATGCTTAGTCATTTAACTGCTTGTGTAGACAGAAATGTCAATGATTTGAAGCTTGTGAGTAAACATGCCTCTATGATTACTACTCAGGTAGAACAAGTACTTAAAGTTCAGAATGACTTGCTCAATGAATTAAATGACAACTCTGTCAGAGTCATTACTAGAGGAGGCAATATGACTCAGGAACCTTTGTATCCTGAAGGCCATCCTAAGATAATTGATCAAGATTCTCAAGGAATTAATGCTGATACACCCAGTCATCCTAAGAAGAAGAAGAGGAAGGATGATAGAAACCTACATGTCAGTTCACCAAATACTGTCACGCCTGAAGAACCAAATGATATTTCTGCGTCTGATGCAGAAACACAATCTGGGGATGAACATGAACCCGGTGACAATATGGACAGCGATGTTCATAATAATGCTCAACCTAGCAATGATAAGGATGTGGAGATTGAACCTATGGTTAATCCTGATAACCCACAACCTAAGAGATATGATAATGATGACTTCACTGCTAGGAAGCATGGTAAAGAAAGGGAGCCATGGGTTCAGAGACCTATGCCCTTTCCTCCTAAGCCATCCAAGGAAAAGGATGATGAGGATTTTGAGCGCTTTATTGAAATGTTGAGACCCGTCTTTGTGCAGATGCGGTTAATTGATATGCTCAAAATGTCTCCATATGCCAAGTACATGAAAGATATCGTGACCAATAAACGGAAGATACCAGATCTTGAGATCTCCACCATGCTTGCCAATTACACTTTCTCCTAAGAAACTTGGTGATCTCGGAGTGCCCACTATACCTTGCTCCACTAAAGGAAACTACGTAAGAACTACCTTATGTGACCTTGGAGCCGGTGTTAGTGTTATGCCTCTCTCTCTTTATCGTAGACTTGAACTGGATAAGCTGACACCCACTGAAATTTCTCTGCAAATGGCCGACAAATCAACTGCTTTCCCTGTTGCCATTTGCGAGGATGTGCCTGTTGTGGTTGCTAACGTTGCTATCTTGACGGACTTTGTTATCCTGGATATTCCTGAGGATGATGCCATGGCGATCATTCTTGGAAGACCATTCTTAAACACCACAAGGGCTGTTATAGATTGCAGCAAAGGCAATGTCACCTTCCATGTCAACGGTAATGAGCATAGAGTGCACTTTCCGAAGAAACGATATCAAGTACATTGCATCAATGCCATCGAAAAAACTTCATCGATTCTTATTGGGAGCTTTGAATGCCCTATTCCTCGTGTTAAGATGAAGTATGATTTGCTTGTTAGGGAGATTCATGTCCCCATTGAGGTGACTTAGTGGCTATTTGACAATTCTCCGTTTCCTTTTGCGATTCGAAAAAGTTTTGTCATGAAGATTTGATCAACCCCATTGACGGATTTCTTTCGATGACCATGAAATGGATGAATCAAGGAGTCACATACCTCTGTTTTAAGCTTTCACTTTCTGTTGCTTAGAAGAAAAATGATAGATTTAGTTTAGTTTTCCCTGTTTTCTGTTTTAGCGTCCCGGAGAAAAGTACCCTGAAAATAAAAGTTCTCCGATGGTCCTGAAAATCAAATATGATTTTTTTCTGGATTTTTTGAAAAATACTCGGACTGAGAGCTGCCTGGGGGCCACACCAGTGGTCCACAAGCCCTATAGACGCGGCCTCCCCCCTGGCCGCGGCTACCAAGCTTGTGGGGCCCACAAGGACCCCCTCCACTCATTCCAGCTCCCATCCTCTTCTTCTACCTCCAGAAAAAAATCGTTTCGCAGCTCAAACCCGTGTTATTGCTCATTTGGCTGTGATTTTCGATCTCCTTGATCAAAGCACCATTCTCCGAACCATTTTGGGGAAATTACTCCTTGGTAAGTGACTCCTCCATTGGTCCAATTAGTTTCTACTCTAGTGCTTTATCCTTCGCGTCTTCTTGCTACCTTGGTGACCCTGTTCTTGAGCTTGAAATGTTGATTTTAGCTGGTCCCAAGTAGTTTTAGCGCGTGATACGGTCTCTAGGCACTAGTAGGAGTAGTTGCTACAAGGTGTGGTTGGTCTTTATTCACTTTTCTCTTGAACTTTAAAAATTTCAGCAAAAAGAAATTATGTTCACGAGGAAGTTTCATGGTGGTTCCTCAAGTAAGAAGGGTCCCCGTCTTTCTATTCGGGAGCCCGATCCTTATCAACTAAGGGACGCACCGGTACAACCATGTGAATGGCCTTCCGATGAATTCATGATCGAAGCGGGCTTCAAGGATAAGTTTGATACACTTGTCCGCAATGCCGGGTTAGAAGAATTCCTCTCAGATAAATGTGAACAGTATGCTATGCTCACTGCCTCTTTCGTGCGTAGATTTAAATTTTCAGTTGGTTGTGAATCATCCATACTGTTTGATCTGTATAATAAATCCTACACCATGGATTTGGAGGATTTCAATAGGATTTGCAAGATACCCAATGGAGGTAGTCTTAATGATCCTTCTAAGTCTTCGGTTAGAGATTTTGTCTCTAGTATAACTGTTGGAGAAACTAGAGACATCACGCAAGCTACCATAGGAAGCATTCATTTCCCTGCCTTGCACTACTTTGCCCTCTTCATAGGTAGATGCATTAACGGCAAGGTTGAACATTGTCACCTATGCGCATCCGACCTTAGTATCCTTAAGAGCGCAGTGACGGGTGACAAAAGCTTCAATATGGGAGCTATTATAGCAAGGAGGTTGAATAAGAAAGCTATTGAGGGGGATTTCTTTGGTGGCGTCTATGCCACTCGCATAGCAAATTTTCTTGGCGTACCCATCCGCGCAGGAGATCCCCCGCTCCATACAGCTTTCCTTGACCGCGTCGCTATGACACGCTACCAGTTCCTTGAGAGGGATTATGAATCCCTCCTATACCGATTGATATTTAACCGGCAGCGTGTTTTCCATATTACCCTTCCTGCTCCTGCTTTCTTTGACTTTCAGGTAAAACGGAGATACTACATAACCATAGGAGAGGCAGAGGAGTATGAGAGGGAGGCGACGGCTGCTCTTCTTTGTGAGGCAGCTATTCAGGCAGTGGCTGCAGCGCTCCCATATCACCCCGATTATGTTTTTGGGTTTCGCCAGGACCATCCTTGGGAGTAGACCAAGATAGGCCAAAAGCCTAAGCTTGGGGGAGTACGTGTTCTCACCGACTTTACATTCATGCTTATGCTTTCACTTTGTTAGCCGGTGTTTACACTTTGCCACTGTATTATCCATGCTAGTTTATTTTCGTTTTCTTGTTTTCTTGTTTTGTGTCCTTTTGAGAAAACCCAAAAAGATTTTCCTTTCTTCTTTTGCTTGTTGGGAGCTTTCCCATGGAAATAGTTTTCTTTTTCTTTGAGTCGAGGTAGAGGACCATGGTTACAATGTTTAGTGGCTCTCACATGCATACCTGTTCATTTGTTAAAGAGCCATATTACTTTGTCTTCTCCTTTGTGTTTGCCTGCAGATTCAGCTTAGTCCAATGCACGAACACTCTTATTATTGTTCACATCGTTCGATCGTGCAAGTGAAAGGCAATAATGATGATATATGATGAAGTGACTGAGACTGGAAAAGCTGGTATGAACTCTATCTATTTTGTTTTTGTAATTATGACTAGCGTGTCGTCCCAGATTCAGCTTTGTTGAGAGAGAACCATGTTTGCAATGACAACTTAGAGATCATAGTTTCTGATGCCATGCTTAATTAGCTAGGAGCTTATAATGGTTTGTATTGAATGCCAACATAGATTTTGAGATGACTATGATGTAGTATGATAGGATGGTATTCTCCTGTGAATGATTCAAGTGGCTTGACTTGGCGCATGTTCATGCATGTAGTTGAAACAAAATCAACATAGCCTTTATGATGTTTGTGTTCATGGTGATTTATATCCTGCTCATGCTTGCAATCAATGTTAGTCACACTCATTGCATCTTCATGACTGTTGTCGCTCTCTAGTTGGTCGCTTCCCAGTCTTTTGCTAGCCTTCACTTGTACTAAGCGGAATACTGCTTGTGCATCCACTTCCGTAAACACAAGAGTTTTTCCATGAGAGTCCACCATACCTACCTATTTGAGGTATCTACCTACCGTTCCAAGTAAATTTGCATGTGCCATTCTCTAAACCTTCAAGAAATAATCTGTTTTGCATGCCCGAACCGCTCATGTGGTGACATGGGGCTATTGGTATCTTCCATGTTAGGTGTGTTATCCTCGACATGTGTTTATTCACTATCATTCACGAGAAAGGGGCCGGTAATTGGAATGCCCGGTTCCACGCTTAAATCGAAAACATAACTGTAAAACAAGACTCCCCCCGGATTGATGTTAGTATGGACGGTACCCGAGGATTCGGCTAGACGTGGAGTGTGATTGATTGGTGGCGGGGGAGTTAAAACTTTACTTTTCTGTCTGGGAACCGCCTATAGCATGAGTAGCATGGAAGATATTGAGAACTCTTGGTCATTGCATTGACAATGAAAGCATGCCACCCAAAATTATTATCTCTGTTTTCAAAGCTTGAGCTGTGGCACCTCTGCAAATCAATGCTTCCCTCTGCGAAGGGCCTGTCTATTTATTTTCCTGTTGAGTCATCCTCTTCTTATATAAGCACCAATTAGAGAGCACCTCTGTCATTTTTATGATTTCTTTTGATTGATATTGAGTATGACTATGACTGGATCTTTGTTGCTATGAATTACAATGTTTAGTCAGCCCTTGATCTTTGAAAGTGCTCTGCATTTATGTTTTGCGGTCTCAGAAAGAGCTAGCGAGATACCACCTATTCATACTGCTTCATGCTTGTTTTGATTGAATTGTTGGTATCTGAAACTCATTATTATTTGCTCGCTAGCTGTTTATGCAATTGATATTAGTTTACCGTGAGACCTATGTGTCACTTGCTTATGTGGTTAACTTGTGATCTTGCTGAAATTCTGGTTATGAGTTAGACATAGTTGCAACAATAAGATCAAACAGAGTTTGTCAAAGTTTTTCTTTCTCTTTCAGTTTGTCAATTGAGTTGCTTGAGGACAAGCAAGGTTTTAAGCTTGGGGGAGTTGATACGTCTCCATCGTATCTAATTTTCCAAACTCTTTTGCCCTTGTTTTGGACTCTAATTTGCATGATTTGAATGGAACTAACCCGGACTGACGTTGTTTTCAGCAGAATTGCCATGGTGTTTTTTTTGCAGAAATGAAAGTTCTCGGAACGTCCTGAAAATTTACGGAGAATATTTTTGGAAAATATAAAAAATACCTGCGCAAAGATCCACCGGAGGGGACGGTCCAGTGGGCCACAAGCCTTGTGGCCGCGGCCTCCCCCCCTGGCCGCGACCACCAGGCTTGTGGAGCCCACGTGGCTCTGCCGCCCCCAATTCCAGCGCTATTTATTACCTTTTGTCCCGGAAAAAATCAAGAGAGAAGATTTCATCGCGTTTCACGATCCAGAGGCGCCTCCAGATCCCGTTCTTGCCCTGGAGGGCA
Source organism: Hordeum vulgare subsp. vulgare (assembly GCF_904849725.1). NCBI lineage: Eukaryota > Viridiplantae > Streptophyta > Magnoliopsida > Poales > Poaceae > Hordeum > Hordeum vulgare. Next base: position 557,770,217 of record NC_058524.1, on the reverse strand, counting down.
GATCTGGAGTCCGTTTTGGGCTCCGGATCAAGGACATCGTCACCATCATCATCATCAACCTTCTTCCCTCTCCAATTCCACGAAGCTCTTCATCATTCGTGAGTAATCTATTGCCAGCAACCCTCCGGCTTTGTTGACTCCACTCGCCCCACACATGTTTGTCGCCTTAACAAGTCTCTCTATGGTCTTAAACAGGCTCCACGTACTTGGTTCCTCCGGTTCAGGCGGTTCCTCCACACTCTCGGTTTTGCATACTCCAAGTGTGATACCTCCCTCTTCATCCTTCACCGGGGGTCGCCCATGGCATATTTACTCTTATATGTCGACGACATCATCTTGACCGCGATCACCACGTCAGTTCTGACGTCCCTTGTTGCGTACCTCACTCGCGAGTTTTCCATGAGTGATCTTGGCGATATCCATCATTTTCTTGGCATCAATGTGCACCGCAACACTGCTGGCCTTTTTTTTATCCCAAGAGCAATATGCGCTTGAGATGCTGGATCGTGCAAACATGCTTAACTGTCATCCCATTTCGACGCCCATTGACACTAGCTCCAAACTCTCCTCCACCGGTGGCAAACCTTATTCGGACCCCTCCAAATACCGCAGCCTTGCCGGAGCCCTTCAATATCTCACCCTCACTCGGCCCGATCTCACCTACGCTGTCCAGCAGATTTGTTTGTTCATGCATGCTCCTCTTGACACCCACTATAAGCTGATCAAGCTCGTCTTGAGGTACCTCCGTGGCACTATCCACTAGGCCTCGAGCTCTACCGCTCCTCGCAGCATGATCTCATCTCCTATAGTTATGCTGACTGGGTCGGGTGTCCCGACACTCGCAAGTCCACGTCTGGCTTTTGCGTCTTCTTGGGCTCCAACCTGATCTCCTGGTCCTCCAAACGACAGCAAACAGTCTCGCGTTCTAGCGCCGAAGCCGAGTACCGTGCCGTGGCCAACTGTGTTGCTGAGTCCTGCTGGTTGCGACAACTCCTCATCGAGCTCCGACGACCTCCCACTCACGCCACGGTCGTCTATTGTGACAATGTTAGTGAAGTGTATGTCTCCTCCAACCCAGTGCAGCATCAACGGACGAAGCACATCGAGATTGATCTTTATTTTGTTCGCGGTTGTGTTGCCCTTGGTCAGGCCAAAGTGCTTCACGTCCTGACTACTTCGCAGTTTGCAGATATCTTCACCAAGGGGCTGCCTTTGACCGTATTTTGTGATTTCAGAGCCAGTCTGAACGTCTTACCTAGTGTCGTTCGGACTGCGGGGGGGGGGTGTTGAGTTGTAATATGTGCACTCTGTATGTGTGTTAACCGTTGTAACCATAGGAGCTAGTCTCCCGTCCAGGATGTAACCATAGGATCTAGTCTCACGTCCATGTACTCATCCACTCCTTGCATGTAGGGAGTTAGGTAGTCACCAGCTGTATATGTATCGTTGTACGCATATTGAATGGATCACGGTTGTAGTCATTCTTCCTCTTGGTAATCAGAGCCCTCGTTTTCTCCTTCTCTCCCATGGCCACTGACCCTCCGTCACCCACCGTCGTCGCCGCAGCCGCCGCTGGCACCGCGGACACTGCTGCCGGCGATCAAGGGACGCTCCCGGATCAAGAGCTCCTGGCTGGCTCGAACAAGCACCCTCGTGCCCAGCTCACCGATCTTACCCAGCCGCGTGAGCTTCCACCACTCCCAACCCCACCCTGCAGCAACCCTTATTTGACACTCCCTCTGCTGTGACCCCTTCCACCGTCCTCCCCCCAGCATAACGAGCGTTGTCGACTTCAAACTCGCGCTCGACGGATCCAACTTCGCACGGTGGAGGAACTACATCAACCTCTTCCTCGCCCGTTTCCATGCGGAGTCTCACGTCCAGGATGGTGTCGTCTCCCGCCTCTCCGATCCATCGTGGAGAGACAATGACAACACCATCGTCCTCTGGTTCTTCTCCACTATCTCCGGCGACCTTCTTGATGTCGTTGCGCTGCCGGGATCCACCGCTCACACCATCTGGTCTCATCTTCACGAATACTTCCTCGACAATGAAGCTGAGCACGCGATGCACCTCGGCCAGGAGTTCCGGGCATGCGTGCGCGGCGACCTCTTTGTCAACGAGTACTGTCGCCGCCTTCAAGGTATCGCCTCCGCCCTGGCTGACGTCCGGGAGCCGGTTTCAGATCGGACTCTCACCCTGCAGATGCTGGATGGCCTCGGCAAGAAGTTTGAACTCCAGGCTGCCATCATCCAGTCCACCGTGCCCCTGCCGTCGTTCGTCCAGGCTCGGTCCCGGCTGTTGCTCGCCAAGATGGCCCTGGACAAGCGGGCACGCGTCGAGGGGGCTCAGGTTCTCTCCGTTCGCTCCGACGACGACCGCGGCCCTGACGGCCGTGGCGGACGCGGTGGTGACCGTGGTGACCGTGTGGATCGCTCTGGCGGCGACCGCGGCGATCACACTGGAGGTGGCGGACGCGGTGGCTACGTCGGCGATCGCAACCATCCCAACCAGGGGCGCTGCGGCCGTGGCCGCGGCGACGTTTCCGGCGGAGGCCGTGGACCTCAACCATGGCTGGGATACTTTGCCCCCATGGGGACGCCCTTTCCGCCACCACGTTCTCCTTGGGTTGCGCCCAACTCCGCCGGCGTCCTCGGCCCTCATCCTGGCGCGTCGCATCACACCTACCCTGTGCTCCACTCCGCTGCTCCGTCTATACCGCCACCAGCTCCATACGCCGCGCCGCCGCACTCGTGGGACACCGACGCCCTGTACCACGCCGCCTCCAGCCACGGATCGGCGTTTCCTCCTCATCCTGATTGGATAATGGACACGGGTGCCTCCTCACACGTCACCGGGGACCCAGGTGATAACCCACAAGTGTAGGGGATCGCAACAGTTTTCGAGGGTAGAGTATTCAACCCAAATTTGTTGGTTCGCCAAAGGAGAAGCGAAAGACTATTCTCAAGTATTAGCAGCTGAGTTTGTCAGATTCAACCACACCTGAAAGATTAGTGTCTGCAAGCAAAGTAGTATGATAGCAACGGTGTCAGAAACGATCTGTTGACAAGGCAGACTATTCCTAACTGTTGTATCAATGGCGCCAGTAAGTTGCCCGTGGACGGGAAATATTCTTCCCCGGCAACGGTGTCGGAAAAGGTCTTGAAACAAGTAACAGCGAAGTAGCAAGGAACAGCAGTAGCAGTAGCAGCAGCAGAGTAACAGCAGTAGCAACAGTAGTAGCAAAGTGACAGCAGCAGCAACAGAGTAGCCCAATCCCTTTTGTAGCAAGGGACAAGCCTAGACAAAGTAACATAGCGAGGACCATTAGTAAAAGACTCTTAGGCAGTGGATCGGTGATGGATGAGTGTGACGGATGTGATTCATCATGTAACAGATATAACACAGAGAGATATGTAACTAGCTCCCGTTCATCAATCTAATGTAGGCATGTATTCCGTATGTAGTCATACGTGCTTAGGGAAAAGAACTTGCATGACATCTATTGTCCATCCCTCCCGTGGCAGCGGGGTCCTAATGGAAACTACGGGATATTAAGGTTCTCCTTTTAATAAAGAACCGGACCAACGCATTAACATGCGGTGAATACATGAACTCCTCATACTATGGTCATCTCTGGGAGTGGTTCCGGCTATTGTCACTCCGGGGTTGTCGGGTCATAACACATAGTAGGTGACTACAACTTGCAAGATAGGATCTAAAACACACATATATTGGCGACAACATAATAGGTTCAGATCTGAAATCATTGCACTCGGTCCCTAGTGACAAGCATTAAGCATAGCCAAGTAGTAGCAACATCAATCTAGAACATAGTGGATACTAGGGATCAATCCCCGTCAAAAACTAACTCGATTACATGATAGATCTCATCCAACTCATCACCGTCCAGCAAGCCTACGATGAGATTACTCATGAGCGATGAAGAGCATCATGGAATTGTCGATGGAGAAATCTTGATGATGACGATGGCGAAGATTTCCCCTCTCCGGAGCCTGAAACGGACTCCAGATGTGCCCTCCAGATGAAGAACAGGATGTGGCGGCGCCTCCGGATCGCAAAACGCGATGAAACCTTCTCTCTGATTTTTTCGGGCGAGACGGAAGATATAGAGCTGAGTTTGGGGGCGGTGGAGCCACGTGGGCCCCACAAGCCCTCACGGCGCAGCCAGGGGGGTGGCCACGGGCTGTGGGCTTGTGGCCCACTAGTCCACCTCCTCCGGTGGATCTTTGTGCAGGTATTTTTCTTTTATTCTAGAAAAAATCTCCGTAAATTTTCAGGGCATTCCGAGAACTTTTATTTCTGCACAAAAACAACACCATGGCAATTCTGCTAAAAACAGCGTCAGTTCGGGTTAGTTCCATTCAAATCATGCAAATTAGAGTCCAAAACAAGGGCAAAAGAGTTCGGAAAAGTAGATACGACAGAGACGTATCAACTCCCCCAAGCTTAAAGCCTTGGTTGTCCTCAAGCAATTCAGTTGACAAACTGAAAGAGACAAAATAAAAAACTTTGACGAACTCTGTTTGATCTTGTTGTTGCAACTATGTCTAGCTCATAACCAGAATTTCAACAAGATCACAAGCAAACCACATAAGCAAATGACATCTAGGTCTCACGGTAAACTCATATCAATGGCATAATCAACTAGCGAGTAAATAATAGTAAGTCTCAAATGTCAACACTTCAATCAAAACAACATGAAGCAGTACGAATAGATGGTATCTCGCTAGCTCTTTCTGAGACCGTAAAACATAAATGCAGAGCACCTTCAAAGACCAAGGGCTGACTAAACATTGTAATTCAAGGCAATGAAGATCCAGTCATAGTCATACTCAACACAGTTAAAAGCAAAGCATAAAAATGACAAAGGTGCTCTCTAATTGGTGCTTTTGTAAGAGGAGGATGACTCAACATGAACATAAATAGACAGGCCCTTCGCAGAGTGAAGCATTGATTTGCAGAGGTGCTAGAGCTCAAGCTTTGAAAACAGAGATAATAATTTTGGGTCGCATGCTTTAATTGTCAACGCAATGACTAAGAGTTCTCAACATCTTCCATGCTACATATGCTATAGGAGGTTCCCAAACAGAAAAGTAAAGTTTTGACTCCCCCACCACCAATCAATCACACTCCGCGGCTAGCCGAATCCTCGGGTACCGTCCATACCAACATCAATCCTGGGGGAGTTTTGTTTGCAATTATCTTTTCGATTTGAGCATGGAACTGGGAATTCCAATTACCGGCCCCTTTCTCGTGAATGATAGTGAATAAACACATATTGAGGATAACACGCCTAGCATGGAAGATACTGATAGCCCCCTGTCACCACATGAGCGGTTCGGGCACGCAAAACAGATTATTTCTTGAGGATTTAGAGAGTGGCACATGCAAATTTACTTGGAACGGCAGGTAGATACCGCACATAGGTAGGTATGGTGGACTAATATGGAACAACTTTGGGTTTATGGAAGTGGATGCACAAGCAGTATTCCCGCTTAGTACAAGTGAAGCTAGCAAAAGACTAGGAAGCGACCAACTAGAGAGCGACAACAGTCATCAAAATGCATTGAGATTAACTAACATTGAGTGCAAGCATGAGTAGGACATAAATCACCATGAACATGAACATCATAGAGGCTATGTTGATTCTGTTTCAACTACATGCGTGAACATGCGCCAAGTCAAGCCACTTGAAACATTCAAAGGAGGATACCATCCTATCATACTACATCATAGTCATCTCAACATTCATGTTGGCAACCAAGACAAACCATTATAAGCTCCTAGTTAAATAAGCATGTCATAAGAACCTATGATCTCTAAGTTGTCATTGCAAACATGTTTCTCTCACAAAAAAGCTGAATCAGGCATGATGAGCTAGTCATATTTACAAAAACAAAATAGATCGAGTTCATACCAGCTTTTCCAGGCTCAGTCACTTCATCATATATCGTCATTATTGCCTTTCACTTGCACGACCATATGATGTGAACCCTAATAAGCGTGCTCATGCATTGGACTAAAGCTGGAATCTGCAGGCAAACACAAAGGAGAAGACAAAGTAATATGGCTCTTTGAAAGCTAAACATATATGCATCCAAGAGCCACTAAACATTGTAACCAATATCTTCTACCTTGACCCAAAGAAAAAGAAAACTATCTACACGGGAAAGCTCCCAACAAGCAAAAGAAGAAAAAGAAAATCTTTTTGGGTTTTCTCAAACTAGACAGACAAACGAAAAGAAAACGAGAAAAAGAAAATAAACTAGCATGGATGATACAGTGGCAAAGTGTGAACATCGGCTAACAAAGTGAAAGCATAAGCAAGAATTTAAAGTCGGTGAGAACACGTACTCCCCCAAGCTTAGGCTTTTGGCCTAAGTTGGTCTACTCCCATGGATGGTCCTGGCGACACCCAAAATCATATTGGGGGTTATACGGGAGCGTTGCAGCCACTGCCTGAATAGCTGCCTCACGGAGACAAGAAGCCTTTGCCTCCCTCTCATACTCCTCTACCTCTCCTCTGGTTATGTAATATCTCCGTTTTACCTGAAAGTCAAAGAAGGCAGGAGCAGGAAGGGTAATATGGAAAACACGTTGTCGGTTGAATATCAATCGGTATAGGAGGGATTCGTCATCCCTCTCAAGGAACTGGTAGCGTGTCAAAGCAACGCGATCAAGGAAAGATGTATGGAGCAGGGGATCTCCTTCGCGGATGGGTACTCCAAGAAAATTTGCTATGCGAGTGGCATAGATCCCACCAAAGAAATCCCCTTCATTAGCATTCTTATTCAACCTCCTTGCTATAATAGCTCCCATGTTGAAGCTTTTGTCACCCGTCACTGCGCTCTTAAGGATACTAAGGTCGGGTGCACAGAGGTGACAATGCTCAATCTTGCCATTAATGCATCTTCCTATGAAGAGGGCAAAGTAATGCAAGGCAGGAAAATGAATACCCCCCATGGTAGCTTGCGTAATGTCTCTAGTTTCTCCAACTATAATACCAGAGGAAAAATCTCTAACTGAAGATTTAGGAGGATCATTGAGGCTACCCCATGTAGGTATCTTGCAAATTCTATTGAAATCCTCTAAATCTATGGTATACGATTTATCATAGAGATCAAATAGTACCGATGGCTCACGGCCAGCTGGAAATTTGAATCTACGAACAAAAGAGATAGTGAGAGCAACATAATGTTCACATTTATCGGAGATGAATTCTTCGAGTCCAACGTTGTGAACAACTGCATCAAACTCATCTTTGAAACCTGCCTCAATCATAAATTCATCAGAAGTCCATTCACACGGTTGTACCTGCGCGTCCCTAGGTTGGTAAGGATCAGGCTCCCGAATCGCAAGACGGGGACCTCTCTTGCTTGAGGAACCACCATAAAAGCTTCTCCTGAACATCTTCCTTTTCTGAAATTTTCAGTGACCCGAAGGAAAGGTGAACAAGGCTCAACTAAACTCGTAGCAACTACTCCAACAAGTGCCTAGAGACCATATTATGCATCAAAACTACTTGGGACCAGCTAGAATTAGCATGCAAAGCTCAAGAACATGGTCACCAAGGCAGCAAAAATATGCCGAGTATAAGGCACTAGAGCAAAAACTAATTGGACCAATGGAGGAGTCACTTACCAAGGAGTAATTTCCCCAAAATAGTTCGGAGAACGGTGATTTGAGCAAAGAGATCTAAAATCCCAGCAAGAGGAGCAAGAACACGGGTTTGAGTTGCGAAACGATTTTTATGGAGGTAGGAGAAGCGGATGAGAGCAAGAATGGGTGGAGGGGGTGCCTGTGGGCCCCACAAGCCTGGGTGGCGTGGCCAGGGGGTGCCCGCGCCCCTAGGGCTTGTGGCCCACTGGTGTGGGCCCCAGACAGACTCTTCGTCTCAGAATTTTTCAAAAATTTCAGAAAAAATCATACTTGATTTTCACAGCGTTCGGAGAACTTTTATTTTCGGGGTACTTTTCTACCGGATGCTAAAACAAAAAACAGGGAAAGCTAAACTAGATCTATCATTTTTCTTCTAAGCAACCTAAAGTGAAAGCTTGGAATAGAGGTTTGTGACTCCTTGATTCATCCATCTCATGGTCATCGAAAGAAATCCGTCAATGGGGTTGATCAAATCCCCTCGACAAACCTTCTCGAATCGCTAAAGAAGACGGACAATTTTCGAATAGTCACTAGGTCACCTCAATGGGGATGTGTATCTCCCCCAACAAGCAAATCATACTTCATCTTGACACGAGGAACTGGGCATTCAAAGCTCCCAATAAGAATCGATGAAGTTTTTCGATAGCATTGATGCAATGTACTCGATATTGTTTCTTCGTAAAGTGCACCGTATGCTCATTACCGTTGACATGGAAAGTGACATTGCCTTTGTTGCAATCTATAACAGCCCCTGCAGTGTTTAAAAAGAGTCTTCCGAGGATGACAGCCATGGCATCGTCCTCGGGAATATCCAAGATAACAAAGTCTATTAAGATAGTGGTGTTAGCAACCACAATAGGCACATCCTCGCAAATGCCGATAAGGAAAGCAGTTGATTTGTCGGTCATTTGCAGAGAGATTTCAGTGGGTGTCAACTTATCCAGTTCAAGTCTACGATAAAGAGAGAGAGGAATAACACTAACACCGGCTCCAAGGTCACATAACGCAGTTCTAACATAGTTGCCTTTAATGGAGCAAGGTATAGTGGGCACACCGGGATCACCTAGTTTCTTAGGAGTTCCACCCTTGAAGGTATAGTTAGCGAGCATGGTGGAAATCTCAACCTCAGGTATCCTCCTCTTATTGGTTACAATATCTTTCATGTACTTAGCATACGGAGACATCTTGAGCATATCCGTCAAACGCATTTGCAGTAAGACAGGTCTGATCATTTCAACGAAGCGCTCAAAATCCTCATCATCCTTTTTCTTGGATGGTTTGGGAGGAAAGGGCATAGGTTTCTGAACCCACGGTTCCCTTTCTTTACCATGCTTCCTAGCAGCGAAGTCATTCTTATCGTATCTCTGATTCTTAGGTTGTGGGTTATCAAGATCAACAGGTTCAATCTCCACATCCTTTTCATTGCTAGGTTGAGCATCATCATGAACATCACTATTGATATTATCATTAGTCTCATGTTCATCACCAGATTGTGTTTCAACATCAGAAACATAGGCATCGTTTGGACTCTCAGGGGTAGCAGCAACATGGTTGCTAGTGTGCAGGTTCCTATCATCTTTCTTCTTCTTTCTAGGATCACTAGGTGCGTCAGTGTTAACTCCTTTAGAATCTTGTTCAATTCTCTTCGGATGGCCATCAGGATACAGAGGTTCTTGGGTCATTCTACCGCCTCTAGTAACGACACTGATGGAATTGTCATTCAACTCATTGGGCAAGTCATTCTGAGCTTTAAGTACTTGTTCTACCTGACTAGTAACCATAGAAGCATGTTTACTCATAAGCTTAAGATCATTGACATTTATGTCCACACAAGCACTTAAATGACTAAGCATACGAGCATTCTTTTCCAATTGTCTGCTAACATAGTCATTGAAACTCTGTTGTTTGGCAACGAAGTTATCAAATTCATCCATGCATAAGCTAGCAGGTTTATCAAAAGGAATATCACTCTCATCAAACCTACGCAGAGAATTTACTTCTACTACCTGTATCGGGTTATCGAGACCATGGATCTCTTCTATAGGTGGTAGATTTTTGACATCTTCGGATTTAATGCCTTTCTCTCGCATAGATTTCTTGGCTTCTTACATATCTTCAGGACTGAGGAATAGAATACCTCTTTTCTTCGGAGTTTGCTTAGGAGGTGGTTCAGGAATAGTCCAAGCATTCTCATTGCACAAGATATTATTCAATAGGATCTCATCTTGTTCTATGGTTCGTTCCCTAAAAACACTACCGGCACAACTATCTAAGTGGTCTTTGGAAGCATTGGGTAAGTCCATTATAGAAGATATCAAGTATTTCATTCTTCTCAAGAGGGTGATCAGGCAGAGCATTCAGTACCTGGATGAGCCTCCCCCAAGCTTGTGTGAGACACTCTTCCTCAGCTTGAGCAAAGTTGTATATTTCCTGCAAGGCAGCTTGCTTCTTATGGGCAGGGAAATATTTTTCAGAGAAGTAGTAGACCATATCCTAGGGACTTCACACACAACCAGGAGCAAGAGAAGTGAACCAGGTCTTAGCATCATCCTTTAGCGAGAAAGGAAACAGCTTGAGGATATAGTAGTGGCGGTTCTTTTCCTCACTAGTGAATAGGGTGGCTATATCGTGCAGTTTGGTAAGATGGGCTACAACCGTTTCAGACTCGTAACCGTGAAAAGGATCAGATTCGACTACAGTGATAAACTCAGGGTCGACAGAGAATTCATAATCCTTATCGGTCACAAAGATAGGCGAAGTAGCAAACTTCGGGTCGTATTTCATCCTAGCGTTCAGAGATTTTCTTTCCACTTGCGCAGTAATTTCTCAACATCATAGCTATCCTTACACGCAAGAAAGTCCTCAGCTATCTCTCCCTCCATAACATAGCGCGTATCAGGCATAACACGCAATTCAGGCATAGGAGAGCTAGTTCTAGCAGGCAAAATAGCAGGTTCTACTTCAATAGTATCAGCAGTTTTAGAAGTATCATCACATCTAGCAGCAATTCTAGCAATATGTGCATCAAGGGATGCACCAAGTGGCAAAGCAGTATCAAGCATAGCATCATCACGCATAGTATCAAGCATAACATCATCATAAGCATCATGGGCAGCAGAAGTAGCATCATCAAGCACAGGCGACATATCAAGATTTCTAGCAGAAGGTGATGTCGCAAACTTACTCAAAACTGAAGGTGAATCAAGTGCAGAGCTAGATGGCAGTTCCTTACCTCTCCTCGTAGTGGAAGGTAGGATTTTAGTTCTTGGATCTTTGGATTCCTCATAGTGATCAGCAGACGTCAATCCCAAGTGACTCACAGAATATAGTTGTGCTTCCCCGGCAACGGCGCCAGAAAAAGCCTTGATAACACACAGGTGTAGGGGATCGCAACAGTTTTCGAGGGTAGAGTATTCAACCCAAATTTGTTGGTTCGCCAAAGGAGAAGCAAAAGAATATTCTCAAGTATTAGCAGTTGAGTTTGTGAGATTCAACCACACCTCAAATATTAGTGCCTGGAAGCAAAGTAGTATGATAGCAACGGTGCTAGAAACGATCTGTTGACAAGGCAGACTATTCCTAATTGTTGTATCAATGGCGCCAGTAAGTTGCCCGTGGACGGGAAATATTCTTCCCCGACAACGGTGTCGGAAAAGGTCTTGCAACAAGTAACAGCGAAGTAGCAAGGAACAGCAATAGCAGCAGCAGAGTAACAGCAATAGTAGCAAAGTGACAGCAGCAGCAACAGAGTGGCCCAATCCCTTTTGTAGCAAGGGACAAGCCTAGACAAAGTAACGTAGCAAGGACCAGTAGTAAAAGACTCGTAGGCAGTGGATCGGTGATGGATGAGTGTGACGGATGTGATTCATCATGTAACAGCTATAACACGGAGAGATATGTAACTACCTCCCATTCATCAATCTAATGTAGGCATGTATTCCGTATGTAGTCATACGTGCTTAAGGAAAAGAACTTGCATGACATCTATTGTCCATCCCTCCCGTGGCAGCGGGGTCCTAATGGAAACTACGGGATATTAAGGTTCTCCTTTTAATAAAGAACCGGAGCATTAACACGCGGTGAATACATGAACTCCTCATACTATGGTCATCTCCGGGAGTGGTTTCGGCTATTGTCACTCCGGGGTTGCCGGGTCATAACACATAGTAGGTGACTACAACTTGCAAGATAGGATCTAAAACACACATATATTAGCGACAACATAATAGGTTCAGATCTGAAATCATGGCACTCGAGCCCTAGTGACAAGCATTAAGCATAGCCAAGTAGTAGCAACATCAATCTAGAACATAGTGGATACTAGGGATCAATCCCCGTCAAGAACTAACTCGATTACATGATAGATCTCATCCAACTCATCACCGTCCAGCAAGCCTAGGATAAGATTACTCACGAACGATGAAGAGCATCATGGAATTGTCGATGGAGAAAGGTTGATGATGACGATGGCGACGATTTCCCCTCTCCGGAGCCCGAAACGGACTCCAGATCTGCCCTCCAGATGAAGAACAGGATGTGGCGGCGCCTCCATATCGCAAAATGCGATGAAACCTTCTCTCTGATTTTTTTTCCGGGTGAGGCGGAAGATATAGAGCTGAGTTTGGGGGCGGTGGAGCCACGTGGGCCCCACAAGCCCTCACGATGCGGCTAGGGGGGCTGGCCGCGGCTTGTGGGCTTGTGGCCCACTCGTCCACCTCCTCCGGTGGATCTTTGCGCAGGTATTTTTCTTTTATTCCAGAAAAAATCTCCATAAATTTTCAGGACATTCCGAGAACTTTTATTTCTGCACAAAAACAACACCATGGCAATTCTGCTGAAAACAGCGTCAGTCCGGGTTAGTTCCATTCAAATCATGCAAATTAGAGTTGAAAACAAGGGCAAAAGAGTTCGGAAAAGTAGATACGACGGAGACGTATCACCAGGTAACTTGATCGAGTCTCATCCCCTCTTAGCGCATAATACTCGTCACATTATTGTTGGTAATGGGGCTCGTCTTCCAGTCGTCGCCGTCGGTAACACTCGCCTCCTTCCTCGTCCTTTTTATCTCACCCATATACTTGTTTCACCAAACATGGTTCAGAATCTCATATCAGTGCGCAAATTCACTCGTGACAATATTGTTTCTGTGGAGTTTGACCCCTTCGGTTTTTGCGTGAAGGATCTTCACACCAAGGAGGTGCTTCTGAGGTGCAATGGTGATGGTGACCTCTACCACTTCTCTGGTGCTCATGGCGGCACTCCCTCGAAGGCCTACACCGTCTCCACTTCGGATCTTTGGCATAAACGGCTCGGACACCCTGGAGCCTCTTCGATAGTTTATTTTCCCTTTGATGTTCCCTCTGAATGTAATAATGCTCCCAAATCCTCTCTATGTACCGCATGCCAACTAGGCAAACACACACGTCTCCCCTTCCCCACCTCCACCTCTTACACCACCGCGCCATTCCAACTCTTGCATTGCGATTTGTGGACCTCTCTGATACTCAGTTTTCCAGGTTATCAATATTACCTTGTTATTTTGGATGATTTCACTCACTACTCTTGGACGTTTCCTCTCCGTGCCAAATCCGATACATGTGCCACGTTGCAACGATTCTTCATGTTCATTCTCACTCAATTTCATGTTGTTGTGCAATGTTTGCACTGTGATAATGGCGGTGAATTCCTCACCACGACGCTCTGTGCCTTCCTCTCATCCCACGGCATCTCCTTCCGTCTAACTTGCCCCCACACCTCCCCCAAAACGGCAAGGCTGAACGACATATCCGAACCACTAACAATGTCGTATGTACTCTTTTGTTTCAGGCACAGCTCCCTCCCCCGTTTTGGGTTGAGGCTCTCCACACCGCCACTACGCTACTCAACATCCGGCCGTCCCACGCTATTCACCACTTTACCCCTCATTTCCTTCTCCACAGAGTCCACCGCACCTACGATCACCTACGCACCTTTGGCTGCTTGTGTTTTCCAAACCTCTCCGCCACCGCCGCACACAAGCTCGCGCCACGCTCCACCCGCTGTGCCTTCATCGACTATTCACGTGAATAGAAGGGGTACCGCTGTTTTGACTTAACTTCGTGCAAAGTCATCGTTTCCCGTCATGTTGTTTTCGATGAAAATTGTTTCCCGTACGCGTCCGTTGCCACAGCTAACCCACTGCCCGCCGCTCCTTCCGCACCTGCCACCGCTGGCGCGTGCGTTCCCGATCCATGCATGTCATACGCCCCACGCAACCAACCACCGCGTTCCATGCAGCCGCCCTCCCCTCGCGCCCCACCACCAACTCCTCTGCCCACTCCGCATGCGCGCTCCCCGCCTCTCGCGCCCATCCTTCCACACCCATCGGGGCCCACTCCCATGCATGACCACATAACCACCCCACCTCCTGCATGCACGCCTACGTCCCGCCTTCCTGCATGCACGCCCGCTCCCACCTCTCACGCGGGCTCCTCCCCAGTCTCCACTTGTCGTGCCCTGAGTCCAGCGTCGTCGCCCGCTTCCGCTCGCTGTCGCGCCCAGATCGCCCGCTTCCGCCTCGTGCCATCCCGATTCCACTTCGTCACAACCCGCACCATATGGTCACATGTGGCAAACGCGGATTTTCCATGCCCTCGTGGGTCTTTGAGTTGTCCGTCACCACTGATCCTTCTCCACTTCCCTCTTCCTACCGAACGGCTCTCAAAGACCCCCATTGGCACAATGCGATGTTAGACGAGTATCATGCACTAATTCGGAATGACACTTGGTCTTTGGTGCCGTGTCCTGCAGGTGTTAACGTGGTGACCAGGAAGTGGATCTTTCGGCATAAACTTCATCCGGACGGCTCCTTGGCTCGGTACAAGGCGCGATGGATGGTCCCGGGCTTCACACAGCAGGTCGGGGTTGATTACGGTGATTCGTTCAGTCCCATTGTCAAGCCCGCTATGATCCGTGTGGTGCTCAGTCTCGCCACGACCAACAACTGGGCAATTCAGCAAATGGACGTCAAAAATGCCTTTCTTCATGGTGATCTTGCTGAGACCGTCTATTGCCAGCAACCCTCCGGCTTTGTTGACTCCACTCGCCCCACACATGTTTGTCGCCTTAACAAGTCTCTCTATGGTCTTAAACAGGCTCCGCGTACTTGGTTCCTCCGGTTCACGCGGTTCCTCCACACTCCCGGTTTTGCATACTCCAAGTGTGATACCTCCCTCTTCATCCTTCACCGGGGGTCGGCCATGGCATATTTACTCTTATATGTCGACGACATCATCTTGACCGCGAGCACCACGTCACTTCTGACGTCCCTTGTTGCGTACCTCACTCGCGAGTTTTCCATGAGTGATCTTGGCGATATCCATCATTTTCTTGGCATCAATGTGCACCGCAACACCGCTGGCTTTTTTTATCCCAAGAGCAATATGCGCTTGAGATTCTGGATCGTGCAAACATGCTTAACTGTCATCCCATTTCGACGCCCATTGACACAAGCTCCAAACTCTCCTCCACCGGTGGCAAACCTTATTCGGACCCCTCCAAATACCGCAGCCTTGTCGGAGCCCTTCAGTATCTCACCCTCACTCGGCCCGATCTCACCTACGCTGTCCAGCAGATTTGTTTGTTCATGCATGCTCCTCTTGACACCCACTATCAGCTGATCAAGCTCGTCTTGAGGTACCTCCGTGGCACTATCCACTACGGCCTCGAGCTCTACCGCTCCTCGCAGCATGATCTCATCTCCTACAGTGATGCTGACTGGGTCGGGTGTCCCGACACTCGCAAGTCCACGTCTGGCTTTTGCGTCTTCTTGGGCTCCAACCTGATCTCCTGGTCCTCCAAACGACAGCAAACAGTCTCGCGTTCTAGCGCCGAAGCCGAGTACCGTGCCGTGGCCAACTGTGTTGCTGAGTCCTGCTGGTTGCGACAGCTCCTCACCGAGCACCGACGACCTCCCACTCACGCCACGGTCGTCTATTGTGACAATGTTAGTGAAGTGTATGTCTCCTCCAACCCAGTGCAGCATCAACGGACGACGCACATCGAGATTGATCTTTATTTTGTTCACGATCGTGTTGCCCTTGGTCAGGCCAAAGTGCTTCACGTCCCGACTACTTCGCAGTTTGCAGATATCTTCACCAAGGGGCTGCCTTCGACCGTATTTTGTGATTTCAGAGCCAGTCTGAACGTCTTACCTAGCGTCGTTCGGACTGCGGGGGGGGGGGGGGGGGGGTTGAGTTGTAATATGTGCACTATGTACGTGTGTTAACCGTTGTAACCATAGGAGCTAGTCTCCCGTCCAGGATGTAACCATAGGAGCTAGTCTCACGTCCATGTACTCATCCACTCCTTGCATGTAGGGAGTTAGGTAGTCACCAGTTGTATATGTATCGTTGTACGCATATTGAATGGATCACGGTTGCAGTCATTCTTCCTCTTACATACCTAGGAGGGGGGGCCCTGCCTTTTGGGGGGCCGAGGTGGCCGCCCCGTTCGCCCCCCCCCCCCCCCCCCCCCCCCGAGGGCCGGCCCTGGTTGCAGCACCACCTCTGGCCACGCCAACGAGTTGGCGTTCAGCACAACCACCACAGATGGCGTCCCAACGAAACTACAACGTTCATAAGATTTGTCATCGGTCTCCCGTTCTCCCGCTAACACCAACGCTACCTCCAGTTGTGCCCTCGGCGTCCACCACTACTTAGGCACCTAGGTGTCCTCGCATGACCCCTGGACCGGGCTTGTCCAAGCCTGTCCTAAGATGTGGTCAACACCCTCTCCATATGGTGCTTCTTCCGCATACAGCGGCGCGTGGGCGCCTGACATGCGTCCCCACCTTGACGCTCGAGGACTCCTTCGTCGCATGCCTATGCCCCCTACCAACCGGCGGCGCCTCCAACGGCTCCTTCAGTGTACCCCTATGACGCGTCTTCTACATCGATATGGGATCACGCAGGACCACCGGTTCTACCTGCCGCTTCGACTTCTACACCACTAAACTGGGACGAAGCGGCCTTCATCACCGCCACTTACCACTCAGGATACATGTACGGAATGGATCTTCGACTCTGGAGCTTCTTCACACATGTCAAGAAAATATGGGTTATGTATCATCAAAAATATATTATTTAAAAGTTCATCGAAATGTGTATCCAATGGGATGCTTTTTATGACATATAATTCATATTTTATTGATCAGGTTAATGGCCATAGTATTAGGCTAAAAAAATATGAAGTGGTCTTGTATTAGTAGACAGAGGGAGTAGATAATTGATATACGGAATTGCTAATTTTCATCCGGCTGAATTTAATTGGCCTTCATCCGTTTTCTGAGCCGTGCGATCTCTGTGCGGAGATTCCTGTTTTTCTGTCACACTATTGCCTTTTTTTCTTATCGGGCCCGCTTAATTTCCTGAAGACCCGGCACGCTTCCTTTGCTATCGTCCGCATCGTTGCGTTTGCCCGTTCCCCTTCTCCTCGTTTCCCCTTCTCATTTCGAAGAAGCAGCCGGAACAGAGTCAAGAGAGAGACGTCCATGGCGATTTGGGGCTCCCCTCGTGCCGCCCGATTCAGTAGGTTGGTGGTCCGGCATCCGGCTACCCGTCGCCTCCGTTTGCCAAGCTGTATTTCCCACCGGAGGTCTGCAGCATCACCCCCCTCCCCCGCGTCACATACATCAGCTTCTATTTTCCCCCGTCGGTGCTTCTATTCGTTTGATTCGGTATTCTCGCGATTTGTGTCGTTCGTCAGATCTGTTTGCTAGCTAAGTGTACAGTTTTCTACGTAGGTGAGACCTTGTTGTTTGTGCTAGTTGCATGTGTTACCCGCAGATATTTCGTGCGGATCTATTTGGTTTGTGTTGTGCCTTGAGTAGACCACTGATATTCACATTAAAATTAGAGTAGAAGTACACTGATCCCTTCGGCACCTGCTAGTTTGGTAGGTTGTTTTTCGTGTGGTATGTGTCTTCATGTAGATGTGTGGGATACAAATGTTGGCCCTCTTGGTGGGTTAAGTCTCGTGATGTTTATTTTGTTTGTCAGTTTAGTAGCATTGATTTTGGACTGTAAGTTTTAGTGGTATCAGTTAGTGATCTGGACTGTAACTGTTAATGAATTGGAAGTGATGTGGCCTGAACTTTTTCAGTTAAATAACAATGATTTGGACTGCAATTTTCAGTATTTCTATTGTTTAGGTTTGTGATCTCGACAGTAACTTTGAGTTAATTGGACAGTGATGTGGACTCAATATTTCCAGCTAAGTAACTATGATTTGGACTGTAGTTTCAATATTGTATTACTCTATCTTACACTGGAATTTTTGAATGTTTTGTTCCATTGGCTTGTAACTTCAGGTATGTGTAAGTTACAATGATCTACTCTGAATTTCCCCCTTTTTCCATGACACTACATTAAACTGAATATCATTAGCCGATGACTACTGTTGGTAGATTTTCTCCATTTTAGTGTTCTATGATTTCCTTTTTTTTCCAATGCAATTATACCTTGTGCATCATTTGCGCCTGAAGTAGCTCAGTAAAAGAGTATGACCCACTCTGTTATTTTCAACAAACTAATTAGAGAAAGCATGTTTTTGATAAAAAAAATTGTTTTGTTTTTGGTATTGTTTTCTGCTATTAGAAAACCATATGTTAAGGCTATCAACTTCATCTTCATTGAGGTACATTGCTTGTCCTTTGATGCTACATGTCATTGCATTTGGGTCGATTGTAGGCATCTACCCTCAATAGTTTGAGTAAATTATCTATTGATGCAAACAAGTATTCAGTTCTGAATTGTAAATATATGCAGAGTAATTTTGCAGTAGGTTTATAACATTCACAAATTTGTCCTTTAGTTCCGAACTGTAAATATGTTATCAATTTTATTGATTCTTTTGTTTGTTGCTACTAGTGTGAGTGCCTTCTAGTGTGAATGTGTTTAGCCTTATTGTGTTTGTCCTTTTTCTGTTAATTTCTATTTTTAGTGCTTATGTTAATGCCTATCAATATTCAGTGTAAGCAAGCATCAGATCATAGTAGTTTACACTTCCAAAGTTTCTTAACCATGGTTGGTTTTTCAGTTTCCAAAGTCTGTGAAAATAGTCATATTTTCTCTCAACTGGAGCAATCCTCCCCCTTGTATGTTTTTAACTAGTTTTCCCAAAAATGGAATAGCTAGCTTCCTGAGCATGTTTTGATCCCTGTAGTGTGTTTATTTCTGCAAATTCAGAAATCTATGATCTGGGCATCTAGTTTTTAGTTTTCCTGTGATCACAGACTACTAGTTCAAGCGACCATGTCCTAGTTGTTCCTAGGATTTCTCCTGGTTCAAGCTTTTGTATGATTATGTTCTTATTTATGATGTGTGTAGATTTTGTGCTTAACTTAGCCTATGTAATAATCCACTACAGGTATGTTCTTTCTTCCAGATTTGTTCGGGCAGGAGAGAGACGAGAGACGACATGAGGTGATGAATGCAGAGGAGGGGGTGCTTACCTATGATTTGTTTCTGCTTGTCCATCCATGTTTGTGTCCTAGATCATGGAGGAATGGCCCTCTCTGGTGACGCTTCTTTGGTGGTAAATTTAGTACTTTCTTAGTGGAATTGCAGTAATTCTTTTGTCTGTTTTTAGTGGAACTATAGTGTATTTTTAGTGGAAATACAGTATACTTTCAGTGGAATTATTGTACATTTTTAGTGATTTTTACACTGTAATTATTAGTGGAATTTACACTGTAATTCTTAATGGGTTTACAGCATAATTTTAGTGGATTTTTGCTCTGTATTTGCAAGTGGCATTTTTAGTGGAATTACAGTGTACTTTTAGTGAAATTGCAGTGTATTTTTAGTGGAATTATAGTGTACTTTTAGTGGAATTACAGTGTACATCAGAGGAATTACTGTATATTTTTAGTGATTTTTACACTGTAATTAGTAGTGGAATTTACACTGTAATTCTTAATGGGTTCACGGTATACTTTTAGTGGATTTTTGCTCTGTATTTGCAAATGGCATTTTTAGTGGAATTACAGTGTACTTTTAGTGAAATTACAGTGTATTTTTAGTGGAATTACTGTGCATTTTAGTGATTTTTACACATTAATTATTGAGAGCTTGTTTTTCTTTCATATGTCATGAGGTAGGAGAGAGATCTTGGAGGGGTGAATGCATAAGAGGATGGGTGTTTACCTGTGTTTTTTCTGCATCTCCAGCTAGATTTGTCTCCCACATGATGGAGAAATTGCCCTCTCTGGTGTTGACCCGTTCAAGTTCATGTTGCTAGTGTGTTTACAGTGCATTTTCTTAGTGGATTTACACTGTAATTCTTACTGCATTTACAATGTTCTTCTTTGTGGGTTTTCAGTGTAATTCTAAGTAGATTTACAGTGTAATTTTAAGTGGATTTACACTGTAATTCCTATTATATTTACATTGTTTTTCGCAGTGGATTTCCACTGTGATGCTTAGTGTAATTATTTAGTATAAATTATTTTGATCGTTAGTGTATTTTTTGCGGTATTTACAGTGTAAATCTTAATGTAAATGGAGTAGATTTTACAGTGTAAATTTAGTGCATTTTACATTGTAATTCTTAGTGGACATAATGACTTCTACAGTGGATATTGCACTGAAATTCTTAAGTGTAATTTTAGTTTTTTTCCGGTGTGTATTTTGTCATTTCCTCCCTTTGTTAGCTTTAGCTTAGTGGGCATAGGAAAGCTTGGCTGTAACGTTGGGTGATTTTCTTCTTTTTGCTGCTTTCTGTTTGGGTTGGAAAAAGTTAGAGTGTAGACCCGTTAAGATCATGTTGTTGCTCTGGTTAGAAGCGGGATGAATAGGAACAAACAGAGGACAGGGGATAGGAGTACATTTGTCATTCTGTAACTGGTGAAAAAATGTGGCTGAAAGCGAATTTGTTTTCATCCGGATGTAAAATAGACAGTCCCAGAGGGAGTAGATAATTGATATATGCAATTGAGAGACCCTCACAACGGTTCCCCGCGCGCGAAGCGCGCATGTCCACCTACTGAAAGTAAAGTGTCAATGGCATCGTCTTCTTTAGGATCACAAGCCCAAGCCCTGCTCCACGGAAAAGAAACGAGAACAGAGTTAACCATCCACGCGGTCTCATGCTTGCACAGGGCGGGAGTGGTTGTTGTCGCTCATTTTGCTGTACTTCTCAGATAAACACCACGTTCTTATCTAAACTGCGCTGTGCAGTTGTTGATCCACTCCCGCCAAATTTGATGTTGCAGTAGCACACCTTTCACTCCACACTAATATACAGTAGATCCAGTAAATTACATACAATTATTTATTCTTTTTTCGCTGGAAATTTAAATACAAATTGCACGGACAGAACATGTATGTTGTACACTGTTGGTAATTCTGTATACCACACACAGATTTAAACAATAAGCACAAGAGCAAAACTTAGTCGGTCAGAATATCATCCATCGCCCATGGAGTTGCACTTGTATGGCCCACGCGCGCGGGTCGTGGCACCTGACGACATATGTTTGAAGTATATGCGGCTGCACGAGTACGTACGTCGGAGGAGTGCTCGTGCGCAGCTTAGATCTCGGCGGTGAGGCCTTCCACCTCGAGCTGGAACTTCTCCATGGCGTCCTTGGGCAGGCTGATGGGCACCACGGTGCCCTCCTCCCCCTTGCCGTTCTTGGACCTGGAGAAGTAGTTGGTCACGCCGGGGATCGGCCCCTCGCCGCCCTTGGCCGGCCCGCCGTACACCGCCTCGCCCCACCCGAAGTCCACGCTCTTGAACCCGGCGTGGCTCACGTCCGACACGATGTACGTCCGGGACAGCGCGAACAGTGGCCGGCCCCGGAGCACCATGAGGTCCGCCACCGACAGCAGGTAGTCGTACGTCACGGCCGACTTGGCCTTCTTCACCAGCTCCAGCGCGTACCCCAGCCCGCCCGCGCAGAGCTCCCCGGCCGTGGTCGCCGCCACGGAGTAGGCGAACGCGTTCCCGTAGAAGCCCTCCGGGAGCGGCACGTCGCGGCGGCCGCGCGCGTTCACGATGAAGGACAGCCGCACCTCCTCGTCGGCGCCGTACCCGAGCGCCGCCGTGCGGCCCAGCCAGATGCACGCCGCCACCAGCTCGAACCGGGAGCTCCTGCTCATGTGCGGCGGCGCGCGCTGCCGCAGCCCCGCGATCTCGCGCGGCCCGAAGAAGAAGGGCACGCGCGCGATGTCGCCGGGGGCAGTCGTCAGCATCCGGTCGACCGCCCCGCCCGCCGGCTCGCTGTACTCCAGGTGCGGGTACGACGGCTGCGGCGGCTGCCTCGCCATGAACATCTCCCTGCCCCACGCCGGCGTGATCGACGGCGCGGCGGCGCCGCACGCCAGCTCGCACACGGCCTTCTCGAACTGCATCCCGCCCGGCGCGTCCACCACGCAGTGGCAGAACCGCTGGCCGAAGATGAAGCCCCCGCACTTGAGCCTCGTCACCTGCTCGCCACGTCGTGTCAACACCGTTAATTAATCACGTGCAGGAACAACTCGATCGATCCATCTAACGTGGCGGCGACGCGTGCACGTTATCACGTACCTGGATGTAGAGCAAGGGGCGGTCGATGACGGGCTCGACGCCGGCGACGGTGGTGCTCTCGAGGATGAACTGCTCGAAGCAAGGGAACGGGGGGCTCTGCACGTCCCCGAAGTCGGCGGCGGTGAGGTCGACGTCGGCCTCGACGAACATGACGCCCTGGGCCTCGCAGTCCACGACGAGCTTCCTCCCGGCCTCCTCGCGAAGGCGGCCGGCGAGCGGGTAGTAGGGCACGAGCGCCCGGGCCAGCGCCTCCCGGATGACGGCGGCGGGGTCGACCCCCTGCTTGTCCGGGTTGGCGCGGTACAGGTGGATCCCCGAGCTGTAGAACCGCATGCCCTCGCCGTCGTCGATGTCCGACAGCGTCTTGGTCTCCCGCGGCGTCTGCTCCGCCGGAGCCACCAGCACCGGCTCGCCCCGCCGCACCGTGAACGCCGGGAGGAGCGACGACGCCATCGATCCGAGCTGAGGCAGCTAGCTAGAGACTGGTACGTGCGTTGCGTGTGTAAAAGCCGTGTGAAAGAAATGCAGTGCGTCGTGAGAGGACGTGAGTGGAGTGAGTGTGCTGGGTGACCCTGGGAGCTTTTTATAGGGGAGGATGTTGGGGTTGGTGCCAGTGCCATATGGCCATTTGGTCGTCGGAATTCCGGTGTCTGGCCAGTGAGTAGGTGCACTGAGAATGCACGGGATCTGATCAGTGGTGGGGGTTAGTGGATTTCGCCATTGGGCCGCCTAGGCTAAGCAAAGACCCGACACACACGCGCTGGAGCACACAAGAATGGATTAGGCAAACAAGAATGGATTAGGCAGCAAGCAATGATAGTAAGCACGTTCGTACTCCAAGTAGATCTCGTGCGGGGGTCAAAGTCGCGCGGACAACATTAAAGAAATTCTCGGCGACAAGGACGTGTCAACTGTTCGACAACACTCTGGTCTCTGGGTCGAGAATCAGGTGCTCACCTGCATGTACATCGATCCTACCCCATCTCTGGTGAGTGGCGTTTGGTGGCCGTTTTGCCGGCGTCAGGTCGCTGGGCACGCTTCAGACGTGCAGATCAGTACTCACAGCCTTTTTGACCGGAGGAGAGGGGTTAACATCTCCGTGCCTTTGTTTTCTATACGCGGTATTATTAGCCGGCGCCGGCAGGCCGTCAAATCCAAATCATACGTACACAAAGCTTGTTCAGGGCTCCTTTGATTCAATGCATAGAATTTCTGGAGGATTTGGACCCTTAGGATTTTTCCTTTGATGGTTGTTTGATTTGTAGGATTGCCATTTTTAGAAAAATGTTCATAAGATCCATATTTGTATTATACTTTGAAGAAAATTTTCATCCACTCAAACTTTCTTATAGGATTCTTTTATTTTTTCTGTGCTATCAAACATTTTTCCAAATCCTGTAGGATACTATAGGACATGCCTTCCTATTTTTTTATTTTTTTCTATTCCTTCATTTTGAGAATCCTACGAATCAAAGAGTCCCTCAAATGATGCCTCGCTTGAGGGTGACATCTGAAATCAATTGAGAGATAGCAGTATTTTTTCATGTTCAACATGTTTATTTCGAAGGCTTATGGCATTTAGATAATTGGTGCAGCTGTTATGGTCCAGTGTACATGCACAATTGGGTACCTTCCAAAATAATAGCTTTTGATTTGGGTCATTTCATTCATACATAATTCATTCAAAATTAATTTTTTAAGTTTTCGCAACAATGCATGGGAAAATCACCAAATACGGGTTTGGTTGCCTGTATTAGGCCCCACCAGGCTAATTTATGTTATAATACCTTCTCTAATCTCCTTTCTTACGTCCCTTTAATCTACCCAACGATGCTTCGATTTGAGGTAAGCTCTACATGAAAAAGATGTACATTTATGTTATGGTTCCATTTTTGCGACTAGTTTGTAGTTTCGTTGACAATAAATGTTCAAGTTTGTATTCATGTTCGGAGCTATTTTGGACGAATTTTATCAAACTCATCGTGGAAATTTCCTTTGACCGGCAGCTTCATCACGCAGTTCCACACGGCATTCATGATGTAAGTTTTTTGTTTCGATGATCCCACTGCACTAACGCTGAAATTATGCGCACATTGTATTTCTTCTCCTCTGTCCTCGGCGAGCTCGCGGCCTCCAACCACAGACTTGATGTGTACGGCGAGGCTGCATTTGTTGCCTCGGTTCTTGGAGTCCATGCATGCAGCTTTCAAGGGAGGGACAGGGTGCACACGCGGATCCTTGAGGCCGAGGTGAGGACTGTTTGTTAGACAATTACTTGGATCTCAAGTTATCTAGTTTTAATTGGCTTGTAACCTCTTATATAAACTCATGTATGCAACTGCAATAATTAATACAATCGTTCTACTCAATCTTACATGGTATCAGATATTCAATCCTAGGGTATGGCTCCGCCGCCCACACCTCCTCCTCCTCCGCCGCTTGGCTATTTCGAGCGTCGGGCCGCTATAAGCGCCAAAGTTGCCGCGATCCCCTCTTCTTCTACCCTTGCTCGAGCAGCACCAATGCCTCCCACAATCACCTTTACCGATACAATCTCTTATGTTAAGCTCCTATATACCTCTAACACTTGATCTCAATTCCCACAACTACTACCATTGGCATCATGCAATCTTCTTTCTCATGTCGCGGCCACCTCCGTTCCCCAGCCTCACAATCAAAGTGGGTCAAGGATGATCTCGCCATCATCCAATGGATCTACATGCGCGTTTCTACAGAAATTTTCAATCTCGTCTTAAGTGATGCTGCCACCGCCGCCGATCTATGGGTGACCCTTTGTTAGTTGTTCCAGGACAATGCCAATGCTCACACCAACCTCCTCCACATCAAGCTCATGAACACGGTGCAAGGTGATACTTCTCTCAGTGTTTATTGCCAACGCCTCAAGTCAATGTCCGACGAACTTCGTGAACTTGGTGATCTAATTGCCGACCGACAACTCATTAACATCATTCTCATCGGGCTCAGTGAACGGTTTGACAAGCATGCCTCCTTCATCCCCATGATGCGCCCACCTTCAGCTTTTGCTGAGGTGCGCTCCATGCTCTAGTCGGCTGATCATGCCCAATCCAACAAGGATGCTCGCCCTCAGCTCTTCGCCGCCGTCCCTCGTGCTCCATCACCAGCGGCGCCACCTTCACCAGCGACGCCACCATCCCTAGCAGCACTACCTTCACCATTAGCGCCCGCTCCAGCAGCGGGCTGGCATCCCAGTCCCAACTATCACGGCAAGAACCAGATCTACAGGCCACCTACGAGGCGCTCCACGCCTCCGCCTCCGCCACCCCCAACTCTAAGTGTTGCGCCGACTCCAAGTGCTCCTTCTGCGGCACCAATCTAGCATCCTCCACATGATCCCTGGACATGGCTCGTCTAGGTGTGGCCCATGCCGTGGTCTGCTTCGTGTCCCCTCGATGCTCCACGTGCATATATCGGTGCTTGGGAGCCCGGTGTTCGTCCACATACTGGTGCCCCTGGGTTACTCACGCCCCAATAGCCGACGCATGCATCCCATGGTGCTCCCGCATACCCTTCCTATGGCAATCCATCACCTTCCTACGCCGACGGCGGCCACTACTACACGCCATCCCGGGCTCTCCTGCCTTCGCCATCATATCCACCGGCTCTGCTACCTACACCGACCTCAACTGCATCGCCGAGCTGGGATCAAGCCGATATTCTCCAGGCCATGGAAATTTTTGTCTCCCAATGCAACTGAGGTATGGATTGGATTTTTTATTCCGGTGCTTCTAGCCATATGTATGAATCTAGTAATTTTATTTCCTCTTGTTCCCCATCTCCTTTTCAATCCATCACTCTCGGTGATAGTTCCTCTATTCCAATCTATTTCATAGGTCAGGCTCAACTTCCCTCTCCCACTAAACCACTTCTTCTTCGTGATGTACTTATTCCTCCGGTTTTCATCAAAATTTATTTTTTGTTTGCCAGTTCACTTGTGATAATCTAGTTTCTGATGAGTTTGACCCTTTTGGCTTATCTGTGAAGGATTATCAGACCAAGGCCGAGATCGCATGCTTTAATAGCTCCGGTGACTTATACTCTCTCCATCGTGGCCCTGTCGCCGCATCTCCAACTTCCATATTGACATCCGTTAATCTCTAGCATCGGCGTTTAGGGCATCCCAACCCTGCTATTTTAGCATCTGGTCTTAGTGAATTTTGCATACCTTGTAATAGAGATTCTCACGATTCCTCCTTTTGCGAGTCTTGTCAATTAGGCAAACATGTTGAAAGGACGTGGATGTCGCCTAGAGGGGGTGGGGGTGAATAGGTGCTTTAAAATAATTACGGTTTAGGCTTGAACCAATGCGGAATAAAACTAACGTTTAATTTGTCAAGCACAAAACCTAAAACAACTAGGCTCAACTATGTGCACCAACAACTAATGCTAAGCAAGATAAACAACTAAGTGATAGCAAGATATATGACAAGAAACAATATGGTTATCACAAAGTAAAGTGCATAAGTAAAGGGTTCGGGTAAGAGATAACCGAGGCACGCAGAGAAGATGATATATCCCGAAGTTCACACCCTTGCGGATGCTAATCTCTGTTGGAGCGGTTTGGAGGCACAACATATACAAACACATGCAAGGTACAAAACCACAACATGCAAAGGGGCAAGTAACTAACAATGTAAACAATTTAAGTACAAGTTACCGTAAGGAGGCACATTGGATATGAGATAGAAACTCGATAATCCAAATGACTTGGCTTGAGATAATATGAATGATGAAGACCCCTTAATTCTTCATTATGTATCCAAGTCTCCAATGTCCTCCACATTCACCTATTGATCAAGTTTGAGCTTGTTGGTTCCCAACCACGTTGGGTCCTAAGAGGTTAGTCACAATAGGCTTGGCAACCCAAATGGTACTTTTCTTGACACCACTTTGAGTACCAACAAACATGGCAAACACATTGCCAACCTTATCCTTCCCAAGAGAATAGATGTCATCAATAATGATTCGGTTGGATAAATTACCTCTCGTGCAAGAAGAAGCGAAGTGACCCTTCTCACGACATAAGTAGCAACATCTACCCATTAATTTCTTCCCTATTGATTTCTCAACATGAGGAGTGTTGGCTTGGGTCTTCTTGGGAAGGGGCCTTTCTTCAACTTGTAGTTAAGTATTTGATTGAACTTGTGGCCGCTTCCCTTATTGCTTGTGACTTTGGGGCTTCTTCTTTAGTGGGCAAGATCTAACATGGTGCCCTTCAATTTTGCACTTGAAGCAAATAATCTTGGCCGAATTCTTGACTTGTTCTTGTCCCTTCTTCTTGAAGCTTTTGGAGTTATTCTTCTTGTTGGAGTTGAATGCAAGTCCATCTTTGTCATTTGGGGATTTTTGCCCACACAAGACATTGTTGAGTGTGGACATTCCTTCATGAATATTTTCCAAGTCTTTTTTCAAGTAAGTGACTTGGGCTTTG
The DNA here is from genome assembly GCF_904849725.1 of Hordeum vulgare subsp. vulgare. NCBI lineage: Eukaryota > Viridiplantae > Streptophyta > Magnoliopsida > Poales > Poaceae > Hordeum > Hordeum vulgare. The sequence continues at coordinate 557,742,496 of NC_058524.1, read as the reverse complement.
AGCTCTTTGATTTCCTCAACATGGTTAGTATCAACACAAGTACTAGATGAAGTATAAGCTTCATTGTTAGAGCAATAAGGCATGGAAAGTAATTCATCCCAAGATGTAGCAACATTATGAGTAGATGAATTACGAGGACTAGCACATGGCAATATAGCATTTTGACTAGAAGTATGTCACGCCCAAGATGCGATCCTATCCTCAATTTGGCAAGAAGACCTCGTCAGGGATAGAAGCGCATCTCGTTCTGTCGCAAGAATGGATATCGTTACAAGTACATGTACTGAAAAGAAGAGATATATATATACAAAGTTGGCTTACACTCGCCACAAGCTACATCAGAGTCACATCAGTACATTACATAAACATCAAGAGTAAGAGCAGGGTCCGACTACGGACGAAAACAAACGAGAAAAGAAGAACGACGTCCATCCTTGCTATCCCACGCTGCCGGCCTGGAACCCGTCCTAGATCGATGAAGAAGAAGAAGAAGCAACTCCAAATGAACAATCAACGCGCCCGCGTCAAGGAACATTTACCTATACCTGCAACTGGTGTTGTAGTAATCTGTGAGCCACAGGGGACTCAGCAATCTCATTTCCAAAGGTATCAAGACTAGCAAAGCTTAATGGGTGAGGTATGGTCAAGTGGTGAGGTTGCAGCAGCGGCTAAGCACATATTTGGTGGCTAAACTTACGAGTACAAGAAATAAGAGGGGGAAGCTCTACACATAACGGACGTGAACTACTGATGATCAAATGAATGATCCTGAACACCTACCTACGTCATACATAACCCCACCGTGTCCTCGATTGGAGAAAAGAACTCACGAAAGAGACAGTCACGGTTACGCACACAGTTGGCATGTTTTAATTAAGTTAACTTCAAGTTATCTAGAACCAGTGTTAAACAAAGCTTCCACGTTGCCACATAACCGCGGGCATGGCTTTCCGAAAAGATTTAACCCTGCAGGGGTGCTCCAACTAGTCCATCACAAATTACCACAAGCCGCATAGAAATCCTCAACCACGAAGCTCGCGATCTCGTCGGATTCCCTAGTGGAAAACCTCAACTCTGAGATTACCCAAAGCATCACTGGAATCCCGATGCACAAGATATCTCGTCAAAGGTAAAACTAATCCAGCAAGGCCGCCCGACGTGTCGACGATCCTGATAGGAGCCGCGTATCTCGTTCTCAGGACACGACGGATGGAACCAGCTACGGGTGCCAAACCTCGAGTTTCCTCGCGGTGGCCCCGCAGGCAGACCGTTTGGGACCAACACCATCAGCACTGCCCCCCCTGTTTATGTAAAATTACTCCTCGGGTTCATGACGCCCTATGCATTTCAGTGTTAACAAAATTATTATGTTGGACAAATGTAAAACCAAAATTGGGCCTTGCCGGACCAGCTTTAATCTAAAACGAATTATCAAAGGGGTCCCCATAACAACCCCGATCGTGTTAGGAGCGCTCGTTTATGGAACATAACACCGGTAGCCGAAACTAAGGGGGCAAAGGTGGAACAAAACACCAGGCTAGAAAGGCCGAGCCTTCCACCTTTTACCAAGTATATAGGTGCATTAAATTAAATAGCATTAAATATGGTGATATGACAAGGAACCCATGTTATCACATGGAAGCAACTGCACCTGCAACTAACAACGCTAACAACAGGGTTAAGCAAGCGGTAACATAGCCAATCAGTGGTTTGCTAGGTCGAACAGGTTGAAGATGATCATGGCATTGTTGAGAGGCTGGTATTTAACATGTGGTAGACAACGAGACATAATCGGTAGAAGCAATAAATCTAGCATGGCAATGATAGTAATGATATCTGGGGAAATGGTCATCTTGCCTGAGATCTCGCTTGGAAGAAGAATGACTCCGTGAAGAAGAGGAAGCGACATGGTCGAACGGATCCTCACTTCCGACACGCTTGCGGAACTCTATCGAGGTGAAGCAAACCGGAAACACAAATCAACACACGATATTCACCACATGATGCATACACATATGATGCATGAATGTTCTAATGCAAGGCATGACAATCACAACAATCAAACACTACACATTAAGTGAAGCTCGATATGCAACGGGTTGCATATCGACGAAACTCCACATTTAATTGTTTAGTTCACTCCCGTTAATTTACACGGCAATATTTAAAATGTTGTTAACCTTGCAAGGGGGTGAAGCACAAATTAATCTACCTAGCTAGACATTTTAAATGAGGTCGGAAACGACATATAGCATCTCCGAAATGACCCCACGTATTAAATCTTAATTCTGTCCAGATTTGTCCTAATCACATGTTAGGTTTGTTAAACGGCAAAACAAAGTGATTCACGTGATTCTACTCGCCGTTCTGGTCCATTTACATATATGGCACATCTCCAACGGAGCTACGGACAAATAGTTACGACCTAAACCGTTTTCAACACGTCGACACGCAAACCGATGCAAACAACACACTAAACAGCTCTAATTATGCATGATAGTTGGAAAGTATTAAACTACGCAAAATTTTACACGTTCTACATATATAACTCGTTCCGGTCCATTACACGGTTTAAGAGTTATGGACGGTTGAAGAACATGTTATTTCTGCAATCTAGCAAATTCGCTAGTTAATAGTAAAAACGTAGACAGCGAAAAATAAAAATAGCTATGGGCCGAATTGCAACATAGTGCAAGAGGCCATAATTGGATAAGCCCGAGGGGCTGAGTGTGTGTGTGCAGGAAAAAAAATTGAAGCAACTTAAAAAAATGCAACCTGGTGGATTTGAACCCAAGACCTCATGTGTGGAGGCCGGCCTTGATGGCCAACCAGGCTAGGCTTGCGTGTGTGAAACTTGAGAGGACTAACATAGGATAACAAGTCTCACCGCACGGTGCAAATGAAACAAAAACAGGGCAATATTGGAGTTGTTGCGAGTCGAACCCAGGACCTCTCGGGTCAATCCATACGACGACAACCACTGGGCTACGGTGATACTTGCGAACAAAACGAATGCTTGTGCTAAGTGTAACATACGCCCGCGCTGTTCTGTACTGACGGAACTGAACTAAACCGGCAAAAGCTCTCTGTACAGCCATGTTCAGGGGGAGCAGGTCAACGTGCGATGCAGCTCAAGCTCCGGCCGGTCCTTACCGGATCTGGAGGAGGCGGAGGCGCGGATGAACAGATCTGGGCCGCGGGATTCCATTCCTTGTGGCAGCAGCTCCGGTTCGAGGCATCCATGAAACGAGCCCCTGCTCTGCTCTGTTCGTTCCTGGTCTCTTATGAAAGGAGAGAGAGCAGCACGGGTTAGAGAGGCAGATGGAAAATGGAGAGGAGAAGAAGGGGCAAGGGGGAGGCGCTGCTAGGACCTGACGTGCTCCTGTGCTGTGCTCGCCGGCGCGGGGATGGGACGAGTGCTGGGAAGGGCTCCGCGGCTCCATGGGCACGCATACGTAAGACGCTGCGGGCGCTGGATGCATCCGGCGGCTGTGCTCGCGAGGAGCTCCGCACAGGTGAGAGACGAAGCAGGGAGATGGAGGTCCATGAGATCCCGCCGACGAGAAGGTTCCTGGCGATGCTCGGGTCGGCAGCCATCCATGGCCTCACGCATGGCTCCTGAAGGTTCTGAAGAAAGAGAGACACAGACCATGAGGTGAGGAGAGGAAAAAAATAATAGGAGGAATAGATGTTGGGACAAGCAGGAGAGGGATGCGGCGCCTCGAGGTGGTCGTCGGTGGAGCTTGCTCCGGCGACTCAGCCATGGTTGACTCGGAGATGGAAGGCATGAGGGTTCAGGCAGGGTCTTTGCAGGTGGATCGGGAGCTGTGTGATGGTTGGCTAAGGAGGGGATCGATGGGATATATTTTTTTGGATCAGGTGGGATCCCGATGCGGAGAGGTGGAGTGGCGGCGCTGATGGGACAGAGGGAGAATTTCTAGGGTTTCGGTCTATTTGAGCTAGGGTAGTCTATATAGCTAGTGGGTTAGGTATAGGAGTATCTGGACCCTCCGATTTAGATCGGATGGTCGAGATAATTAGGTTAGGGAGTCCTATGGACAAACCGATGACTGTTTGCGGTAAAACGGGGTTGATCCGGATCCAACGGTCACGATCGCCGGGTTCGGGTTCCGGAAGGTTTTCGGGCTAGGTTGCGCGCAGGTCGGTGCACTGTGCAGAGGGGCTAGGCGGAGATGAGAGGGAAAACGGGCGGCCCGGCAATGTATTTTAAAACACCGACAAACGCCCGACGGTAGACCGAATACGGTGCCGCTACGGTCGACCGTTCGGGTGCCAGACAGACTCCGATCGAGATGAAATTCGACACGCGGCCTAGCTATAACTAATTACGACCGCACACCAAGTTTCACCCCGATCAGAGAAAGTTTTCAACACACTTTTAAAACAGGGTTTTGACGATGCCGCGGGCGCGTGCATGTGCGGTCGGGTTCAGGACGGACAACGACGCGAACCGGCAACTAACAACGGATGCAAGTTTGAAAACTGGCGGCACGGAGATGCCGATGCAATGCAGATGATGCGCATGATGCGATGATGATGCGACAAAAGAAAATAGGCACACGACGAAAACGGAAAGAGAGGGGAATCTTCTGGAACGTCGGCATCGGGTTGTCACAACTCTCCTACACTACAAGAGGATCTCGCCCCGAGATCCAAGAATTAAAGGGGGAGAGGGTGAGAAAGAACAAGAGGTAAAAACTTAGTCGCTTCTTCGACAAACGAGTGAAACCAACGATCCTTGAAGGTTGCAAGGAGATGATGAATGACATGAGAAAGAAGCAAGAATTCACGGAAAATTTCGGCAGCACCTCGGTAGGAAAAAGGGACAAAAAATTCGAAAAGGTAGGAGAAATAGACAATAATCACAACAAACAAGTAAATATAGCAAGGGAACACCATGATCTTGATAGAACAACAAGATTGACCCAAAAGAGCAACAACACAATGCCTCCGGGACAATAGAATAGGAACTAGCTCATACTGAAGAAGAGAATGAAGAAAAGAATGACAACTACTAACTCCAATGAACTTGGCAAGCATCCTTGCAACAAGAATTGGACGGAGTTGTTGGAAAAACAACAACGAAAAGAATAAGATGGTAGTGGGCTTATGGAAACCTTTTCAAACTAATGAAGTGACAACCAACCACTACAAGAACCAAGGATAGAAGAAAGCAAGGATATCAAAACTTCTTACACCAAGAGGATACGTTGAGAACTTGGATTAATGACAAGCACCATGATAGCAACAACCTTAGGAAAAGCTTTAGGTGAAATCCAAACCAAGATAGTTCAATGAAGAAATCATGGGTTAAAATATCTCATGATCAAAGAATCGGTGGATTTAATTATCTCATTCTTGAAAGGAAAACTCTTCGAGGCTCCTACACTAACAAGAATGCTATAATACCACCTCAAAGGATAAAGGAAGAACAATTGCACATATAAATGCAAGAGAAAGGATACTTGAGGTTCTCCAGCAAGAATCTTGAAGAACACTTTGAGAATGAATTGATATGATGATGAACCACCAAGAAGGACCTCCGTATACAAATGAATGATGCACAGACATGAAGGTAGAAAAGAATAAGATTATGATCTGCCAAGATTTAGATGAAGCCTCACGAGATAAACTTGATAGAACTTAAAACTCCGGAAAAGAAAAAATAAGAACACTTGAGAAATGAATTGATATCGTGAGTCACTCCGGAAGAAGAATTGAAATCATTATGAAACAGGAATAAGAATTATGTTATGCTTATCCTTCATCAAGTATAATTGATGACAAGTCACGGATTTAGCGTAGCACTTATTCTTGAAAGGATCTTGAAGAGGCGGAGAGATAAGCACCATTTGAAGCATTATTGCAGGAAGCACCGGTAAGAATTTCCAGTTGAATGGAAAACCAAGAATCAATGGAGGAACATGAGAATGAAGAGCTCATGAGCCACCTGAAAGAAAACTTGAAAAAGGCGCCTGAATAACCGAGACGAGCGAAGAGACAACAATTGAGCAGAATTGAGGATGAAAGCTGAAAGCTGAGAACGAAGAATCTTCTGAAATGATGGCCTTCGGAGGAACGATAAATAAACACAACTCAGAGAAGCACCAGATAACACGAAAGGGATTACCCACGATTGGGAATAATTCAAGATGATGCCAGAAGGCTGAAGCGATGAATCATGAAGATAATAGGCCAACATTGAGGGAAACACTCCTTCGAATGCAAGCTGAGAATGATGACGATAACAACACCAAGAATTACTAAGGCACTCCGGAATAAAGAAGAATGAAATGTTGAGCCAAAGAATGAATTAATTCAAATAGATCTTGAAGAAGGGATATGACTGATGAAAATCATACTTACGTCATAGTTGAAAAGAATTAAAGATCTCCGGAGATGATTAAAAGAGCCAGGTAAGATCCTGGGAAAGAACCTGTGGGTTATGGGCCCACTCAAAGGAATCACCGTTGAAAAGATTACTAGAAATATTGATATAGCACTGGTATGAAGAGAACTAGATGAGGTTGAGCACCTCGAAATAATTAAAGATCTGAAGCTAGAAAGTCCGAGATATCTTCAACACACCGGATAGAAAAAGATGAATGAATAACAGGATGTGTTGATAAGAATCTCCAACATAGGAAGAATTACAAGGATGAAAAGGATATGATGAACACGGACAACTGAAATAAATTCACCGGGTAAGAGAGAAAGAACAGACAGCGGAAGCACCAAGAAAAGAAAACTCTTGGATGAAAATTGAATCACTAAGAAAAGGGTGGGAGGGCGGGGAAAAACAAAGACAACTCAGGAAAGATGAGATGAACTCCGGAATAAATGAGAGGAAGATCTACAAAAATTGGAGAGGATAGAATTCACTAGAGGAGAAGCACACCGGTTGGAAAGGAATTTACATGACGACTCCGGTTGACAAGAATTGACATAAGAATTGAACGAACAAAAGAATTTGCATTCTCACATAAAAATATGAGAACACCTCTTAGGAAAGATCTGAAATCACCACTTGACATCGAAGCGACTGAATTACCATAATCCAACAAAACAAAGGGCGCGGCTTGCAATTAGCCAGAACAAACTCATGAGAAAGATTTCGTCCGATATTTTCGTGGACAGGATCGCACGGGCACGGTTTACAGAAGCCATCAAGTGCAAGGCAGTGCACCTGACATACGAAGTATCCCCGAGTCGTAGCAAGCTACAAGGACTCTTTAAGACACAACGTGTACCGCTGTAAGTCGACCGTGAACAAACGAATCCACTAGATGTGGAACCCCAACCTAACATCATGTATTTGTTGGAAGATTGTCCTATAAGCAACTACTTGAATTCCCACCTATGAATTCCCGAAATATCTGGTCATGCAATCTGGTACACGGATACAAGGAGTAATAACACACAACTCCTATACTAACCCGTCACTTGTATCACATCCGTCAACACACGACCAGAATCTCGGACCTTCATCTACAACAGACCCTCGTGATCACAACGATACAAAGTATGGCAGTACTCCCGAACAATCTGCTCCAGTACTGGGGACATCGGGGTTATCTCGCCACTACTAGTATTGAAGCAATTACGAACATCCTTCGTTCTGAGATACTAAGAAATCTGAATGATAACGATGTGCTCAAGAATCCCCTGGAGCTCAACTCCCCGGAAGAAGATCAAGTCAGACAGGAGGCACCAAGACAGAACTCCGTCACATCGGCATCATATAGATCCCAAATATATCCGCGTGATCCTAAAAAAATTTTGAGTGAGAAAAGGAGTAGAGTAAATTATTACGTCAAGATTCCTCACCAGAGCATAGAAAAGGAGAAAAAAGAATCCTACTCTCCGATATATAACTAAGACTCAAATAGTTTTTCACTAGACTCAACTCGGCCAAGTTCGATCAATCAAGGGGGCTCCTAGGTCGGTACTCGCTCTGATACCAACTTGTCACGCCCAAGATGCAATCCTATCCTCAATTTGGCACGAAGACCTCGTCAGGGATAGAAGCGCATCTCGTCGTGTCGCAAGAATGGATATCGTTACAAGTACATGTACTGAAAAGAAGAGATATATATACAGAGTTGGCTTACACTCGCCACAAGCTACATCAGAGTCACATCAGTACATTACATAAACATCAAGAGTAAGAGCAGGGTCCGACTACGAACGAAAACAAACGAGAAAAGAAGAACGACGTCCATCCTTGCTATCCCAGGCTGCCGGCCTGGAACCCGTCCTAGACGGTGAAGAAGAAGAAGAAGCAACTCCAAATGAACAATCAACGCGCTCGCGTCAAGGAACATTTACCTATACCTGCAACTGGTGTTGTAGTAATCTGTGAGCCACATGGGACTCAGCAATCTCATTTCCAAAGGTATCAAGACTAGCAAAGCTTAATGGGTGAGGTATGGTTAAGTGGTGAGGTTGCAGCAGCGGCTAAGCACATATTTGGTGGCTAAACTTACGAGTACAAGAAATAAGAGGGGGAAGCTCTACGCATAACGGACGTGAACTACTGATGATCAAATGAATGATCGTGAACACCTACCTACGTCATACATAACCCCACCGTGTCCTCGATTGGAGAAAAGAACTCACGAAAGAGACAGTCACGGTTACGCACACAGTTGGCATGTTTTAATTAAGTTAACTTCAAGTTATCTAGAACCAGTGTTAAACAAAGCTTCCACGTTGCCACATAACCACGGGCACGGCTTTCTGAAAAGATTTAACCCTGCAGGGGTGCTCCAACTAGTCCATCACAAGTTACCACAAGCCGCATAGAAATCCTCAACCACGAAGCTCACGATCTCGTCGGATTCCCTAGTGGAAAACCTCAACTCTGAGATTACCCAAAGCAGCACCGGAATCCCGATGCACAAGATATCTCGTCAAAGGTAAAACTAATCCAGCAAGGCCGCCCGACGTGTCGACGATCCCGATAGGAGCCGCGTATCTCGTTTTCAGGACACGACGGATGGAACTAGCTACGGGTGCCAAACCTCGAGTTTCCTCGCGGTGGCCCTGCAGGCAGACCGTTTGGGACCAACACCATCAGCACTGGCCCCCCCTGTTTATGTAAAATTACTTCTCGGGTTCATGACGCCCTATGCATTTCAGTGTTAACAAAATTATTATGTTGGACAAATGTAAAACCAAAATTGGGCCTTGCTGGACCAGCTTTAATCTAAAACGAATTATCAAGGGGGTCCCCATAACAACCCCGATCGTGTTAGGAGCGCTCGTTTATGGAACATAACACCGGTAGCCGAAACTAAGGGGGCAAAGGTGGAACAAAACACCAGGCTAGAAAGGCCGAGCCTTCCACCTTTTACCAAGTATATAGGTGCATTAAATTAAATAGCATTAAATATGGTGATATGACAAGGAACCCATGTTATCACATGGAAGCAACTGCACCTGCAACTAACAACGCTAACAACAGGGTTAAGCAAGCGGTAACATAGCCAATCAGTGGTTTGCTAGGTCGAACAGGTTGAAGATGATCATGGCATTGTTGAGAGGCTGGTATTTAACATGTGGTAGACAACGAGACATAATCGGTAGAAGCAATAAATCTAGCATGGCAATGATAGTAATGATATCTGGGGAAATGGTCATCTTGCCTGAGATCTCGCTTGGAAGAAGAATGACTCCGTGAAGCAGACGAAGCGACATGGTCGAACGGATCCTCACTTCTGACACGCTTGCGGAACTCTATCGAGGTGAAGCAAACCGGAAACACAAATCAACACACGATATTCACCACATGATGCATACACATATGATGCATGAATGTTCTAATGCAAGGCATGACAATCACAACAATCAAACACTACACATTAAGTGAAGCTCGATATGCAACGGGTTGCATATCGATGAAACTCCAAATTTAATTGTTTAGTTCACTCCCGTTAATTTACACGGCAATATTTAAAATGTTGTTAACCTGGTAAGGGGGTGAAGCACAAATTAATCTACCTAGCTAGACATTTTAAATGAGGTCGGAAACGACATATAGCATCTCCGAAATGACCCCACGTATTAAATCTTAATTCTGTCCAGATTTGTCCTAATCACATGTTAGGTTTGTTAAAAGGCAAAACAAAGTGATTCACGTGATTCTACTCGTCGTTCTGGTCCATTTACATATATGGCACATCTCCAACGGAGCTACGGACAAATAGTTACGACCTAAACCGTTTTCAACACGTCGACACGCAAACCGATGCAAACAACACACTAAACAGCTCTAATTATGCATGAGAGTTGGAAAGTATTAAACTACGCAAAATTCTACACGTTCTACATATATAACTCGTTCCGGTCCATTACACGGTTTAAGAGTTACGGACGGTTGAAGAACATGCTATTTCTGCAATCTAGCAAATTCGCTAGTTAATAGCAAAAACGTAGACAGCGAAAAATAAAAATAGCTATGGGCCGAATTGCAACATAGTGCAAGAGGCCATAATTGGATAAGCCCGAGGGGCTGAGTGTGTGTGTGCAGGAAAAAAATAGAAGCAACTTAAAAAAATGCAACCTGGTGGATTTGAACCCAAGACCTCATGAGTGGAGGTCGGCCTTGATGGCCAACCAGGCTAGGCTTGCGTGTGTGAAACTTGAGAGGACTAACATAGGATAACAAGTCTCACCGCACGGTGCAAATGAAACAAAAACAGGGCAATATTGGAGTTGTTGCGAGTCGAACCCAGGACCTCTCGGGTCAATCCATACGACGACAACCACTGGGCTACGGTGATACTTGCGAACAAAACGAATGCTTGTGCTAAGTGTAACATACGCCCGCGCTGTTCTGTACTGACGAAACTGAACTAAATCGGCAAAAGCTCTCTGTACAGCCATGTTCAGGGGGAGCAAATCAACGTGCGATGCAGCTCAAGCTCCGGCCGGTCCTTACCGGATCTGGAGGAGGCGGAGGCGCGGATGAACAGATCTGGGCCACGGGATTCCATTCCTTGTGGCAGCAGCTCCGGTTCGAGGCATCCATGAAACGAGCCCCTGCTCTGCTCTGTTCGTTCCTGGTCTCTTACGAAAGGAGAGAGAGCAGCACGGGTTAGAGAGGCAGATGAAAAATGGAGAGGAGAAGAAGGGGCAAGGGGGAGGCGCTGCTAGGACCTGACGTGCTCCTGTGCTGTGCTCGCCGGCGCGGGGATGGGATGAGCGCTGGGAAGGGCTCCGCGGCTCCATGGGCACGCATACGTAAGACGCTGCGGGCGCTGGATGCATCCGGCGGCTGTGCTCGCGAGGAGCTCCGCACAGGTGAGAGACGAAGCAGGGAGATGGAGGTCCATGAGATCCCGCCGACGAGAAGGTTCCTGGCGATGCTCGGGTCGGCAGCCATCCATGGCCTCACGCATGGCTCCTGAAGGTTCTGAAGAAAGAGAGACACAGACCATGAGGTGAGGAGAGGAAAAAAATAATAGGAGGAATAGATGTTGGGACAAGCAGGAGAGGGATGCGGCGCCTCGAGGTGGTCGTCGGTGGAGCTTGCTCCGGCGACTCAGCCATGGTTGACTCGGAGATGGAAGGCATGAGGGTTCAGGCAGGGTCTTTGCAGGTGGATCGGGAGCTGTGTGATGGTTGGCTAAGGAGGGGATCGATGGGATATATTTTTTTGGATCAGGTGGGATCCCGATGCGGAGAGGTGGAGTGGCGGCGCTGATGGGACAGAGGGAGAATTTCTAGGGTTTCGGTCTATTTGAGCTAGGGTAGTCTATATAGCTAGTGGGTTAGGTATAGGAGTATCTGGACCCTCCGATTTAGATCGTATGGTCGAGATAATTAGGTTAGGGAGTCCTATGGACAAACCGATGACTGTTTGCGGTAAAACGGGGTTGATCCGGATCCAACGGTCATGATCGCCGGGTTCGGGTTCCGGAAGGTTTTCGGGCTAGGTTGCGCGCAGGTCGGTGCACTGTGCAGAGGGGCTAGGCGGAGATGAGAGGGAAAACGGGCGGCCCGGCAACGTATTTTAAAACACCGACAAACGCCCGACGGTAGACCGAATACGGTGCCGCTACGGTCGACCGTTCGGGTACCAGACAGACTCCGATCGAGATGAAATTCGACACGCGGCCTAGCTATAACTAATTACGACCGCACACCAAGTTTCACCCCGATCAGAGAAAGTTTTCAACACACTTTTAAAACAGGGTTTTGACGATGCCGCGGGCGCGTGCATGTGCGGTCGGGTTCAGGACGGACAACTACGCGAACCGGCAACTAACAACGGATGCAAGTTTGAAAACTGGCGGCACGGAGATGCCGATGCAATGCAGATGATGCGCATGATGCGATGATGATGCGACAAAAGAAAATAGGCACACGACGAAAACGGAAAGAGAGGGGAATCTTCTGGAACGTCGGCATCGGGCTGTCACAAAGTAGTGCTAATGTCCACATGAGGCTCACTCGATGTTACCTTGGTAGTAATAGCCTCATGAGCTAATTTTAGCACATTATGGGGTACTAGAAGATCATCATGAGAGCTTGTGAGCATTACATGACTTTCTTCCAATTTCCCATAATTGCTAGATAGCAACTCAAGTTGAGCCCTTAGCTCAACATTCTCCTTTAAAATGGATGCTTCACAAGAAGTAGAGTTAGTAGCACAAGCATCATTATTAACAATAAGAGGAGAAGGCAACTTGGCAAGCTCTTTAGCATATGAAGCTTCAAGTTGAGCATGAGACTCGATGAGTTCGATGAGCGAACTCTTAATAGCCCTTGAGCCATTTTCGAGGTGCTCATAGTCCTCAACGAGTTTAGCATGTGCAACTTCAAGCTTATCGTTTTTAGTTCTCAAATCATTAGCCACCTCGAGAACTCTATCATGGGATTCCTTTAATCTAGATAATTCTATAGCAAAGGTTTCCTCAAGAGATTCCTTGGCGGTTTGTTCATATTCAAGAGCTTGAGATAGCTCCGCGATCTCGTTGGCGTAATCACGCTCATGACCTTCAATTGTCTTAATGGTGGCCTCATGCTCCTCGAGATGAGCTTCCAACTCCTCAGTGTATTTCTTGCCCTCAGTGTCAATAGATATGATTTCCAAGAAGTTGGAACAAGCAAGTTTATTCTTATAAAGAGATTTAAAAAACATTCCACCCTTAATTTTTAAGGATGCAATAATATCACTCTCTTCATCATTATTCTCATCCTCATTATCATCAATATCATCATCATGAGATACATTGGGATTCAAAGTAGGAGATACATTTGAAGCCTTAGCCATAAGGCAAAAGTGAGTAACAATAGATGATGATGTAGGATCCCTTGAAGCATCATTCAAGGCCACATCTTGTTCCATGGAGTGATGAATTTTCTCTACATTGTTATCACAACAACTCGAGGAAATATATACATTTTTATCATGGCAACAAGATATAGGAAGCATATCATCATGAGATTTAGTCAAGCAGTTTTTACATGATATGCAAGGACTATCAACACAAGCATATAAAACATTTAGAGTGCTCGAAGTGTTAATGCCCAGAGATGAATCATTGCAATAATATAGTGATGAAGGATCTTCAACAATAAGCCCACTATCAGCATTGCAATGATCTCCACTACTCACCATAGCATTACCTTGTGGCAATCCACATGTAGGTGAAGTAGATGAAGTTGAGAAGACCACACGACCGGAGGTGGAGGGAGAACAATCATTCCCACAAATCTTGGACATACCATATTTATCTTGAAGCTTTGTCCACAACTCATGAGCATCCAGGAATGGCATGAGTTGAAATATAACTACATGGCTCAAAGCATCAAAAAGCACATTAGAAGCTTGAGCATTGAGATAAGAGTTTTTCTCATCCTCTAAAGATATATTTCGAGAATCCTTTGGAGCAGAAAAACATATATCTACAATTCGCTCCAAGTTTGGGTCCATGACCCTAAAGTGATTAAGCATGCGAATTACTCAAACATCAAAATTTGTGCCATCGAAACTAAGAGTGCCTAAACCCCTAGTCGACATCCTTACTCTCTAGGTGGTTAAACCTAATAAAGAGAGACCTAGCTTTGATACCAATTGAAAGGACGTGGATGTCGCCTAGAGGGGGGTGAATAGGCGCTTTAAAATAATTATTGTTTAGGCTTGAACAAATGCGGAATAAAACTAACGTTTAATTTGTCAAGCACAAAACCTAAAACAAATAGGCTCAACTATGTCACCAACAACTTATGCTAAGCAAGATAAACAACTAAGTGATAGCAAGATATATGACAAGAAGCAATATGGCTATCAGAAAGTAAAGTGCATAAGTAAAGGGTTTGGGTAAGAGATAACCGAGGCACACGGAGTCGATGATATATCCCGAAGTTCACACCCTTGCAGATGCTAATCTCCGTTGGAGCGGTGTGGAGGCACAATGCTCCCCAAGATGCCACTAAGGCCACCGTAATCTCCTCACGCCCTCGCACAATGCAAGATGCCGTGATTCCACTAAGCGACCCTTGAGGGCGGTCACCGAACCCGTACAAACAAGGCTGGGGCAATCTCCACAACTTAATTGAAGGCTCCCAACAACACCACGAAGCTTCACCACAATGCCATATGGCTTCGAGGTGTCCACAAATGCTCGGGGCAATCTCCACAACTTAATCGGAGACCCCGACGCTTGCTTGGAGCTTTACACCACAATGATTGAGCTCCGAGGCACTACCAAGCTTCTAGGGGTACCAAGTACCCAAAGGTAATATAATAAGCTTCTCAACTTATCACTTCCATGTATCACCGTGGAGAACTCAAATCGATGCACCAAATGCAATGGCAAGGGCACATGGAGTGCCCAAGTCCTTATCTCCCAAATCCCACCAAAGCAACTAATGCTAGGGAGGAAAATGAGAGGAAGAACGAAGAATAACACGAAGAACTCCAAGATCTAGACCTAAGGGGTTCCCCTCACTCAGAGGAGAAAGTGGTTGGTGGTAATGTGGATCTTGATCTCCTCTCCCTTTTCCCTCAAGAACTAACAAGAATCATTGGAGGGATTGAGGGTTAGAAAGCTCGAAGAAGGTCAATAATGGGGGAAGAACACGAGCTAAAGAGATAAGGTTCAGTGGGGAAGAAGACCCCCTTTTATAGGTGGGGAAAATCCAACCCTTATGCTTCACAACCCGCACAGAGCGGTACTACCGCTCATTGGAGCGGTACTACCGCTCGGTAGGTTCACCAACCATGCCGAGGCCAAAAAGGATGCGCAAAAACAGTCCGACGGAGCGGTACTACCGCTAGGGAGCGGTAGTAAAAAGTTACTACCGCTCCGGGAGCGGTACTACCGCTGGATACTGAAACTGCTCTAACTTTCGCATATGAAATCTGAATCGAGCAAACTCAAGCTTGTTGAATTCACAACGACAAGAGCTATCCGACATCGGCATAAAATCTCAAGAACATGCAGTTAGAAAATGCCAATGATATAGAAAGTGAGACCTCTAATAATGAATAACCGACAAAAACTTCCAACATCGAACATCATAGAAGATGCATATGGACTTCGTTTTCAATTAACTCGAGCTTGTCATGAAGATGACCATAAGCTCTAAGACTCACAAAGAGAAACACAACAAGAACCAAGAAATATGATGCAAGGATGCAAATGGTTTGAGCTCTCAACGAACGATACGATCAAGCTACTCACTTGAGAGCCCCCCTTGACAGAACGACAATCTATCCTAAAATAGAAAACCTATCAAGGGCAAACCTATACCTTGCACCTAGTACTCTTGAGTTAGATGGTGATGATCTTGGCTTCCTCAAGATGGACCACCTTTCTTGATTGCCTTGGTTTGACGAAGACTAGTTGATTGCTCACCCATACTCACTATGGGTGAGCCATTCTTCATCACATATTCATAAGTCCATTGCCACCACAATGGACGGCAAGCTTCAAGCATGATATCTTCCTGATGCTCCACTTGAACTTGCACAACACAATCTTGATGACGATCACCACTTGATGTCATCCTTCATAGGTTGAATGAGATCTTCCTCTTGACGCGAACCCATGGAGACACACGTAACCCCACATAGAACTCTCACAAGGACCATGGGTTAGTACACAAAAGCATTATGGACAATGCTTATCATACCATGGGATCACTTGATCCCTCTCGGTACATCTTGTACGATTTGTGTGTTGATCATCTTGATTTACTCTTTGTCTGACGATCTTGATCAACCTTGTGTCTCTATTACCATTCTTTGGATAATACCTTGAATACCACCTTGGTCATCATATAAACTCCTTGAACCCAACAGATGGACTTCAAGAAGTGCCTATGGACAAATCCTATAAATATAACTTAAGGCAACCATTAGTCCATAGGGATTGTCATCAATTACCAAAACCACAGATGGAGAAAAATGCTCTAACACATGTGCATCTTCCTTTTAGTTTATCTCGCTCTTCTAGCACTTATCCTTTTGAATTAATAGATTGTGATCTATGGAAATCCCCAATTACAAGTATTTTTGGTTTTAAATACTATCTTGTCATACTAGATCATTTTACACACTTTGTCTCGACCTTTCCGCTACGCAACAAATATGATGTTCACATCCTTTTCTCAATTTTCAGTGATATGTTTCTGTTCACATCTTTCTCCCCATTCGCTTCATCCATTGTGACAACAGTCATGAATTGGTAATCTTAAAAATCGAACCTTTTTTCTACAACATGGCATCCTTCTTCGTTTCCTTGTCCCTATACCTCCCCTCAAAATGGCAAAGATGAACGCTCTCTTCATACCCCCAATGAAAATGGTACACTTCTTTTTCAATCCTTCATGCCATCAAAATTCTAGGCAGAAGCTCTCCACACCGCTACCTTTCTTCCTAATATTCGTCCTTCCAAAGTCAATCCAAATACCACCTCCTATTTCTCTCTTTTTCTCTGCCATCCCAACTACTCCGATATTCGTTTCTTCGGTTGTCTCTGTTTTCCAAATACCTTTGTTACCTCTTCTAATGAATTTGCTTCCAGGTCTCTCTTGTGTATCCTACTAGGTTTTTTTGATGAACACAAAGGATATCGATGCCTCAATTTGCACACCAGACGGGTCCATGTGTCTCGTCACATTAACTTTGTCGAGCACATCTTCCCATTTGCTCAATGCACTGATCCCACAAACACTTCACCCCTCGTCCCCTCCCTCTCCTTGTCGTACCCCTTTCCCTTTCTATGCTCCTGTCATGGCAACCCAACCTGCTCCTATCATGGCAACCATGCCACCATAGCAACCGCCCACACGACCGCCAACGACTTCCCCGACATACAGACACGACACGACACCGACCAAAATCCTACTGCGACATCACCACCGTCCTCTCCTCTAGCTCCCGATTCACCATCACCCCCTCTCATGTCTGCATCATTTGTTGCGTCGGACACTTATTCTCCTGCTCCTCCCCTCCCAGGTCATGTTTTATCCAACCTCCCACCTACTAATGATCACACTATGCACACCCTATCCAAGTCCGGTTTCCGTCAACCCATCGATCGCCTAAATCTTTATGCCACCCCGACCCTCTCTAAAGTGCCCAAATCCTACAAAATTGCTCTTCTTGATCCTAATTGGGCTACTGCTATGCAAGAAGAATAACGTTTTAACTCAGAATAATACATGGCATCTTGTTCCTCGCCCTTCCAACACCAACATTGTCTCTCGCAAATGGGTTTTCCGCCAGAAGATTCTCTCCGATGGTAGTCTTTCCTGCTATAAAGCGTGTTGGGTATATCATGGTTATTCTTAGCAGCATGGTATTGATTACGACAAAACATTCTCTCCTGTTATTCAACTTAGTACCATTCACACCATTCTTAGCATTGTTGTCTCCTCCACATGGCCCATTCACCAATTGGATGTCAAAATGCTTTTCTTCGTGGTTCCCTCCAAGAGACCGTGATTATCAACATCTTCTTGGTTTTCACAATCCTTGTTATCCCAACCACGTATGTCTTCTCCAAAAATCTCTCTACGGTCTGAAACACGCTCCTAGAGCATGGTTTCAATGTTTCTCTTCTTTTATTCAAACAATAGGCTTCATTCCTTCTCTATCTGATACCTCTCTCTTTGTCTACCATTGCAACTCTGAAATTGCTTACTTACTTCTCTATGTTGATGATATCATCCTCACTGCCTCTTCTCAAAGTTTTTGGAACGTATTATTAATCACCTTCGACCTAATTTCTCTATGTACGATCGTGATCTTCTTCATATTTTTGGGCATTATTGTTCTTCGTGATTCTTCTGGTCTTTTTCTTTCCCAATGACAATACATTCTTGATCTTCTCAATCGTGTTGGTATGCTTGACTTTCAATCTTCTCACACCCCTGTCGACACTAATTTCAAACTCTCTACTGAAGGTGAACCTTTCTCCGATATTACTCTTTATCATAGTCTCACTGGTCCTCTACAATGTCTTACTATCACTCGCCCTGAGATCTCTTTTGCTGTCCAGCAAGCCTGCCTCTACATGCATGATCCTCGTCTTCCTCACTATAATCATGTCAAACATATTCTTAGATATTTGAAAGATACTCTTGATCATGGTCTCCATATCAACACTTCTTCTCCCACTTCTCTCACCGCATATTCTGATGCAGACTGGGCTGGTTGTCTCGACACTCGAAGATCCACATCCAGTTTTTGTGTTTTTCTTGGTAACAATTTGATTTCTTGGTCATCGAAGACAGGTAACGGTCTCCCGCTCGTCCACTGAAGCTGAGTACCGTGTAGTGGCACATACTGTTGTTGATATTGTTCGGCTCCGTCAGCTGCTATCGGAGGTGCATCAACCAATTGAACAGGGTACCATTGTTTATTGTGATAACATCTCAGTTGTCTATATGTTTGGGAATCTTGTTCAATATCGACGGACTAAACACATTGAGATTGACATCCACTTTGTTCGAGAAAAAGTGGCTCTCGGTCAAGTTCGGGTGCTTCACGTTCCTACTACGGCTTAATTCGCCGATATATTTACCAAAGAACTGGCTACTACACCATTTGGAGATGTTTGATTCAGTCTCAACGTTGTCGATCCTCCCGTTAATACTACGGGGGGATGTTAGAGAATTACTTGGATCTCAAGTTACATAGTCCTAGTCGGTTTGTAACCTCTTATATAAACTAATGTATGTGGCTGCAATAATTAATACAATCATTCTACTCAATCTTACACTGTCATTGCGGTGGTCGCGACAAAGGAGGCCAAGTGGCGAGAGGGATGGCGCTCCCTGGGTCCTGAGGGCTATTGTTGACGTCATTGTCGTGTTTGAGATCAGTTGCCTCATGTCTTCCAGCGAGCACGAGCCCCGACTCTGATCTTCATCCAGGCCTGCCCTGGCCGGCAACAGAGCGGAGCTTGGTGGCCATCCTATTTTCTGGATCAGCTTTATCCGATCAAGATCTCAAGGTCAAGTCATGGAGAATGGGATTTGGGTTTGCGACGTGGCCGCAGTCCCATCGACACATTTGTGCTGGAGTGTGGCGACGATGAGGCCACCACGGCATTGGGGTCCTTGCAGCTGAAACCGAGCATGAACCCGACATTGTCAAACCGCTTTGGCGCCACCATCATCCACCGCAATTGCCATGACACTGTGTAACTCTCTGTGTTATGGATAGTTGTTAAGCCTTAATCATACCTCGTGCAGGCAACCAAACAACTTGCACTAGTATGAGCACAACCAATACGAACAACCAAACATAATGCGTAGAGGCGTTGCTACGATGCAGGAAGAGAGAATGCATGCAACCAATCAACACACATATGTTAATTTTTTTTGTTTGTATTTGTTCTGCCAGATCCAACTGAAACAAATATGCAAATGTGCAAAAACGATGTGGGTAACCAAACACACCCCTAGTTTCTGTGGCCAATAAAGCCACTCCAACTTCTTGGCGCAAACTCTACTCGCTTCTTGTGCAGTCCTACTGTTCTAGCATAGCCCATGATGACATCTAGTTGGTACACCATTAGAACCTTTTCGTATCAAAGACTACATAATAAGACAAAGCCAAATAGGTTGACCTTGACTATTGTTTCTTCACTACGGTGATGTGTATCTTTTTGTGGGTGGCTAGGTCAGCCGATTTTGTACTGTATGGGCTGTTGTGATGGTTTTAGACTGGTTTTTCATATATTAATCAATCAACTCTCCTCTTTTAGTGAATTGAGACCGTTTGGGACGGAAAGCCAATTAAAGTACCCACAGACGCGCACGCCGAAGGTGGGGGTGCTAAATACTCCTTTCATTCCAAAATAATAATCTCAACCTTAGTATAATTTCGTATCAAAGCTAGTATAAAGTTGAAACACTTATTTTAGGACAGGGGGAGTAAAAGACAAATGATCAAACCACCAAACCTATGACATAGGGACGAGCCCATGGGTCGATGGTGGTTGTGGCGGTGGCCACCCAGCCCGCCCAAGATCGATTCTAGGATCGACGTGGTTGTCTCACCGGGGCAGTATTCCCTTGCAAGTACCTCACGCGTCTACGGATCACAGGGATGATGATGTATCCGACGTTAATAGAGTTGGATGTCTTCGAAAGTTTCTCAAGACATGGTATGTATGTATACATTGTAGATCTTGATAGGTGCATAACCGGTGCGTGTAATGGTGTGCGTGCGTCCATGTAATATGTGTGTTGTGCGTGCGCTAATCTATGGCTTGTATCATATAACTGAGGCTAAAAAACCTATGACATGACACTCAAGAAATAAATGATGAATGTACGTACCATTGGTTAAACAAAGCTAAATTACAGGTTTATTTAATTAAACTGTCTTTTGTAAAGATATTGATAACACCATGATATAAATATCGACAGACGAAATAGGGTTTTTCTCGCTTTATATTATATAAAGCCTCGACCAAAGCATACAAGAGATCACAAAGTTCAACGCACACATCCACACACACGCCAGTCGCAAATACCTAGGGCCATAGTACAACTCAAGATATGAATTCTTGCTGGGGAGCAGCACAAAAATTTCCAAAGAAGAGTCTAATGACATAAATATCAAAGATTTTTTTATAATTCTTAAGAGATAACTGGAGCCGCCACTATAGTTTTTGTCGAAACTGAGCCCAATTGTTCAACAAAGTTTAATACATATAATGGGTAGAAAACGCCCCAATCCAACTTAAGCGATATCTTTATTCATGCTTGCACAAGCTCAGTGTTGCCACCTTAGGAACCATGTCGTGTCCAGCAGTAATTTGTTAGTCAGTGGAAGCACCATGACACGCATGTTCGTTTTGGGCATTGTGCACTAAAGGCCTCTTTGGCCTTTAGATTATAATAATAATAGAGTTTCGTATGATTTTTTAATAGAGTTTGTTTGCATTGTATGATTCAGACCATCGAATTAATTCACATGGCCTACATTGCATGCAATTTCAAAGAAACAAATCTACTGAGTCTAACCTCAATATTTACTTTTCGAAACACTTTATATTAGTGCGATAATGGCAAATTTAATTTGCATGGCAAAGCTGGCATTTTTCATGGTAATTTATATTGGTGATAATGACAAATTTATTTTGCAAGCACCGCCATTTTCTGAAAAAAAAAGTGAACTGACACGGATTTTCATGCTCGCCAACTAAACTTAGCATCCTCAGAAAACATAATTTGTCATGAAAAATGTTTGATTTTTTACGATAAAAAATATGATGTCAGATTTTTAGTGGGTCATTTATTTACTGTTTCTATGTTAACTAATGCTATAGGAAAGATTCTGTACATTCCTAATAATATGGGAAAGTTCCTGTATTTTTCATGTGCTGCGACAAACCAACAATTATTATTAATTTTTTTCTTTTCAGTTTTTTCTTTTATGGATTTTTTTCAATCTATTCATTTTTAAGCATGATAGTATAATGAACACTAGAAATAAGAAAAAAATATGTTCAGATTCGTAAACCATCTAGGGATGACTACATGCACTTAATAGCATCTCTTGCGGACCCCGTATAATGTCCGATCCGTAAAATAATTGTTAAAATCCTGGTCCGCTTAAAAAGAGCTGCCTAATTAGACCCCGCAAACGCGTCGTACCCGTAAATATTTTTGCGGGGCACGACAAAATTCTCACCCCAATCCGCGAAAACGCTGGTTCTCCCCCTCACCCCGTCGGTATCCTGTATATAGCGGGGGCGGTTAGGAGGGAGGGGGAGGGGGTCATTTGAGCTAGCGCTTTTCCCCACCCATCGCCGTCGGGTCACCACCTACGACTCCAGCCATACCAGCCGTCGGAATCACGCCGGTGGGCCGTCACACGCCCGAGATTGAACTCCACTACTTCCTCCTGCCTCGGTCGATCGAAAAGTTGCAGATCGGCGTCTGTTTGTCGTGGCCGCCAAATTTGGCATTTCTGGCCACCGACGGCTGTGCCAAGCCATGGATTCATCGGGGAGCACCCCTTACAGCCCCGACAAAGCCACAACGCCGCATGTAGGTACTGGTTCATCCTCTAGCCGCCGTCGTCGGTTTTTCGACAAGGACTCAGTCGACCGTCGCGAGGCTCGGCGCTCGCGCAGGGGCTCGTTGGCTCGCCAATGCCGCTCATAAAGTGCGACGACTGTACACAAACAGTGCTACGGCTAACATCAAGCACACGCAACACCCCAGATGGGTATTCTTCAAATGCAATAACGACGGGGCATGTTTTTGTTTTCGTTCGGCTTTGTCAACTTATTCGGTTCAATTTCGGTAGCTTATTGAGATGGTCTTGTGTGTAGGAAGGTGAATGCTTATTTTGGCATTAGGAAGAAGAATACATCAATTTATTGATAGGAAGAAACTTAATAGATGTTCATGCACTCGTTAATAGAATTGAGGCTAATGATGCAGTTGCATATGTAATTAGAGAAGAAATTAGAAGGGAAGCAACGTCTAATTCTTTAGAATCAAAGCTGAAGAATGAAGAATGCAAGATCTAGAATTCACACATCAACAATGAATGCATGGAGAAGATGTTGGTCCAACTAGGGGGAGTAGTTATAGAAGTTGGATATCTTCTAAAATGCCTAATTATGATTCTTGTTTTCTTTGGTCTTGCTATTCTAGCAAAGATTTGGTGGATTATTTTGTATTCAACGTCCTTGAAGAAAATAAAGAAGCAAAGAAATGTGTTTTTATGCCCAAAATTGAAACGCAAATTACTGATTTACGAGTCGGCGACGGACGGCGGCCGAGTAGACCCCGCAAACCGGACCCATAAATAAGGATATTCTGCGGTTTGCGGGGTGTGCCCGGCCGCCGCCCGCATCGGCCCGCAAAACCATTTTTACGCGAACTGTAAACGCTTTTGCGGGTCAGTATTATACGTGGTATGTTAGAGATGCTCTAAGAGAGACAAAGGCGCGCCGCTATCATCGCCCCTCCCTTGCCGTAGCCGGGCAAAACATGTTGTAGTAGACAGTGAGAAAGTCATCATACTAAGGCCCCATAAGACCAACACATCAGAACATCAACCACCGTTGATGAAGAGCAGCGTAGATCAGAAGGATCCAACCTGAAGACACGCGAGCATAGACGAACGACGATCTAATCCAAGCAAATCCACCAAAGACAGATCCGCCGGAGGCACCCCTCCAGACGCCCACCGTCAATGCTGGACACCACACCAGAACGGGGAATAGACAGGAAGACCTTTATTCCATCTTCATGGATCCGTCAATGCTGGACACCACACCGGAACAGGGACTAGACGGGAAGACCTTTATTCCATCTTCATGAAACCGTCGCCGTCTCGTCTTCCTGAACATAACACAAATCCTAACAATGGAACCCTCCCACCGACAAGGACCAAGATCCACATGACGCAATAACCCTAAGGCCACCGAAACCGAGGCGGACCGGAGCGCCGCCGACAGGAGGCGAAGGAGCCCTAGCTTTTTGTGAGGCGGCGGCTAGTAGATCGCTTATTCTTTTGTTTTCAGTCCGTGTAGGGTTCACTATAGTATGTCCTCCCAAAGATCTAATAGTATACTATCTCTGTCTTGCAAATTCAAGAATTAAAAATATGCAAGAGAGCTACTATTCGTCTATCTTGCAAATCCAAGAACTTAAAATATGCAAGAGAGCGAGGATTAGTCTGTATGCATTGACTAATCCTCACTCCCATACATACGGAAACGGCCCGGAGGCACATGTACCAACCAGTATACGAACAAATATACTCACAGCCGTCGTCCGCCGCCAAGAAGTATGATACTGACCAACTAATCGACCTACAGTGTTGTGGCTTTGCTGTGAGGAAATACCTCTTGGTTTTTGATTGTATCTATACCCTATATACAAAGCTTTCTTTATAATTACAAAGATGAATTTTTTATTAAATAAACTTGCCTTTCTTTTGCAATAGTATATAATTTTTTAGGGGAAAAACAAAGTTAACTTCAGGGCAAATATACAAAATTTAATTGCTATTATTGGGTCACTATTCACACTATTTTGATGGTTTTTTTATTTTTGAAAAGAAATCAAGGATCTTCTTTTTATTTTATGGAACTCTTTCACAAATCAAGTTTATTTTAAAACATTTTCAGATTTATTTACTTTATATTTAGTTATTAATTCTGTTTCGTATAAAGTATATATACGCTCATAGACAAAACGTCCGCCTCCTTTTGTTGCGCGTATTTCTGCAATGCTAGCTAGGATTTTCATCTTCACACGCGTGCAGATGAACAAAGTTTTACTTTCGCCGTCTTAAAATAAATGACTTTATTTTATACTAACTTTGTGTTAAAATAAATGACTATATTTTACCCCTCGCATACACCCAGCCTATCCTCTCGCGACTCCCTCTCTCAGCGCCGCCAACCCTCCCGCATCCCTTTCTCCCGATCTCGTTCTGCCCCATCTCTCCTTCTCCGGCGCCGCCATCCCTCTCCTCCGTCGTGGCGCACATCAGGCTTGGTGGGGGTGAAGACTAGCAGCGGGGTGGCGGCTGGCAGGCGCAGACTGGCAGTGGGGCGGCGGTGAACAGAGGCGAAGACTGGCAGTGGGGCGGCAGCTGACAGGGGTGGAGACTGGCCGCACAGCGACGGCTGGCAGGGGCAGAGACTGGCAGCGGGGCGGCGGCTGGCACGGGCGAAGACTGGCAGCGGGCGGCGGCTTGCTAGGTCGGCCACTTGCAGCAGGGTGGCCATTAGCAGCTGGGCGGCAACTAACAGCTCGGCGGCGACGTAGCAGTGGTGGCCAATTGCAACAGATTTTTATTTTCTGTTTATGCAATGTATGTTTTTCCCTATCTCTTTTCGTATGTTGTTTTTCCAGATACATGGCTACAAGCCATTAGTAGGCATTTTTTGATAGTATGCAACACGGGTTGCTGGATGATTTGGTATGTGAATTCATGTATGGCTGATTTCTTTTGGATGTGATGGATGAACTTGCTACCTTTTGCTGAAATTTGTGTTTGGTTGATGTCATATATGTGTGATTCGTGTCACTATATATACTGTTATGTTGTTTGTCTTTGTAATACAAATGAAATGATGCTAAAACTTTGAATTTTATATGGTTTTATTTTTATTTCATCTCTTCAACCAAACGCAGAAATGAAACCAACCACTTCCGCATATTTGTTAATACCAAATATAGAAATGAAACAGACCCGTTCTTATGAAATGGTATCATCCATTACGTTTCATTTGGTTTCTAAGGACATCTCCAACAGTTTGTTGGTTAGCTTGTTGATAAAATATGTCATGTCATTAGCCAACACCTTAACATACAACTACTTCAATGGGTTGTATCTAGTTTACCCAATAAGATGTGAGGTAATAAATAAGGTGCTCTCTCATTCTACATTGGAGCTTGTGCAAGGGTGTTGGTTAATTTACATACAACCTTGCTCTTTTTTTTTATTTATTACATGACACATCATTAAAAATCCTATGTGTCAAAATTACCAACAACTATCTTAGGGCATCTTCAACAGTTTGTTGGTTAGGTTGTTGGTAAAATATGCCATGTCATCAACCAACACCTTAACATACAACTACTCCAATGGATTGTATCTAGTTTGCCCAATAAGATGTGATGTAATAAATAAGGTGCTCTCTCATTCTACATTGGAGCTTGTGCAAGGGTGTTGGTTAATTACATACAACCTTGCTCTCTTTCCTCATTTATTGCATGACACATCATCAAAAATCCTATGTGTCAAAATTACCAATAACTATCTTACAACCATTGAAGATGCCCTTAGAACCATTCTAAGATGTCCTAAACCAAACACACCCCTATAGTTCATGTTTGGCCCATTGTGCGCCGCGAGGTGCCAACCTAATAATGAGCATGATAGGGCCGCACGAGTGCATGCATGGCTAGGACTAGGATAGGTGGTAGCAGCAGCAGGTCAATTGGTTCTACCAACCCCTTCCTATCACACCAAACGAAATTCTCCCGACTTTTCACACATGTCTCCTATGGCCGATCGGTTGCTTCAGCTCTGTGCTCGCTGAATTAACTAGCGAGCTATCGAGGGTTCAGGGTTGGAACCTGTCCGGTGAGTGATGGAGCTTGGTTTATAGACAAATGCACAGTATACGTATACCTGGCTGTCATCTTGTTATTGCATGACACATCATCAAAAATTATACGTATGTGTTAAAATCTATCAACAACAATCTTACAAACATTGAAGATATCCTTAGGCAGTCAGTGTCGAGACAAGCGCACTCCAGATGAGCGTGTGGGCACCTGACTACCAACGTACGGCCTCCAGAATACTACGTATAAGTCTAACTACGAAGACAATTAAACCCGTCGTCTTCCTGCACCATCATGCACCAAGCAAGAAACGACTGACATACTTGTAGCTAAGTAGTACTAGTACTCACTAGCGTACACTGACCAGCATTGCGCTGCAAGTCTTCCTGCCGAGATATAAAATTCGAGAAAGTGGTATCCTGGTTGGTGGAAAATGGGACTGGATCTTTGACCATGTGAACCTAGCTACCTCCTTTTTTAGATATAATATATGAAAGGTAAGAGAATCGTTAGGCCACCACCACACGGATGTCATGCTCTAATTTTTAGTATAATTTCTCACGCTGTTCTTTGATTCTGCGACAATGGCGTCGGGCTACACCAGTCCACCTCACTGTCTTGTCACATACGTTCTCAGGGACGCAAGCTGGAGTGACGCATGCTGACGTAGATATGATGAAGCAAATGTTCGCCGGCAGTTGCTCCTTGGCCCCTCCATGATCTGAATTGGTAAAGTTAGTTGTATTTACTGGTTCGTGATCTGGCTTAGTTATGAGCAGGATATATATGCAAGTTTATAGAGTACTCCCTTCATCTTAAAATAGATAATTTAAAAATGACTTAGTTTTAAACTAACTTTAATACAAAGTTAAGTCATTTTCAAGTCGCTTATTTTAAGACGAAGGGAATAGATGTCTAGAGTACTTTGAACTTAAATATTGTCAGGGCTCGAGATCAGAGACACGCAAATCTAACTATTTCGCTAGCAAATGCATATCAAAGATTTCAAGCCTCTTGACGCAATAATGCAACATGTAAGTTATATTCATACTTGCGTGTGAAACAACAGGTGACATAACATAACTCTATTGACAGAACTGCATGAAACAAAAAGGGACACAACAACCCTGAAACAAATAAAGTTTAATAACCCTAAAACACTTCGTTGCACGCAAAAACGAAGATATACTTTAGACAATTAACAAATGCCTTAAGGCTATAGTAAAGCAAATGGCAACCATTTTATTTATAGAAAAGAAGGTTAAACTCCCGGCCTCTGCATCAATCGATGCATACAATCATCTTTATTAATTATTCTACGAAGGTCTCATAAAAACATATATCAAGTCATCCGAAGCCACCACTCACACCTACAAACTTGGTAATGTGAAGTGCTCTCACTCCCCATATCTAAAACCGATGTCGTCGCCGATCCATCCATATAACGTATTGAAACAACAACCGGTGCAAGACGCCTAAAGCGTACGCCACTTGCACATGTTTTAGAAGTCGCCATCATCATCAAACCGTTGTTCCATATTCAGGAGAGAGATCCACATCATCCTTACCAGTCCGTCCATCTATCGACACCCCCACGGCGCCCAACGGTGTCACCGCCCTGCGCTCATCCATCCCGACGCGGAGACTCGGGAAGATCTATCGTGCGTAGCACCTGCCGAACAGGCATGACACCGCGTAGCACCTGTTGGCCAAGCATGACTTGACATCTCCACCGAACCTCCGTTCGAGACGAAGCCGCTCCACCTCCTGCCTGTGTCTTCAAGCACTGCTCTACAAACGATGCTCCCAAGAGAGAAACGACGCCATAGTGCCGCCATCATCCGATCTGGAAGACTAGATCCTAGGGTTTCCCGCGAAGCAATAGGAGTGGGTCGACAACAGTTACACGATGATGCCTTCATCAAGGTAACAACGCAGAACACCGCCATCGCCTCCCGTCGGCTCGGTTTTCACTGGCAACCGTGTCTCCCCGACACGCAACCGGATCTAGATGATGGATCTCAAGATCCAAACACCCAACCTTAGGCCGACCACCTCCGACGTAGGAGATGACCACCACCACCGGCCACACGCTTCACAGCCACAAAGGAATCCCTAGCAGGGAGGGCGGGCCTTCTCCCAATCCCAACTCACCGGACGAGTTGCCAGATCCGCAACCCGTCAGCCGAACCACCGATACGTCTCTAACATATCTATAATTCATGATTGTTCCATGCTATAATGTTATCATTCTAGGATACTTTTGGGGCATTTATTTGCCGACTCATATTATTTTTTAGAACTAACCTATTAACCAAGTGCCTAGTGACAGTTATAGTTTTCTATGTGTTTTTTGGCTTTTCAGGTTTACAACACCAAACGAAGTCCTATTGCCACGAACTTTTTTGATGATTTTCTGGACCAATGTAAGACCTGGAAGCTTCAAGAGGAGACCGGAGGCCTCACGAGGGAGGCAACACACATCAGGGCACGCCTAGGTGGGGGTGGGGGTCGCGCCTTGTTGTGTGTTGGCTCTTAGTGGCGTCTCCCAACCGTCGTGTGCCCATCTGGAGCCCTGTTCCGATGCCCTGCTGGAGGGGGGTCGATCATCGAGGGCCTCTACATCAACCTTACTGCTCCCATGGTGATGTGTGAGTAGTTCACCTCAGACCTTCAAGTCCGTAATTAGTACCTAGATGACTATCTCTTTGTCTCTCTCTTGATCTTTAATACAAAGTTCACCGCATCTTCACGGTGATCTATTCGATGTAATCACTTTGTGCGGTGCGTTTGTTAGGATCCGATGAATTATGGGTTTATGTTCATATTGTTCATGCTAAAAGATTTGAGTCTTCTCTGAATTACATGGTTCTTATTTGCATGATTATTATAGATTCGTAAATCTCTCTGATCTATTTATGTCGGTGTTTACTCACAACATATGCCATGGATAGTCTAAAGATGGTGGGAACCGAAGTGACACCGGTGGGCACTGGGATGAGGTTGGTACAAGCATGGAACGCAAGATGTACCCAGGTGTAGGGCTCTCCGTAGATATAACACCCCTAATACTGTCGGAGTGTATAATGCACCTACGAGGTTACAATGTGCTCCTGGAGCTATTCTATGGAGGAGGAAGAAGAAGCAGCTGACTCGCGTCTACCTCTCCTATATGAGTGTGTGTATGAAGGATTGACCGACCCTCTGCATGGAGGGGGTCGGGGGGTGTTATAAACGAACCCACCGACCTACAATAAGGATAAAGGTACATGAGTGGGGCCCGGCTGGCAGCCTCGCCGGTTGGCTAGAGGGCCCACGGGGGTCTTGTCTTGTCGCTGGAGGGGCCCGCCGCCTGCGAGGTCCCATCTGGCTATGAGACCCGTCGGCTAGCCAGTAAGGCTCTCGCGTAAGGCCGATGCAGGACACGTGTAGTACGTCCGGCGTCGTCTTGCGAGATTCGTCATGGGGTGCTAGTACAGCCGTCTCCACTGTTCCCACGCCAAGTGAATGGAGTGGGAGTTTGACGGGCCGACATTGTGCAGGATGATGGATCGGAACCGGAGTAGGTCAGCAGGCATGGCCGCCGACGCTGTACCTGTCGTGCACTCCAATCCAGTACCTTGGCTGACGCGTAGCCACCTTTAACCGTAGGGTATCGTCATGACCTACGGTCTGATGTGGCTTGAGATCCCTAGTCGGCTAGTCACTTCACTAGCCGGCCTAGGAATGGTTGTCTCGCCTCTAGTTAGCAGGGGTTTCCTAGCCGGCCAGAGGGAGTTGACCGTCTCGCCTCTAGCGGCAGGGGCTTCCTAGCCGACCAGAGGGAGTTGTGCTTTTCCTTCGAGATAGAAGGCAAAGGAGTAGGCTCGATGAGCCTACCCCGGGGTTATCCCCCTGTCAATTTATGTAGTTTGGCCAACTAGATTAATCTATCTTGAGTGAGAGGGGTGCGCTGTAGTGGATTCAATATGGCAGTGCTCTATATCTCAGTGGCAGAAAGGAAGAAGACACGTCTTTGTATTGTTGCCACTAAGTATTAAACAACGGGTTAATTCATATTAATTGGACTCTTTTTGTCTACATCATGTCATTGTTCTCCAAGAATTAAAATGTTTTACTTAATACTCTAGATGCATGCTCGATAACGGTTGATGGGTGGAGTAATAGTAATAGGTGCAAGCAAGAGTCGGCCAATTTGTTTATGGACATGATGCCTACATACACATGATCATTCACGTGAATAAAGATTGCATAACTATGCACTTTTCTATCAATTTCCCATCAGTAATTTGTTTACCCACCATATGCCTACTTCATGAGAGATGCCACTGGAGAAAAGTACGGGCCCCGAGTGTATCCACTTATATATTTACGAAACCTTTATTTCCTCGCTGCCTTTATTTAATTCGTATTTATTTTGCAATTTATATTTATCAACTATCATCTACACACTTCATTTGCTTGCAAGTAACGAGTCCAAGGGGATTGACAACCCTCCTACCCGCGTCGGGTGCAAGTGTTTGCTTCTTTGTCTGCTGTCGCTGAAGACGGGGGTTGCGTACTACTACTATTGCTTCGATGACCTTGGTTAACATTGAGGAAAATACTTATCTATACTATGTTGCATTGCCCTCTCCTCTTCACGGAAAACCCAACGCAGATCACAAGTATTATGAATGATTTCTCGCACCGTTGACGGGGAGTATCACCAACCTACTATCAAGGACCTTCAAACAAATCATCTTTCACATGTTCTACTTTTTATTTGTTATTATATTTTGCTTGCTTCATAAAAATCAAAAAAACAACAAAAAAATGTCTTTGCTAGTTCCTAGTTTACTTCTTTGCTTGCTTTACTTGCTAGTTTACTCGTTCTGCATGTTACTTTGCTTGCTAGGTCACCATGTCTCAAGATACTACTAAGTTGTATGACTTATCAAATAGTAATAACAATTATTTTATTAGTACTCCTATACCACCCACCACTAGTGTAGAGTTCTACGATATAAATGCTGCTTTGGTGAATCTAGTGATGAAAGAACAATTTTTGGGAAGTCCTAGTGAGGATCCCGCTCCTCATCTCAATACCTTGTTGAATTGTGTGATATGCAAGTGAAAAATTAAATGGAAAATGATGTGGTAAAACTAAAATTATTTCCCTTCTCTCTACAAGATAAAGCTAAGGCTTGCTTTTCGTCTTTACCATGTAATAGTATTGGAACATGGGATAATTGTAAAGATGCTTTTATTGCCAAGTATTTTCCTCCTGCTAAGACCATCCCCTTAGAAATCAAATTATGAATTTTAAGAAACATGACCAAGAACATGTTGCATGATGAACACAAGTACAGGGGATCAATCATAGTCCTTTCAATAAGTAAGATTTTCGAACCCAACGAGGAGCAGAAGGAAATGATAAGCGGTTTTCAGCAAGGTATTCTCTTCAAGTGTTGTAAGTAACACTGATAGATAGTTTCGTAGCAAGATAATTCGTAACAAGTGACAAGTAACAATAGTAGGAAAGGTGTAGCAAGGTATCCCAATCCTTTTTATAACAAAGGACAGGCCTGAAAGTACTCTTATATAAAGCAAGCGCTCCTGAGGACACATGGAAATTTTTGTCTAGTCATATTCATCATATTGAGTTGATTCACGTTCGCTACTTTGATAATTTGATATGTGGATGGACCGGTGCTAAGGTGTTGTTATTACTTGAAAAAACAACCAACTTATGATTACCCTCTCTTGAAAGCATCTGCAACTACGAATTAAGAATTAAGATAAATCTAACCATATCATTAAACGTGTCGATCCAAATCAGCCTGTCATGAAGCAATTCATAAAGTGGGGGTTAAGCTTCTATCACTCTAGCAACCCATCATCTACTTGTTACTCCATAGTGACTTCCCTTAGGCCCATAACATGGTGAAGTGTCATGTGTTCGACGTTCACATGACACAATTAAGAGAAGTAATAACATACATATCATCAAAATATCGAACGAATACCAACTTTATATGATTACTTATAACAAGACTTCTCCCATGTCATCGGGAACAATAGTTACTAATCATACCTCATCAACATGTTCAAGATCATAGGTGTACTAATGATAATTAAGGATATAAACTTAATATCTTCCACCAAGTAATCCAACAACCATCAACTACAAGATGTAATCAACACAACTAATAACCCACACGTAACAATCTGAGGTTTGGAGACAAAGATTGAATATAAGAGATGAACTAAGGTCGGACATGATATGGTGTTGGTGAATATGTTGATGAAGATTGGTCCTCGCATGGTGGAGGAAGCGTTGGTGATGATGATGGCCTCGATTTCCCCCTCCCGGAGGGAAGTTTCCCCGGGATAATCTCTCTGCCGAAGAGCAAAAGGGCCGCTGCCCAGGTTTCCGCCTCGAGAGGGTGGTTCTTCATCCCGAAATACTTCTTGTGAATTTTCCTAGGACAAAACATGCCATATAGGAGAAGATGGTCATTGGAGGGCCAGTAGAGGGCCCACAAGACATTAGGGCGCGACCAGGGAGGTTGGTCGCGCCCTGTTGCCTTGTGGACAACAGGTCGCCCCCTCTGGTATATTTCTGGACCAATAATTCTTAAATATTTCATAAAAAATCTTCGTAAAATTTCAGGACATTTGGAGAAAGTTGATTTTTTTGCCTTTTTCTCGGTTTCCTAGTCCATAAGTCCAGTCTCCAGATATTTCCCTCTCAATGATGTACCTTGCATATTCAGAGTGAAATGACATAAGAATTATATGATAATAGGGGATAATGAACAAGAATAACACAAATATCAATAGTAATTCATCATGCAAAATGGACGTATCAACTCCCCCAAGCTTAGACCCTGTTTGTCGTCAAACGAAAGCCGAGCTCGAAAATAATGACAACATTATTTGGGAGAGAGGTGTCTTTAAAAATATAATACAAACATGAGAGCATCATGAATATTAGCATAGCAGCAAGTATTTTATCATATAGCTCCACATAAACAAGTAACAATCCATTCAGAACTATTGGTGTAAGAAGCATAAACTTTATTGACAATCAACAAACTATGTTCTGTGTCATTGGGACAATCATAATTCATCATATTTTAGAGGAGAGTCTATGTAAGAGATCTCTTTTTGGAAAGTTCACATACTCAACTATCATTTAATCTTCTATGATTGCTCACGCTCAAGATATATTTTTGGAGCTCATGTTTCCATAGGACACATAGGAAGATAGGGGCTTTAATGATTGGCCGTCCAACTTATTTACCTCAAGGATAATTTCAACAATAATAAATCATGATCATCTACATCCACTTGGGTATATAAGTCTGAATCTTTCCTCAACACTTGGTGCTTTCCACTATAGAATTAATAGGTAGGAAGAGAAATAAACTGTATTGACTCACACACATGATTCAACTCCTCAAGATAAAGGATAGACCCTTTGCAGAGGGGAGTGCATGTTTGCATGCGCTTTTAAGTTTTTGGATGTGCAAACTCTTAATGCAAAGAAACTTCACTTTATATTGCCCCTCATGATAGCAAACTTTATTATGCAGTCTGTTGCTTTTATTTCTTTACCATCACAAGATCGTACAAAGATTATTTTCCCCTACAATAAAAGATCATACATGTTTTAGGAGCAATTTTAATTGCTCGATGCACCGATGACTGTTTACTTGAAGGATCTTAGTCAATCCATAGGTAGGTATAGTGGACTCTCGTGGCAAGAGATTGGGTTTCAGGGTTATGGATGCACAAGTAGTATCTCTACTTAGTGCAGAATTTTTGGGCTAGAAAGGATCTAAAGCAAGCACCACATGTTAAAGGATCCATGACTATATAACTTCTATGTGAATGTAAACTACCATAATATAATATTTGGTGAGGGCTCACAATCATAAAAGGTGTCCAAGATAGTTCATTTATATGCGAGTCTCTCTCCTCTAGCATAATATTCCTTAGATTGCATCAGTGACTAATACTATGTCTGTTTGCTATCAACAACTTCTATCATGTATACCCCCTTTTTTGTGAAGTCATTACTTCTCAAGAGATAATCATATGATCTTTATGTTTCTTTTTGTTGCCATCCTATGATGATGGATGCTCAAAAGTAAAGCACATGAACTCAACTAACCTTTATTATATAACGCTCATACTCGATTACAAGGTTATATGGATCTTGAAGCAAAATTCTAAGCAAAGAAAATCTGAAATTTATTTCTCTGAATTATGAAACAACTAATGATCGAACTAAGATAGATGGTAATGATAGAAGTGATGGTGATACGATACCGGGGCACCTCCCCCAAGCTTGGAATAAGCTAAGGGTGGTGCTCATGCCCATGTACTCAGGCGTTCCTCTCGGGTGATGATGGTGTTGGCGCGGTGGCTTTCTTCTTCTCCAGCTTACGTCGGAGGATAAAATTCTCCTCCATCAAGTCACCATCTTCTTGCTCAAGCTTCAATACTTTTTTGCATAATGTCACCTTGCTTTCCTGTAGAAAACGGGATGGGATAAATTGGACCTTAGCTTTGTTTACCCCGTTTGGGGGACTTGACTTCCGGAATTTCACATGCATATCTCCAGAGTGAGGTAGTGGACCTTCATCTTCATTTGGGCTGGCTTCCCTTGTCACCTCCACTTCGGCGTCTCCTTCTTCATATGTGGACCAAAGGTAGGGATAGATATCCCCAAAGATATTTGGATCGGCAACGTAGTGGGAAACATAGCTCTCTCCATCCAAATCTTGTGACGACATATTTTCAGATGTGCGAGAAAAATAGCCTGAAACAAGGATAGACGAAAATCTCGCGATGCGGTAGTCAAAACAGCCGAGAGTATATATATAATGATTTTTTCCAGGTCAAAATACGTGCTCGGGAAAAAACGGAGTCTGGGAGGCACACGAGGTGCCCACAAGGCATCAAGGCGCGCCCACGGGGGTGGTCGTGCCATGTTGCCTTGTCGACCTCTCATGGGTCCCCCTGACTCCTTTTTGTTTTTGTCATTTTTCTAAAATACCAAAACCAAGAGAATATATATTTTGGAATTTTTGGAGTTGGTTTTCTTACTTTTTCGCGTACCTACTCCTTTACAGGTTTTTGGAGCATTCCGGAAGGTCTCTCTTATGTGCTCCT
This sequence comes from Hordeum vulgare subsp. vulgare, assembly GCF_904849725.1. Classification (NCBI taxonomy): domain Eukaryota; kingdom Viridiplantae; phylum Streptophyta; class Magnoliopsida; order Poales; family Poaceae; genus Hordeum; species Hordeum vulgare. The sequence continues at coordinate 557,706,730 of NC_058524.1, read as the reverse complement.
CCGATGTTATCACTTGGATAATGTTAGTTTCAATATTAATGGACGTACCTGAGATGTAATGCTTAATTCTAGGGTTTTGTTATTTCTGTGCCCCTGGTTCGTTAGCTCTACTCATTCATCCCCACGCTCTTAACTTTTGCTCACTTTTCCCCACTCCCTTGGCCGAAACCCTCAGAACTGGTCACAAACGATGGATGCCGTCAGGTCAGTGCTTTGACCGTAAACTCTGACGAGTGGGGCCGCGCTGACTCTGTCCCCCGTTGGACCTGATGAGTGGGGTCGTGGCGGATGGTACCGCAGTTAGCTCGTTGGGCCGTGGTTAGATTGTTGGGCCCTGCGCGTCGTAACGACATGAGCATGCTATGCATGCACATAGCTAGCATGCCTCCATCGGTCGCAGCTGGGCCCTGCACGCGCCGTAATGACATGAGCCTGCTATGCATGCATGTAGCTAGCCTGCCTCCATGCGCTGATGCCCGCCGCCACGATGCGCTGACCTCCCCTCTTTCTGCACACAAGCCGCCACGTACGCTGACCGACCTCTTTCTGCATGCTAGCCGCCACGAACACAGGGACGGTCGCTGCTGAAGGTTCGTCTCATATCACACGCTTGTCTTCCCGATCCACTTGCATCTATTCAACGTGGCAATTAAAGCTATGCATGCACGACATGAACCACGTGCTTGCCTGCCTGCCAGCATGTGTCGATGCGTCCCGCCACAGATGTAGCCTTCCTATAAGCCGCCATGGGACGCAGCGTGTGTCGCCTTTGACCACCGCAACATCAATTCAGCATGGCAATTAAACTCTAGGGCATACCGATCGACGTGCTCCGCCATGATACTGAAGCGGCGAAGCCTGCTGTGCATGCCATGTGATCGAGCTAGGCTGCGTGCATGCGCGCTGTCACGGACGCAGCGTCAGTTGCTGCCACTGGTTCCTCTCTTCTCGCACGCGTCTCCACCTTCCAAGTGCCACAAACCAAGGCTAGGGTGCAGTGCTACATTTAGGGTTAGGTTTTAGGTATTTTAGGGTTTAGGGCTTTGAAGCATCAACAAAATGCATGTAATATATTTTTTGAAGCATCAGCATTTTGAAGCATCAACAAACATAGCTCAGAGAGAATAATAACGAAAGCATACATGCTAAAACATCAACAAACATAGCTCAGAGAGCATAATAATGAAAGCATACAATATAGGGAAGCCTACGATATATATCCTACGTACTACCTAGTGCACTATGCGTCTTCGTAGTCGGAGATGGCTTGATCCGCGTGCGCCGGAGCCTGGTCATCCTCGGCCACCACATATGCCTCTTCCTGCACCGCCCGCGCTGCCTGCATCTGCTGCCGACGAAGACGTCGGGCTTGCGCAGCTGCTTCCGAGCGGATGGAGTTGAGGATCACCACTTGGTCGGGCCACAGATAGTAGACCGGCGGTGCCTCCACTTTCGGCTCCTGCGGCGGCGCCTCCACGTTCGGCTCCTGCGCCGGCGCCTCCACCTCCGGCTCCTGCGGCGGCGCCTCCACCTCCGGCGATGCGTCCACCTCCGGATCGTGCGGTGGCGCCTCCTCCTCCGGCTCCCCGAAATCCTCTAGAGGTAGCCCCGCTTGCCTCCGGAATTGGGCCCGTCGAAGGAGGTAGAGACGTTCTTCGATCGTGTAGTACTGGCGGCGTAGTGGCATGGCTGATGGGCTAGGAGAGGGGAGTGCTCGGGTCCCGACGGGAAAACGGAGCAGGTGAAGAGCTACGGCTGGGGGAAGGGAGTGTCCGTACGGCTTAAATAGCAATTGTAACCTAAACCCTAAACCGCCCCGTTTTCACACCCACCGCGACATCACAAGTGTACACGCATGGGAAACTATGGTTGGTTTGATGAGTGGACTGTGATCGGGGTCAAATGTGAAAGAGCCAGCACGTTCAGACACGATGCAAAAAATGATGCAAAAAAACGATGCAAAAAAAGACGCAAAAACGATGCAAAAAACGACGCAAAAAACGATGCAAAAAAAAAACGATGCGCAAAATGATGCAAAAGAAACGATGCGGAGTCAGTGGTGGGCGAGCAGCCGAGCACAACCAACGGGATCGCCTCTTACGTATCGCCCCACGATCCAACGATGCGGAACCGTCCTTGTGATCCAACGGCCCGGAGCCTGCACGCAGCCTGCCCACCGAATTCCTTCTAGAAGACCACATCTAAGGGCTGTCGCTTGGCACCAGGGTGTGATCGGACGACTGACGTTGGGAGCTAGGGTTAGGCAAAACCTCGCGGGGTTTAGAGGGGTTTTGAGGTGGTCAACGAGGTTATGAATGCTTTGACTGAGCATAACTAATTTTAAAAAATCGAAAAAATATGAAACCTTCGTTGTTCGTTGTTTTATAAGACACACTAACGAGGAAAAATACTAAACTTGGTCTATGGTCATTTTCATGAAAAAACCTAGCTGGCACAATCGAGGTCTAATGAGCACCATTAATTTAAAAAAATCAAAAAAAAATATGAAACTTGCGCACAATGTTGTCTTATGTGACATGTTACCAACCAAAAATCATAAACTTGGTCTATGGTCATTTTCATGAGAAAACCTTCACACATATGAGCTATCACCTACAAGATTTCATAGAGATCAAGGAGATGAGGTAGGGTTACCTTCTGTTTTTGAAAAATTAAAAAAACAAGAAAAAATCACCAAAGCTTTATTTCAAAGTGAATAAGAAGGATCTGAACTTAGTTTTACATTTTCATATTTTAAACATGTTTTTAATAGTTTTTATATTAAAGCATAATTTTCAAAAGAAAATGTAAAAATGTGAAGATTAATTCAAAAAATAGTGAGACTTCGAACCTACACTATATAGATTTAATAGGTGTGAATAAAAAAACATTTGGCTCATTTAGAGTAGGTCCAGAAAAACTTGATTACAAATGGGGCCGTTTACCCTAGCCTGGGAGCTCATTTGGAGCACATTTCTCAAATTGAAATTTCTTTGACATCCTCTAAATCACATCAAATTTTGCACACATGATCTCCTATACAAACATAGATAGTTACCTTAGATAGTTTGCCAAGGTTTTTTTGCAGCATGTCTAATCAGTGAAGCAACACTGAAACAACATGTGTTATCATTGCAACACCTAAACTCATAGCTCACAACATCTAAACAGAAGTAACCATACACCACAAGCAAATTTAAGGACACAACATCTATGGCCATTTTCATGAGAAAACCTTCACGCATATGAGCTATCACCTACAAGATTTCATAGAGTTCAAGGAGATGAGGTAGGGTTACCTTCTGTTTTTGAAATTTTTAAAAAAATCACCAAATCTTTATTTCAAAGTGAATAAGAAGGATCTGAACTTAGTTTTACATTTTCATATTTTAAACGTGTTTTTAATAGTTTTTATATTAAAGCTTATTTTTCAAAAGAAAATGTAAAAATATGAAGATTAATTGAGAAAATATCTAAAGAGAAGTAACCATACACCATAGGCAAATTTAAGGACAGACAAATATAGATAGCCTAATACATGGGTTCCCATAATACATTGGGTACCCTAATACATTACTACCATAGATTCAGTTCATCACATCATAAACAACCACATTCAGTTTACCAAAAGTAACCCAAAATATATAGATAAAACATGCTGCCACATTCAGTTCATCACATCATCACATCACACCGGAGTCAGTGCCTTCGCGAGGGCAGCATGCTGCCCCCTAATCATGTAGTCCTCCCCGCGAATCACTACATCCTCTACATGAGACAAAAGGTGACCGAAGCGGCCATCCTTTGGCTTTGCCTTGGTGGTGCAGTAGGGGCAACACCACTTCTTGATCTTGCGGTTGAAGAAGGAAGCAACTCCCTTGGCCTTGATCTTCTCCACCTCCTTCGCTTTGAAGGACTTGAAGTTGCCCTTGTACACATCTTCTCCAGAATCATACTGCACACATGAATGAATTGGATTAATACATTATAGATTCATATATACCATGTCGAAGGATCTAAATGAACAATCTCAATTTCAAGTAGGCTTACCTCATATTCTTCGTCGTCACTATAATCTGGATCGTACGGGTCGAACCCAGTAAAGGCCAGCTTCATCTTTTTTTCCCCATCCATCATCCTCCTGAATATACAATTACATCCATCACTAGTAAATACAGAAGCCAATTCAAAATTTAGAGATGCACACATGACACATTGATCATAGAGCTAATATACTAGGGTTATTTGCATTTTCCATTGTCATGCACACACATTGAACAACAGAGCTAATATAACTACATATTGTGGACAAATTTATATACTAATGAATCAAATAACTTCTTAATCAATGGATTCCATTTGGGCATATGACATTCAAAACCCCAATATGCGTAGCATTCAAAAACAAATCTAATAGGGACCCAATCTAATAAGCATACATGTGTGTAGCATTAAAAACCCAATTTGTGTACCAATAAAAACAAATATAATAAGCATACATATGTGTAGCATTGAAGCACAGAGATCCCTATCTCTCATATAGATCTATCTAGCATTTTTGCAACGAAAAAACCCCCATCCCCCCATATAGAAAATCCCGGCCCATCCGTCAAACCAACTACTCTAACCATCTGTACTACCGTATGAATCACAATCTAACCAATGCAACTAACTCTACAAGCTAATATCTTAAATAATGCAACTAACAAGCAAGTGCAAATACCTCCTGCTCCTCGCTAGGTTGCGCATCGCAGGGTATCAGGATGGAGTGCGCCGCTCGACGCCGCCACCTTCTGCTCCGGTAGCACTGAGGCGGAGAGCGCCACCTCCTTCTCCACACCCGCCTCGATTGCGAGTTTCCCCGCACCGCCGTGGACGCCACCAACATCCTTCACTTCATCCGCGGTCACCGCCCCTTCAACTCTATTACATCTCCGGCCGCTGCGCCGGCGTCGCCATGAGCTTCCGCCATCGGATAGATGGAGGCGATGAAGGTTAGGAAGAGTATGCGGTGGGAGACAGCGAGGCCGCAGTGGAGGAGAGCGAGATGATGTCAGTTGGGGAGAGGAAGACGATGCGGCAGGGAGGGGATTTGCGGAAATGGTAGGGGTGATGCGCTTGGAGGTGGTTCCCCCTCTTTATACGATTGGACGTTTCGGGCATGTCCCATCGACTGCCCCCATCGACACGTGCTACCCCATGACCGCGGTCAGTTGCATGCGCCTTACGCGGCCCCACTGGTCAGAGTTAACGGTCAAAGCATTGACCTGACGACAACGTCCGTTGTAACCTGTTTTGAGGGATTCAAGCAAGGGAGTGGGGAAAGTGAGCAAAAGTTAAGAGTGTGGGGATGAATGAGTAGAACTAACGAATGAGGGGCACATAAATAAAAATCCCTTAATTCTATGACCATTTGCCACTCTTGGATTTTGCCTTCGAAGTTATTGATCTTTATAGAACCGAAGAGATAAACCCCCTCGACAACATATGGGCCTTCCTATTTGGAGAGGAGTTTACTTGCAAAGAATCTGAAACGAGAATTGTCGAGAAGCACTAGATATCCAACATTCAATTCTCATTTTTGCATTCCCTTATCGTGCCATGTTTTAACTTTTCTTTTAATAACTTGGCATTTTCATAGGCTTGCGTCCTCCATTCATCTATTGAGCTAATATCAAATAAACTCTTTTCACCGACAAGTTTAAAGTCATAATTGAGTTTTTTAATTGCCCAATAAGCTTTATGTTCTAACTCGAGAGGCAAATCATAAGTTTTTCCATAGACCCTTTTATATGGAGACATCCCCATGGGATTTTTATAAGTAGTTCTATAAGCCTATAAAGCCTCATCAAGTTTCTTAGACCAATTATTTCTCGACCTACTGACAGTTTTTGGTAATATTAGTTTTATTTCTCGGTTACTCAATTCAACTTGGCCACTAAACTCAGGATGATAAGGTGATGCAATTTTGTGGTTAACATCATATTTAGCTAGGATATTACGGAAAAAACCATGAATAAAATGTGAACCACCACGAGTCATTAAATATATAGGGACTCCAAATCTCGGGAAGATGATGTTTCTAAGAATTTTAATAGAGGTGTTCTGATTAGTACTACTAGTTGGGATAGCTTCTACCCACTTAGTAACATAATTATCAACAACTAAAATATGATTATACCCATTAGAGGAAGGAAAAGTTTCCATAAAATCAAAGCCCTAGACATCAAATGGTTCAATAGCAAGTGAATAGTTCATAGGCATTTCCTGACGTTTACCAATATTACCAACTCTTTGACATTCATCACATGAAAGGACATACTTACGAGCATCTTTAAAAAGAGTAGGCCAATAGAAACCGGATTTTAATACCTTGTGTGCCATTCTATCACCGACATGGTCTCGTGTGTAGGCCTCGGAATGACAGATCCTTAGGATCTATTCCTGTTCATGATCACGTATACAACGTTTAATAACACCATCTACTCCTTCTTTATAAAGATGTAGGTCATCCAAAAAGTAATGGTCTAAATCATAGAAGAATTATTTTTTATTTTGTTGATAGGTAAAGCTAGGTGGAATATATTTAGCAACAATATAATTAGCATAATTCGAATACCAAGGAGTACTATGTGAAGTATTTATAAGAGCAACTTGCTCAGCAGGAAAATTATCATCAATAGATGGTGGGTCATCAAGAGCATTTCCAATCCTAGACAAGTTATCTACTATAGAGTCTTCAGCTCCTTTCCTATCAACAATATGATAGTCAAATTCTTGGAGTAATAGCATCCATATGATAAGTCTAGATTTAGCATCTTTATTATCCATAAGGTATTTAATAGTAGAGCGATCAGTGTGAATGGTTACTTTAGAGTCAACAATCTAAGATCTAAATTTATCACATGCAAACACAAGTGTTAAATATTCCTTTTTAGTAGTATCATAATTTCTTTGAGCAATGTCTAGGATCTTACTAGCATAATGAATAACATTTAATTTCCTGTCTACTCTTTGCCCTAGAACAACACCAATAGCATAATCACTAGCATCACACTTCAAAGGGTAAGATTCAATGAGGTGGTTGAACAATAGGTACAGAAATTAAGGGTTTCTTAAGTATTTCAAAGGCTTCTACACAATCATCATCAAAAAACAAAAGGAATATATTTTTGAAGAATACTAGTTAGTCGCCTAGAAATCTTTGTGAAATATTTAATGAAACGCCTATAGAAACCAGCACGTCTGAGAAAACTTCTTATACCTTTGATATCTTTTGGGCATGGCATTTTCTCTATTGCATCATCTTTGGCCTTATCTACCTCAATACCTTCATTCACCATAAAGTGGCACTTCTCCCAATTAAAGACAATATTAGTTTCTTCACATCTCTACAAAACACAATCAAGGTTGCTTGAGCAATCATCAAAATAAGTTCTGCAAATGGAAAAATCATCCATGAAAACCTCAACAATCTTTTCACAAAAGTCAGAGAATATAGCAGTCATACATCTTTGAAAGGTAGTAGATGCATTGCATAGACCAAAAGGAATACGCCTATAAGCGTAAGGTCCAAAAGGGCAAGTAAAGGTAGTTTTCGCTTGGTCCTCATTGTTGGATAACGTAGCATAAATTCAAAAAAATTCCTACGCATATTCAGATATTTCTATGGAGAGACCAGCAACGAGAGAGGGGTGAGTGCATCTTCATACCTTTGAAGATCGCTAAGCGGAAGCGTTACTAGAACGCGGTTGATGGAGTCGTACTCGGCGATTCAGATCGCGGTGTGATTCCGATCTAGTGCCGAACAACGGCACCTCCGCGTTCAACACACGTGCAGCCCGGTGACGTCTCCCGCACCTTGATCCAGCAAGGAGGAGGGAGAGGTTGGGGAAGAACTCCAGCAGCACGACGACATGGTGTCGATGGAGAGACGAGGTCTCCCGGCAGGGCTTCGCCAAGCACCGGCAGAGAGGAGGAGAAAGAAGGGCAGGGCTGCGCCGAGGGAGAGGAAAAAATTTGTCCTCAAAATCCCAAAAGTGCCCACTATATATAGGAGGAGGGAAGGGGGGTGCCACCCCTAGGGTTCCCACCTAGATGGGAGGTGCGGCGGCCAGGGCAGGGAGGAGGGGTGGTGCACCCCTCTGGTGGGCCTTAGGCCCACCTGCGCTAGGGTTCCCGCCCCTCTCCCCTCTTCCTGCGCCATGGGTTGAGTGGGGGTGGGGGCGCACCAGCCCACCTAGGGGCTGGTTCCCTTCCCCACTTGGCCCGTCTAGCCTCCCGGGGTCGTTGCCCCCTTTCGGTGGACCCCCGGGGCCACCTCCGGTGGTCCCGGTGGTCCCGGTACGTTACCGGTGATGCCCGAAACACTTCCGATATCCGAAACCATCCGTCCTATATATCAATATTTACCTCCGGACCATTCCGGAGCTCCTTGTGACGTCCGGGATCTCATCGGGGACTCCGAACAACTTTCGATAACCTCGTATAACAATTCCCTATAACCCTAGCGTCATCGAACCTTAAGTGTGTAGACCCTACGGGTTCGGGAGACACGCAGACATGACCGAGACACCTCTCCGGCCAATAACCATCAGCGGGGTCTGGATACCCATGGTGGCTCCCACTTGCTGCACGATGATCTCATCGGATAAACCACGATGTCAAGGATTCAAACAATCCGGTATACAATTCCCTTTGTCTGTCGGTATAGAACTTGCCCGAGATTTGATCGTCGGTATACCTATATCTTGTTCAATCTCGTTACCGGTAAGTATCTTTACTCGTTCCGTAGCACGTCATCGTGTGACTAACTCCTTAGTCACATTGAGCTCATGATGATGTTCTACCGAGTGGGCCGAGAGATACGTCTCCGTCACACGGAGTGACAAATCCCGATCTCGATTCGTACCAACCCAACAGACACTTTCAGAGATACCCGTAGTGCACCTTTATAGTCACCCAGTTACGTTGTGACGTTTGATACACCCAAAGCACTCCTACGGTATCCGAGGGTTGCACAATCTCACAGTCAAAGGAAAAGACACTTGACATTAGAAAAGCTTTAGCATACGAACAATACGATCTAGTGCTGCGCTTAGGATTGGGTCTTGTCCATCAGATCGTTCTTCCCAATGATGTGATCCCGTTATCAATGACATCTAATGCCCATGACCAGGAAACCATGATCATCTATTGACTAACGAGCTAGCCAACTAGAGGCTTGCTAGGGACACATTCTGATCTATTTATTCACACATGTATTACTGTTTCCTATTAATACAATTATAGCGTTAACAATAGTCGATTATCATGAACAAGGAAATACGATAATAACCATTTTATTATTGCCTCTAGGGCATATTACCAACAGTCTCCCACTTGCACTAGAGTCAATAATCCAGTTACATTGTGATGTATCAAACACCCGTAGCATTATGGTGTTGATCATGTTTTCCTCGTGGAAGAGGTTTAGTCAACGGGTGTGCAATATTCAGATCCGTGTGTACTTTACAAATATCTATCACTCCACTCTGGATATGGTCCTGGATGGAGTTGTAGCGGCGTTTGATGTGCTTCATCTTCCGGTGAAACCTGGGCTCCTTTGCTATGGCAATGGCCCCAGTGTTATCACAGAAGAGTGTCATTGGACCCGAGGCGCTTGGAACTAGTCCAAGGTCGGTGATGAGCTCCTTCATCCAAATTCCTTCATGAGCCGCTTCTGAAGCAGCTATGTACTCCGCTTCACATGTATATGCTGCCACGACTTCTTGCTTGCTGTTGCACCAGCTCACTGCCCCACCATTCAAAACATATACGTATCCGGTCTGTGACTTAGAGTCATCCGGATCTGTGTTGAAGCTAGCGTCGACGTAACCCTTTACGACGAGCTCTTCGTCACCTGCATGGCATACATTAGAGAGCCTACGGCTGAAGCGTAGGGGACAATACTGATCTTCTCTCTATCTGTTGCCGTGGTCGGCGATTGAGTCTTACTCAATCTCATACCTTGCAAAACTGGCAAGAACCCTTTCTTTGAGTTTTCCATATTAAACTTCTTCAATATCTTGTCAAGGTATGTACTTTGCGAAAGACCTATCAGGCGTCTCGATCTATCTCAATAGATCTTGATGCCTAATATGTATGCAACTTCTCCAAGGTCCTTCATTGAAAAACTCTTGTTCAAATAGGCCTTTATGCTCTCCAACATTTATGTATTGTTCCCCATCAATAATATGTCATCCACATACAGTATGAGGAAAGCTACAGAGCTCCCACTCACTTTCTTGTACAGACAGGCTTCTCTGTAAACCTGTATGAACCCAAACGCTTTAATCACCTCATTAAAGCGAATGTTCCAACTCCGAGATGCTTGCACCAGCCCATAGATGGAGCGCTGGAGCTTGCACACTTTGTTAGCACCCTTAGGGTCGACAAAACCTTCTCGTTGCATCATATACAACTCTTCCTTAAGGTTCCCGTTCAGGAACGCCGTTTTGACGTCCATTTGCCAAATTTCATAATCATAAAAGGCGGCAATCGCTAACATGATTCGGACTGATTTCAGCTTCTCTACGGGAGAGAAAGTCTCTTCGTAGTCAACTCCTTGAATTTGACGAAAACCCTTTGCGACAAGTCGAGCTTTATAAATGGTTACATTACCATTTGCATCAGTCTTCTTCTTGAAGATCCATTTATTTTCTATGGCTCGCCGGTCATCGGGAAAGTCCACCAAAGTCCATACTTTGTTCTCATACATGGATCCTATCTCGGATTTCATAGCTTCAAGCCATTTGTTGGAATCCGGGCCCGCCATCGCTTCTTCATAGTTCAAAGGTTCACCGTTGTCTAACAACATGATTTCCATCACAGGGTTGCCGTACCACTCTGGTGCGGAGCGTGCCCTCGTGGACCTTCGCGGTTCAGTAGTAACTTGATCCAAAGCTTCATGATCATTATCATTAACTTCCTCTTCAGTTGGTGTAGGCGCCACAGGAACAACTTCCCGCGCTACGCTACTATCCTGTTCGAGAGGGAGTGTAATTACCTCATCAAGTTCTACCTTCCTCCCACTTACTTCTTTCGAGAGAAACTCTTTCTCTAGAAAGGATCCATTCTTGGCAACAAAGGTTTTACCGTTGGATCTAAGATAGAAGGTATACCCAATAGTTTCCTTAGGGTATCCTATGAATATGCATTTCTCCGCTTTGGGTTCGAGCTTTTCTGGTTGAAGTTTCTTCACATAAGCATCGCAGCCCCAAACTTTAAGAAACGACAACTTAGGTTTCTTGCCAAACCATAGTTCATACGGTGTCATCTCAACGGATTTAGACGGTGCCCTATTTAAAGTGAATGCTGCAGTTTCTAATGCGTATCCCCAAAATGATAGCGGTAAGTCGGTAAGAGACATCATAGATCGTACCATATCTAATAAAGTGCGATTACGACGTTTAGACACTCCGTTGCGTTGCGGTGTGCCAGGCGGTGTCAGTTGTGAAACGATTCCACACTTCCTTAGGTCTGTGCCAAACTCGTGACTCAAATATTCTCCTCCACGATCAGATCGTAGACACTTAATTTTTCTATCACGTTGATTCTCGACCTCACTCTGAAATTCCTTGAATTTTTCAAATGTCTCAGATTTGTGCTTCATCAAGTAGATATACCCATACCTACTCAGATCATCGGTGAGAGTGAGAACATAACGATAGCCACCGCGAGCTTCAATGTTCATTGGACCACACACATCAGTATGTATTATTTCCAATAAGTCGGTTGCTCACTCCATTATTCCTGAGAATGGAGTCTTAGTCATCTTGCCCATGAGGCACGGTTCGCATGTGTCAAATGATTCAAAGTCAAGAGACTCTAATAGTCCATCAGTATGGAGCTTCTTCATGCGCTTAACGCCGATATGACCAAGGCGGCAGTGCCACAAGTATGTGGGACTATCATTATCAACTTTACATCTTTTGGTACTTACACTATGAATATGTGTAACATCACGATCGAGATTCATCAAGAATAAACCATTCACAAGCGGAGCATGACCATAAAACATATCACTCATATAAATAGAACAATCATTATTCTCTGACTTAAATGAGTAGCCGTCTCGCATTAAGCAAGACCCTGATACTATGTTCATGCTTAAAGCTGGTACTAAATAACAATTATTAAGGTTTAAAACTAATCCCGACGGTAGATGTAGAGGTAGCGTGCCGACAGCGATCACATCGACCTTGGAACCATTCCCGACGCGCATCGTCACCTCGTCCTTGGCCAGTCTCCGCTTATTCCGCAGTTCCTGCTTTGAGTTGCAAATGTGAGCAACAACACCGGTATCAAATACCCAGGAGCTACTACAAGCGCTGGTAAGGTACACATCAATAACATGTATATCACATATACCTTTAACGTTGCCGGCCTTCTTGTCCGCTAAGTATTTGGGGCAGTTCCGCTTCTAGTGACCCTTTCCCTTGCAATATAAGCACTCAGTCTCAGGCTTGGGTCCATTCTTTTTCTTCTTCCCGGTATCTGGCTTACCGGGCACGGCAACGGCTTTGCCGTCTTTCTTGAAGTTCTTCTTACCCTTGCCCTTCTTGAAACTAATGGTCTTGTTGACCATCAACACTTGATGCTCTTTCTTGATTTCTACTTCTGCAGACTTGAGCATCGAGTACAACTCGGGAACGGTCTTCTCCATCCCTTGCATGTTGTAGTTCATCACAAAACCTTTGTATCTTGGTGGGAGAGACTGGAGGATTCTGTCAATTATAACATCATCCGGAAGTTCGACTCCAAGTGAAGTCAGATGACCGTGTAACCCAGACATTTTGAGTATGTGCTCACTGACAGAACTGTTCTCCTCCATCTTACAGCTAAAGAACTTGTCGGAGACTTCATATCTCTCGACACGGGCATGAGCTTGAAAAACTAGCTTCAGCTCTTGGAACATCTCATATGCACCGTGTTGCTCAAAACGCCTTTGGAGCCCCGTTTCTAAACTGTATAACATGCCACACCTAACCAGAGAGTAGTCATCACTCCGCGTTTGCCAGACGTTCAGAATGTCCTGGGCTGCTACGGGAGCGGGAGGGTCACCTAGCGGCGCATCAAGGACATAAGCCTTTTTAGCTGCTTCAAGGATGAGCTTCAAGTTGCGAACCCAGTCCGCATAGTTGCTATCATCATCTTTCAGCTTGTTTTTCTCTAGGAATGCGTTGAAATTGAGGTTGACGTTGGCCATCTACAATATTTATAAAGACAACTTTTAGACTAAGTTCATGACAATTAAGTTCATTTAATCAAATTAATTATGAACTCCCACTTAAATCGACATCCCTCTAGTCGTCTAAGTGATACATGATCCATGTTGACTAACCCGTGTCCGATCATCACGTGAGACGGACTAGTCACCATGGTGAGCAACTTCATGCTGATCGTATTCAACCATACGACTCATGTTCGACCTTTCGGTCTCTTGTATTCGAGGTCATGTCTGTACATGCTAAGCTCGTCGAGTCAACCTAGGTGTTTCACGTGTGTAAATCTGGCTTACACCCGTTGTATGCGAACGTTAGAATCTATCACTCCCGATCATCACGTGGTGCTTTGAGACAACGATCCTTCGCAATGGTGCACACTTAGGGGAATATGTTCTTTAAATTTTAAGACAGATCATCTTATTATGCTACCGTCGTTCTAAGCAATAAGATGAAAAACATGATAAACATCACAATGCAATCATATAGTGACATGATATGGCCATTATCATCTTTGCTCTTTCGATCTCCATCTTCAGGCATCGCATGATCATCATCGTCACTGGCGTGACACCATGATCTCCATCATCGTGTCTCCCTGAAGTCGTCACGCCAACTACTACTATAGCTAACCGTTAGCAATGAAGTAAAGGTAGTAAGCACATGGCGTTGCATCTCATACAATAAATTAAGACAACTCCTATGGCTCCTGCCGGTTGTCATACTCATCGACATGCAAGTCGTGAAACCTATTACAATAACATGATCATCTCATACATCATACATGCAACATCACAACTTTGGCCATATCACATCACAGGTCAGACCCTGCAAAAACAAGTTAGACGTCCTTTAATTGTTGTTGCAAGTTTTACATGGCTGATTTGGGTTTCTAACAAGAACTCTTTCTTACCTACGCGACAGCCACAACGATGATATGCCAAAGCTGCTTACCCTTCATAAGGACCCTTTTCATCAAATCCAATCCGACTAGAGTAGGAGAGAGAGACACCCGCCAACCACCTTTATGCACGGTGTGCATGTCTGTCGGTGGAACCAGTCTCACGTAAGTGTACGTGTAAAGTCGGTCCGGGCCGCCTCATCCCACAATACCGCCGGAAAAGAATAAGACTAGTAGCGGCAAGAAATTGACAAATCATCGCCCACAACCTTTTGTGTTCTACTCGTGCACAGAATCTACGCATAGAAATACTGGCTCGGATGCCACTGTTGGGTAACGTAGCATAAATTCAAAAAAATTCCTACGCATATTCAGATCTTCCTATGGAGAGACCAGCAACTAGAGAGGGGTGAGTGCATCTTCATACCTTTGAAGATCGCTAAGCGGAAGCGTTACTAGAACACGGTTGATGGAGTCGTACTCGCGGCGATTCAGATCGCGGTGTGATTCCGATCTAGTGCCGAACTACGGCACCTCCTTGTTGAACACACGTGCAGCCCGGTGACGTCTCCCGCACCTTGATCCAGCAAGGAGGAGGGAGAGGTTGGGGAAGAACTCCAGCAGCACGACGGCGTGGTGTCGATGGAGAGACGAGGTCTCCCGGCAGGGCTTCGCCAAGCACCAGCAGAGAGGAGGACAAAGAAGGGCAGGGCTGCGCCGAGGGAGAAGGAAAAGTCTGTCCTCAAAAGCCCAAAAGTGCCCACTATATATAGGAGGAGGGAAGGGGGTGCCACCCCTAGGGTTCCCACCCTAGGTGGTGCGGCAGCTCCCCTAGATGGGAGGTGCGGCGGCCAGGGCAGGGAGGAGGGGTGGCGCACCCCTTTGGTGGGCCTTAGGCCCACCTGCGCTAGGGCCCCCCCTCTCCCCTCTTCCTGCGCCATGGGCTGAGTGGGGGGGGGGGCGCACCAGCCCACCTAGGGGCTGGTTCCCTTCCCCACTTGGCCCATCTAGCCTCCCGGGGTCGTTGCCCCCCTTTCGATGGACCCCCCGGGGCACCTCCGGTAGTCCCGGTGGTCCCGGTATGTTACCGGTGACGCCCGAAACACTTCCGGTGTCCGAAACCATCCGTCCTACATATAAATCTTTACCTCCGGACCATTCCGGAGCTCCTTGTGACGTCCGGGATCTCATCCGGGACTCCGAACAACTTTCGATAACCTCGTATAACAATTCCCTATAACCCTAGCGTCATCGAACCTTAAGTGTGTAGACCCTACGGGTTCGGAAGACAGGCAGACATGACCGAGACACCTCTCCGGCCAATAACCATCAACGGGGTCTGGATACCCATGGTGGCTCCCACTTGCTCCACGATGATCTCACCGGATGAACCACGATATCAAGGATTCAAACAATCTCGTATACAATTCCCTTTGTTTGTCGGTATAGAACTTGCCCGAGATTCGATCGTCGGTATACCTATACCTTGTTCAATCTCCTTATCGGTAAGTCTATTTACTCGTTCCATAGCACGTCATCATGTGACTAACTCCTTAGTCACATTGAGCTCATGATGATGTTCTACCGAGTGGGCCCAGAGATACCTCTCCGTCACACGGAGTGACAAATCCCGATCTCGATTCGTACCAACCCAACAGACACTTTCAGAGATACCCGTAGTGCACCTTTATAGTCACCCAGTTACGTTGTGATGTTTGATACACCCAAAGCACTCCCACGGTATCCGGGAGTTGCACAATCTCACGGTCGAAGGAAAAGACACTTGACATTAGAAAAGCTTTAGCATACGAACAATACGATCTAGTGCTATGCTTAGGATTGGTTCTTTTCCATCACATCATTCTTCCCAATGATGTGATCCCGTTATCAATGACATCTAATGCCCATGACCAGGAAACCATGATCATCTATTGACTAACGATCTAGCCAACTAGAGGCTTGCTAGGGACACATTGTGATCTATTTATTCACACATGTATTACTGTTTCCTGTTAATACAATTATAGCATGAACAATAGATGATTATCATGAACAAGGAAATATGATAATAACCATTTTATTATTGCCTCTAGGGCATATTTCCAACACTCATTTGACCCGTGTATTTGAGAGAGTCGAGAATATCGATCAAGAAAGCAAAAGTGTGTGTTCTTAGATTGTCTTTCTAACATTTGATCAATAAATGGTAAGCGGTAATGGTATTTTCTAGTAGCTTTATTCAATTTCTTGAAATCAATTACCAACCAATAACGAGTTACTATCCTTTGTGGAATAAGTTCATTTTTTTCATTAGGAACAATAGTTATACCACCTTTCCTAGGAACACAATGAACACGACTTACCCATCTACTATCAGCAATAGGGTATAGTATACCTGCCTCCAGAAGTTTTAGTATTTCAGTTCATACCACCTCTGTCATCTTAGGGTTTGATGGCCCACAAATATAGAGGATCAAACTTAGTCCTTTCAATAAGAAAGCGTATCGAACCCAATGAGGAGCAGAAGGAAATGATAAGCAGTTTTCAGCAAGGTATTCTCTGCAAGTGCTATAAGTAAGAGTGATAGATTGTTTTGTAGAAAGATAATTCATAACAAGTGACAAGTAACAGTAGTAGAAAAGGTGCAGCAAGGTAGCCCAATCCTTTTTATAGCAAAGGACCGTCCTGAAAGTACTCTTATATAAAGCAAGCACTCCCATGGACACATGGGAATTCCTCTCTAGTCACGTTCATCATATTGAGTTGATTTGCGTTTGCTAATTTCATAATTTCATATGTGGGTGGACCGGTGCTAAGGTGTTGGTATTACTCGAACAAACAACCAACTTATGATTACCCCCTCTCATAAGCATCCGCACGTACGAAACAAGAATTAAGATAAATCTAACCATAGCATGAAACATGTGGATCCAAATCAGCCCCTTATGAAGCAACGCATAAACTGGGGTTTAAACTTCTGCCACTCTTGCAACCCATCATCTGCTGGAATTTTGTCTACTTATGGGCCAGCCCAATATATAATTTCAGAAAATTCCTAATAAATCCTAGAGGCCCACACAACCCATTTGTGCAAGGCAAGAGGTGGAAATGTTTAGTCCCACATTGCTAGTTTAGTGGGAGTTGGACCTCCTTATAAGGGAGGATGTTTCCACACATGTATGAGCTTGAGAACAAGAGAGACATACATGCGCGCTCCTCCTCCGCTTCCCGCCTCGCCTGAACATATTTTTTTGTAGTGGATATTGAAAGCGAACATTGCTGTCCGTTCGTTTCGTATCCTTCGCTCTCTTCGACTCCCGTCACTGGTCTCTCGCCTCCTTCTCCTGCGCCTATAAAAGAGAGGTCGCTCCTCTCCAGAGAAGATGCATCAGAACTTCTCTCTCGCCACCGATTCCTTTCTCTGTGTTGTTGCTATGTTCTTCCCCATCCCGTATTGTGGCATGCATCGTAGGTCGGGACAGTAGGCCTGTGAAACTAAGTCCCTTCGAGTCCTGTACGGGAGAAGGGCGATAAGTTTTTTGGGGAGCGCTCAGCGCGACTACTGGCTTCCATCACAGACACCGACGATCTCTTTCCGAACGATGACTACTTCCCCGACGTCGACCACCTCTTCGGTAACATGGCCAACGAAAATGCCAACACCAACCCTACTGCTGCTGCAATACAGTACGTACTCATGTTCTTTTTTGTTGAGTTCCTACCACAAATTTTTCCTATAGTTTCAATTCTAGATATGTTCCATTTCTGCTCATCACTCCATATGATGCCTTGTGTATATAGTACGACTCTACATATGTTCTCTTCTAGATCATATGTGCACATGTCTTTCGTCATCTCATCTTTATATTCCATGTCTTGTTTCATTTATTTTATGATAGTCATGTTTTCCCTAACTTTTCTTTTAATAAAATCCTATGGTAAATTGCTCATATTTCAAACAATCCAAAAACCTTATTATAGGCAGTTTACCCCGAGTGGTTTTGCTGCTTCCATGAGACCTCCTTTGTTTGAGGGTGTCAACTATAAGAGGTGGCGCGTGAGAGCTGTTTTGTGGTTTCGAACCATGAGCTGCTATGACGCCACTCTTGGCAAACCTGAAGGAGATCATCATGCTCAACAGGAGCTAGCTTTCCAGAAAATGGATACCTTGTTTAAGGCTGCTCTCTTGAGCGTATTTGGTGAGAACATAGTTGATGCTTATGCGTCAATTGATAATGGAAAAGATATGTGGGATGCACTCGAGGCCAAGTTTGGGGTCTCGGATGCTGGCACTGAGTTGCACATCATGGAACAATTCTATGACTACAGGATGAATGAAGAGCGCTCCGTGGTTGAGCAAGCTCACGAAATATAGTCATTTGCAAGAGAACTTGAGCACTTCAATAGCATGCTACCAGACAAGTTTGTTGCCGGGGGCATCATCACTAAACTTCCTCCTTCATGGAGGAACTTTGCTACCTTACTAAAGCATAAGAGACAGGAGTTTTCCGTTCCGGATCTCATAGGTACTCTTGATGTGTAAGAAAAGGCGAGAGCAAAAGACACATGTGCTCGAGGCTTTGAGGGAGGTTCTAGTGCCAATCTGGTACAAAAGAAAAACTTCTAGCCCCACAATTTCAAGAACAAGGGCAAGCTTGATGGTAAAGCAAAGTTTGATGGGAAGAACAAGGCTGTACAACACACCAACTACAAGAAGAAGAATGACAATAAGAAAGGTGCTTGTCATGTGTGTGGAGATCTTGATCATTGGGCACCTAACTGCCCTAATCGTTATGACAAGCGTCAACATGGGAAAGGCGGCAAGTCCGCTAATGTTGTCATTGGTGACACTGACGTGGAGGATGCTGGGTATGGTATATTTCCCACTATCCTTTCAGTCTGTCATTTTCCCCATTGGTTGATTGACACGGGTGCTAATGTGCATGTATGCGGTGATATTTCCATGTTTTCATCTTATCAGTCTCCAAGGACTTCCACCGTGCTGATGGGAAACGGTTCAAGTGCTTCTGTTCATGGTGTTGGCATGGTCGTTCTATAGTTTACTTCGGCGAAGGTCGTGCGGCTAAAGAACGTGCATTATGTCCCCTCCGTGAATAAAAATCTTGTTAGCGGATCTCTTTTGTGTAGAGATGGCTACAAGCATGTCTTTCAGTCAAATAAATTTGTAATATCCAAGTATGAAATTTTTGTTGGTAAAGGCTACGAGTCAGGAGGCCTGTTCCGTTTATCCTTCGCAGACGTTTGCAATAAAGTTGTCAATCATGTTTACAACAATAGTGAATCAAATGTATGACATTCACGTTTATGTCATGTTAATTTTGGTTGCATGTCGCGACTAGTCAAATTGAACTTAATCCCTAGCTTTACCACCATCAAGGAATCTTAGTGTCATGTTTGTGTGCAAGCCAAACAACCTCGTAAGTCTCATACGACTGCCGAAACGAGAAATCTTACACCACTAGAGCTCATACATTCAGATCTATGTGAAATGAATGGCATTTTGACAAAAGGTGGAAAGAAATATTTCATGACACTAATTGATGACTCCACTAGATACTGCCGAGTGTATCTTCTGAAATCTAAGGATGAGGCTTTGAACTTTTTCAAGATCTATAAAGCTGAAGCAGAAAACCAACTTGATCGAAAGATCAAGAGGCTTAGGTCCGATCGTGGTGGAGAGTATTTCTCAAATGAATTTGGTTCTTTCTGTGCGAAACATGGTATAATCCATGAGAGGACACCTCCCTATTCACCTCAATCAAATGGGATAGCCGAAAGAAAGAACCATACTCTAACTGATTTGGTTCACGCCATCTTTAATTAGACACATCGGGTCTCTCCAAGGCATGGTGGGGGGAGGCGATATTAACTGCATGTCATGTCCTGAATCGAGTTCCCACAAAGAACAAAGAGATAACTCCATTCGAGGAATGGGAAAATAAAAGGTTAAAACTCTCTTATCTACGAACCTGGGGTTGTATGGCGAAAGTCAACGTGCCAATCCCAAAGAAGCGCAAGCTAGGACCAAAAATTGTGGATTGTGTTTTTCTGGGATATGCTTTTCATAGCATTGGATATAGATTCTTGGTTGTAAAATCTGAGGTATCTGACATGCATGTCGGTACAATCATGGAGTCGAATGATGCGACTTTCTTCGAAGATATATTTCCTATGTAGGATATAGCTACCTCATCTAATCAGGAGATGCCTAATTCATCAAACCATGAATGAGTCACAATTACTGAACCTATGATTTCGATGGAACACTTTGAAAATATAGTGGAAGAGAATGATGTCTACTACGCAACCTTCTCCTTGTAGACGTTGTTGGGCCTCCAAGTGCAGAGGTTTGTAGGGCAGTAACAATTTTCCCTCAAGTGGTTGACCTAAGGTTTATCAATCCGTGGGAGGCGTAGGATGAAGGTGGTCTCTCTCAAGCAACCCTGCAACCAAATAACAAAGAGTCTCTTGTGTCCCCAACACACCCAATGCAATGGTAAGTTGTATAGGTGCACTAGTTCGGCGAAGAGATGGTGATACAAGTGCAATATGGATAGTAGATATAGGTTTTTGTAATCTGAAATTACAAAAACAGCAAGGTAACTAATAGTAAAAGTGAGCACGAACGGTATTGCAATGCGTGGAAACAAGGCCTAGGTTTCATACTTTCACTAGTGAAGTTCTCTCAACAATGATAACATAATTGGATCATATAACTAGCCCTCAACATGCAACAAAGAGTCACTCCAAATTCACTAATAACGGAGAACAAACGAAGAGATTATTGTCGGGTACGAAACCACCACAAAGTTATTCTTTCTGATCGATCTATTCAAGAGTCCGTAGTAAAATAATAAGAAGCTATTCTTTCTGTTCGATCCATCATAGAGTCCGTACTAGAATAAAACCTTAAGACACATATCAACCAAGACCCTAATGTCACCTAGATACTCCATTGTCACCTCAAGTATCCGTGGGCATGATTATACAATATGCATCACACAATCTCGGAATCATCTATTCAACCAACACATAGAGCTTCAAAGAGTGCCCCAAAGTTTCGAACAGAGAGTCAAAACATGTGCCAACCCATATGCATAGGTTCTCGATGTCACGAAACCCGCAAGTTGATCACCAAAACATACATCAAGTATTCACATGAATATCCCATTGTCACCACAGATAGACACGTGCAAGACATACATCAAGTGTTCTTAAAGACTCAATCCGATAAGATAACTTCAAAGGGGAAACTCAATTCATTACAAGAAGGGAGAGGGGGAAGAACATCATAGGATCCAACTATAGTAGCAAAGCCCGCAGTACATCAAGATCATGACATCTCAAGAACACGAGAGAGAGAGAGATCAAACACATAGCTACTGGTACATACCCTCAACCCCGAGGGTGAACTACTCCCTCCTCGTCATGGAGATCGCCGGGATGATGATGATGGCCACCGGAGATGGATTCCCCCTCCGACAGGGTGCCGGAACGGGCTCCCGATTGGTTTTTGGTGGATACAGATGCTTGCGGCGGCGGAACTCCCAATCTAGATTTCTTTTTGGGGGTTTCTATATTTATAGGAATTTATGGCGGTGGAATTACGTCGGTTGGGCCCACGAGGAGGTCACAAGCCTGCTAGGTGCGGCCTAGGGGCGCCTCCTGGGCTTGTGACTCCCTCGTGGATCTTCTAGCCTTCTTCCAAAGCTTCGGGGGTCTCTTTTGGTCCGAAAAAATCATCGCGGAATTTTATTCCATTTGGACTCCGTTGTGAAAAAGGTCAAAAACTCGGAAAAAACAAAAACCGGCACTAGGCACTGAGTTAATAGGTTAGTCCCAAAAAGATATAAAACAGCATATTCATGCATATAAAACATCCAAAGTTGACAAGATAATAGCATGGAACCATAAAAAATTATAGATACGTTGGAGACGTAATAGAGACCAATGAAGTTCCTACCAGGAGCAAGAGACAGAGGACTGCAAAGTCCTTTGGTGATGATTTTCTTGTGTATCTCATAGATGACACTCCTAGTTCTATTTCAGAGGCCTATGCGTCTGAAGATGTTGACTACTGGAAGGAAGTAGTCCGTAGTGAGATGGATTCCATCTTGGCAAATGAAACTTGGGACATCACTGATCGTCCTTATGGGTGCAAATCTATAGGATGCAAGTGGGTATTCAAGAAGAAGCATAGGCCTGATGGTACTATCGAAAAGTACAAGGCACGGCTCGTGGCTAAGGGTTATACCCAAAATGAAGGTGAAGACTTCTTTGATACTTACTCACCTGTGGCTCGACTGACCACTATTTGAGTACTACTTTCACTAGCCGCCTCACATGGTCTTCTCGTTCATCAAATGGATGTTAAGACTGCTTCCTAAATGGAGAGTTGGATGAGGAAATTTACATGGAACAACCAGATGGGTTTGTAGTAGATGGTCAGTAAGGGAAAGTATGCAAGTTGCTGAAGTGTTTATATGGACTTAAGCGAGCACCCAAGCAATGGCATGAGAAGTTTGAAAGAACTCTAACAACTGCACGCTTTGTAGTAAACGAAGCTGATAAATGTGTGTACTATCGCCATGGTGGGGGCGAGGGAGTTATACTTTGCTTGTATGTTGATGACATACTGATTTTTGGAACAAATCTGAATGTTATTAAAGAGGTCAAGGATTTCCTATCTCACTGTTTTGAGATGAAGGATTTAGGAGTGGCTTATGTCATTCTGAACATCAAGTTGTTGAGAGACGAAGATGGTGGGATTACGTTGCTTTAATCTCATTATGTGGAAAAGATCTTGAGTGGATTTGGGTATAGTGAGTGCAAGTCCTCTCCCACACCATATGATGCGAGCATGCTGCTTCGAAAGAATCGAAGAATTGCTAGAGACCAATTGAAATATTCTCAGATTATTGGGTCGCTTATGTACTTAGCCAGTGCTACAAGACCTGGCATCTCTTTTGTTGTTAGCAAACTGAGTCGGTTTGTCTCAAAACCAGAAGATGTGCATTGGAAATCTCTAGAGAGAGTTTTGCGTTATTTGAAAGGCATTGCAAATTATGGAATTCACTATACTGGACACCCTAAGGTGCTTGAAGGGTATAGTGATTCAAACTGGATCTCTGATGCTGATGAGATAAAGGCCACGAGCGGATATGAATTCACTCATGGAGGTGGCGCTGTTTCTTGGAAGTCTTGCAAGCAAACGATCTTAACAAGGTCAACAATGGAAGTAGAACTCACAACACTAGATACAGCTACGGTCGAAGCAGATTGGCTTCGCCAGCTCTTGAGTGACTTGCCGGTTGTCGAGAAACCTGTACAGGGTATCCTTATGAACTACGACAATCAAACTATGATCACAAAAGTGAGAAGCTCAAAGGATAACATGAAGTCATCAAGACACATTTAGAGAAGGTTAAAACCTGTTAGGAAATGAGAAACTCCGGAGTTATTGCATGAGATTATATCCGAACATCTAAAAATCTGGCAGATCCTTTTACTAAGGGTCTATCACGTAATGTGATAGATAATGCATCGAGGGAGATGGGTATGAGACCCACAATTTGAGTTGTTCACAGTGGTAACCTATTCTTTGTGATCGGAGATCCCGTGAATTAGATGTGGAAGACAAGATGTTGGTCAACTGAGAGGAAAGTATCCTTATCATTAATAATAGCACTCCATGAAGATGCAATACTTTCCTAAACTGCATGGCAGGTTGATATACATCTTAATATGTTCTATGTGGCTTACTGAAGGAGAGATGTTGTCCTGCAAAACATCTTTTGAAGAACATATATGAGTCATATTGTTAAACGTCGCAATCTATGAGAGTAGGGTGCTCTCTACTATACTCACGAAAGGTCTCGGAGTATGACGCATAAGCTCCATCCGCGGGGAAGTCCCAGGGTAGCCTAGTATCGGTCAAGGATCTGTGTGAAGCTAGATTCGCAGAAAACTTGCAGTTCAAGGCCTACTCCACTGTTCAAGTTGCTTACTAGTGTAGCATAGAGTTCTAGGTGGAAGTTCAACTTAAGAGTCTCCACTGTAGTATCGGTATATAAAACAGTGTTTTGGAACCAAAGGCAAATTTTGTGTGCCTGTGGGATCTGGTGGGGGGTTGCTGGAATTTTGTCTACTTATGGGCCAACCCAATATATAATTTCAGAAAATTCCTAATAAATCCTAGAGGCCCACGCAGCCCATTTGTGCAAGGCAAGAGGTGGAAATGTTTGGTCCCACATTGCTAGTTTAGTGGGAGCTTATAAGGGAGGATGTTTCCACACATGTATGAGCTTGAGAACAAGAGAGACATACACGCGCGCTCCTCCTCCTCCGCCGCCTGCCTCGCCTCGTCACGACGCGTCGCGGGTTGCAGGATCGAGCCGAGCCGAACTAAGGAAGGGCGATAAGGTTTTTGGGGAGCGCTCAGCGCGACTACTGGCTTCCATCACGGACACCGACGATCTCTTTCCGGACGACGATTACTTCCCTGACGTCGACCACCTCTTCGGAAACATGGCCAACGACAATGCCAACACCAACCCTATTGCTGTTGCAACACAGTACGTACTCATGTTCTTTTTCGTTGAGTTCCTACCACAACTTTTTCCTATAGTTTCAATTCTGGATATGTTCCGTTTCTGCTCATCACTCCATATGATGCCTTGTGTATATAGTACGGCTCTACATATGTTCTCTTCTAGATCATATGTCCACATGTCTTTCGTCGTCTCATCTTTATATTCCATGTCTTGTTTCATTTATTTTATGATAGTCATGTTTTCCCTAGATTTTCTTTTAATAAAATCCTATGGTAAATTGCTCATATTTCCAACATCATCTACTTGTTAGTCCACAATGACTTCCCTTAGGCCCATAACATGGTTGTGTCATGTATTCGATGTTCACATGACACCACTAAGTGAAGTAACAACATACACATCATCAAAATATCAAACGAATACCAACTTTATATGATTACTTATAACAAGACTTCTCACATGTCCCGAGGAACAATAGTTACTACTAAGACCTCATCAATATGTTCAAGATCAGAGGTGAATAATAATAATTAAGGATCTGCACATAATATCTTCCACCAAGTAATCCAACAATCATCAACTACAATATGTAATCAACACAACTAGTAATCCACACGTACCAATCTCAGGTTTTCAGACAAAGATTGAATACATGATATGAACTAGGGTTGGATATGAGATGGTGTTGGTTAAGATGTTGATGAAGATTATTCCTCCCGCGAAGGAGGAAGCATTGGTGATGATGTTGGCTTCGATTTCCCCCTCCTAAAAGGGAAGTTTCCGTGGCACAATCTCTCTGCGGGAGAGCAAAAGGGTCTATGCCTCCTGAAAGGGAAGTTTCCGTGGCACAACCCCGTAAGATAACTTATGATTTTTTCTAGGATAAAACACACCATATAGGATAAGAGAGGGTCAGGAGACATGCACGGGCCCCACAAGACATCATGGTGCGGCCTTGGGGGGCGCCGTGTTGGCTTGTGGCCAACAGGTAGCCCCCCTCTGGTATATTTTTGGCCCAGAAAAACTTAAATATTCCAGAAACATTCTCTGTAGAATTTTAGGTTGTTTGGAGCAAGTTGATTTTTTGCCCTTTTTTCGATTTCCCGGTCCAGAATTCCATTTTCCAAATATTCCCTCTCACTGATGTACCTTGCATATTCAGAGAGAAAGAACATAAGTATTGTATGACAATAAGGGATAGTGGACAAGATTAAGAAAATATCTATAGTAATTCATGATGCAAAATGGATGCATCAACTCCCCCAAGCTTAGGCCTCGCTTGTCCTCAAGCGAAAGCCGAGCTCGAAAATAATAACCACATTATTTGAGAGAGATGTGTCATTAAAAACAGAATATGAACATGAGAGCAGCATGAATATTAGCGTAGCAGAAAATATTTTATCATATATCTCCTCATAAACAAGTAACAATCCGTTCAAAATTATTGGAGTAAGAAGCATAAATTTTATCGACAAACAACAAACTACATTCTTAATCATTGGGACAATCATAATTCATCATAATTCAGAGGAGTGTCTGTGTAAGAGCTTTCTTTTTGGAAAGTTCGCATACTCTACTATCATTTAATCTTGTATGATTTCTCATGTTAGGTTAATTCACGTTCGGTATTTTAATAATTTGATATGTGGGTGGACCGGTGCTTGGGTGTTGTTCTTACTTGAACAAACCTCCCACTTATGATTAACCCTCCCGCAAGCACCCACAACTACGAGAAAAGTATTAACAATAAATTCTAATCATAGCATTAAACCTAGGGATCCAAATCAGCCCCATACGAGGTAGTGCATAAACTGGGGTTTAAGTTTCTGTCACTCTCGCAACCCACCCTCTAATTACTACTCAATGCATTCCCTTAAGACCAAAATATGGTGAAGTGTTATGTAGTCGATGTTCACATAACACCACTAAGGGAATCACAAATTTGATATCATCAAAATATCGAACAAATATCAACTTCGCATGACTACTTGCAACATGATTTATCTCGTGGCCTCAAGAACAAAAGTAACTACTCACATGTGTTAAACATGTTCATGATCATAGAGGTATTGAATAGCATAATGGATCTGAACATATAATCTTCCACCAAGTAAACCATAAAGCATCAACTACAAGATGTAATTGATGTTGGGGATCATTGCATGGGAAACAAAAAATCCTACGCACACGAAGACCTATCATGGTGATGATCATCTGCGAGAGGGAGATCGGATCCACATTCCCTTGTAGATAACTATGCGGGAAGCGTTAAGAAATGCGGTTGATGTAGTGGAACGTCTTTGCGATCCAAATTGTCGTCGTCCCATGATCCGTCCCGACCTAGCACCGAACGGACGACACCTTCGTGTTCAGCACATGTTCAGCTCGACGATGACCTCCGCCTTCTTGATCCAGCAAGAGGGGCAGAGAGGTAGATGAGTTCTCCGGCAGCACGACAGCGTGACGGCGATGGTGGTGGAGCTAGTCCGGCAGGGCTTCGCCTAAGCACCATTGAAAACTAGACTAGAGAAGAAACGGATCTAGAGAGAGGGCAGCACGTGGATGATTATTGTGTCTCAAAAACCCTCAAAACCTCTAGTATCTATAGTAGGAGAGGAGAGTAAGCTGCCTTGGCCCCTCCTACAAGGAGAGGGGTTGGCCGAACCAAAAGAAAAGAGTCAACCTTCCTTGTGGGAAGGTGGACTACTTTGGGAGGACTCTTCCTTCCCTTCCTTTTAAAAGTCATTTACCCTTTTATCTCTTCTCCTAGCCACATGGGCCTTTGAGAGAGGCTTTTCCCATCCAATCAGGGGCTGGTCCACTTCTTCTCACAGCCCACAAGACTCTTGGGTCGTCACACCCTTCCCGGTGGTCCCCTGACACCCTCCCGGCACTCCCGTTACACTACCGATGAGCCGAAAACCTTTCCGGTGAGCAAAACAGGACCCCCTATATATCAATATTTACCTCCGGACCATTCCGGAGCTCCTCGTGACGTCCGTGATCTTATTTGGGATTTCTAACAACCTTCGGTCACCAACACCTATAACTCAACTATACCAGAACGTCATCGAACCTTAAGTGTGCAGACCCTCCGGGTTCGAGAACTATGCAGACATGACCGAGACACTCTCCGATCAATATCCAATAGCGGGATCTGGACGTCCATATTGGATCCTACATATTCTATGAATATCTTATCGGTTGAACCTCTATGTCAAGGATTCACACAATCCCGTATACCATTCCCTTTGTCCTTCGATATGTTACTTGCCCGAGATTCAATCTTCGGTATCGACATACCTATTTCACTCTCGTTACTGGCAAGACTCTTTACTTGTTCTGTAATACAAGATCCCATGGCTAACTCTTTAGTCACATTGCTTGCAAGGCTTGTTTGTGATGTTGTATTACATAGTGGGCCCCGAGATACCTCTCTGTCACACGGAGTGACAAATCCCAGTCTTGATCCATGCTAACTCAACGGACACCTTCGGAGATACTTGTAGAGCACCTTTATAGTCACCCAATAACGTTGCGATGTTTGATACACACAAGGCATTCCTCCGGTGTCAGTAAGTTACATGATCTCATGGTCATAGGAATGTATACTTGACATGCAAAAACAATAGCAACAAAATGACACGGTATATGCTACATTTATAGTTCGGGTCTTGTCCATCACATCATTCTCCTAATTATGTGATCCCGTCATCAAGTGACAACACTTATCTATGGCTAGGAAACCTTAACCATCCTTGATCAACGAGCTAGTCAACTAGAATGTCACTAGGGACATTGTTTTGTCTATACATCCACACATGCATTTATGTTTCCATTCAATACAATTATAGCATGGATAGTAAACGATTATCTTGAAATAGGAAATATAATGATAACTATTTTCTTATTGCCTCTAGGGCATATTTCATACAGTCTCCCACTTGCACTAGAGTAAATAATCTAGCTTCACATCTCTATGTGATTTACAATGTAATGAATCTAACACCCATACAGTTCTGGTGTTGATCATGCTTTGCTCATGGAAGAGGCTTAGTCAAAGGATCTGCGACATTCAGATCCGTGTGCACTTTGCAAATATTTATGTACTCCTCCTTGATGTAATCATGGATAGCATTGAAGCGTCGCTTTATGTGTCTGATCCTCTTGTGAAACCTTGGTTCCTTGGCTAGAGCAATGGCACCAGTGTTGTCATAGAACAGATTGATTGGGTCCAGTGCACTTGGCACTACTCCAATATCTGACATGAACTGGTTCATTCAGACATCCTCCTTAGCCGCCTCTGAGGCAGCTATGTACTCCGTTTCGCATGTAAAATCAGCTACAACGCTTTGCTTGGAACTGCACCAGCTTACAGCACCCCCGTTAAGAATAAATATGTATCCGTTTTGTGACTTAGAGTCATCCGGATCAGTGTCGAAGCATGCATCGACGTAACCCTTTATGACGAGCTCTTCGTCACCTCCATAAACGAGAAACATTTCCTTAGTCCTTTTCAGGTACTTCAGAATATTCTTGACTGCCGCCCAGTGCTGTACTCGTGGATCACTTTGAAACCTGCCTGCCATACTTATGGCAAGGCTGACATCGGGTCTTGTGCATAGCATTGCATACATGATAGACCCTTTGGCTGAAGCATAGGGGACGACACTCATATTTTCTCTATCTTCTGCAGTTACTGGGCATTGAGTCTTACTCAACTTTATACCTTGTAACACAGGCAAGAACCCCTTCTTGGATTGTTTCATTTTGAACTTCTTCAAAACTTTGTCAAGGCATGTGCTTTGTGAAAGTGCTATCAGCTGCCTTGACCTATCTCTAT
The DNA here is from genome assembly GCF_904849725.1 of Hordeum vulgare subsp. vulgare. Lineage (NCBI taxonomy): Eukaryota > Viridiplantae > Streptophyta > Magnoliopsida > Poales > Poaceae > Hordeum > Hordeum vulgare. The sequence goes on along the minus strand of NC_058524.1, from coordinate 557,677,147 downwards.
AGATCTTTATGCCAAATATGTAAGCAGCTTCTCCGAGGTCCTTCATTGAAAAACTTTTATTCAAGTAATCCTTTATGCTTTCCAAAAACTCTACATTGTTTCCGATCAGCAATATGTCATCCACATATAATATTAGAAATGTTATAGATCTCCCACTCACTTTTTGTAAATACAAGCTTCTCCAAAAACTTGCATAAACCTGAACGCCTTGATCTCCTCATCAAAGCGTTGATTCCAACTCCGAGATGCCTGCACCAGTCCATAAATGGATCGCTGGAGCTTGCATACTTTGTTAGCATTCTCTGGATCGACAAAACCTTTAGGATGCATCATATACAACTCTTCCTTAAGAAACCCGTTAAGGAATGCCGTTTTGACATCCATCTGCCAGATTTCATAATCGAAAAATGCAGCTATTGCTAACATGATTCACACGGACTTAAGCATCTCTACGGGTGAGAATGTATCATCGTAGTCAACTCCTTGAACTTGTTGGAAATATGCCCTAGAGTCAATAATAAAGTGGTTATTATTATATTTCCTTGTTCATGATAATTATCTTTTGTTCATGCTATAATTGTATTAACCGGAAACTGTAATACATGTGTGAATACATAGACCACAATATGTCCCTAATGAGCCTCTAGTTGGCTAGCTCATTGATCAATAGATGGTCATGGTTTCCTAATCATGGACATTGGATGTCATTGATAATGGGATCACATCATTAGGAGAATGATGTGATGGACAAGACCCAATCCTAAGCATAGCACAAGGTCGTGTAGTTCATCTTCTACATCTTTTATAATGTCAAGTCTCATTTCCTTAGACCATGAGATTGTGCAACTCCCGGATACCGTAGGAGTACTTTGGGTGTATCAAACGTCACAACGTAACTGGGTGATTATAAAGGTGCACTACAGGTATCTCCGAAAGTGTCTGTTGGGTTGGTACGAATCAAGACTGGGATTTGTTGCTCCGTTTAACGGAGAGGTATCTCTAGGCCCACTCAGTAATGCATCATCATAATGAGCTCAATGTGACTAAGGAGTTAGCACGGGATGATGTGTTACGGAACGATTAAAGACACATTCCGGTAACGAGATTGAACAAGGTATAGGGATACCAACGATCGAATCTCGGGCAAGTATCATACCGGTAGACAAAGGGAATTGCATACGAGATTGAGTGAATCCTCGACATCGTGTTTCATCCGATGAGATCATCGTGGAACACGTGGGAGGCAACATGGGTATCCAGATCCTGTTGTTGGTTATTGGCCGAAGGGATGTCTCGTTCATGTCTGCATGGCTCCCGAACACGTAGGGTCTACACACTTAAGGTTCGGTGACGCTAGAGTTGTTATGGGAATTGTATATGTGGTTACCGAAGGTTGTTCAAGTCCCGGATGAGCTCCGGACGTCACTAGGAGTTCCGGAATGGACCAGAAGTAAAGATTTATATATGGGAAGTCCAGTTTCGGTCACTGGAAAAGTTTTGGGATTTATTGGTATTGTACCGGGACCACCAAAAGGGTACCGGTGGTCCACCGGGAGGTTCCACCTGTCCCGGAGGGCTACATGGGCTGAAAGGGGAAGGGAACCGGCCCCTGGAGGGCTGGTGTGAGCCAAGGGAGGAGTCCCAAGGTGGAAGGGGCCAAACCCTAGGGTGTGGTGGCTGACTTGGGTGGCAAGCCACCCCCTAGGGCGCCGCCCCCTCCTCCTCCTAGGGTTTCCGCACCACCTAGGGTTTCCCTAGGGGTGCCCGCACCCCCTCTCCCTCCCGCCTATAAATAGTGGATCTATTGGGAGGGCTGCACACACACGAATCTCTCTCCCTCGGCGCAGCCCTACCTCTCCACCTCTCCTCCTCCACAGTGCCTGGCGAAGCCCGGTCGGAGTGGCACAAACTCTATCGCCACAATGCCGTCGTGCTACTGGAGTTCTCCCTCAACTTGTCCTCCCTCCTTGCTGGATCACGAAGGAGGAGACATCCCCGGGGTTTAGGTGTGTTGAACACGGAGACACCGAAAGTTTGGTGTTTGGATCGGATCGCCGCGAGTAAGACTCCATCGACCGCGTTCATAGTAACGCTTCCGCTTTGCGATCTTCAACGGTATGAAGACGCTCTACCTCTCTCGTTGCTTGTTTCTCCTAGTTTGATCTTGGTGTGACGTAGGAACTTTTTTGAATTATTACTACGTTCCCCAACAGTGGCCTCCGAGCTAGGTCTACGCGTGGATTCTATGCACGAGTAGAACACAAGTAGTTGTGGGCGGTGACTTGGTCAATTTTCTTACCTTTACTAGTCTTATCTTTATTCGGCGGCATCGTGGGATGAAGCGGCCCAGACCGACTTTACACGTACTCTTACGTGAGACTGGTTCCACCACCCGACATGCACTTGTTGCATAAGGTGGCTAGCGGGTGTCTAACTCTCCCACTTTAGTCGGATCAGATTCGATGAAGAGGGTCCTTATGAAGGGTAAATAGCAATTGGCATATCTCCGTTGTGGTTGTGTCGTAGGTAAGAAACGTTCTTGCGAGAAACCCATAGAAGCCACGTAAAACTTGCGACAACAAGTAGAGGACGTCTAACTTATTCTTGCAGGGTGTTCTATGTGATGTGATATGGCCAAAAAGGATGTGATGATATATATGTGATGTATGAGATTGATCTTTTCTTGTAATAGGATTCATGACTAGCATGTCGATGAGTACGACAACCGGAAGGAGCCATAGAAGTTGTCTTAATTTATTGTATGAGATGCAACGCCATGTGATTACCTTACTTTATTGCTAACCGTTAGCCATAGTAGTAGAAGTAATAGATGGCGAGCTGACTTCATGAATACACAATGATGGAGATCATGATGATGGAGATCATGGTGTCATGTCGGTAATAATGATGATCATACCGCGCCCCGAAGATGGAGATCAAAGGCACAAGATGATAATGGCCATATCATGTCACTATGTGATTTGCATGTGATGTTTATCATGTTTCTATATCTTATTTTCTTAGAACCCTTACTCAAATTTCAAGAAATATGTCCCCCCCTAAGTGTGCACCATTGCGAAGGATCGTTGTTTCGAAGCGCCACATGATGATCGTGTGTGATAGATTCTAACGTTCGCATACAATGGGTGTAAGCCAGATTTACACATGCAAAACACTTAGGTTGACTTGACGAGCCTAGCATGTACAGACATGGTCACGGAATGCGAGAGACCGAAATGTCGAACATGAGTCACATGGAGATACGATCAACATGGAGATGTTCACCATTGATGACTAGTTTGTCTCACGTGATAATCGGACACGGTCTAGTCGATGTGGATCATGTATCACTTGGATGACCAGAGGGATGTCTATCTGAGTGGGAGTTCATTAAATAATTTGATTAAATGAACTTAATTATCATGAACTTAGTCTAAAATTGTCTTTACAATCTATATTGTAGGTCCAATGGCCAACACACATGTCCCACTCAACTTCAACGCATTCCTCGAGAAAACCAATCTGAAAGACGATGGAAGCAACTATGTGGACTCGGTCCGTAACTTGAGCCTCATCCTCATAGCTTCCAAGAAAATGTATGTCCTTGATGCACCGCTAGGTGAAGCACCCGTTTTCCCGGCGGCTCAAGACGTTATGAATGCCTGGAAGTCACGTAGTGATGATTACTCCCTGGTTCAATGCAGCATGCTTTACTGTTTAGAACCGGGGCCTCAAAAGTGTTTTGAGCAACATGGAGCATATGAGATCTTCCGAGAGGTGAAACTGCTTTTCCAACCTCATGCCCGGGTCGAGAGATATGAAGTCTCCGACAAGTTCTTTAGTTGTAATATGGAGGAGAATGGGTCTGTCAGCGAGCACATACTCAGAATGTCTGGGTTGCACAACCGCTTGTCTCGGCTGGGAGTTAACCTTCTGGATGACTCGGTTATTGACAGAATCCTCCAGTCGCTTCCATCCAACTATAAGAGCTTTGTGATGAACTACAACATGCAAGGGATGGAGAAGACCATTCCCGAGTTGTATTCAATGCTGAAATCAGCGGAGGTGGAAATCAAGAAAGAACATCAAGTGTTGATGGTGAATAAGACCACTAGTTTCAAGAAAGCTAAGGGTAAAAAGAACTTCAAGAAGGACGACACAATAGTTTTCGCGCCCGGTAAACCAGCTGTCGGGAAGATGCTAAAGAATGGACCAAAGCATGAGACCGAGTGCTATTATTGCAAGGGAAACGGCAACTCGAAGCAGAATTGCCCCAAGTACTTAGCGGATAAGAAGGTCGACAACATCAAAGGTATATATGATATACATGTAATTGATGTGTACCTTACCAGCGCTCGTAGTAGCTCCTGGGCATTTGATACCGGTGCATTTGCTCACATTTGTAACTCAAAACAGGAGCTGCGGAATAAGCAGAGACTAGCGAAGGACGAGGTAATGATGCACATCGGCAATGGTTCCAAGGTCGATGTGATCGCCGTCGGCACACTACCTCTACATCTACCTTCGGTATTAGTTTTAAACCTTAATAATTGTTATTTAGTACCAACTTTGAGCATGAACATTGTATCGGGATCTCGTTTGATGCAAGATGGCTACTCATTTAAATCTGAGAATAATGGTTGTTCTATTTATATGAGAGATACGTTTTATGGTCATGCCCCGCTAGTCAATGGTTTATTCTTAATGAATCTCGAACGTGATGTTACACATATTCATAGTGTGAGTACCAAAAGATGTAAGGTTGATAATGATAGTCCCACATATTTGTGGCACTGCCCCTTGGTCATATCGGTGTCAAACGCATGAAGAAACTCCATACAGATGGACTTTTGGAGTCTCTTGATTTTGAATCATTTGACACGTGCGAACTGTGCCTCATGGGTAAGATGACTAAGACTCTGTTCTCCGGAACAATGGAGCGAGTGACCAACTTGTTGGAAATAATACATACCAATGTATGCGGTCCAAAGAGCGTTGAGGCTCGCGGTGGCTATCGTTATGTTCTCACCCTCACTGATGACGTAAGTAGATATGGGTATGTCTACTTAATGAAACACAAGTCTGAAACATTTGAAAAGTTCAAGGAATTTCAGAGTGAGGTAGAGAATCAACATGACAAGAAGATAAAGTTTTGCGATCTGATCATGGAGGAGAATATTTGAGTCACGAGTTTGGCACGCACTTAAGAAAATGTGGAATTGTTTCATGACTCACGCCGCCTGGCACACCTCAGCGTAACAGTGTGTCTGAACATCGTAATCGCACTCTATTGGATATGGTGCGGTCTATGATGCTCTTACTGATCTACCACTATCATTTTGGGGATATGCATTGGAAATTGCCGCATTCACTTTAAATAGGGGACCATCTAAATCCGTTGAGACAACACCGTATGAATTATGGTTTGACAAGAAACCTAAGTTGTCGTTTCTGAAAGTTTGGGGATGCGATGCTTATGTCAAGAAATTACAACCTGAAAAGCTCGAACCAAAATCGGATAAGTGCGTCTTCATCGGGTACCCTAAGGAACCTATTGGGTATACCTTCTATCTCAGATCTAAAGGCAAGATCTTTGTTGCCAAGAATGGATCCTTTCTAGAGAAAGAGTTTCTCTCGAAAGAAGCGAGTGGCAGGAAAGTAGAACTTGATGAGGTAATTGTACTCCCTCTCGAACCAGAGAGCAGCGCAGCACTGGAAAATGTTTCTGGGGTGCCTGCAAAGGCTAGGGAGAAAGTTAATGATGATGATCATGAAACTTCGGATCAAGTTGCTACTGAACTTTGTAGGTCCACGAGGACATGTTCCGCACCAGAGTGGTACGGCAACCCTGTCATGGAAATCATGTTGTTGGACAACAGTGAACCCCCGAACTATGAAGAAGCAATGGTGGGCTCGGATTCCAACAAATGGCTTGAAGCCATGAAATCCGAGATAGGATTCATGTATTAGAACAAAGTATGGACTTTGGTTGACTTGCCCGATGATCGGCGAGCCATAGAAAATAAATGGATCTTTAAAAAGAAGACTGATGCGGATGGTAATGTGACCATCTCTAAGGCTTGGCTTGTCTCTAAGGGTTATCGACAAGTTCAAGGAATTGACTACGATGAGACTTTCTCACCCGTAGCTATGCCGAAGTCCCTCCGAATCATGTTAGCAGTTGCCGCATTTTATGATTATGAGATCTGGCAAGTGGATGTCAAAACGACATTCCTTAACGGCTTTCTTAAGGAAGAATTGTATATGATACAGCCGGAAGGTTTTGTCGATCCTAAAAATGTTGACAAGGTATGCAAGCTCCAGCGCTCCATCTATGGGCTGGTGCAAGCATCTCGGAGTTGGAACATTCGCTTTGATGAGGTGATCAAAGCGTTTGGGTTTGTATAGACTTATGGAGAAGCATGTATTTACAATAAAGTGAGTGGGAGCTCTGTAGCATTTCTCACATTATAGGTGGATGACATATTGTTGATGGGAAATGATATAGAACTTTTGGAAAGCATAAAGGCATATTTGAATAAGTGTTTTTCAATGAAGGACCTTGGAGAAGCTGCTTACATATTATGCATCAAGATCTATAGAGATAGATCGAGACGCCTCATTGGTCTTTCACAAAGCACATACTTTGACAAGATATTGAAAAAGTTTAATATTTATAAGGACAAGAAGGGGTTCTTGCCCGTATTTCAAGGTGTGAGGTTGAGCACAGCTCAATGCCCGACCATGGCAGAATATAGAGAAAAGATGAGTACCGTCCCCTATGCTTCAGCCATAGGCTCTATTATGTATGCCATGCTGTGTACCAGACCAGATGTGAACCTTGCTATAAGTTTGTAGGGAGGTACCAAAGTGATCCAGGAGTGGATCACTGGACAGCGGTCAAGAAAATCCTTAAGTACCTGAAAAGTACTAAAGATATGTTTGTCGTTTATGGAGGTGCCGAAGAGGTCATCGTAAAGGGTTACGTCGATGCTAGATTCGACACAGATCCAGATGACTCCAAGTCACAAATCAGATACGTGTATATTTTGAATGGTGGGGCAGTCAGCTGTTGCAGTTGCAAGCAAAGCGTCGTGGTGGCATCTACATGTGAAGCGGAATACATAGCTGCTTCGGAAGCAGCACGCGAAGGAGTCTGGATGAAGGAGTTCATCACTGACCTAGGAGTGATTCCCAGTGCGTCGGGCCCGATGACTCTCTTGTGTGACAACACTGGAGCTATTTACATTGCCAAGGAGCCCAGGTTTCACAAGAAGACCAAACACATCAGGCGCCGCTTGCTACGGCAACTAAAGTCCTTCCCCGGCAACACCAGGAATTCTTCTTGCTAATTCTCTTGCTTGCGTCGGTTTTTTTCCCTTGAAGAGGAAAGGGTGATGCAGCACAGGAGCAGTAAGTATTTCCGTCAGTTTGAGAACCAAGGTATAAATCCAGTAGGTGAATCTCGTCAAGTCCAGAGTACCTGCACAAACACAAAGAGCTTGCATCCAACGCTATAAAGGGGTTGTCAATCCCTTCAAGATTGATTGCAAAGTGAGATCTGAAGGCGAAAAGTGCAACAATGTAAAAAGTTTAAGGCTGAAACTATGGTGTGGAGTAGACCCGGGGGCCATAGTGTTCACTAGAGGCTTCTCTCAAAATAGCAAATATCACGGTGGGTGAACAAATTACTGTCGAGCAATTGATAGAACCGCGCAAAGTCATGACGATATCTAAGGCAATGATCATACATATAGGCATCACGTCCGAGACAAGTAGACCAATACTTTCTGCACCTACTACTATTACTCCACACATCGACCGCTATCCAGCATGCATCTAGTGTATTGAGTTCATGACGAACAGAGTAACGCCTTAAGCAAGATGACATGATGTAGAGGGATAATCTCAAACCAATGATGAAAACCCCATCTTTTTACCCTTGATGGCAACAACATGATGCGTGCCTCGCTACCCCTTCTGTCAGTGGGTGAGGTCACCGCACGGTATGAACCCAAAACCAAGCACTTCTCCCATTGCAAGAATCATAGATCTAGTTCGCCAAACAAAACCCACAACTCGAAGAGAATTACAAGGATATGAAATCATGCATAAGAGAGATCAGAAGAAAATCAAATAAGATTCATAGATAATCTGATCATAAATCCACAATTCATCGGATCTCGACAAGCACACCGCAAAAGAAGATTACATCGGATAGATCTCCATGAAGATCATGGAGAACTTTGTATTGAAGATCCAAGAGAGAGAACAAGCCATCTAGTTACTAGCTATGGACCCGTAGGTCTATGGTGAACTACTCACGCATCATCGGAGAGGTCATGGTGTTGATGAAGAATCTCTCCGTATCCGAATCCCCCCTCTGGCAGGGCACGAGAACGTGCCCCAGATGGGATCTTGCGGAGACAGCAGCTTGCGACGGCGGAAAAGTACTTTCGATGATCTCCTTATTTTTTATGGAATATTAGGGAATATATAGGCGCAAAACCTAGGGCAAAGGAGCCTCAGGGAGCCCACAAGCCAGGGGGCGCGGGCCCCCCTGGCCGCGCCATGAGGGCTTATGGGGTCCCTGGTGACCCCCTGCCCTGATTTTCCGGCTTCCCGATCTTTTTCTGTTCCGGGAAAAATCTTTTTGGCAGTTTCATTCCGTTTGGACTCGGTTCAAAATCCTCCTCTGAAAGGGGTCAAAAACATGGAAAAAAACAGGAACTGGCACTTGGCACTGAGTTAATAAGTTAGTCCCAAAAAATATATAAAAGGCATACAAAACATCCAAAGTTTGACAAGATAATAGCATGAAACCATCAAAAATTATAGATACGTTGGAGACTTATCAAGCATCCCCAAGCTTAACTCCTGCTCGTCCTCGAGTAAGGAAGTGATAAAGAATGAATTTTTGATGTGGAATGCTACCTAGCATAGTTGTCCTTTGTAAATTCTTCCATGTGACATGAATGTTCAGATCTGTGAGATTCAAAACAATAGTTTGCTATTGACATGAAAACAATAATACTTCAAGCAAACTAGCAAGGTAATCATGAACTTTCGAAATAACAAGGCCAAAGAAAGTTATCCCTACAAATCATAAGTCTGGCTAAGCTCCATCATCCTCACACAACTAATTTAAATCATGCACAACCCCGGTATTGGCCAAGTAATTGTTTTCGGACTCTTACTTTCTCAAAACTTTTTCAACTATCACGCAATACATGAGCGTGAGCCATGGATATAGCACTATAGGTGGAATAGAGTGTGGTGGTGGTTGTGAGACAAAAAAAGAGGAGATGGTCACATTGACTCGGCGTATCGAAGGGTTATGGAGATGCCCATTAATAGATATCATTGTGAATGAGTAGGTATTGCCATACAAAGGATGCACGAGAGCTATAAGTATGTGAAAGCTCAAAAGGAGAACTAGTGGGTGTGCATCCAACTTGCTTGCTCATGAAGACCTAGGGAAATTTGAGGAAGCCCATCATTGGAATATACAAGCCAAGTTATATAATAAAGATTCCCACTAGCATATGGTGGTGACGAAACGAGAGGCTCTCAATCATGAAGAACATGGTGCTATTATGGAGCACAAGTGTGGAAAAAGATAGTAGCATTGTCCCTTCTCTCTTTTTTCTCTCTCTTTTTTATTTGGGTTCTTTGGCCTCTTTTTTATTTGGGTTCTTTGGCCTCTCTTTTTTATTTCCTCACATGGGAAAATGCTCTAATAATGATGATCATCACACTTTTATTTACTCACAGCTCAAAGCTCAGAACGATGATGACTCTATAGGACATGCCTCTGGCAGTGTACCAGGATGTGCAACGATCTAGCTTGGCGTATCACGTTGAAACATCTCGCTAGCTATCTTACGATCATGCAATGGCAATATGAGAGTTACGGCACAAGTCATGAGTCGGAACGGTGGGAGTTGCATGGCAATATATCTCAGAATGGCTATGAAAATGCCATAGTAGGTAGGTATGGTGGCTGTTTTGAGGAAGGCATATGGTGGGTTTGTGCACTGGCAAAAGTTGCGCGGCACTAGAGAGGCTAGAAATGGTGGAAGGTGAAAGTGCATCTATACCATGGATTCACATTAGTCATGAAGAACTCACATACTTGTTGCAAAAAAAATTTATTAGTAATCGAAACAAAGTGCTAAACGCATACTCCTAGGGGAAGGGTTGGTAGGTGTAAACCATCACGCGATCTCGACCGCAACACAAAGGATGACAATCAATAGATCAATTATGCTCTGACTTCCTAACATAGCGGTTCACCATACATGCATGTTACAGGAATCACTAGCTTCAACACAAGTATTTCTAGATTCATGACACCCTACTAACATAACTCTTAATATTACCAAATCCACGTCTCAAAACTAATTGAGAGGAATCAAAACTTCTCTTTCTACTCAATGCACATGAAGATGGAGGTTTTTATATCCTCTTTGGGTACCTATTACCTTTGGGACTACTTTCATAGCACAAGCCAACTACCAATTCACGCACCGCCGTGCTCTAAAAGATCTAAGTGAAGCACATAGAGCAAAAATGGTCTATCTCAAAAGATATAAGTGAAGCACGATGAGCATTCTAGAAAAATCACGATGAGTGCGTGTCTCTCTAAAAAGGTGTGCAGCAAGGATGGTTGTGACACCACAAAAATAAAACACTCCTACGATACAAGACGCTCCAAGCAAAACACATATCATGTGGTGAATAAAAATATAGCTCCAAGTAATGTTACCGATGGATTGAAGACGAAAGAGGGGATGCCTTCCCGGGGCATCCCCAAGCTTAGGCTTTTTGGTGTCTATGAATTTGTCTTGGGATGCCTTGGGCATCCCCAAGCTTGAGCTCTTTCCACTCTTTATCCCTTTGTCCATGAGAACATCACCCAAAACTTGAAAACTTCACAACACAAAACTTAATCAGAAACTCGTGATATCATTAGCACAAGAAAACAAACTACCACCTCTCTAGGTACTTTAGCAATCTTGATTTATATTTATATTGGTGTTAGATTACTGTATTCTCACTTTTCCATAGCTAGGACCCCCCGATACTATCCATAATTTCATCAAAACAAGCAACCAACTCAACAAAAACAGAATCTGTCAAAAACAGACCAGTCTGTAGCAATCTGTATACTTTGTATACTTCTGGTACCTCATAAATTCTGAACAATTACGAATGCCTGGGCAAAAGGCATATCAACCAGCAGAAAAAAGAATCAACTCAAAAGCTCTTTCTGAATAAAAATGAAAAATAATCTTGTGAGCAAAAAGTTTCTGTCTTTTTCCAGCAGGATCAAACAACCATCACCAAGACTAGTCATAAAGGTTTTGCTTGGCTCAAACTCAAAAAGAAACAAAAAATACACTATCATAACAGAATTATGATGGTGTGTACACAACAAAACAGAAATAAAAAGATAAATTCATTGGGTTGCCTCCCAACAAGCGCTATTGTTTAACGCCCTTAGCTAGGCATTGATAATTCAATGATGCTCGCATAAAAGATAGCAATCGGACACGAAGAGAGCATCATGAAGCATGTGAAAATCACATCTAAGTCTAACATACTTCCTATGCATAGGCATTTTATAGGAAAACAAATTATCAAGACAAGCAATAACTGCCAAATGCAAGGAAGAAGAAAGAGACAAGAGCAATCTCAACGTAACCAGAGGTGACTTAGTGATATGAAAGTTTCTACCACCATATTTTCCTCTCTCATAATAATTACATGTGGCATCATATACGAATTCAACAATGTAACTATCACATAGGATATTCTTTTCATGATCCACATGCATGCAAAGTTGACACTCTTCAAAACTAGTGGGATCATCATCAACTAAAGTTATGACTTCTCCAAACCCACTTTCAGTATTATTGCAAATATCATATTCATCATGAGGCTTAAACAAATTTTCAAGATCATAAGAAAAATCATTACCCCAATCATGATCATTGCAACAAGTAGTGGACATAGCAAAACTAGCATCCCCAAGCTTAGGGTTTTGCATATTTTTAGCATGATTGACACTAATAGGATTTATAGTGAAACAATTGCAATCATGCTTTTCATTCAAGGATCCCTCGTGAATCACTTCATAAATTTCTTCATCACGATTTTCAGATTCACACATCTCAAGCAAAACTCCATAGAGAAAGTCAAGTGCACTCAACTCACTAGCAATTGGATCAACATAATTGGATCTCTTAAAGAGATTAGCAAGTGGATGAGGATCCATATCAATAGATTTTCAGCAAGCGAAGATGCAAGCATATTGAAGGCACATGACAACACAAGCAAACAGAAACCAAGCGAAATAAAGGGCGAACGAAAAAGGCCAATATTTTTGTAAATTTTTTGTTTTTCAGAAGTGGGGGAGAGGAAAACGAGAGGCAAAAAAGGAAAATGCAAGAGATGAATTTGCGACACTTACTTGGATAAGTTCTTGACTTGATCCTCCCCGGCAACGGCGCCAGAAATCCTTCTGCTACTTCTCAAACAACAGCGCTAGAAATTGACTGTAACATCCCAATTTTCTTAAATTAGGATGTTAATAGATCATTCATATGCATTCCATATTTTTTTCTATGCATTATTTTGCTCTTCTGAAAATTCTATTCGTTATGTGACTTTGGGCAATTTATTGGAGTGGAGATAATATGACTTCTCCCCTGTCAAATAAAAGTGCATAATGTTCCGAATATTATTTGAAGTCACCAATTTGGTTTTGCAAATTTTCTAAACGCCGAATTATTTTTAGTTGAGTTTTTTTTTCAATCTCGTTGTGTGACCTATTGCATAAAACTATTTTTAAAAGTTTGCATTAGGTGGAACTAGGGTTCCCATAGATATATTATATGTATATGTATATATATATATATATTATTCTGTTTTTTTTCTAAGTATTCTAGTGTACATATATATTAGTACATATTTTTCTAGTATTTGTTAGCTAGGAAATATATTTTACTTTTTTTGCTGCTGTTTGTTCTTTTTATAAAAAAAAGGGAACCGGCCAGGCCGAGCCAAAGGGCTCAGCCCAGCCATGCACCACAGCCCCATCGCCCAGGGGCTTCCCAGCACCAAGCCATGCACCACGTGCACTAGCACGCCACCTGGGATCAAATCCCATCTCCACCCAAGCTCTCTCTCCCCCACGTTCCCTTCTTCTCCTTCCTCCCTCCTCTTTCCTTCCTCTGCAGACCGAACTGACCTCTCCTCCCTCCTCCTCAATTCCCTCCCCAAAGCTCTCTCCTCCTTCCTTATACCTCACCCCTCCCAGCCTATATATACCCCTCCTCAGCCACCCCTTCCCAACCCTAACCCCGCCGCCTCCACGAGCCGCCAGCGCCTCCACGAGCCGCCACCGCCACGAGCAGCAGCAGCAGCAGCCCGAAGCTGCTGCCACTTCGGCTCGCCCCTGGGAAAGCCCCCCCCCCCCCCCCCGAGCTCTCTCTCTCCACCGCCGCCTCCCCCGCGGAGGAGGACCCCGCCGCCGACTCCCCGAAGCCCCACCGCCCCGGAGCTACCCCCTCTCCCTCGCTGGCCAGCCCCTCGTCGGTGCAACACCACTGCCAACAGGTAGTCTCCCTCTCTCTCTCTCGTTATTTCTTGTGTGCTTTGTGTTTGTATCGGTAGATCATCCGGAGTGCGAAGCGTGTTACTTAGAGACGCTCGAGCAGGACAACTATCATCAAGGCAAGTCATCTTTGATCATGTTATTTTACCTATGTTTTCGATGCATAGTAGATCACCTTCTTTGCCCAATTTGCATGCTGCCTAGGTACTTGGAAACTTTAGTGTAAGAGTAGTATCATGTGGTAGGAACACAACAACCCCGACACTCGGCCCCGGGACGACAATGTTATATTTGCTATGCTTAAGTAGACGGGTTATCGGTTGAGTGTATTCCACGAGTGATGCGAGGTTGATATAATAATCAAGACCGGACTAAGACAAGATTTTCAAGACCTCGGACGCAATGCAACTCTGGGTGAAGGACGGTTGATCGGCTCCCTGGAGAACCCAGTGGATGCCCCGGATGCTGGAGAGGCCATGTCATCCTGCGGAAAGCTTCACCCAGGCTTGAAGAGACGGACGGAGACTTCAAGACTCAAGGCTTACCTGCACAGCCACAAGTCATTATGGGCTCTGGCTTGGTTGGACAACGCGGCGACTCTGGACAGGCGGTGCTAGCAGATTTAGACGAACGGTAGGAATGGATGGGCACCGACAGGGATTCAGAGGGACCCGTTGAAAGACCATGTTTTGATCATCCGGTCCTCAAACACCCTGAAGTGCGAGGACATACTCGGAGGCAATCAAATCTTGTGGGGAACGTGTGCAAAACTCTGCAGAGTACCCAACCTAATCGATTAGCCGTGTCCACAGTCATGGACAACTTGAGCCGAAGGCATTGAATTTCCCCTGAACTCTCGACACAACTTAATAATGATGTGGGTGTTAAGAACTATTCGGGTATGAGAACTGGTTGGCGGAACCATCTCGTTAACGAAAAACATTGTAGTAATATTTTGCTTTCAACCCCTTTTGGTGTAGGATAAAACTGGCTTTATGCAAAACTTAGCTCCACCGGCCAAATATGCATGTAGAGATAGTTGATTATTATTTTACTCCCTCTCTTGATGATTTGCCAGCATATTCAATATGCTGACCCACACGGCTGCAACGTATCATGTTGCAGAGTACTTTTCTGACCAGGAGTGAGGCTACGATTCTACGCTCAGCGACATGCCCTTGGAGTCGGATGGACTCGTCTACCTGATGCTTCCGCTTATTCTTCGTTAGATAACCTCATGAGATGGCCTTCAACCACTTTATTGTACTCCTTTCTTGTAATAAAGTACTCTTTATGAGATTTTGATTAATAAAGCTGTGTGATTGCACTCTTGAGAATATACATTATGTACTGTGTGTGTACCAGCATGATCTTGGGATGGTACAGAAACACCAGAGGCTTGACTCCTTGAGTCGGGTCGCTACATTGACACATTGACGGAGACTTGCTTGCATTGGCTTTTCCCTTGAAGAGGAAAGGGTGATGCAGCACAGGAGCAGCAAGTATTACCCTCAGTTTGAAAACCAAGGTATCAATCCAGTAGGAGAATCTCGTCAAGTCCAGAGTACCTGCGCAAACACAAAAGAGCTTGCACCCAACACTATAAAGGGGTTGTCAATCCCTTCAAGATTGATTGCAAAGTGAGATCTGAAGGCGGAAAGTGCAACGAAGTAAAAGTGTAAGGCTAAAAATATGATGTGAAGTAGACCCGGGGGCCATAGTGTTCACTAGAGGCTTCCCTTAAAATAGCAAATATTACGGTGGGTGAACAAATTACTGTCGAGCAATTGATATAACCGCGCAAAGTCATGACGATATCTAAGGCAATGATCATACATATAGGCATCACGTCTGAGACAAGTAGACCGATGCTTTCTGCATCTACTACTATTACTCCACACATCGACCGCTATCCAACATGCATCTAGTGTATTGAGTTCATGACGAATAGAGTAACGCCTTAAGCAAGATGACATGATGTAGAGGGATAAACTCAAACCAATGATGAAAACCCCATCTTTTTACCCTTGATGGCAACCACACGATGCGTGCCTCGCTACCCCTTCTGTCACTGGGTGAGGTCACCGCACGGTATGAACCCAAAACCAAGCACTTATCCCATTGCAAGAATCATAGATCAAGCTGGCCAAACAAAACCCACAACTCGAAGAGACTTACAAGGATATGGAATCATGCATATAAGAGATCAGAAGAAACTCAAATAAGATTGATAGATAATATTATCATTAATCCACAATTCATCGTATCTCGACAAACACACCGCAAACAAGATTACATCGGATAGATCTCCATGAAGATCATGGAGGACTTTGTATTGAAGATCCAAGAGAGAGAAGAAGTCCTCTAGCTACTAGCTACGGCTTCGTAGGTCTATGGTGAACTACTCACGCATCATCGGAGAGGTCTTGGTGTTGATGAAGAAGCCCTCCGTATCGGAACCCCCCTCCGGCAGGGCACCAGAACATGCCCGAGATGGAATCTTGCGGAGACAGAAGCTTGCGGTGACGGAAAAGTATTTTCGTGGATCTCTTGATTTTTTCTGGGATTTTAGGGAATATATAGGCGAAAGATCTAGGGCAGATGAGGCCGAGGGAGCCCACAAGCCTGGGAGGCATGGGCCCCCTGGTCGTGGCTAGGGGGCTTGTGGGGTCCCTGGTGACCCTGTGCCTTGGTTCTCAAGTCCCCCGATCGTCTTCTGTTTTGGAAAAAATCTTTTTGGCAGTTTCATTCCGTTTGGACTCCGTTTAAAATCCTCCTCTGAAAAGGGTCAAAAACACGGAAAAAACAGGAACTGGCACTTGGCACTGACTTAATAAGTTAGTCCCAAAAAAGATATAAAAGGCATACAAAACATCCAAAGTTTGACAAGATAATAGCATGAAACCATAAAAAATTATAGATACGTTGGAGATGTATCCCGCAACTTCACCGGCACGTACAAGCGCCCTCGTCGTCCCCGGCAGCTCGCCCTATGCGTATAGGACATGGCTGAGCCGCTCCGCGACTACCTTACGCGGTGGACCGAGCTCCGCAACTCCTGTGAGGGTGTCCATGAAGTGCAGGCGATCAAGTACTTCATCAACGGCTACCGAGACGACACGCTCCTCAAGCACAAGCTCATGCGCTAGGAACCATCCACCCTAGCGCAGCTCATGGCCGTTGTCGACCAGTACACCGTGGCCGAGTCTTCCATGAAGCTCCCCGTGCTCGTCAATTCGGGAAGTTAGCCGACTGTCTCCAAGTCGGCTGCCGCCTCGGCGGCTTTTGGCCAGTCCCAGCTGGATCAGGGCAAGCACAAGGACGACCAGTCGGACGCCCGCCAAGGTACCCAACAATTCGCGGCCGTCGAGGATGGTCACCTGGCAGACGACTGACGCCCCAGCGGGCGCCAACGCACAAACCAAGGTAAGCAGCAATGGCAGGCCAAGTACACCTTCGAGGCCATGCTGGACGGACCCTACAAGTACCACAACGGGGCCAAACCACCAACGCACACTGCTCGACAGTGCAGCTGGTTCACCAAGATCGCGCGAGGTGAGGCTCTGCCCCCGCCACCACCGCCTCCGCCACCTTCCGCTCCAGGAGCCGGGGGGCGGCGACGTCTACCCTCAACAGGACGCCACCTACTCATCTTCACCAACGAGCCTGATGACAAGCACAACCAGCGCAAGCGCGCGCTGGAGGTCAACGCCATCATCTCGTCGGTCCCCCAATAAATGCACTAGTCGGACAAACGGGTCACCTGGGGCCGCGAGGACCATCAGGCCATGATGGTGACCCCAGGCGGCTACGCACTAGTGCTGGATCACACCTTCATCTCCCGACAGAGCACGTGCCGCTTCACGTGGATGCTCATCGATGGCGTAGCAGCATCAACATTCTCTACCGCGACACCATGGAGAAGTTCGCCATCCTGGAGTCCGAGCTCCAGCAGACTGGGACGATGTTCCATAGCGTCGTTCCCGGCCACTCCTGCTTGTCGATCGGCAGGATCCGTATGGACTGTTGTTCGGCTTGCCGAAGAACTTTTGTCATGAGCCGATCCGGTTCGAGGTCGTCAACCTCACCAGCTCCTACCAGGCCAGCTTTGGCCGGCCAGCCCTGCCAAGTTCATGGTGGTCCCGCATTACACCTACTTGAAGATGAAGCTGCCCGGCCCGCATGGAATCATCACCATCGCGGGCATTTACAAGAAGTCATCTGAGTGCGCTCTGGCCGGCTCCAAGCTGGTCGGGTCGCTCGTCATCGCCGAGGAGCGGCGACAGATCGAACGGCTCGTGGCTCTCGCCCGCGAGCCGGCCGCCATGCCCGAGCCCAAGCTGAAGCAGCTGGGTACGGAGGTTCGGTTCCAGCTGGCCATCGGTAAGGACACCAAGAGGATCCCTCTGGACCCGGCCGACCCCGCCGACAAGTAACTCCTGGTGGGGCTCGGCCTGAGCAGTAAATAGGAAAGCGAGCTCGTCGACTTTGTAACGCCCAAAATGCGGTCGTATCCTTATTTTGGCGTGAGGGCCTCGATAGGGATATAAAAGCATCTCATCATTTCGCAAGAATGGATATCGTTACAAGTACATGTACTGAAAAGGTGAGTATAAGGAGTTGGCTCACACTCGCCACAACCTACATCACAGTCACATCAATATAACCATATACAGTCATCATGAAGAAGAGCAGGGTCTGGCTACGGACAAAAACTAACGATAAAAGAACGACATCCATCCTTGCTATCCCAGGCTGCCGGCCAAGAACCCATCCTAGATCGATGAAGAAGAAGAAGAAGAAACTCCAAATAGCACAATCAGCGCGCTCACGTCAAAGTAACCCTTTACCTGTACCTGCAACTGGTGTTGTAGTAATCTGTGAGCCATAGGGACTCAGCAATCTCATTTCCAAAGGAACCAAGACTAGCAAAGCTTAATGGGTGAGGTATGGTTAAGTGGTGAGGTTGCAACAAGCGACTAAGCATTTATTTGAGGTGTCAAACTTACGAGTACAAGAATAAAAGAGGGGGATAGTTTATACGTCCATTTTGCATCATGCTTTCATGTTGATATTTATCGCTTTATGGACTGTTATTATACTTTGTGGAACCTTACTTATG
Organism: Hordeum vulgare subsp. vulgare; assembly: GCF_904849725.1. NCBI lineage: Eukaryota > Viridiplantae > Streptophyta > Magnoliopsida > Poales > Poaceae > Hordeum > Hordeum vulgare. The sequence goes on along the minus strand of NC_058524.1, from coordinate 557,658,404 downwards.
CCTTTTCTCTCTTATTTTGCAAGGTTTATTTTAAGAGGGAGAATACCGGCAGCTGGAATTCTGGACTGGAAAAGGAGCAAGTCTGAGTCCTCTATTCTGCGCAATTCCAAATGCCGTGAAAATCAACGTGGATTTTTTTGGGAATATACAAAAATACTGGGCGAAATAAGTGTCAGAGGGGAGCAACCAGGGGCCCACAAGTCTGGTTGCCGCAGCCTACCCGCTGGTCGCGGCAACAGGGCTTGTGGGCACCCTGGTGGCCCACTGGCCCCCTCTTTTGCTATATGAAGGGTTTCGTCCGGAAAAAAATCAGGGTGGAGCTTTTTCGTGGATTCGCCACCGCCACGAGGCGGAACTTGAGTAGATCCAATCTAGAGCTCCGGCAGGACGATCCTGCCGGGGAAACTTCCCTCCCGGAGGGGGAAATCATCGCCATCATCATCACCAACACTCCTCCCGTCGGAGGGGAGGCATCTCCATCAACATCTTCATCAGCACCATCTCCTCTCCAAACCCTAGTTCATCTCTTGTAACCAATCTCCGTCTCGCGACTCCGATTGGTGCTTGTAAGGTTGCTAGTAGTGTTGATTACTCTTTGTAGTTGATGCTAGTTGGATTACTTGGTGGAAGAGTTTATGTTCAGATCCTTGATGCTATTCATTACACCTCTGATCATGATTATGATTATGCTTTGTGAGTAGTTACTTTTGTTCCTGAGGACATTGGATAAGTCATGCTAATAATAATCACGTGAATTTGGTATTCGTTCGGTATTTTGATATGTTGTATGTTGTTTTTCCTCTAGTGGTGTTATGTGAACGTCGACTACATAACACTTCACCATATTTGGGCCTAGAGGAAGGCATTGGGGAGTAGTAAGTAGATGATGGATTGCTAGAGTGACAGAAGCTTAAACCCCAGTCTATGCGTTGCTTCGTAAGGGGCTGATTTGGATCCACTAGTTTAATGCTATGGTTAGACGTTGTCTTATTTCTTCTTTCGTAGTTGTGGATGCTTGCAAGAGGGGTTAATCATAAGTGGGGTGCTTGTCCAAGTAAGGGCAGTACCCAAGCGCTGGTCCACCCACATATCAAACTATCAAAGTAATGAACGCGAATCATATGAACATGATGAAACTAGCATGCCAAAAATTCCCGTGTGTCCTCGGGAGCGTTTTTCCTCTGATAAGGCTTTGTTCAGGCTTGTCCCTTGCTACAAAAGGGATTGGGCCAATTTCTGCACCGTTGCTACTACTTGTTACTTGTTACTTTTCGCTTGCTACGTTCCACCTCACTACACCATCAATTGTTACCGCTACTTTCAGTGCTTGCAGTTATTACCTTGCTGAAAACCGTTTATCAGAGCCTTCTCCTCCTCGTTGGGTTCGACACTCTTACTTATTGAAAGGACTACGATTGATCCCTTATACTTGTGGGTCATCAGTGTTGTTCTAGGACAAAGAGTTGACAATAAGTTGAATGTCATTCACTACGCTAGTAAAACTCTAGACAGTGCCCAAAGAAACTAAGCCACTACGGAGAAGGAGTTTTTAGCAGTCGTGTTTGCATGTGAAAAGTTCAGATCTTATATAGTTGACTCCAAAATCACTATTCACTCTAATCATGCTGCTACTAAGTACCTCATGGAGAAGAAGGACGCTAAGCCTAGGCTAATCAAATGGGTTCTCCTGCTACAGGAAGTTGATTTGCACGTTGTTGACCAAAAGGGTGCTGATAACGCTGTAGCAGATAACTTGTCTAGCCTAGAGAATGTCCTTGATGACCCACGACCTATTAATGACAGCTTTCCTCATGAGCAATTGAATGTCATCCGCACTTCACATAGTGCACCGTGGTATGCTGATTACGCAAACTATATCATAGCCAAATACATACCACCCAGTTTCACCTACCAGCAAAAGAAGAAATTCTTGTTTGATTTGAGACACTACTTTTGGGATGATCCTCACCTTTATAAGGAAGGAGTAGATGGTGTTATGAGACGTTGTGTGCCTGAACATGAACAGGGACAGATCCTGCAGAAGTGTCATTCCGAGGCCTACCGAGGACACCATGCTGGAGACAGAACTGCTCATAAGGTATTGCAATCAGGTTTCTATTGGCCCACTCTCTTCAAGGATGCCCGTAAGTTTGTCTTGTCTTTTGACGAATGCCAAAGAATAGGGAATATCAGTAAGCGTCAGGAAATGCCTATGAACTATTTACTTGTCATTGAACCATTCGATGTCTGGGGCTTTGATTATATGGGACCTTTCCCGAGTTCCAATGGGTATACTCACATCTTATTTGCTGTGGATTATGTCACTAAGTGGGTAGAGGCTATCCCTACTAAAAATGATGATCACCACACCTCTATTAAGTTGCTTAAAGAAGTCATTTTCCCAAGATTTGGAGTCCCTAGATATCTGATGACTCATGGCGGTTCACACTTCATTCATGGTGTTTTCCGCAAGATGCTCGCTAAGTATGATGTCAACCATAGAGTTGCATCTCCTTATCATCCTCAGTCTAGTGGTCAAGTGGAGTTGAGTAATAGGGAGATCAAATTGATCTTACAAAAGACCGTCAATAGATCTCCAAAGAATTGGTCTAGCAAACTTGATGATGCACTATGGGCTTATAGGACTGCTTATAAGAATCACATGGGCATGTCGCTGTATAAAATGGTTTATGGTAAGGCCTGTCATTTACCCCTTGAGCTGGAACACAAAGCTTATTGGGCAATCAAAGAGCTCAACTTCGATTTCAAACTTGCCAGTGAGAAGCGGTTGTTTGATATCAACTCATTAGATGAATGGAGGGCCCAGGCATATGAGAATGCCAAGTTGTTCAAGGAAAAGGTTAAGAGATGGCACGATAAAAGAATACAAAAACGAGAGTTCAATGTAGGTGATTATGTCCTGCTATACAATTCTCGTTTAAGATTCTTTGCAGGCAAGCTTCTCTCTAGATGGGAAGGTCCCTACGTTGTCGCGGAAGTATATCGTTCCGGTGCCATCAAAGTCAATAACACGGAAGGCAATTTTCCTAGAGTGGTAAATGGGCAAAGAATCAAGCATTACATGCGTGGTACTCCCATAAATGTTGAGACCAATATCATCAATATTATAACTCCAGAGGAGTACATAAGGGATGTTTATCAGCCTGTTTTAGACCCTGAAAATGAAGAGGTGTTTGTTTCGGTAAGTAATTGGACTCCGAAACTTTTCCAATAGGAAATTTTCTCCGTTTTGGATTTTTTGGAAAATTAGAAAAATAAAAAGCAGTTCGGAGAGCGCACGAGGCGGCCACAAGCTTGGTTGCCGCGGCCTCCCCCCTGGCCGTGGCAACAGGGCTTGTGGGCACCTTGTGTGCCTCCCGGACTCCGTTTTCTTGCGGAGCACTCCTTCTGGTCCAGAAAAATCATTATATATACGCCAGAGGGTTTTGATCTCCGTATCGCGCAGTTTTCCTTTGTTTTCGTTTCGAGCCTGTTGTCTGCCGCAGATTTAGAGCAAAGAAGTCTCAGGAATCTGTTGGGGAGAATAATCTCCCTCAAGTTCATGAAGAAGTAGATGCTGATCTGAAAAGAGTAGAAGTCACGGAAGCCAGGGACAAAACTAAGGAGAAAACCCAAGCTAGGGAGGAAGCTCAACCTATGTTCAACATTGAAGACGTTGAAGGAGTAGATTTTCTCCAACCCTTCCTCCACGTGATGTCTCCATCCTTGATTGAACTCTTGAGGTTTTGTGAAACAACTCGTGCTCGCAATATTTCCCTTTCTCGTGAAGTTGTTTTGCTGGAAAACCATGTCGCAGATCTCAAAGGTATAAATCAAAGATTGATAGCTCTCTTGGAATCAAAGGCAAAGACTACTTCAACAACACCACCACCATCACCACCAAAGGAAGAAAACTAAGCATTGGTATGGGCAACTCCCTTGGCTTATGCCAAACTTGGGGGAGTTGCCCTGGTATCGTATCACCTTTATATCTTTTGCTTTTACCTTTGTTTTAGTTCTTTCCTTTTCAGTTTTTATTTCTTCTCTTAGTGGAATAAGTCTTTAGTGTTTTAGTTGAGTCTTTTGCCTTGTGTCTCCCCCGATGTATTCGAGCTTGCGAGCTATATAATAAAGAGTATCTTAGTCAAGGGCTTTTTTTGTGCCATGATCAAAAGTATGAAAAGAACGATAGCATGAAAGATCATGAGATGATCCTATGGAAAGTGATAGGTTCACATATAACAAGTATGATGATTGAAACTTGTTGAGAATAGACCAACATAGACCCCAGTCATTATTGCAATTAATAAGAAGTAATAAGGAAAGAGAGTTTCACATATAAATATATCATCTAAGACACCTTCTATAATTGTGAGCACTCACCAAACTATTACATGCTTAGAAGTAGATGTTGGACAAGGAATACAACATAATGAATTGTATTTGCTTAGTTCCAAACAATGTTATTTGATTAGAGATCCTTTAGCATGTGACGATTGCTTCCACCTCATATTAGCCAAAACTCCCGCACCAAGTAGAGATACTACTTGTGCATCCATAGACCTTCAAGCCAGTTTTGCCATGAGTGTCCACCATACCTACCTATGGATTGAATAAGATCCCTCAAGTAAGTTGTCATCGGTGCAAGCAATAAAAATTGCTCTCTAATATGTATGATCTATTAGTGTGTGGAAAATAAGCTTTGTACGAACCTGTGATGAGGAAGACATAAAAGCGACAGACTGCATAATAAAGGTCTTTATCACAGGAGGCAATATAAAGTGACGTTCCTCCGCACTAAGAGGACACGCATCCAAACCTCAAAAGTGCATGACAACCTCTGCTTCCCTCTGCGAAGGGCCTATCTTGTACTTTTACTTTTTGCCCTTGTAAGAGTCATGGTGATCTTCACCAATTCCTTATTTTGCCCTTTTTCTTGGTGGACGTCATATGCTTGGGAAAGATCTATATTCATATATCAACTTGGAGCTGAGTACTTATGCTTTATTATTGTTGACTTTACCCTTGAGGTAAATGGTTGGGAGGCAAAATTATAAGCCCCTATCTTTCTCTGTGTCCAACTGAAACTTTGATATCATTAGTACCACATGAGTTGTAACAATTGTGGAAAACAAAAGAGATGATTGAGTATGAGGATTTGCCTTACAAGCTCTTATTTGACTCTTTCTGATGTTATGATAAATTGCAATTGCTTCAATGACTATGGACTGTTGTTGGCTACTTCTCGGTAAGGTTTTTGTTTCATACTTTGCTTTGTGAAGGAATTGTTACTTTCCCATAAGAATCTCTATGATGTATTGCTGTTCTATGTGTGATCATGATGCCCTCATGTTCGTATTATGTTTTATCGACACCTTCATGCCTAAACATCTGGACATGTTTTGGGTCTTGGTTTTCGCTTGAGGACAAGCGAGGTCTAAGCTTGGGGGAGTTGATACGTCCATTTTGCATCATGCTTTCGTGTTGATATTTATCGCTTTATGGACTGTTATTATACTTTGTGGAACCATACTTATGCCTTTTCTCTCTTATTTTGCAAGGTTTATTTGAAGAGGGAGAATACGGGCAGCTGGAATTCTGGACTAGAAAAGGAGCAAGTCTGAGTCCTCTATTCTGCGCAACTCCAAATGCCCTGAAAATCAATGTGGGGTTTTTTGGGAATATATAAAAAATACTGGGTGAAAGAAGCGTGAGAGGGGAGCAGCCAGGGGCCCACAAGCGTGGTTGCCGCGGCTTACCCCCCTGGCCGCGCCAACAGGGCTATTGGGCACCCTGGTGGCCCACTGCCCCCCTCTTTTGCTATATGAATGGTTTCGTCTGGAAAAAAAATCAGGGTGGAGCTTTTTCGTGGTTTCGCCGCCGCCACGAGGCGAAACTTGAGCAGATCCAATCTAGAGCTCCGGCAGGACGATCCTGTCGGGGAAACTTCCCTCCCGGAGGGGGAAATCGTCGCCTTCGTCATCACCAACACTCCTCTCATCGGAGGGGAGGCATCTCCATCAACATCTTCATCAGCACCATCTCCTCTCCAAACCCGTGTTCATCTCTTGTAACCAATCTCCATCTCGCGACTCCGATTGGTACTTGTAAGGTTGCTAGTAGTGTTGATTACTCTTTGTAGTTGATGCTAGTTGGATTACTTGGTGGAAGAGTTTATGTTCAGATCCTTGATGCTATTCATTACACCTCTGATCATGATTATGATTATGCTTTGTGAGTAGTTACTTTTGTTCTTGAGGACATGGGATAAGTCATGCTAATAATAGTCATGTGAATTTGGTATTCGTTCGGTATTTTGATATGTTGTATGTTCTTTTTCCTCTAGTGGTGTTATGTGAACGTCGACTACATAACACTTCACTATATTTGGGCCTAGTGGAAGGCATTGGGGAGTAGTAAGTAGATGATGGGTTGCTAGAGTGACAGAAGCTTAAACCCGAGTCTACGTGTTGCTTCGTAAGGGGCTGATTTGGATCCACTAGTTTGATGCTATGGTTAGACGTTGTCTTAATTCTTATTTCGTAGTTGCGGATGCTTGCGAGAGGGGTTAATCATAAGTGGGATGCTTGTCCAAGTAAGGGCAGTACCCATGCGCCGGTCCACCCACATATCAAATTATCAAAGTAACGAACGCGAATCATATGAACATGATGAAACTAGCATGACAGAAATTCCCGTGTGTCCTCGGGAGCGTTTTTCCTCTTGTAAGACTTTGTTCAGGCTTGTCCCTTGCTACAAAAGGGATTGGGCCACTTGCTGCACCGTTGCTACTACTTGTTACTTGTTACTTTTCGCTTGCTACATTTCACCTCACTGCACCATCAGTTGTTACCGCTACTTTCAGTGCTTGCAGTTATTACCTTGCTGAAAACCGTTTCTCAGAGCCTTCTCCTCCTTGTTGGGTTCGACACTCTTACTTATCGAAAGGACTACGATTGATCCCCTATACTTGTGGGTCATCAATAATCTACGCATATCGTACGTGAACTAATAATGATCAAATGAATTATCGTGAACACCTACTTGCATCAAACATAACCCCATTGTTTCCTCAATCGGAGAAGGAGCTCACGAAAGAGACGGTCACGGTTACGCACTCAGTTGGCAAGTTTTAATTAAGTTTATTACAAGTTATCTAGAACGGGATGTTAAACAAAGAGTCCACGTTGCCACATAGCCACAGGCACGGCTTTCCGAAAGATTTAACCCTGCAGGGGTGCTCCAACTAGTCCATCACAAACTACCACGCGCTGCAACAGAATGACCTCGATCAGGGAAAACCCATGATCTCCTCGGGTTCCTATTGGAAAACCTCAACCTCGAGATAGCCCAAAGTGTCCTCGGAATCCCTTGCACAAGATGCTCAAGAAAGGTAAAACAATTCCAACAAGGCCGCCCGGCGTATCGACGATCCCGATAGGAGCCGGTATCTTGTTCTCAGGACACGACAGATGAGCTATGGTTACCACGCCAGACGTTGAATTGCCCCAGGTAGCGTTAATAAGCTGCTCTGTTTGGGACCAACACCATCAGCACTGGCCCCCCTGTATTATGTTGAATTACTCGTCGGGTTCATGACGCCCTATGTTTTTCAGTATTATCAGGATTATTATGTTGGGCAAATATAGTACCGACGTTGGGCATTGCCAGACGAGCTTTATACCAAAATGAGAATCTAGGGGGTCCCCATGACAACCCCAAGCATGTTAGGAGCGCTCATTTATGGAACATAGCACCGGTAGCTGAAACTGAGGTGAAAAAGGTGGAACAAAACACCAGGCTAGAAAGCCGAGCCTTCCACGTTTTACCAAGTATATAGGTGCATTAAATTAAATAGCATTAGTATGGTCATAAAACAAGGAACCCATGTTATCACATGGAGCAACTGCACCTGCAACTAGCAACGCTAACACATGGTTAAGCAAGCGGTAACATAGCCAATCAGTGGTTTGCTAGGTTGTAGAAAGGTTGAAGGTTTTCATGGCAATGTTGGGAGGCTGACATTTAACGGGTGGTAGGCAGCGAGACATAATGATAGAAACGAAACAACTAGCATGGCAATGATAGTAATGATATATACGGAAATATTCATCTTGCCTGTTATCTCGCTTGGAAGAAGAACGACTCCGTGAAGAAGACGAACCGACGTAGTCGAACGGATCCTCACATTCCGGCATGCTTGCGGAACTCTATCGAGACGAAGCAAACCGGAAACAAGAATCAACACACGATATTCACCACAGCACATGCACGACATGATGCACACCTAATATGATGCATGTTCATTTTCAAATATGCAAGGCAGGGCATGGCAATTCACACAGTCAAATGCTACACATTAAGTGATGCTCAATATGCAACGAGTTGCATATTGACGGAACTCCACATTTAATTACTTAGTTCACTCCCATTTTTTTACACGGTAATATTAAATGTTGTTAAACATGGCAAGGGTTGAAGCATGTGATTCTACACGTCATTCTAGTCGGTTCACACATATAGCACATAGAACGGAGCTACGGTTAAAAGATATGTGCAACATAGGATATTATGCCATGAATGCAGCATGCATGCAATTTTACGAAAACACTTGCAAGAAGGATATGAAGCATGTGTCGCCATGGCGAACAAAAGGGAACGAGACCCTACTGCCAAAGCCCTCGGCGGTAAGATTGCAGGTGGTTCCTAGGGAGGCTTTGTAACCTGGAATCGCTAAAGCCTTACGGTAGGGTTCCACACCATACCGCCAGGGTCCTTGACGGTAGGGTGTGCTCATAGTGCAATTTTTGCACATAACATGTATGTTTCTTTTCAATAAATTGCCACATACACATTATAGACTTAAAAACATAAAATTTATGACTATAAACTTCTGCAATAAGAATGAAGCAAGGACATAATATGGATCATATTTATAATTACAAATAAATAAGAACATAAGGTAATTCTAGGAGGCTCAAATGTTACCTTCACCGTGTTTCTCAACTTGTTCTCAGATCTCCGGTCCCGAGGGCACCACCTAGCACACCCAAGCCCTCAAAAATGCATTTGTTCAGCTCCAAGGACTGTAAACCAATAAGTGAGTCACAATAATGAATAAAATGCATTACATCCAATCGATGGTTCATAATAGAAGAACAACTTACCACTCTCTTAATCAGGAGTGCATACTCCCTAAATCCACTGATGTCTGATCCCGTCATGGTAGGCCTCTTCCTTGGGGGCATCATGTACCCAACATATGTAGTTGAGTGTGGCGGACTCCCAACTTACCCTACATCCCAGTCGGCTAGGAAGTAGAGATACATCCATGGGTCAGTGTCCCGTGAGCAGTGTTGAAACACGACCTCTATGAGAATAGACCACAGGTAGGCCCTCGAGTACTACTCCACTGTCCGACCATCGGCATCTTCCGGGCATTTCCTCCGGGTCTTCAGGAGACAAGGCAACGGTACACCGAATGTCCAGTTACCCTTAGCGGGGGAAGTAGTTGCCGATGAGGGTTCTAACCATATCCTGCCAGTTCGTCCTATCCACCCGCCTAGTAAAAGTGTGGCCATCGATCGGTAGGGCTGTAATCATTCCCCAATCCTCAAGGGTCACCATCATCTCCCCATATGGGAGATGGATACTACGTGTCTTGGGACACCACCGATCCACAAAAGTTGTGAGAGGTGAGTGGACGAGCATCAGTGGCTGACACTTGAACTGCAGGATGAAACCGAACAATCAGGCTCTCCTGAAATATGGTGTGTAGCGCTTGTCATACTTCATCTTCACGACATTCGCGTGACCCCTCATGCGTAGTGGCGGGAGCATCTATCAAAATGTGTCAAAAAATAGTAACCTATTTTCATCAATTCGAAAGCTTTGATTCAATATTTGGATCATAGTAATTACCACTCAATTCCCTATGGAATGGGCAAGATGACTTTTGTCGAACACACGGTTAAGCATGGAGTACCTAAAGCCGATGTTGTTCGCAAGAGGTGGCCGCCTAAATAAAATTGCATAAACCTAAACATATGAATTATAAGCATAAATAAATGGAAGTACAACATGATTCATTCATTCATATAACATCCACTATGCACATATATTATTTTTTAACATGGTTCATTCATTTATTAAATTTGTAAAGGAAAAATCTTAGGCATAATTCCTTCAACAACATCCAATATACCTCATGCATCATATCATATCAACATGCATCATCTCAAAACAAACATAAGAGTTAATTCCTCTAACATGCATCATATCATCGTTTTTTCAAAAAAAATGAACCAGGGTTCATATTAAGCATAATTCCTCCAACAACATCCACTGTACATCATGCATCATATCATATCACTATCCATGAGATCAAAACAAATATAGGTGTTAATTCCTCCAACATGCATCATATCATCATTTTTTCAAAAAAACATGAACTAGGGTTCATCTTCACACTACCATTGCAACTAGTGATTAGATTTCATATTCATACCCGAAGAACATCTAGAATCAACATAAAACATTCCTAGGGTATAAAAAAAATTAAATCTAGTCCAAAGATAGGGTTATTTGACGGAAATAATGCGTTGAATCGGTAGCTGTTTGACTAGAACTAATTCGAGGGATCGAAGGGGCTTACTTTTCTCATTTTGGATCCATCTCGATCCACAAGAACGATGAAGAAACGAAGAAGATCCGAGGGGTGAGGGGCAGTAGAGGAGATGGGATAGGGGGCAAGAGGAAGAACTCCTCTGTTCTTGGCGGCTCGACCGTGTAACCAAAGCTCCAACTAAGTCAAATTCCACAATTCCTAAGAACGATATGCTTTTATTTCTCATTTTCCACTATGAAAGCTTCTCTCAATCCCTCCCTAGACCTTTCTTTCCTGGGCATGGGCTTACCTGGTTGACCGCCCATATTCATTCATTGTTTGTTCTGTTGTGGAATCGAACCATAGAGCTAGCGCAATTAGGATTTAGAGTCCCATGCGTGAAACTGTAGAGGATTTTTAGTCCTCTTCTCTACCAGCCAGAACCTACAAGGACACTTCACACCCGATTTGACACACGTAGACTCGAAACACTGCTTGTCAAGAGCACAAACCCCCATACTTTTTTGAGTATGTTGGTAAGGTCTGGTCAGCTGCTTATGTGCTTGCACTTCTGTGTAACTAGGGGTGCAGGCTACCGCCACAGCCATCGACTGTGGGGGGCGGCGGCCGTCCGGGTCTTAGAAGAACAAATCCCCCGAATAGCATAAGAATCTCATGTATTGGTCTAGGTAAATCCATTATGGATAAAAAGAAATTAATACTATAAAAAAATTCATGAACTGACTAAAACGGTGACGCGGATTAGTTGCCTACCGTTGAGGTCTTTGGCGATTGGTTGTGTAACCCTATCGCCGAGCGCCCTCGTAGTAGGGGGCGGAGGGGGACGACAGTCGTCCAGGTCTGCTGACGTGGATTAGTTGCCTACCGTCTGGGTATTTGACGGTAGGATGTTTAACCCTACCTGAGGGAGTCTGAGATTAAGAGGTCCTCGGGTGGTCGGTCCGTCCCTTAAAGGTCGACCTAATGGGCCGCATTATGAAAGACCGTACCGCATGACGACCATGTGGACAAGTAGGAAGGCTCCAAAGACTGGCGTGTCGTCCAAGTAGAGTAGGGTAGGTCGGTCCATCTGCCCCTCATTGAGGTCAGTTGTATGTAACCCTAGGGACCCCTAGTATCTATATAAACCAGAGGGTATTGATGTCAGTTGTGCTTCCCTTGCAACGGCGCCAGAAATAGTCGTGTGGACGGCACCAGGAATCCTTCGGCTGCGGCTACGCCCTAAGGGACTTCCTAGGCAAGTATGCAAAGGATTTCCCCCGTGGCCTTGGAGCCTTGCGTTGGTGTTCCTTCGAAGCGGAAAGGGTGATGTAGCACCGCGGTGGTAAGTATTTCCCTCAGTTTGAGAACCAAGGTATCAATCTGGTGGAGGAGTATCACAAGATCATGCACAAACACAAAAGCTTGCTCCCAATGCTGTGAAGGGGTTGTCAACCCTTATAGATTGTTTGCCAAGTGAGAACTGAGAGCAACAAAGTAACAAAGCAAAGTAAAAGCGGAGATGTAAACGATGGATGTGAATAGACCCGGGGGGCCATAGTGTTTACTAGTGGCTTCTCTCATAAAAGCAAGTAGACGGTGGGTGAACAAATTACTGTCGAGCAATTGATAGAACCGCGCAAAGTCGTGAAGATATCTATGCAATGATTATATCTATAGGCATCACGTCCGAAACAAGTAGACCGATACTGTCTGCATCTACTACTATTACTCCACACGTCGACCGCTATCCAGCATGCATCTAGTGTATTAAGTCCATAAGAACAGAGTAACGCCTTAAGCAAGATGACATGATGTAGAGGGATAATCTCAAACCAATGATAAAAACCCCATCTTTTTACCCTTGATGGCAACTACTTGATGTGTGCCTTGCTGCCCCTACTGTCACTGGGAAAGGTCACCACATGGCAGAACCCAAAACCAAGCACTTCTCCCATTGCAAGAATCATAGATCTAGTTGGCCAAACAAAACCCAAGACTCGGAGAGACTTACAAGGATATCAAATCATGCATATAAGAAATTAGCAAAGACTCAAATATATATCTTAGATAATCTGATCACAAATCCACAATTCATCGGATCTCGACAAACACACCGCCAAAGAAGATTACATCGGATAGATCTCCATGAATATCATGGAGAACTTTGTATTGAAGATCCAAGAGAGAGAAGAAGCCATCTAGCTACTAACTACGGACCCGTAGGTCTGAAGTGCACTACTCACGAGTCATTGGAGGGGCGATGATGATGATGATGAAGCCCTCCAACTCCAAAGTCCCCTCCGGCACGGTGCCAGGAAGGGTCTCGAGATGAGATCTCGCGGAAACGGAAGCTTGCGGCGGCGGAAAAGTATTTTCGAGGCTCCCCTGATTTTTTGCGGAATATTTGGGAATTTATGGGCCAAAGACCTAGGTCAGGGGGCGGCCAGAGAAGCCACAAGCCTGCCACCACCGCCTCCCCCCTGGTGGCGGAGTGGGGGCTTGTGGGCTCCCTGGAGCCCACCTGGCTTGGCCCAAAGGCCCCCTAATCTTCTTCTGTTCAGGAAAAAATCATTTCGGGGTTTTTCTTCCTTTGGACTCCGTTCCAAAATCAGATCTGAAAAGAGTCAAAAACACGGAAAAAACAGGAACTGGCACTTGGCATTGAATTAATAAGTTAGTCCCAAAAAAGATATAAAAGGTACATAAAACAACCAAAGAATACAAGATAACAACGTGAAACCATCAAAAATTATAGATACGTTTGAGATGTATCAAGCATCCCCAAGCTTAACTCCTGCTCGTCCTCGAGTAGGGAAGTGATAAGAATGAATTTTTGATGCTTTCATGCTACCTAGCATAGGTGCCCTTTGTAATTACTCTTATGTGACGTGAATGTTCAGATCCATTAGATTCAAAACAATAGTTTGCTATTGACGTGGAAACAATAATAATTCAAGCAAACTCACAAAGTAATCATGAACTTTCAAAATAACAAGGCCAAAAGAAAGTTATCCCTACAAAAGCATATAGTCTGGCTATGCTCTATCATCATTGCACAACGAATTTAAATCATGCACAACCCCGGTATTGGCCAAGTAATTGTTTCACACCTTTACTTTCCCAAACCTTTTCAACTCTCATGCAATACATGAGCGTGAGCCATGGTTATAGCACTATAGATGGTGTGGAATGTAGTGGAGGTTGCAAGACAAAAAGGAGAAGATAGCCACATTAACTAGGCATATCAATGAGCTATGGAAATGCTCATCAATAGATATCAATGTGAATGAGTAGGGATTGACATACAATTGATGCACTAGAGCTATGAGTATGTGAAAGCTCTTAAAGAAAACTAGTGGGTGTGCATCCAACTTGCTTGTTCACGAAGACCTAAGGCAATTTTGAGGAAGCCTATCATAGGAATATACAAGCCAAGTTATATAATGAAAATTTCCCACTAGCTATATGGTGGTGACAAAACGAGAGACTCTCAATCATGAAGATCATGGTGCTTAATATGCACAAGTGTGGAAAAAGGTGGTAGCATTGTCCCTTCTCTCATTTTCTCTCATTTTTTTATTTGGTGGGCTCTTTGGCCTCTTTTTTTTGGTGGGCTTCTTTGGCCTGTTTTATTTCCTCACATGGGACAATGTTCCATTAATGATGATCATCACACTTTCAACTCAAAACTTAGAGTAACGATGACTCTATATGGAATGCCTTCGGTAGTGTACTGTGGGAATGATCTAGCATGGCATAGACATCAATGGAAACATCATGCTAGCTATCTTACGATCATGAAATGGCAATGTAGACGTGGTGTCACATGTCATGGTGGTAGTTGCATGGCAATATATCTCGGAATGACTTTGAAAAAGCCATAGTAGGTAGGTATGGTGGCTGTTTTGAGGGAGGCTAATGGTGGGTTTTGTGCACCGGCGAAAGTTGCACGGCACTAAGAAGATAGTGATGGTGGAAGGTGAAAGTGCATCTAAACCATGGACTCAACATTAGTCATGAAGAACTCATATACTTGTTGCAGAAGTTTTATTAGCAATCGAAACAAAGCATTCAACGCATACTCCTAGGGGAAGGGTTGATAGGTATAAACCATCGCACGATCCCGACCGCCACGCAAAGGATGACAATCAATAGACTAATCATGCTCAGATTTCATCACATAGCGGTTCACCATACGTGCATGCTACGGGAATCACTAACTTCAACACAAGTATTTCTAGATCCACAACACCTTACTAGCATGACTTCAATATTACCATAACCACAACTCAAAACTAATTGAGATGAATCAAACTTCTCTAACTATTCAATGCACATGAAGGTGGAAGTTTTCATATCTCTTTGGATAACTACCCCTTTTGAGACTACTTTCAAAGCATAGATCAACTACCAAGCCACGCACCGCTGCGCTCTAAAAGATATAAGTGAAGCACACGTCGACCGCTATCCAGCATGCATCTAGTGTATTAAGTCCATAAGAACAGAGTAACGCCTTAAGCAAGATGACATGATGTAGAGGGATAATCTCGAACTAATGATAAAAACCCCATCTTTTTACCCTTGATGGCAACTACTTGATGTGTGCCTTGCTGCCCCTACTGTTACTGGGAAAGGTCACCACATGGCAGAACCCAAAACCAAGCACTTCTCCCATTGCAAGAATCATAGATCTAGTTGGCCAAACAAAACCCAAGACTCGGAGAGACTTACAAGGATATCAAATCATGCATATAAGAAATCAGCAAAGACTCAAATATATATCATAGATAATCTGATCACAAATCCACAATTCATCGGATCTCGACAAACACACCGCCAAAGAAGATTACATCGGATAGATCTCCATGAAGATCATGGAGAACTTTGTATTGAAGATCCAGGAGAGAGAACAAGCCATCTAGCTACTAACTACGGACCGTAGGTCTAAAGTGCAATACTCACGAGTCATTGGAGGGGCGATGATGATGATGAAGAAGCCCTCCAACTCCAAAGTCCCCTCCGGCAGGGTGCCGGGAAGGGTCTCCGGATGTGATCTCGCGGAAACGGAAGCTTGCGGCGGCGGAAAAGTATTTTCGAGGCTCCCCTTATTTTTTGCGGAATATTTGGGAATTTATAGGCCAAAGACCTAGGTCAGGGGCGGCCAGGGAGGCCACAATCCTGCCCGCCGCCGCCTCCCCCTGGTGGTGGAGTGGGGGCTTGTGGGATCCCTGGAGCCCACCTGGCTTGGCCCAAAGGCCCCCTGATCTTCCTCCGTTCGGGAAAAAAACATTTCGGGGTTTTTCTTCCGTTTGGACTCCGTTCCAAAATCAGATCTGAAAAGAGTTAAAAACACGGAAAAAAACAGGAACTAGCACTTGGCACTGAATTAATAAGTTAGTCCCAAAAAAGATATTAAAGGTACATAAAACAACCAAAGAAGACAAGATAACAGTGTGAAACCATCAAAAATTATAGATACGTCTGAGACGTATCAGGTATCCTCCGCATAGGCAAGCTGATTCATCTAGGGTTTTAGCTCATATGATCTCGAGGTAGATCAAGTCTGTAGTCCTCATACACCATCTATATAATCAAGCAGGACATAGGGTTTTACCTCCTCAAGAGGGCCCAGACCTGGGTAAACATTGTCTCCTTCGTCTCCTGCAACCCATTGATCCAAGGTCCATGCGACCGTCCAAACATGGGTGCCCGGCCTTATTGGCGGATGATTCATAAAGTCGTCCAAGCATGGACGTTATCAGTTTCAAAGAGCATAAGTCGCCATGCTACACTTATTTCAAACTGGATACTGGTAAGCCAAAGAGGACCAAAGTTGCCACGTTGCACGGTTCAAACATGGGCGCCTTCTATGATTCTGAGAATTAAGCCGGCTTACTTGGGGGCTACTAGCTCCCAAGTCGTTTTGCAGTAAGAGCGTATACGCTTCTGCAATCCTATGTATGGTTTTTCCCCTAATCATAGGTCACTTGGGGGCTTCCTCTCACTGAGATCAGCCTGAATACCCTGTTGGCTAGCGAAAAATTAATGCATTACAAATGGTTATACTGGACTGTGTGTTGGACAAATCGCCCCATGGTCCCATGTACTCTTGGCGAGTTATTCCGTTTCTGGACCCTGAACTTGCCTTGGTTAAAACATAAAAGGTACCGACAAAAGCTAACGCATGGAAAATAGACAAACCATTGGTTCACTGAACCTGCTTCACTGAAGCTTGACTCGAGCCTGATCAGTCGGTCTAAACAAAGCTAAGGCAGCTACAATAGCCTCTTGGTGTAGCACTAGAGCCATACGAGCTCGTCCTACCCGCCATGACTCATTGAGCCGACTTATTTAAATAGCTTGATGCCATACTTATCATATCATATACATGCATCATATTGCATTGCATCATACATCATACATACATATCATGCCGGTCTTCAAACCGGGTCAAAGCATAAATTATTGCAGGTGCGAATAATTCTTTGAATAGCCAATTTGGCTGGATTTTCGTCATGGTTTATCATAACCAGTGTTAAATGATTGGGGTTTTTAAGCCAGCTCGGAATAATTGTCTATTGTTGAAGAGACGCCCTATCATATATAAATGCCGGGTCATCTAATTGACCGGTCCTTGGATTTCTTCAACTTGTCCTTTGTAGTAAACTACAACACTTATGGATTTCTCAAGGATATATTTGCTGGGTTACATTGCAACCACAGTCAAGGATTTCTTTTATCACAAAGGCATCATCAGCTCATAGAGTGGATATGATTTTATTCTACAGTGGAAGGAATAGCCCCGAGTCGCTGCAGGCACATAACCCGGAACTTGGGGACTACATTATTCAAATCAAGATTACATCAAAGTATGAAAGTCCCATGTCGCTGCAAGCATGCACCATGACACTTGGGGGCTAATGCAATCAGCTTTTCAAATCACCACATCATCAACAGACCCAACTATTTCAAGGAGATAAGCCGGCCGTGGGGGCTACAGATCGCTCTTTATTCAAATATGGATTCAAGGAAGTCCCTGCTCATTTTTTGCATAATGACCCGGCCCTTGGGGGCTACATCATATGATGTTTTATTTTCAAAGGAGAAGAACGTGGAAGTCCCGAGTCGCCGCAAGCAATCGACCTGTCACTTGGGGGCTACACTATTCAGATCATAATTTCTAAAGTCCCAGGTTGCCGCAGGCAAGACAACCCGACCCTCGGGGGCTACACTATTCAGATCATAATTTCTAAAGTCCCAGGTTGCCGCAGGCAAGACAACCCGACCCTTGGGGGCTACATCACTAAGTTGTTTCACAGATCATGAGGTTCAAATTGAAGACCCGACCCATCACACACTGATGACCCGGCCCTTGGGGGCTATAGGTAATATGGATATAGCAAAAAATTGAAGAACACATTTCATTTCATCATGGAGGTGAAGTATTGGGAGACCGGTTCAACATATTTTTATCTAGTTGAAGCATTGAAAGACCGGCTCAACATCACACAAATTTGTTTATTCCCAATAATTCAATATAGTCAATTGAAGTTCAGTTGTTTGATGGGGCACTACCAATAATCATGACCCACCATTAGCAATCATGACCCGCCATTGTCAATCATAACCCGCCGAACCAAGAGAAGCTGGTTCAACATTGTGTGGATTTCTTATTCCCCAAAATTTCATCAAGCCAAAGCATTGGAGGCCGACTCAATGGCATATGTATTTTATTACAAAGGACACGTACCAACAAGATGATTGTGAAGACGGCTCGTTATTATGAAGAAGAAACACGGATTTTTCAAGGAGCCACTTCAGTAAATCAAGCCGGCTAGAGGAGCAAGCCGGTCCCTTAACTTATTTATTATTCTTATTTCAGGAGCTTACCATGAATAAATTCAAGCTAACATGGGGGCTAATGTCGGGGATATACCCCGCAGTGTAACCCGGCTTGGAGTATGACCCGCCAAAGGACTTGGCGACTCATCGGCGACTCAGCAGTGACCTGGCGGGCGACTCATACTTGTCCCCACAGGCGACTTAGATAAATGACGAAGGCCCAAGGCCCGGCGTACACCCTGGCATAAGGCGTCTCATAGAGAGGCCAGGAGGGCCGACTCACAAGAGAAGGCCCAAGAAGAGGAGAGACTCCCTCACAAAGGAACAAGACCCGGATTAGGATTCAAGAGAGACTAGTCCTATTCCTACTCCTAGTAGGACTCTACATGTAAACCTACCCCTTCCACCTATATAAGGAGGGGTAAGGTCCCCCAAGAGGGACAAGATTCACAACTTAGGTCTAGACAAGACAAATCATGAGATAGACAGATTAGACACCCATGAGATTAACGGTGGCGAGTCTGAACTCTTGTAATCGAGATCATCATCTTCATCAATGCAACACAAGCAGGACGTAGGCTTTTACCTCCATCGGAGGGGCCGAACCTGGGTAAACTCGCGTCTCTCGATTCCGACCAACCCCTTCAAGCCGCCACATGGTTGCGATGGCCTCACACCTAAGTTCTCTCATGAGAACATCTGCCGTGACAAAACCACGACAGGACCCCCTACCCGAGATCCTCTGGTTTTGACAGTGACATTGGTGCTTTCATTGAGAGTTTCGATGTGGGATCGCTCGAAGGATTGATGGCCCGCTTAATCGTAAGCGACTAAATCAACAACGAGGACATCTTCTTCCCTGGGCAGGTTCTCACATTCGGCAGCTTCACGTTACGCACCGACCCGACCGGCCGCCTTGGACAGATTGGAGGCTTCATCCCCGATCACGAGATAAGGATCACAAACCTAGAGTTCTCTGGTGACTCTCGAGGCGTTCTTTTCCTAGCTAAGATCACGGTTTCCCCCGATGAGCTCCAAAATCCTGTAGCATTGACTTCAGGTCTCTTGTCCGGCCATGATCTCGGTTCCCTCTTCATAGATTGCCTTCGAAACCGGATCCGATCTCTGCGTCCGGGCAACTTCAAACGGCGAATGCCGAACACGCATCCCTCGCAGAAGATACGGAGGTCAGCTCCAAAAACCATCAAGAGATCAATCTGAACAGCCTCTCGATGTTAAACGAGACGCTCGATCAGATCCAATCATCGAAGATCACAGATGTCCTAGGTCCGAACTATACTCATATTGGTCCAGGTGCAGATTATGAGGACTTTTATGGCCCACCCACCACCCGCTTGGTAGCCACCGTCGAAGACTTAACCGGCGTGTTGGATTACGCCTCCGTGGAGATCGAAGACATGGATTATGCGGCCGATGACCCCGCCCCTGTAAATACCGGGCGATGAACTGCCACCTCCACCTACGACGTCTACATGGTGGACAAACCTAAGAACAATGGTGATCATACCCCCATACCACAAAACGGCAATAAGTCTGGGGATAAGCCATCAAACAGCTGAAAGAAGCATAAACAATCCAAGGCGAATAAAGGAAGGGCGACCATACATGGCACCGAGGAGAAAACAACCCAACGAGACACTTGTAACCTCGGAGCTCTTGAGCAACCACCGGAGGACCGGAACAAGCCCGAAGAACAGTCTGATCCCGATGACCCCGACGACTCACACGATGACAACTACCTCCCTCCTGACGACGTGGACGACAGCTTGGAGGCCGAAGACTTCACAGTTCTCGAGGACCCTGAGGGTCAGGAACGGTTCAGGTAACAGCTTATAGCTACCGCACGAAGCCTCCAGGCAAAGCAACAGCGGCTCCAAGCCGAAGAAGACACCATCAACAACAGATGGACAAAAGTACTAGCAGCCGAAGAAGGATATGGAACCGAGTGGCCGTCTCAAAACACAAGCTACCCACGTCCGTGTGTGCTACCCCAGTTTGACGACGAGGCCCCACAGCCCGTGTCCCCCAGGAGCACACAATACGACCAGCACGATCGACCACCTCGAGGCGCGACAGAACAGCAAGTGAAGACGAGTATAGACCCGAGCCTCCTCGCAGGAAAGGAAAGGAACATGTGTAGCCCACGGGCAGACATGACCTACATCATGACTTGGACAACAAAACAGGTTGCAAAATATCCATCTACGGATCCAGAAGGTACTCTCCCACTCGATGGGATGGAGAACGACCTCGGCTTACCACAGCAACAGAGACCAGGAATCATACCGGACACAACCAACAACCGATCTCCGGCACAACATAGCCCGGGTCAAAGGCGCCGCTCACCCATTGTACTTCATAGACGAGGTCATGGAGCACCAATTCCTGAAAGGGTTTAAAGCCTGAACATAGAGCAATACGATGGGACTACGGATCCTACCGTGTGGATAGAATATTTCCTTCTCCATATCCATATGGCCAGAGGGGATGACCTTCATGCCATCAAATACCTACCCCTAAAGCAAAAAGGGTCAGCACGGCACTGGCTGAACAGCTTACCCGAAGATTCTATCGGGAGTTGGGAAGAGCTGGAAGAAGCCTTCATGTCTAATTTTCAGGGAACCTACGTCCGGCCACCGGAGTCCTCCGACCTAAGCAACGTCATCCAAAAAGCGGGCGAGTCGGCCAGAGAATTCTGGATAGGTTCCTAACCAAACAGAACTGGATAGTGAACTGTCCAGACGCCGAGGCAATAGCCTCCTTCACGCACAATATCCGGGATGAATGGCTGGCTCGCTAGAGCCGAGAACAATGTCTGCCCTCACTTCCCTCATGACCTACTTTTGCGCGGGTGAGGACAATTGGCTAGCTTGGCGTGGCCATAATGCGGATGACCCGGGCACCTCTGAAGTTTGGGGTGGAAAAGGAAAGCCAAAGTGAACAAGATCAGCACCCAAGACAAGCCCTCCACCCACACCAATCGTAACTATTGGGTGTTTAAATAGGCCGGCAAACTAGCAGCCGAGGAACAAGGCAAGGACCCACAAAGCGAGGACGATGAAAAGCCCAGTGGTCCAAACACTGGGGGCCATAAACAGTTCCCCCAGAAGTTAAATCAGTGAATATGATATATGTTACTCACATACCACAGAAGGAGAGGAAGCGAGCCCTTCACGAGGTATACGCCGTAGAGCCCATAGCCACGAAGTGCAACCCATGGTCGGCTTGCCCGATCACCTTCCATCATAGGGATCACCCGACGAGTATCCATCACGAAGGGTCGGTCGCCCTTGTCCTAGACCCCATCATAGATGGGTATCACCTCACTAGAGTCCTCATGGACGGAGGAAGTAGCCTTAACCTGATTTACTCAGATACGATGAAAAATATGGGCATAGACCCATCAAGGATCAAACCTAGCAACACTACCTTTAAAGGAGTGATCCATATGTCGAAGCTCACTACTCCGGCACGGTAATGCCGAAGGTCGTGTTCGGCTCACCCGACAACTTCCATAGCGAAGACTTGATCTTCGACATCGTCCCCTTCTGCAGTGGGTATATGATAACCCACAAGTATAGGGGATCGCAGCAGTTTTCGAGGGTAGAGTATTCAACCCAAATTTATTGATTCGACTCAAGGGGAAGCCAAAGAATATTCTCAAGTATTAGCAGTTGAGTTGTCAATTCAACCACACCTAAAAGACTTAGTATCTGCAGCAAAGTATCAGTAGCAAGGTAGTATGATAGCAGCAGTAGCAACAGTAACCAGTAGCAGCAAAGTAACGGCAGTAGCAACAGAGTAAAAGTAGCAGCAGTGACAACAGTAGCAGCAAAGTAACATAGAAAGGACCAGTAGGAAAAACTCGTAGGCATTGGATCGGTGATGGATGATTATGCCGGATGCTATTCATCATGCAACAGTTATAACACGGAGGGATAAGTAACTAGCTCTAGTTCGTCAATCTAATGTAGGCAAGTATTCCGTATGTAGTCATACGTGCTTAGGGAAAAGAACTTGCATGACATCTATTGTCCATCCCTCCCGTGGTAGTGGGGTCCTAATGGAAACTACGGGATATTAAGGTTCTCCTTTTAATAAAGAACCGGACCAACGCATTAACACTTGGTGATTACATGAACTCCTTATACTATGGTCATCTCCTGGAGTGGTTCCGGCTATTGTCACTCCGGGGTTGTCGGGTCATAATACATAGTAGGTGACTACAACTTACAAGATAGGATCTAAAACACACATATATTGGTGACAACATAATAGGTTCAGATCTGAAATCATGGCACTCGGGCCCTAGTGACAAGCATTAAGCATGGCAAAGTAGTAGCAATGTCAATCTCAGAACATAGTGGATACTAGGGATCAATCCCCGTCAAAACTAACTCGATTACATGATAGATCTCATCCAACCCATCACCGTCCAGCAAGACTAGGATGAGATTACTCACGAACGGTAAAGAGCATCATGGAATTGGCGATGAAGGAAGGTTGGTGATGACGATGGCGACGATCTCCCCTCTCCGGAGCCTAGAACGGACTCCAGATCTTCCCTCCATAGGAAGAACAGGAGGTGGCGGCACCTCCGTATTGTAAAACGCGATGAACTCTTCTCCTTGATTTTTTTCCGGACGAAAGAGGATATATAGAGCTGGAATTGGGGGCGGCGGAGTCCCGAGGGGCTCACAAGCCTGCCAGGCCCCGCTAGGGGGGGGCTGGTGGGCTTGTGAACTCCTGGCTTCGTCCCTCTAGTTGATTCTTGCGCCAGTATTTTTTATATATTCCGCAAAAAATCCTGGTAGATTTCCAGGTCATTCCCAGAAATTTTATTTCTGTGCAAAAACAACACCATGGCAATTCTGCTGAAAACATCGTCAGTCCGGGTTAGTTCCATTCAAATCATGCAAATTAGAGTCCAAAACAAGGGCAAAAGAGTTTGGAAAAGTAGATACAACAGAGACGTATCAACTCCCCCAAGCTTAAAGCCTTGCTTGTCCTCAAGCAATTCAGTTGACAAACTGAAAGAGACAAAAGAAAAACTTTTACGAACTCTGTTTGATCTTGTTGTTGCAATTATGCCTAACTCATATCCAGAATTTCAGCAAGATCATAAGCAAACCACAAAAGCAAATGACATCTAGGTCTCACGGTAAACTCATATCAATGGCATAATCAACTAGCGAGCAAACAATAATAAGTTTCAAACGTCAACACTTCAATCAAAACAATCATGAAGCAGTACGAATAGATGGTATCTTGCTAGCTCTTTCTCAGACCGCAAAACATAAATGCAGAGCACCTTCAAAGACCAAGGGTTGACTAAACATTGTAATTCATGGCAAAGAAGATCCAGTCATAATCATACTCAACAGAGTTAAAAGCAAAGCATAAAAATGACAGAGGTGCTCTCTGATTGGTGCTTTTATAAGAGGAGGACGACTCAACACGAACATAAATAGATAGGCCCTTCGCAGAGGGAAGCATTGATTTGCAGAGGTGCCAGAGCTCAAGCTTTGAAAACAGAGATAATAATTTTGGATGGCATGCTTTCATTGTCAACGCAATGACTAAGAGTTCTCACCATCTTCCACGCTACACATGCTATACGAGGTTCCCAAACAGAAAAGTAAAGTTTTGACTCCCCCACCACCAATCAATCACACTTCATGACTAGCCGAATACTCGGGTGCCGTCCATACCAACATCAATCCAGGGGGAGTTTTGTTTGCAATTATCTTTTCTATTTGAGCATGGAACTGGGCATTCCAATTACCAGCCCCTTTCTCGTGAATGATAGTGAATAAACACATATCAAGGATAACACGCCTAGCATGGAAGATACTGATAGCCCCCCGTCACCGCATGAGTGGTTCGGGCATGCAAAACAGATTAATTCTTGAAGATTTAGAGAGTGGCACATGCAAATTTACTTTGAATGGCAGGTAGATACCGCATATAGGTAGGTATGGTGGACTCATATGGAACAACTTTGGGTTTAGGGAAGTGGATGCACAAGCAGTATTGCCGCTTAGTACAAGTGAAGGCTTGCAAAAGACTGGGAAGCGACCAACTAGAGAGCGACAACAGTCATCAAAATCCATTGAGATTAACTAACATTGAGTGCAAGCATGAGTAGGACATAAATCACCATGAACATGAATAACATAGAGGCTATGTTGATTTTGTTCAACTACATGCGTAAACATGCGCCAAGTCAAGCCACTTGAATCATTCAAAGGAGGATACCATCCTATCATACTACATCATAGTCATCTCAACATTCATGTGGGCATCCAAGACAAACCATTATAAGCTCCTAGCTAATTAAGCATGGCATGAGAAACTATGATCTCTAATTTGTCATTGCAAACATGTTTCTCTCACAACAAAGCCGAATCAGGAACGATGAGCTAGTCATATTTACAAAAACAAAATAGATCGAGTTCATACCAGCTTTTCCAGGCTCAGTCACTTCATCATATATCGTCATTATTGCCTTTCACTTGCACGATCGAACGATGTGAACAATAATAAGCGTGCTCGCGCATTGGACTAAGCTGGAATCTGCATGCAAACACAAAGGAGAAGACAAAGTAATATGGCTCTTTAACAGATAAGCAGATATGCATGCGAGAGCCACTAAACATTGTAACCATGATCTTCTACCTTGACCCAAGGAAAAACAAAACTATTTACACGGGGAAGATCCCAACAAGCAAAAGAAGAACAAGCGAATCTTTTTGGGTTTTCTCAAACTAGACAAACACACGAAAAGAAAATGAGAAAAATAAATAAACTAGCATGGATTAAACAGTGGCAAAGTGTGAACACCGACGAACAAAGTGAAAGCATAAGCAAGAATGTAAAGTCGGTGGGAAACACGTACTCCCCCAAGCTTAGGCTTTTGGCCTAAGTTGGTCTACTCCCAGGGATGGTCCGGGCGATATCCGAAATCATAATGGGGGTTGTACGGGAGCGCTGCAGCCACTGCCTTATTAGATGCCTCTCGGAGACGAGGAGCCTTTGCATCCCTATCATACTCCTCTACCTCTCCTCTAGTTATGTAATATCTCCGTTTTACCTGAAAGTCAAAGAAGGCAGGAGCAGGAAGGGTAATATGGAAAACATGCTGCCGGTTAAATATTAAACAGTATAGGAGGGATTCATCATCCCTCTCAAGGAACTGGTAGCGTGTCAAAGCGAAGTGGACAAGGAAAGCTATATGGAGCTGGGGATCTCCTTCGCGATGGGTACTCCAAGGAAATTCGCTATGCGAGTGGCATAGATCCCACCAAAGAAATCCCCTTCATTAGCATTATTATTCAGCCTCCTTGCTACTATAGCTCCCATGTTGAAACTTCTATCACCCGTTACTGAGCTCTTAAGAATACTAAGGTCTGGTGCGCAGAGGTGACAATGATTGATCTTGCCATTCATGCATCTGCCTATGAAGAGGGCAAAGTAATGCAAGGCAGGAAAATAAATTCTCCCCATGGTAGCCTGCGTAATATCTCTAGTTTCTCCAACAGTTATAGTGGAGAAAAAATCTCTAACCGAAGATTTAGGAGGATCATTGAGACTACCCCAAATAGGTATCTTGCAAATTCTATTGAAATCCTCTAGATCGATGGTATACGATTTGTCATAAAGATCAAATAGTATGGATGTATCACGGCCAACTGAAAATTTGAGTCTATGAACAAAAGAGGCAGTGAGCGTAACATACTGTTCACATTTATCGGAGATGAATTCTTCGAGTCCGACGTTGTGAACAAGTGTATCAAACTCGTCTTTGAAACCTGCCTCAATCATGAATTCATCAGAAGGCCATTCACATGGTTGTACGAGTGCGTTCCTTGATTGGTAAGGATCGGGCTCCCGAATCGCAAGACGGGGACCTCTCTTGATTGGGGAACCACCATGATAGTTTCTCCTGAACATCTTCCTTTTCTGAAATTTTCAGTGACCCAAAGGAAAAGTGAACAAGGCTCAACTAAACTCATAGCAACTACTCCCACAAGTGCCTAGAGGCCATATTACGCATCAAAACTACTTGGGACCAGCTAAAATTAGCATGCAAAGCTCAAGAACATCGTCACCAATGCAGCAAAAATACGCGAAGTATAAGGCACTAGAGCAAAAACTAATTGGATCAATGGAGAAGTCACTTACCAAGGAGTAATTTGCCAAAACAGTTCGGAGAATGGTGCTTTGAGCAAGGAGATCGAAAATCCTAGCAAGAAGAGCAAGAGCAAGGGTTTGAGCTGCGAAACGATTTTTCTAGAGGTAGGAGAAGCAGATGAGAACTAGAATGAGTGGAGGGGGTGCATGTGGGCCCCACAAGCCTGTTAGGCCCGGCCACGGGGGTGGCCGGGCCTCCTGGGCTTGTGACCCACTGGCGCATCCCCCAGACTAGCTCTTCGTCTCAGAATTTTTCAAAAATTCCAGAAAAATCATACTTGATTTTCAGGACGTTTGGAGAACTTTTATTTTTTTGGGTACTTTTCTACGGGACGCTAAAACAGAAAACAGGGAAAACTAAACTAAACCTATCATTTTTCTTCTAAGCAACCGAAGGTGAAAACTTGGAACAGAGGTTTGTGACTCCTCGATTCATCCATCTCATGGTCATCGAAAGAAATCCGTCAATGAGGTTGATCAAGTCTCCTTGACAAACTTTTTCGAATCGCAAAAGAGAACGGAGAATTTTCGAATTGTCACTAGGTCACCTCAATGGGGATGTGTATCTCCCCAACAAGAAAATCATACTTCATCTTGACAGGAGGTATAGGGCATTCAAAGCTCCCAATAAGAATCGATGAAGTTTTTTTGATAGCATTGATGCAATGTACTCGATATTGTTTCTTCGAAAAGTGCACCGTATGCTCATTACCATTGACATGGAAAGTGACATTGCATTTGTTGCAATCTATAACAGCCCTGCAGTGTTTAAAAAGGGTCTTCCAAGGATGACCGCCATGGCATCGTCCTCGGGAATATCCAAGATAGTAACGTTGGCAACCACAACAGGCACATCCTCGCAAATGCCGTTAGGGAAAGCAATTGATTTGTCGGCCATTTGCAGAGAGATTTCAGTGGGTGTCAACTTATCCAGTTCAAGTCTATGATAAAGAGAGAGAGGCATGACACTAACACCGGCTCCAAGGTCGCATAAAGCAGTTCTAACGTAGTTGCCTTTAATGGAGCAAGGTATAGTGGGCACACCGGGATCACCTAGTTTCTTGGGAGTTCCACCCTTGAAGGTATAATTAGCGAGCATGGTGGAAATATCAACCTCAGGTATCCTCCTCTTATTAGTAACAATATCCTTCATGTACTTAGCATACGGAGACATTTTGAGCATATCTGTCAAACGCATTTGCAGAAAGAGAGGTCTAATCATTTCAACAAATCGCTCAAAATCCTCATCATCCTTTTTCTTGGATGGTTTGGGAGGAAAGGGCATGGGTTTCTGAACCCATGGTTCCCTTTCTTTACCATGCTTCCTAGCAGCGAAGTCATTCTTACCGTATCTCCTAGCCTTAGGCTGTGGGTTATCAAGATCAATAGGTTCAATCTCCACGTCCTTATCATTCCTAGGTTGAGCACCAACATGAACATCACTATTGATATTATCATTAGGCTCATGTTCATCACCAGATTGTGTCTCAGCATCAAAAACATAGGAATCGTTTGGATTCTTAGGTGTATCAGCATCTGGGTTGCTAGCGTGCAGGTTCCTATCATATTTCCTCTTCTTTCTAGGATGACTAGGTGCATGAGTGCTAACTCCTTGAGAATCTTGTTCAATTCTCTTTGGATGACCCTCAGGATACAAAGGTTCCTGAGTCATTCTACCGCCTCTAGTGACGACTCTTACAAAATTGTCATTCAACTCATTGAGCAAGTCATTCTGAGCTTTAAGTACTTGTTCTACTTGAGTAGTAACCATAGAGGCATGTTTACTCGGAAGCTTAAGATCATTGACATTTCTGTCTACACAAGCACTTAAATGACTAAGCATACGAGCATTCTGTTCCAATTGTCTGCTAACATAATCATTCAAACTCTGTTGTTTGGCAACAAAGTTATCAAATTCATCGAGGCATAGGCTAGCAGGTTTATCAAAAGGAATATCACTCTCATCAAACCTACGCAGAGAATTTACTTCTACTACCTGGATTGGGTTATCGAGACCATGGATCTCTTCGATAGGTGGTAGATTTTTGACATCTTCAGATATAATGCCTTTCTATTTCATAGATTTCTTAGCTTCTTGCATATCTTCAGGACTGAGAAATAGAATACCTCTTTTCTTTGGAGTTGGCTTAGTAGGTGGTTCGGGAATAGTCCAAGCATTCTCATTGCACAAGATATTATTCAATAGGATTTCAGCTTGTTCTACGGTTTGTTCCCTAAAAACACAACCGGCACAACTATCTAGGTGGTCTCTAGAAGCATCGATAAGTCCATTATAGAAGATATCAAGTATTCCATTCTTCTCAAGAGGGTGATCAGGCAAAGCATTCAGTAGCTGGACGAGCCTCCCCCAAGCTTGTGGGAGAATCTCTTCTCCAGCTTGAGCAAAGTTGTATAGTTCCTGCAAGGCAGCTTGCTTATTATGGGCAGGGAAATATTTTTTAGAGAAGTAGTAGACCATATCCTGGGGGCTACGCACAAAACCAGGAGGAAGAGAAGTGAACCAAGTCTTGGCATCATCCTTTAGCAAGAAAGGAAACAGCTTGAGGATATAGTAGTGGCGAATCTTTTCCTCACTAGTGAATAGGGTGGCTATATCGTGCAGTTTGGTAAGATGGGCTACAACCGTTTCAGACTCATAACCGTGAAAAGGATCAGATTTGACCAGAGTGATTAACTCAGGGTCGATAGAGAACTCATAATCCTTATCGGTCACAAAGATAGGCGAAGTAGAAAACTTCGGGTCGTATTTCATCCTAGCGTTCAAAGATTTTTCTTTCCACTTGAGCAGTAGTTTCTCAACATCATAGCTATCCTTACACACAAGATAATCCTTATCGGTCACAAAGATAGGCGAAGTAGCAAACTTCGGGTCGTATTTCATCCTAGCGTTCAAAGATTTTTCTTTCCACTTGAGCAGTAGTTTCTCAACATCATAGCTATCCTTACACACAAGAAAATCCTCAGCTATCTCTCCCTCCATGACATAACACTCAGGCGTATCAGGCAATTCATGTCTAGGAGTGCTAGTTCTAGCAGGCAAAATAGCAGGTTCTACTTCAATAGTATCAGCAGTTTCAGAAGTAACATCACATCTAGCAGCAACTCTAGCAATTTGTGCATCAAGGAATGCACCTAGTGGCAAAGCAGTATCAAACATAGCATCATCATAAGCATCATGGGCAGCAGATGTAGCATCATCAAGCACAGGCGACATATCAAGATTTCTAGCAGGAGGTGGTGTCGCAAACTTACTGATAACTGATGGTGAATCAAGTGCGGAGCTAGATGGCAGTTCCTTACCTGTCCTCATAGTGGAGGGCAAGACTTTGGGTTTTGGATCTATCAGATTCCTCATAGTGACCAGCAGACGTAAATCCCAAGTGACTCAGAGAATATAGTTGTGCTTCCCCGACAACGGCGCCAGAAAAAGGTCTTGATGACCCACAAGTATAGGGGATCGCAACGGTTTTTGAGGGTAGAATATTCAACCCAAATTTATTGATTCAACTCAAGGGGAAGCCAAATAATATTCTCAAGTATTAGCAGTTGAGTTGTCAATTCAGCCACACCTGAAAGACTTAGTATATGTAGCAAAGTATCAGTAGCATGGTAGTATGATAGCAGCAGTAGCAATAGTAACCAATAGCAGCAAAGTAACGGCAGTAGCAACACAGTAACAGTAGCAGCAGTGACAGCAGTAGCAGCAAAGTAATGTAGCAAGGACCAGTAGGAAAAACTCATAGGCATTCGATCGATGATGGATGATTATGTCGGATGCTATTCATCATGCAACAGTTATAACACGGAGAGATAAGTAACTAGCTCCAGTTCGTCAATCTAATGTAGGCATGTATTCCGTCTGTAGTCATACGTGCTTAGGGAAAAGAACTTGCATGACATCTATTGTCCATCCCTCCCGTGGCAGCGGGGTCCTAATGGAAACTACGGGATATTAAGGTTCTCCTTTTAATAAAGAACCGGACCAACGCATTAAAACTTGGTGAATACATGAACTCCTCATACTATGGTCATCTCCGAGAGTGGTTCCGGCTATTGTCACTCTGGGGTTGCCGGGTCATAACACATAGTAGGTGACTACAACTTGCAAGATAGGATCTAAAACACACATATATTGGCGACAACATAATATGTTCAGATCTGAAATCATGGCACCCGGGCCCTAGTGACAAGCATTAAGCATGGCAAAGTAGTAGCAACATCAATCTCAGAACATAGTGGATACTAGGGATCAATCCCCGTCAAAACTAACTCGATTACATGATAGATCTTATCCAACCCATCATCGTCCAACAAGCCTACGATGAGATTACTCACGAACAGTGATGAGCATCATGGAATTGGCGATGAAGGAAGGTTGGTGATGACGATGGCAACGATCTCCCCTCTCTGGAGCCCAGAACGGACTCCAGATCTACCCTCCAAAGGAAGAACAGGAGGTGGCGGCGCCTCTGTATCGTAAAACGCGATGAACTCTTCTCCTTGATTTTTTCCGATAAAATGAGGATATATAGAGGTGGAATTGGGGGCGGCGGAGTCCCAAGGGGCTCACAAGCCTGCCAGGCCCGGCCAGGGGGGCCTGGTGGGCTTGTGAGCTCCTGGCTCCGTCCCTCCAGTTGATTCTTGCGCCAATATTTTTGATATATTCCACAAAAAATCATCGTAGCTTTCCAGGTCATTCGGAGAACTTTTATTTCTGCGTAAAAACAACACCATGGCAATTCTGCTGAAAACAGCGTCAGTCCGGGTTAGTTCCATTCAAATCAAGCAAATTAGAGTCCAAAACAAGGGCAAAAGAGTTTGGAAAAGTAAATACGACGGAGACGTATCAGTATACACACTACTCGGCCGCATGGCATTCGCCCGCTTCAATGTTGTGCCTCATTACGCCTACCTAAAGCTCAAGATGCCCGGACCCATAGGTGTTATCACCGTCAATGGCAATACAGAACGCTCCCTTTGGACTGAGGAGCGCACATCAGCCTTGGTCGCTGAATGCCAATACAACAACAATGCATCAAGAAACAAGCTCGCCATCGAGGCACGACACGCGGGCAAGCGAGCCCGAGGTCAATTGGATCCCTTGGAGATGTCTCCACCTCAAAACAAATAGGGATATGCTCCCCATGGCACGACCTGGTCACCCGTAAGGTATGTCCCTCATAGACACAATTTCATTCTCAAAATACCATGGGTAGTTGTGGGGATCTATCACTGAGGACCGTATGTTCGGTTCGACCAAACTACGGTCCAAGTGTCTTCACACACAAGAACGAGATACCGTTAAGGATCTCTCAAAGGTCAAGCTCACCTATAGCACGGTAGCTTCTCAAGACCCTCTATTCAAGGTCCGCCTGCCGACAACAACCACCTTTAATGGATATTACCCCTCCCTTCTAAGAAGTATAGGAGAAACTGCACAGCTGGACGCAGGGCGGACGTCAAGTCACCCATGATAGGCCATGGAGAAAAAGTCGCTTTGAAATATGTTGTCCAAAACAATAGTTCCCTCTAACAGCTGCCTTGGTGCCATGAATTATTGTAAATATTATTCATATACTCTTTCACAGTATTTTTACATATATATGTGTCCTGCTCAATGACACCGAACGGTAGATTTGTTTAATAAATATCAAGTGTGATCGGCTAATAAACCGGGGGCTTGGATAAATACCGCCCCAAGCACTACCCTGCCAGTACTTTTTTCAATGTTTGTTTTCTTGTATATTGCTTTATATGCATCGGTTCTGAATTATGTCTTGGGTCAATAGTTGGGTTGCCCCGCTCCTGTGATTACCCCCATACATTCCGCTAGTTCGTCTAAAGGGGTAAAGGGAGTACCATTATTATTGTATTCCCAGCTGGCCTAGCTAAAAACACCTTAGAGGAGAAAGCCAAAAACTGACTATCATAATAAGCAAGAACTGGTCTGCAATGCGAGCTTAAGTACTAAAAACCGACGGAGGTTTTATTCTTTGTCATAGGGAGTGGTTGTTCCTTTATGAACCTTGTGGTAACTATTTCCAAATCCATTTTATCAGACTACCACAAAAAACACGGGCTAGCCCCCCGAATACAAGCTCCTAAGGCTAAATGAAAGCACTAAATGTTGGGGAACGTTGCATGGGAAACAAAAAAATCTATGCTCACCAAGATCAATCTAGGAGATGCACATCTATGAGAGGCGAGATTGTATCTACATACCCTTGTAGATCGCTAAGTGGAAGGATTAAAGATCGCGGTTGATGTAGTGGTACGTATTCGCGATCCAATCAGGATCCGTCCCACGAACTACCGATCAAGCGCCAAATGAACGACAACTCTGCGTTTAGCACACGTGCAGCCCGATGATGTCTCTGCCTCCTCGATCCATCGATCGAGGGTGGAGTAGTAGATGAGTTCTCTGGCAACATGACAACATGGTGTCAGTTGTGGCGCTGCTATCCCGACACGGCTACGCCTAGCGCTATCGAAACCGCAAACGGGGGAGAAAATGATCTAGGAACAGAGAGGGGCGCCAAGGGCTTCATGTGTGCTCTTTGGGCGCGGCATCCCCTCTATATATATGTGGAGGTGCGTGGTGAACAGACCCTCCAAGTCCTAGGGTACAACCAAGGGGGAGAAGGTGGAATCCTAGTCCCGCTCCTTCCCTTCCGTACAAAGGTGGACTTTCCACCTTTCCCAACTGCATGGGCCTTGAGGGACTTGTGCGCTTGGACCAATAAGGCCACGATGTCTCCCTCAGCCCATTTAAACCCTTGGGACATGGTAGAACCCTTGGCGGACTTCGGGACTCCTCCGGAGGTTTCGAAACCTTCTAGAAGCTTCTCGGTACAATATCGAAAAAATCTGAAACTTTTTCGGTAGCCAAAATATGAGTTACCATATAAAAATCTTTACCTCCGTACCATTCCGGAGCTCCACGTGATGTCCCGGATCTCATACGGGACTACAAACAACATTCATTTACCATCACACATAACTCACTAATACCAAATCATCACTGAACCTTAAGTGTGCAGACCCTGCAGGTTCGAGAACTATGCAGACATGACCGAGACACTCTCCGGCCAATAACCAATAGCGCGATCTAGATGTCCATATTTTCTCCTACGTATTCTACTAATATCTTTATCGGTCAAACCACGATGTGAAGAATTCAATCAATCCCGTATACAATTCCCTTTGTCTATAGGTATGTTACTTTCCCGAGATTCGATCGTCCGTATCTCCATACCTAGTTCAATCTCGTTACCAGCAAGTCTCTTTACTCGTTCTATAATACAAGATCTCGTGGCTAACTCTTTAGTTACATTGCTTGCAAGCTTGTTGTGATGTTGTATTACCGAGTGGGCCCTGTAGATACATCTCCGTCATAAGGAGTGACAAATCCCAGTCTTGATTCACGCCAACCTAACAGACACCCTCGGAGTACCTGTAGAGCACCTTTACAGTCACCAGTTACATTGTGACATTTCATACACACTAGGGATTCCTCCGGTGTCCGGGAGTTGCATGATCTCATGATCATAGGAACATATAGTTGACATGCATAAAACAGTAGCAATAAATTGACACGATCATATGCTACGTTCATAGTTTGGGTCTTGTCCATCACATCATTCTCCTAATGATGTAATCCCGTTACCAAATGAGAATTCATGTCTATGGCCAGGAAACATTGAGCACCATTGATCAACGAGCTAGTCTTATATAGGCTCACTAGGGACAGCGTGTTGTCTATGTATCCACACATGTATTTGAGTTTCCAATCAATAAAATTCTAGCATGGATAATAAACGATTATCATGAAAAAGGAAATACAATAATAACCAATTTAGTATTGCCTCTAGGGCATATTTCCAACAATCTCCCACTTGCACTAGAGTAAATAATCTAGTTCACATCACCATGTGATACACACCCAATAAGTTCTCGGGTTTAATCATGATTTGCTTGTGAGAGAGGTTTTAGTCAACCGGTGTGAAACATTCAGATCTGTGTGTTACTTTGCAAGTCTTTATGTCATAATGTAGATACTGCTACCACGCTCCACTTGGAGGCACTCCAAATGACTGCTCCACTATACGAATCTGGTTTGCTACTTAAAGTCATTCGTATTGGTGTCAAAGCTTGCATCGACGTAACCCTTTCCGACGAACTCTTTTATCACCTCCATAATCAAGAAAAAATTCCTTACTACTCAGTTTACTAAGGATAATTTTGACTGTTGTCCAGTGATCCAATCCTGGATCACTCTTGTACCCCTTGACAGACTCATGGCAAGGCACACATTAGGTGTGGTACACAACATGGCATACTATAAAGCCTATGACTAAGGCATAGGGGACGACCTTCGTCCTTTCTCTTTCTTCTATCGTGGTCGGGCTTTGAGTCTTACTCAAAGTCACACCTTACTATTATTTTGAACTCCTTCAAAATCTTGTCAAGGTATGTATTCATTGAAGGTTTTATCAAGCGTCTTGATCTATCTCAATAGATCTTGATGCCTAATGTTCAAGTAGCTTAATCCAGGTTTTCCTTTGAAAAACTCCTTTCAAACAACCCTATATGCTTTCTAGAAGTCCTACATAATTTCTGATCAACAATATTTCAACCACATATACTTATTAGAAATTCTATAGTGCTCCCACTCACTTTCTTGGAAAGACAAGTTTCTCATAAACTTTGTACAAACCCAAAAGCTTTGGTCATCTCATCAAACAAAATATTACAACTCCAAGATCCTTGCTACAGTCCATAGAAGGATCGCTGGAGCTTGCATACCTGTTAGCATCCTTAGGATCAATAAAACATTCCGGTTGTATCACATACAACCTTTCCTCAAGGAAACCATTCAGGAAACAATGTTTTGACATCCATCTACGAGATTTCATAATTGAAAAATGCAGGAACTGCAAACATAATTCAAACAGACTTTTAGCATCACTAAGAGTGAGTAAGTCTCATCATAGTAAACCCCTTGAACTTGTCGAAAACCTCTTCCAACAAGTCGAGCTTTCTGAATGGTGACACTTACCATCATTGTGTGTCTTCCTTTTAAAGATCCATTAGTAGTTAATAGCCTTACGACCATCAAGTAGTTCTTCCAAAGTCCACACTTTCATTTCATACATGGATCCTATCTCGGATTTCATGGCCTTTAGCCATTTGTTGAAATCTGGGCCCACCATCGCTTCTCCATAGCTCGTAGGTTCATTATTGTCCAACAACATGACCTCCAACACAGCATTACTGTACCACTCTGGAGAAGTACGTGTTGCAAATATGCCCTAGAGGCAATAATAAAATGGTTATTATCATATTTCCTTGTTCATGATAATCGTCTATTGTTCATGCTATAATTGTATTAACACGAAACAGTAATACATGTGTGAATAAATAGATCACAATGTGTCCCTAGCAAGCCTCTAGTTGGCTAGCTCGTTAGTCAATAGATGATCATGGTTTCCTGGTCATGGGCATTAGATGTCATTGATAACGGGATCACATCATTGGGAGAATGATGTGATGGACAAGACCCAATCCTAAGCATAGCACTAGATTGTATTGTTCGTATGCTAAAGCTTTTCTAATGTCAAGTGTCTTTTCCTTCAACCGTGAGATTGTGCAACTCCCGGATATCGTAGGAGTGCTTTGGGTGTATCAAACGTCACAACGTAACTGGGTGACTATAAAGGTGCACTACGGGTACCTCTGAAAGTGTATGTTGGGTTGGTACGAATCGAGATCGGGATTTGTCACTCTGTGTGACGGAGAGGTATCTCTGGGCACACTCGGTAGAACATCATCATGAGCTCAATGTGACTAAAGGAGTTAGTCACACGATGACGTGCTACGGAACGAGTAAAGAGACTTACCGGTAACGAGATTGAACAAGGTATAGGTATACCGACGATCGAATCTCGGGCAAGTTCTATACCGACAGACAAAGGGAATTGTATACGGGATTGATCGAATCCTTGACATCGTGGTTCATCCGATGAGATCATCGTGGAGCAAGTGGGAGCCACCATGGGTATCCAGACCCCGTTGATGGTTATTGGCCGGAGAGGTGTCTCGGTCATGTCTGCCTGTCTCCCGAACCCGTAGGATCTACACACTTAAGGTTCGATGACGCTAGGGTTATATGGAATTGTTATACGAGGTTATCAAAAGTTGTTCGAAGTCCCAGATGAGATCCCGAACGTCACGAGGAGCTCCGGGATGGTCCGGCGGTAAAGATTGATATATAGGACGGATGGTTTCAGACACCGGAAGTGTTTCGGGCGTCACCGGTAACGTACCGGGACCACCGGGACCACCGGAGGTGGCCCCGGGGGTCCACCGGAAGGGGGCAACGAACCGGGGAGGCTAGATGGGCCAAGTGTGGGAGGGAACCAGCCCCTAGGTGGGCTGGTGCGCCCCCGACACTCAGCCCAAGGCGCAGGAGGTGGGGAAAGGGGGAAACCCTAGGCGCTGGTGGGCCTAAGGCCCACCTAGGGGTGCGCCACCCCTCCCCCTTGCCCTGGCCGCCGCACCTCCCATCTGGGGGGGCTGCCGCACCACCTAGGGTGGGAACCCTAGGGGTGGAACCCCCCCCCCTCCCCTCCTCCTATATATAGTGGGCACTTTTGGGCTTTTGGAGATACAGTTTTCCCTCTCCCTCGGCGCAGCCCTGCTCTTCTTTCTCCTCCTCTCTGCCGGTGCTTGGCGAAGCCCTGCCGGGAGACCTCGTTTCTCCATCGACACCACGCCGTCGTGCTGCCGGATATCTTCCCTAACCTCTCCCTCCTCCTTGTTGGATCAAGGTGCGGGAGACGTCACCGGGCTGCACGTGTGTTTAACGCGGAGGTGTCGTAGTTCGGCACTAGATCGGAATCACACCGCGATCTGAATGGCCGCGAGTACGACTCCATCAACCGCGTTCTAGCAACGCTTCCG
This sequence comes from Hordeum vulgare subsp. vulgare, assembly GCF_904849725.1. Classification (NCBI taxonomy): domain Eukaryota; kingdom Viridiplantae; phylum Streptophyta; class Magnoliopsida; order Poales; family Poaceae; genus Hordeum; species Hordeum vulgare. The sequence continues at coordinate 557,620,756 of NC_058524.1, read as the reverse complement.
CTTAGCGATCTTCAAAGGTATGAAGATGCACTCACCCCTCTCTCGTTGCTGGTCTCTCCATAGGAATATCTGAATATGCGTAGGAATTTTTTTGAATTTATGCTACATAACCCAACAGTGGCATCCGAGCCATGTTTTCTATGCGTAGATTCTATGCACGAGTAGAACACAAAAGGTTTTGGGCGATGATTTGTCAATTGCTTGCCGCTACTAGTCTTATTATTTTCCGGCGGTATTGTGGGATGAAGCGGCCCGGACCGACCTTACACGTACGCTTACGTGAGACTGGTTCCACCGACAGACATGCACACCGTGCATAAAGGTGGCTAGAGGGTGTTTGTCTCTCCTACTCTAGTCGGATTGAATTTGATGAAAAGGGTCCTTATGAAGGGTATATAGCTTTGGCATATGATTGTTGTGGCTGTCACATAGGTAAGAAGGAGTTCTTGCTAGAAACCCAAATCAGCCACGTAAAACTTGCAACAACAATTAGAGGACGTCTAACTTGTTTTTGCAGGGTTTGACATGTGATGTGATATGGCCAAAGTTGTGATGTTGCATGTATGATGTATGAGATGATCATGTTATCGTAATAGGTTTCACGACTTGCATGTCGATGAGTATGACAACCGGCAGGAGCCATAGGAGTTGTCTTAGTTTATTGTATGAGATGCAACGCCATGTGCTTACTACTTTTACTTCATTGCTAACGGTTAGCTATAGTAGTAGTGATAGTAGTAGTTGGCGTGACGACTTCACGGAGATGCGATGATGGAGATCATGGTGTCACGCCGGTGACGATGATGATCATGCGATGCTTGAAGATGGAGATCAAAGAGCAAAGATGATAATGGCCATATCATGTCACTATATGATTGCATTGTGATGTTTATCATGTTTTTCATTTTATTGCTTAGAACGACGGTAGCATAATAAGATGATCCCTCTTAAAATTTGGAGAACGTATTCCCCTAAGTGCGCACCATTGCAAAGGATCGTTGTCTCGAAGCACCACGTGATGATCGGGTGTGATAGATTCTAACGTTCCCATACAACGGGTGTAAGCCAGATTTACACACGCAAAACACCTAGGTTGAATCGACGAGCTTAGCATCTACAGACATGACCTCGAATACAAGAGACCGTAAGGTAGAACATGAGTCGTATGGTTGAATACGATCAGCATGAAGTTGCTCACCATGGTGACTAGTCCGTCTCACCTGATGATCGTACACAGGTTAGTCAACATGGATCATGTATCACTTAGATGAGTAGAGGGATGTCGATTTAAGTGGGAGTTCATACTTAATTTTATTAAATGAACTTAATTGTCATGAACTTAGTCTAAAAGTTGTCTTTATAAATATTGTAGATGGCCAACGTCAACCTCAATTTCAACGCATTCCTAGAGAAAAACAAGCTGAAAGATGATGGTAGCAACTATGCGGACTGGGTTCGCAACTTGAAGCTCATCCTTGAAGCAGCTAAAAAGGCTTATGTCCTTGATGCGCCACTAGGTGACCCTCCCGCCCCCGCAGCAGCCCAGGACATTCTGAACGTCTGGCAAACACGGAGTGATGACTACTCTCTGGTTAGATGTGGCATGCTATACAGTATAAAAACGGGGCTCCAAAGGCGTTTTGAGCAACACGGTGCATATGAGATGTTCCAAGAGCTGAAGCCAGTTTTTCAAGCTCATGCCCATGTCGAGAGATATGAAGTATCCGACAAGTTCTTTAGCTGTAAGATGGAGGAGAACAGTTCTGTTAGTGAGAACATACTCAAAATGTCTGGGTTACACGGTCGTCTGACTTCACTTGGAGTCGAACTTCTAGATGATGCTATAATTGACAGAATCCTCCAGCCTCTCCCACCAAGCTACAAAGGTTTTGTGCTGAACTACAACATGCAAGGGATGGAGAAGACCATTCCCGAGTTGTACTCGATGCTCAAGTCTGCAGAAGTAGAAATCAAGAAAGAGCATCAAGTGTTGATGGTCAACAAGACCACTAGTTTCAAGAAGGGCAAGGGTAAGAAGAACTTCAAGAAAGACGGCAAAGTCGTTGCCGCACCCGGTAAGCCAGATGCCAGGAAGAAGAAAAAAGAATGGACCCAAGCCTGAGACTGAGTGCTTCTATTGCAAGGGAAAGGGTCACTGGAAGCGGAACTGCCCCAAATACTTAGTGGACAAGAAGGCCGGCAACGTTAAAGGTATATGTGATATACATGTTATTGATGTGTACCTTACCAGCGCTCGTAGTAGCTCCTGGGTATTTGATACCGGTGTTGTTGCTCACATTTGCAACTCAAAGCAGGAACTGCGGAATAAGTGGAGACTGGCCAAGGATGAGGTGACGATGCGCGTCGGGAATGGCTCCAAGGTCGATGTGATCGCCGTCGGCACACTACCTCTACATCTACCGTCGGGATTAGTTTTAAACCTTAATAATTGTTATTCAGTACCAGCTTTGAGCATGAATATTGTATCAGGGTCTTGCTTAATGCGAGACGGCTACTCATTTAAGTCAGAGAATAATGGTTGTTCTATTTATATGAGTGATATGTTTTATGGTCATGCTCCGCTGGTGAATGGTTTATTCCTGATGAATCTCGATCGTGATGTTACGCATATTCATAGTGTGAGTACCAAAAGATGCAAAGTTGATAATGATAGTCCCACATACTTGTGGCACTGCCGCCTTGGTCATATCGGCGTTAAGCGCATGAAGAAGCTCCATACTGATGGACTATTAGAGTCTCTTGCCTTTGAATCATTTGACACATGCAAACCGTGCCTCACGAGCAAGATGACTAAGACTCCATTCTCAGGAATAATGGAGAGAGCAACCGATTTATTGGAAATAATACATACTGATGTGTGTGGTCCAATGAACGTTGAAGCTTGCGGTGGCTATCATTATGTTCTCACTCTCACCGATGATTTGAGTAGGTATGGGCATATCTACTTGATGAAGCACAAATCTGAGATGTTTGAAAAGTTCAAGGAATTTCAGAGTGAGGTTGAGAATCAACGTGACAGAAAAATTAAATGTCTACGATCTGATCGTGGAGGAGAATATTTGAGTCCCGAGTTTGGCACACACCTAAGGAAGTGTGGAATCGTTTCACAACTTACGCCGCCTGGCACACCGCAACGCAACGGAGTGTGTGAACGTCGTAATCGCACTTTATTAGATATGGTACGATCTATGATGTCTCTTACCGACTTACCGCTGTCATTTTGGGGATACGCATTAGAAACTGCAGCATTCACTCTAAATAGGGCACCGTCTAAATCCGTTGAGACGACACCTTATGAACTATGGTTTGGCAAGAAACCTAAGTTGTCGTTTCTTAAAGTTTGGGGCTGCGATGCTTATGTGAAGAAACTTCAACCAGAAAATCTCGAACCCAAAGCGGAGAAATGCGTATTCATAGGATACCCCAAGGAAACTATTGGGTATACCTTCTATCTTAGATCCAAAGGTAAAACCTTTGTTGCCAAGAACGGATCCTTTCTAGAGAAAGAGTTTCTCTCGAAAGAAGTAAGTGGGAGGAAGGTAGAACTTGATGAGGTAATTACACCCCCTCTCGAACAGGATAGTAGCGTAGCGCGAAAAATTGTTCCTGTGGCGCCTATACCAACTGAAGAGGAAGTTAATGATAATGATCATGAAGCTTTGGATCAAGTTACTACTGAGTCGTGAAGGTCCACAAGGGTACGCTCCGCACCAGAGTGGTACGGCAACCCTGTAATGGAAATCATGTTGTTAGACAACGGTGAACCTTCGAACTATGAAGAAGCGATGGCGGGCCCGGATTCCAACAAATGGCTTAAAGCTATGAAATCCGAGATAGGATCCATGTATGGGAACAAAGTATGGACTTTGGTGGACTTGCCCGAATACCGGCGAGCCATAGAAAATAAATGGATCTTCAAGAAGAAGACGGATGCGAACGGTAATGTAACCATTTATAAAGCTCGACTTGTCGCAAAGGGTTTTCGACAAATTCAAGGAATTGACTATGAAGAGACTTTCTCTCCCGTAGCGAAGCTGAAATCAGTCCGAATCATGTTAGCAGTTGCCGCTTTTATGATTATGAAATTTGGCAAATGGACATCAAAACAGCGTTCCTTAACGGGAACCTTAAGGAAGAGTTGTATATGATGCAACCAGAAGGTTTTGTCGACCCTAAGGGTGCTAACAAAGTGTGCAAGCTCCAGCGCTCCATCTATGGGCTCGTGCAAGCATCTCGGAGTTGGAATATTCGCTTTAATGAGGTGATTAAAGCGTTTGGGTTCATACAGGTTTACGGAGAAGCCTGTCTGTACAAGAAAGTGAGTGGGAGCTATGTAGCTTTCCTCATACTATATGTGGATGACATATTATTGATGGGGAAAAATATAGAGATGTTGGAGAGCATAAAGGCCTATTTGAACAAGAGTTTTTCAATGAAGGACCTTGGAGAAGCTGCATACATGTTAGGCATCAAGATCTATAGAGATAGATCGAGACGCCTCATAGGTCTTTCGCAAAGTACATACCTTGACAAGATATTGAAGAAGTTCAATATGGAAAACTCAAAGAAAGGGTTCTTGCCAGTTTTGCAAGGTATGAGATTGAGTAAGACTCAGTCGCCGACCACGGCAGCAGATAGAGAGAAGATGAGTTATGTCCCCTACGCTTCAGCCGTAGGCTCTCTTATGTATGCCATGCTGTGTACCAGACCTGATATAAACCTTGGCATAAGTTTGGTAGGGAGGTACCAAAGTGATCCCGGTATGGAACACTGGACAGCGGTCGAGAATATCCTTAAGTACCTGAAAAGGACTAAGGAAATGTTTCTCGCTTATGGAGGTGACGAAGAGCTCGTCGTAAAGGGTTACAATGATGCTAGCTTCGACACAGATCCGGATGACTCTAAGTCACAGACCGGATACGTATATGTTTTGAATGGTGGGGCAGTGAGCTGGTGTAGCAGCAAGCAAGAAGTCGTGGTACCATCTACATGTGAAGCGGAGTACATAGCTGCTTCAGAAGCGGCTCATGAAGGAATTTGGATGAAGGAGCTCATCACCGATCTTGGAGTGGTTCCAAGCACGTCGGGTCCAATGACACTCTTCTGTGATAACACTGGGGCCATTGCCGTAGCCAAGGAGCCCAGGTTTCACCGGAAGACGAAGCACATCAAACGCCGCTACAACTCCATCCAGGACCATGTCCAGAGTGGAGTAATAGAGATTTGTAAAGTACACACGGGTCTGAATGTTGTAGACCCGTTTACTAAACCTCTTCCACGAGCAAAACATGATCAACACCATAATGCTATGGGTGTTCGATACATCACAATGTAACTAGATTATTGACTCTAGTGCAAGTGGGAGACTGTTGGAAATATGCCCTAGAGGCAATAATAAAATGGTTATTATCATATTTCCTTGTTCATGATAATCGTCTATTGTTCATGCTATAATTGTATTAACACGAAACAGTAATACATGTGTGAATAAATAGATCACAATGTGTCCCTAGCAAGCCTCTAGTTGGCTAGCTCGTTAGTCAATAGATGATCATGGTTTCCTGGTCATGGGCATTAGATGTCATTGATAACGGGATCACATTATTGGGAGAATGATATGATGGACAAGACCCAATCCTAAGTGTAGCACTAGATCGTATTTTTCGTATGCTAAAGCTTTTCTAATGTCAAGTGTCTTTTCTTTCGACCGTGAGATTGTGCAACTCCAGGATACCGTAGGAGTGCTTTGGGTGTATGAAACGTCACAACGTAACTGGGTGACTATAAAGGTGCACTACGGGTACCTCTAAAAGTGTCTGTTGGGTTGGTACGAATCGAGATCGGGATTTGTCACTCCGTGTGACGGAGAGGTATCTCTGGGCCCACTCGGTAGAACATCATCATGAGCTCTATGTGACTAAAGGAGTTAGTCACACGGTGACGTGCTACGGAACGAGTAAAGAGACTTACCGGTAACGAGATTGAACAAGGTATAGGTATATCGACGATCGAATCTCGGGCAAGTTCTATACCGACAGACAAAGGGAATTGTATACGGGATTGATTGAATCCTTGACATCGTGGTTCATCCGATGAGATCATCGTGGAACAAGTGGGAGCCACCATGGGTATCCAGACCCCGCTGATGGTTATTGGCCGGAGAGGTGTCTCGACCATGTCTGCATGTCTCCCGAACCCGTAGGGTCTACACACTTAAGGTTCGATGACGCTAGGGTTATAGGGAATTGTTATACGAGGTTATCGAAAGTTGTTCGAAGTCCCGGATGAGATCCCGGACATCATGAGGAGCTTCGGGATGGTCCGAAGGTAAAGATTGATATATATATATATAGGACGGATGGTTTCGGACACCGGAAGTGTTTCGGGCATCACTGGTAACGTACCGGGACCACCGGGACCACCGGAGGTGGCCCCGGGGGTCCACCGGAAGGGGGTAACGACCCCGGGAGGCTAGATGGGCCAAGTGCGGGAGGGAACCAGCCCCTAGGTGGGCTGGTGCGCCCCCCACACTCAGCCCAAGGGGCAGCAGGTGGGGAAAGGGGGAAACCCTAGGCGCTGGTGGGCCTAAGGCCCACCTAGGGGTGAGCCACCCCTCCCCTTGCCCTGGTCGCCGCACCTCCCATCTCGGGGGGCTGTCGCACCACCTAGGGTGGGAACCCTAGGGGTGGCACCCCCCTCCCCTCCTCCTATATATAGTGGGCACTTTTGGGCTTTTGGAGATACTGTTTTCCCTCTCCCTCGGCGCAGCCCTGCTCTTCTTTCTCCTCCTCTGTGTCGGTGCTTGGCGAAGCCCTGCCGGGAGACCTCGTATCTCCATCGACACCACGCCGTCGTGTTGCCGGGGATCTTCCCCAACCTATCCCTCCTCCTTGCTAGATCAAGGTGCGGGAGACGTCACCGGGCTGCACGTGTGTTGAACGCGGAGGTGCCGTAGTTCGGCACTAGGTCGGAATCACACCGCGATCTGAATCGCCGCGAGTACGACTCCATCAACCGCGTTCTAGCAACGCTTCCGCTTAGCGATCTTCAAAGGTATAAAGATGCACTCACCCCTCTCTCGTTGCTGGTCTCTCCATAGGAAGATCTGAATATGCGTAGGAAATTTTTTGAATTTATGCTACGTAACCCAACAGTACGTGTCCTTGTCGACCTACGAGGTTTGCTAGTAACTTGATTTGAAGCTCCATGATCACCATCATCAGCTTCCACTTCAACTGGTGTATGCGCCATAGGAACAACTTCATGTGCCCTTCTACTCTCTGGTTGAAGTGACGGTTCAAAAACCTCATCAAGTTCCACCATCCACCCACTCAATTCTTTTGAGGGAAACTCTTTCTCGAGAAAGGACCCATTTTCGGCAACAAACACTTTGCTTTTGGATCTAAGATAGGAGGTATACCCAACTGTTTTGGGTATCCTATGAAGATGCATTTGTCCGCTTTGGGTTCGAGCTTATAAGGCTGGAGCCTTTTGACATAAGCATCATAGCCCCATACTTTACGAAATGGCATCTTAGGTTTCTTGCCAAACCATAGTTCATACGGTGTCATCTCAATGGAATTATATGATGCCCTATCTAAAGTGAATGTGGTTGTATCTAACGCATAACTGATACATCTCCAACGTATCTATAATTTTTGATTGTTCCATGCTATTATATTATCAACTTGGGATGTCTTATATGCATTTATATGCCATTTTATATCATTTTTGGGACTAACCTATTAACTCAGTGCCTAGTGCCAGTTTTTGTTTTTTCCGTGTTTTTGACCTTTTTCAGAAAAGAATATTAAACGGAGTCCAAACGGAATAAAACTTGATGGATGATTTTTTCCATAACAGAAGATACGCAGAGGACTTGAGAACCAAGGCAAGAGCTCTCTTGGTAGGTCATGAGCCCCGTAGGCGCGCCCTAGGGGGGCGCGCCTAGCGGCTCATGGGCCCCCCGTGGCTCCTCGGCCCTACCTCTTTCGCCTATAAATTCCCAAAAATCCGAAAACCTCCAAAGAGAGCCACGAAAATACTTTTTCGCCGCCGCAAGCTTCTGTCTCCACAAGATCCCATATGGGGACCGTTCTGGTGCCCTGCCGGAGGGGGATTCGGACATGGAGGGCTTCTTCATCAACACCATTGCCTCTCCGATGATGCGTGAGTACTTCACCACGGACCTTCGGGTCCATAGCTAGTAGCTAGATGGCTTCTTCTCTCTCTTGGATCTTCAATACAAAGTTCTCCATGATCTTCATGGAGATCTATCCGATGTAACTTTCTTTTGCGGTGTGTTTGTCGAGATCCGATCAATTGTGGATTTATGATCAGATTATCTATGAATATTATTTGAGTCTCCTCTGATTTCTTATATCCATGATTCCGTATCCTTGTAATTCTCTTCAAGTTGTTGGTTTCGGTTGGCCAACTTGATCTATAATTCTTACAATGGGAGAAGTGTTTGGTTTTGGGTTCATACCGTGCGGTGTCCTAACCTAGTGACAGAAGGGGTAGCGAGGCATGCATCGTGTTGTTGCCATCAAGGGTAAAAAGATGGGTTTATATAATATTGCATGAATTTAGCGCTCTACATCATGTCATCTTGCTTAAGGTGTTACTCCGTGTATTATGAACTTAATACACTAGATGCATGCTGGATAGCGGTCGATGTGTGGAGTAATAATAGTAGATGCAGAAAGTATCGGTCTACTTGTCTCGGACGTGATGCCTATATGTATGATCATTGCCTTAGATATCGACATGACTTTGCGTGATTCTATCAATTGCTCGACAGTAATTCGTTCACCCACCGTAATACTTGCTATCATGAGAGAAGCCTATAGTGAACACTATGGCCCCGGGGTATATTTTACACATCATATATTCAGATATACATACAAAAATACCAAAAATACTTTGTTGCACTTTTATTTCTTTTTACCTTTTATCACCTTCAGATCTCACCTTGCAAGTAATCGTGAAGGGATTGACAACCCCTTTATCGCGTTGGGTGCAAGTTTGTTTGCTTTTGCGCAGGTTCATTGGTGCCTCATCTTGACACTCCTACTGGATCGATACCTTGGTTCTCAAACTGAGGGAAATACTTATCTCTACTTTGTTGCATCACCCTTTCCTCTTCAAGGGAAAAACCAACGCAAGCTCAAGAGGTAGCAGGAAGAATTTCTGGCGCCGTTGCCGGGGAGTATTCAAGTGAAGCATATCTACCAAGTACCTATATTTGACAACCCGAGACCGAAGTTCCAAAAGATTCCCCTTCTGTTCTGTTTTCGTCGTGTGTTTATTTTTACTTGTCGCATCATCATCGCATCATGCGCATCATCCGCATTGCATCGGCATTCCATTGCTGCCAGTTTTCAAACTTGCATCTGTTATTACTTGTCAGTTCTCTCCGTTCTCGTTGTTGCCCGTGTTTAGCCCAACCACACACGCACGCGCCCGCGGCATCGTTTAAATCCTGTTTTTAGAAGTGTGTATAAAACTTCCTCTGATTGGGTGGAAACTTGACGTGCGGTCTTAATTAGTTGTAGCTAGGCCGCCTGTCAAATTTCATCGTAACCGGAGTCCGTGTGGTACCCAAACGGTCGACCGTAGCGGCACCGTATTCGGTCTATCGTCGGACATTTTTCGGTGTTTAAAAATCGTGTTGCCGCTCCACGCTATTTCCCTCTCACCTCCGCCAAGCCACCCTACACAGCCACCTAGTATTTCCCGCGTCCCTGAGCGTTTGATCGCGATCACGTGGTCGAAAACGGGGCCGAATTCGGATAACCCTAGCCCCTTGTCTATAAATAGACAACCTCGCCTTCCTAATCTAGCACTAACCCTAGTCCACCTCGGGATCCGTGCCACCCAAACCTCCCAGCCGCAGCTCCTCTCTCGTGTCCCCCTCCCTCAGCCGCCGGGGCCCGCTCGAGCCCATTCGAGGCCCGCCTAAGCCCGGATCGCCGCCACCGCTTGGAGCCCGAGGCTCCCGCACGAACTCCTCTCATGGGCGCAGCGACCTTGCCTCGCCCCCTCTCCGGCTCCGAGCCACCGGAGCACCCCGCCTCCATTACCCCGCGCCGCCAGATCTGCTTGCGCCTCGCCGCGCCGCCCTGCTGCCCGCCGGCCCGAGTGCCTCCTCTGGCCGAAGCCCGAGCCGGCCGCCGCCAACGGCTCCCACGGGCAGGACCCTCATCGCCGGCCGTCCCTCGGCCACATCCAGCCCGGCATGACCGGATACAGCGGGTCCTCGTCCATCCCGCCTCCTCCCGCATGGATCCACATCGGGGCCCTCGTCGTTGACCGCGTCAGCGCCACCATGGAGCTGCTGCTCGTGTGCACGGGCGTGAGACGGGAGCGCTAGCCTCCTCCCGCGTGGGCCCGTGGCTCAGGCTCGCGTGGCCCAGCGTCAGCCGCCTCCATGCCTCTCCTCCGGCCCAGCGTCGGCCGCCTCCAGGCCTCCCCTCCGGCCCAGCTGCCCGCCGACCAGGCCGCCTCCCTCTCCAGATCTGCTGGCCCAGTGCCACTTGGGTGAGCCCACTGCTAGTTCCCCCCTTATGCCCCTATATTGCGTCGTGGGTGCAACATAGATGTCCAACGCCCACTATGAGTTGGTTGGGCCTGATGCAGATTCGGCCCGTTAGCAAAAAAATAGGTTTTCGATTTAATTATTTATGTTAATGTTAGATAATTTCAAACGCCCGTAGTATTTAAACCGTGCGTCGGATTGCAACGAGTTGTATATAAAACTTGATTAGTTTTCCGCGTAGATTAATATTTTGCAACTTGCATGCATGTTTGAAATAGTTTGACCCACCGAATGCCTAGTTTCGCATGCTATCCTAATATGTTAAATGCCCCGTATTTATTTTTGTGCGTGTCCGGATTGCTCGAACTTTGTAGATAAAATGCTCATGTTTTTAGGGACCTTTTATGATGTATTTTAGAGTAGTTGTTTGTATTATTGCATGTAGGATTCCGTCGCTAGTTTGGTATACCGTGTTTAGGACGTATTCTCGCATATTCGTGTGGCGTTATTTTTGTTTTGCAACCCCTCATGTTATATATGTTTTCCGGGTAGAAAAATCCATAGAATTTAACTGTGCATTTAGTTTTAGCTTTTGAGCAAGTTAGTGCGCGTGATATTTTGCCATGTTGCCCTTTTGTTTATTTTGTGTGATTTAATCCGTGCATGATATGAATAAGATTTGAACTAGAGATATGGCTTGGATGTGTAGGCTAGCCTATGGTAATTTTGGTTGCAATAGAAATCCATGTTTAGGTGTTATTTGGTTGTCGTCAACTTGCTAGAAAATAGTGTTGTTTTGGAGATGCTGAAATATTTCTACGTCTGAAATCTGTTATATTTTGTTGCTGGCTTGCCATGAATTTATCTGGTGATCTATAGCTCTTTTGAGGTTGGTGCGGTGGAGTTAGTGGTAGCCCTTAAGATTCTCTACCATGCTGTCAATTTTCATGTCATTTGGAGTCCTGTAGCTTATGGTTTTGCTACTGTCAATATGCCTTCATATCGAAAACTGCACTATCATAAACTGTTATTTACACTAAGTCTGAAACTGTGTGTGAGATGCCTTTCTGTGACTTCTTTTCCTAGTGATCCATGCTTCCATGCTAGGTGTTATTAGTTGTATGTTGTAGTGCATCTTGCCCTCTATTGCCTCATGCCTCATTTGAGCCTTTCAGATTTGTCTAGCTAGTTGTTCAAGGGTGTAGAAAATGTTATGTGGCTCATTTTGGCAGATTGAAGTGATTTCTTGTTTAGCTCGTAGTTGTTGAACCGTTGCTCCGTTTTGATCGTGTCCTATATGAAACGTGCTTAGAATATCGTGTAGTTTCATATTATCTTGCTGGTTGTGTGTTTTGGAATGCTTGTGACTGTAGTTGCACACGTATTGCATTCATGCCATCATATCTTGCGGTGCTTGTATCTTTTGATCTGTAGCTCCGTTGGAGATGTTCTCTATGTGTAAATTGATTGGAACGACACGTAGAAACACATGAACATATTTATTTTGTTGTTTAACAAACATTTAAACGTGTTAGTTCAGATCTGGACAGAATTACAAATTAATGTATGAGGTCATCCCGGAGATGCTATATGTCATTTCCAACCTCATTTAAAATGCCTAGATAGGTAGAATAACTACGCTTCACCTCTTGCCATGTTTAATCACATTTAATATTGTCGAGTAAACAATCGGGCTAGAACCAAATAATCTGTATGTGGAGTTTCATCGGTATGCACCTCGTTGAATATTGAACTTCACTTAATGTGTAGTGTTTGATTGTTGTGAATTGACATGTCATGTCCTGCATATATTCAGTCGTTCATGCATCATATGTGTTGTGCATCGTGGTGTGTGTATCGTGTGTTAATTCTTGTTTCCGGTTTGCTTCGTCTCGATAGAGTTCCGCAAGCGTGTCGGAATGTGAGGACCCGTTCGACTACATCGGTTCGTCTGCTTCACGGAGTCATTCTTCTTCCAAGCGGGATCTCAGGCAAGATGACCATTTCCCCAGATACCATTACTATCATTGCCATGCTAGTTTTACCGTTTCTATCGTTATGTCTCGCTGCCTACCACATGTTAAATATTAGCCTCCCAACATCGCCATGAAAACCTTCAACATGTTCACAACCTAGCAAACCACTGATTGGCTATGTTACCGCTTGCTTAACCATGTGTTAGCGTTGCTAGTTGCAGGTGCAGTTGCTTCCATGTGACAACATGTGTTCTTTGTTATATCACCATATTAAATGCAATTTAAATTAATGCACCTATATACTTGGTAAAAGGTGGAAGGCTCGGCCTTTCTAGCCTGGTGTTTTGTTCCACCTTTGCCTCCTTAGTTTCGGCTACCGGTGTTATGTTCCATAATTGAGCGCTCCTAACACGATCGGGGTTGTTATGGGGACCCCCTTGATAATTCGATTTAGATTAAAGCTGGTCTGGCAAGGCCCAACATTGGTTTTACATTTGCCTAATAACCTAATAAAATTGCATAGGGACTTTCCGGACCCCGAGGATAATTAATCAACCCCCGGGGCAGTGCTCCGCATGAGTGTTGTTCCACCCACCTAGCAGTCGGCGGTGCCACCTCGGGGCAACTCGAGCGTTTGGCTACCGTCCATTATGCATAGACGGTGTGTGCTGAGAACGAGATACGCTGCTTCTATCGGGTTCGTCGACACACCGGGTGGCCTTGCTGGATTAGTTTTACCTTTTACGAAATATGTTGTGCATCGGGATTCCGGTGATGCTTGGGGTAATCTCAGAGTTGAGGTTTTCCACTAAGGAGTCCGACGAGATCGCGAGCTTCGTGGTCGAGGATGTCAATGCGGCTTGTGGTAATTTGTGATGGACTAGTTGGAGCACCCCTGCAGGGTTAAATCTTTCGGAAAGCCGTGCCCGCGGTTATGTGGCACCATGGAAACTTTGTTTAACACTGGTTCTAGGTAAGTTGAAGTAACTTAATTAAAAACTTGCCAACTGAGTGTGTAACTGTGATTGTCTCTTTCGTGAGTTCTTTCTCCGATCGAGGACACGGTGGGGTTATGTTTGACGTAAGTAGGTGTTCAGGATCATTCCTTTGATCATCATTAGTTCACGTCCGCTATGCGTAGATCATCCCCCACTTTATTCTTGTACTCGTAAGTTAGCCACGAAATATATGCTTAGTCGCTTGCTGCAGCCTGACCACTTAACCATACCTCACGTATTAAGCTTTGCTAGTCTTGATACCTTTGGAAATGAGATTGCTGAGTCCCATGTGGCTCACAGATTACTACAACACCGGTTGCAGGTACAGGTAAAGGTTACTTCACGCGAGCGCGTTGATTGTTCATTTGGAGTTGCTTCTTCTTCTTCATCATCGATCTAGGATGGGTTCCAGGACGGCAGCCTGGGATAGCAAGGATGGACGTCATTTTATTTTCTCGTTAGTTTTCGTCCGCAGTCGGACCCTGCTCGTATTCATGATGTTTATGTATTGTATTGATGTGACTCTGATGTAGCCTATGGCGAGTGTAAGCCAATTCCATATATCTCATCTTTTGAGTACATGTACTTGTAACGATATCCATTCTTGCGAAACGACGAGATGCGCTTCTATCCCTGACGAGGCCCTCATGCCAAATTAAGGATAGGATCGCATCTTCGGTGTTACAAGTTGGTATCAGAGCAGTACCGACCTAGGAGCCCCCTTGATTGATTGAACTTGGCCGAGTCGAGTCTAGTGAAAAACTGATTTGAGTCTAGTTATATATCGGAGAGTAGGATTCTTTTTTCTCCTCTTCTATGCTCTGCTGAGGAATCTTGACGTAATAATTTATTATATTCCTCTTCTCACTCAAAAAAAATTTAGGATCATGCGGATATTTTTGGAATCTATATGATGTCGATGTGAAGGAGTTGTCTTGGTGCCTCCTGTCTGACTTGATTTCTTTTGGGGAGCTGACCTCCAGGGGATTCTTGGGCACATCGCTATCATTCAGACTTCTTAGTATCTCAGTATGAAGGATGTTCGAAATTGCTTCAATACTAGTAGTGGCGAGAGGAGTCCGGCTTCCCCAGTACTGGTGCAGAGAGTTCCGGATGTATCACCATACTTAGTATCGTTGTGATTACGAGTGTCTGAAATAGATGAAGTTCTGAGATTCTGGTTATGTGTTGACGGATGTGATACACTGGACGTGTTAGTATAGGAGTTGAGTGATATATTACTCCTTGTATCCGTGGACCAAATTGCATGACCAGAAATTTCAGGAGTTCTTAGGTGGGAATTCATATAGTTACTTATAGGACAATCTTCTAACAAATGCATGATGTTAGGTTGGGGTTCGACATCTAGTGGATTCGTTTGTTCACGGTTGACTTACAGCGGTTCTCGTTGTGTCTTAAAGGGTCCTTGTAGCTTGCTACGACTCGGGGACGCTTCGCATGTCGTCTGCACTGCGTTGCACAGGATGGCTACTGTAAGGATCGAGCCCGTGCGATCCTGTCCATGAAAATATCGGACGGAATCTCTCTCATGAATTTGTTCTGGCTTGTTTCATAAGCTTCACCCTTTTGTTTTCTTGGATTATGGTAATTCGAGTTGCTTCGATGTCAAGTGGTGAATTCATATCGGTTCCAAAAGGTGTTCTCATATTTTTATGAGAGTGCTAATCCTTTTGATTAATCAATTGTCATATCAATTCCTTTTCAACCAGAGTCATCTATTCAATTCTTTTCAACCAGTGTGTTTCTCTTCAAGTGAATTCAATCCTCTCCAATTTTGCAAGATCATTCTCTCATTTATTCTGGAGTTCATCTCATCTGTCCCAAGTTGTCTTTGTTTTTCCCGCCCTCCCACCCTTTTCTTCAGTGATTTAATTATCATCCAAGTGTCTTCTTTTAATTCTAGCTTCCGCTATATGTTCTTTCTCTCTTATCCAGTGATTCGTTGTGAAGATTCTCAGGAGCTTTGTGTTCATCTTTATTCAATTTTGTCATCTTTTCCGATGAATTCTATTCAGTTATCCGTGTTCATCATATCCTTTTCATCCTTGTAATTCTTTCCTGTGTTGGAAAGTCTTATCAGTCTTCTTGTTGTCATTTCTCTCTATTCTATCCGGAGCGTTGAAGTTATCTCGGAAGTTTCTTGTTTTCAATTCTTTTAATTATTTCGAGGATCTCACCTCATCTAGTTTTCATTGGTACCGGTGCAATATCTCTCTTTCTAAGCTATCTGTTCAACGGTGATTTTTTTGAGTGGGCCCATAACCCACACGTTCTTTCCCAGGATCTTATCTGACTCATGTAGTTCTTCCGGAGTTATCTTGTTCTTTTCAACTATGACGTAAGTATGAATCTCATCGGTCATCCCTTCTCCAAGTTCTATTTGACTTAATTCATTCTTTGGATCAACCTTTCATTCTTCATTATTCCGGAGTGTCTGAGTTATTCTTGGTGGTGTTCTCCTCACCATTTTCATCTTGGAAGACCGAAGGAGTGTATATCTGAATTCTTGTCCATTCTGGTGAAGATTGTCTTCTAGCTTCGTGTTATCTTCTCAGTTGTTCCTAATCATGAGTAATCCCTTTCTTGTTATCCGATGCTTTTCTGAGTTGTTTTCATTCTTGATCCTCCGAAGGCCATCATTTCAGAAGATTTCTTCGTTCTCAGCTTTCAGCTTTCATCCTCAAATTCTTCTCAATTGTTGTCTCTTCGTTCGTGTCTCAATTATTTTGGTGCCTTGTTCAGTTTTCTATTAGGTGGCTCGTGATCTTTTCGCTCTCATGTATCTCCATTCATTCTTGTTATATCCCCCATTCAATTCAATTCTTACCGGTGTCTCCTTCAAGGTTTCTTCAGTTTGTGCTCATATCTCTCTTCAATCTTTTCAACAAGAATAAGTGGTATGCTAAATCCGTTGCTTGTCATCAATTTAACTTGATGAGGGACAAGCATAACATAATTCTTATTCTTGTTCATAGTTATCTGAATTCTTCTTCCGGAGTGGCTCATGATATCAATTCTTTGTCTCAAGATGTTCTTCAAGATTCTGGTGGTAGTAGTTCTCATTGTTTTTCTTCATTCTTTTCATGCCAAGATCTAGTTTCTATTTCTTTCTAACGGAGGCTTTGTGTTGTCGCTCTCTTCAATATATCATTTCGTCTTTTCAAGATCATGGTGTTCCCTAGTTCTATTGAGTTGTTTGTTATGAATATCGTCTAATTCTTCCATATTATCGAATTTTTGTCCCCTTTTCCTACCGAAGTGCTGCCGAAATTTTCTGTGAATTCTTTCTTGTTTCTCATATCATTTCTCATCTCTTTGAAACCTTCAGGATTGTTGGTTTCACTCGTTTGTCAAAGAAGTGACTAGGATTTACCTCTTATTTCTCATCCTCTTCCCCTTTCATTCTAGGATCTTGGGCCGAGATCCTCTTGTAGTGTAGGAGAGTTGTGACAGCCCGAGACCGACGTTCCAGAAGATTCCCCTTCTATTCCGTTTTTGTCGTGTGTTTATTTTTATTTGTCGCATCATCATCGCATCATGTGCATCATCCGCATTGCATCGGCATTCCGTTGCCGCCAGTTTTCAAACTTGCATCCGTTATTGGTTGCCGGTTCTCTCCATTCTCGTCGTTGGCCGTGTTTAGCCCGACCACACACGCCGCACCCGCGGCATCGTTTAAATCCTGTATTTGAAAGTGTGTATAAAACTTCCTCTGATTGGGTTGAAACTTGACGTGTGGTCTTAATTAGTTGTAGCTAGGCTGCCTGTCAAATTTCGTCGCAATCGGAGTCCGTCTCGTACCCGAACGGTCGACCGTAGCGGCACCGTATTCGGTCTATTGTCGGACGTTTTTCGGTGTTTAAAAACCGTGTTGTCGCGCCACACTATTTCCCTCTCACCTCCACCTAGCCACCCTACACAGCCACCTAGTCTTTCCCACGTCCCTGGGCGTTTGATCGCGATCACGTGGTCGAAAACGGGGCCGGATTCGGATAACCCTAGCCTCGTGTCTATAAATAGACAACCTCGCCTTCCTAATCTAGCACTAACCCTAGTCCACCTCAGGATCCGCGCCACCCAAACCTCCTAGCCGCAGCTCCTCTCTCGTGTCTCCCTCCCTCAGCCGTCGGGGCCCGCCTGAGCCCGGATCCACCGCCGCCGCTTGGAGCCCGAGGCTCCCGCACGAACTCCTCCCGAGCTCCTCTCATGGCCACAGCGACCTTGCCTCGCCACCTCTCCGGCCCTGAGCCACCGGAGGACCCCGCCTCCATTACCCCGCGGCGCCAGATCCGCTTGCGCCTCGCCGCGCCGCCCTGCTGCCCGCCGGCCCGAGTGCCTCCTCTAGCCGAAGCCCGAGCCGGCCGCCGCCAGCCGCTCCCGTGGGCAGGACCCTCGTCGCTGGCCGTCCCTTGGCCAGATCCGGCCCAGCATGACCGGATCCAGAGGGTCCTCGTCCATCTCGCCTCCTCCCGCCTGGATCCACGCCGGGGCCCTCACCGTTGACCGCGTTGGCGCCACCATGGAGCTGCTGCTCGTGTGCAGGCGCGCGAGACGAGAGCTCTAGCCTCCTCCCGCGTGGGCCCGTGGCCCATCCTCGCGTGGCCCAGCGTCGGCCGCCTCCAGGCCTCCCCTCCGGCCCAACTGCCCGCCGACCAGGCCGCCTCCCTCTCCAGATCTGCTCGCCGAGTGCCACTTGGGTGACCCCACTGCTAGTTCCCCCTTATGCCCCTATATTGCGCCGTGGGCACAACATAGATGTCCAACGCCCACTATGGGTTGGTTGGGCCTGATGCAGATTCGGCCCGTTAGCATATATTGTTTTAGGTTTTAGATTTTATTATTTCACTTAATGTTAGATAATTTCCAACGCCCATAGTATTTAAACCGTGCGTCGGATTGCAACGAGTTGTCTATGGAACTTGATTAGTTTTCCGCGTAGATTAATATTTTGCAACTTGCATGCATGTTTGAAATAGTTTGACCCGCTGAATGCCTAGTTTCGCGTGCTGTCCTAATATGTTAAATGCCCCGTATTTATTTTTGTGCGTGTCCGGATTGCTCGAACTCCGTAGATAAAATTCTCATGTTTTTAGGGACCTTTTGCCATGTATTTTAGAGTAGTTGTTTGTATTTTTGCATGTAGGATTCCGTCGCTAGTTTGCTATACCGTGTTTAGGACGTATTCTCGCATATTCGTGTGGCATTATTTTTGTTTTGCAACCCCTCATGTTATATATGTTTTCGGGGTAGAAAAATCCATAGAATTTAACTGTGCATTTAGTTTTAGCTATTGAGCAAGTTAGTGCGCGTGATATTTTGCCATGTTGCCCTTTTGTTTATTTTGTGTGATTTAATCCGTGCATGATATGAATAAGATTTGAACTAGAGATATGGCTTGGATGTGTAGGCTAGCCTCTAGTAATTTTGGTTGCAATAGAAATCCATGTTTAGGTGTTATTTGGTTGTCGTCAACTTGCTACAAAATAGTGTTATTTTGGAGATGCTGAGATTTTTCTAAGTCAGAAATCTGTTATATTTTGTTGTTGTCTTGCCATGAGTTTATCTGGTGATCTATAGCTCTTTTGAGGTTGGTGCAATTGAGTTAGTTGTAGCCCTTAAGATTATCTACCTTGTTGTCAATTTTCATGCCATTTGGAGTCCTATAGCTTATGTTTTTGCTGCTGTCAATATGCCTTCAGATCAAAAACTGCACTGTCATAAACTGTTATTTTCACTAAGTCTGAAACTGTGTGTGAGATGCCTTTTTGTGACTTCTTTTCCTAGTGGTCCATGCTTCCATGCTAGGTATTATTAGTTGTATGTTGTAGTGAATATTTCCCTCTATTGCCTCATGCCTTGTTTGAGCCTTTTGGATTTGTCTAGCTAGTTGTTCGAGGGTGTAGAAAATGCTATGTGGCTGATTTTGGCAGATTGAAGTGATTTCTTGTTTAGCTCGTAGTTATTGAACCGTTGCTCCGTTTTGATCGTGTCCTATATGAAACTTTCTTAGAATCTCGTGTAGTTTCATATTATCTTGCTGGTTGTGTGTTTTGGAATGCTTGTGACTGTCGTTGCACACATATTGCATTCATGCCATCATATCTTGTGGTGCTTGTATCTTTTGATCCGTAGCTCCGTTGGAGATGTTCTCTATGTGTAAATTGATTGGAACGATGCGTAGAATTACGTGAACATATTTATTTTTCTGTTTAACAAACATTTAAATGTGTTAGTTCAGATATGGATAGAATTACAAATTAACGTACGAGGTCATCCCGGAATTCTATATGTCATTTCCGACCTAATTTAAAATGCCTAGATAGGTAGAATAATTGCGCTTCACCTCTTGCCATGTTTAATCACATTTAATATTGTCGAGTAAATAGTCGGGATAGAATCAAATAATCTGTACGTGGAGTTTCTTCAGTATGCACCTCATTGCATATTGAAGTTCACTTAATGTGTAGTGTTTGATTGTTGTGAATTGACATGTCATGTCCTGCATATATTCAGCCGTTCATGCATCATATGTGTTGTGCATCGTGTGGTGTATATCATGTGTTGATTCTTGTTTATGATTTGCTTCGTCTCGATAGAGTTCCGCAATCGTGTCGGAATGTGAGGACCAGTTCGACTACATCGGTTCGTCTGCTTCACGGAGTCATTCTTCTTCCAAGCGGGATCTCAGGCAAGATGACCATTTCCCCAGATACCATTACTATCATTTCCATGCTAGTTTTACCATTTCTATCGTCATGTCTCCCTGCCTACCACATGTTAAATATCAGCCTCCCAACATCGCCATGAAAACCTTCAACCTGTTCCCAACCTAGCAAACCACTCATTGGCTATGTTACCGCTTGCTTAACCATGTGTTAGCGTTGCTAGTTGCAGGTGCAGTTGCTTCCATGTGACAACATGTGTTCTTTGTTATATCACCATATTAAATGCTATTTAAATTAATGCACCTATATACTTGGTAAAAGGTGGAAGGCTCGGCCTTTCTAGCCTGGTGTTTTGTTCCACCTTTGCCCCCTTAGTTTCGGCTACCGGTGTTATGTTCCATAATTGAGCGCTCCTAACACGATCGGGGTTGTTATGGGGACCCCCTTGATAATTCATCTAAGATTAAAGCTGGTCTGGCAAGGCCCAACATTGGTTTTAAATTTTCCTAATAACCTAATAAAATTGCATAGGGACTTTCCGAACCCCGAGGATAATTAATCAACCCCCGGGGCAGTGCTTCGCATGAGTGTTGGTCCACTCACCTAGCAGTCGGCGGTGCCACCTCGGGGCAACTTGACAGTTTGGCTACCGTCCGCTATGCATAGACGGTGTGTCCTGAGAACGAGATACGCGTCTCCTATCGGGTTTGTCGACACACCGGGTGGCCTTGCTGGATTAGTTTTACCTTTTATGAAATATCTTGTGCGTCGGGATTCCGGTGATGCTTTGGGTAATCTCAGAGTTGAGTTTTTCCACTGAGGAGTCCAACGAGATCGCGAGCTTCGTTATCGAGGATTACTATGCGGCTTGTGGTAATTTGTGATGGACTAGTTGGAGCACCCCTGCAAGGTTAAATCTTTCGGAAAGTCGTGCCCGTGGTTATGTGGCAACATGGAAACTTTGTTTAACACTGGTTCTAGATAACTTGAAGTAACTTAATTAAAAACTTGCCAACTGAGTGCGTAACTGTGATTGTCTCTTTCGTGAGTTCTTTCTCCGATCGAGGACACGGTGGGGTTATGTTTGACGTAAGTAGGTGTTCAGGATCATTCCTTTGATCATCATTAGTTCACGTCCGCTATGCGTAGATCATCCCCCACTTTATTCTTGTACTCGTAAGTTAGCCACGAAATATATGCTTAGTCGCTTGCTGCAGCCTCACCACTTAACCATACCTCACCTATTAAGCTTTGCTATTCTTGATACCTTTTGAAATGAGATTGCTGAGTCCCCTGTGGCTCACAGATTACTACAACACCAGTTGCAGGTACAGGTAAAGGTTACTTGACGCGAGCGCGTTGATTGTTCATTTGGAGTTGCTTCTTCTTCTTCATCATCGATCTAGGATGGGTTCCAGGCCGGCAGCCTGGGATAGCAAGGATGGACGTCATTTTCTTTTCTCGTTTGTTTTCGTCCGTAGTCGGACCCTACTCTTATTCATGATGTTTATGTATTGTACTAATGTGACTCTGATGTAGCGTATGGCGAGTGTAAGCCAATTCCATATATCTCATATTTTCAGTACATGTGCTTGTAACGATATTCATTCTTGGGAAACGACGAGATGCGCTTCTATCCCTGACGAGGCTCTCATGGCAAATTAAGGATAGGAACGCATCTTGGGTGTTACACTATCGCAAACTCATCTCTAGCATTTACATTATTTTGCCTCTCGTTTTCCTCTCCCCCACTTCTGAAAGAAAATTTACAAAAATATCTGCCTTTTTCGTTTGCCTTTCCTTTTCTTGTGTGCTATGTGCCTTCAATATGCTTGCATCTTTGCTTGCTAAGTATCTATTGATATGGATCCACTTAAAGTTTTCTACTTGGATCATCTTCGATCCCTTTGTGCTCGTACTGAAACCCCAACTAGCTTGGTTGATGGGAAATCTTTAGATGAGCATGCTCATTTTGTGCGTCACCGTATCCTGAAAAGGGAAGACTCTTATGGCATCACATAAATAGTTTGCTATGCTATGCTTTGAATCTATGTGAAATTTATGATTATACTTGTTTCTCTAAAAAACCTAAAAAACACCTTCCCTACCTATGTGAGTTTAAT
Source organism: Hordeum vulgare subsp. vulgare (assembly GCF_904849725.1). Lineage (NCBI taxonomy): Eukaryota > Viridiplantae > Streptophyta > Magnoliopsida > Poales > Poaceae > Hordeum > Hordeum vulgare. Next base: position 557,598,412 of record NC_058524.1, on the reverse strand, counting down.
GATAATGAAATCTTATCTTCTTATGAAAAGGGTGTTTATAGCTATTATGATATCGAACAAATTAAAGAATTTGCTGTTTTTAAGGGTGCTCATGAAGTTGCTTCTTTGATTGAAAAGTATGATATTACTCTCTACAAATATGAAAATCTTGACATACTTAATTACTGTCGTGAGAACTTTGGTTCTAATGCCTATGTTATTGAATTTATTGAGAGAATGCCAGTTCTTTGGAGGAAAAAAATGATATGCATGAACCTATAGATAATTGTGATTCCGTTGATATGATTGAAATATCTCCCCTTGATAAACATGATGCTTGCTATGCTTGTGGCCACGATGCCAATATTAATGATGCCTATGGAGATGAACTTGCTATAGTTCCTTATGTTAAACATGAAATTATTGTTCTTGCATCCACACTTGCTAGCCCCTTTAAAGAAAAGCATGATTGCAATGATTTTATTATAAATTCTATGAATGTCAATTATGCTGAAAATATGCAAAACCCTAAGCTTGCGGATGCTAGTTTTGCTATGTCCACTACTTATTGCAATGATCATGATTGGGGTGATGATTTTTCTTATGATCTTGAAAATTTGTTTAAGCCTCATGATGAATATGATATTTATAATAATGATTGCAATAATAAAGAGTGTCAACTTTGCATACATGTGGATCTTGAAAGTAATATCCTATGTGATAGTTATATTGTTGAATTTGAATATGATCCCACGTGTAATTATTATGAGAGAGGAAAATATTGTGGTAGAAACTTTCATGTTACTAAATTACCTCTCGTTATGTTGAGATTAATATTGTCCCTTTCTTCTTCCTTGCATATGGTAGTTATTGCTTGTCTTGATAATTTGTTTTCCTATAAAATGCCTATGCATAGGAAGTATGTTAGACTTAGATATGTTTGTCACATGTTTCATGATGCTCTCTTCGTGTCCGATTGCTACTTTTTATGTGTGCATCATTGAATTATCAATGGCTAGCTAAAAAGGCTTTAAAGAAAAGCGCTTGTTGGGAGGAAACCCAATGAATACATTTATTTTTGCTTTTCACGTTCTGTTTTGTTGAGTCCACACCATCATGATTCTGTTATGATTGTGTTTTTTATGTTCTAATTAGTGTTTGTGCCAGGTAGAACCTTTATGATTAGTTTTGGTGATAGTTGTTTAATCATGCTGAAAAAGACAAAAACTTTGTGCTCACAAAATTATTTTTAATTCCTATCCAGGAAGAGCTTTTGAGTTTATTCTTTTTGCTGCTGATTCATATGCAAATTTCCCTAATTGTCATAATATTTCAGAATTTTTGGGGTAGCAGAGCTATACGAAATATACAGGTTGCCACAGATTGTTCTGTTTTTGACAGATTATGCTTTTGTTGTGTTGATTACTTATTTTGATGAAACTATGGTTAGTATCGGGGGGTACGAGCCATGTAAAAGTGAGAATACAGTAATATAACATCAATCTAAATGGAAATTAAGTTTACTACAGTATCTAAAAAGTTGGTGGTTTGTTTTCCTATGCTAATGATATCACGAGTTTCTGTTTAAGTTTTGTGTTGTGAAGTTTTCAAGTTTTGGGTGATGTTCTTATGGATAATTGAATAAAGAGTGGAAAGAGCTTAAGCTTGGGGATGCCCAAGTCATCCCAAGCCAAATCCAAGGACACCAAAAAGCCTAAGCTTGGGGATGCCCCGGGAAGGCATCCCCTCTTTCGTCTTCAATCCATCGGTAACGCTACTTCGAGCTATATTTTTATTCACCACATGATATTTGTTTTGCTTGGAGCGTCGTGTATTATAGGAGTCTTTGCTTTTTGTTTTATCACAATCGTCCTTGTTGCACACCTTTTTGAGAGGGACATGCACTCATCGTGAATTTGTTAGAATACTCAATGAGCTTCACTTATATCTTTTGAGCTAGGAAATTTAGCTCCCATGAGCTTCACTTATATCTTTTGAGCTAGATAATTTTGCTCTAGTGCTTCACTTAAATCTTTTTAGAGCACGGCGGTGTCATATTTTGTAGAAATAAAAACTCTCGATCTTCACTTATATGATTTTGAGAGCGCTCTCTCTAAGTAACTTGGTAATTGGTGTATGCTATGAAATTAGTCCTAAATATGATAGGCATCCAAAGAGGATATAATAAAAACTTTCATATTCAAGTGCATTGATTAGTAAGAGAAGTTTGATTCCTCACAATTAGTTTTGAGATATGGATATGGTAATACTAGAGTTATGTTAGTAGGGTGTTGTGAATCTAGAAATACTTGTGTTGAGGTTAGTGATTCCCGTAGCATTCACGTATGGTGAACCGCTATGTTAGGAAGTCGGAGCATAATTGATTTCTTGATTGTCATCCTTTGTGTGGCGGTCGGGATCGCGCGATGGTTAACACCTACCAACCCTTCCCCTAGGAGTATGCGTTTAGCACTTTGTTTTGATTACTAATAAAACTTTCGCAATAAGTATATGAGTTCTTCATGACTAATGTGAGTCCATGGTATAGATGCACTCTCACCTTCCACCATTTCTAGCCTCTCTAGTGTCGCGCAACTTTCGGCGGTGCACAAACCCACCATATACCTTCCTCAAAACAGCCACCATACCTACCTATTATGGAATTTTCATAGCCATTCCGAGATATATTGTTGTGCAACTTCCACCGTTCCGTCTCATGACATGTGCCATCATTTTCATTTTGCCATTGCATGATCGTAAGATAGCAAGCGAGATGTTTCAATGTCATACGCTAAGCTAGATCGTTGCACATCCCGGTACACTGTCGGAGGCATTTCATATAGAGTCACTATTGTTCTAAGTATCAAGTTGTAAGTAAATAAAAGTGTGATGATCATCATTATTAGAGCATTGTCCCATGTGAGGAAATAAAAAATAAAAAAAGAGGCCAAAGATGCCCACCAAAAAAAAGAGGCCAAAGATGCCCACCAAAAAAAAGAGAGGCCAAAGTGCCCAAACAAAAAAAATGATGAGAGAAAAAGAGAGAAGGGACAATGCTACTATCTTTTTCCACACTTGTGCTTCAAAATAGCACCATGTTCTTCATGGTAGAGAGTCTATTGTTTTGTCACTTTAATATACTAGTGGGAATTTTCATTATATAACTTGGCTTGTATATTCCAATGATGGGCTTCCTCAAAATTGCCCTAGGTCTTCGTGAGCAAGCAAGTTGGGTGCACACCCACTAGTTTTCTTTTTGAGCTTTCATACACTTATAGCTCTAGTGCATCCGTTGCATGGAAATCCCTACTCATTCACATTGATATCTATTGATGGGCATCTCCATAGGCCATTGATACGCCGAGTCGATGTGACCATCTCCTCCTTCTTTGCCTCACAACCTCCACCACACTCTATTCCACCCATAGTGCTATATCCATGGCTCACGCTCATGTATTGCGTGAGAGTTGAAAAGGTTGAGAAATTAAGAGTGCGAAAACAATTACTTGGCCAATACCGGGGTTGTGCACGATTTAAATTCATTGTGTGGGGATGATGGAGCATAGCCAAACTATATGATTTTGTAGGGATAACTTTCTTTGGCCTTGTTATTTCAAAATTTCATGATTACTTTGCTAGTATGTTTGAAGTATTATTGTTTTCATGTCAATATTAAACTATTGTTTTTAATCTTACGGATCTGAACATTCATGCCACAATAAAGAAGTTACAAAGAACAAATATGTTAGGTAGAATTCCACGTCAAAAATTCGGTCTTTATCACTTCCCTACTCGAGGACGAGCCGGAGTTAAGCTTGGGGATGCTTGATACGTCTCCAACGTATCTCTAATTTTTGATTGTTCCATGCTATTATATTATCAACTTGGGATGTCTTATATGCATTTATATGCCATTTTATATCATTTTTGGGACTAACCTATTAACTCAGTGCCTAGTGTCAGTTTCTGTTTTTTCCGTGTTTTTTGACCTTTTTTAGAAAATAATATTAAACGGAGTCCAAACAGAATAAAACCTGCGGGGTGATTTTTTCCATAACAGAAGATACGCAGAGGAATTGAGAACCAAGGCAAGAGCTCTCTTGGTAGGTCACAAGCCCCCTAGGCGCGCCCTAGGGGGCGCCTAGAAGGTCATGGGCCCCCCGTGGCTCCTCTGCCCTACCTCTTTCGCCTATAAATTCCAAAAAATCCCGAAACCTCCAAAGAGAGCCACGAAAATACTTTTCCGCCGCCGCAAGCTTCTGTATCCGCAAGATCCCATCTGGGGACCGTTCTGGTGCCCTGCCGGAGGGGGATTCGGACACGGAGGGCTTCTTCGTCAACACCATTGCCTCTCTGATGATGCGTGAGTATTTCACCACAAACCTTCGGGTCCATAGCTAGTAGCTAGATGGCTTCTTCTCTCTCTTGGATCTTCAATACAAAGTTCTCCATGATCTTCATGGAGATCTATCCGATGTAACTTTCTTTTGCGATGTGTTTGTCGAGATCCGATGAATTCTGGATTTATGATCAGATTATCTATGAATATTATTTGAGTCTCCTTTGATTTCTTATATGCATGATTTCGTATCCTTGTAATTCTCTTCGAGTTATTGGTTTCGTTTGGCCAACTTGATCTATAATTCTTTCAATGGGAGAAGTGCTTGGTTTTGGGTTCATACCGTACGGTGTCCTCACCTAGTGACAGAAGGGGTAGCAAGGCACGCATCATGTTGTTGCCATCAAGGGTAAAAAGATGGGGTTTATATCATATTGCATGAATTTATCCCTCTACATCATGTCATCTTGCTTAAGGCGTTACTCCGTCTATTATGAACTTAATACACTAGATGCATGCTGGATAGCGGTCGATGTGTGGAGTAATAGTAGTAGATGCAGAAAGTATCGGTCTACTTGTCTCGGACATGATGCCTATATGTATGATCATTGCCTTAGATATCGTCATGACTTTGCGCGATTCTATCAATTGCTCGACAGTAATTCGTTCACCCACCATAGTACTTGCTATCATGAGAGAAGCCTCCAGTGAACACTATGGCCCCCGGGTCTATTTTACACATCATATATTCAGATCTACATACAAAAATACCAAAAATACTTTGCTGCACTTTTATTTCTTTTTACCTTTTATCACCTTCAGATCTCACCTTGCAAGTAATCGTGAAGGGATTGACAACCCCTTTATCGCGTTGGGTGCAAGTTTGTTTGCTTTTGCGCAGGTTCATTGGTGCCTCATCTTGATACTCCTACTGGATTGATACCTTGGTTCTCAAACTGAGGGAAATACTTATCTCTACTTTGTTGCATCACCCTTTCCTCTTCAAGGGAAAAATCAACGCAATCTCAAGAAGTAGCAATAACCCCAAAACGACAGTGCTAATTCCATAAGAGACATCATATTATGCACTGATACGTCCCAAACGTATCTATAATTTCTACTTGTTCCATGATCTTTTGGGTGACATTGTTATATGTTTTGCTACACTTTTATATCTTTTTACACATATTTGGACTAACCTACTAACTCAGTGCACCCAGTGCCAGTTTCTGTCTGCTAATGTCTATTTTGCAGGGAATTTTACCCAATTTTCCGAAGCCCGAAAAAAATCCAGAAAAAAAATATAAAAAATCAGCGAAATAGAAGCTTCCGGATCACCGAAGATGGGCCGGAGGGGGGCCAAGGGCCTCCCATGCGACCTGTTGGCGCGACCAGGCCCTAGGCCACGCCAGGAGGCCGCCTGGGTGGGTCCCACCTCCTCCGGTGCCGTCCTTTTGCCTATATTTAGTCCTCCGAGAGAAAACCCTTCCATCACATCCAGAATCACGAATTTCTCCATCGTTCCGCCGCCACAACGCTTCCGAGATCGGGAGCGTCAGTAGGCCTCTTCCCGGCACCTTGTCGGAGGGAGGATTGACCTCTGGGAGCTTCTCCACCGCCATGGACGCTTCCCGGACGTGTCGTGAGTAGCCCTCCTTGGACCATGAGTCCATGACCAGTAGCTATGTGATGTCTTCTCTCCAATGTTGTGCTTCAATGGATAGTCCTTGTGGGTGCGCTGGGTGGAAGGATCGGCCACGGGATCTGGCCCAGAAAAAAAACGCCCTAGGGCGGTTTCCTATTAAGAGGAAAGAAGATTTCCTGATTTTTTTTCTTTTAAAACAGCAAGGAAAAATAATAAAAGGAAACAAAATAAAAAAGAATTATATGGGGTATTATATACCAAATCGATCAGAAAAATATTTCCTAATTGATTATCATTTCTCCAAAACCAAAATAAAAACTTTTTAAAAATGTTTATTTTTTCAGAAAAACCCCTAAGGCTTCATTCTCTTTTTTGAAATTATTTTCTCCACAAAGTTTCTGTTTCCTTGGCTCGAAATATATCAAAAGTGCCCCTGGTCATTTTGGAGGGTCATATTCCTCCTCTTTTTCTTGCTTGCAAGAAATTATTTCCCGGCACTTCTTGCACGAAGAAAACAAATAGAAATGCAAAAGAAAATTTTGAAAGAATTCAAATGCAAACTCCATTCAAATTCTTTATAGTTGACGAAGTCATGTCATCTTCTCTCATTGCTTTTAACTGGCTAAATTTGAATTTACCGGAGAAGGGGAAAGTCATTTTTATTCCCTCTCATTCAAAAGTTTTTGAAAAGTTTCAAATTTCACTCAAGTTTCAATCACTCAAGCAAACAAACAAACAATATAATAATTATATTAACATTCCAAAATTTGGGATGTTACAAACCTACCACACTTAAAATGAATCTCGTCCTCGAGATTCGAAGAGGCTAGAAAGAAAGGTTAGGGTTTGGAGGTCTTCTAACAAATCCAACATCCGGCAAAGTGGGATGCTACCACACTTAAAATGAAGATTACTGGTCCCTCAAAATGTTTTAACGATCCTCTGGGGTTTTGGCAACTGACTTCGCACAGTCTTCATATCTTCCGCTATATTCATAACGTTTCCATTAAAACGAGGGTCCTTCTGTTGATATAAGCTTCTTCCTTTACTGGGTCTTCTTAACTGACAGTCTCATGATTAATTCTAAATAACCTATCGATGATTCTCATGGTGGTCTACCATTTGTGGCTATCCTGCAGAGAGAGGGGTCTTGTCTTCATCCTCACCGTAAAATTTCCTACGCGTAACAACAAATGCCATGGCCGTCTCTTTGAGCCTGGGTGAAGCTTTCCGCAACATGTCATGGCCGTCTCCAGCATCCCGGGTCATCCACTGGTTTGTCCAGGGAGCCGATCAACCGTCCTTCACCCAGAGTCGCATTGCATCACGAGGTCTTGAAAAGTCTTGACTTAACCGGTCTTGGTTATTAAATTATTCTCGCATCACTCCTGATAAACTCTCAACCAGAATCCCGTCTACTCAAGCATAGCAATATGAAATTTGTCGTTCTGGACCAAGTAACGGGGTTGTTGGGTGCCTACCACATGATACTACAATATGTAACCATAATTTCCAAGTACCTAGTCAGCATGAAAATTGGGCATAGGATGGTAGAACTACGATGCATAAAACATAGGTGATACATGATCAAATGACTTGCCTGGTGATGTTGACGAAGAAGAATTTCTCGAGAAATAACTTGATAGACTACTCGCCACTCTCCGATGAAATCTATATAACAAACATATCATTCACATAAGCACTCATACTAGCAATCATTCTAGCAATCAAAACCAAAGAGAGAGTGAATAAGAATCCGAAGGAAACTTCAAATAAGGCTAGGGAGTCTTCTACTACATCAAACACTAAATAGTTTTTGTCCAACGGAAAATAATAACAGGGAACTAAGATATAAATTTAACTAAGATAAAATAAAGTATTTTTCACAAAACTTTTTGAAAGTATTTCCAAACAGGATTTGAAATAATGGAGAAACCAATTGCAAGCTATTAGAGAACTAGAATTGATTTCATGATAACATATAAAAATAAAAATAAAAACTTGTTGCGAACCTACTGTTAACTAACAGAAACAAAAACATAATCTTTATGAAATATAAAAGAAAATAATTTAAAAACAATTATAGAAAAGGAAATAGCCATAATCCTAAAACACGTGAAACATAAATTGTTTCACAATAAACAATGAGCTAAGATACTCAAATAATTCTGAAATTTTTACCATTGATAACTAAGATCACTAGTGATCAGTAGCAAAAAGAATCAAATTAAAATCTATTTTTCAACTCCTGGAATAAGCAAAACAAGGTTTAAACTAAATCTGATCTAATTCAAATTTGAAAAGTTCAAACATAGACAAATTATATGTTTTTAAAAACTACAGAGAAATTGTTATCTACTGGAAAAAGAATCAACATCATTGGATCTCTAGATCAAAAGTTATGATCAAAACAAGATTGGAACTTTCTTTGTTTTGGAACTAAAACAGAAAACTAAAATCTGAATTCTATCGGATAGGGGTACATGTGGGAGCTTCTGGTTGGCCTAGGTGGTGTGTGCTGCGGGGCTTTCTAGCAAACGGCCGCTATGTAAGTAAAACCTCTCAGCTAAATAGTAAGTGAAGTAAAACCGGCTCGGTTCAAATTCTTTATAGTTGAAGAAGTCATGTCATCTTCTCTCATTGCTTTTAACTGGCTAAATTTGAATTTACCGGAGAAGGGGAAAGTCATTTTTATTCCCTCTCATTCAAAAGTTTTTGAAAAGTTTCAAATTTCACTCAAGTTTCAATCACTCAAGCAAACAAACAAACAATATAATAATTATATTAACATTCCAAAATTTGGGATGTTACAAACCTACCACACTTAAAATGAATCTCGTCCTCGATATTCGAAGAGGCTAGAAAGAAAGGTTAGGGTTTGGGGGTCTTCTAACAAATCCAACTTCCGGCAAAGTGGGATGCTACCACACTTAAAATGAAGATTACTGGTCCCTCAAAATGTTTTAACAATCCTCTGGGGTTTTGGCAACTGACTTCGCACAGCCTTCATATCTTCCGCTATATTCATAACGTTTCCATTAAAACGAGGGTCCTTCTGTTGATATAAGCTTCTTCCTTTACTGGGTCTTCTTAACTGACAGTCTCGTGATTAATTCTAAATAACCTATCGATGATTCTCATGGTGATCTACCATTTGTGGCTATCCTGCAGAGAGAGGGGTCTTGTCTTCATCCTCACCGTAAAATTTCCTACGCGTGACAACAAATGCCATGTACATGGGGCTTTCATCATACCAATCTAAGGCTTAAACAAAAGCTTCAAAGAACGTCTTCTCTCACTATGGGTAAGTCTCTCATATTTACCATTCCAAATAGCAAGAGAATGATAATAGTAAGTCGTCATGGTGGCCAAGCCATGTCGCACTGAAATCATTACCTTGTATAAGGCTTAGTGAATCTCATATTCTAACACTTGGGCATCCTCACAAGCATTGCAGAATTCCTCTTGTCCATGAACGAAGTTCGAATAATCCATTGGTTCTGCATGCGGAACAAAACATCTATCGTATCTTCACCACTATCAGGTTGCCGTATGCTCCTAAGAAAACGTTTGCTGATACAAGTTTCCTTCTCCAAAAAGATAGTACTTGATCCTTGTTAGTCCCAGGGTCTGTGGGTTTCAGGCATACTTGGGGTAAATGTGACACGCCGCTGGGTAGTGGGTGGTTCCTTCACACAAGAAACAAGTCACCTGACTACTTGGGCACTCCTCAGCTGGGTGATTTCCTTCACAATGAGTGCATCCATCCTTGTGTTCTTCCTGGGTGTGTCCTATTTCTCCATAGATCTTGCATGCACAAGTCTTCTCCTTCGGATTATCATAGCCCTTCTGAATGAGACGGGATCTTAACAAAGTCTTCTTGAATTCATCCCAGGTTTCTGCTCCACTAAATCCTTGTATGGCATGATGCATTTTCCACCAGATTGCAGCACTTTGTGTAAAGTACTTAAGAGCGTGTTCCACTTCATACTTCCTGGAGATCAAGTTGCTCCCGAAGTGGTTCTCCATGTTTTGAATCCATATATCAGCCTCCAGCTGGGTCATTGGTCCAGAGACTACAAGTCCAGCTTCATACTCCATCTGGTAGGGTTGAGGTTTTGGGGATGAGACGGGTAAGAGAGGGAGGAAGATACACACAATACAAACAATATTTTTGAGAATAGGTTTTATTTGTGGCCGTCGGAAAACACACACCAATGACGGCTCACAAATCATCGTAACTAACGTGGGTATATAACAGGGGTTTGGACTTCTAATGGTCATATAAATATTCGAGCGTTTCGGGGTCTTCGAGTTCTTCGGGTCTTGAGAGTCTTCAATTGGTGTAGCTTCAATTGCATGATGAAATCCTCTTTACTTTGAAGTAGAACTCCGTTGATTCTTCATGAGGTCAAAGGGGTAAGGGGATTGTATGACTATTTGAGGTGAGAGAGAACATTTGATGAAATCAGAAGAGATGAGAAGTAAAGGATGTTCTTGAAGAATTTTTAGAGAGATCCTATCCTAAGAAGTTTCCAGTTTCTAGGGTCACGTCCTATAGTCAACATGTGCTCTGATACCATTTCTGTAGCGACCCGACTCAAGACGAGTCAAGCCTCTGTGTATTTGTGCCATCCCTGGATCAGTATGCTGGCACACACAGTACATCAATGTATATATCAAAGTGCAATCACATGGAAATAGCGTAAAACTGATATATATACCTTAAATATCTCAACGGAAGCAGTCAAGGGAGTGGAGTCCCATTAAACACCAACGGCAAGTTGAGTGTAGACCGTAACCCTGAATCATACTATTACTCGCCGAAGAAAAATATCTGCAACATAAGACGTTGCAGCCGTGTAGGTCAGCATATTGAATATGCCAACAAGTCACATAAGAGAGGGGAAAAGTAGTCATCTATACTATATGCATATATGGCAGGTGGGGTTATAAGTTTTTAGCGAAAAGCAAGTTTTCTCCTACATCAAGAGAGGGCTAAAAGAAAAATGTTACTACATTGTTGGTTGTTAACGAGATGGTTCCACCAACCAATTCTCGTACCCATGTTGTCAATAATACCCACATCAATATTATTATTTGTGTTGAGAATTTCAGATAACCTCAGTTCCTTTGGCTCAAGTTGTCCATGACCGTGGACACGGCTAATCGATTAGGTTTGAGTACTCTACAGAGTTTTGCACACTTTCCCCACAAGATTTGATCGCCTCCGAGTATGTCCTCGCACTTCAGGGTGTTTGAAGACCGGATGATCAAAACATGGTCTTTCAACGGGTCCCTCTGAATCCCTGTCAGTGCCCATCCAATCCTACCGTTCTTCTACATCTGCTAGCACCGCCTGTCCAGAGTCGCCGCGTTGTCCAACCAAGCCAGAGCCCATAATGACTTGTGGCTGTGCAGGTAAGCCTTGGGTCTTGAAAATATCCGTCCGTCTCTTTGAGCCTGGGTGAAGCTTACCGCAAGATGTCATGGCCGTCTCCAGCATCCCGGGTCATCCACTGGTTTCTCCACGGAGCCGATCAACCGTCCTTCACCCAGAGTTGCATTGCATCACGAGGTCTTGAAAAGTCTTGACTTAACCGGTCTTGGTTATTAAATTATTCTCGCATCACTCATGATAAACTCTCAACCAGAATCTCGTCTACTCAAGCATAGCAATATGAAATTTGTCATCCCGGACCAAGTAACGGGGTTGTTGGGTGCCTACCACATGATACTACAATATGTAACCATAATTTCCAAGTACCTAGTCAGCATGCAAATTGGGCATAGGATGGTAGAACTACGATGCATAAAACATAGGTGATACATGATCAAATGACTTGCCTGGTGATGTTGACGAAGAAGAATTTCTCGAGAAATAACTTGATATACTACTCGCCACTCTCCGATGAAATCTATATAACAAACATATCATTCACATAAGCACTCATACTAGCAATCACTCTAGCAATCAAAACAAAAGAGAGAGTGAATAAGAATCCGAAGGAAACTTCAAATAAGGCTAGGGAGTCTTCTACTACATCAAACACTAAATAGTTTTTGTCCAACGGAAAATAATAATAGGGAACTAAGATATAAAGTTAACTAAGATAAAATAAAGTATTTTTCACAAAACTTTTTGAAAGTATTTCCAAACGGGATTTGAAACAGTGGAGAAACCAATTGCAAGTTATTAGAGAACTAGAATTGATTTCATGATAACATATAAAAATAAAAATCAAAACTTTTTGCAAACCTACTGTTAACTAATAGAAACAAAAACATAATCTTTCTGAAATATAAAAGAAAATAATTTAAAAACAATTATAGAAAAGTAAATAGCCATAATCCTAAAAGAGGTGAAACAGAAATTGTTTCACAAGAAACAATGAGCTAAAATACTCAAATAATTCTGAAATTTTTACCACGGCTAACTAAGATCACTAGTGATCAGTAGAAAAAAGAATCAAATTAAAATCTATTTTTAAACTCCTGGAATAAGCAAAACAAGATTTAAACTAAATCTGATCTAATTCAAATTTGAAAATTTCAAACATAGACAAATTATATGTTTTTAAAAGCTACAGAGAAATTGTGATCTACTGGAATAAGAATCAACATCATTGAATCTCTAGATCGAAAGTTATGATCAAAACAAGATTGGAACTTTCTCTATTTTGGAATTAAAATAGAAAACTAAAATCTGAATTCTATCGGATAGGGGTACACGTGGCAGCTTCTGGTTGGCCTAGGCGGTGTGTGCTGCGGGGCTTTCTAGAAAACGGCCGCTATGTAAGTAAAACCTCTCGGCTAAATAGTAAGTGAAGTAAAACCGGCTCGGTTCTTAACTAAAAACCGAAGGGGTACAAGGTATCTAATCCTAGCCATCTAAAATAAATCGGACGGAGGAGAGAGAGATGGGGTGTAGCTCACCGTGGGGCTACTGGTGCTTCTCCTCCGACAAGGCAGAGAAGGTGGCGAGGTCGGGGCTGCGTATCCGGCGAGTCTCCGGCGAGGCAGAGTGCACCAGAGGATGGTAGAGGGGCTCCTCCGACGGATGGCGGTGACGGCGAGGCGAGAGGTCGGGGGCTCGCGTGCTGCTCGAGCTTCTCGGGCTCCTCGAACGGCCGAACTCCGGCGAGGCGTGGGGTGGTGAGGAGGCGGCGAGGGCTCGGGCTAATGGGGAAAATGGGTTGCGGGGGCGGTGGGGGAGCTCGTGGCGGCGTCGGTTGGGGCGGGGAGTCGAGGGGTGGCGCAGGGTGGCGAGGTGGTGTTCTACTGGAGCTTGGCTCCAGCGAGGTTGCGGCGGCGTTCTGGCGTGGGGGAAGGAGGGGGCCGAGGGGGGGGGCTGGAGGTGTGGTTTATATAGGGGGCAGGGGGAGGTCGAGGGAAGGAAGGGGAAATCGGGGGGGTGATCCCGTGATCCAGGGGGTGGCGCCATGGAAAGGGGAGGCACGCTGGGGAAGGAAGGGGCATGGGAGAAAAAGGAAAGAGGAAGAAGAAGGAAGGAAAGAAAAGAAAAGAAAAAAAAGAAGAAGAGGGGGTGGGTGCGCTGGGTGGAAGGATCGGCCAAGGGATCTGGCCCAGAAAAAAAACGCCCTAGGGCGGTTTCCTATTTAAAGGAAAGAAGATTTCCTGATTTTGTTTTTCTTTTAAAACAGCAAGGAAAAAAATACTAAAAGGAAACAAAATAAAAAGATTTATATGGGGTATTATATACCAAATCGATCAGAAAAATATTTCCTAATTTATTATCATTTTTCCAAAACCAAAATAAAAACTTTTTAAAAATGTTTATTTTTTCAGAAAAACCCCTAAGGCTTTATTCTCTTTTTTGAAATTATTTTCTCCACAAAGTTTGTGTTTCTTTGGCTCGAAATATATCAAAAGTGCCCATGGTCATTTTGGAGGGTCATATTCCTCCTCTCTTTCTTGCTTGCAAGAAATTATTTCCCGGCACTTCTTGCACGAAGAAAACAAATAGAAATGCAAAAGAAAAATTTGAAAGAATTCAAATGCAAACTCCATTCAAATTCTTTATAGTTGAAGAAGTCATGCCATCTTCTCTCATTGCTTTTAACTGGCTAAATTTGAATTTACCGGAGAAGGGGAAAGTCATTTTTATTCCCTCTCATTCAAAAGTTTTTGAAAAGTTTCAAATTTCACTCAAGTTTCCATCAGTCAAGCAAACAAACAAACAATATAATAATTATATTAACATTCCAAAATTTGGGATTTTACACTATTGCTATGCCTGGTTTGTTGGGATTCGATGGATTATGAGATTATGTTCAGATTGTTATGAGTTATATATTTGGTTATCCATTTAAATTATGTTCCTTAGTGATTCATGCATATTCTCCGTTGCTATTTATTGCTTTGGCCGAGTAGTAGATTGTAACTCCAAGAGGGGGCGTTATGCATGATTGTGGGTTCATGCCCCTCGATGTCTAGCTTGAGTGACAGAAACCTGAGACTAGGGGATGTGCTATTGCCGCTAGGGAGAAAACAACGGTGCTTGTTGTTGGAAATATGCCCTAGAGGCAATAATAAATTAGTTATTATTATATTTCTTAGTTCATGATAATCGTTTATTATCCATGCTATAATTGTATTGATTGGAAACACAATACTTGTGTGGATACATAGACAAAACACTGTCCCTAGTAAGCCTCTAGTTGACTAGCTCGTTGTTCAAAGATGGTCAAGGTTTCCTGGCCATAGGCAAGTGTTGTCACTTGATAACGGGATCACATCATTAGGAGAATCATGTGATGGACTAGACCCAAACTAATAGACGTAGCATGTTGATCGTGTTATTTTGTTGCTACTGTTTTCTGCGTGTCAAGTATTTATTCCTATGACCATGAGATCATATAACTCACTGACACCGGAGGAATGCTTTGTGTGTATCAAACGTCGCAACGTAACTGGGTGACTATAAAGATGCTCTACAGGTATCTCCGAAGGTGTTAGTTGAGTTAGTATGGATCAAGACTGGGATTTGTCACTCCGTATGACGGGGAGGTATCTCGGGGCCCACTCGGTAATACAACATCACACACAAGCCTTGCAAGCAATGTAACTTAGTGTAAGTTGCGGGATCTTGTATTACGGAACGAGTAAAGAGACTTGCCGGTAAACGAGATTGAAATAGGTATGCGGATACTAACGATCGAATCTCGGGCAAGTAACATACCGAAGGACAAAGGGAATGACATACGGGATTATATGAATCCTTGGCACTGAGGTTCAAACGATAAGATCTTCGTAGAATATGTAGGATCCAATATGGGCATCCAGGTCCCGCTATTGGATATTGACCGAGGAGTCTCTCGGGTCATGTCTACATAGTTCTCGAACCCGCAGGGTCTGCACACTTAAGGCTCGACGTTGTTTTATGCGTATTTGAGTTATATGGTTGGTTACCGAATGTTGTTCGGAGTCCCGGATGAGATCACGGACGTCACGAGGGTTTCCGGAATGGTCCGGAAACGAAGATTGATATATAGGATGACCTCATTTGGTTACCGGAAGGTTTTCGTGCATTACCGGAAAAGTTTCGGGCTCATCGGTAGTGTACCGGGAGTGCCGGGAGGGGTGCCGGGGACCATCGGGAGGGGTGTCACGCCCCAAGGGGTCTCATGGGCTATGGGAAGAGATAAACCAGCCCCTAGTGGGCTGGAATAAGTTCCCACTAAGGCCCATAAGGTTTGAGAAGGAAAAAAACACAAGGTGGAAAGAGTTTCCAAGTGGGAAGGTGGAATCCTACTCCAAGTAGGATTGGAGTAGGACTCCTCCACCTCCAATTTCGGCCAAACCTTTAGGTTTTGAGGCTGCCTCCTCTCCTCCCTCCCACCTATATACGGAGGTTTTAGGGCTGATTTGAGACGACTTTTCTCACGGCTGCCCGACCACATACCTCCATAGTTTTTCCTCTAGATCGCGTTTCTGCGGAGCTCGGGCGGAGCCCTGCTGAGACAAGATCATCACCAACCTCCGGAGTGCCGTCACACTGCCGGAGAACTCTTCTACCTCTTCGTCTCTCTTGCTGGATCAAGAAGGCCGAGATCATCGTCGAGCTGTACGTGTGCTGAACGCGGAGGTGCCGTCCGTTCGGTACTAGATCGTGGGACTGATCGCGGGATTGTTCGCGGGGCGGATCGAGGGACGTGAGGACGTTCCACTACATCAACCGCGTTCACTAACGCTTCTGCTGTACGATCTACAAGGGTACGTAGATCACCCATCCCCTCTCGTAGATGGACATCACCATGATAGGTCTTCGTGCGCGTAGGAAAATTTTTGTTTCCCTTGCGACGTTCCCCAACAGTGGCATCATGAGCTAGGTTCATGCGTAGATGTCTTCTCGAGTAGAACACAAAAGGTTTTGTGGGCGGTGATGTGCGTTTTGCTGCCCTCCTTAGTCTTTTCTTGATATGTCGAGCATGAATCGTATAGTTGATATGATTAGCATAGGGATGCTTACCACTGAAACTATTCTCGACTCACGTGATGATCGGACTTGAGATAGCGGATTTGGATCATGTACCACTCAAATGACTAGAGAGATGTACTTTTTGAGTGGGAGTTCTTAAGTAATATGATTAATTGAACTAATTGTCATGAATATAGTCTAATGGTCTTTGCGAATTACGATGTAGCTTGCGCTATAGCTCTACTGTTTTTATATGTTCCTAGAGAAAATTTAGTTGAAAATTGATAGTAGCAACCTTTGCAGACTGAGTCTGTAAAACCGAGGATTGTCCTCGTTGCTACGCAGAAGGCTTATGTCCTTAATGCACCACTCGGTGTGCTGCACCTCGAGCGTCGTCTGTGGATGCTATGAACATCCGACATACACGTTACTGATGACTACACGATAGTTCAGTGCAAGATACTTGATGGCTTAGAAGCAAGGCGCCGAAAACGTTGTAAAACATCACGGAACATAAGTGATGTTCCGAAGAGATGAAATTGTGATTTCATGCTTGTGCCCTTGTTAAGAGGTACGAGACCTCCAAACAAGATTCTTTGTCCACAAAGTAAAGGAGAAAGGCTCAATCGTTGAGCGTGTGCTCAGATTGTCTGAGTACGACAATCGCTTGAATCAAGTGGGAGTTAATCTTCCAGATGAGATAGTGATAGTTCTCCAAAGTCACTGCCACCAAGCTGTGAGAGCTTCGTGATGAACTATAACATATCAAGGATACATACAATGATCCTTGAGCGATTCGCGATGTTTGACACTGCGAAAGTAGAAATCAAGAAGGAACATCAATAGTTGATGGTTTGTAAAACCACTAAGTTTCAAGAAAGGCAAGGGCTAGAAGGGATACTTCGTGAAACGGCAAAACAGTTGCTGCACTAATGAAGAGACCCAAGATTAAACCCAAACCCGAGACTAAGTGCTTCTGTAATGAGGGGAACAATCAGTGAGGCGGAGCAACTCAAGATACTTGGTAGATAAGAAGGCTGGCAAAAGTCGAAAGAAGTGTATTTGATATACATGATGTTGATGTGTACTTTACTAGTACTCCTAGCAGCATGAGGGTATTGGATATCGGTTCGGTTGCTAAGTGATTAGTAACACGAAATGAAAGCTACGGCATAAACGGAGACTAGCTAAAGGCGAGGTGACGATACGTGTTGGAAGTGTTTCCAAGGTTGATATGATCAAACGTCGCACGCTCCCTCTACCATCGGGATTGGTGTTAAACCTAAATAATTGTTATTTGGTGCTTGCGTTAAGCATGAACATGATTGGATCGTGTTTATTGCAATACGATTATTCATTTAAGGAGAATAATGGTTACTCTATTTTCTTGAATAATCACCTTCAATGGTTTATTGAATCTCGATCGTAGTGTTACACATGTTCATAATATTGGTGCCAAAAAGATACGAGTTAATGATTATAGTACCACTTACATGTGGCACTGCCGCTTGAGTCATGTTAGTATAAATTGCATGAAGAGGCTCCATGCTGATGGATCTTTGTACTCACCTGATTTCGAATCACTAGTGACATGCAAACCATACCACATGAGCAAGGCCTTGTTTTCATTGAGATGAAATTAAGATAGTAACTTGTTGGAAGTGATACATTTTGATGTATGCAGTCCAATGGGTACTGAGGCACGCAGTGGATATCATTATGTTCTTACTTCACTGATGATTTGAGTAGATACGGGAGTATTTACTTAATGAATCACAAGTCTGAAATGTTGAAAAGTTCAAATCCGTTTCAGAGTGAAGTTCGTCGTAACAAGAGGATAAACTGTCTACGATATGATCATAGAAATGAATATCTGAGTTACGAGTTTTGGTACGCAGTTAAGACAATGTGGAAATTGTTTCGCAGTTCATGCCACCTGGAACATCATAGTGTGATGATGTGTCTGAACGTCATAGCCACGCACTATTTGGTATGGTGCATACTATGATGTCTCTTATCGAATTACCACTATCGTTTATGGGTTATGCATTAGAGACAACCGCACTCACTTTAAATAGGGCACCGCATATTTCCGTTGAGATGACACAGTATAGACTGAGGTTTAGAGAAATCTAAACTGTCGTTTCTTGAAAGTTTGGGGTTTCGACACTTGTGTGAAAAAGTTTCAGTCTGATAAGCTCAAACCCAAAGCGGATAAATGCTTCTTCATAGGGTATCCAAAACAGTTGGGTACATCTCCTATCTCAGATCCGAAAGCAAAGTGTTTGTTTCTAGAAACGGATCCTTTCTCGAGGAAAGGTTTCTCTCGAAAGAATTGAGTGGGAGGGTAGTAGAACTTGATGAGGTTATTGAACCATCACTTCAACCAGTGTGTAGCAGGGCGCAGGAAGTTGTTCCTGTGGCGCCTACACCAATTGAAGTGGAAGCTGATGATGGTGATCATTGAGCTTCGAATAAAGTTACTACAAACCTCGTAGGTCGACAAGGTCGCGTACTGCTGCAGAGTAGTACGGTAACCCTGTCTTGGAGGTCATGTTGTTCAGCAACAGTGAACCTACGAGTTATGGAGAAAGCGATGGTGGGCCCAGATTCCGACAAATGGCTGGAAGCCATGAAATCTGAGAGAGGATCCATGGATGAAAACAAAGTGTAGACTTTGGAAGAATTACTTGATGGTCATAGGACTATTGAGTAAAGATGGATTTTTAAAGGAAGACAGACGATGATGGTGATAAGTCACTATTAAGAAAAGCTCGACTTGTCGCAAAGATGTTTTCGATAAGATCAAACAGTTGACTATGATGAGACTTTCTCACTCGTAGCGATGCTAAAAGTCTGTTAGAATTATGTTAGTTGTTGATGCATTATTTATGAAATATTGCACGTAGGATGTCAAAACATTGTTTTCTCGACGGTTTCCTTGAGCAAACATTGTATGTGATACAACCAGAAGGTTTTGTTAATCCTAAAGATACTAGCAAGTATGCAAGCTCCAGTGATCCTTCAATGGACTGGTGCAAGCATCTCGGAGTTGGAATATACACTTTGATGAGATGATCAAAGATTTTGGGTTTGTACAAGGTTTATGAGAAACTTGTATTTCCAAAGAAGTGAGTGGGAGCACTATAGAATTTCTGATAGGTATATGTGGTTGACATATTGTGGATCAGAAGTAATGTAGAATTTCTGTAAAGCATACAAGGTTGTTTGAAAGAAGTTTTCAAAGGAGTACCTGGATTACGCTACTTGAACATTGAGCATCAAAGATCTATGGAGATAGATCGAAAGCGCTTAATAGAAGTTTCAACAAGATGCATGCCTTGACAAGTTTTTGAAAGAGTTCAAAATAGACCAGCAAAGAAGGAGTTCTTGGTTGCGTTGTGAGGTGTGAATTTGAGTAAGACTCAAAACCCGACCACGGCAGAATAAAGAGAATAGATGAAGGTCGTCTTCTATGCCTTAGCCGTAGAATCTAAAGTATGCCATGCTGTGTACCGCACCTGAAGTGTGCCTTGACTCAAAGTATGTTGAGAGGTACAGAGAGTGATCCATGATTGAATCACTAGCAGCGGTCGAAATTTATCCTTAGTAACTAATGGACTAAGGAATTTTTCTCGATTATGGAGGTGGTTAAAGAGTTTGTCGTAAAGGGTTACGTCAATGCAAGCTTTGACACTAATCCGAATAACTATGAGTAGTGAAACGGATTCGTATAGTAGAGTAGATATTTGGAGCATTTCCGAATAGCACATAGTAGCAGCATCTATAAGATGACATAAAGATTTGTAAAGAACGCACGAATCTGAAAGTTTCAGAACCGTTGACTAAAACCTCTCTCACGAGCAAGACGTGATCAGACCCCATAACTATATGGGTGTTGGATTCGTTGGAATCACATGGTGATGTGAACTAGATTATTGACTCTAGTGCAAGTGGGAGACTGTTGGAAATATGCCCTAGAGGCAATAATAAATTAATTATTATTATATTTCTTAGTTCATGATAATCGTTTATTATCCATGCTATAATTGTATTGATTGGAAACACAATACTTGTGTGGATACATAGACAAAACACTGTCCCTAGTAAGCCTCTAGTTGACTAGCTCGTTGTTCAAAGATGGTCAAGGTTTCCTGGCCATAGGCAAGTGTTGTCACTTGATAACGGGATCACATCATTAGGAGAATCATGTGATGGACTAGACCCAAACTAATAGATGTAGCATGTTGATCGTGTTATTTTGTTGCTACTGTTTTCTGCGTGTCAAGTATTTATTCCTATGACCATGAGATCATATAACTCACTGACACCGGAGGAATGCTTTGTGTGTATCAAACGTCGCAACGTAACTGGGTGACTATAAAGATGCTCTACAGGTATCTCCGAAGGTGTTAGTTGAGTTAGTATGGATCAAGACTGGGATTTGTCACTCCGTATGACGGGGAGGTATCTCGGGGCCCACTCGGTAATACAACATCACACACAAGCCTTGCAAGCAATGTAACTTAGTGTAAGTTGCGGGATCTTGTATTACGGAACGAGTAAAGAGACTTGCCGGTAAACGAGATTGAAATAGGTATGCGGATACTAACGATCGAATCTCGGGCAAGTAACATACCGAAGGACAAAGGGAATGACATACGGGATTATATGAATCCTTGGCACTGAGGTTCAAACGATAAGATCTTCGTAGAATATGTAGGATCCAATATGGGCATCCAGTTCCCGCTATTGGATATTGACCGAGGAGTCTCTCGGGTCATGTCTACATAGTTCTCGAACCCGCAGGGTCTGCACACTTAAGGTTCGACGTTGTTTTATGCGTATTTGAGTTATATGGTTGGTTACCGAATGTTGTTCGGAGTCCCGGATGAGATCACGGACGTCACGAGGGTTTCCGGAATGGTCCGGAAACGAAGATTGATATATAGGATGACCTCATTTGGTTACCGGAAGGTTTTCGTGCATTACCGGAAAAGTTTTGGGCTCATCGGTAGTGTACCGGGAGTGCCGGGAGGGGTGCCGGGGACCATCGGGAGGGGTGTCACGCCCCAAGGGGTCTCATGGGCTATGGGAAGAGATAAACCAGCCCCTAGTGGGCTGGAATAAGTTCCCACTAAGGCCCATAAGGTTTGAGAAGGAAAAAACACAAGGTGGAAAGAGTTTCCAAGTGGGAAGGTGGAATCCTACTCCAAGTAGGATTGGAGTAGGACTCCTCCACCTCCAATTTCGGCCAAACCTTTAGGTTTTGAGGCTGCCTCCTCCCCTCCCTCCCACCTATATATACGGAGGTTTTAGGGCTGATTTGAGACGACTTTTCTCACGGCTGCCCGACCACATACCTCCATAGTTTTTCCTCTAGATCGCGTTTCTGCGGAGCTCGGGCGGAGCCCTGCTGAGACAAGATCATCACCAACCTCCGGAGCGCCGTCACGCTGCCGGAGAACTCTTCTACCTCTCCGTCTCTCTTGCTGGATCAAGAAGGCCGAGATCATCGTCGAGCTGTACGTGTGCTGAACGCGGAGGTGCCGTCCATTCGGTACTAGATCGTGGGACTGATCGCGGGATTGTTCGCGGGGCGGATCGAGGGACGTGAGGACGTTCCACTACATCAACCGCGTTCACTAACGCTTCTGCTGTACGATCTACAAGGGTACGTAGATCACCCATCCCCTCTCGTAGATGGACATCACCATGATAGGTCTTCGTGCGCGTAGGAAAATTTTTGTTTCCCTTGCGACGTTCCCCAACACTTGTGACCACGGTTGCAAGGATTGTTTACCTTAGCATAGTTCGTTAATGCAGTTGTCCATTGCTTTGAGTTTACACTTTGGGTGGGGCTCACAACTTAATACCGGCGAGATGTTCTGGATAGATATCTCAAGGTGGATGATTAGTAAGTAGATGTTGATGAATAAACGGTCTACTTGTCTTGGCGTACTTCCTATTACTATTGAACCTCTAACTATCAAGTAGCATAATTAGCATTGCGGTGCGTTCATAATTCTGTCAATTGCCCAACTGTAATTTGTTTACCCAAGCATAGTTGTTTATCGTCTTTTGGGAGAGAGACATCACTAGTGAACATCATGTGACTCCGGTCCATATCACCATCATTGTTTACACCTCCATCATTTACCGTTTTCATTTACTTTTTCGTTGCAATCACTACTACTATTCCCGCTTGTGTTTTGATCCTTTGCAAACTACAAGGCCGGAGAGATTGACAACCTCTGTGTACTCGTTGGGAGCAAAGTTATTTGTTGTGTGTGCATGTCCATGTCTTCTGCTAGCGCCAGGGTGGAAGACACCTACTTGTTGATCCTAGGAGTCCTCCTGGTTAGATAAACCTTACAGTTTTTGTGTGAGGGTAAACTTGTTGCTGACTACATCTCAACCTTCCACTTGAGGTAACCAACGAGGTGCGAGAAGTATATACATCATCTCGTCATCATGCACCACATCTAATAGGGCGCGCCTATGACGTTCGTACACACCATCATACTATGGTGCTCCAGTTGGCATGAGTTGTGTAACAATTTCCACATTGTCTTAAATGTATACCAAACTCGCAACTCAGATATTCACCTCTATGATCATATCATAGACATTTCATCCTCTTGTCACGACGATCTTCAACTTCACTCTGAAATTGCTTGAACTTTTCAATATTTCAGACTCGTGATTCATCAAGTAAATACACATGTATCTACTCAAATCATCTGTGAAGTAAGAACATAACGATATCCATTGTGTGCCTCATCACTCATTGAACTGCATACATCAAAATATATCATTTCCAATAATCCACTTGATCATTCCATCTCACTGGAAAACGAGGCCTTCAGTCATCTTGCCCATGTGGCATGGTTTGCATGTCTCAAGTGATTCAAAATCAGGTGAGTCCAAAAGATTCATCTGCATGGACTTACTTCATGTGTTTATACCAAAAGGCATGGTTCGCATGTCTCAAACGATTCAAAATCGAGTGATTCCAAAGATCCATCAATATGGAGCTTCGTCATGCATTTTATACCGGTATGACCTAAGTGGCAGTGCCATAAGTAAGTGGTACTATCATTACTAACTTTGTATCTTTTGATATACATACGATGAACATGTGTATTACTACGATCGAGATTCAATAAACCATTCACACTAGGTACATGACCATTGAAGGTTTTATTCATTTAAACATAATAACCATTATTCCCTCACTTAAATGAATAACTGCATTGCAATAAACATGATCTAATCATGTTCATGCTCAACACAAATGCCAAGTAACATTTATTTAGGTTCAACACTAATCCCAAAGGTAGAGGGAGCATGTGATGGTGATCACATCAACCTTGGAAACACTTCCAACACACATAATCACCTTGCCTTTAGCTAGTCTCTGTTTATTCCATAGCTTTTATTTCGAGTTACCAACATTTAGCAACTGAACAAGTATCTAATATTGAGGTGCTACTAGGAGTACTAGTAATGTACACATCAATAACACGAATATCTAATATACTTCTATTGACGTTGCCAGCCTTCTTATCTACCAAGTATCTAGGGAAGTACCGCTTCAGTGACCACCCCCCTCATAATAGAAGCACTTAGTCTTGGGTTGGGGTTCAACCTTGGGTTTCTTCATTGGAGCGTCAACTGATTTTTCATTCCCGAAGTTTCCCTTCTTGCACTTGCCATTCTTGAAACTAGTGGTTTTACTAACCATCAACACCTGATGCTCTTTATTGATTTCTACCTTCGCGGTGTCAAACATCGCGAACAGCTCAGGGATCATCTTCTCCATCGCTGGTATGCTATAGTTCATCACTAAGCTCAATAGCTTGGTGGCAGTTACTTTGGAGAACTATGTCAATCATTATCTCATCTGGAAGATCAACTCCCACTTGATTCAAGCAATTGTAGCGCCCAGACAGTCTGAGCACATGCTCATCGATTGAGCTTTTCTCCTTCATTTTGCACGCAAAGAATCTTGTCGGAGGTCTCATACCTCTCAACACGGGCACGAACCTGAAATCCTACTTTCAGCTCTTGGAACATCTCATATGTTCCGTGACGTTCAAAACGTTTTGGAGCCTCAATTATAAGTCGTAAAGCATGACACACTGAACTTTCGCAACGGTGCACACTCGGGGAGAACACAATTTTATCTTAAAATTTTAATGAGGGATCACCTTATAATGTTATCGTCGTCCTAAGCAAAACAAGGTGCATAAAAAAGATTAACATCACATGCAAATCATAAATGACATGATATGGCCATGATCCTCTGGTTTTGATCTCCATATCCAAAGCACCAACATGATCTCCATCATCACCGGCACAACACCATGATCCCCATAATCATGACCTCCATCATCGTGTTGCCATCAAGGTTGTCTCTCCAACCATGCTTATACTACTATTGCTACCGTTTAGCGATAAAGTAAAGAATTACATAGCGCTTAATGATTGACACGTGGGTCATACAATAATTAAATACAACCCTATGGCTCCTGCCAGTTGCCGTAGCATCAACATGCAATTCGATATTAACTATTACAACATGATCATCTCATATATCAAATATATATCATCATGTCTTTGGCCATATCATATCACAATATACCCTTCAAAAACAAGTTAGACGTCCTCCAATTTGTTGTTGCATGTTACGTGGCTGCTATGGGTATGTAGCAAAAAATGCTTCTTACCTACGCAAAACCATAATGGTGATATGCAAGTTGCTATTTAACCTTCCACAAGGACCGTCTCTGTTGAATCCGATTCAACTAAAGAGGGAGAGACAGACACCCACCAGCCATTTTTATGCAACAAGTTGCATGTCAGTCGATGGAACCGGTCTCTCGTACGTGGACGGGTAAGGTTGGTCCGGGCCGCTTCATCCCACAATACCGCTGAATAAAGAAAATACTAAGGAGGGAAGCAATCTGAATATCAACGCCCGCAAACTCCTTTGTGTTCTACTCATGATTTCATCTACGCATATACCTAGCTCATGATGCCACTGTTGTGCAATGTTGCTTGGGAAACAAAAAATTTCCTACGCTCACCAAGATCAATCTAGGAGATGCACATCTACGAGAGGAGAGGTTGTATCTACATACCCTTGTAGATCACTAAGAGGAAGCGTTAAAGAACGTGGTTGATGTAGTGGTACGTCTTTGCGATCCAATCACGATCCGTCCCACGAACTCCCGGTCAAGCACCGAACGGACGACACCTCCGCGTTCAGCACACGTACAACTCGATGATGTCTCTGCCTCCTCGATCCAGCGAGAAAGTGCAGAGTAGTAGATGAGTTCTCCGGTAACATGATGGGATGGTGGAGGTTGTGGTGGTGTTATCCCGGCAGGGCTACGCCTAGCGCTACCGAAACCGCAAACGGAGGAGAAAACGATCTAGGGAGAGAGGGGGCGCCAAGGGCATCGTGTGTGCTCTTGGGGCACCCCCTCCACTATATATATATATATATATATATATATATATAGGTGGAGGGGCGTGGGGAACAACCCCTCCAAGCCCTAGGGCGCAGCCAAGGGGGGGAGGTGGAATCCTAGTCCCCCTCCTTCCCTTCCACACAAGGTGGACTTTCCACCTTTCCCAACTCCATGGGCCTTGAGGGACTTGTGCGCTTGGCCCAATAAGGCCACGGTGTCTCCTGTCAGCCCATGCAAACCCTCGGGACGTGGTAGAACCCTTGGTGGACTTCCGGACTCCTCCGTAAGTTTTTGGAACCTTCTAGAAGCTTCCCGGTACAACATCAGAAAAATCCGAAACTTTTCCGGTAGCCAAAATATGACTTCCCACATATAAAACTTTACGTCTGAACCATTTTGGAGCTCCCATTGACGTCTGGGATCTCATCCAGGACTCCGAACAACATTCGGTTACCATCACACATAACTCACTAATACCAAATCGTCACTGACCTTAAGTGTGTACGCCCTGCGAGTTCGAGAACTATGCAGACATGACCGAGACACTCTCCGTCCAATAACCAATAGCGGGACCTAGATGTATATATTGGCTCCTACATATTCTATGAGGATATTTATCGTCCGAACCACAATGTCAAGAATTCAATCAATCCCGTATACAATTCCCTTTGTCTATAGGTATGTTACTTTCCCGAGATTCGATCGTCCGTATCTCCATACCTAGTTCAATCTCGTTACCGGCAAGTCTCTTTACTCGTTCTGTAATACAAGATCCCATGGCTAACTCTTTAGTTACATTGCTTGCAAGCTTGTTGTCATGTTGTATTACCGAGTGGGCCCTGGAGATACCTCTATGTCATACGGAGTGGCAAATCCCAGTCTCGATTCACGCCAACCCAACAAACACCCTCGGAGATACCTGTAGAGCACCTTTATAGTCACCCAGTTATGTTGTGATGTTTGATACACACAAGGCATTCCTCCGGTGTCTGGGAGTTGCATGATCTCATGGTCATAGGAAACGTACTTGACATACACAAAACAATAGCAATAAACTGACACGATCATATGCTACGTTCATAGTTTGGGGCTTGTCCATCACATCATTCTCCTAATGATATGATCCCGTTATCAAATGAAAACTCATGTCTATGGCCACGAAACCTTGACCATCTTTGATCAACGAGCTAGTCCTATAGAGGCTCACTAGGGACAATGTGTTGTCTATGTATCCACTCATGTATTTGAGTTTCCAATCAATACAATTTTAGCATGGATAATAAACAATTATCATGAACAAGGAAATATAATAATAACCAATTTATTATTGCCTCTAGGGCATATTTCAAATACTAAAGTTGAATAGTTCGATTGCCTCGTTTCCCTCACACACTACCACCTCCAGGCACTGATATATTGGCTAAGGGTGATAGTGCGGATGTCGAAACACCCCTTTTAGTCTCTACATGGGGGCTGAAGCCGACGACTCGAAACTTTAAGATTAAACGGCCAAAGAGGAGTCAAAAAATAATTCAAAGTGCATTGCATCTCAACAAGTTTCATAATGAAAGATCGTTCCAAGGGACACTACAATACCCCTACTCATAAATTACATCTTTGGAATAGTGAGCTTTGATCTCCCGAGCACCCTCCGTCGTGGCACAGAAATATAGCTCTCGACGCCGATGTTCTTTTCCAGCAGGAGGAGGTGCGGTTTCCATCATAAGAGGCTTCACCCCTGGCCAGTGCATCATGGTCCTCACAAAAGCCATCTGAGATCTCCCTATGCAGACAGAGCGCTTCAAGACCTCAAGCTAAGGCACTTCATCATACAACTTCTGCACTTAGCCGAAGTAGCTGCTAGGAAGAGGCTCGGCGGGCCACAGCCGGATATAGAGGTCCTTCATGGCTGGCTCTGCCATCCTATGCAACTCCATGAGCTGCTTCATCTGATTCACAAGAAGGGGGTTGGGCTCGGGAGTTTGGAATGTGCCCAGAAAAGCCTCTCTCGGCGTCCCTGTCGTGGACCGCGTAGTGCTTGACCGCGTCTGCTGCACTCTGCGGGAGGTCCGTAAAGGCGCCTGGGGAACGCCATAGCCGTGTAAGAAAGGCAAACACGTTTCCACCAAAGGCACTTTGCAGTAAGTATGCCTTACCATGTGTAATTTTCTTGGCCTGGCGCACTTCTTCCTCTTCAAAGAAGTGCCTCTCTACCCGCTCCGATTTGAGCTCAGAGGACAACTTGGAGAGTTCAGTCGCTTGTTCCTCAAACCTTTTTTCCAGGTCCTCGCTTTTCATGCTCGCATCTTGAAGCTCCTGCTAGACCTCGGCCACCCTAGCCTTGTGCCCACCGCTCTCGATCTTCAGCGAGTTTAGCTTGGCGGCGATTTATTCCGCCACCATCTTATGAGCGGCGGCCTCCTGCTTGGCCTTCTCCAATTCAGCCTTGAGGTTTTCCAACTCCATGTCCATAGCCGCTGACATAATCAAAATTACGATGTATTATAGAAAAGCGAGACACTACTAAACTTCTAAAGTACAACAAGAGTCTCAGTCGCATGGATTAAGCTTACCCTACTTCTCATCGAGCTGACTACTAAGTCGGTTGAGCTCCTCATCGGAAACCTAGAGTTTCCGGTTCAGCTCGACAAGTTTAAGGGCGTTGGTAGCCACAGCCGAGGACGAGGCCTACAAGATAAAATAGGGTTTGACAAGCATTAGAACTAACATGATTGGGATATTTGGCCGAAGTACACTACTAAGTTGTTATAGTTCATGGGTCCCCGAACTAATTTTGTTCAAACACCATGAGTTCTTTTGAGCCACGGGCAAGTTTTTCAACTCACCCATGGCTTGGGGTCTATCATAACTATAAGGCATGTAAAAACCTTATAAATAAAGTTAACACTAATCGGTTTACCTCAAAGCCTGCCAGCAAACCATTGAAGGCTCCCTTCAGTCCTCTATCAACGGACTGGATGCTTTGCAGAATCGCACCCATAAGGGTGTGATGTTCATCGGCGACGGATGAGATGGATAGGTCCTCCTTTATCATTGTAGCACACTTGCCCCGCAACCCGTTCTGTCAGAGGCGGCGCCGTAGGCAACGTTGAAGACGCTGGAGGGTGAGAGCTCCTTGGAGCTGTATCCGGAGGAAGCTCGGACGAATCCAAACCTCCCTCTCCCCTCATTGGGAAGGGATCGACCTCCTTGGTCCCGGTGATCGAGGCATGAACCTTGCTTGGGACCTCCGGTCTTCGGTGACCGAGTCATGAACCTCGCTTGGGACCTCCCGGTCTTCGATGGCCGAGGTCTTTACGTCGGCCATCACTACCTCGTCCCCCGTGCTCGGAGGGGCTTGGTGGGATATCACCTCCACAACATCGTCCGATGGCTGAGGGAGAGTAGCGCGGGATGCATTCCTGCTCTCCACCAGTTCGGTCGGTGGTGAACCCCCCTCTGAGACCTGGTCCATCGGGAGGTCTCAGGCAGGGTTGTGTCAGAGAAAGGAGCATGTGTGATTACCAACAAGAGATCGGTATAATTCATTAAATATAATTTGGATTCCGTACCTTTGGGCCAGGGGCTTGACCCTGGGGATCCTTCGGGGAACCCTCTCAAAGGCCTCGGAGTCCTCATCGGAATCCGGGCTATCGTCGGACATGACGACCTTGGTTCTGTAGGCTCTCTTCGGTGTGTGGGGAGGCAAGCCCTCCTTGGCCTCCTCCGGTGTCACACTCTTTCTTGTTTGGAGGGGATCCTATTCCTCTCCATCCTCCGCCTCCTATTCCCCGTAGACAGAGGAGGCATGGGTGTATCCAGACTTGGTATCCGGAAGACCCCTTGAGAAGAGACCCCCCCGCGGGTTTCCCTTTTCTTCTTCTCCTTTTTCTGTGGCGTCGTGTATGGCGCCACCACCAGTATCGTGGCCAGCAAATGCGACCTGGGGTCCTCAGGTAGGGGGGCTAGGCCGTTTATTTTCTTGGCCTTTTCCAGCCAGCCTTAGAGGGGCGGTGGGGGAAAAGATAAGATCCCTCATAAAGATTAAAAGCTTTAATAAAGAATAAAGGCATGGTCATACCTCCAAGGGAGGGTGATCGACATCCAAGTAAACGCCTTCCTCCTCGGGGTGACCATTCTTGTTGAGGTTTGAACAACACTTTCCACAACTTCTCGAGGTTAGTGTGGTAGAATTGGGTCATGCTCCCAGGGTCACCAAGCTTGTAGGATCACATCAGAGTGTCCCGACGCTGGCAGGGAAGGATGCGGCGGTGGGCCATGACCTGAACCACGTCGTTCAACTCGACATTTGCCTCCACCATCTACATGATGTGCTTTTGTGGCGCTTTCACCTCCGAGGATGACCCCCAGTCGAGACCCTTTTTCACCCACGAGGTTAGCCTCTCGGGGGGGTCCAGATCTAAAGTCGGCAGGTGCCGACCAGCTTTCTTCCCGAGGCTCAATGATGTAAAACCACTCCTTTTGCCAGGCCTTGATGGTGTCGATGAAAGTACCCTCCGGACATTTGACCCGGGGGAGTTTGCTGATCACGGCCCCGCCACAGTCAGCGTGTTGGCCGCTGACTGACTTTGGCCCAACGTTGGAAGTCTTGAGCCATAAGCCGAAGTGTGGATGGACCCGCAGGAAGGCCTCACGGAGGATGATAAATGAAGAGATGTGCATGAAAGAGTTCGGGGGAAGATCATGAAAATCTAACCCGTAGTAAAACATCAGGCCCCTGATGATGGGGTGGAGTGGGAAGCCTAGTCCCCGTATGAAGTGGGGTACGAACACCAGCTTTCGCGTGGCCTTAGAGTGGGCACCACCTTGCCTTCCTCCGGCACGCGATGAGCAATATTTGACGAAAGATAGCTGGCGTCCTTCAGTTCTCGGATGTCCTGGTCGGAGATGCACGAGACCTCCCACTTGCCGTGAGAACCTGAGTCGACCATGGCTGGGTTTGAGGGAGGATGGCTGGGAGAAGACGAAAAGCGAAATGGATCTGGGCACTTGGAAGCTATAATGGGAGGGGGTTGAGTCTGCAATGCTCGTGGCGGCTCTGTGGATCATTTTCCCTTTTATGGGGGGCGCTAGGCCAAGGGTTCCCGTTTATTGCGTTGCAGGCCCGATCACTTCCCGAAACGACTGCACCGGTGAACGCGTGTGGGATTACCCACACCATTACCCATATCCCCTTAAACGCGGGGCACGATCTCCACGTTGACAAGACATGCCCGTGAAAAAGCGGCCTCGAACCATGTCAGATGAGGAACTGTTCGCACTCAGGCCTTTTGGCCTTCTGATCAAGTTTAAACCAGCCGAATATGAGGGGAACTCGCCTCGCAAGCCGATTACTCTGGATACAAAGAGCTGCTGAAGACCATGTACATCGACGTTGAACGCTAGTTTGGGGGCTACCGAGGGAGTCCAGGATTAATGGGTCCTCGAGTGGTCGGTCCATCCCTTAAAGGCTGACCTAATGGGCCGCATTATCGAAGACCGGATTGCATGACGACCTCGTAGACAAGTAGGAAGGCTCCAAAAACTGGCGTGTCGTCCAAGTTGAGTAGGTTAAGTCGGAGCATCTTCCCCCGACAGAGGTCAGTTGTATGTAACCCTAGGGACCCCCTGGTGTCTATATAAATTAGAGGATTATAGGCAAGTTGATTCATGTAGGGTTCTAGCTCATACGATCTTGAGGTAGATCAACTCTATAATCCTCATACACCATCAATATAATCAAGCAGGACGTAGGATTTTACCTCCTCAAGAGGGCCCGAACCTGGGTAAACACTCTCTCCTTCGTCTCGTGCAACCCATCGATCCAAGGTCTACAGTTCAAGACCCCCTACCCGAGATCCGCCGGCTTTGACACCAACAGTACCTCCGATCGACCTGACGATAGGAAAAATGATCAGATCTTAAAAAAAATTACCTACCGGGGTTAGATCTTGCTAAATATACCAAAAGATTAAAACACGAAATTTAGCCACCCCTAACTCGCTTAAAGCAAGAAATAGGGGCGCCCATGTGCCTGGGCCAAGGAGCATGGCGCATATGCCTGGACGGAACGGCCCGTCTAGTTGCCGTGCCTGGGTGGGCTGTGCCGGCCCATTTGGCCACGTTGTGTTTGGACTTTGGAGTGTTCCCCGGTCCAACACTCGTCTCCCCATTCTCAAAAAAAAGAAAAACTCTAAAAAATAAATAAAACACTCGTCTCCCCAGTCCCCGCACGCTGGCCGCGGCTCCAACCACAGCGGGAGCGAGCACACGCGCGCGCTCCAATATCCATGGACGCCTGCTGCCTCGTCCGCCGGCATCTTCACCCACCGCTGCAGCTTCCGCCCCTCCAGCGTCTGACTCTCGGCCGCCGCTGCCGCCACCGCAGCGTCACCATCGCCGTCGCCTTCTGCTCGACCGCGCCGGACCACCACCGTGAGCGGCCGTGGGAGTCCTACGACCGCGACATCCAGCCCCACGCGGGCTCCGATCTGGCCCGCTCGCTCCAGCTCCTCGCGGACATGCAGGCCGCCGGGATGCGCCCCAGCGCCGCCGCCTACGCGCGCCTCATCCGCGCGCTGGCCCGCGCCGGGCGCGCGCTCGAGGCCGAGGCGCTCCTCCTCGAGATGCGCCACCTCGGGCTCCGCCCGGACGCCGCGCACTACAACGCGCTCCTCGAGGGCCTCCTCGCGAGGGCCCACCTCCGCCTCGCCGACCGCCTCCTCCTCCAGATGGCCGACGACGGGGTCGCGCGGAACCGGCGCACCTACATGCTCCTGCTGGATGCCTACGCCCGCGCCGGCCGCCTCGAGGACTCGTGGTGGGTCCTCGGCGAGATGAAGCGCTGGGGGATCCGGCTCGACACCGCCGGGTACAGCACGCTGGTGCGGCTTTACAGGGACAGTGGCATGTGGAAGAAGGCCACCGACCTCATCATGGAGATGCAGGAGGTCGGGGTGGAGCTCGACGTTAAGATCTACAACGGCTTGATCGATACGTTCGGCAAGTACGGGCAGCTCGCCGATGCGCGCAAGATGTTTGAGAAAATGCGTGGGCAGGGGATCAAGCCAGATATTGAAACGTGGAACGCTTTGATTCGATGGCACTGTCGGGTTGGGAACATGAAGCGTGCCCTGCGATTCCTTGCTGCTATGCAGGAGGAAGGTATGTACCCAGACCCAAAGATCTTCATTACGATCATCAACAGGTTGGGGGAGCAAGGGAAGTGGGATGAGCTCAAAGAGCTGTTTGATAAAATGAGGAATCGAGGGTTCAAGGAGAGTGGTGCAATATATGCAGTTTTGGTCGACATTTACGGTCAGTATGGACATTTTCGCGATGCCCAGGAATGTGTAGCTGCTCTTAAGGCTGAAAACCTGCAGCTTTCTCCTAGCATCTTCTGTGTCCTGGCGAACGCATATGCTCAACAGGTTAGTGCTACTGGAAATGGAGCAAATCAATTTCGTAGTGGAATGATATGTTCTTTAATATCTTCCAGTGTATGCTAAGATTTCCTGTCAAAACAATGATGTTAAGTCTCCAGAAGAATTAATAACAAAAACCATAGTTCTGGTACTAGAATAGTGATCGTCTATTAATAATTGACTGGAAGTCCAACTTTTTTCTGCTTAAATAGGTTACATCAAACAATAAGATTGCCATGGCAAATAATTACATCTGTTAGGTAGATCTTGCATCTTGTGTTACGCAGAAACATAAGTGAGCCGACTTGGAACTTCTTTTTTGCCATTCGGTACATTAGCTTATCTAAAACGGGATGCCCCAAGAGCGAGTAGTTTGGCATTACTTGCTACTATATATGGTTGTAATAGTATAAAAATCTTGAAATATAGCCATTGTAGTTGTTTTCTCCTTCAAAAGAAGCTTAACCGTTAACATCAATATCTATCTGCCTCTTAGCACTGGACATTCTGAAAGTTATATCGAGAAATTACAGTACCATCACAGTACCTTGAGCTGATTACATGAATTCCATCTAGTTTAGCGATTTAGCTGACTAAGGGCTACATGTGGATGAGTGGTTTGGCATAATAGCTTGCTACTGTGCATGAATAATTATTTTGACTGAAACTTTGCATGAATAACTATTGAGTTTTGCCTTGGGACACCCCCCATAAAAGTATACATGAATCTTAAAAGTTACTTTAAAATGCTATCGCCATATCAAATGTGTTGAATAGATTGATTTGGATACAAAAGACTATATTACCCTTTTTGATTGAAGGAGTAACTTCTAATCTCCACCTTTAATCTGCATCGAAATATGTAAACTTTTATGTTGGGTGGGGGGGGGGGGGGGCGTACCAAAGGAAAGTTCATAATTATTCTAACACTGTCACTTTAGTCTCCTTTTCGCTGATCTCAAAACCTTCAATTTCTGTCTGTCCTTTTCATCTTGTGCGCATCATATTCCTTTGCTTTCGAATTTCAGGGTTTGTGTGAACAAACTGTAAGTGTTCTTCAATTGATGGAGGCAGAAGGAATTGAACCAAATCTTGTTATGTTGAATTTGTTAATCAATGCTTTTAGTACGGCCGGAAGGCACTTGGAGGCTCAAGCTGTATTCCAGCATATCAAGGACAGTGTATGTACTTTCTTATGAATGAGTATGCTGTTATAGTTATGGGTTCTTGTTTGGGTGCCATGATTTTACTTTCTTTGCACTGTCTCTTACCACTGCTTATTCTTTCTCAGGGTATGAGCCCAGATGTTGTGACTTACACTACTCTAATGAAGGCTTTCATGAGAGTAAAAAGATATGAGAAGGTCCGCCTGCTGTATTTGTAGTTTTCATTACTTCAGCTGCTTAAGTATCCATATGCTTTGTGGCCGACAGAAAACCTTGGTAAAAACTAAAAACTATGTTTTTTTTCAGCTCTTAACTCTTAACTGTTAGAAGAGTGTTTTTGGTGACATGCAAGCCTCTCCTTAGCTAATCAAGATTTAATTTTCTTGATACGGTGCTAATTAGTACTATATGTATTATTGAGATTTTGAACCATCAGAGAAATCTACGTGCCTGGATAATTTGGCGAGCTTGAAATAGTTTTCTCATTTTGTTGAATAGGTTTCAGAAGTATATAGTGAAATGGAGCGTGCTGGTTGTACCCCGGATAGAAAAGCTAGGGAAATGTTGCATGACGCATCTGTTACAATGGAACAAATGGGATGTAAGTGTTTCATTTGCACTTTTGCAGCAGTCTCCTTCTGGTTTTCGAGGATGTATTGGTTGATGCATGCTTTGCCAGGTTATTGAAATTGGAACTCCAGCAGCTCTGAAGTGGCTCCTCTGTTAATGTCTATAACTACAAAAGCCCCTACTTTGCTAGCACATGCTTGAGGATCTCTTGTAAAAGTAAAATGTAAGTGCGCTGATTGTATTTACTCTGAAATTGGCATATAAATGGTTCTCAAGTTCTCCTAGTCTCATACAAGATGTCCTTTTGCAATGAGTTGCCCCTTTGATTTTTTTTTACTTTCTTATGTAAGTTGTCCGCTGAATAGGATGAAAAGAACTTAAATAGTACCTTGATTAGGACAAGGAAGGTTAGGCATCAACTTAATATTATGTTTCAAATTGAGGAGCTCCTGCGCTCCCGATTTCTTTGAATAAAACAAAAAGTGTTCAAACAGCTTTAACAACTATGAAGCATAATAAGTGTTGTGCAGATATTCACTTATCACTTACTCATTTCATATTTGAAGGTATGGTTCTCAACCTTGTAGTTGACACTTTGGCCCTTTTTAAAATGACAGAACATGAGACAACAGTTACTTGGCACACAGAAAGTTCTAGTCCACGTGCTGTGTTTGGTGGAGACCGAAAGAATCTCCTCTGGCATTTTCTCCACTGGAGATCATCTGTTGTGGAATAAGAATGGGGCCAGCAAGCACAAGATTCAGAACGACTGTGATTGCTCCTCAGTTTTAGGTAGATTGGAGTTCTGAGGTCGGGCATAAGTTCATATCATTCGGCGCCTGCATATTTTTGGCTCGGCGATGCAGGTATGCAAACAAACAAACAGCCCATTGCTATTACATTCATTTACGACGTAAGATCAACTGATATGTGCTTTCCTTTGTACTGCAGTTCAGATTTCATAGTCAAGGAAACAGTTAAAGGAGACTTCCGGGGATCTGGACAAGGAAAAAGATGGTCAAGTGTATCATAAGTTTGGAATTCCATTCATTGCCCTCTTCCTGAACCACACTGCATCGTGGTGGTTTTCAGAATATTAGGTGTACTGAGCATTGACTTGTATGCATATCAGGATAGCTTATGAAAACAATCATCTTCTGAAGTAGACAACTTAGATGATTCTCTCTAACCATTTTCATACAGCTACTTTTTTTTGTCTTCACTTTACATTCCCTCTGCTTCGGCCCGACTGTAAACTCAACATAGGATCAAATAATTAGGTTAAGTGTCACTGTCCCTGCGTTTGTCTGTGTGCCGCAATCTCTAGAATTCTCCCCAGTATTATTCTTACGCCCAACTTGTACTTCTACTCCTGAATTGGCAGATTATATATTTGTCGAGCTCTGTACGTACCTTGGTGCATGTAATGGTGGCTATGGTTTGTAATTTTAGACATAACTCTTAGTGAAAAACAAGAACAGAGGATCCAACATTTCCATACACCTCCGTTCGTCTAAAACAGCAGAATTTATATCCTTCTTTCTGATCAAGTCCAACTCATATATAACTACTATGCATTGCAGGCTAAACATCTTCATGTATATAGTTTGTTTGTCCAAAGCCAGGGAAATTTCCAAAAGGAGCTTCCGAAGACAAGGAAAGCAGAGCAGATTTCTCTTCACTTGAGCTCCTCGTCGTCGTCTATGTCGCTGAGCAGGTCGTCAATGGCGTCGGTGTGCGTCATGCGCGCGGAGGCCTGCTTGACCCAGCGCGCCATCTTGGCCGTCTCCCTGCTGACCTTGACCTGCTCCTCGAGCGCCTTCTTGAGCTTGCGCTGCTGCTCCTTGAGCTCCGTGACCACCCTCCTGTTCTCGTCGCCCCACTCGCCGGCGTCGATGCCGAGGACGTCGCCCATCGTTCCTCCGGCGGCGCGGTCCTTCCTGCTCCTCGCCGTCGGGGCCTTCTTGGGCGAGAAGGGGAAGCAGCACGCCTGGCGCGGCGGCGGCGGCGACAGGGAGCCGCCGTCGTCGTCCCTGCCCCTGTTCCGCTCCCTCAGCGTCGGCCGGCCGCGCCCTGCCCCGAAGAGCCGCTCCAGGTCCTCCTCCTCGTCCTCTTGAACCGCGGGGACGCTCGTCTTAGGAGGATCAGCCCGCGGCTGCGGCGGAGGGCTCTGCTCCTTCGGCTCTTGGCTCGCCGGCGCGACCGGCGCAGGGTGGTCCGCGTGCGGTTGATGGGGCGGGTCGGCAGCAGGATCGTCGTCGCGGCTCTGCGGCGGCGCGGTGACGCTCCGGCCCATGGTCTTGGCGGGCGGCGCGGGGGCGGGGGCGGGGGCGGCGGCGGGGAGGGACTTGAGCTTGCGGAAGCGGGACTCGAGGCTGGACGGGAGCGCCGCGTCGTCGAGGCCGGCGAGGTGCGCCGTGTTGAGCCTGGCGATCTGCTCCAGCGCGACCAGGTCGGCCGCCTCCGCGAGGATGGCGTCCACCGCCGACGACATCCCGCCGCCCTTGGAGTAGGCCATGGCCGGACGGACCCGACGGCGCCGCGGGGTGGGGGATCAGGACTGAGCACTGTCCCTCCGCAGGAGTGTGAAGGAAAGAAAGAGTGTGGGTGCGGCCTGTTTTTTCCGTTGCCGTTTTGTCACGTCCGGCGCGTGGTGGAGCCCTGGACCGCCTTTCCCAGCTCCGCTCCCGCTGCACCTCGGATGCCTGTAGGGCTTTTGACCGTTGTGTTGTGTGCCCCTGGTTGTCGACGCGCTGGCTGCGTGGAAAGGCGCGTCGCCGCCTTCTCCGGCACCGGCGGCCGTGGGGACTCGGTCGGCTTCGTCGCGTGACCCCGGCGCCAGCGCTCCGGCTTATATGGGGCACGATCAAAAGGTTCCTTCCTCGTTCCAAAAAAGTAAATGGTTGTTTCCTTTTCAGTGAAGATGAAAATTGGCAGGCTCGGTAAGATCCAGAGCACGCCAGACGGACACGCATGGATGCATTGGTCCACCGTATCCATGTAATCAACAACGAATCAGGCTGCAATTCATCGCGAATTACTGCACAGTGATTCCGGCACGTTTTTATGATAAAAAACACGACGCGCTGTTGATTCGTGACACCTTAAGGCTGGTTCCACGAATGGCCAGCCAAACATGGGGTTCCGCATTTGAGATTATAGGGCATTTTCAAGTTTTATAAAAGAGTCAATTACGCTGTTGGTGTCACAAGTTGGCATGAATGCTTACTTTGGTGTTACAAGTTATGGGGTACATTGAAGTGGTGAAAAGACTTGGTTTGATTGTGCATGTATGATGCATGAATGTTTACTTTGGTGTTACTACAAGTTGTGGGGTACATTGAAGTGGTGAAAAGACTTGGTTTGATTGTGCATGTATGATGCATGAATGTTTACTTTGGTGTTACTACAAGTTGTGGGGTACATTGAAGTGGTGAAAAGACTTGGTTTGATTGTGCATGTATGATGCATGAATGTTTACTTTGGTGTTACAAGTTGTGGGGTACATTGAAGTGGTGAAAAGACTTGGTTTGATTGTGCATGTATGATGCTTTTCTCAGTTTGATACGAACCGGGCGCTGGCTAAGCAAGCCAGCGTAGCATGAGCTTTTACCGAAACAACCTTCAGTTAACAAGTGTCGAAATCTTCAGTTAGCAAGTGTCAAAAAATTCAGTTAATAAGTGTCGAAAATTTTAGTTAGCAAGTGTCGAAAAATTCAGTTAACAACTGTCCAAAATTCAGATGTGAAACATCACTGAACATTACATACATATGCATAGTTGCTAAACAAAGTAAGTGATACATTTTATCATTTCATCACGTACTGTTAAACGGTTGCATCTTGAATAATTTCTGTGAGAAACTCCATAGGAAGGTTTGTATCAGAAAGTGCACAACAAGAGTTCAATACTAAATGAAGTAAAATTTCAGAAAAAATCAATTTCACACAAACCATACAGAGCACATTCGGAGATACCAACACTCGTCATCTTTAAAAGCATATAACAAACTCATAC
Organism: Hordeum vulgare subsp. vulgare; assembly: GCF_904849725.1. Classification (NCBI taxonomy): domain Eukaryota; kingdom Viridiplantae; phylum Streptophyta; class Magnoliopsida; order Poales; family Poaceae; genus Hordeum; species Hordeum vulgare. The sequence continues at coordinate 557,559,352 of NC_058524.1, read as the reverse complement.
ATGTTCATTTAAACATCCAAACAAAACATATGTTCAGCTCATGACATGTCTCATCTTAAGAAAAGGGGTAATTTTGTTCTAAATGCAGATTACAAAAGTTGATGAACTTGATTGCATTTCAGTTCATTCATGAACTAATTAGGTATGCAACTTGGTCTACTTGGTCTGAAAATCATCAGGCCACTCCTCTTGAGGTGCATTTTGTGTCACTGGGAACTCCTCAGCTTGCACATATGATCTTGGTTCATCTGGTGGAAACATGAGGTTCCACAACCTAGCTCCTGGTCTTGTCCTTCCTCCGGTGTTACCTCTCCCGGTCCCTCTGCCACTACTTGTCCCTGTCGCTCTCACATTTCCTCTCCATACTCCTCTCCCATGTACTTTGCGTACTCTTGCGACATTTCCCCTTCCTGTTCCAGTTGGTATCCTCTTTCTCCCTCTTGCATTTTCAGTTGCGTGGTAGCTTGCTTCACGAACATCTTCAGGAATGTCTTCTGTCGGTCCTCTTCTTCTGACCCTGCATGTTGCCATAGCAGTTGTAACCCTCGGAGGAGGTATGGTATCTCTAGCATTTGCAACAAAAGCAAATTCTGGAAGAGGTCCAAGATCCATAACTGGCACATATCCTCTCCTCTCCTAAGTATGAAACAACGTAGCAATTTTCGGATACAGTTTTGATGTGAATTAGGAATATTCAGTTTTGCACAAAAACAAAAATCTTACCATTTGTTGCATGAGAAACACCATTGACCCTCGTGTTTGAGTAGGAGCCATGTGTGTGTGCACTGTATGTGGCATTATGTTCAGTGCAAACAAAGTGTCAAGTCTACTAGGCATGGATTAAAAATCTGAAAACATTGCAGTAATATTATTAGCTTTCAACTTATTGAAATGATTGAAGGATCATCATAATCATGTGCATCATCATAATCATGTGCATCATCATCCTCTCCATCATCTTCTACAGACTTAGGTGCATCTCTATTGTTCTCCTCCCACTTGTTGTGCCCTTTGTTGTTCTGATCTGCTCTTTCACATAAAGAGCATTGTATGGACGCACCATGCTTTGTTAGTCTCTTCCATCCATCTTTCATTTGCTTCTCCTCTCGATCTTTCTTTCTGTTCCTCCTTGGCCTACCCATGACCTTTGTGTACACAGGTGGATGTACATCAACTCCATCCATCTTTCTCCAATGTTCTTTGTCTCTCACTGGCTCTATGTTCAATCCATAAGCTTTTTTGTAAGTATCTACAGAATAGCACTCGTGCACTAGAGTTGCAGGATCCTCTCTAGCACAAGCTATTGCGTGATGACATGCAATTCCTGACAAGTCCCATCTTTTGCAGTCACAAGTTTCCATGTTCAAATCCACAATGTAGGAATGGTTCATCGAGGCCACTTTGAAAACCTTCTGACCAACTCCAAATACCATGCAGTTAGTAGCCCAATCAGTAAATTTGTCAACTTTTTCTTAATTTTGGGGCACAATCTACCACTCTATTTCCTGTCTAGCTAGGGCCACTTCCTTCTCCTTGTTGTACATCATTTTTGTTATCTTGTTGTTTATGTTGTCCATCATGGATAAAATTGGTAGCTCTATTGCTGGCAATATCCAACAGACATAAGAAGAAATATACATGTTAGTTTACTAATAGAACAATATAAACTGAAATAGGCATATTACAATTGAAGCACGTTAGTATATTACAAGCTAACCTGTTAAATACTTCATACATGTTATTTAAGAGGATGTATCATTTTGGAAACGGGTTAAAAAAGGGTTTAATACAAGTCCTTGGAGGCCATTTCTCAACCCATTTGTATGCACCCACATTGTCCGCCTTTGTCTTTTCCATGGCTTTGATGTACGTAGGATTGTTTGTGGCTCTTGCAATTGCTCAAAAATTGTTCTATAACTGTTCTCCCTTGTGTAACTTGTGGAAATTCTGGTACATATGCCTAACACAAAATCTGTGTTCAGCATCTCGACAAATCTTTGCAACTGCTGCAATGAGACACTGCAAATCATATACAATAGTGACTCTCAACTCGATATATGATTTGCATAATTAAAAGTTAATAAAGCACATGTGATATGAACGAACTCGGGAGCATACCTTATGTTTGTCACTCATTATTGTGTATGGAGAGGTGTTACAGATGTTTAGATCATCCTTCAGACTTGCCAAAAACTACTCCCAACTGCTAGTAGACTCAACTTCCACAATCTCAAATGTTAGGGGATAGATGCAATCATTAGGGTCAATACCCACTGTTGTCAACAGATTTCCTTTGTACTTGGTCTTAATGTGACATCCATCTACAAATATGATGGGCATGCATCCCAATAGCCAACCTCTCTTGCATGCATCCAATGGCGAGTATAGTGTTGAAAAGTGTTCCTTTGTCTGCTTAGTCTTTTCATCAAAATTTCCTTTGTGCATATGTAAAACTTGATGTCAGGGTTTGTGGTCCTCAACTCCTATCCATAATCCCACAAGTGCTTGTATTGGTCATCGTCCTCACCTCTGATCAGCTTCACCGAATCTCTTCTAGCTCTACTAAGTTTGGTCCTCCTTGGTATGTGATTGTATTCTTGCTGAACTTTCTCCTCAAATTTCTTCAAAGGCATCTTCTCATTGTCCCTGAACTCATCTTTGAATTTTTTGGTTAAAAATGGAGCACTTAGACCTTTAAGGTTCCATGACTTAGGGCAAGTATGCTCATCACAATACTTATTTATAAAGAAACTATTTTTCCTGTTGTCCTTCACTGCTTTCAGGTACCATGGGCAATCATCAATTCATATTGCTTCAACTGTAGTGCTTGTGTTTCTTGTATTTTTGATTGCAACTTCGTTTCATCAGTTGTTCTCATCGGGCGATGTCTGAATCTCTTTAAAAAATACCTTGACCCTTCGTCCTTGAAGGAGGGTTCGGCTAAGGTCGGAGGGGGGTGAGAGGTCGCCTCAATTCAACGAAGGAGAGACGGCGTTTTCATTATTGAAGTTTCGGGCATGGGAATCACGCCTGTGAGTTTAGAGTCGTTAACCTACGATCCCATCGATCCTTATGTCCATCTCACAACAAACTCTGAATGAAAGCACCAGTGTCGGTGTGAAAACCGACAAACCTCAGGGGTAGGGGGTCCCGAGATTTGGATCTCAGATGAATGGTAACAGGAAGAGGGAGACGAGGTTTACCCAGGCTCGGGCCCTCTTAATGGAGGTAAAACCCTACGTCCTGCTCTTGTTTATATCAATGGAGAAGTATTAAATACATGGTCTGATCTACCTTGAGATCATCAAATGTGTCCTAGCTCTAGGGCTAGGTGGATGATATTGGGTTGTTGTGCCCTATGCGGGCTAAACCCCTCGCTTATATACACGCCAGGTAGGGTATCTAGGGTTACAAGGTCAATATATTGGCGCAGAGGCGGTATGAGAAATCTTGGAGTACACGACAAGCCTTCGGTAGACACACTCCCGTTCATGCCCCATCATACAGCTTCCGGAGTCCATCTTAAGAAGGAGGAGGACCCATCGGTCCAATCCAAGGAGCCTCGGCCGACTAGGTTAGTGTTGGAAATATGCCCTAGAGGCAATAATAAAATAGTTATTATTATATTTCTTGTTTCCAGATAATCGTTTATTATCCAAGCTATAATTGTATTGAATGGAAACATAAATACATGTGTGGATATATAGACAAAACAATGTCCCTAGTGAGCCTCTGGTTGACTACCCTGTTGGTCAAGGATGGTTAAGGTTCCCTAGCCATAGACAAGTGTTGTCACTTGATGACGGTATCACATCATTAGGAGAATGATGTGATGGACAAGACCCAAACTATAAACATAGCATGTGATCGTGTCACTTTGTTGCTATTGTTTTCTGCATGTCAAGTATACATTTCTATGACCATGAGATCATGTAACTCAGTGACACCGGAGGAATGCCTTGCGTGTATCAAACGTCGCAACGTTACTGGGTGACTATAAAGGTACTCTACAGGCATCTCCGAAGGTGTTCGTTGAGTTAGCATGGATCAAGACTGGGATTTGTCACTCCGTGTGACGGAGAGGTATCTTGGGGCCCACTCGGTAATACAACATCACAAACAAGCCTTGCAAGCAATGTGACTAAAGAGCTAGCCATGGGATCTTGTATTATCGAACGAGTAAAGAGACTTGCCGGTAACGAGATTGAAATAGGTATGGCGATACCGACGATCGAATCTCGGGCAAGTAACATACCGAAGGACAAAGGGAATGATATACGAGATTGTGTGAATCCTTGACATAGAGGTTCAGCCGATAAGATCTTCGTAGAATATGTAGGATCCAATATGGACGTCCAGGTCCCGCTATTGGATATTGGCCGGAGAGTGTCTCGGTCATGTCTACATAGTTCTCGAACCGGCAGGGTCTGCACACTTAAGGTTCGATGACATTTTTGGTATAGTTGAATTATTGATGATGGTAACCGATTGTTGTTAGGAGTCTCGGATGAGATCCCGGACGTCACAAGTGTCTCTGAAATAGTCCGGAAACGGTGATATGTAGGATTGTTGCATTTGGCTTCCGAAAAGATTTCGGGCATTACCGGTAAAGTACCGGGAATGGCGAATGGGTTCCGGGGTTTTACCGGGAGGGGCCACCCACCCGGTAGAGGACCTAATAGGCCCATGGATGGCGCACCAGCCCTTAGTGGGCTGGTGAGGCCTGCCCAATAAGCCTATTTTGGCCAAGGCAAAAAAAAGGAAAAAAAAAGGAGGTGGACAAGAAGGAAAGGACTCCTCCACCAAACCGAATTGGAGGAGGAGACCTTCCTCCTTGGCTCGGCCGAACCCTCCTACTTGGAGTAGGAGGCAAGGCAACCTCCCTCTTGTTCCTCCTATATATAGTGGAGGTTTGAGAGGGTTTTTGCACCTCAAGCCTTTGTGCAAACCTCTCTCCGTCCACTACTTCGTAACACCTCGTAGCTAGATCGGTACGACACGTTGAAGCCGTGCCGGAGTAGCTCCATCATCATCTCCACCACGCCGTCGTGCTGCCGGAGAATTCAGCTACCTCTTCGTCTCTCTTGCTGGATCAAGAAGGCGGAGATCGTCATCGAGCTGTACGTGTGCTGAACGCGGAGGTGCCGTCCGTTCGGTGCTAGATCGGGACGGATCGTGGGACGACGACGATTTTGGATCGCGAAGACGTTCCATTACATCAATCGCCTTTCTTAATTCTTCCCACTTAGCGATCTATAAGGGTATGTGGATCCGATCTCCCTCTCGTAGATGATCACCACCATGATAGGTCTTCGTGTGCGTAGGAAATTTTTTATTTCCCATGCAACGTTCCCCAACAGTTAGGTCCCCTTATTCTAGGACACCGTCACTCAATAATCCCAACCCTCGTAGCCAACCTAACATACATGACCACTTTATTGGGGCACGATGAACGAAGGTAACGGTGCAGTAGTCCGTGGTGGTGCTGAGAGGGTAGGCGATAGGGGTGATGGTGTGCGGATGTTGGTGACATGCGGGTGGTAGTGATAACCCACAAGTGTAGGGGATCGCAACAGTTTTCAAGGGTAGAGTATTCAACCCAAATTTATTGATTCGACTCAAGGGGAAGCGAAAGAATATTCTCAAGTATTAGCAACTGAGTTTTCAATTCAACCACACCTGAAAGATTAGTGTCTGCAAGCAAAGTATCAGTAGCAAAGTGGTATGATAGCAACGGTGCCAGAAAATGGTCTGTTGACGACAGACTATTCCTGACTTGTTGTATCAATGGCGCCAGTAAAGTGTTGGAGCAGGTAACAGCAAAGTAGCAAGTAACAACAGTAGTGACAGCAGAGTAGCAAGGAACAACAATAATGACACCAGCAGCAAGTAACAGCAGTAGCAAGGAACAGCAGTAGTGACAGCGGTAGCAAGGAACAACAGTAGTGACAACAATAGCGGCAAAGTAACGTAGCAAGGACCAGTAGTAAAAGACTCGTAGGCAGTGGATCGGTGATGGATGATTATGCTGGATGTGATTCATCATGTAACAGCTATAACACGGAGAGATAAGTAACTAGCTCCCGTTCGTCAATCTAATGTAGGCATGTATTCTGTAAGTAGTCATACGTGCTTAGGGAAAAGAACTTGCATGACATCTATTGCCCATCCCTCTCGTGGCAGCGGGGTCCTAATGGAAACTACAGGATATTAAGGTTCTCCTTTTAATAAAGAACCGGACCAACGCATTAACACGCGGTGAATACATGAACTCCTCATACTGTGGTCATCTCCGGGAGTGGTTTGGGCTATTGTCACTCCGGGGTTGCCGGGTCATAACACATAGTAGGTGACTACAAATTGCAAGATAGGATCTAAAACACACATATATTGGCGACAACATAATAGGTTCAGATCTGAAATCATGGCACTCGGCCCCTAGTGACAAGCATTAAGCATGGCAAAGTAGTAGCAACATCAATCTCAGAACATAGTGGATACTAGGGATCAATCCCCGTCAAAACTAACTTGGTTACATGATAGATCTCATCCAACTCATCACCGTCCAGCAAGCCTACGATGATATTACTCACGAACGATGAAGAGCATCATGGAATTGTCGATGGAGGAAGGTTGATGATGACGATATCGACGATTTCCCCTCTCCGGAGCCCGGAACGGACTCGAGATCTGCCCTCCAGATGAAGAACAGGAGGTGGCGGCGCTTCCGTATCGTAAAACGTGATGAATCCTTCTCCCTGATTTTTTCCGGGCGAAATGGAATATATAGAGATGAGTTTGGAGGCGGTGGAGCCTCGTGGGCCCCACAAGCCCTCACGGCGCGGCCAGGGGGGTGGCCCCGGCCCCTGGGCTTGTAGCCCACTGGCTCACTTCCTCCGGTGGATCTTTGCGCAGGTATTTTTCATTAATTTCAGAAAAATTCTCCGTAAATTTTCAGGTCATTCTGAGAACTTTTATTTCTGCACAAAAACAACACCATGGCAATTCTGCTGAAAACAGTGTTAGTCCGGGTTAGTTCCATTCAAATCATGCAAATTAGAGTCCAAAACAAGGGCAAAAGAGTTCGGAAAAGTAGATACGACGGAGACGTATCAACTCCCCCAAGCTTAAAGCCTTGCTTGTCCTCAAGCAATTCAGTTGACAAACTGAAAAAGACAAAAGAAAAACTTTGACGAACTCTGTTTGATCTTGGTGTTGCAACTATGTCTAACTCATGACCAGAATTTCAGCAAGATCACAAGCAAACCACATAAGAAAATGACATCTAGGTCTCACGATAAACTCATATCAATGGCATAATCAACTAGCGAGCAAATAATAATAAGCCTCAAATGTCAACACTTCAATCAAAACAACATGAAGCAGTACGAACAGGTGGTATCTCGCTAGCTCTTTCTGAGCCCGCAAAACATAAATGCAGAGCACCTTCAAAGACCAAGAGCTGACTAAGCATTGTAATTCATGGCAAAGAAGATCTAGTCACAGTCATACTCAACACGGTTAAAAGCAAAGCATTAAAATTACAGAGGTGCTCTCTAATTGGTGCTTTTATAAGAGGAGGATGACTCAACATGAACATAAATAGACAGGCCCTTCGTAGAGGGAAGCATTGATTTGCACAGGTGCCAGAGCTCAAGCTTTGAAAACAGAGATAATGATTTTGGGTGGCATGCTTTCATTGTCAACGCAAAGACTAAGAGTTCTCAACATCTTCCACGCTACACATGCTATAGGCGGTTCCCAAACAGAAAAGTAAAGTTTTGTCTCCCCCACCACCAATCAATCGCACTCCACGGCTAGCCGAATCCTCGTCTACCGTCCATACCAACATCAGTCCTGGGGGAGTTTTGTTAGCAATTATCTTTTCGATTTGAGCATGGAACTGGGAATTTCAATTACCGGCCCCTTTCTCGTGAATGATAGTGAATAAACACATATCGAGGATAACACACCTAGCATGGAAGATACCAATAGCCCCCTGTCACCACATGAGCGGTTCGAGCATGCAAAACAGATTATTTCTTGAAGGTTTAGAGAGTGGCACATGCAAATTTACTTGGAACGGCAAGTAGATGCCGCAAAGAGGTAGGTATGGTGGAATCGTATGGAACAACTTTGGGTTTATGGGAGTGGATGCACAAGCAGTATTCCCGCTTAGTACAAGTGAAGGCTAGCAAAAGACTGGGAAGCGACCAACTAGAGAGCGACAACAGTCCTCAAAATGCATTGAGATTAACTAACATTGAGTGCAAGCATGTGTAGGACATAAATCACCATGAACATGAACATCATAGAGGCTATGTTGATTTTGTTTCAACTACATGCGTGAACATGCGCCAAGTCAAGCCACTTGAAACATTCAAAGGAGGATACCATCCTATCATACTACAACACAGTCATCTCAACATTCATGTGGGCATCCAAGACAGACCATTATAAGCTCCTAGCTAGGTAAGCATGGCATAAGCAACTATGATCTCTAAGTTGTCATTGCGAACATGTTTCTCTCACAACAAAGCTGAATCATTATCGTCGGTATTGCCTTTCACTTGCACGACCGAACGATGTGAACAATAATAAGCGTGCTCGTGCATTGGACTAAAGCTGGAATCTGCAAGCAAACACAAAGGAGAAGACAAAGTAATATGGCTCTTTGAAAGCTAAACAGGTATGCATGCAAGAGCCACTAAACATTGTAACCAATATTTCTACCTTGACCCAAAGAAAAAGAAAATTATCTACAGGGGAAAGCTCCCAACAAGAAAAAGAAGAAAAAGAAAATATTTTTGGATTTTTCTCAAACTAGACAGACACACGAAAAGAAAACGAGAAAAACAAAATAAACTAGCATGGATGATATAGTGGCAAAGTGTGAACACCGGCTAACAAAGTGAAAGCATAAGCAAGAATGTAAAGTCGGTGAGAAACACATACTCCCCCAAGCTTAGGCTTTTGGCCTAAGTTGGTCTACTCCCAAGGATGGTCCTAGCGAAACATAAAATCATAATTGGGGTTGTACGGGAGCGCTGCAGCCACTGCCTGAATAGCTGCCTCACGGAGACGAGAAGCCTTCGCCTCCCTCTCATACTCCTTTGCCTCTCCTCTGGTTATGTAATATCTCCGTTTTACCTGAAAGTCAAAGAAGGCAGGAGCAGAAAGGGTAATATGGAAAACACGCTGCCGGTTAAATATCAAACGGTATAGGAGGGATTCGTCATCCCTCTCAAGGAACTGGTAGCGTGTCAAAGCGAGGTGGTCAAGGAAAGCTGTATGAAGCGGGGGATCTCCTTCGCGGATGGGTAGTCCAAGAAAATTTGCTATGCGAGTGGCATAGATCCCACCAAAGAAATCCCCTTCAATTGCATTCTTATTCAGCCTCCTTGCTATAATAGCTCCCATGTTGAAGCTCTTGTCACCTGTCACTGTGCTCTTAAGGATACTAAGGTCGGGTGCGAAGAGGTGACAATGCTCAATCTTGCCATTAATGCATCTGCCTATGAAGAGGGCAAAATAATGTCTCTAGTTTCTCCAACTGTAATACCAGAGCAAAAATCTCTAACCGGAGATTTAGGAGGATCATTGAGGCTACCCCACGTAGGTATCTTGCAAATTCTATTGAAATCCTCTAAATCCATGGTATACGATTTATCATAGAGATCAAACAGTACCGATGGCTCACGGCCAGCTGAAAATTTGAATCTACGAACAAAAGAGGCATTGAGAGCAACATAATATTCACATTTATCGGAGATGAATTCTTCGAGTCCGATGTTGTGAACAAGTGCATCAAATTCATCTTTGAACCCTGCCTCAATCATAAATTCATCAGAAGGCCATTCACATGGTTGTACATGTGCGTCCCTTAGTTGGTAAGGATCAGGCTCCCGAATCGCAAGACGGGGACCTCTCCAATAGTAATACCAGAGCAAAAATCTCTAACAGGAGATTTAGGAGGATCATTTAGACTACCTCAAATAGGTATCTTGCAAATTCTATTGAAATCCTCTAAATCCATGGTATACGATTTGTCATAGAGATCAAACAGTACTGATGTGTCACTGCCACCTGAAAACTTGAATCTACGAACAAAAGAGGCAGTGAGAGCAACACACTGTTCACATTTATCGGAGATGAATTCTTTGAGTCCGATGTTGCGAACAAGTGCATCAAACTCATCTTTGAAACGTGCCTCAATCATAAATTCATCAGAAGGCTGATACGTCTCCGTCGTATCTACTTTTCCGAACTCTTTTGCCCTTGTTTTCGACTCTAATTTGCATGATTTGAATGGAACTAACCCGGACTAACGCTGTTTTCAGCAGAATTGCCATGGTGTTGTTTTTGTGCAGAAATAAAAGTTCTCGGAACATCCTGAAAATTTATGGAGATTTTTTCTCGAATAAAAGAAAAATACTTGTGCAAAGATCCACCAGAGGAGGTGGACCAGTGGACCACAAGCCCACAGGCCGCGGCCACCCCACCTTGTCGCGCCGTGAGGGCTTGTGGGGCCCACGTGGCTCCACCGCCCCCAAACTCAGCTCTATATCTTCCGTCTCGCCCGGAAAAAAATCAGAGAGAAGGTTTCATCGCATTTTACGATACGGAGGCGCCGCCACCTCCTGTTCTTCATCTGGAGGGCAGATCTCGAGTCCGTTCCGGGCTCCGGAGAGGGGAAATCGTCGCCATCTTCATCATCAACCTTCCTCCATCGACAATTCCATGATGCTCTTCATTGTTCGTGAGTAATCTCATCGTAGGCTTGCTGGACGGTGATGAGTTGGATGAGATCTATCATGTAATCGAGTTAGTTCTTGACGGAGATTGATCCGTAGTATCCACTATGTTCTAGATTGATGTTGCTACTACTTGGATATGCTTAATGCTTGTCACTAGGGCACGAGTGCCATGATTTCAGATCTGAACCTATTATGTTGTCGCCAATATATGTGTGTTTTAGATCCTATCTTGCAAGTTGTAGTCACCTACTATGTGTCATGACCCGGCAACCCCGGAGTGACAATAGCCGGAACCACTCCTGGAGATGACCATAGTATGAGGAGTTCATGTATTCATCGTGTGTTAATGCGTTGGTCCGGTTCATTATTAAAAGGAGAACCTTAATATCCCGTAGTTTACATTAGGACCCCGTTGCCACGGGAGGGATGGACAATAGATGTCATGCAAGTTCTTTTCCCTAAGCACGTATGACTACATATGGAATACATGCCTACATTAGATTGACGAACGGGAGCTAGTTACATATCTCTATGTGTTATAGCTGTTGCATGATGAATCACATCCGTCATGCTCATCCATCACCGATCCACTGCCTACGAGTCTTTTACTACTGGTCCTCGCTATGTTACTTTGTCTAGGCTTGGCCCTTTCTACAAAAGGGATTGGGCCACTTTGCTGCTACTGTTGCTACTGTTGTCACTATTGCTGTTGCTTGTTACCTTGCTTTGTCGCTACTGCTGTTACTTTGTTGTTGTTGCTACTGTTGTTCCTTGCTACTTTGTTGTTACTTGTTGCAAGACTTTTCTGAAGCCGTTGCTAGGGAGAATAGTCCCCCGTCAACATGCTATTTACTGGTGCCATTGATACAACATTTAGGAATAGTGTGTCGTCAACAAATCGTTTCTGGCACCATTCCTATCATACTACTGTCGGGACCCCGATCCTAGGTCATAGGAATCCAGCGTGTAACACATCGCATCTCTTTGCGGTCTCACGCACGGTTAACTCCACGGCTGCAACCTTACCTTAGCCGGGACCGTTTGCGTCTTTTGACTCACGTATGCAATAATGTCGCTAGCATTCCAATGTCAAAGAACCCGGATCGGCAAGTCTAGTCACAAACCAAAGTGGCAGTACCGCACAAGGACAGGCATACAAGACCCAACAAAGTAGGTGTCGGTCACCAGCGAGTGTAGACGAGTCGTAGCAAGCTACAAGGACTCCATTACATTGCGTGACATTTCCCCAAAGGGGACAGACACAGCAGCTAAGAAGGACACATGCCGGTCAACCAAAGTGTCCGGAGCAGTAGCGAACTACCAAGGCTCGTTGGATCACAAAGGGGCATTTCCTTGTAAGGAGTGCTACTAAAGTTCACGACTAGGTAATCGAACCCCATACATATCAAGTACAACACACGTACGCATGGCATACCGATATGTATAGATACATCGATGGCATCACAACATAACCATAAACATACAAACTTTATTTAAGAGGCTCGGAAGAGCCACACACATAACATTACACATTAAGGGTCTCACGACCCATAATAGCAGTCATTCAGTTACAAGCCAGCGGAAGAGTTTAAAACTGTCTGAGTACAGACAGGTGCAACTAGAAGGCACATGGCTTGACTATACTACAGACCCAACGTAGGGCCAGATCGTAGCTGGGACACCAGCTACTCGTCGTCATCGATGTCTATGAAGAACCCTCCATTAGGGTCATTAGCAACCTCTGCAACATTAATTAAGCAAACATGAGTACGGAGGTACTCAGCAAGACTTTAGGATAACTATCTACTCATGCAATGTATCAAAAGGTATTGTGGGGTTTCATGCGGGAAGCCAGCATTTGACTCGTGGCTAGACAACTTGCATTTTAAAATAATTTTGACAACTTGATTTCTCCCACACGAGTCCACTAACACCACAACAATACACCATCGTGGAATCATTCCGTCTCCATACGGAATTGCCGTCCACGACACTCACGCTTATCTTGACAATTTTATGAGTAGCCATTGAAGTTATCTATGAACAACATATGTCTCCAAGTAGTCCATATCCACGGATGCGGCTATTCGAATAGATCATAACCCTGCAGGGGTGTACTTCGTCACACACGCTCTCGTCACTTATCGCCATGTGCACGTCATGCACCTCGGCAACCTTCAAGCGGAAGCCTAGCGAGGGAGTCGGCCACGACCGTTAACCACACTAGTACCTAGTCCAGGTTTATCGCCTATCTGAGAGTAACCCGTACGGAAGTCCGACCGAGGTTTCCGCCACGGCCTCAAACGATGTGCGCAGGGTTCCCAAGCCCACCATCCGGGTGCCACTTGGTACACCATGCCACTGCCTACCGCATCACAGCCCACCTCTCAGGTCAGCACCATGCACGGCCTCCAGCATGACTATAAACACCAGAAACTACTTGCAACTCCTGGACCGAGTACTAAGCGATTAATAGGTCGAGCGGGGTCATATTTCAGGGCCCAGCATGTGGTAGTATCTAGTCTTGGATTACATACACGGAACTCAGTTCCTAAGGACGGTTCCAATGAAACAACCCGCCATGTACTCCTACACAGCCTTTCACCGGTACCTTTACCAATTCAGGTTCAACACACAACCTTTGCTTACCGAACACATTCTCACAATTCTGTTCATCTCCCAGATGACAGACCATACACAACTCTAAGCATAGCATGCATAGCAGGAAAAGGCACATCATGGCTCAAGCAACTACCAGGTATGCTAGGTTGCAAGGTTCGGCTATTTACTGTGACAAGGATAGGTCATGCAAAGGAAGTGGGTTCAACTAACGTGGCAAAAGCAGTTGAAGCATTTGATCCTAATGCAATAATTAAGTGTAGGAGCAAGAACATGGGATTTATCGGGATGATCAAAATGGTTGCTTGCCTTGTTGCTCAGAGGAGTGACAATATCCGTCAGACGGATATTCGGTGGAATCCGGGGGAGCGGAGCCTACCGAAAGGAATGACAACAATCAATAACAAACATATGCAATCAAGATGATGCATGAGCATAGCATGAGAATGCAAGGTGATAAACTAATATAGCTAGCATGTATTAGGTTTGAAGTTGATTTGAATCAAATTCAAATAGCACTTCAAACGAGGTATTCTCGGATACCATTTTAATTGATTCGACCTGATGCTCAGATCAACTTGATGTTAACATGCATCGGATGACATGTTAAGTTGTTGGTTTGTAATTAGGACAGTATTTTATCATGTCAATCATAGTGAAAATCAAATATTTTCCATATTCCATTTATAAAGTATTTATAAGAATTGACTTATTCATTAATCTACATGTTTGGGCTCTGTACCATTTTCAAACATGTTCGAAAATGACATATTCAGATTCCTTGAATTTTTCTGATACTTTTTCATATATAAATTATTTGCATTGGAGTTACAGATTAATTTCTATGAATTTTAGAAGTTTTAAACCTTTCTGGAATTATTTCTATACTGGAAAATCCCTTTATTGCTTCAGCCTGACATCAGCAGGTCAACCGACCTGTTCAGGTCAAACCTGACAGGGCGGACCCACTAGTCAGCCTCTCAGGGGTTAATCCCGCGCTGGCCAGCCCCTAATTGAGTTTGACTTGGCCTTGGGCCCACTGTAAGCGAGAGATTAAGCTTAAAACTTCTGGATTAGACTCGCCACGTCGACCCTCGCCGGAGCCTGGCCGGCGGCAACCAGATCCGCGGCAGAACCTCGCCGGCGACACGCTAGAACGTGCTGTGGTGCTCGGAACAAGATGCTGAGAGCACTGGAGTGATCTCCAGGCTCGACCACATCCATTGCTGGCCTCACGGAGAGCTATAGGTGGCCGGAGTAAGCCGGCGACGAGCCGGGGCGGCTGCCGGAGTACGGGTTCGATGGTCCAGTGGCTAGGGGGCTCGGATCCGAGGGGAAAGAGAGGGGAAATGACCGCATGCTCACGGGGAGTGCAGAGCAGGGCTTAGACGGCTCGGGGAAGGGCTGTTGCCGGCGTTTCACCATCGATTTGCCGGCGGCCGGAGGTGGAAGACGATGGAGTTGGGGGCGTTGCAGAGCTCGGGGAGACTTCGGCTTCTGCAGGGAGGACCAGCTCGACGAGGCGAAGCTGCTGGACTACTCGGAGGGACGTTCGTGTGGCTAGAGGCGCGACGGCTCGAGCTCGAGCTCGTAGCAATGGCGACAGAAGGAGGGAGGAGAGATCCGAGAGGAGGGGGGAACTGGAGCTGGGGAACGGATAGGGACGGCCTCGGGGAGGTTATCCCCGTGCTTGCCAGCGCGAGGCAGCGGCCAGGCAGCCAGGGAGCTGCGTGCAGGCGCACGGCGACGCGGCGGCCACCTTCTACTCCTACTGGTGAGGAGGAAAACGACAGGAGCAGTTGGGCCGGGCCAGGTAAGCGTCAGGTAAGGTTTTCTCATTTTCTTTCTGTTTTGTTTCTGTTTTAAATACTGAAATTGATTTACTAATTATTTCAGCTCCCAAATGGTTTGTAAAAGCTATGTTGAGCACCCTAGAATATTTGTTGGAATATTTCCAACCATTCCTAATTTTTTCAACATTTTTGAAAGTTTAAAGTTTCTGGTTTCAAATTTAAAACTTGAAACCAATAGCTTTTTGCATTTATTTAAAATGCTTAAAGTGTCAAGAAAAAGGTTTTCTTCATTGCTTATATACTTTCATGATTTATCAGAAAGTTTGAACTTTTCTTGAGGCCATTTTGGGTTCATTGATTTTAACTAGTTTGAATTTCCTTAAATTTGAGAAGTGGCTAGGGTTTGTTGAATTTTCCTTCACCACTTACTTTGTTCTTGTTGAAAATTTCTTAGATGCAATGCAAGAAAACATGATCACAAAGCTAACTTGCTTAAGGTGTCAGGGATGTGACAACTCACCCCCACTCAAAAGAATCTCGTCCCGAGATTTGGAAGTCGTCGGGAATAACGCAGGATACTCAAGTCGGAGACAATCCTCTCTTTCCCAAGTTGCCTCCTTTTCAGAATGATTTGACCATTGAACTTTAAGAAACTTGAGGTTTCGACGTCGAGTGGTACGCTCAGCTTGATCAAGAATACGCACGGGGTATTCTCGGTATGAAAGGTTATCTTGGAGATCAAGCGTTTCGTGGTCCACTTCACGGATAGGATCCGAAAAGCAACACCTGAGTTGCGAGACGTGGAAGACATCATGAACCTTGGAAAGATGCGGAGGAAGTTCCAACTGGTAGGCAACTTCTCCTCGTTTGGCAAGAATGCGAAAAGGACCAATGTAAAGAGGAGCCAACTTGCCCTTGATACCGAATCGATGGGTACCCTTCAAAGGTGTAACCCGAAGATAAGGCTTCTCGTCAACTTCAAAGGTCACAGCCTTATGATGATGATCATATTGGCTCTTTTGACGAGACTGGGCTGTTTTCAACTTTTCACGAATAATGCGAACCTGATCTTCTGCATCCTGGATCATATCCGGGCCAAAGAGTTGCCTCTCCCGGGTTTCTGACCAATTAAGAGGTGTTCGACATCTTCGTCCATAGAGAACTTCAAAAGGAGCTTTGCCCAAGCTTGATTGATAACTATTGTTATAAGCGAATTCGGCGAATGGAAGACACTTCTCCCAATTCATACTGAACGATATAACACAAGCTCGGAGCATATCTTCTAGGATTTGATTCACTCTTTCTACTTGACCACTTGATTGGGGATGGAAAGCAGTGCTAAAAGATAAGTGAGTCCCCATGGCATTCTGAAAACTTTCCCAGAAGCGAGAAGTAAAGATACTCCCAGGGTCCGAGTTAATCTCCAGGGGAACACCATGAAGAGACACTATTTGAGAGACATATAACTCTGCTAGCTGGCTAGTTGTTATACTCTCACGAACGGGAAGAAAATGAGCCACTTTTGAAAGACAGTCAATGACCACAAAGATAGCATTATTTCCTTTCTTGGTCTTGGGAAATCCGGTAATGAAATCCATACTAACTTTATCCCATTTCCATTCAGGAATAGCTAGAGGTTGAAGGGTGCCAGCAGGCCTTTGATGTTCTGCCTTAACTCGACGACAAACGTCGCAGTTAGCAACGAACTCAACAATTTCTCTCTTCATCCTAGTCCACCAGAACCTCTGGCATAGGTCCTGATACATCTTAGTACTGCCAGGATGGATGGTGAGAGGAGAGTCATGAGCCTCCTTAAGGATTAACTGCCTTAGATGTGGGTTCTTAGGAACCACTAGACGATTCTGGAAGAACACAACACCTTGATCGTTCATGGAAAATTCTTTAGCGTTTCCGCTAAAAATATTCTCCTTGATCCGTGATATACCCTTGTCACGCTTTTGGCCAGCTATAATTTGATCCTTAAGAGTAGGCTTCGCCACCAGGGTAGAAAGGAATCCTTGAGGAACAATATGAAGATTCAACTTCCGAAAGTCCTCATAGAGATGTGGTTGACCTTGTTGTAGCATCAAATTGTTACAATAAGATTTACGACTTAGTGCCCGATGATGCTATGTTTGATACTATGCCTGATGATGCTACGCGTGATACTTCTTTGCCACTAGGTGCCCTTGATGCACAAATTGCAAGAGTTGCTGCTAGATGTGATGATACTTCTGAAACTGCTGATATTATTGAAGTAGAACCCGCTACTATGCCTGAATTGCCTGTTATGCCTGATACGCGTTATGTTATGGAGGGAGAGATAGCTGAGGATTTTCTTGCGTGTAAGGATAGCTATGATGTTGAGAAACTTCTGCGCAAGTGGAAAGAAAAATCTCTGAACGCTAGGATGAAATACGACCCGAAGTTTGCCACTTCACCTATCTTTGTGACCGATAAGGATTATGAATTCTCTGTCGACCCTGAGTTAATCACTCTGGTCGAATTTGATCCTTTTCACGGTTATGAGTCTGAAACGGTTGTAGCCCATCTTACCAAACTGCACGATATAGCCACCCTATTGACTAGTGAGGAAAAGATTCGCCACTACTACATGCTCAAGATGTTTCCTTTCTCGCTAAAGGATGATGCTAAGACTTGGTTCACTTCTCTTGCTCCTGGATGTGTGCGTAGCCCCCAGGATATGGTCTACTACTTCTCTGAAAAATATTTCCCTGCCCATAAGAAGCAAGCTGCCTTGCAGGAAATATACAACTTTGCTCAAGCTGAAGAAGAGAGTCTCCCACAAGCTTGGGGGAGGCTTAGCTAGCTACTGAATGCTTTGCCTGATCACCCTCTTGAGAAGAATGAAATACTTGATATCTTCTATAATGGACTTACCGATGCTTCTAAAGACCACTTAGATAGTTGTGTCAGTAGTGTTTTTAGGGAACGAGCCGTAGAACAAGCTGAGATTCTGCTGAATAACATCTTGTGCAATGAGAATGCTTGGACTATTCCCGAACCACCTCCTAAGCCAACTCCGAAGAAAAGAGGTATTCTATTCCTCAGTCCTGAAGATATGCAAGAAGCCAAGAAATATATGCGAGAGAAAGGCATTAAATCTGAAGATGTCAAAAATCTACCACCTATCGAGGAGATCCATGGTCTCAATAACCCGATACAGGTAGTAGAAGTAAATTCTCTGTATAGGTTTAATGAGAGTGATATTCTTTTTGATAAACCTGCTAGCTTATGCTTGGATGAATTTGATAACTTCGTTGCCAAACAACAGAGTTTCAATGATTATCTTAGCAGACAATTGGAAAAGAATGCTCGTATGCTTAGTCATTTAAGTGCTTGTGTGGACAGAAATCTCAATGATCTTAAGCTTCTGACTAAAAACGCCTCTATGGTTACTACTCAAGTAGAACAAGTACTTAAAGCTCAAAATAACTTGCTCAACGAGTTGAATGACAATTCCGTTAGAGTCGTTACTAGAGGCGGTAGAATGACCCAGGAACCTTTGTATCTTGAGGGTCATCCGAAGAGAGTTGAACAAGATTCTCAAGGAGTTAGCACTGATGCACCTAGTCATCCTAGAAAGAAGAAGAACGATGATAGAAACCTGCACGCTAGCAACCCTGTTGCTGCTACACTTGAGAGTCCAAACAATGCCTTTGTCTCTGATGCTAAAACACAATCTGGTGATGAACATGAGCCTAATGATAATATCAATAGTGATGTTCATGTTGATGCTCAACCTAGCAATGAAAAGGATGTTGAGATTGAACCTGTTGATCTTGATAACCCACAGCCTAAGAATAAGCGATACGATAAGAATGATTTCGCTGCTAGGAAGCACGGTAAAGAAAGGGAACCATGGGTTCATAAACCTATGCCCTTACCTCCCAAACCATCCAAGAAAAAGGATGATGAGGATTTTGAGCGATTCGTTGAGATGATCAGATCTGTCTTTCTGCAAATGCGTTTGACGGATATGCTCAAGATGTCTCCGTATGCTAAGTACATGAAAGATATTGTGACTAATAAGAGGAGGATACCTGATCTTGAGATCTCCGCCATGCTTGCTAACTATACCTTCAAGGGTGGAACTCCGAAGAAACTAGGTGATCCCGGTGTGCCCACTATACCTTGCTCCATCAAAGCAACTACGTTAGAACTGCGTTATGCGACCTTGGAGCCGGTGTTAGTGTTATGGCTCTCTCTCTCTTTATCGTAGACTTGAACTAGATAAGTTGACACCCACTGAAATCTCTCTGCAAATGGCCGACAAATCAATTGCTTTCCCTATCGGCATTTGCGAGGATGTGCCTATTGTGGTTGCTAATGTCACTATCTTAACAGACTTTGTTATCTTGGATATTCCCAAGGACGATGCCATGGTTGTCATCCTTGGAAGACACTTTTTAAACACCGCATGGGCTGTTATAGATAGCAACAAAGGCAATATCACTTTCCATGTCAACGGTAATGAGCATACGGTGCACTTTCCGAAGAAACAATATCGAGTACATTGCATCAATGCTATCGAAAAAACTTCATCGATTCTTATTGGGAGCTTTGAATGCCCTATTCCTCGTGTCAAGATGAAGTATGATTTGCTTGTTGGGGAGATACACATACCCATTGAGGTGACCTAGTGACTATTCGAGATTCTCCGTTCTCTTTTGTGATTCGAAAAGGTTTATCGAGGAGACTTGATCAACCTCATTGGCGGATTTTATTTCGATGACCATGAGATGGATGAATCGAGGAGTCACAAACATTTGTTCCAAGCTTTCACCTTCGGTTGCTTAGAAGAAAAATGATAGGTTTAGATTAGTTTTCCCTGTTTTCTGTTTTAGCGTCTGGTAGAAAAGTACCCCAAAAATAAAAGTTCTCCGAACGCCGTGAAAATCAAGTATGATTTTTTCTGGTTTTTTTGAAAAATTCTGAGACAAAGAGCTTGTCTGGGGGCTGCACCAGTGGGCCACAAGCCCTGACGGCACGGGCACCCCCCTGGCCGCGCCACCCAGGCTTGTGGGGCCCACATGCATCCCCTCCACTCATTCTTGCTCTCATCTGGTTCTCCTACCTCCAGAAAAAATTGTTTCGCAACTCAAACCCGTGTTCTTGCTCCTCTTGCTGGGATTTTTGATCTCTTTGCTCAAATCACCATTCTCTGAACTGTTTTGGGGAAATTACTCCTTGGTAAGTGACTCCTCCATTGGTCTAATTAGTTTTTGCTCTAGTGCCTTATACTCCGCGTATTTTTGCTGCCTTGGCGACCATGTTCTTGAGCTTTGCATGCTGATTTTAGCTGGTCCCAAGTAGTTTTGATGCGTAATATGGCCCCTAGGCACTTGTTGGAATAGTTGCTACGAGTTTAGTTGTACCTTGTTCACCCTTCCTTTGGGTCACTTAAAATTTCAGAAAAGGAAGATGTTCAGGAGAAACTTTCATGGTGGTTCCTCAAGCAAGAGAGGTCCCCGTCTTGCGATTCGGGAGCCTAATCCTTACCAACTAAGGGACGCATAGGTACAACCATGTGAATGGCCTTCTGATGAATTTATGATTGAGGCAGGGTTCAAAGATGAGTTTGATGCACTTGTTCACAACGTCTCTGATAAATGTGAATAGTATGTTGCTCTCAATGCCTCTTTTGTTCGTAGATTCAAATTTTCAGCTCCCCGTGAGCCATCGGTACTGTTTGATCTCTATGATAAATCGTATACCATGGATTTAGAGGATTTCAATAGAATTTGCAAGATACCTACGTGGGGTAGCCTCAATGATCCTCCTAAATCTTCGGTTAGAGATTTTTGCTCTGGTATTACAGTTGGAGAAACTAGAGACATTACGCAAGCTACCATGGGGAGTATTCATTTCCTGCCTTGCATTACTTTGCCCTCTTCATAGGCAGATGCATTAATGGCAAGATTAAGCATTGTCACCTCTGCACACCCGACCTTAGTATCCTTAAGAGAGCAGTGATAGGTGACAAGAGCTTCAACATGGGAGCTATTATAGCAAGGAGGCTGAATAAGAATGCAATTGAAGGGGATTTCTTTGGTGGGATCTATGCCACTCGCATAGCAAAATTTCTTGGACTAACCATCCGCGAAGGAGATCCCCCGCTTCATACAGCTTTCCTTGACCGCCTCGCTTTGACACGCTACCAGTTCCTTGAGAGGGATGACGAATCCCTCCTATACCATTTGATATTTAACCGGCAGCGTGTTTTCCATATTACCCTTTCTGCTCCTGCCTTCTTTGACTTTCAGGTAAAACGGAGCTATTACATAACCAGAGGAGAGGTAGAGAAGTATGAGAGGGAGGCGAAGGCTGCTCGTCTCCGTGAGGCAGCTATTCAGGCAGTGGCTGCAGCGCTCCCGTACAACCCCGATTATGATTTTGAGTTTCGCCAGGACCATCCTTGGGAGTAGACCAACTTAGGCCAAAAGCCTAAGCTTGGGGGAGTACGTGTTTCTCACCGACTTTACATTCTTGCTTATGCTTTCACTTTGTTAGCCGGTGTTCACACTTTGCCACTGTATCATCCATGCTAGTTTATTTTCTTTTTCTCGTTTTCTTTTCGTGTGTCTGTCTAGTTTGAGAAAAACCCAAAAATATTTTATTTTTCTTCTTTTGCTTGTTGGGAGCTTTCCCGTGTAGATAGTTTTCTTTTTTCTTTGGGTCAAGGTAGAAATATTGGTTACAATGTTTAGTGGCTCTTTGCATGCATACATGTTTAGCTTTCAAAGAGCCATATTACTTTGTCTTCTCCTTTCTGTTTACTTGCAGATTCCAGCTTTAGTCCAATGCACGAGCACGCTTATTATTGTTCACATCGTTCGGTCGTGCAAGTGAAAGGCAATAATGACGATAATGATTCAGCTTTGTTGTGAGAGAAACATGTTTGCAATGACAACTTATAGATCATAGTTTCTCATGCCATGCTTACTTAGCTAGGAGCTTATAATGGTCTGTCTTGGATGCCCACATGAATGTTGAGATGACTGTGTTGTAGTATGATAGGATTGTATCCTCCTTTGAATGTTTCAAGTGGCTTGACTTGGCGCATGTTCACGCATGTAGTTGAAACAAAATCAACATAGCCTCTATGATGTTCATGTTCATGGTGATTTATGTCCTACACATGCTTGCACTCAATGTTAGTTAATCTCAATGCATTTTGATGACTGTTGTCGCTCTCTAGTTGGTCGCTTCCCAGTCTTTTGCTAGCCTTCACTTGTACTAAGCGGGAATATTGCTTGTGCATCCACTTTCATAAACCCAAAGTTGTGCCATATGAGTCCACCATACCTTACTATGTGCGGTATCTACCTGTCGTTCCAAGTAAATTTGCATGTCCCACTCTCTAAACCTTCAAGAAATAATCTGTTTTGCATGCCCGAACCGCTCATGTGGTGACAGGGGGCTATTGGTATCTTCCATGCTAGGTGTGTTATCCTTGACATGTGTTTATTCACTATCGTTCACGAGAAAGGGACCGGTAATTGGAATTCCCAGTTCCATGCTCAAATCGAAAAGATAATTGCAAACAAAAGATAATTCCCAGTTCCAGGCGAACAATTTTACTACAGTTATAGTTCCTAAGGGTCTCTCTGTTCATCCCTTCATAGACCTTGAGCATATTTGCATGCACCCGGCGAAATACCCGGGTGCCATTGAGCTTATTGAGGCATCGGGGCTTGCTGCCCCGTTTGCTTTTCATCATGATTTTAATGCTACTGTCATTCACCAGTTCTATGCCACATGCTTCTTTGGTCCAAACCACACTGTTAGCTGGATCACCTCTGACGTTCGCTTCACAGCTTCTTATGATACGTTTGTTGCCGCACTTGGTTTCCCCAACTCCAGCTTCAAAATACATAGGAATGATCCTAACCATGCACCTAAGTCCATTGAGGCGTGTGGGTATCTCCTCAAACCACTCCGTGAGCTTGATGCGGATGAACGCATGAAGGATCTTAACCAGGTATCCATCTGGCGTTCACCTTACTTTATCATCTTTCAGTGTCTTATCCGTACCATCTATCCCAAGATGGGTGATAAGGGCTCTTGCAGTGGCTACTGTATTGACATCATGTCACACTTGTACGAGCACCCCAAGAGGAAAATTAATGTGCCTCACTTTCTATGGCATGAGATTCGGCTTGCTAGTTTTCAATACAAGCGAGCTTTCCCTCATGCCCCCTTCATCCAGGCTCTTATTAATCATGTTGTTGATTTCTCTGTTGCTGTCACTCACACACATCACAAGTGGGTCATTCCCGCTCACATGGCGGATAACTATGCTCCCAAGAAAACCCCATCCTCCACATCCACTCGCCGCACTGCTGCCCGGTCAGCAACCCCCTCATCTAGCTCCGCTCCTCTCGATCGCTTTGCCAAATTCTTTGGCAAGGCACATTCTGCTATGATGAAGGCCATCTCTTTCCAGTGTGGTCAAACCCATGATGTGGTTTCTCGCCTAGTCTCCTCCAAAATGCCCTCAAGGCTCGTCTGAGAGACTCGGGCGCTCTTGATGTGAGTGATGATGAGGCCCTTCCTGCTGCTCCTCCTTCTGACTTTGGCTTCCCATCTGGTCCTGAGTGGGCTGATTTTCTTGACGAGGCTGGTGGCAGTGGTTTGCCTGATGATGAGGATGATGATGATGCCTGATTAATTATGATATTGATGAGGGTGATCCTTGAGTATGTGATAGCATTGCCGGTTTTCCCTCCTTTTTGGTGCTTGATGCCAAAGGGGGAGAACATTATCTTATCTTAGTTTCGATTTTAGTCCTTCTCACAATGTATGGTATGATGTATTATGTCGAACTTAATGATGTGTCATCATGTAACGATACTTATGGATGGTGTGATATGCCATCACCTATGGATGATGTATTGTTGAACTATCATGTGGTGATGAGATATCACTATATTATCGTTGTGTCATATGATGATGAGTTTTATGATATGCTATGTATTTTTGAACTACTATGGTATTATATCATGCTATTATCTTCAATGCATATACCTATTTTACTATGCACACATTAAGGGGGAGCTCCCGCAATTACCTATTTTACCATGCATAAAATTAGGGGGAGCTTCATAAGCATGGTAACAATTCTCTCCTAAGCAACACATGTCTATTACTATTTTTTGAGAGCTATATGTATGTTGTCATCAACTACCAAAAAGGGGGAGATTGAAAGTGCAGTCATGCCCTTAATCGTGTTTTGGTGTTGCTGATAACACACATATACATAATTAATCACTAATCCCTTTTAAGCTATTGTGAATGATCATGTGTTGATAAGGACAAGCTCATGTGCTAACAAGGACAAGATCAAGATAAGCATTCTTGAGCACTACATGCTTGACCCTTGTGGATGTTCACATGGTGGACAAATGAAGATGAATATATAAGCTAGGCTTTCCACATTGTGTATGGGAGAGCTACTTGAAGACTTCATCATGTCTTGCTTTCAGCATTGAGCCAAGAAGGAACAACAACATCAAGCTCAAGTGAAAGTGCTAACTCAAAGGTATCAGTTTCTTTGAAGTTAGCGGTGCGGAGTGATGATCAGCGAATAAAAGTATACACTCAAGTATGGATCATCGGTACCCCTTTTACAATTTGAGTCTTTAGGGATCCCGCACTATCAAGAGGGGATCACAGGTTTTGTGATGAACTTGCTCAAACTAGATATCCACTATTCTGCTCATATGACATCTTCACTATTCTGCTCAATACCACATATTCTCTACTCTGCTCCTATCTCAAAACAGGTCTAATGCCTCGGACTTCCGGCTCCCTCCGGACGTCCGAGGGCCGGTCGAGTGTCGGACGACCGACAGTCTTCGGAAATCCGGAGCTCAGCACCAGAAGAACTTGAGCCCTATAACCCGGATTTCCGGCTCCCTCCGGACATCCGAGGGCCGGTCGACCGACCAACTTCGGAAATCTGGAGCCCTGCACCAGAAGAATTTGAGCCATATAACTCGGACTTCCGGCTCCCTCTGGACGTCTGAGGGCCGGACGTCCGTCCCCTTTTGAAAATCTGGAACCTTGCACCAGAAGAAGTTGAGTCGAATAACTCGGACTTCCGGCCTTCTCCGGACGTCCGATCCCTGTTCAACTCTCGGTGTTTCCAGACATATCTACAACCCTCGGACGTCCGACCCCTTGTGGACGCCCGGACTTCCGTAAACGGCCGGACGTCCGTACCCTGTGTGACTTAAAGTGTCCCCAACGGCTGTTTTACACTCCCCACTATATATACCCCCTCCCACTTCGTGAGAGGGGGTCCAATACAACCTTATCCTCATAAGAACACATTTCTACCTCACACACATTTGCTCACACCAAATCTTAGACCCCAAGAGCATTTGTGAGCCCCTTCGAGAGTTGTTCCAATCAAAAGATAGATCGTCTCCTCTCCTCCTCTCAACCCAAGCTATTTGAGATTTGAGCAAGTTTTGAGCATTCCCCGTGATCTTGTTACTCTT
The DNA here is from genome assembly GCF_904849725.1 of Hordeum vulgare subsp. vulgare. Classification (NCBI taxonomy): domain Eukaryota; kingdom Viridiplantae; phylum Streptophyta; class Magnoliopsida; order Poales; family Poaceae; genus Hordeum; species Hordeum vulgare. The sequence goes on along the minus strand of NC_058524.1, from coordinate 557,533,654 downwards.
GGAGGTTGGAGACTCCTAGGCGGTAGGAGTTCTTCGGAGAGGAATCAATCTGTGTGATTTCCCCCGGAAAAGTTTGTGAGGGTTTGGAAGCCACCTCAAAGGCTTACCACTAGTGGTTGAGGAACACCTTCGTGGTGTTATATCAAAGGGAGAATAGGGTGAGCCTTCGTGGCGTTGATGTGCCTTCGTGGTAACATCCACCTCTCTATCGATGACTAGCTTCCCTCCAAGGAAGTGAACATCGGGATACATCTTCGTCTCAGTGACCTTGGTTATCCTTAACCCTAACTCCTTACTTGTGGTTTACTTGTGTTACTTGAGCATACATACATTGCATATTGCTTGTGCTCATTATATTGTGTTGGCTATTTCTTGTACAAGATTAATCACTCAAGCATACCCTTTATATCCACACGTTCACACTTGCAGCTTTTGATATATCGTGTGATATAGTGTGATCTAGTATCTTGTGTCGTTCACCTACTTGTCGTGTGATATAACTCAAGTAAGTTTGTGTAACTTACTTGTGCTCGTTAGTAACTGTATTGTGTCCATCTTGGTAGATCGTGTTGTTGATACACGTTGCAGTGCCTAGTGCATTTAGGATTTGTGCTTGACAAGTACCCTCTTAGTTTATTTCCGCGTCAGGTTGAAGCCAAATCCGAAGAAGTTTCTAAATAGCCTATTCACCCCCCCCCTCTAGGCGTCATCGAGGTCTTTTCAGTACTGCTTCATGTTGTTTTGATTGAAGTGTTGACGTTTGAGACTTATTATTATTTGCTCGCAAGCTGATTATGCCATTGATATGAGTTTCCCGTGAGACCTAGATGTCATTTGCTTTTGTGGTTTACTTGTGATCTTGCTGAAATTCTGGTTATGAGTTAGACATAGTTGCAACAACAAGATCAAACAGAGTTCGTCAAAGTTTTTATTTTGTCTCTTTCAGTTTGTCAACTGAATTGCTTGAGGACAAGCAAGGCTTTAAGCTTGGGGGAGTTCCGTCGTATCTACTTTTCCGAACTCTTTTGCCCTTGTTTTGGACTCTAATTTGCATGATTTGAATGGAACTAACCCGGACTAACGCTCTTTTTAGCAGAATTGCCATGGTGTTGTTTTTGTGCAGAAATAAAAGTTCTCGAAACGTCGTGAAAATTTACAGAGATTTTTTTCGAATAAAAGAAAAATACCTGCGCAAAGATCCACCTGAGGAGGTGGACCAGTGGGCCACAAGCCCACAGGCCACAGCCACCCCCCTGGCCGCGCCGTGAGGTCTTGTGGGGCCCACATGGCTCCACCGCCCCCAAACTCAGCTCTATATCTTCCGTCTCGCCCGGAAAGAAATCAGAGAGACGGTTTCATCGCGTTTTACGATACGGAGGCGCAGCCACCTCCTGTTCTTCATCTGGAGGGTAGATCTAGAGTCCGTTACGGGCTCCGGAGAGGGGAAATCGTCGCCATCGTCATCATCAACCTTCCTCCATCGACAATTCCATGATGCTCTTCATCGTTCGTGAGTAATCTCATCGTAGGCTTGCTGGACGGTGATGAGTTGGATGAGATCTATCATGTAATCGAGTTAGTTCTTGACGGGGATTGATCCCTAGTATCCACTATGTTCTAGATTGATGTTGCTACTACTTGGCTATGCTTAATGCTTGTCACTAAGGCCCGAGTGCCATGATTTCAGATCTGAACCCATTATGTTGTCGCTAATATATGTGTGTTTTAGATCCTATCTTGCAAGTTGTAGTCACCTACTATGTGTTATGACCCGGCAACCCCGGAGTGACAATAGCCGGAACCACTCCCGGAGATGACCATAGTATGAGGAGTTCATGTATTCACCGCGTGTTAATGCGTTGGTCTGGTTCTTTATTAAAAGGAGAACCTTAATATCCCGTAGTTTCCATTAGGACCCCGCTGCCATGGGAGGGATGGACAATAGATGTCATGCAAGTTCTTTTTCCTAAGCATGTATGACTACATACGGAATACATGCCTACATTAGATTGACGAACGGGAGCTAGTTACATATCTCTCTGTGTTTATAGCTGTTACATGATGAATCACATCCGTCATACTCATCCATCACCGATCCACTGCCTACGAGTCTTTTACTACTGGTCCTCGCTACGTTACTTTGTCTAGGCTTGTCCCTTGCTAGAAAAGGGATTGGGCCACTTTGCTTCTACTGTTGCTACTGTTGTCACTACTGTTGTTACTTGTTACCTTGCTTTGCGGTACTGCTGTTACTTTGCTGCTGCTACTACTGATGTTCCTTGCTACTTTGATGTTGCTTGTTGCAAGACTTTTCTGGAGCTGTTGCTAGGGAGAATAGTCCCCCGTCAACGTGCTATTTACCGGCGCCATTGATACAACAGTTAGGAATAGTCTGCCGTCAACAGATCGTTTCTGGCACCGTTGCTATCATACTACTTTGCTACCGATACTTTGCTTGCAGATACTAATCTTTCACGTGTGGTTGAATTTGACAAACTCAGCTGCTAATACTTGAGAATATTCTTTCGCTTCTCCTTTGGCGAACCAACAAATTTGGGTTGAATACTCTACCCTCGAAAACTGTTGCGATCCCCTATACTTGTGGGTTATCAAAGGCCATTCACATGGTTGTACATTCGTGTCACTTGGGTTGTAAGGATCAGGCTCCCGAATCGCAAGACGGGGACCTCTCTTGCTTGAGGAACCACCATGAAAGTTTCTCCTGAACATCTTCCTTTTTTGAAATGTTCAGTGACCCAGAGGAAAAGTGAACAAGTCTCAACTAAACTAGTAGCAACTACTCCCACAAGTGCCTACAGGCCATATTACGCATCAAAACCACTTGGTACCAGCTAGAATTAGCATGCCAACCTCAAGAACATGGTCACCAAGGCAGCTAAAATACGCGGAGTATAAGGCACTAGAGCAAAAACTAATTGGACCAATGGAGGAGTCACTTACCAAGGAGTAATGTCCCCAAACAGTTCGGAGAATGGTGATTTGAGCAAAGAGATCGAAAATCCCAGCAAGAGGAGCAAGAACACGGGTTTGAGCTGTGAAACAATTTTTTCTAGAGGTAGGAGAACTAGATGAGAGCAAGAATGAGTGGAGGGGGTGCCCGTGGGCCCCACAAGCCTGGGTGGCGCGGCCACGGGGGATGCCCGCGCCTCCAGGGCTTGTGGGCCACTGGTGCAACCCCCAAACAAGCTCTTTGTCTCAGCATTTTTCAAAAATTCCAGAAAAAATCATACTTGATTTTCACGGCGTTCGGAGAACTTTTAGTTTCGGGGTACTTTTCCATGGGACGCTAAGACAGAAAACAGGGAAAACTAAACTAAATCTATCATTTTTCTTCTAAGCAACCTAAAGTGAAAGCTTGGAACACAAGTTTGTGACTCCTCGATTCATCTATCTCATGGTCATCGAAAGAAATCCCTCAGTGAGGTTGATCAAGTCTCTTTGACAAACTTTTTCGAATCGCAAAAGAGAATGGAGAATTTCTGAATAGTCACTAGGTCACCTCAATGGGGATGTGTATCTCCCCAACAAGCAAATCATACTTCATCTTGACACGAGGAATAGGGCATTCAAAGCTCCCAATAAGAATCGATGAAGTTTTTTCGATAGCATTGATGCAATGTACTCGATATTGTTTCTTCGGAAAGTGCATCGTATGCTCATTACCATTGACATGGAAAGGGACATTGCCTTTGTTGCAATCTATAACAGCCCCTGCGCTGTTTAAAAAGGGTCTTCCGAGGATGACCACCATGGCATCGTCCTCAGGAATATCCATAATAACAAATTCTGTTAAGATGGTGACATTAGCAACCACAACAGGCACGTCCTCGCAAATGCCGATAGGGAAAGCAGTTGATTTGTCGGCCATTTGGAGAGAGATTTCAGTGGGTGTCAACTTATCCAGTTCAAGTCTACGATAAAGAGAAAGAGACATAACACTAACACCGGCTCCAAGGTCGCATAACGCAGTTCTAACGTAGTTGCCTTTAATGGAGCAAGGTATAGTGGGCACACCGGGATCACCTAGTTTCTTCGGAGTTCCACCCTTGAAGGGATAGTTAGCAAGCATGGCGGAGATCTCAAGATCAGGTACCCTCCTCTTATTAGTCACAATATCTTTCATTTACTTAGCATATGGAGACATCTTGAGCATATCCGTCAAACGCATTTGCAGAAAGACAGATCTGATCATCTCAACGAATCGCTCAAAATCCTCATCATCCTTTTTCTTGGATGGTTTGGGAGGAAAGGGCATAGGTTTCTGAACCCATGGTTCCCTTTCTTTACCGTGCTTCCTAACAGCAAAATCATTCTTATCTTATATCTTATTCTTAGGCTGTGGGTTATCAAGATCAATAGGTTCAGTATCCACATCCTTTTCATTGCTAGGTTGAGCATCAACATGAACATCACTATTGATATTATAATTAGGCTTATGTTCATCACGAGATTGTGTTTCAACATCAGAGACAGAGGCATCGTTTGGACTCTCAAGTGTAGCAGCAACAGGGTTGCTAGCGTGCAGGTTCCTATCATCTTTCTTCTTCTTTCTAGGATGACTAGGTGCATCAGTGCTAACTCCTTGAGAATCTTGTTCAATTCTCTTCGGATGACCCTCAGGATACAAAGGTTCCTGAGTCATTCTACCACCCCTAGTAACGACTCTAACGGAATTGTAATTCAACTCATTGAGCAAGTCATTTTGAGCTTTAAGTACTTGTTCTACTTGAGTAGTAACCATACATGCATGTTTACTCAGAAGCTTAAGATCATTGACATTTCTGTCCACACAAGCACTTAAATGACTAAGCATACGAGCATTCTGTTCCAATTGTCTGCTAACACAATCATTGAAACTTTGTTGTTTGGCAACGAAGTTATCAAATTCATCCATGCATAAGCTAGCAGGTTTATCAAAAGAATATCACTCTCATCAAACCTATGCAGAGAATTTACTTCTACTACCTGTATCGGGTTATCAAGACCATGGATCTCTTCGATAGGTGGTAGATTTTTGACATCTTCAGATTTAATGCCTTTCTCTCGCATAGATTTCTTGGCTTCTTGCATATCTTCGGGACTGAGGAATAGAATACCTCTTTTCTTCAGAGTTGGCTTAGGAGGTGGTTCGGGAATAGTCCAAGCATTCTCACTGCACAGGATGTTATTCAATAGGATTTCAGCTTGTTCTACAGTTCGTTCCCTAAAAACACAACTGGCACAACTATCTAGGTGGTCTTTAGAAGCATCGATAAGTCCATTATAGAAGATATCAAGTATTTCATTCTTCTCAAGAGGGTGATCAGGCAAAGCATTCGGTAGCTGGATGAGCCTCCCCCAAGCTTGTGGGAGACTCTCTTCCTCAGCTTGAGCAAATTTGTATATTTCCTGCAAGGCAACTTGCTTCTTATGGGCAGGGAAATATTTTTCAGAGAAGTAGTAGACCATATCTTGGGGGCTACGCACACAACCAGGAGCAAGAGAAGTGAACCAGGTCTTAGCATCATCCTTTAGCGAGAGAGGAAACAGCTTGAGGATATAGTAGTGGTGGATCTTTTCCTCACTAGTGAATAGGGTGGCTATATCGTGCAGTTTGGTAAGATGAGCTACAACCGTTTCAGACTCATAACCGTGAAAAGGATCAGATTCGACCAGAGTGATTAGCTCAGGGTCGACAGAGAATTCATAATCCTTATCGGTCACAAAGATAGGCGAAGTAGCAAACTTCGGGTCGTATTTCATCCTAGCGTTCAGAGATTTTTCTTTCCACTTGAGCAGTAGTTTCTCAACATCATAGCTATACTTACACGCAAGAAAATCCTCAGCTATCTCTCCCTCTATAACATAACGTTCAGGCATAACAGGCAATTCAGGCATAGGAGAGCTAGTTCTAGCAGGAAAAATAGCAGGTTCTACTTCAATAGTATCAGCAGTTTCAGAAGTATCATCACGTCTAGCAGCAACTCTCGCAATTTGTGCATCAAGGAATGCACCTAGTGGCAAAGCAGTATCAGGCATAGCATCATCAGGCATAGTATCAAGTATAACATCATCAGGCATAGTATCAAGCATAGCATCATCAAGCATAGTATCAAGCATAGCATCATCACGCATAGTATCAAGCATAACATCATCAGGCATAGTATCAAGCATAGCATCATCAGGCATAGTATCAAGCATAGCATCATCATAAGCATCATGGGCAACAGAAGTAGCATCATCAAGCACATGCGACATATCAAGATTTCTAGCACGAGGTGATGTCGCAAACTTACTCATAACTGAAGGTGAATCAAGTGCAGAGCTAGATGGCAGTTCCTTACCTGTCCTCGTAGTGGAAGGCAAGATTTCAGTTCTTGGATCTTGAAGATTCCTCATAGTGACCAGCAGACATAAATCCCAAGTGACTCAGAGAATATAGTTGTGCTTCCCCGGCAACGACGCCAGAAAATAGTCTTGATAACCCACGAGTGTAGGGGATCGCAACAGTTTTCGAGGGTAGAGTATTCAACCCAAATTTATTGATTCGACTCAAGGGGAAGCGAAAGAATATTATCAAGTATTAGAAGTTGAGTTGTCAATTCAACCACACCTGAAAGATTAGTGTCTGCAAGCAAAGTATCAGTAGCAAAGTGGTATGATAGCAACGGTGCCAGAAAATGGTCTGTTGACGGTAGACTATTCCTGACTTGTTGTATCAATGGCGCCAGTAAAGTGTTGCAGCAGGTAACAACAAAGTAGCAAGTAACAGCAGTAGTGACAGCAGAGTAGCAAGGAACAACAGTAGTGACAACAGCAGCAAGTAACAGCAGTAGCGACAGCAGTAGCAAGGAACAGCAGTAGTGGCAGCAGTAGCGACAGCAGTAGCAAGGAACAACAATAGTGGCGGTAGTAGCAAGGAATAGCAGTAGTGACAACAGTAGCGGCAAAGTAACGTAGCAAGGACCAGTAGTAAAAGACTCGTAGGCAGTGGATCGGTGATGGATGATTATGCCGGATGTGATTCATCATGTAACAACTATAACACAAAGAGATAACTAACTAGCCCCCGTTTGTCAATCTAATGTAGGCATGTATTCCGTATGTAGTCATACATGCTTAGGGAAAAGAACTTAAATGACATCTATTGTCCATCCCTCCCGTGGCAGCGGGGTCCTAATGGAAACTACGGGATATTAAGGTTCTCCTTTTAATAAAGAACCGGACCAACGCATTAACACTTGGTGAACACATGAACTCCTCATACTATGGTCATCTCTGGGACTGGTTCCGGCTATTGTCACTCCCGGGTTGCCGGGTCATAACACATAGTAGGTGACCACAACTTGCAAGATAGTGTTGGAATTATGCCCTAGAGGCAATAATAAATATAGTTATTATTATAATTCCTGTAACAAGATAATCGTTTATTATCCATGCTATAATTGTATTGAATGAATACTTATATACATGTGTGGGTACATAGACAAAACACTGTCCCTAGCAAGCCTCTAGTTCGCTAGCCAGTTGATCAAAGATAGTCAGGGTCTTCTCACTATGTACAAGGTGTTGTTGCTTGATAACTGGATCACATCATTAGGAGAATCACGTGATGGACTAGACCCAAACTAATAGACGTAGCATGTAGATCGTGTCATTTTGTTGCTATTGCTTTCTGCGTGTCAAGTATTTGTTCCTATGACCATGAGATCATATCACTCACTGACACCGGAGGAATGCTTTGTGTGTATCAAACGTCGCAACGTAACTGGGTGACTATAAAGATGCTCTACAGGTATCTCCGAAGGTGTTCGTTGAGTTAGTATGGATCGAGACTGGGATTTGTCACTCCGTATGACGAAGAGGTATCTTGGGGCCCACTCGGTAATACAACATCACACACAAGCCTTGCAAGCAATGTAACTTAGTGTAAGTTGCGGGATCTTGTATTACGGAACGAGTAAAGGGACTTGCCGGTAAACGAGATTGAAATAGGTATGCGGATACTGACGATCGAATCTCGGACAAGTAACATACCGAAGGACAAAGGGAATGACATACGGGATTATATGAATCCCTGGCACTGAGGTTCAAACGATAAGATCTTCGTAGAATATGTGGGATCCAATATGGGAATCCAGGTCCCGCTATTGGATATTGACCGAGGAGTCACTCGGGTCATGTCTACATAGTTCTCGAACCCGCAGGGTCTGCACACTTAAGGTTCGACGTTGTTTTATGCGTATTTGAGTTATATGGTTGGTTACCGAATGTTGTTCGGAGTCCTGGATGAGATCACGGATGTCACGAGGGTTTCCAGAATGGTCCGAAAATGAAGATTGATATATAGGATGACCTCATTTGATTACCGGAAGGTTTTCGGAGTTACCGGGAATGTACCGGGAATGACGAATGGGTTCCGGGTGTTCACCGGGGGGGCAGCCCACCCCCGGGAAGTCCATAGGCCTTGGGGGTGGTGCACCAGCCCTTGGTGGGCTGGTGGGACAGCCCAAGAAGGCCCTATGCGCCATAGATAGAAAATCAAAGAGAAAAAAAGAAGGAGGTGGGAAAGAAGAGAAGGACTCCACCTTCCAATCCTAGTTGGACTAGGATTGGAGGAGGACTCCTCCTCCCTTGGTGGCGCAGCCCTTGGGGCTCCTTGAACCTCAAGGCAAGCCTCCCCTCCCCTCCTCCTATATAAATGGAGCTATTAGGGCTGATTTGAGACGACTTTTGCAGCGGCAGCCCGACCACATACCTCCACGGTTTTACCTCTAGATCGCGTTTCTGCGGAGCTCAGGCGGAGCCCTGCTGAGATTAGATCACCACCAACCACCGGAGCGCCATCACGCTGCCGGAGAACTCATCTACCTCTATGTCTCTCTTGTTGGATCATGAAGGCCGAGATCATCGTCGAGATGTACGTGTGCTGAACGCGGAGGTGCCGTCCGTTCGGCACTAGATCGTGGGACGGATCGCGGGACGGTTCGTGGGACGCTTCGCGGGGCGGATCGAGGGACGTGAGGACGTTCCACTACATCAACCGCGTTTCCTAACGCTTCTGCTGTGCGATCTACAAGGGTACGTAGATCAGAAATCCCGTCTCGTAGATGGACATCACCATGATAGGTCTTCGCGCGCGTAGGAAAATTTTTGTTTCCCATGCGACGTTCCCCAACAGTGGCATCATGAGCTAGGTTCATGCGTAGATGTCTTCTCGAGTAGAACACAAAAGTTTTTGTGGGCGGTGATGTGCGTTTTTCTGCCCTCCTTAGTATTTTCTTGATCCCGCGGTATTGTTGTATCGAAGCGGCTCGGACCGACATTACTCGTACGCTTACGAGAGACTGGTTTCTTCGCTACGAGTAACTCCGTTGCTCAAAGATGACCGGCGAGTGTCGGTTTCTCCAACTTTAGTTGAATCGGATTTGACCGAGGAGGTCCTTGGATAAGGTTAAATAGCAATTCATATATCTCCGTTGTGGTGTTTGCGTAAGTAAGATGCGATCCTACTAGATACCCATGGTCACCACGTAAAACATGCAACAACAAATTAGAGGACGTCTAACTTGTTTTTGCAGGGTATGCTTATGATGTGATATGGCCAACGATGTGATGTAATATATTGTATGTATGAGATGATCATGTTGTAATAGATAATATCGACTTGCACGTCGATGGTACGGCAACCGGCAGGAGCCATAGGGTTGTCTTTGAACTAACGTTTGTGCTTGCAGATGCGTTTACTATTTTGCTAGGATGTAGCTTTAGTAGTAATAGCATGAGTAGCACGACAACCCCGATGGCGACACGTTGATGGAGATCATGGTGTGGCGCCGGTGACAAGAAGATCGTGCCAGTGCTTTGGTGATGGAGATCAAGGAGCACATGATGATGGCCATATCATGTCACTTATGAATTGCATGTGATGTTAATCCTTTTATGCACCTTATTTTGCTTAGAACGACGGTAGCATTATGAGGTGATCTCTCACTAAAATTTCAAGACAAAATTGTGTTCTCCCCGACTGTGCACCGTTGCTACAGTTCGTCGTTTCGAGACACCACGTGATGATCGGGTGTGATAGACTCAACGTTCACATACAACGGGTGCAAAACAGTTGCACACGCGGAACACTCGGGTTAAGCCTAACGAGCCTAGCATGTGCATACATGGCCTCGGAACACATGAGACCGAAAGGTCGATCATGAATCATATAGTTGATATGATTAGCATAGGGATGCTTACCACTGAAACTATACTCAACTCACGTGATGATCGGACTTGAGCTAGTGTAAGTGGGTCATGAACCACTCAAATGACTAGAGAGATGTATTTTTGAGTGGGAGTTTAGCAAATAACTTGGTTAAGTTAAACACTAATTATCTTGAACATAGTCTAAGTCCACTTTGAATATATTTGTGTTGTAGATCATGGCTCACGCGACAGTCACCCTGAATTTTAATACGTTCCTAGAGAAAGCTAAGTTGAAAGATGATGGAAGCAACTTTGTAGACTGGGCTCGTAATCTTAAGTTGATCCTACAAGCTGGGAAGAAGGATTATGTCCTTAATGCTGCGCTAGGAGATGAACCACCCGCTACGGCTGACCAAGATGTTAAGAACGCTTGGTTAACACGTAAGGAGGACTACTCAGTAGTTCAGTGTGCAGTCTTGTATGGCTTAGAGCCGGGACTTCAACGTCGCTTTGAGCGTCATGGAGCATATGAGATGTTCCAGGAGTTGAAGTTTATCTTTCAGAAGAACGCCCGGATCGAGAGGTATGAGACCTCCGATAAATTCTATGCTTGCAAGATGGAGGAGAATTCGTCTGTCAGTGAACATGTGCTCAAAATGTCTGGGTACTCAAACCGTCTAGCTGAGCTGGGGATTGAACTCCCGCAAGAGGCTATCACTGACAGAATTCTTCAATCACTGTCGCCAAGCTATAAGGGCTTTGTGTTGAACTACAACATGCAAGGGATGAACAAGTCACCCGGCGAGTTGTTTGCGATGCTGAAAGTCGCAGAGTCTGAACTCCATAAAGAGCATCAAGTGTTGATGGTGAATAAGACCACTAGTTTCAAGAGAAACGGCAAAGGGAAGAAGGGTAATTCAAATAAGAGCGGCAAGCCTGTTGTCAATCCGACGAAGAAACCCAAAGCTGGACCTAAGCCTGAAACAGAGTGCTACTATTGCAAGGGTATGGGTCACTGGAAGCGCAACTGCCCCAAGTATGTGGCTGATAAGAAGGCGGCCAAAGAAAAATCAGGTATATTTGATATACATGTTATTGATGTGTACTTAACCGACTCTCGTAGTAGTGTCTGGGTATTCGATACCGGTTCTGTTGCTCATATTTGCAACTCGAAACAGGAAATGCGGAATAGGCGAAGGCTGGCGAAAGATGAAGTGACGATGCGCGTAGGAAATGGTTCCAAGGTTGATGCAATCGCCGTCGGCACAGTTTCACTTCAGTTACCATCAGGATTAGTTATGAACTTGAATAATTGTTATTTAGTGCCTGCGTTGAGCATGAACATTATATCTGGATCTTGTTTATTGCGAGACGGTTACTCTTTTAAGTCAGAGAATAATGGTTGTTCTATTTCTATGAGTAACATCTTTTATGGTCATGCACCCAATGTGAGAGGATTGTTCATATTGAATCTTGATAGTGATAATACACATATACATAACATTGAGACCAAAAGAGTTAGAGTTAACAATGATAGTGCCATGTTTTTGTGGCACTGCCGCTTAGGTCATATTGGTGTAAAGCGCATGAAGAAACTCCATACCGATGGACTTTTGGAGTCACTTGACTTTGATTCACTTGACACGTGCGAACCATGCCTCATGGGCAAGATGACTAAAACTCCGTTCTCCGGAACAATGGAGCGTGCCATTGACTTGTTGGAAATCATACATACCGATGTGTGCGGTCCGATGAGCATGGAGGCACGCGGCGGATATCGTTATTTTCTCACCTTCACTGACGATTTGAGTAGATATGGTTATGTCTACTTAATGAAGCACAAGTCTGAAACATTTGAAAAGTTCATGCAATTTCAGAGTGAAGTTGAAAATCATCGTAACAAGAAGATCAAGTTCCTACAGTCTGATCGTGGGGGTGAATATCTGAGTTTCGAGTTTGGTGCTCACTTAAGACAATGTGGAATTGTTTCACAGTTGACACCGCCTGGAACACCACAACGTAATGGTGTGTTCGAACGTCGTAATCGTACTTTATTAGAGATGGTGCGATCTATGATGTCTCTTACCGATTTGTCATTATCGTTTTGGGGTTATGCATTAGACACAACTGCATTCACTTTAAATAGGGCACCATCAAAATCCGTTGAGACGACACCATACGAACTGTGGTATGGCAAAAGGCCAAAGTTGTCGTTTCTTAAAGTTTGGGGATGTGATGCTTATGTCAAAAAGCTTCAGGCCGAAAAGTTGGAACCCAAAGCGGAAAAGTGCATCTTCATAGGTTACCCAAAAGAGACAATTGGGTACACCTTCTATCTCAAATCCGAGGGCAAAGTGTTTGTTGCTAAAAACGAAGCTTTTCTCGAGAAGGAGTTTCTCTCGAGAGAATTGAGTGGGAGGAAGATAGAACTTGATGAGGTTGTCGAACCTCTCATCCCTCTGGATGGTGGAGCAGGGCAAGGAGAAACCCCTGTCGTTGTGACGCCGGTTGAGGAGGAAGTTAATGATGATGATCATGAAACTCCGGTTCAAGTTCCTATCGAACCGCGCAGGTCGACGAGACCACGTGCTGCTCCAGAGTGGTACGGTAATCCCGTTTTGTCAATCATGTTGTTAGACAACAATGAACCTGCAAATTATGAAGAAGCAATGGTGGGCCCAGATTCTAACAAATGGCTGGAGGCCATGAAGTCGGAGATAGGATCCATGTATGAAAACAAGGTGTGGACTTTGGAAGTACTACCTGAGGGCCGCAAGGCTATTCAGAACAAAATGGATCTTTAAGAAGAAGACGGACGCTGACGGCAATGTGACCTTTATAAAGCTCGACTTGTGGCAAAGGTTTTTTCACAAGTTCAAGGAGTTGACTACGATGAGACATTCTCACCCGTAGCGATGCTTAAGTCCGTCAGAATCATGTTAGCAATAGCTGCATTTTTCGATTATGAAATCTGGCATATGGATGTCAAAACGGCGTTCCTTAACGGTTTCCTTAAGGAAGAGTTGTATATGATGCAACCCGAAGGTTTTGTCGATCCTAAAAATGCTAACAAGGTATGCAAGCTCCAGCGATCCATTTATGGACTGGTGCAAGCATCTCGGAGTTGGAATAAACGCTTTGATGAGGTGATCAAAGCATTTGGGTTTATACAAGTGGTTGGAGAATCTTGTATTTACAAGAAAGTGAGTGGGAGCTCTGTGGCGTTTCTAATATTATATGTGGATGACATATTACTGATTGGAATCAACGTATAGTTTTTGGATAGCATACATGAGTACTTGAATAAAAGTTTCTCTATGAAGGACCTAGGAGAAGCTGCTTACATTCTAGGCATTAAGATCTACAGGGATAGATCGAAACGCCTAATAGGACTTTCACAAAGCACATACCTTGATAAATTTTTGAAGAGGTTCAAAATGGAACAGTCCAAGAAAGGGTTCTTGCCAGTTTTACAAGGTACGAGATTGAGTAAGACTCAGTGCCCAGCAACTAATAAAGACAGAGAGCATATGAGCACTGTCCCCTATGCTTCAGCCATAGGATCTATCATGTATGCAATGATGTGCACTAGACCGGACGTTAGCCTGGCCATAAGTATGGCAGGCAGGTTCCAGAGTAATCCAGGAGTGGATCACTGGACGGCGGTCAAGAATATCCTGAAGTACCTGAAAAGGACTAAGGAGATGTTTCTCGTGTATGGACTTGACGAAGAGCTCGCCATAAAGGGTTACGTCGATGCAAGCTTTGACATAGATCCGGACGACTCTAAGTCGCAGACCGGATACGTATTTATTCTTAATGGGGGTGCGGTAAGCTGGTGCAGTTCCAAGCAAAGCGTCGTAGCTAATTCTACATGTGAAGTGGAGTACATGGCTGCCTCGGAGGCGGCTAAGGAGGGTGTCTGGATGAAGCAGTTCATGACGGATCTTGGAGTGGTGCCAAGCGCACTGAATCCAATAACCTTGTTCTGTGACAACACGGGTGCCATTGCCTTAGCAAAGGAACCACGGTTTCATAAGAAGACCAGACACATCAAACGACGCTTCAACCTCATCCGCGACTACGTCGAAGGGGAGGACTTAAATATATGCAAAGCGCACACGGATCTGAATGTAGCAGACCCGTTCACTAAACCTCTTCCACGGGCAAAGCATGATCAACACCAGAACTATATGGGTGTTAGATTTATTACAATGTAATTCGCATGGTGATGTGAGGGCTAGATTATTGACTCTAGTGCAAGTGGGAGACTGTTGGAATTATGCCCTAGAGGCAATAATAAATATAGTTATTATTATAATTCATGTATCAAGATAATCGTTTATTATCCATGCTATAATTGTATTGAATGAAGACTTATATACATGTGTGGATACATAGACAAAACACTGTCCCTAGCAAGCCTCTAGTTGGCTAGCCAGTTGATCAAAGATAGTCAGGGTCTTCTGACTATGTACAAGGTGTTGTTGCTTGATAACTGGATCACGTCATTAGGAGAATCACGTGATGGACTAGACCCAAACTAATAGACGTAGCATGTAGATCGTGTCATTTTGTTGCTACTGCTTTGTGCGTGTCAAGTATTTGTTCCTATGACCATGAGATCATATAACTCACTGACACCGGAGGAATGCTTTGTGTGTATCAAACGTCGCAACGTAACTGGGTGACTATAAAGATGCTCTACAGGTATATCCGAAGGTGTTCGTTGAGTTAGTATGGATCGAGACTGGGATTTGTCACTCCGTATGACGGAGAGGTATCTTGGGGCCCACTCGTAATACAACATCACACACAAGCCTTGCAAGCAATGTAACTTAGTGTAAGTTGCGGGATCTTGTATTACGAAACGAGTAAAGAGACTTGCCGGTAAACGAGATTGAAATAGGTATGCGGATACTGACGATCAAATCTCGGGCAAGTAACATACCGAAGGACAAAGGGAATGACATACGGGATTATATGAATCCCTGGCACTGAGGTTCAAACGATAAGATCTTCGTAGAATATGTGGGATCCAATATGGGCATCCAGGTCCCGCTATTGGATATTGACCGAGGAGTCACTCGGGTCATGTCTACATAGTTCTCGAACCCGCAGGGTCTGCACACTTAAGGTTCGACGTTGTTTTATGCGTATTTGAGTTATATGTTTGGTTACCAAATGTTGTTCGGAGTCCCGGATGAGATCACGGACGTCACGGGGGTTTCCGAAATGGTCCGAAAACGAAGATTGATATATAGGATGACCTCATTTGATTACCGGAAGGTTTTCGGAGTTACCGGGAATGTACCGGGAATGACGAATGGGTTCCGGGTGTTCACCGGGGGGGGGGAGGGGGAGCCCACCCCGGGGAAGCCCATAGGCCTTGGGGGTGGCGCACCAGCCCTTGGTGGGCTGGTGGGACAGCCCAAGAAGGCCCTATGCGCCATAGATAGAAAATCAAAGAGAAAAGAAAAAAAGGAGGTGGGAAAGAAGAGAAGGACTCCATCTTCCAATCCTAGTTGGACTAGGATTGGAGGAGGACTCCTCCTCCCTTGGTGGCGCAGCCCTTGGGGCTCCTTGAGCCTCAAGGCAAGCCTCCCCTCCTCCTATATATATGGAGCTATTAGGGATGATTTGAGACGACTTTTGCCACGGCAGCCCGACCACATACTTCCACGGTTTTACCTCTAGATCGCGTTTCTGCGGAGCTCGGGCGGAGCCCTGCTGAGATTAGATCACCACCAACCTCCGGAGCGCCGTCACGCTGCCGGAGAACTCATCTACCTCTCCGTCTCTCTTGCTGGATCAAGAAGGCCGAGATCATCGTCGAGCTGTACGTGTGCTGAACGCGGAGGTGCCGTCCGTTCGGCACTAGATCGTGGGACGGATCGCGGGACGGTTCGTGGGACGGTTCGCGGGGCGGATCGAGGGACGTGAGGACGTTCCACTACATCAACCGCATTTCTTAACGCTTCTGTTGTGCGATCTACAAGGGTACGTAGATCGGAAATCCCCTCTCGTAGATGGACATCACCATGATAGGTCTTCGCGCGCGTAGGAATATTTCTGTTTCCCATGCGACGTTCCCCAACAGATATGATCTAAAACACACATATATTGGCGACAACATAATAGGTTCAGATCTGAAATCATGGCACTCGGGCCCTAGTGACAAGCATTAAGCATGGCAAAGTAGTGGCCACATCAATCTCAGAACATAGTGGATACTAGGGATCAATCTCCGTCAAAACTAACTCGATTACATGATAGATCTCATCCAACTCATCACCGTCCAGCAAGCCTACGATGAGATTACTCACGAACGATGAAGAGCATCATGGAATTATCGATGGAGGAAGGTTGATGATGACGATGACGACGATGTCCCCTCTCCGGAGCCGAGAACGGACTCCAGATCTGCCCTCCAGATGAAGAATAGGAGGTGGCGGCGCCTCCGTATCGTAAAACGCGATGAATCCTTCTCCCTGATTTTTTTTCCGAGCGAAACGGAATATATAGAGCTGAGTTTGGAGGTGGTGGAGGCTCGTGGGCCCCACAAGCCCTCACGGCATGGCCAGGGGGGTGGCCGCGGTCCTTGGGCTTGTGGCCCACTGGCTCACTTCCTCCGGTGGATCTTTGCGCAGGTATTTTTCATTAATTCCAGAAAAAATCTCCGTAAATTTTCAGGTCATCCCAAGAACTTTTATTTCTACACAAAAACAACACCATGACAATTCTGATGAAAACAACGTTAGTCCGGGTTAGTTCCATTCAAATCATGCAAATTAAAGTCCAAGACAAGGGCAAAAGAGTTCGGAAAAGTAGATACGACAGAGACGTATCAGGCAGCAACAGCGGTGGTGCGACGGCTATGTCAGAGTAGCGTGATTGTATCAGGGAGCATATTAAAGAAGGCTAAGAGAGACTGTTTTTTATTGTGATCACCAATAAGGAAAAATATGAGCTGCTATACTTGTTTTTTTGGCCCAACTTCCCTAATAAAAATTATTAGAGAAAGGGGAGCTGTTAGAGCATCTACAACAGATGACCAAAAATTTGATATGTTTCAAGCTTCGACGATGACGAAGAGGGCCGTGAGGACGTCTCGTCCGGCATGAACGGGCGCCGGTGCTAGGGGCGTCCGATGAAGTGTCGGCGGAGGGCCAAAATTGGACCACACTAATGAAGTTTCACTTCGGCGATTGGGTTCCCGCCACAGCTGAATTAGTTTTCGGCCAACAGCTAGAAGTGGTGTATATTTGCATCACTTGTAGCAAAATGTTGGGCATATCTAACCCTACTAATAAAGCATCTATTGCTTTTGTGGTACGTCATTAAAATTGCCTCCAAATTTTTCTAATATTACCCACCAATGCCACCTATAAGTTATAAAAAACGTTTTGCAGTGAATCCTCGCATGGGCCGGCCCAAGCATAGGGACCGACCATACTACGCTCTGCTCGCTGAAAAATAAACAGCACACCCATTTGAGCCAGCCCATGGGCGGCGGTATATTTTTTTAGTTTTTTAATTATTATTTATCTATTCCTTTTTATTTTTTCTAATACAAAAAAATCAAAAAAACTTTCGAAATTCAATTTTTTTACATAAATGTTTGATAAAACATAAAATGTTTGCGAATTCAAAAATTGTTCGGGATTTTCATAAAAAAGTTTGCATATTAAAAAATCGTAATTTTGGAGAAAACATTCATGAATAAAAAAAACTACATCATTTTTAGCAATTTCTTTAATGCAATTAAAAAAATATTTGATAATTCAAAAAATGAATTATTCGCCAATTTACAAGAAAATACTTGAAAACAGTTTGTATTATGAAATATTATTTGGAATTTTGAAAAAATGTTTCAACTTGTGAATTGTGAATAAAATTAAAAAAAGAAATATTTTCTTGCATTTGTGAACAAGTTTCGAAATCATGGGATGTGATATGAACATAATATGGTCATCGCTATTGAAGATGTTGGTTTTTTTCTCCGGTTGCAACGCACGTGTCGTTTTGCTAGTCTCCCCTAATAAAAAAGCGCGCAGCGCTTCTGTCGTCCGTCGTCGGTCATTTTGCAGAAAAGTCCTCACAGTTTTAGGTAATTAACCCGCAGTCCAATTTTAAATCACAACGAAACGTTTTCTATCATTTTGCAGAAACGCCCTCACAGTTTTAGATAATCAAACCACAGTCCATCTTTTAGTCATAGCCGAACAGTTTTCTTCGCATTTTTCAGAAAACTCCCTGATGTTTCAGGTAATCAACCCTGACTTTTCAGTTAATCTATCCTTATTTTATCTAAAACAAAATTATCCATATCTTTTAAACCGTAATTCCGATTTTAGCATGTTATATATGAAATTTGATTGAAAAAATGTGTAGAATCTAAATAGGATGTTATTTTTAGCTCTTAAATACTTCTTAAATATTATTTTTGGTGCAAACTTAATCTGTAGTGCACGGTCCTTTTTTTTCTCTCTTCCCGACGACCATACGAATTGCAATAAACATCCATTAAATTAAAACCAAATTGAGAGGAAAGAAAACATCGTTAACCACACATGCACACCTTTGAAAAATCTCGTGGGGAGAAACAACATATTTCTCATCTTATTCCGAGTGACTGTACATTCAAACGCGTTTTCGTTGTGTGAGCACTGATGTCATCGTCGGTAACACAAATGTGATGCCATGTAAAAATATATTGCGTTTAGAACGTGTGTTATTTTTTCTTTTTTCTTTTGCTAGTAATTGTAAAAGGAAATTGAGCACCAGTACAGGGCATGTACCAGAGGTGTTTTTTCTTCTTCTTTCCAAGGTGACCTAAATGTGGTCTCGGTTATTTGTGACAGTCAACCACAGGACTCCTCTAGAAAGAAACACCGAACCCCTCTCCCCTCCTCTCTTCGCGAGCCTCGTCTCGTGTCTCCTCTCCTTCCACAGAGAGAGAGAGAGAGAGGGACCACCACCGCCGCACGGCCCGCGCGACCTCGACCCCGCGCCCCGCTCCGCCGCCGTATCGATTCGGCTGCGCTGCTGGGAGCTATGGCGGGCGGCTCCAGGGGCGGCTTCCCCGCCTGGATGACCGCCGCCGCCGCGCGCATCGACCTCTCCGGCGGCGCCGCCGCCACGTCCGGCTCGCAGCCTCCCCAACCCGGCCCTTCGTCCGCGGCGTCGTCCGACCAGGAGCTCGGGATGGCCGAGCGCGCCCTCTCCGCCGCAAGCGCAGCCTTCATCTCTGCCATCATCGTTAACCCTCTCGACGTCGCCAAGGTCCGGGCTCTTCCCAGTTCGCCCATTACCCGGGGGTTAGCCCCTTTTTCTGTGATTCGTGGTGGCTAATAGGTCGTGGTTTTCCTCTCCCCGTGCAGACGAGGTTGCAGGCGCAGGCGGCGGGGGTGCCTTATTACCAACCGTCCCCGATGGCGGCGCTCGGCCCGGATGCGGTAAGCAATCCGACCCCTTCTGTAGGGCTTGGGTTTCGTTTTTGCTGCCTCCAATTTGAAGTGTGGATGATACATTCGGTTCTGCAAGAAAGGGGGTCGCTTTCTGTTGATCCCATATATCCTGTTGAAGCCAGAAAGCTGAAGTACACATGACAAGAGGCGTCGTGTGTGTAAGCCTTTATCATTTGTAGATTAGGTTTGTGTGATATCACTGTGGGATTTGATGTGATCCAGTGTGTATATTGGTAGTTATATTTTCGATGTAGGAGATTGCTTCTTTGGCCCAAAAATAAGCTTATCTCAGAACTTCGTTTTGTTAAATTTCGTCCTTGGCTAGAACTTCTGGTAATGTTTTTTGTGTTGTGGATTAAGTTTGTTACCGGAATCGCTTCGCCAACCTAGACCATATGCATTTCATTAGCCGTTGGAAATTCTATACATCTACTTATTTCTCTTGTTTATTTCTTCAACAAGCAGTGATGATGATTTTCATTAGGGTGCTCTGTGGTTGCACAATGTGGTATTTGGGGTGGGTCGCCTTAGCAATGTTGCTGTTTGGGAATGAACTATGGGGGACGGGAATACATATAGCATTCACTATATCTTTATGCTAGAAAAACGACTGGATAAGCTGTACCACAGGCTCGTAGGAGAGGTTATGATCATTTTGACAGGTGATTTAACCCTCTACTCATAAGTAACTAGAGCTTGGGATGTGAACAGTGTTGCAGATACTGGGAATGGTAGCCAAAATGATTATTGTGCGGATTTGATCCTTCCGTGGCCCGTAGGTAGATGAAGCATGTTGGTTTAGTCACCGTGTTGCTGATTTTGCTTGCAATTGGCAAATTCTATTGTTTCTAATTACATGCATTTTCAAATCTACCGTAGTGTTTCTTGGAATGTGATCTGGAGTTGGGCTGTGCATAAGAAGAAAATGGGCATTAGAAATCTCTTGAAACTGCGATCATATTCCAGAACCAAAGTTATTCGCGTTTACATAATAAGATTTTTTTTCCATTTATTTAATGCTTATTTATGTTAATGGTCTGAATGAACTCAACAGTTCCATTGTTCTAGGTTAGCCATCAAACAAATAACCTATTTATTTCTTGTGCTTACTAGAGGAATGCTGCTTATGCCTTCTTTCCAGATACTGTCTGAGCTGCGATGCTCTCCATCATGCACACGTGGTATCATTTTGGGAAGTGAACCTATTTGCCCGCCCGATTGCTTTCAGTACAAGGGAACAGTTGATGTATTCTTGAAAGTTGTTAGACAGGTAATGCAGCGCAAATGCCGTTTGCTAGTTTCTTATGTTAGTGCTAACTTCCTGTGGATAGTGATACTCGATATATTTGCTAATTGATTGTTTCAGGAAGGATTTGGTAGATTATGGAGAGGTACAAATGCTGGCTTGGCATTAGCTATACCAACTGTGAGTCTCTTGCTCTGTCACACTACATTCTGTTGTGCTGTTTGTTGCGTTATTAAAAAGAAAACTTCTTGTGTGAAATCTGGATAAATCATTTTAGTACTTCCAACCTCTCAGGTATGTGTGGAGCAGGCAATAGCTTGCGCTTCTCCATGTCATTTGTACCTGTATTTGAAGAACAAATTCGGTGTTTTTACAGATCTGCTGATACACGTATGACTCATCTTAATAGAAGAAGCCATATATGAAACTGTTATTAATCTGCATATGTAAATAATAGTTTGTATGAACTAATAATTCTATATCCTAAACAATGTAAACACTGTCATTTTTGTCTTCTGACCTCAGACATTCGGTCTGTTAAGTAAGGCAGATATCATCTAGCCTGCACATATTTGTTGATTGTTTTCAAGGCGTCCATAAGGCGGCGCTTGAGTGGTTAGGCGCTTAAGAATACATTAGGCGGTAAGGCGGGGGTTGCCCGCCTTTGGACGCCTTGATTTACTCTCAGTTTCTCATATCTTAGTGAATGTATAACACACCCTAAACGAATGTTGTCCATGATTATGTTTTTGATCTCAAACAGGTTGGAATATATTTGCCTTGCTATGACATATTCCGCAACAAGATTGAAGATTTTACAAGAAGCAATGCTCCTGGTTTGACACCATATGCCCCACTAGTAGCAGGATCAGTTGCACGTTCGCTCGCATGCATTGCTTGTTCCCCAATTGAATTGACAAGGACACGGATGCAGGTAAATATCCAGTTAGTATATTTCATTTCATGTCAGATCAATAATCTTGAGGACAGTTTTGTTTGCACAATTTTAGGGGCCTATGTAATACATTTTCTTTCTCATTTTATAGAAAGTACTCCCTCTGTCCCATAATATAAGAGCGTTTTTTACAGTAGTTCAAGTTATGGGACGGAGGAAGTACCAAATAGGACGATGGTGTTTTGGTGTGCTCCCGGGTGAGCAATAATAAACTAAAAAAAGTAAAACAGTTCAAAAGTCATATTCCTATATTTTTTTACAACAAACATGTTTGTGTCTTCTAACCGTGTGCAAATTTTTGTGAAGAAATGACATGTTTTGATCTGGGCAAAAGAACATCTGTTTTGAATATCCAATTAAGTAACTATTTATGTTAACAGGCGTATAAGGAATTTCAGCCTGGAGTAAAGCCCCCTGGAATGTGGAAAACATTGCTTGGTGTTCTTTCACCACATGCAAGTTCAAGTCATAATGGTATGTTGGTATAATTCGTTTCATTTTGTATTAGTATACTGATTTATGTTTGACATCATAATATCAATCATGTTCTTCATTTTTCAATTTGTTAATTCCCAGTAGTCTGTTCTGTTTTCCTCATTCCAATAACCTGAACTATTTATTTTTGAGGCAAGAAATTGTTCTGATTGATGAATTAATTAATGCTGAAGCAGTGCAAAACTATCGTGTTCTATGGACGGGTGTGGGGGCACAGCTTGCTCGGGATGTTCCATTCTCTGCTATATGCTGGTCAACGCTGGAGCCGGTAAGTCCATGCTGTTCATGTTTTAGATATGCTATAAACCATTTATCGGTTACTTTGGTATCCATCTTATCTTGTTGAGGTTACCATGCAGATTCGAAGAAAGCTGCTTGGTCTTGTTGCAGAGGAAGGTGACGCAGCTAGTGTGTTGGGAGCGAACTTTGCTGCTGGCTTTGTAGCAGGTAGTCTTGCTGCTGGTGTTACATGCCCTCTTGATGTTGCCAAGACAAGGAGACAGATTGAGGTTTGTGTATTTCATATTCTCTATATTCTGTACTATTCTGGAAATAGTTGTGAGAACATTATTTTCAGGTTTGCTCCACAAACACCATGAAGCACCATTTTATTTTTACCTGCCATATGTTCCATTTATTCATTGCCATGCTCTAAAATTTGGGTATCTCCTTCCGTTTCAGAAGGATGCCCAGAAGGCAATGAGAATGACCACGAGGCAAACATTAGTTGATATATTGAGGTATGTCTTCCGCAAACTGTGAAGTTTTGAGAAGCATTTTGTTCCAAGCAAGTAAAAATTTACATTTTCTGCTTTGGTAGCCGACACGCAAGCTACAATTTCCAACTGGGCTTGTATGTTAATTAGAGCTGTGATCTAGTCAGCTGTTTGAATTGGGCTTGGGCTAGCTTGCTGGGTCAGGCAACTTGGGCCAGTCAGAGCATTAATATAAAAGCATTCCTGTCTCATAAACTTTGACAGAGAAGCAATAACAATTTCCACTTAAAAAATTAAGCAGTTTTCGTAAACTTAAATGTCGTCAGTGCCCTCTGGTTCACATAAGGAGCTGTTCTGGGCACCGCTTTCCCCAAAATGCTTACATGAAACACTAATTACTGGAATATATTTACAAAACCTAACAAATTCATATTGTGAAAATATTTTTCTAGAAAAATCTTCACATATCATGCTATGAATCTAGTGTAAATAATCAAATAAATATCCACAGCCGTGGTTCGTGGACATATATGCTGCATTAGGCACATCATATGTACTAATGCACTAGCTTGCCAAAATACACGTCTGGAAGTCTTGAAAATGTCTGGAAAAAGAAAGAGGCACAGACACAATGCACTTCAATCATGCTGCATAACTTCTAATCCAAATCCATCATAGCATGATATGGGGAAAAAGACAACTCAGAACGGTGAACAGCACTAATTTCACATGTGCAATGAATAGTACCATGCTTGTATAACTCATTGTCAGATTTGCCCTTTTTGCTTCTTGAGCTGTAGATTGAATTAGGATTCAAAATTTTGATACATGGCAAATCTATGTTGTGCCAATGTCATCAAATTTTGTTTAGAATTTTTCTTTACATACAAATGATTAATCCACACCCACCGGCCACTTCTTTATTTTTGTGGAAGCTCCTCTTGTGGGATACCCATAGCCTTGCAAAGGGTTTAGGGTCAGTTAGCTAGTTATGTTCATGATCCAATTTGCCTATACAAATTACAAAATCATGGCTTGCTTATTTATGATATATCCCTTGAATCCTTGAACGGACATGAAGTGGATTGGATCAAGTTTCGTGATTGCTCTTAAAAAAAAATTAATCCAAAATTTTGGTGCAATGTCCTGTTAGAGCCTTTTCTTGTGTTGCCTTTCCAAGTCATTAACCTAGAGAGTTCTTTGCTGGGAAAGTTTTGTTCATTCAAACTTTGTAGCTGTAGTCATAGAATCATCCTTCACAATATGTAATATACTCTGATTTATTTTATCCTGCTATATAGGTCTGAAGGTCCAAAAGGTTTGTTCACTGGTGTTGGTCCACGCGTCGCTCGTGCTGGACCATCAGTTGGTATTGTCATTTCCTTTTACGAGGTCGTCAAGTATGCTCTTCACCAAAGGAACATGTCATGAGCAGGATTTTGTCTAGAAGATAAAACCAACCACCTTCTGTAGAAACATGACGTTCCCCAGATCCGTCAAGTTTATGCCAGCCACTCAAGCGCTCTTTTTCCTGGACGAGGTCCAGTTGTCTTCTGGTAATAATTTTCAGTTTTGCTGTGGTGCGAGCTCCAGTTTTGTCCGAGGGGAATGGACCGTAACCTAAGCTCTCTGGTTCCACCAGTAGCTATAATTGCTTTGATCAACTTACGTAGGAAGATGAAATGTAGTGGAAGATGTAGCATTGACAATGACCAATAATACCTTGCGCTTTGTACCCTTCAAAATGCAGGATAATTTTGTTTTGCCTTGTCTCAAATGCTGATGGTCATGGATTGCACTAAACCTATCCCAGTGAAAATGTTCACTGCTTTCCTAGTTTCAGCAGCAGTGTACCGTGCTACATGACGCTGGCAGAAGTTAAAATGCAGGACATCAATCTCGATATTAAAGGAAGGAATAGGCTTATAGGCCACATGCCTGCCTTGAATTTCCGTCATGACTCAAGATCGTTGAGAAGAAAAAAGGTTCAGGGTCTTCATCTTTGGTGGCTGCTGTCAATTCACTTCATGTTCTCTGTGCCTCCTTCCATTGTACGCCCTCTGTGTCAAAATACAAGGCGTTTTTTGTAGGCGTCCGCCTGCGTGGCGGGGAAACGTATTAAGGGTTGTTGCTTTAAAATTCATGCTAGCTCTAATTAGAGCGAACACGTATTAAGCTTTGTTGCTAGGTTTAGTTAGAGGCGATGCGGACGCCGTCTGCATGCGTCCCTAATATTTGGTCACCTCTTGAATTGGTTCATCTTTTCTATGACTTGTACTCATGTTTTGTTTGGCATTTCGTGTTGGCGCACGAGGATAGAATAGTTCAGGAGAGTAAGGTTTTTTTTTTCCTGTTGGAAACAAAGTTTAGGAGAGTTTCTTTTTTTTGAGGAAGTTCAGGAGAGCATAGATGGAAAATAGCGCGAGTCTCGTGTTGGCGCATGTGACTTTATGGGCCGGAAGCCCAAGTCTCGAGTAGGTAGGTGGTGTTTGGTGTGTTGGTGTGGACCGTGAGAATACGTTGGTTCGTCTACATACAAAAGGTGTGGAAACACGTGAGCTCATAAGCTCACATTTTAAAAGACAGAATCAACGTGTGTTCAACTGTCCATGCATGTAGGCGACCGCATCAAGTGTCCTCTTGTCCTGCTCATCATCAAGTCAAATCAAATAAAATCAATAAACAACCAGCTGCTCCACACGGATCATTCCGAGGGAGTTCCTTTTTGCACGCGATCTTTGAACGGGAAGACACGCGTTACACGTACGCAGCCGTGCAGAGCGGTTCGGCTCGGCCTAGTCTTTTATAATTCCACTTTACCGGTAACCTACCAACCAGTACCCCCGGTTGTTAGGGATAATCGGACGGGGGTTCGTACGAGTGCGCCCGTTCCGTCGACAAGACGGAGGAGCCATGCATCCACGGAAGGCTGTGCTCCATCCATCGGTGACGGGAAAAATAGGATTTGCCGCAACGTACAGCGCAGCGGGGATGTCAGAGAGATACCAGTGGTACGGTGGAGTGCGATCGCAAGCCAACGCAGCACAGTACAGAGGGACAAAAGCAAGCGTGGCGTAGGGAAGCTTCAGCTGTTTGAGCCAGCAAATTAAGCGCGCTTAACTTCGGATTACTTAGGTGCCAACTGCCAGGACGGTGGTCTTAATGGCGATGATGATGGAAGATGATACCCTCGTGGCCTCGTCATTGTTTTTTCTCTCTTTCAAACATGAATAAAACTCGTACCCCAAAGACCGGCTTTTCGGACGGTCATGAGGTCGGTACACCTCGCGCAACGTTTTCACTCCATGGAGCTCGACCCGGCGAAAACCGCCGACGTTTATACTCTAAAAAGATGAGAAAAAAATCCAGAGATGGAAGGAAAAAATTAAATCAAAACCGGGATAGGAAGAGAGGAATGCACGGAAAGTTGGACGAAGGATGAGGTGGACGATAGAACCTTAAGTTCTTTGTAAGTAAAAAAAGGAGAGATGATGCAATTGGTTGTAATTTTTCGTTGGATGTTAAATGCTCGTTTTATTTTTCATTACTTTACTCTATTTTATCTTACCATAGAACAATTGCCCGTCTGTTGTAACAGGACGTAAATATTATAGTATGTTACCTCGTGATTACTTGCCCATATTAATGCGATTGTGTAAGTAAATATTTATCAAATTATGTCCATGATTGCGATTGTGTAAGTAAATGTTTATCAAATTATGCCCATGTTTTTACCTTGTAATTTTATGACAAGTTTGGTAAGTACGTTACAATGTTATTGGTTCAAGAAGGTAAATAATTAAGATGATTGATTAACATAGTACGAAAAATGTACGAAACACAGGGCATGATGGGGCGAAAATCTGGCTGGACGACGAAAAAAGATGGAGTTTAATGGTGGGAGAGGGATAACTGACAAAGCGTTCTATCGGTAATATGAAAAAAGAACACTACTCTTTCTTTTCAGGCCGTAGAGATTTTCATGAAAATCTAGATCAGTAGATATTGATGTTTTACCAAGTTACTATAGCACTAGTGAATACTCACACATGCTAAGAAACTTTGCGATGTAAAATCAGCGGCGATGCCAAGGCACGGTGTGGCTTGATCAAGTCTTTTGAGAAGGCAAAAGCCATGCATAATCCCTAGACCACACATTCACACATGAACCAGGTCAGCTGGTCAACTATGAAGTAGCCAGGATTGACAGCGGCAGTATATATTTTAGCAAACGCAAAGACAAAAACCGAAGCAGAAAAGAAGAAGGGAAACGACGACGGCGACGAAGAAGAAGGAGCAGAAAGAAAGAAAGAAAGAAAGAGACGTGGAAACGGACCATCCATCAGGTTGGACCGCAGCTACCACACCCACACCAGATTGGCCCTCCTCCTCCCCACCTTCATCACCCCCCAAAGTCCTCCGTTAATCTTCCCTCGTCCCCGGTCCAAATTCCAAGCTCCAACACAAAAGGAGGCCAAAGCCTCTCGAGTCTTCCTACCCCTCGCCGCGGTTCCACTTCCAGCCTTAAACTCCGCCCTTTATATTTTCTGCAGCGTCTTCTTGGTGGCGAGTCAAGAATCCCGCTGCTCTACCGACGCCGCGGTTGGTTGTTGCCGGAGGTGGAGGAGGAGGTTGCGGCCGGCCGGCATACGATGACCGAGGACGCCAGAGGGCGGGCGGTCAACCCGGCCTGCCCCAACGCCGCCAACCCCTTCCACCGCTGCGCGGAGTACTGCCCCGTCGCCGCCCCGGCGGGCAAGTCCCCGGCGCAGAACGGGACAGGGACGCACGGCGACGGAGCGGGAGGGGCGAGGCAGCAGGCGGTCAACCCGGACTGCCCCAACGCCGACAACCCCTTCCACCGCTGCGCCGACTACTGCCCCGTCGCGGCCCCGGCGGCCAAGTCTCCCCCTCTGCCGCCGGGCCTCGGGGGCCAGAACGGGAGGACGCACAGCGACGGCGACCTGCAGCCCAGGACGCGCCGCCGCGACAGGGCCGGCGGCTCCGGCTCCGGCGGCCTCCCCCTCTACGTCTTCCGTCAGTAACCATCCCCCAATTCCTAGTGATAATTTGTTTTTGAAGCATATCTACCAGGAGTAGTATGAAATTGACCGATTGCGAACGATAAAAAACTGAACTTTTTTTCTTCTCATGCTGCCGCTGCAGTGCGTGAGGGCGCCTCGGACGGGGAAGGCAAGAAGGTGGATCCCCGGTGCCCCAACGCGGCCAACCCCTTCCACGTCTGCACCAACCACTGCCTCGCCAAGATGGTCGAAGGCGGCCGCTCGTCGGAGGGCGGCAAGTCCCCCATTTCCCTCTTCTCCCGCCACTCCGGTCGCTCCACCTCCTCCTCCGAAGGTTGCTCCTTTGCTTCACTCGCTACTGATAGCCTAGCCTCCTTGCATCTATGCATGCGCTGGTTGGCATCTCGAGTCGATGCAAGTTTGTGCTGATGTTTACCGTGTTCTCTCGGTTGATTGCGTGCAGATGGCAGTGTCAAGTCCGGCGGCAGCAAGAAGGCGGATCCGAAGTGCCCGAATGCCGGCAACCCTTTTCATGAATGTGGAGAGCATTGTGCCATCAAGATGAAAGAGCTGGAGAAGCAGAAGAAGGCCGATAAGAAGTCGCCGCGCAAGAAAGGTAGAATAAATGTTTTGTTTTGTCTTAATTTGTGGGATCGGTGGGATTGCAACGGTATGCTGAATTGTAATGTCAATGTTGCAATAGCAGTTCGGGTGAATTTCTCACATCAGATTCCATTCTTTCTAGCTGCAGATGCTCAATCAAGTCTTGTTTTACATTTCATTTTATTTTTATTTTTTTAACTGACATCAGTGCCCTTGCAGGTGGGAAGGATGGTGTGGTGGTGCAAAATTGGAAGGTTGATCCGAGGTGCCCAAATGCGGGCAACCCATTCCATATATGCGCCCAGTACTGTTTCGATCATTTGAATGAAGCGGCATCAACACCTACAAGCAAGCCAGGTGTGTTCTTTTAGTTACTTGAACCTGCTAGTGGTGTATGCCCGGATGTGATGCACTGATCTAAGGTCCACTTGTCAGCCATATTTATGGTTTTGTTTATATCTGTTTATTCGCAGACTCGAGAAAGGGAAAGGCTGTCATGAAAGCTGAGCCAACAGGAGAAACCAATCCTGATTGTGTCAATGCATCCAATCCTTACCACAAGTGTGGAGAATATTGCAAAAGAAATGGCAACAGATAGATGAGGTAATGTGCATTCATATGTTCATTCTTTTATTGTGGAAGAATAATTGATTGTTTGCGTGAATTGAAGTTTGATCTTATAAGTAATATTCCTCAGTTAGTTCTGCATACTAAGCGAACAAATATTTTGTTAATTTGTGTAGTATTTTATCAACCCAAGGTTTCCTAGTTGCATTTTCAACATGCTTAGTCATTTTTACCTAGTTCACCCTTTTGTTTGAACCCCTGGTGGGTTAAAGTTTGGTGGGTTTAAAATGTCAATTCCCCAAATTCCTTTTGACATAGTCCACCCTTTATGGGATTGAAGAAATGGTTTGAGGAGACTAATAGACATACATGCTCTTGTTACTTTGCCAAAGGCTTATGAATCCAGTTTTCCTTTCATCCACATTGTAGGTGGCCTAGTAGCATAAGTTTGTTAGATCATCTGCACCCACTCTATCTGATTTACCTGTAGAACTTGGTTAGTTCATCGACACCCACCTTATCTGATTTTGTTTGATCCGGCTTTGAACTTTTTTATGAATTGCTCATACTGAGTCAACCGTCTGTATCTTTCCCATAGTAACCTCCCAAAACAACCCTACTCTTTTTTATGAAGTCAATTCAATCTCAATGTGTTATCTGATTGCTTCTTCTAATGCATCATCATAGTTAGGTACGAAACCATACATCTAAGAAGAATAAATACTATATTGAATAATGTCAACAACTATAAACAAAAGCAGCGCATGCATAGTGGTAGTTGTATACAGAAACATACGTCTGAGAACAAAAAACATTATTTCGGACGATGCAGACAGCAATAAGCACAAGTAGCCCAGGCATCGTGGTGGTTGCATGTAGGGACAAACTTCCGATGAAATTATGCGTATTTTGTACATTAACGTCAACAGCAATAAGAACATACTACGTAGCACATGCCTTTTTTTATTATCCGCTTGGATCAATATTTGGTTGAGACGTCCTTCTTTTGGTGACACCCTGCCTCCTTTCATGCTTCCAGGCTGTCAAGATATGGTCTCTCCGGATGAATAGATGATGATGGTGAAAAATAAGTGATTCTCGCGACATTAGCCATTTCTAAGTTGCAGTAAGTAGTAGCTGTGCCTTGTCCGGCTCATTTTGTAGTTTGGCTGCAGCGGCCCCGTCTTTCGGGTGCTCGCGTGTATATTTTTCTTTACATCTATATACATATACATATTCTTCATGGTGTTGTTCATGCAAGATCAACGAGTTTGCGTTGTTGCATATATAGGCCAGTGTCATGTATTGCCAGAATGTTGCCAGAATGTATAGGGGTCATATTCTTTTGTAAGACGTTGCTATTAAGCCTGGTCTTTTTTCCCCTCAATCAGTGAGTTAATTACCAGAAAAAAAAAGTGTCATGTGGACGTTTGTTGGCATTCGAGGGGGGCTCATTATGAGATCAGCTAGCTATTTGACAGCCACAGGTGCTATGAATGAATGAGCCGCACTTCCTGGTTGCGGAAGCTTGTTGCACCAATGGAGAGGGTTTAAAAAACCTTCTGGAAGATGTGCCATGGCGATGGTGATGGATCCGCCACGGTCAGCAGCTCGGCGCCGGCGACACCCGTTACGGCACGGGAGGAGAAAACCGGAGCAAAGGTGAGAACAACAGGCCCTGCCACTGAGGATGAGGAACTGCTGGAGCAGAGAGCTTTTTGGAATCCTGCGGCGTACTACGTGGGGGTGGGAGACTTTGGGTGATCACCTGTTCGTTTATGGTTCACACGTACGCAGCGGCGCGCGGACGGATTGGAAGGAGGAGGGCTGGCCACTGGCCACTGGCCAGTTTGCTTTCCGTCCGTCCTTTCTGGAAGCTTTCGTGCCCGTGCTGCGTTGACGGCAATGACAGCACGAAGTGTTGTTTCGCGGCACGGGCGTCGACCACGGCAGCAGCAGCGCAGTACAGCCGCCCCCAGCGACCACTGGACGGGAGGTTGGATGGTCGCGCCATCTCGGTGGGCGGTGGCTTTCTCTGTGGACAGAGTGGCTTCAGCTGCCTGTGGGTAATGGATTCTCCCTCTGTCTAGATTTTTTTTTTCTTTCAAAACGGAGGCAAAAGTTGATTAATTAAGAAGAAGAAAATTGTCCAGTTAATTTATATAAAAAACCAGGAAAAACTGATACAAACTCACTTAACATGAGGCACCATGACCACGGCCCCCAAATGTTCCCGACACACAACAACTACAACCTTGAAAACTTCTACAATAAAACGGAACCCCCGACGAGAAAACCGACAACAACGACTCAGAATACCAAAGCAACGTCGACAACACGAGAAATCAAGCACAATCCATCATGAAATGGATGCCTTCCCTTTCGCATAATCAACCATAGGAACCTTCAGTTGCTTACTTGTGTGAGGTCGTTGGTGTGTCCACCTTCATATGCTCCATCGACAGACCCAGACACAAATCCCTAAGCCCATGCATGATCTGCAACACTGGAGCCATGAGCACGACAATGGACTCACCCTCAGTGGAGGACAACATAGGAGGGGAGGTAGGCATCGACGATGAATTGTCTCCAATACGAGGGGAGAAAGAGCCATATAATTTCGCCCCCTATCCTCCATGGAGCAAACACCGGCCGCACAAGGAGAGTGTGATGTCACATAGGTATGTAACATAGTCGACACAAGGGAGAGTCTACGCAAAGCATCCTCCGCTCGCTCCAAAAAGCTCCCAACACGCTCCAGATAGCCTTGCAGCAGCGCCATCTAATCAGCTAGAGCACATCAACTCCGACGAGGTTGATGAGGCATCGGTACCAGAGATGACCAACGCCCAAGACCCACATGAAACACATTGGAGGAGAGTGTTGATCTCATCAGACCCTCGCATGAAGCAGGAGCAGGACGATGCACAACGTTGAGCTCGGACACGGGCGACACATCAAGGCATGGCAATGAGCCTAGAGGACGCCATGGGTTGCGACATCCGCGCGCACGATGACCGTTCTCCAAACAACGGGAGCACCGTAGCGGCTCTTTGCAAACAGCCACACGATGACCATGAGCAAGGCACCTGCAACATTTGCCACGAAGCCAAGCGGGGATGGGACGAGGAGCCATCGTCGAGGATGGACAAGGAGCCATTGTCGAGGATGACGACGAAGTCAGACGAGGAGCCATCGCCGAGGATGGCGATGAAGTCGGACGAGGAGCCATCACCGAGGATGGCGATGAAGTCGGACGCGGCGGACCACGCTGCGGTAGCACCTCCTGCCAACGCTCTTTTGTGTCCATGTCATGCCCCACGCACATTCCTTCATAATCGAGGTCCTTGGTGGCAGCCGACGACGTTTGGGGAGCCAACTCCTCTTCATCATCTTCGTCGTCGTCGTCAGCAGCGGAGGTCCACAACACTGTGTGTGGTGGGAGCGTCACTGCCAATTCCTCTTCACATCCCTCGTCGTCCCCATTGGCCGAGGCAATAGGGTCCGACAACAACACATCCGAGGCGGCACCGATGAAGACAGGGGCGACAGGCGTCGGGGCCGAAGCAGCTGATGAGATAGGCACCGAACGTGGTGTGTACGCAGCCTTCACACCCCCGTCCTCCCTCCTGAACCTGGAAGATGGGGGCAGCGGGCGAGATGGTGCTGTTAGGAATAAGCAACTTGTATTCCCATGAGGCCACATGCCGGTATATATACATGTACAGGTGATGGACTATATGCAGGAAACCCCTTATATATTGGGATAAATACAAAAGGGTACATGACTTATATTATAACTCTAACACCCACCCCTCAAACTCATGTTGGATGAACAACACTGAGTTTGGAGAGATAAAAGCCATGTTGTGCTCTAGTCTGGGCCTTCGTCAGGAAATCCGCCAACTGTAACTCGGAAGGCACATACTGAAGAGCAACAACCTGATCATGCGTAGCAACGCGCACATAGAAAGCATCAACACCAATATGCTTGGTGAGCTCATGCTTCACAGGATCGCGCGCAATGCTAATAGCACATGTACTGTCAGATAAGAGCAGAGTCGGTGTAGTGACAGAAACACCAAAATCCTGAAGTAACCACCGTAACCAAGTCACCTCTGCCGTCAAAAGAGCCATCGCTCGCAACTCAGCCTCTGCACTCGAACGGGAAACTGCAATCTGTTTCTTCGTCTTCCAGGCAATGAGAGAACCACCAAGAAAAACACAGTAAGCAGAAAGTGAACGGCGATCTGAAGGATCACTAGCCCACGTAGCATCCGAATAGGCCTGAAGCTGTAAAGAACTGGAGCGAGGAAAGAATAGACGGTGAGAGATCGTGCCCCGAAGATATTGGAGAACGCGGAGGAGATGACTATAGTGAACCGATGTGGGAGTAGAGACAAACTGACTCAGAATATGAACCGGATAAGAAATATCCGGACGAGTGACAGCTAGATAAACAAGACTGCCAACAAGATGACGACAGCGCGCCGGGTCAGGCAGGGGATCACCATCAGTAGCAGAGAGGTGAACATTGAGCTCCATAAGAGTCTCAACAATGCGCTCATCAATAAGAGCATCACGAGCAAGAAGATCCTGGATATACTTTTCCTGGGATATAAAGAAGCCATCCGAGGTAGAAGAGATTTCAATCCCAAGAAAGTAGCGAAGAGGTCCAAGATCAGACATAAGTAACTGCTCACTAAGACGAGCCTTAACAAAGGCAATATACTCGGGGTCATCCCCAGTGATGACCATGTCATCAACATAGAGAAGAAGAAGAGTCCGACCACGAGGAGAAAGGTGAATAAACAATGCTGGATCATGAACACTGGGTGAAAAACCAGCGGCAGTCACCACAGAGGCAAAACGCTCAAACCAGGCGCGGGGGGCTTGCTTAAGGCCATAGAGAGAGCGATGAAGATGACATACCATGCCATCAGGAACAGAACACCCAGGTGGAGGCTGCATGTACACCTCCTCACACAGCTCACCATTAAGAAAAGCATTCTTAATATCAAGCTGAGAGATAGACCAGTGGCGTGTAGAGGCCACGACAAGAAGTGTACGAACAGTGGTCATATGAGCCACAGGAGCAAAAGTCTCGTCATAATCACGACCATGCTCCTGCTGAAAACCACGAGCCACAAGACGAGCTTTGTGATGCTCAAGAAAACCATCGGAGCGAGTCTTAACCTTGTAGACCCACTTACAAGTGATCGGACGGACTCCGAGAGGAAGGGAAACAAGATCCCACGTACCAGTGCGTTCAAGAGCAGCAATCTCCTCAGCCATCGCAAACTGCCATTCAGGATGAACAACAGCCTGATGATAAGTAGTCCGCTCAAGAACAGCAACTCAAGCGGTGGAAAATCCAAAGCGATCAAAAGGCGGACGAGGACGAGAACGCAAGCCATAAGTAGGCTGAGACGAGGATGACGACACATCCACAAAGGCATCCACAGAACGTGAACGACGAGTGTAACACTGAGGAAAAGATGGAACAATGGAAGGAGGAATCACCAAAATAGAATCGGGTAGTGGCGACGAAGAAGTCACCGGAGATGAAGGTGTAGAATCCGGTGACATGCTAGACGAGGAGATTGTGGAAGATGGTGGCGACAAATCGACTGGAGGTGGAGAAGTAGAGGGAGCGGAACGAGTAGGCAAAGGCTCGACGGGTGCGATAGGTGTGTGAGGAAAAGTGAGAAAAGAGATATCCTCCACTAAAAAAGTCGAGGAAGATGGGCATGGGTAGAAGGGATGAGACTCATCAAAAGTCACATCCTGAGAGATACGCATCCGACGACCGATAGGATCCCAACAACGATAGCCCTTATGCTCATCACTATAGCCTAAGAAGACACACTCAACAGACTGAGCGGTCAGTTTGGTGCGTTCGCGGGGGGCAAGAAGAACATAGAAAACAAAACCAAACAAGCGAAGCATCGAATAATCGGGAGACAGATCAAAAAGACGCTCGAAAGGAACACCACCCTGTAGAGCAGCGAAAGGCTAGAAATTGATGAGATAGGTGGAGGTGGAGACGAGCTCAGCCCAAAAATGAGGCGGGAGAGAGGCAACAATCATCAATGCACGAGCCGTCTCAAGAAGATGACGATGCTTGCGCTCAGCCAGGCCATTCCGAGCATGAGCACCAGGACAAGAGAATTGAGAGAGAGTCCCTTGTTCACCAAGAACACCACACAACATCTTAGAGATATACTCGCCAACGGAGTCAGTACGGAACACACGAATGAGAGAAGAGAACTGAGTATGAACCATGGCAACAAAACACTTATAAATGGACAACACCTCACTACGAGAAGTCATGAAATAAAGCCATGTGTAACGAGAGAAGTCATCTATGAAAATAATATAGTATTATGACCCCCTTTCGAAGCGAAGGGAGCCGGACCCCATACATCGGAATGAACTAAATCAAAAGGACGCTTAGACACTGACTCACTATGTGGATATGGTAACTGAATCTGCTTGCCAAGACGACAACCCTGACACTCTAAAGAGGCATCTCCTGAGACAGACCCCAGAAGACCTCGACGAACTAACGACGACAAACTAGAATCACACAGATGACCAAGTCGATGATGCCACTGCTGGAAGGAACCAGTAGCCCAGGCGACCAAAGCGGAAGAACTGGCGATAGAGTGGGCAACAGAAGGAACATGAAGCCAGTCCAACTCCCAAAGACCCTCAGAATCATGACGGAGAGGACCAGCCCCAACCAGAGTGTGCGTGCGGCGGTCCTGGGCAGAACAAGAGTCAAGGTTAAGGATGACACGACAACCAGAATCAACAAGTTGACCAGCGGAAAACAGATTCATGGTAAGTCGAGGAACATGAGCAACATCAGGAACAGAATAAGAAGGAGTGGTAAGAGTGCCTCTACTAACGACAGGTAGGGGAGTACCATCAGCGATGAGGACATGAACAGGAGAATCAAGTGATCAAAGAGAGGACAAAGTGGAAGAATTAGAAGTCATATGGAAGGAAGCTCCAGAGTCCAGAACCCATGGGGATGTACCTGACTGTGTAGAAGGTGGTTGCTCAGTGCGGGAAGCCTCAGTCACAGAACCAGCAATACCCGTCGAGGAAGAACCCGAAGCAGCGAGCAGACGCTTAAGTCTCAGAATATCCTGCTCAGTCAAAGCGATGGCTGAAGCTGTCGAGGTAGATGACGAGGTCTGTGTAGATGATGAGCGCGCCTTGCGCAAATGTTTCTTCTTTGTGTAGCAGTTGGACTCAATATGACCATCATTGTTGCAGCAGCCAGAATGTGGACGGGGGCGGCCTGAGCCTCCAGAAGGTGTGGGCAAGAGTGGCGGAGCACTCGAGCGAGAAGGGGTCGGTGCAGCAGATGACTTAGAATTAGCCCGAGCAGCGAGTACCGAGGGAACCTCGAGCAAACCAGCACCACGTAAGCGAGTCTCCTCAGCACGAATCTCAGAAAGCGCCTCCATGAGAGAGATACGGCCACGAGCAAACAATTGAGCACGCCGGGGCTCAAACTCCTTACGGAGCCGAGGCAGGAACTCGTAGACGCGATGAAACTCCAAAGACCATGGGTTAGTACACAAAGTGTAATGGACAATGCTTATCATACCATGGGATCACTTGATCCCTCTCGGTACATCTTGTACGCTTTGTGTGTTGATCAAACTGATTCACTATTTGACTTAGTCTTGATCAACCTTGTGTCTTTATGACCAATCTTTTGGTAAAACCTTGAATACCACCTTGGTCATCATATAAACTCCTTAAAACCAACAAATGGACTTCAACAAGTGCCTATGAACAAATCTTTCGAATATAACTCAAGGCAACCATTAGTCCATAGGGATTGTCATCAATTTCCAAAACCACTTATGGAGAAATATGCTCTAACATCGGGCACACCGTTGTGTCCCCTCAGGGATGGTACGATCTTGAGCGAGTCTCGTATGATGTACATCATGAGGACACGGGCCAACGAATGGAATCTTTGTTTAGTGTCACCAGGGGAAAGACACTATTTTGGTGCTTACCTCGGGTATGTAATATACCGCGAGTTGTGGTTGACACAGAAGTTCCCCGAGGCTTGTGGGTAAAGCGAGCAAACCCCTCCAGGGTGTAAAAACTAATCGAATAGCCATGTCCATGGTGTTGGACAGTTAGAGGTCTTTCTTAAACTACGTCCATATGTTTTCTCAACCTTGGTGTGTGTGTGTGAGAGAGAAAGATGATACTTGAGATAAGTCAGATGACTTGACATGATGATTGAACATGAGATGTTCAACCCCTGCTTATATTGATATCTGTAACTTGTTCATATGAATATCTGCAACCTATTGATGCATGCTTTTACAAGTTGATTGATCATGTCATTGCACTCAAAACTAGCTTTCTGCAACTTACCTACTTAGTGTTGTATCATACATTGTTATTTCCTTGTTCCAAAAACATGGGTTCCTTGCGAGTACATTCAATGTACTCATTGACTTGCCACAAGTTATTTTATTGGTCACGCATGAAAGAACAAGGTATGATGAAGAATACCTTGGTGACGTACGTGCGAGCTAGGATGCTTCCGAGTCAGAATGCCTGTAGGGTTAAGGCACATGTAATGGGTTCATACTATTGATGAAGATTTTCCGTCGCAAATATACGAAAATCTGGCCATAAAGGCCATATTTGAGAAAAATGGTACTTAATGGATGTAAGACTCTTGTTATTCAGTTTCTCTGTGTTCAGTGAGCATTGATCTTTAGGATCACTGTGCACGTACATTCAGTGATCACGACTTATGAGTCGGGGTCCCCACACTATTTGCATCTACGTAAGGGGATTGATGATACATGTTACCTCGTAGATTGCAGCCGCTTGATGAAGCTCTCCTCGTAGTAAGTACATGTTGGAGGCCGTTCGAAGCTTCATTCCCCAGTGGAGTCGCCAAAAAGTGTGTTTGCACACGAACACGTCACCGTGTACCCTCTACGCCGTGCTACGGCGACAGAGATCTTCTGTCGTATCTTGAGCTTGCGTTGGTTTTTCCCTTGAAGAGGAAAGGGCGATGCAGCACAGGAGCAGTAAGTATTTCCCTCAGTTTGAGAACCAAGATATCAATCCAGTAGGAGAATCTCGTCAAGTCCAGAGTACCTACACAAACACAAAAGAGCTTGCACCCAACGCTATAAAGGGGTTGTCAATCCCTTCAAGATTGTTTGCAAAGTGAGATCTGAAGGCGGAAAGTGCAACAAAGTAAAAGAGTAAGGTTGAAAATATGGTGTGGAGTAGACCCGGGGGCCATAGTGTTCACTAGAGGCTTCTCTCAAAATAGCAAATATTACGGTGGGTGAACAAATTACTGTCGAGCAATTGATAGAACCGCACAAAGTCATGACGATATCTAAGACAATGATCATACATATAGGCATCACGTCCGAGACAAGTAGACCGATACTTTCTGCATCTACTACTATTACTCCACACATCGACCGCTATCCAGCATGCATCTAGTGTATTGAGTTCATGACGAACAGAGTAACGCTTTAAGCAAGATGACATGATGTAGAGGGATAATCTCAAACCAATGATGAAAACCCCATCTTTTTACCCTTGATGGAAACAACACGATGCGTGCCTCGCTACCCCTTCTGTCACTGGGTGAGGTCACCGCACGGTATGAACCCAAAACCAAGCACTTCTCCCATTGCAAGAATCATAGATCTAGTTGGCCAAACAAAACCCACAACTCGAAGAGAATTACAAGGATATGAAATCATGCATAAGAGAGATCAGAAGAAACTCAAATAAGATTCATAGATAATCTGATCATAAATCCACAATTCATCGGATCTCGACAAACACACCGAAAAAGAAGATTACATCGGATAGATCTCCATGGAGATCATGGATAACTTTGTATTGAAGATCCAAGAGAGAGAAGAAGCCATCTAGATACTAGCTATGGACCCGTAGGTCTATGGTGAACTACTCACGCATCATCAGAGAGGTCATGGTGTTGATGAAGAAGCCCTCCGTATCCGAATTCCCCCTCCGACAGGGCACCAGAACGTGCCCGAGATGGGATCTTGCGGAGACAGAAGCTTGCGGCGGCGGAAAAGTACTTTCGATGATCTCCTGATTTTTTCTGGGATTTTAGGGAATTTATAGGCAAAAGACCTAGGGTAGAGGAGGCCTAGGGAGCCCACAAGCCTGGGAGGCGCGGGCCCCCTGGCCACGGCTAGGGGGCTTGTGGGGTCCCTGGTGACCTCTTGCCTTGATTCTCATGATTCCCGATTATTTTCTGTTTCGGAAAAAATCTTTCTGGCAGTTTCGTTCCGTTTGGACTCCGTTTAAAATCCTCCTCTGAAAGGGGTCAAAAACATGGAAACAACAGGAACTGGCACTTGGCACTGAGTTAATAAGTTAGTCCCAAAAAATATATAAAAGGCATACAAAACATCCAAAGTTTGACAAGATAATAGCATGAAACCATAAAAAATTATAGATACGTTGGAGATGTATCAAGCATCCCCAAGCTTAACTCCTGCTCGTCCTCGAGTAGGCAAGTGATAAAGAATGAGTTTTTGATGTGGAATGCTACCTAGCATAGTTGTCCTTTGGAACTTCTTTCATGTGACATGAATGTTCAGATCCGTAAGATTCAAAACAATAGTCTGCTATTGACATGAAAAAATAATACTTCAAGCAAATTAGCAAGGTAATCATGCACTTTCAAAATAACAAGGCCAAAGAAAGTTATTCCTACAAAATCATATAGTCTGGCTATGCTCCATCATCCTCACACAACTAATGTAAATCATGCACAACCCCGGTATTGGCCAAGTAATTGTTTTCACACTCTTATTTTCTCAAACTTTTTATAACTATCATGCAATACATGAGCGTGAGCCATGGATATAGCACTATAAGTGGAATAGAGTGTGGTGGTGGTTGTGAAACAAAAAGGAGGAGATGGTCACATTGACTCGGCATATCAAAAGGCTATGGAGATGCTCATTAATAGATATCAATGTGAATGAGTATGGATTGCCATACAAAGGATGCACTAGAGCTATAAGTTTGTGAAAGCTCAAAAGGTAAACTAGTGGGTGTGCATCCAACTTGCTTGCTCACGAAGACTTAGGGCAATTTTGAGGAAGCCCATCATTGGAATATACAAGCCAAGTTATATAATGAAGATTCCCACTAGCATAAAGGTGGCTAGCGGGTGTCTGTCTCTCCTACTCTAGTCGGATTGGATTTGATGAAAAGGGTCCTTATGAAGGGTAAATAGCTTTGGCATATCATCGTTGTGTCTGTCACGTAGGTAAGAAAGCGTTTTTGCTAGAAACCCAAATCAGCCACGTAAAACTTGCAACAACAATTAGAGGACGTCTAACTTGTTTTTGCAGGGTTTGACATGTGATGTGATATGGCCAAAGTTGTGATGTTGCATGTATGATGTATGAGATGATCATGTTATTGTAATAGGTTTCACGACTTGCATGTCGATGAGTATGAAAACCGACAGGAGCCATAGGAGTTGTCTTAATTTATTGTATGAGATGCAACGCCATGTGCTTACTACTTTTACTTCATTGCTAACGGTTAGCTGTAG
Organism: Hordeum vulgare subsp. vulgare; assembly: GCF_904849725.1. NCBI lineage: Eukaryota > Viridiplantae > Streptophyta > Magnoliopsida > Poales > Poaceae > Hordeum > Hordeum vulgare. The sequence continues at coordinate 557,492,758 of NC_058524.1, read as the reverse complement.
TAGTGATAGTGGTAGTTGGCATGACGACTTCACGGAGACACGATGATGGAGATCGTGGTGTCACGCCGGTGACAATGATGATCATGCGATGCCTGAAGATGGAGATCAAAAGAGCACAGATGATAATGGCCATATCATGTCACTATATGATTGCATTGTGATGTTTATCATGTTTTTCATTTTATTGCTTAGAACGACGGTAGCATAATAAGATGACCCCTCTTAAAATTTCAAGAACGTATTCCCCTAAGTGTGCACTGTTGCGAAGGATCGTTGTCTCGAAGCACCACGTGATGATCAGGTGTGATAGATTCTAACATTCGCATACAACGGGTGTAAGCCAGATTTACACACGCGAAACACCTAGGTTGACTCGACGAGCTTAGCATGTACAGACATGACCTCGAATACAAGAGACCGAAAGGTCGAACATGAGTCGTATGGTTGAATACGATCAACATGAAGTTGCTCACCATGGTGACTAGTCCGTCTCACGTGATGATCGGACACATGTTAGTCAACTTGGATCATGTATCACTTAGATGACTATAGGGATGTCGATTTAAGTGGGAGTTCATACTAAATTTGATTAAATGAACTTAATTATCATGAACTTAGTCTAAAGTTGTCTTTATAAATATTGTAGATGGCCAACGTCAACCTCAATTTCAACGCATTCCTAGAGAAAAACAAGCTGAAAGATGATGGTAGCAACTATGTGGACTAGGTTCGCAACTTGAAGCTCATCCTTGAAGCAGCTAAAAAGGATTATGTCCTTGATGCGCCGCTAGGTGATCCACCTGCTCCCGCAGTAGCCCAAAACATTCTGAACGTCTGGCAAACGCGGAGTGATGACTACTCTCTGGTTAGGTGTGTCATGTTATACATTTTAGAAAAGGGGCTCCAAAGGCGTTTTGAGCAACATGGTGCATATGAGATGTTCCAAGAGCTGAAGCTAGTTTTTCAAGCTCATGCCCGTGTCGAGAGATATGAAGTCTCCGACAAGTTCTTTAGCTGTAAGATGGAGGAGAACAGTTCTGTCATGAGCACATACTCAAAATGTGTGGGTTACACGGTCGTCTGACTTCACTTGGAGTCGAACTTCCGGATGATGCTATAATTGACAGAATCCTCCAGTCTCTCCCACCAAGCTACAAAGGTTTTGTGCTGAACTACAACATGCAAGGGATGGAGAAGACCATTCCCGAGTTGTACTTGATGCTCAAGTCTGCAGAAGTAGAAATCAAGAAAGAGCATCAAGTTTTGATGGTCAACAATACCACTAGTTTCAAGAAGGGCAAGGGTAAGAAGAACTTCAAGAAAGACGGCAAAGATGTTGCCGCGCCCGGTAAGCCAGATGTCGGGAAGAAGAAAAAGAATGGACCCAAGCCTGAGACTAAGTGCTTCTATTGCAAGGGAAAGGGTCACTGGAAGCGGAACTGCCCCAAATACTTAGCAGACAAGAAGGCCGGCAACGTTAAAGGTATATGTGATATACATGTTATTGATGTGTACCTTACCAGCGCTTGTAGTAGCTCCTGGGTATTTGATACCGGTGCTGTTGCTCACATTTGCAACTCAAAGCAGGGACTGCGGAATAAGCGGAGACTGGCCAAGGACGAGGTGACGATGCACGTCGGGAATGGCTCCAAGGTCGATGTGATCGCCGTCGGCACGCTACCTTTACATCTACCGTCGGGATTAGTTTTAAACCTTAATAATTGTTATTTAGTACCAGCTTTGAGCATGAATATTGTATCAGGGTCTTGCTTAATGCGAGACGGCTACTCATTTAAGTTAGAGAATAATGGTGGTTCTATTTATATGAGTGATATGTTCTATGGTCATGCTCCGCTGGTGAATGGTTTATTCTTGATGAATCTCGATCGTGATGTTACACATATTCATAGTGTGAGTACCAAAAGATGTAAAGTTGATAATGATAGTCCCACATACTTGTGGCACTGCCGCCTTGGTTATATCGGTGTTAAGCGCATGAAGAAGCTCCATACAGATGGACTATTAGAGTCTCTTGACTTTGAATCATTTGACACATGCGAACCGTGCCTCATGGGCAAGATGACTAAGACTCCATTCTCAGGAATAATGGAGAGAGCAACCGACTTATTGGAAATAATACATACTAATGTGTGTGGTCCAATGAACATTTGAAGCTCGCGGTGACTATCGTTATGTTCTCACTCTCACCGATGATTTGAATAGGTATGGGTATATCTACTTGATGAAGCACAAATCTGAGACGTTTGAAAAGTTCAAGGAATTTCAGAGTGAGGTCGAGAATCAACGTGACAGAAAAATGAAGTGTCTACAATATGATCATGGAGGAGAATATTTGAGTCACGAGTTTGGCACACACCTAAGGAAGTGTGGAATCGTTTCACAACTGACGCCGCCTGGCACACCACAACGCAACGGAGTGTCTGAACGTCGTAATCGCACTTTATTAGATATGGTACGATCTATGGTGTCTCTTATCGACTTACCGCTATCATTTTGGGGATACACATTTGAAACTGCAGCATTCACTTTAAATAGGGCACCGTCTAAATCCGTTGAGACGACACCGTATGAACTATGGTTTGGCAAGAAGCCTAAGTTGTCGTTTCTTAAAGTTTGGGGTTGCGATGCTTATGTGAAGAAACTTCAACCAGAAAAGCTCGAACCCAAAGTGGAGAAATGCGTATTCATAGGATACCCTAAGGAAACTATTGGGTATACCTTCTATCTTAGATCCGAAGGTAAAACCTTTGTTGCCAAGAACGGATCCTTTCTAGAGAAAGAGTTTCTCTTGAAAGAAGTAAGTGGGAGGAAGGTAGAACTTGATGAGGTAATTACACCCCCTCTCGAACAGGATAGTAGCGCAGCGCGGGAAGTTGTTCCTGTGGCGCCTACACCAACTGAAGAGGAAGTTAATGATAATGATCATGAAGCTTCGGATGAAGTTACTACTGAGCCGCGAAGGTCCAGAAGGGTACGCTCCGCACCAGAGTGGTATGACAACCCTGTAATGGAAATCATGTTGTTAGACAATGGTGAACCTTCGAACTATGAAGAAGTGATGGCGGGCCCGGATTCCAACAAATGGCTTGAAGCTATGAAATCCGAGATACGATCCATTTATGAGAACAAAGTATGGACTTTGGTGGACTTGCCCGATGACCGGCGAGCCATAGAAAATAAATGGATCTTCAAGAAGAAGAGTGATGCAAACGGTAATGTAACCGTTTATAAAGCTCGACTTGTCGCAAAGGGTTTTCGACAAATTCAAGGAATTGACTACGAAGAGACTTTCTCTCCCGTAGCGAAGCTGAAATCAGTCCGAATCATGTTAGCAATTGCCGCCTTTTATGATTATGAAATTTGGCAAATGGACGTCAAAACAGCGTTCCTTAACGGGAACCTTAAGGAAGAGTTGTATATGATGCAACCAGAAGGTTTTGTCGACCCTAAGGGTGCTAACAAAGTGTGCAAGCTCCAACACTCCATCTATGAGCTGGTGCAAGCATCTCGGAGTTGGAACATTCGCTTTAATGAGGTGATTAAAGCGTTTGGGTTCATACAGGTTTACGGAGAAGCCTGTTTGTACAAGAAAGTGAGTGGGAGCTCTGTAGCTTTCCTCATACTGTATGTGGATGACATATTATTGATGGGGAATAATATAGAGATGTTGGAGAGCATAAAGGCCTATTTGAACAAGATTTTTTCAATGAAGGACCTTGGAGAAGCTGCATACATATTAGGCATCAAGATCTATAGAGATAGATCGAGGCGCCTCATAGGTCTTTCGCAAAGTACATACCTTGACAAGATATTGAAGAAGTTCAATATGGAAAACTGAAAGAAAGGGTTCTTGCCAGTTTTGCAAGGTATGAAATTGACTAAGACTCAGTCGCTGACCACAACAGAAGATAGAGAGAAGATGAGTTATGTCCCCTACGCTTCAGCCATAGGCTCTCTTATGTATGCCATGTTGTGTACCAGACCTGATATAAACATTGCCATAAGTTTGGTAGGGAGGTACCAAAGTGATCCCGGTATGGAACGCTGGACAGCGGTCAAGAATATCCTTAAGTACCTGAAAAGGACTAAGGAAATGTTTCTCGTTTATGGAGGTGACAAAGAGCTCGTCGTAAAGGGTTACGTCGATGCTAGCTTCGACACAGATCCGGATGACTCTAAGTCACAGACCGGATACGTATATGTTTTGAATGGTGGGGCAGTGAGCTGGTGCAGCAGCAAGCAAGAAGTCGTGGCAACATCTACACGTGAAGCGGAGTACATAGCTGCTTCATAAGCGGCTCATGAAGGAATTTGGATGAAGGAGCTCATCACCGACCTTGGAGTGGTTCCAAGCGCGTCGGGTCCACTGACACTCTTCTGTGATAACACTGGGGCCATTACCATAGCCAAGGAGCCCAGGTTTCACCGGAAGACGAAGCACATCAAACGCCGCTACAACTCCATCCAGGACCATGTCCAGAGTGGAGTAATAGAGATTTGTAAAGTACACACGGATCTGAATGCTGCATACCCGTTTACTAAACATCTTCCACGAGCAAAACATGATCAACACCATAATGCTATGGGTGTTTGATACATCACAATGTAACTAGATTATTGACTCTAGTGCAAGTGGGAGACTGTTGGAAATATGCCCTAGAGGCAATAATAAAATGGTTATTATCATATTTCCTTGTTCCTGATAATCGTCTATCGTTCATGCTATAATTGTATTAACAGGAAACAATAATACATGTGTGAATAAATAGATCACAATGTGTCCCTAGCAAGCCTCTAGTTGGCTAGCTTGTTGGTCAATAGATAATCATGGTTTCCTGGTCATGGGCATTAGATGTCATTGATAACGGGATCACATCATTGGGAGAATGATGTGATGGACAAGACCCAATCCTAAGCGTAGCACTAGATCGTATTGTTCGTATGCTAAAGCTTTTCTAATGTCAAGTGTATTTTCCTTCGACCGTGAGATTGTGCAACTCCCGGATACCGTAGGAGTGCTTTGGGTGTATCAAACGTCACAACGTAACTGGGTGACTATAAAGGTGCACTACGGGTACCTCTGAAAGTGTCTGTTGGGTTGGTACGAATCGAGATCGGGATTTGTCACTCCGTGTGACGGAGAGGTATCTCTGGGCCCACTCGGTAGAACATCATCATGAGATCAATGTGACTAAGGAGTTAGTCACACAATGACGTGCTACGGAACGAGTAAAGAGACTTACGGGTAACGAGATTGAACAAGGTATAGGTATACCGACGATCGAATCTCGGGCAAGTTCTATACCGACGGACAAAGGGAATTGTACACGGGATTGATTGAATCCTTGACATCGTGGTTCATCCGATGAGATCATCGTGGATCAAGTGGGAGACACCATGGGTATCCAGACCCCGCTGATGGTTATTGGCCAGAGAAGTGTCTCGGTCATGTCTACCTGTCTCCCGAACCCGTAGGGTCTACACACTTAAGGTTCGATGACGCTAGGGTTATAGGGAATTGTTATACGAGGTTATCGAAAGTTTTTCGGAGTCCCGGATGAGATCCTGGACGTCAGGAGGAGCTCCAGAATGGTCCGGAGGTAAAGACTGATATATAGGACGGATGGTTTCGGACACCGGAAGTGTTTTGGGCGTCACCGGTAACGTACCGGGATCCCGGGGGTCCACCGGAAGGGGGCAACGACCCCGGGAGGCTAGATGGGCTAAGTGCGGGAGAGAACCAGCCCCTAGGTGGGCTGGTGCACCCCCCACACTCAGCCCAAGACGCAGGAGGTGGAGAGGGGGGAGGGGGGGGGAACCCTAGGCGCTGGTGGGCCTAAGGCCCACCTAGGGGTGCGCCACCCCCTCCCCTTGCCATGGCCGCCGCACCTCCCATCTGGGGGGGCTGCCGCACCACCTATTAGGAATGATAGACTATTTAGAACTACTCCAAGCCGAGCACGCTTAACTTGAGAGTTCTGTTTGAATGGCCTCCCGGAAAAGAAGGAATTCCTTATTGATATGAGTAGTCTATCATCCCTAATAAGCCAGGCTATCACAGGGTGGCACCCCCTCCCCTCCTCCTATATATAGTGGGGGTTTCGAGGCTGTTTTACACACGGTTTTTCCTCTTCCTCGACGCGAGCCCTGCTCTTCTTTCTCCTCTTCTCTGCCAGTGCTTGGCGAAGCCCTGCCGGGAGACCTCCTCTCTCCATCGACACCACGCCGTCGTGCTGCTGGAGATCTTCCCCAACCTCTCCCTCCTCCTTGCTGGATCAAGGTGCGGGAGACGTCACCAGGCTGCACGTGTGTTGAACACGGAGGTGCCGTGGTTCGGCACTAGATCGGAATCACATCGCGATCTGAATCGCCGCGAGTACGACTGCATCAACCGCATTCTAGCAACGCTTCTGCTTAGTGATCTTCAAAGGTATGAAGATTCACTCACCCCCTCTCTCGTTGCTGGTCTCTCCATAGGAAGATCTGAATATGCGTAGGATTTTTTTTGAATTTATGCTACGCTACCCAACACTACTATATTCTCACTTTTCCATGGCTAGTACCCCCCGATACTAACCATAGTTTCATCAAAACAAGCAACCAACTCAACAGAAACAGAATCTGTCAAAAACATACCAGTTTGTAGGAATCTGTATACTTCGTATACTTCTGGTACCTCAACAATTCTGAAACATTACGACTGCCTGGGAAAAAGGCATATCAACCAGAAGCAAAAAGAATCAACTCAAAATCTCTTTCTTAATAAAAATGAAAAATCATCTCGTGAGTGAAAAGTTTTTGTCTTTTTCCAGCAGGATCAAACAACCATTACCAAGACTAGTCATAAAGGTTTTTCTTGGATCAAACACAAAAAGAAACACAAAAGACACAATCATAACAAAATTATGATAGTGTGGATGCAACAAAACAGAAAGAAAAAGAAATAAATTCATTGGGTTGCCTCCCAACAAGCGCTATTTGTTTAACGCCCCTAGCTAGGCATAAGGCGATAAAATCACGTATCGTCGTCTTTGGTGCTCAAACCATAAGTGGCCCTCATCATGGATTCATAAGGCAATATTATTTTCTTTCTATGAAAGTGCTCCATGCCCTTCTTTAAAGGAAATTGAAATCTAATATTCCCTTCCTTCATATCGATGATGGCACCGATAGTCCTTAGGAAAGGTCTACCAAGACTAATAGGGCATGTAGGATTGCAATCAATGTCAAGCACAATGAAATCCACGGGTACATAGTTCCTATCTGCAACAATAAGAACATCATTGATCCTTCCCATGGGTTTTTTGACAGTAGAATCCGCAAGATGAAAATTAAGAGAACACTCTTCAATCTCATTAAAACCCAGAACGTCACATAAAGACTTTGGAATCGCGGAAACACTAGCACCCAAATCACACAAAGCGTTGCATTCATAGTTTTTGATTTTGATTTTGATAGTAGGTTCACACTCATCATGAAGCTTTCTAGGGATAGAGACTTCCAATTCAAGTTTCTCTTCAAGAGATTTTATCATAGCTTCGACGATATGATCGGTAAAGGCCTTGTTTTGGCTATAAGCATGTGGAGAGTTTAGCATGGATTGCATCAAGGAAATGCATTCAATCAAGGAGCAATTATCATAATTGAATTCCTTGAATTCCAAAGTAGTAATTTCATTACTACTCAAAGTTTTAATATCCTCTACTCCACTTTCAATGCTTTTAGCATCAAGATAGATGGACTCCGAATCATTGGGGCGTTTTTCAACCAAGGTGGATTCATATCCAGCCCCGTCATCATTAGGTTTGACACAAGAAAACAAAGATTCAATGGGAGTCACACCAAGCACTTTAAGATCTTCGTGATTCTTATCACGAGAACACGCCTTTTTAAGCCATTCATGTCTAGCATGAATTTGGGCGGTTCTTTCTTTGCTCTCAATCACGTAAACACGCATAGCTTTCAAAGTTTCATCCATATTGATCTTGTGAGGAGCACATCTAACTTTTAAAGCATCAATATCACTAGACATTCTATCAACGCTCTTAGCCAAATCGTCAATTTTGAGTAGTTTTTGCTCTGTGGACGCATTGATTTTTTTTACGAGTTGATAAACTCTTTGATATTACTCTCTAGATCAGAGGGTAACCTATTGTAATTTCCATGAGTATTGTTGTAGGAGTTGCCAAAGTTATTAGAGGAGTTACTAGGAAAAGGCCTAGGAACATAGTTTCCTCTAAAAGCATTGTTGTTGCCAAAATTATTCCTACCAACAAAATTAACGTCCAAGCTAGCATTGCTACTATCAATCAAAGAAGACAAGAGCATATCATTAGGATCTAAAGGAGCACTTCTACTAGCAACCAAATTCATTAACTCATCCATCTTAGCACTCAACGAGTTAATTTCTTCTATAGCGTGTACCTTCTTACTAGTAGGTGCCACTGAGAGTAGTTCATCATGATATTGTCTAGGAGTTTCGTGGCTTCTCCTAACGTGATTTCCATGAACGTTCCACCTGAGGCAGAGTCCAAGATATTTCTAGAAGCAAAATTCAAGCCAGCGTAGAAGATTTGTATAATCATCCAAAGACTCAAGCCATGAGCGGGACAATTTCTAATCATCAATTTCATTCTCTCCCAAGATTGTGCAACGTGTTCATGATCAAGTGTCTTAAAATTCATGATATCATTAAGGAGAGAGATAATCTTAGCCGGCGGAAAATACTTGGAAATATAAGCATCTTTGCACTTATCCCAAGAATCGATACTATTTTTGGGCAAAGACGAAAACCAAGTTTTTGCTCGATCTCGCAACGAGAAAGGAAAAAAAGCTTCAGTTTAATCGCATCATTATCCACATCTTTCTTCTTTTGCATATCTCAAAGCTCAATGAAGGTATTGAGATGGGATGCGACATCTTCACTAGGAAGGCCGGAGAATTGCTCTTTCATAACAAGATTCACCAAAGCGGCATTGATTTCGTATGACTCCGCACTAGTGGCGGGAGCAATCGGAATACTAATAAAATCATTATTATTAGTATTCGAGAAGTCACAAAGTTTGGTGTTTTCAGTCATGGTGACTTCGGCAAGCAAGCAAGCACACAAGCAAACAAAGAGCAAGCGAGAAAAAGGGCGAACGAAAAAGGCAAATTGGTGAAGTGGGGGAGAGGAAAACGAGAGGCAACTGGCAAACAAAGTAAATGCAAGAGATGAGTTTGCAACACTTACTTGGATGAGTTCTTGACTTGATCCTCCCCGACAACGGCGCCAGAAATCCTTCTGCTACGGCGACAAAGATCTTCTGTCGTCTCTTGAGCTTGCGTTGGTTTTCCCCTTGAAGAGGAAAGGGCGATGCAGCACAGGAGCAGTAAGTATTTCCCTCAGTTTGAGAACCAAGGTATCAATCCAGTAGGAGAATCTTGTCAAGTCTAGAGTACCTGCACAAACACAAAAGAGCTTGCACCCAATGCTATAAAGGGGTTGTCAATCCCTTCAAGATTGTTTGCAAAGTGAGATCTGAAGGCGGAAAGTGCAACGAAGTAAAAGAGTAAGGCTGAAAATATGGTGTGGAGTAGACCCGGGGGCCATAGTGTTCACTAGAGGCTTCTCTAAAAATAGCAAATATTACGGCGGGTGAACAAATTGCTGTCGAGCAATTGATAGAACCGCGCAAAGTCATGACGATATCTAAGGCAATGATCATACATATAGGCATCACGTCCAAGACAAGTAGACTGATACTTTCTGCATCTACTATTATTACTCCACACATCGACCGCTATCCAGCATGCATCTAGTGTATTGAGTTCATGACGAACAGAGTAACGCTTTAAGCAAGATGACATGATGTAGAGGGATAATCTCAAACCAATGATGAAAACCCCATCTTTTTACCCTTGATGGAAACAACACGATGCGTGCCTCGCTACCCCTTTTGTCACTGGGTGAGGTCACCGCACGGTATGAACCCAAAACCAAGCACTTCTCCCATTGCAAGAACTGTAGATCAAGTTGGCCAAACGAAACTCACAACTCGAAGAGAATTACAAGGATATGAAATCATGCATGTAAGAGATCATAAGAAACTCAAATAAGATTCATAGATAATCTGATCAGAAATCCACAATTCATCGGATCTCGACAAACACACCGCAAAAGAAGATTACAACGGATAGATCTCCATGAAGATCATGGAGAACTTTGTATTGAAGATCCAAGAGAGTGAAGAATCCATCTAGCTACTAGCTATGGACCCGTAGGTCTATGGTAAACTACTCACGCATCATCGGAGAGGTCATGGTGTTGATGAAGAAGCCCTCCGTATCCGAATCCCCCTCTGGCAGGGCACGAGAACGTGCCCCAGATGGGATCTTGCGAAGACAGAAGCTTGCGGCGGCGGAAAAGTACTTTTGATGATCTCCTGATTTTTTCTGGGATTTTAGGGAATTTATAGGCGAAAGACCTAGGGCAGAGGAGGCCCAGGGAGCCCACAAGCATGGGAGGCGCGGGCCCCCTGGCCGCAGCTAGGGGGCTTGTGGGGTCCCTGGTGACCTCCTGCCCTGATTCTGAGGCTTCCCGATCTTTTTCTGTTTCGAAAAAATCTTTTCGTAGTTTTGTTCCGTTTGGACTCCGTTTAAAATCCTCCTCTGAAAGGGGTTAAAAACATGGAAAAAACAGGAACTGGCACTTGGCACTGAGTTAATAAGTTAGTCCCAAAAAATATATAAAAGACATACAAAACATCCAAAGTTTGACAAGATAATAGCATGAAACCTTAAAAAATTATAGATACGTTGGAGACGTATCACGCCGTGGGTGATGCACTGCAGCTCACGTCAATGGAGACCCGTCCGAAAGCGCGGTAAATAGGCAATTCGAGGGGCGCTTTTGTAGACCCCAAACCCGACACGTCCGGGAGGAACCTCGTGAGGGCGCGCGGCGGCTATGGGCTGTCCTAGGTTGACCTGATCGCCCCTAAAGCCTTGTGGATCACTGCCCTCCAATGCGAAGAACGAGCGAAGAACAAGAAGCAAGGTAAAGGGGGAGGGATAAATATATATGAACATGAAAAAGTAGTATGGATTGATTTGTTCGATTGTGTGTTGTTTAATCGGCCATCACCTCTCATCTGTTTATGAGGCGATTCGACTTCCCGTCCAATAAAGGACTCCAAATCCCGTCCAAATCTTTCCAAGATTTACTGAACTCGGATTTAGGTCAGTCCAAGACATCAGTTCGGTTTTTGATCTCACGGGCCGCAAACGACCTTGGATGAAGATGAGCCCAAAAGCAAATTTATACGTTTCGATGAGATGTACAACTTCTGTGCCGAATGTTTTTTTTATTCGAGGTCTGTCTTATGGGCCAAAATGCTCGCGCGCGAGAGAAGCAATCGGTGGTGCTACATATTACACATATGTTTGATTGGACGCGCCACTTTTTTGTCCGACTGCACTATGATGGCTCTAACTTTTACATACGACCTCGGATTAAGATGATTCTTATATTAAAATCGATCGTTTCGACGAGGCGAAGACAATTTGTGTAGAATATTTTCTCATATGAGGTCGTCTTGAGGGCCTAATAGACCGAACAGCACTCGGAAAGTTAAATTCTGACACTTCTAGTACAATTTGGGCCCTTAATATTTAGTTGGAAAGTGATGACCTAAACAACAAAGCTGTTCCATTCGGCGATGTTAATTTTTCCCATGTTAAGTACTTTTCGATTCGACCTTAACTAAGTTTTTGACCATGCCAAAATCCTGTGTCAACAATATCTATACGGAGGAAGCCCGGTATGCCTCACCCGGCTAGCATGGGCCTCAGCCCATCAAAGAATCTTGCAAATAATAGACCACGCGCAGGTAGAAGGGGACGTCACAACCGAGCTAACCACCTCACTTTTTTACACTCAAATAAACCAATTTAAATACCACTACGAGTTGAAACCAACAAACCGGCTGGGATTGATAGGAAAAGGGTGGGCAAAGAAATTAAACCGAGGAAGAAGATGATCCTGATTTGAAATCTCAAAAGAAGGAAGATGGATGGACGGATGATTATGAGAAAAACATATATGCCGCAAGGAGCACCCGCGCTGGGAGCGGATTTGTAGGAGCTCGCTATGGCCGTTGGCGTTGGCGGTGGTGAAGCAGGGTGCGGGTATCCAGCAACGTGCGGAGGTGCCGCGACGGTTGTTGGCGTTGACTAGATAGATTTTTTATTTTGTGCTAAAAATAGGTGTGGTAGATTTTTTGTTCAAAAAAAATATTTTATTTTTTGGATAAAGAATCCATATGTATGTGCATTCAAGTCCTATACGTGCATGCTACAGAATTAGCAGTTCGTATTTTTTCGTGAAATCTGCTTATATAATTTTAAAGCATGTATGTATGCTTTTAAAATTATTGTGTAACTTAAAATGTGTTTGTTCTCTTTGAAAACCAAATATGCAATTTTTCAAAAATTTCACTTGCATTTTAAAATGTTAGTATTGTTTTTCAAAAAAGAGTTTATGTTTTGAAATGCTGTTCACATTTTCATTAAACGCCTTTTTTAAAATGTGTTCATGTAATTCTAAAAGTGTTTGCATGTTAAAAAATGTTTGTAATTAAAAAAGGTTTATGTCATTCAAGAAAATTTCCGTGTGCTTTCAAAAAGAATGTTCATGCATTGTGAAGAAAGTAAATTAAAAGAGAGTTGGATTATGAGGGATGATGTATGAAATTGGTCCATGGTGTAAGTCGACTAGACTAGTTTTAATGGTATACATATTCCAGTGCGTTGGCGCGTGATATGCTCATTCTGCATCATGAATTACTATTGATATTTGTGTAGATCATGTCCATTATCTATTATCATACTACAATTCTTATGCCTTTTTCTATGAATATGCAAGGTACATCACTGACACAGAAATATCTGAAAAGTCGAATTCTGGACCATGAAACCAAGAAAAAGACAGAAAAATCAATTTGTTCCAAATGACCTAAAACTTTACGGAGGATGTTTTTGAATTATTTGAGAATTTTTGGACCAAAATTATACTGTAGAGGGGCCACCAGCTGGGCACAAACCAACAGGGCGCGCCCCCTAATGGCTTGTGGGGCCCTAGCTGACCCTCTTGCGATCATCTTCTCTTATATTGTGTGTTTTACCCTAGAAAAAAAATCATAAGTTATCATTCGGGACGAAGTGCCGCCGTATTAAGGTGGAAACCTGGACAGAGCCCCTTTTGCTCTCCGGGGAAATTTCCCCTCGGGAGGACCAATCTTCATCAACATCTTCATTAGCGCCATCTCATCTCCAGCCCTAGTTCGTCATGTGTATTCAATCTTTGTCTCAAAACCTCAGATTGATACTTGTGTGTTGCTAGTAGTGTTGATTACATCTTGTAGTTGATGCTTGTTGGATTACTTGGTGGAAGATATTATGTTCAGATCCTTCATTATTATTATTACACCTCTGATCTTGAACATGTTGATGATGTGTGCGTAGTAATTATTGTTCCTGAGGACATGGGAGAAGTCTTGTTATAAGTAATCACATAAAGTTGGTATTCATTCGATATTTTGATAGTATGGATGTTGTTACTTCTTTAGTGGTGTCATGTGAACGCTGAGTACATGACACTTCACCATGTTATGGGCCTAAGGCATGTCACTATGGAGTAACAAGTAGATGGTGGGTTGCGAGAGTGACAGAAGCTTAAACCCGAGCTTATGCGTTGCTTCATAAGGGGCTAATTTGGATCCACATGTTTCATGCTATAGTTAGATTTATCTTAATTCTTCTTTTGTAGTTGCAGATGCTTGCGAGAGGGGGTAATCATAAGTGGGTTGTTGTAGCGACCCGACCTGAAACGGCCAAGTCTCTGGTGTTTCCGTACCATCCCAAGATCATGCTGGTACACACTCTGTACATCAATGTATATATCAAGAGTTTAGTCACACAGCTTTATTAATCGAAATCTCATATCGAGTACTTTATTACAATAATGGATTACGATAAAGTGGCTGAAGGCCATCTCATGAGATATCTAACGAAGACTAGCGGAAGCATCAGGTAGACGAGTCCATCCGACTCCAGGGCATGTCGCCGAGCGTAGATCGTAGCCTCACTCCTGGTCGGAAAAGTACTCTGCAACATGATACGTTGCAGCCGTGTAGGTCAGCATATGGAATATGCCGGCAAGTCATCAAAGAGAGGGGGTGCAATAATATCCAACTATTTCTACATGCATATATGGCAGGTGGGGCTATAAGTTTTAGCATAAAGAAAATTTTGTCCTACAACAAGAGAGGGCTGAAAGCAAAACATTACTACATTGTTTGTTGTTAACGAGATGGTTCCGCCAACCAATTCTCGTACCCGAGTTGTCGATAATCCCCACATCATTATTAAATTGTGTTGAGAGTTCAGGGAAATTTCAATACCTTCGGCTCAAGTTGTCCATGACCGTGGACACGGCTAATCGATTAGGTTTGGGCACTCTGCAGAGTTTTGCACACGTCCCCCACAAGATTTGATCGCCTCCGGGTATGTCCTCGCACTTCGGGGTGTTCAAAGACCGGATGATCAAAACATGGTCTTTCAACGGGTCCCTCTGATCCCCTGTCGGTGCCCATCTAATCCTATCGTTCTTCTACATCTGCTAGCACCGCATGTCCAGAGTCGCCGCGTTGTCCAACCAAGCTAGAGCCCATAATGACTTGTGGTTGTGCAGGTAAGCCTTGGGTCTTGAAGCCTGCATCCGTCTCTTCGAGCCTGGGTGAAGCTTTCCGCAAGATGTCATGGCACGTCTCCAAGCATCCCGGGGTCGTCCACTGGTTTCTCCAGGGAGCCCATCAAAACCGTCCTTCACCCAGAGTTGCATTGCTTCACGAGGTCTTGAAAATCTTGACTTAACCGGTCTTGGTTATTTAATTATTCTCGCATCACTCGTGTTATGCACTCAACCAGAATCCCGTCTACTCAAGCATAGCAATATGAAATTTGTCGTCCCGGGCCAAGTATCGGGGTTGTTGTGTGCCTATGACATGATACTACAACCTATAACTATAATTTCCAAGTACCTACTCAGCATGCAATTGGGCAAAGAAGGGTGAAACTACCATGCATAGAAAACATAGGCGATAGTATGATCAAAATGACTTGCCTTGCTGATAGTTGTCTTGATCGAGCGCTTCTAAGTAGCAAGCTTCGCACTCCGGGTGATCTCCGATACAAAAAAATACACACCATAAGCACTACAATCATCAACAAGTAAAATAACATCACAAGCATAAAGTAGCTATGGCATAAAGTGAAAGAATTCACTTCACCTAACTAAGGCAGAAACTGTTTTTGATAAAATCCCAAGTAAAATTATTTAATTTTTTTTAAACTTATACTACACAAAGATATAATCACTAGGAAGCAGTAGAAAAAAGAATCAAATTAAAATCTATTTTTAAACTCCTGGAATAAGCAAAACAAGGTTTAAACTAAATCTGATCTAATTCAAATTTGAAAATTTCAAACATAGACAAATAATATGTTTTTGAAAACTACAGAAAAATTGTGATCTACTGGATCAAGTTTCAACTCTATTGGAGTTCTGGATCAAAAGTTATGATCAAATTTTTTTTTAAACTCTCTCTGTTTTTGAATTAAAACAGAAAAAGAAAATCTGAATTCTATCGGATAGGGGTACACGTGTCTCTCTCTGGTTGGTTGGGAGGTTGTTTGCTGCGGGGAAAACTAACAAACGCCCGCAAACTAACTAAAACTCTCTGGATAAAATATAAGTGGAGAAAAACCGTTCGATTTTGTTTAAAAGACCGAAGGGTTATTTAGTTTCTAATCTACACCGCTTATCTAAAATCAACAGCTACAGGAGGGGTTGGAGAGGTAACTCACACGGCTGCCGGCTGAGTCTCTTCTCCGGCGAGGCAGAGAAGAAGTGGTTGTCGGGGAGGGGGTGGGGCTGGGGTTTTATAGGGGAGAGGAGGGGCTCGAGAGGGGAAGGAGATCGGCTCCTGCTCGGCCTTGGAAGGAGCTCGGGACTAGGAAGGAAGGGGAGCGCGGGAGGTAGGGGGTGACCGGGGGAAAGGGAGGCTCGGTCGGGTGGGGCCCACTGGCAGAGAGGGAAGGAGGGCGGGGTGGCGCGTCGGTGGCCGATCCGGAGTGGGATCGGATCCCGGTAGGTGGGGATCTGGCCCGATTGCTATACAACGCCGCGGACGGTTTCCTTTAAAAAAATTACCTTCCCGATTTTATTTTATTTTCAAAAATAGCAAGTAATATTAATAAAAAGGAAACAAAATAAATAATTAATATACGGTATTATATACCAAAATGATCAGAAAAATATTTCCTAATTGTTTATCATTTTTCCGAAACCAAAATAAAAACTTTTTAAAAAATGTTTTTTTTCAGAAAAACCCCTTATGCTATATTTTCTTTTTGGCAAATATTTTCCCCATAAACTTTGGTTTGTCTTGGCTCAAAGATTTTCAAAAATACCCCTGGCTTGGGAGGGTCATTTTCCTCCGCTCTTTCTTGCGTGCAAGAATTATCTTTGGGGTATTTTCTCTGGGAAGAAAAAATAGAAAAGCAAAAGCAAATATTTGAAAGAATTCAAAGCCAAATCTTTATTGCAACCAAAATGCATAGATGCTTAGCTACATTTGTAAAACATTCCAAATTGGGAAATTTTGGATATTACAGTTGCTAGTTCAAGTAAGAATAACACCTTAGCACTAGTCCACCCACATATCAAATCATCAAAGTAGCAAATGTGAATCAACTTAATATGATGAACATGACTAGACATAAATTCCCATGTGTCCTGGGGAGTGCTTGCTTTATATAAGAGAACTTTTAGGCATGTTCTTTTCTATAAAAAGGATTGGGCTACCTTGCTGCACCTTTCCTAATATTTTTACTTGCCACTTGTTATGAATTATCTTGCTACAAAACAATCTATCACTGTTACTTACAACACTTGGAGAGAATCCCTTGGTGAAAACTACTTATCATTTCCTTCTGCTCCTCGTTGGGTTCGACACTCTTACTTATTGAAAGGACTACAATTGATACCCTATAATTGTGGGTCCTCAAGACTCTTTTCTGGCACTGTTGTGGGGGAGTGGAGCGCCTTTGGTAAGTGGAAATTGGTAAGGAAACACTTTCGATATGTGCTGAAATTTACTGTTGCTTATCACTATGAACGGTCGCCCTTTGGGTGGCTTGTTCGGGGAATCTTCGCCTGGAACGAAAGTTGAGGAAATTGTTCCTCAACCTGTTGAACCTATTGAAAATATTTATTATGAGATTCCTTCGTTTATGTTAGAGAAACTGTTGGTTAATCCTTATAATGGTTCAACTCATCCTGATTACCATTTGATATATGTTGATGAGATCTCT
Source organism: Hordeum vulgare subsp. vulgare (assembly GCF_904849725.1). Lineage (NCBI taxonomy): Eukaryota > Viridiplantae > Streptophyta > Magnoliopsida > Poales > Poaceae > Hordeum > Hordeum vulgare. Next base: position 557,475,322 of record NC_058524.1, on the reverse strand, counting down.
CGATTGTTTAAGATTTGAGGGCCACCTGAAGACAAAGTTAAGAAGAAAATTTTCCTTTTATCTTTGGAGGGAAAAGCACTAATGTGGTCCAAGCTATTGGATGATATTGGATCATGGGATTGGAATCGCTTGAAGCTGGAATTTCAAGAGAAGTTTTGTCCTATGCATCTAGTTCATCTTGATCGGAATATTATTTATAATTGTTGGCGTCGTGAAGGATAAATCATCGCTCAAGCTTGCGGGGGGGGGGGGGGGGGCTTAAATCTATGATGCACACTTGTCCCAACCACGAGATCTCAAAGGAATTGATTATACATATTTTTTATGCTCGGCTTTCTCATGATGATCAAACCTTACTCGATGCTTCTGTTGTCGGTTCCTATATGAAGGAGACTACTGAACTCAGATGGGGTCTTCTTGAAAAGATTAAATGCAACTTGAAGATTGGTAACTTGATGAAGGTAAAGAGTTGGGTATAAAGATTAATTTTGATTGTGTTAAATCTTTTATGGAAACTTCTCCTTTTCATGAGGTTAGCAACAAATATGGCCTTGACTCTGAGATAGTAGCTTCTTTCTGTGAATCTCTTGCTACCTATGTTGACCTGCCCAAGGAAAAGTGGTTCAAATATCATCCTCCCATTGTAAAATTACGTGAGGAAACTGTTAGAATTAAGAATGAAGAAATAATTGTTAACCATGTTGATCCAATTGTTCCTACAGCTTACACCGAGAAACATCCTTTCCCTATTAGGATTAGAGAACATGCTAAGGGTACAAAAGTGGTTAATAAGAGTTATGTTAGAACACCTACACCTTCTAAACAAATAAATGTTGAGCCTAATTTAGTTATAGCTAAAGATCTCCTAGTTAATAATATTGATGTGCAGGTTATTTACCTGTATGATAAAGGTCCTAGAATTGCAAAACATGTTAGAAACAAATGAGATGAACTAGATAAAAATAAACCGGTGGTAGGCACACCTGTGATCTCAATTGAAATTGGAGATCATTGCTATCATGGCCTGTGTGATATTGGTGCTAGTACTAGTGTTATACCCTTTTAGATTATATCAAAAAATTATGCATGATATAGCGCCCTGTAAAATTAAAGATATTGATGTCACTATTAAACTTGCAAACCGTGATACCATTTCACCACTTGGGATTGTTAAAGATGTTGAAGTCTTGTGCGGAAAAGTCAAGTACCCCATTGACTTCTTAGTACTTGGTTCGGAACAAGATAACTTTTGTCCCATCATATTGGGTAGACCATTCTTGAATACGGTTAATGCTGAAATTAATTGTGCTACTGAGAAGGTCAAACTGAGCTTTAGTGATATTTCTCATGAGTTTAACTTCGCTAAATTTAGAAAAGAGCCACATGAAAAGGAATTGCCTAGTAAGTATGAAATAATTGGTATTGCTTCTATTATTGTACCTCGTATTGATCCATTAGAATAATATTTGCTAGACCATGAGAATGACATGCATTTGAATGAAAGGAATCAAATAGATAAGATACCCCTTGATCAACAACCTATCCCTAAGCATAATTTAATAGTTGAAGTTTTAGGTGATCCTCCTCCACCTAAGGGAGACCCCATATTTGAGCTGAAGGCTTTACCTCGTACTTTGAAATATGCTTATCTTGATGAAATGAAGATATATCATGTTATTACCAGTGCTAACCTTTCAGAAAATGAAGAAAAGAGATTACTCAAAACTTTAAAGAAGCACAAGGGTGCTATTGGATATACTCTTGATGATATTAAGGGCATAAGCCCCACTCTATGTCAGCACAAAATTAATATGGAACTTGATGCTAAACCAGTTGTTGATCATCAACGTCGTCTCAACCCTAAGATGAAAGAGGTTGTAAGAACTGAAATATTAAAACTTCTGGAAGTAGGTATAATATGTCCTATTGCTGATAGTAGATAGGCGAGTCCTGTTCATTGTGTTCCTAAAAAGGTGATATAACTGTTGTTCCCAATGATAAAAATGAACTTATTCCACAAAGAATAGTAGCTGGTTATAGGATGGTAATTGATTTTAGGAAGTTATATAAGGTTACTAGAAAAGATCATTACTCCTTTCCTTTTATTGATCAAATGTTAGAAAGGTATCTAAGCACAGACACTTTTGCTTTCTTGATGGTTACTCTCGATTCTCTGAAATACCCGTGTCAAAAGAGGACCAAGAGAAAACTACCTTTACTTGCCCCTTTGGAACTTATGCTTATAGGCGTATGCCTTTTGGTCTATGCAATGCACCTGCTACCTTTCAAAGATGATTTTTCCATTTATGGGACTTCCTTTGATGATTTCTTGAGAAACCTTGATCGAGTTTTGCATAGATGTGAAGAAACTAAGCTCGTCTTGAACTCGGAGAAGTGGCACTTTATGGTGAATGAAGGTATAGTGCTTGGGCATATAATTTCTGAACGTGGTATTGAGGTGGATAAGGCCAAAGTTGATGCAATAGTGAAAATGCCTTGCCCAAGAGATATCAAAGGTATAAGAAGTTTCCTTGGTCATGATGGTTTCTATAGGAGGTTCATTAAAGACTTCTCTAAGATTTCTAGGCCTCTTACCAATATCTTGCAAAAGGATATTCCTTTTGTTTTTGACAATGATTGTGAGGAAGCCTTCGATACACTTAAGAAGGCCTTGATAACTACACCTATTGTTCAACCACCTGATTGGAACTTACCTTTTGAAATCATGTGTGATGCTAGTGATTATGCTGTTGGTGCTGTCCTAGGGCAAAGAGTTGATAAGAAGTTGAATATTATTCACTATGCTAGTAAAACTCTAGATACTGCCCAAAGAAACTATGCTACTAGGGAAAAGGAATTTTTAGCAGTCGTGTTTGCATGTGAAAAGTTCAGGTCTTACATAGTTGATTCCAAAGTCACTATTCACACCGATCACACTGCTATTAAGTACCTCATGGAGAAGAAGGACGCTAAACCTAGACTTATTGGATGGGTTCTCTTGCTACAGGAATTTGATTTGCACGTTGTCGACAGGAAGGGTGCTGATAACCCCGTAGCAGATAACTTGTCTAGGTTAGAGAACGTTCTTGATGACCCACAACCTATTGATGATAACTTTCCCGATGAGCAATTGAATGTCATCAATGCTTCACGTAGTGCACCGTGGTATGCTGATTATGCAAACTATATCGTTGCCAAATATATACCACCTAGTTTCACATACTAGCAAAAGAAGAAATTCTTCTTTGACTTGAGACATTACTTTTGGGATGATCCTCACCTTTATAAGGAAGGAGTAGATGGTGTTATTAGACGTTGTGTACCTGAACATGAACAGGGATAGATCCTACAGAAGTGTCACTCCGAGGCCTACGGAGGACACCATGCTGGAGATAGAACTGCACATAAGGTATTGCAATCAGGTTTCTATTGGCCCACTCTCTTCACGGATGCCTGTAAGTTTGTCTTGTCTTGTGAGGAATGTCAAAGTGTAGGTAATATCGGTAAATGTCAGGAAATGCCTATGAACTATTCACTTGTCATTGAACCACTTGATGTCTGGGGCTTTGATTATATGGGACCTTTTCCAAAATCCAACGGGTATACTCACATCCTAGTTGCTGTTGATTACGTCACTAAGTGGGTAGAAGCTATCCCCACTAGTAGTGCTGATCACAACACATCTATTAGGATGCTTAAAGAAGTTATCTTTCCTAGATTTGGAGTCCCTAGATATCTAATGATCGACGGTGGTTCACATTTCAATCATGGTGCTTTCCGTAAAATGCTTGCTAAGTACGATGTCAACCATAGAATTGCTTCCCCCTATCATCCTCAGTCCACTGGTCAAGTAGAGCTAAGCAATAGAGAAATTAAACTAATTCTTCAAAAGACTTTCAACAGGTCTAGAAAGAATTGGTCTAAGAAGCTCGATGATGCACTGTGGGCTTATAGAACTGCCTATAAGAATCCCATGGGCATCTCTCTGTACAAAATGGTGTACGGTAAAGCATGTCATTTACCTCTTGAGCTAGAGCATAAAGCTTATTGGGAAATTAAAGAGCTCAACTTTGATTTCAAACTTGCTGGTGAGAAGAGGTTATTTGACATTAGCTCGCTTAATGAATGGAGAACTCAGGCATATGAGAATGCCAAGTTGTTCAAAGACAAGGTTAAGAGGTGGCATGATAAGAGGATACAAAAGCGTGAGTTCAATGTAGGTGATTATGTCTTGCTATATAATTCTCGTTTAAGATTTTTTGCAGGCGAGCTTCTCTCTAAATGGGAAGGTCCCTATATTGTTGAGGAAGTATATCGTTCAGGTGCTATCAAGATCAACAACATAGAAGGTAATTGTCCGAGAGTTGTAAATGGGCAAAGAATCAAGCATTATATCTCAGGTACTCCCATAAATGTTGAAAGCAATATTATCAATACCATAACTCCGGAAGAATACCTAAGGGATATTTATCAGCCTGTTTCAGACTCCGAAAACGAAGAGGTATGTGATTCGGTAAGAAAACATACCCCAGAACTTTTTGAGTAGGAATTTTTCTCCGTTTTGGAATATTTGAAAAAATAAAAAAATTGGAAGTAGTCCGGAAAGCGCGCGAGGAGGCGACAAGCCTGCCAGGTGCGGGCCCACCCCCTGGCCGCGCCTGGGGGGCTTGTGGCCACCTCGTGTGCCTCCCGGACTCCATTTTCGTGCGGAGTACTCCTTCTGGTCTGTAAAAAATCATTATATATTCTCCTGAAAGGTCTGACCCTCGTATCATGCAAATTTCCTCTCTTTTCGTTTCGAGCCTATTTTCTGCCGCAGATTTAGAGCAAGATGTCGTCCCGGGAATCTGCGGGGGAGAACAATCTCCCTCAAGTCTATGGAGAAGTACATGCTGATATGAAAAGGATGGAGGTCATGGAGGCTAAGGAAAGGCTACCTAAAGAAACCAAGGGCAAAGCTAAGGAGAAGAATCAGGCATGGGATGAAGTGCAATTTGTGCTCAACAAGGAAGAAGTTGAAGAAGTGGATTTCCTCCAACCCTACCTCCACCTACTGTCTCCATCCTTGATTGAACTCTTGAGGTTTTGTGAAACAACTTGTGCTCGCAATACTTATCTCACTCGTGAAGTTGTTTTGCTGGAGAAACATATCACAGATCTGTTGGGGAACGTCGCATGGGAAACAAAAATTTTCCTACGCGCACGAAGACCTATCATGGTGATGTCCATCTACGAGAGGGGATGAGTGATCTACGTACCCTTGTAGATCGTACAGCAGAAGCGTTAGAGAACGCGGTTGATGTAGTGGAACGTCCTCACGTCCCTCGATCCGCCCCGCGAACAATCCCGCGATCAGTCCCACGATCTAGTACCGAACGGACGGCACCTCCGCGTTCAGCACACGTACAGCTCGACGATGATCTCGGCCTTCTTGATCCAGCAAGAGAGACGGAGAGGTAGAAGAGTTCTCCGGCAGCGTGACGGCGCTCCGGAGGTTGGTGATGATCTTGTCTCAGCAGGGCTCCGCCCGAGCTCCGCAGAAACGCGATCTAGAGGAAAAACTATGGAGGTATGTGGTCGGGCAGCCGTGAGAAAGTCGTCTCAAATCTGCCCTAAAAGCCCCATATATATAGGAGGAGGGAGGGGGACCTTGCCTTGGGGTCCAAGGGATCCCCAAGGGGTCGGCCGAGCCAGGGGGGAGGACTCTCCCCCCCCAAACCGAGTCCTACTTGGTTTGGTGGGAGGGAGTCCTTCCCCTTTCCCACTTCTTCCTTTTTTTTTTCTTTTCTTTGATTTTTTCTCTCTTTGGCGCATAGGGGATTGGTGGGCTGTCCCACCAGCCCACTAAGGGCTGGTGTGACCCCCCCAAATGCCTATGGGCTTCCCCGGAGTGGGTTGCCCCCCTCCGGTGAACTCCCGGAACCCATTCGTCATTCCCGGTACATTCCCGGTAACTCCGAAAACCTTCCGGTAATCAAATGAGGTCATCCTATATATCAATCTTCGTTTCCGGACTATTCCGGAAACCCTCGTGACGTCCGTGATCTCATCCGGGACTCCGAACAACATTCGGTAACCAACCATATAACTCAAATACGCATAAAACAACGTCGAACCTTAAGTGTGCAGACCCTGCGGGTTCGAGAACTATGTAGACATGACCCGAGAGACTCCTCGGTCAATATCCAATAGCGGGACCTGGATGCCCATATTGGATCCTACATATTCTACGAAGATCTTATCGTTTGAACCTCGGTGCCAAGGATTCGTATAATCCCGTATGTCATTCCCTTTGTCCTTCGGTATGTTACTTGCCCGAGATTCGATCGTCGGTATCCGTATACCTATTTCAACCTCGTTTACCGGCAAGTCTCTTTACTCGTTCCGTAATACAAGATCCCGCAACTTACACTAAGTTACATTGCTTGCAAGGCTTGTGTGTGATGTTGTATTACCGAGTGGGCCCCGAGATACCTCTCCGTCACACGGAGTGACAAATCCCAGTCTTGATCCATACTAACTCAACTAACACCTTCGGAGATACCTGTAGAGCATCTTTATAGTCACCCAGTTACGTTGCGATGTTTGATACACACAAAGCATTCCTCCGGTGTCAGTGAGTTATATGATCTCATGGTCATAGGAATAAATACTTGACACGCAGAAAACAGTAGCAACAAAATGACACGATCAACATGCTACGTCTATTAGTTTGGGTCTAGTCCATCACGTGATTCTCCCAATGACGTGATCCAGTTATCAAGCAACAACACCTTGTTCATAATCAGAAGACACTGACTATCATTGATCAACTGGCTAGCCAACTAGAGGCTTGCTAGGGACGGTGTTTTGTCTATGTATCCACACATGTAAATGATTCTTCATTCAATACAATTATAGCATGGATAATAAACTATTATCTTGATACAGGAATTATAATAATAACTATACATTTATTATTGCCTCTAGGGCATAATTCCAACAGTCTCCCACTTTCACTAGAGTCAATAATCTAGCCCTCACATCACCATGTGAATTACATTGTAATAAATCTAACACCCATACAGTTCTGGTGTCGATCATGTTTTGGCCGTGGAAGAGGTTTAGTCAGCGGGTCTGCTACATTCAGATCCGTGTGCACCTTGCATATATTTACGTCCTCCTCCTCGACGTAGTCGCGGATGAGGTTGAAGCGTCGTTTGATGTGTCTGGTCTTCTTGTGAAACCTTGGTTCCTTTGCTAAGGCAATGGCACCAGTGTTGTCACAGAACAAGGTTATTGGATCCAGTGCACTTGGCACCACTCCAAGATCCGTCATGAACTGCTTCATCCAGACACCCTCCTTAGCCGCCTCCGAGGCAGCCATGTACTCCGCTTCACATGTAGAATCTGCTACGACGCTTTGCTTGGAACTGCACCAGCTTACTGCACCCCCATTAAGAATAAATACGTATCCGGTTTGCGACTTAGAGTCGTCCGGATCTGTGTCAAGGCTTGCATCGATGTAACCTTTTACGGCGAGCTCTTCGTCACCTCCATACACGAGAAACATCTCCTTAGTCCTTTTCAGGTACTTTAGGATATTCTTGACCGCTGTCCAGTGATCCACTCCTGGATTACTCTGGAACCTGCCTGCCATACTTATGGCCAGGCTAACATCCGGTCTAGTGCACAGCATCGCATACATGATAGAACCTATGGCTGAAGCATAGGGGACGGAGCGCATATGCTCTCTATCTTCATCAGTTGCTGGGCACTGAGTCTTACTCAATCTCGTACCTTGTAACACTGGCAAGAACCCTTTCTTGGACTGTTCCATTTTGAACCTCTTCAAAACTTTATCAAGGTATGTGCTTTGTGAAAGTCCTATCAGGCGTTTTGATCTATCCCTATAGATCTTAATGCCTAGAATGTAAGCAGCTTCTCCTAGGTCCTTCATAGAGAAACTTTTATTCAAGTAACCTTTTATGCTCTCCAAAAGCTCTACGTTGTTTCCAATCAGTAATATGTCATCCACATATAATATTAGAAACGCCACAGAGCTCCCACTCACTTTCTTGTAAATACAAGATTCTCCAACCACTTGTATAAACCCAAATGCTTTGATCACCTCATCAAAGCGTTTGTTCCAACTCCGAGATGCTTGCACCAGTCCATAAATGGATCGCTGGAGCTTGCACACCTTGTCAGCATTTTTAGGATCGACAAAACCTTCGGGTTGCATCATATACAACTCTTCCTTAAGGAAACCGTTAAGGAACGCCGTTTTGACATCCATCTGCCAGATTTCATAATCGAAAAATACAGCTATTGCTAACATGATTCTGACGGATTTAACCATCGCTACGGGAGAGAAAGTCTCATCATAGTCAATTCCTGGAACTTGTGAAAAACCCTTTGCCACAAGTCGAGCTTTATAAACGGTTACATTACCGTCAGCGTCCGTCTTCTTCTTAAAGATCCATTTGTTCTGAATAGCCTTGCGGCCCTCAGGCAGTATCTCCAAAGTCCACACTTTGTTCTCATACATGGATCCTATCTCGGATTTCATGGCTTCTAGCCATTTGTTGGAATCTGGGCCCACCATTGCTTCTTCATAATTTGCAGGTTCATTGTTGTCTAACAACATGATTGACAAGACGGGATTACCGTACCACTCTGGAGCAGCGCGTGATCTCGTCGACCTGCGTGGTTCAACAGAAACTTGAACTGGAGTTTCATGATCATCATCATTAACTTCCTCCTCAACCGGCGTCGCAATGACAGAGGTTTCCCCTTGCCCTGCGCCACCATCCAGAGGGATGAGAGGTTCGACAACCTCGTCAAGTTCTATCTTCCTCCCACTCAATTCTCTCGAGAGAAACTCCTTCTCGAGAAAAGTTCCGTTCTTAGCAACAAACACTTTGCCCTCGGATTTGAGATAGAAGGTGTACCCAACTGTCTCTTTCGGGTAACCTATGAAGACGCACTTTTCCGCTTTGGGTTCCAGCTTTTCAGGCTGAAGCTTTTTGACATAAGCATCACATCCCCAAACTTTAAGAAACGACAATTTTGGTCTTTTGCCATACCACAGTTCGTATGGTGTCGTCTCAACGGATTTCGATGGTGCCCTATTTAAAGTGAATGCAGCTGTTTCTAATGCATAACCCCAAAACGGTAACGGCAAATCAGTAAGAGACATCATAGATCGCACCATCTCTAACAAAGTACGATTACGACGTTCGGACACACCATTACGCTGTGGTGTTCCAGGCGGTGTCAACTGCGAAACAATTCCACATTGTCTTAAGTGAGTACCAAACTCGAAACTCAGATATTCACCCCCACGATCAGACCGTAGGAACTTGATCTTTTTGTTACGATGATTTTCTACTTCACTCTGAAATTGCTTGAACTTTTCAAATGTTTCAGACTTGTGCTTCATCAAGTAGACATAACCATATCTACTTAAATCGTCAGTGAAGGTGAGAAAATAACGATATCCGCCGCGTGCCTCCACGCTCATTGGACCACACACATCGGTATGTATGATTTCCAACAAGTCACTTGCACGCTCCATTGTTCCGGAGAACGGAGTCTTAGTCATCTTGCCCATGAGGCATGGTTCGCACGTGTCAAGTGAATCAAAGTCAAGTGACTCCAAAAGTCCATCAGCATGGAGTTTCTTCATGCGCTTTACACCAATATGACCCAAGCGGCAGTGCCACAAAAATATGGCGCTATCATTGTTTACTCTAACTCTTTTGGTCTCAATGTTATGTATATGCGTATCTCTATCAAGATTCAATATGAACAATCCTCTCACATTCGGTGCATGACCATAAAAGATGTTACTCATAGAAATAGAACAACCATTATTCTCAGACTTAAAAGAGTAACCGTTTCGCAATAAACAAGATCCAGATATAATGTTCATGCTCAACGCAGGCACTAAATAACAATGATTTAAGTTCATCACTAATCCCGATGGTAGTTGAAGTGACACTGTGCCGACGGCGATTGCATCAACCTTGGAACCGTTTCCTACGCGCATCGTCACTTCGTCTTTCGCCAGCCTTCGTCTATTCCGCAGTTCTTGTTTCGAGTTGCAAATGTGAGCAACAGAACCGGTATCGAATACCCAGGCACTACTACGAGAGCCGGTTAAGTACACATCAATAACATGTATATCAAATATACCTGATTTTTCTTTGCCCGCCTTCTTATCTGCCAGATACTTGGGGCAATTGCGCTTCCAGTGACCCATACCCTTGCAATAGAAGCACTCTGTTTCAGGCTTAGGTCCAGCCTTGGGTTTCTTCGGCGGATTGGCAACAGGCTTGCCGCTCTTCTTCGAATTGCCCTTCTTGCCTTTGCCGTTTCTCTTGAAACTAGTGGTCTTGCTCACCATCAACACTTGATGCTCTTTACGGAGTTCAGACTCTGCGACTTTCAGCATCGCAAACAACTCGCCGGGAGACTTGTTCATCCCTTGCATGTTGTAGTTCAACACAAAGCCTTTATAGCTTGGCGGCAGTGATTGGAGGATTCTGTCAGTGATAGCTTCTTGCGGGAGTTCAATCCCTAGTTCAGCTAGACGGTTTGAGTACCCAGACATTTTGAGCACATGTTCACTGACAGACGAGTTTTCCTCCATCTTGCAAGCATAGAATTTATCGGAGGTCTCATACCTCTCGATCCGGGCGTTCTTCTGAAAGATAAACTTCAACTCCTGGAACATCTCAAATGCTCCATGACGCTCAAAGCGACGTTGAAGTCCCGATTCTAGGCCATACAAGACTGCACATTGAACTATTGAGTAGTCCTCCTTACGTGCTAACCAAGCGTTCTTAACATCCTGATCAGCCGTAGCGGGTGGTTCATCTCCTAGCGCAGCATTAAGGACATAATCCTTCTTTCCAGCTTTGTAAGATTAGCTTAAGATTACGAGCCCAGTCTACAAAGTTGCTTCCATCATCTTTCAACTTAGCTTTCTCTAGGAACGTATTAAAATTCGGGATGACACTTGCGTGAGCCATGATCTACAACACAAATATATTCAAAGTGGACTTAGACTATGTTCAAGATAATTAGAGTTCAACTTAATCAAATTATATGCTAAACTCCCACTCAAAAAGTACATCTCTCTAGTCATTTGAGTGGTTCATGATCCACTTACACTATCCCAAGTCCGATCATCACGTGAGTCGAGAGTAGTTTCAGTGGTAAGCATCCCTATGCTAATCATATCAACTATATGATTCATGATCGACCTTTCGGTCTCATGTGTTCCGAGGCCATGTCTGCACATGCTAGGCTCGTCAAGCTTAACCCGAGTGTTCCGCGTGCGCAACTGTTTTGCACCCGTTGTATGTGAACGTTGAGTCTATCACACCCGATCATCACGTGGTGTCTCGAAACGACGAACTGTAGCAACGGTGCACAGTCGGGGAGAACACAATTTCGTCTTGAAATTTTAGTGAGAGATCACCTCATAATGCTACCGTCGTTCTAAGCAAAATAAGGTGCATAAAAGGATTAACATCACATGCAATTCATAAGTGACATGATATGGCCATCATCACGTGCTTCTTGATCTCCATCACCAAAGCACCGGCACGATCTTCTTGTCACCGGCGCCACACCATGATCTCCATCAACGTGTCGCCATCGGGGTTGTCGTGCTACTTATGCTATCACTACTAAAGCTACATCCTAGCAAAATAGTAAACGCATCTGCAAGCACATATGTTAGTATAATGACAACCCTATGGCTCCTGCCGGTTACCGTACCATCGACGTGCAAGTCGATATTTCTATTACAACATGATCATCTCATACATCCAATATATCACATCACATCATTGGCCATATCACATCACAATCATACCCTGCAAAAACAAGTTAGACGTCCTCTAATTTTGTTGTTGCATGTTTTTACGTGGTGACCAAGGGTATCTAGTAGGATCGCATCTTACTTACGCAAACACCACAACGGAGATATATGAGTTGCTTTTTAACCTCATCCAAGGACCTCCTCGGTCTAATCCGATTCAACTAAAGTTGGAGAAACCGTCACTTGCCAGTCATCTTTGAGCAAAGGGGGTTACTCGTAACGATGAAACCAGTCTCTCGTAAGCGTACGAGTAATGTCGGTCCAAGCCGCTTCGATCCAACAATACCGCGGAATCAAGAAAAGACTAAGGAGGGCAGCAAAACGCACATCACCGCCCACAAAACCTTTTGTGTTCTACTCGAGAAGACATCTACGCATGAACCTAGCTCATGATGCCACTGTTGGGGAACGTCGCATGGGAAACAAAAATTTTCCTACGCGCACGAAGACCTATCATGGTGATGTCCATCTACGAGAGGGGATGAGTGATCTACGTACCCTTGTAGATCGTACAGCAGAAGCGTTAGAGAACGCGGTTGATGTAGTGGAACGTCCTCACGTCCCTCGATCCGCCCCGCGAACAATCCCGCGATCAGTCCCACGATCTAGTACCGAACGGACGGCACCTCCGCGTTCAGCACACGTACAGCTCGACGATGATCTTGGCCTTCTTGATCCAGCAAGAGAGACGGAGAGGTAGAAGAGTTCTCCGGCAGCATGACGGCGCTCCGGAGGTTGGTGATGATCTTGTCTCAGCAGGGCTCCGCCCGAGCTCCGCAGAAACGCGATCTAGAGGAAAAACTATGGAGGTATGTGGTCGGGCAGCCGTGAGAAAGTCGTCTCAAATCTGCCCTAAAAGCCCCATATATATAGGAGGAGGGAGGGGGACCTTGCCTTGGGGTCCAAGGGATCCCCAAGGGGTCGGCCGAGCCAGGGGGGAGGACTCTCCCCCCCCCAAACCGAGTCCTACTTGGTTTGGTGGGAGGGAGTCCTTCCCCTTTCCCACTTCTTCCTTTTTTTTTCTTTTCTTTGATTTTTTCTCTCTTTGGCACATAGGGGATTGGTGGGCTGTCCCACCAGCCCACGAAGGGCTGGTGTGACCCCCCCAAATGCCTATGGGCTTCCCCGGAGTGGGTTGCCCCCCTCCGGTGAACTCCCGGAACCCATTCGTCATTCCCGGTACATTCCCGGTAACTCCGAAAACCTTCCGGTAATCAAATGAGGTCATCCTATATATCAATCTTCGTTTCCGGACTATTCCGGAAACCCTCGTGACGTCCGTGATCTCATCCGGGACTCCGAACAACATTCGGTAACCAACCATATAACTCAAATACGCATAAAACAACGTCGAACCTTAAGTGTGCAGACCCTGCGGGTTCGAGAACTATGTAGACATGACCCGAGAGACTCCTCGGTCAATATCCAATAGCGGGACCTGGATGCCCATATTGGATCCTACATATTCTACGAAGATCTTATCGTTTGAACCTCGGTGCCAAGGATTCGTATAATCCCGTATGTCATTCCCTTTGTCCTTCGGTATGTTACTTGCCCGAGATTCGATCGTCGGTATCCGTATACCTATTTCAACCTCGTTTACCGGCAAGTCTCTTTACTCGTTCCGTAATACAAGATCCCGCAACTTACACTAAGTTACATTGCTTGCAAGGCTTGTGTGTGATGTTGTATTACCGAGTGGGCCCCGAGATACCTCTCCGTCACACGGAGTGACAAATCCCAGTCTTGATCCATACTAACTCAACTAACACCTTCGGAGATACCTGTAGAGCATCTTTATAGTCACCCAGTTACGTTGCGATGTTTGATACACACAAAGCATTCCTCCGGTGTCAGTGAGTTATATGATCTCATGGTCATAGGAATAAATACTTGACACGCAGAAAACAGTAGCAACAAAATGACACGATCAACATGCTACGTCTATTAGTTTGGGTCTAGTCCATCACGTGATTCTCCCAATGACGTGATCCAGTTATCAAGCAACAACACCTTGTTCATAATCAGAAGACACTGACTATCATTGATCAACTGGCTAGCCAACTAGAGGCTTGCTAGGGACGGTGTTTTGTCTATGTATCCACACATGTAAATGAGTCTTCATTCAATACAATTATAGCATGGATAATAAACTATTATCTTGATACAGGAATTATAATAATAACTATACATTTATTATTGCCTCTAGGGCATAATTCCAACAAGATCTCCAAGGTATAAATCAAAGATTGATGACCCTCTTGGAATCAAAGGTTGCAAAAACTCCACCACCATCACCTGCAAAGGAAGACAACTAAGCATGGGTATGGGCAATCCCCTTGGCTTTTGCCAAGCTTGGGGGAGTTGCCCCGGTATCGTATCACCATCACATCTTTTGCCTTTACCTTTGTTTTAGTTTTTTTCCTTTTCAGTTTTCTTTTTCTCTAGTAGTTTAAAAGTTTTAGTGTTTTAGTCTTGAGTTTTGCTTTGTGTCACCCATGATGTATTCGAGCTCGTGAGCCATATAATAAAGAGTGTCTTAGTTGAGGGCTTTGCCTCTTGCCATGATCAAAAGAGTGAGAAAAGAACAAAAGCATGAAAGATCATGTAATGATCTTATGGGAAGTGATGGCTTCGCATATAAAAAAGAATGTTGATTGAAACTTGTTGAGGGTAGACAAACGTAGACCTTGGTCATTGTTGCAATTAATAGGAAGTGATAAAGAAGGATAGGTTCACATATAAATACATCATCTTTGACACCATCTATGATTGTGAACACTCACTAAACTATTGCATGCCTAAAAGTAGATGTTGGACAAGGAAGACAACATAATGAATTGTGTTTGCCTGGCTCTGAACAATGTTATATGACTAGAGATCCCTTAGCATGTGACGATTGCTTCCACCTCATATTAGCCAAAACTCCCGCACCTAGTAGAGACACTACTTGTGCATCCATAAACCTTCAACCCAGTTTTGCCATGAGAGTCCACCATAACTACCTATGGATTGAATAAGATCCCTCAAGTAAGTTTTCATCGGTGCAAGCAATAAAATTGCTCCCTAATATGTATGATCTATTAGTGTGTGGAAAATAAGCTTTGTACGAACCTGTGATGAGGAAGACATAAAAGCGACAGACTGCATAATAAAGTTCTTTATCGCAGGAGGCAATATAAAGTGACGTTCCTCCACACTAAGAGGACACGCATCCAAACCTCAAAAGTGCATGACAACCTCTGCTTCCCTCTGCAAAGGGCCTATCTTGTACCTTTACTTTTTGCCCTTGAAAGAGTCATGGTGATCTTCACCAATTCCTTATTTCGCCTTTATCTTGGCTAACGTCATATGCTAGGGAAAGATCTATATTCATATGTCAACTTGGAGGTAAGCATTCATGAATTATTATTGTTGACATTACCCTTGAGGTAAGAAGTTGGGAGGCAAAACTATAAGCCCCTATCTTTCTCTGTGTTCAGCTGAAACTTTGATCTCATGAGTACCACGTGAGTTGTAGCAATTGTAGAGAATGAAAGGATGATTGAGTATGTGGATTTGCTTTACAAGCTCTTATTTGACTCTTTCCGATGTTGTGATAAATTGCAATTGCTTCAATGACTAAATGCTATCGGTTGCTAATTCTCGGTAAGGTTCTTGATCCGTACTTTACTTTGTGAAGGAATTGTCACTTTAGCATGAGAGATTATATGTTGGTATTGCTGTTCGGATCATGATCATGATGCATGCATGTTCGTATTTTGTTTTGTCGACACCTCTCTCCCTAAACATGTGGACATATTTATTGAGCTAGGCTTTCGCTTGAGGACAAGCGAGGTCTAAGCCTGGGGGAGTTGATACGTCCATTTTGCATCATGCTTTTATGTTGATATTTATCGCTTCTTGGGCTGTTATTTCACTTCACGGTACAATACTTATGCCTTTTCTCTCTTATTTTGCAAGGTTTACTTGAAGAGGGAGAATGCCGGCAGTTGGAATTCTGGCCTGAAAAAGGAGCAAAGTTGAGATACCTATTCTCCGCAATTCCAAACGCCGTAAAAATAAACGAGGATTTTTTCGGGATTTATAAAAAATACTGGGCCAAAGAAGCGCCAGAGGGGCGCCAGCACATGGCCACCATCCTGCTAGGCGCGGCCACCCCCCTGGCCGCGCCTAGGGGGCTTGTGGGCACCCAACTGGCCCTCTGGCTCCCCCCTTCTGATATATGAAGGGTTTCGTCCGAAAAAAAAATCAAGAGGAGGCTTTTTCGAGGATTCGCCGCCGCCACGAGGCGGAACTTGAGCAGAACCAATCTAGAGCTCCGTCAGGACGATCTTGCCGGGGAAACTTCCCTCCCGGAGGGGGAAATCGTCGCCATCGTCATCACCAACACTCCCCTCATCTGAGGGGACTCATCACCATCAACATCTTCATCAACACCATCTCATCTCCAAACCCTAGTTCATCTCTTGTAAGCAATATCCGTCTCGCGACTCCGATTAGTACTTGTAAGGTTGCTAGTAGTGTTAATTACTCTTTGTAGTCGATGCTAGTTGGATTACTTGGTGGAAGAGTTTATGTTCAGATCCTTGATGCTACTCATTACCTCTCTGGTCATGAATATGATTATGCTTTGTGAGTAGTTACTTTTGTTCCCGAGGACATGGGATAAGTCATGCTAATAACAGTCATGTAAATTTGGTATTGTTCGATATTTTGATGTGTTGTATGTTGTTTTTCCTCTAGTGGTGTTATGTGAACGTCGACTACATAACACTTCACCATTATTTGGGCCTAGAGGAATGCATTGGAAAGTAGTAAGTAGATGATAGGTTGCTAGAGTGACAGAAGCTTAAACCCTAGTTTATGCGTTGCTTCGTAAGGGGCTGATTTGGATCCACTAGTTTAATGCTATGGTTAGACTTTGTCTTAATTCTTCTTTCGTAGTTGCGGATGCTTGCGAGAGGGTTTAATCATAAGTGGGATGCTTGTCGAAGTAAGGGCAGTACCCAAGCACCGGTCCACCCACATATCAAACTATCAAAGTAACAAACGCGAATCATATGAACATGATGAAAACTAGCATGACAGAAATTCCCGTGTGTCCTCAGGAGCATTTTTCCTCCTATAAGACTTTGTCCAGGCTTGTCCCTTGCTACAAAAGGGATTGGGCCACTTTGCTGCACCGTTGCTACTTTTGTTACTTGTTGCTCGCTACGAATCATCTCACCACACAATCACTTGTTACCGATAATTTCAGTGCTTGCAGATATTTCCTTGCTGAAAACCACAGATCCTTCTGCTCCTCGTTGGGTTCGACACTCTTACTTATCGAAAGGACTACGATAGATCCCCTATACTTGTGGGTCATCATCCAACCACCTGACAAGAACCTGCCCTTTGAAATTATGTATGATGCTAGTTGTTATGCTGTTGGTGTTGTTCTAGGGCAAAGAGTAGACAAGAAATTGGATGTTATTCATTATGCTAGTAAGACCCTAGACACCGCTCAAAGGAGTTATGCTACTACTGAAAAATAATTTTTAGCAGTTGTGTTTGCATGTGATAAGTTTAGGCCTTACATTGTTGACTCTAAATTAACTAGTCACACTCACCATGCTGCTATTAAATACCTTATGGAAAATAAAGATGCTAAACCTAGACTCATTAGATGGGTGTTACTACTCCAAGAATTTGATCTGCTCATTGTTGATGGAAAGGGAGGTGGTGACCCTATGTCAGATAACTTGACTAGGATAGAAAATATTCTTGATGACCCACTTCCTATTGATGATAATTTTCCTGATGAGCAACTTGTTGTTATAAACACTTCACGTAGTACTCCTTGGCATGCAGATTTTCCAAATTACATTGTTGCTAAATTTATTCCGCCTAACTTTATCTATAAATAAAAGAAAATAAATTCTTCTTTGATTTACTACATTACTTCTGGGATGGCCCACATTTTTATAAAGGAGTAGATGGTGTTATTAGATGTTGTATACCTGAGCATGAGCAGGAACAAATTCTAAGGAAGTGCCATTCCGAGGCCTACGGAGGACACCACACTGGTGACAGAACTGCACACAAGGTATTACAAGCCGGTTTTATTGGCCTACTCTTTTTAAAGATGCTCGTAAGTATGTCCTTTATTTTGATGAATGCAAAATAGTTGGTAATATTAGTAAACGTCAGGAAATGCATATGAACTATTCACTTGATATTGAACCATTTGATGTTTGGGGATTTGACTTTATGGGACCTTTTACTTCCTCAAATTGATATACTCATATTCTAGTTGTTGTTGATTATGTTACTAAGTGGGTAGAAGTTATTCCAACTAGCATTGCTGATCATAACACTTGTATTATAATGCTTAAAGACATTATATTTCTGAGGTTTGGTGTCCCTAGATACTTAATGACTGATGGTGGTTCACATTTTATTCATGGTGCTTTCCATAAAATCCTAGATAAATATGATGTTAACCATAGAATTGCATCACCTTATCATGCTCAATCTAGTGGACAAGTTGAACTGAGCGATCGAGAAATAAAATCTTGCGGACTATCAGTAGGTCCAGAAAGAATTGGTCTAAGGAACTTGATGATGCTTTGTGGGCTTATAGGATTGCTTATAAGAATCCCATGGGGATGTCCACATATAAACTGGTCTATGGAAAAGCTTGTCATTTACCTCTTGAGTTAGAACATTTAACTTATTGGGTAATTAAAGAACTTAACTATGATTTTAAACTTGCTGGTGATAAGAGGTTATTTGATATTAGCTCACTTGATGAATGGAGGACACATGCTCATGAAAATGCTAAGTTAGTTAAAGAAAATGTTAAAAGATGGCATGACAAGAGAATTCAAAAATGATAATTCAATGTAGGAGACCTAGTGCTTTTGTACTATTCTTGTTTTAGATTTTTTACAGGGAAAATTCTCTCCAAATGGGAAGGACCTTATGATGTCATGGAGGTTTATCGCTCCGGTGCTATAAAAATTAATAACTTCGAAGATAAAACCCGAGAGTGGTGAATGGGAAAAGAATTAAACATTATATTTCAGGCACACCCATTAATGAGGAAACTAATGCCATCCAAGTCATAACACTGGAGGAGCACATAAAGGAAGTCTTCTGGAACACTCCAAAAACCTGAAAATGGGGTAGGTACGTGGTACGGTAAGTAAACCGACTCCAAAAATTCCAAACAAATATATTTTACTGGTTTTGGTATTTAAGAAAAAATACAAAAATAAAATGGAGTCCATGGGACCCTCGAGGGAGGCACAAGCCAACAGGGCGCGACCCCCCTCTTGCCGCACCCTGATGGCTTGTGGGGCCCTCATACGCCTTCCGGACTCCGAATTCTTCTCGAGCACGTATTCTTACGTGGAAAATTTCATTATATATACTCCTATGTATTTTGACCACCGCATCGCAAGATTTTCCTATCCTCTAGTTTTGAGATGTGTTTCTGGCAGATTTAGATCACCATGACTTCATCGAGCCCTTCCAGGGACAAGTTCTTTGAGAAGGTCATCAACCCCTGCCTGTCGGAGGTGATGAAGCACCCTCAAGCCATTGAGATGCATGAGGGGTGCTTCACATCCGGGATGTTCAAGGTCCCAAGAAGGAGGGAAGTGAGAAGGCGATGGAACATGAGATCTTCAAGTGCCAAGGGATGGTTGAGTGTGGCCTCAGTGCTAACCACTCTATGATCACGGATTTCATCTAGGAAAATAAGCTGGACACAAAGAATGTGGGGGAGATTCTCTCTAAGCTTCAAGATCGGATAGATCACCTCCAAGATCAAATCTATGAACTCCAAGGCCAAAACTGTGAGTATAAATCCAGGTTTCAAAGGATGAGCTTCGCTGTTGGTTTGAGGACTCCCAAGACAAATTTTTCTTTCTATGATGGGGAGTCTATGCCCTGGAGTACCGAGGACACTCCTACTACACCACCACCATCACCTGAGGAGGACACTTGAGTACATGGGTATGGGCACCACCCTTTGCTTGTTCCAAGCTTGGGGGAGGTGCCCCGGTATCGTATCACCATCACTTCCATCATTACTATCTATCATAGTTTGATCCTTAGTTGTTTCTGTTGGGGAACGTCGCATGGGAAACAAAAAAAATCCTATGCTCATCAAGATATATCTATGGAGATCAACAACTACGAGAGGGGGAGTGCATCTACATACCCTTGTAGATTGCTAAGCGGAAGCATTGAGAAACATGGTTGATGTAGTCGAACGTCTTCGTGATCCAATCACGATCTGTCCCGCGATTCAATCACGAACGTCCCGATCAAGTGCCGAATGGATGACACCTCCGTGTTCAGCACATGTACAATTCGATGACGCATTCATCACCTTGATCCAGAAAGCATGGGTGAAGTAGTAGCTGAGTTCTCCGACAACATGATGGCGTGGTGGTGGCGGTGGTGGTGCTATTCCGGCACGGCTACGTTGAGCACTACTGAAATCGCAAACGGAGGAGAAAACGATCTAGGGAGAAAGAGGGGCGCCAAGGGCTTGGTGTTTCCTCTTGGGGCGCCCCCTCCCCTCTATATATAGGTGGAGGGGCGTGGAGAACAGCCCCTCCAAGCCTAGGGTGTAGCCAAGGTGGGAGGAGGTGGAATCCTAGTCATCCGCCTTCCCTTCCATACCAAGGTGGACTTTCCACCTTTCCCAACTGCATGGGCCTTGAGGGAGTTGTGCGCCTGGCCCAATAAGGCCAGGGAGACTTCCCTAAGCCCATGCAAATCCTTGGGATATGGTGAAACCCTTGGTGGACTTCTGGACTCCTCCGTAAGTTTTCGGAACCTTCTAGAAGCTTCCCGATACAATATCGAAAAAACCTGAAACCTTTCCGATAGCCAAAATATGACTTCCCATGTATAAATCTTTACCTCCAAACAATTCTGGAGCTCCTCATGATGTCTGGGATCTCATCCGAGACTCAGAACAACAATCGGTCACCAACACAATAACTCAACTATGTCTATATTGTCACCTAACGTTAAGTGTGCACACCGTGTGGGTTCGAGAACTATGCAGACATGACTGAGACACCTCTACGGTCAATAACCAATTGCAGGACATGGATGCCCATATTGATTCCCACAAATTCTACGAAGATCTATATCGTTTGAACCAACGATGTCAAGGATTTAGTTAATCCTGTATGCAGTTCCGTTTGTCCATTGGTATATTACTTGACCGAGATTCGGTCATCGATATCTCCATACCTAGTTCAATCTTGTTACCGACAAGACTCTTTACTCGTTACGTAATACAAGATCACATGACTAACTCCTTAGCCACATTGCTTGCAAGCTTACTATAATGTTGTATTACCGAGTGGCCCCCAAGATACCTCTCCGTCACAAGCAGTGACAAATCCCAGTCTTGATCCATGCCAACTCCACACACACCTTCGGATATACCTATAGAGCATCTTTATAGTCACCCAATTACGTTGCAACGTTTGATACACACAAGGCATTCCTCCGATGTCAATCCGTTGCATGATCTCATGGTCATAGGAACAAATACATTGACATTCAAAAAGCAATAGCAGTAAACTTGCAAGCTTGGGTCTTGCTAGTCTTGATCAAACGCTTTGCTTAAGGTTTGGGTCTTGTCATCACATCATTCTCCTAATGATGCCATCCCGTTATCAAATGATAACTCATGTCTATGGATAGGAAACCTTAACCATCTTTGATCAACGAGCTAGTCGAGTAGAGGCATGCTAGGGACACTCTGTTGTCTATGTACCCACACATGTATTTGAGTTTCCAATCAATACAATTATAGCATGGATAACAAATGATTATCATGAACAAGGAAATATGATAATAACTACTTTATTATTGCCTCTAGGGCATATTTCCAACAGTCTCCCACTTGACTAAATCTAGTATTACACGGAAATGAATGTAACACCTATATAGTTCTGTTGTTAATCATGTTTTACTCGTGGAAGAGGTTTAGTCAAAGGATCTACAATGTTCAGATTCATATGTACTTTGTAAATGTTCATATCCTCCTCTTTGATATAATCGCGGATGTCATTGAAGCGACGCTTTATGTGTCTGGTCCTTTTGTGAAACCTTGGTTCCTTGGCTAGAGCAATGGCACCAGTGTTGTCACAAAACAGGGTCATTGAATCTAGTGCACTGGGCACAACTCCAATATCTGTCATGAATTGCTTCATACAAACACCTTCCTTCGCTGCTTCCTAAGTAGC
Source organism: Hordeum vulgare subsp. vulgare (assembly GCF_904849725.1). Taxonomy (NCBI): domain Eukaryota; kingdom Viridiplantae; phylum Streptophyta; class Magnoliopsida; order Poales; family Poaceae; genus Hordeum; species Hordeum vulgare. Next base: position 557,453,179 of record NC_058524.1, on the reverse strand, counting down.
TATGTACTCCGCTTCACATGTAGAATGAGCTATTGCGCTTTGCTTGGAACTGCACCAGCTTACCGCTCCACCATTGAGAATAAATATGTATCTAGTTTGAAACTTAGAGTCATTCGGATCTGTGTCAAAGCTAGCATCGACGTAACCCTTTATGATGAGCTCTTGATCACCTCCATAAATGAGAAACATCACCCTAGTCGTTTTTAGGTACTTAAGGACATCCTTGACCGTTGTCGAGTGTTCCACTCCTGGATCACTTTGAAACCTTCCGGCTATACTTATGGCAAGGATGACATCTGATCTTCTGCACAACATCACATACATAATAGAGCCTATGGCTGAAGCATAGGGATGACACTCACCTTTTCTCTATCCTCTGTAGTCGTTAGGCATTGAGTCTTACTCAACTTCATACCTTGTAAGACAAGCAAGAACCCCTTCCTGGACTGATCCATTTTGAACTTCTTCAAAACCTTATCAAGGTGTGTGCTTTGTGAAAGTCCAATTAAGCGTCTCGATCTATCCCTGTAAATCTTTATGCCTAATATGTAAGCAGCTTCTTCGAGGTCAAACTCTTTTTCAAATATATCTTCATGCTTTCCAAAAATTCTATATTGTTTTTAATCGGCAATATGTCATCCCCATATAATACTAGAAACGCTATAGAGATCCCACTCACTTTCTTGTAAATACAAGCTTCTCCATAAACTTGTACAAACCCAAATGCTTTGATCATCTCATCAAAGAGAAAATTCCAACTTCGAGATGCTTGCACCAGTCCATAAATGGATCGCTGGAGCTTGCATACTTTTTTTAGCATTCTCTAGATCGACAAAACCTTCCGGTTTCAACATATAGACCTCTTCCTTAAGAAAACCATTAAGGGATGTTGTTTTGACATCCATCTGCCAAATTTCATAATCAAAAAATGCAGCTATTGCTAACATGATTCTGACAGACTTAAGCGCCGCTACAGGTGAGGAAGTCTCATCATAGTCAACTGTGTGAACTTGTGAAAACCCCTTTGCAACAAGTTGAGCTTTATAAACGGTAACATTACCATCCACGTTCGTCTTCATCTTAAAGATCCATTTGTTCTGAATAGCCTTTCGACCTTGAGGTAATGCTTCCCAAGTCCATACTTTGTTTTCATACATGGATCCTATCTCAGATTTCATGGCCTCTAGCCATTTGTTGGAATTCAGGCCCGCCATCTCTTCTTCATAGCTCGTAGGTTCATTGTTTTCCAACAATATGACCTCTAGGACAGGATTACCGTACCACACATGAGCAGTACGCGTCCTTGTCAACCTACGTGGTTCCGTAGTAACTTGATCTGAAGCTTCATGATCACCATCATTGGTTTCCTCTTCAATGGGTGTACGTTCCACATGAACACTTTCCTATGCACTGCTACTCTCTGATTGAAGTGACGGTTCAATAACCTCATCAAGTTCCACCAACCTCCCACTCAATTCTTTTGAGAGAAACTCTTTCTCGAGAAAGGACCCGTTCTTAGGAACAAACACTTTGCCCTCAGATCTGAGATAGAAGGTATACCTAACTATTTCCTTTGGGTATCCTATGAATACACACTTATCCGCTTTGGGTTCGAGCTTATAAGGTTGAGGCCTTTTGACATAAGCATCGCAGCCCCGGACTTTAAGAAATGACAACTTAGGTTTCTTCCCAAACCATAATTCATACAGTGTCATCTCAATGGGTTTAGATGGTTCCCTATTTAAAGTGAATGTGGTTGTCTCTAATGTATAATCCCAAAACGATAGTGGCAAATCGGTAAGAAACATCATAGAACGCACCATATCTAATACGGTACGATTACGACGTTGAGACACACCATTACGTTGTGGTGTTCCAGGTGGCGTGAGCGGTGAAACTATTCCACTGTCTTAAGTGCATGACAAACTCATAACTTAGATATTCTCCTCCTTGATGAGATCGTAGGAAATTAATCTTCTTGTTACGATGATTCTCAACTTCACTCTGAAATTGCTTAAACTTTTCAAACATTCCAGACTTGTGCTTCATCATGTAAATATTTCTGTATCTACTCAAATCATCGGTTATGGTGAGAAAGTAACGATATCCATCGCGTGCCTCAACATTCATTGGACCGCACACATCAGTATGTATGAGCTCCAACAAGTCACTTGCCCGTTCCATTGTACCATAAAATGGGGTGTTAGTCATCTACCCATGAGGCATGGTTCGCATGTGTCAAGTGATTCAAAATCAAGTGACTCCAAAAGTCCATCAACATGGAGCTTCTTCATGTGTTTTACACCAATATGACCTAAGAGGTGGTGCCACAAGAAAGTGGTACTATCATTATTCACTCTACATATTTTGGCATTAATGTTATAAATATGTGTATCATTACTATCGAGATTCAATAAGAATAAACCATTCACATTAGGTGCATGACCATAAAAGATATTACTCATATAAATAGAACAACCATTATTCTGTGATTTACTTGTGTAACCGTCTTGCATTAAACAAGATCCAGATATAATGTTCATGCTCAATCAGGCACCAAATAACAATTATTTTGGTTCATAGCTAATCCCGATGGTAATCAAAGAGTGACCGTGCCGACGGCGATCACATCAACCTTGGAACCATTTCCTAAGTGTATCGTCACTTTGTCCTTTGCCAGCCTCCGTTTATTCCGTAGTGTCTGTTTCGAGTTACAAATATGAGCAACTGAACCGGTATCAAATATCCACGCACTATTATGAAAGCTAATAAGGTACACATCAATAACATGTATATCAAATATACCTTTGTTGACGTTGCCAACCTTCTTATCGGCCAGATACTTGGGGCAATTCTACTTCCAGTGGACAGTTCCCTTGCAACAAAAGCACTCAGTCTCAGGCTTGGGGCCAGCCTTCGGTTTCTTCATGGGAGCGGCAACTGACTTGCCATTCTTCTTGAAGTTTGCCTTCTTCTTGCCCTTGCCTTTATTGAAACTAGTGGTTTTATTTACCATCAACACTTGATGCTCCTTTTTGATTTCTACTTCCGCGTATTTCAGCATCGTGAATAGCTCGGAGATTGACTTGTTCATTCCTTGCATATTATAGTTCATCACGAAGCTCTTGTAGCTAGGTGGCAGTGATTGAAGAACTCTGTCAGTGAGCGTCCCGGGCGGAAGCTCAACTCGCAACTGAGTTAAACAGTTATAGTACCCAGACATTATGAGTATGCGTTCACTGATAGAAATGTTCTCCTCCATCTTGCAGGCAAAGAATTTATCGGAGGTCTCATACCTCTCGATTCGGGCATTAGCTTGAAAAACTAACTTCAACTCCTCGAACATCTCATATGCTCCATGGCATTCAAACGCCTTTTAAGTCCCCATTCCAAGCCATACAACATGGCGCACTGAACTATTGAGTAGTCATCTGAGCGCGCCTGCCAGGTGTTCACAACATTTGCAGACGCGGCTATAGGGGTGTTGCCTCAAGCGATGCATCAAGGACATAATCCTTTTGTTAAGCCGTGAGGATAATCCTCAGATTACTGACCCAGTCTGTCAGGGATATGACCTCGTGGTGTAACCCGCCGTTTTGGCTGGGTTAGGCCATGGGTGACTTAAGGAGTGTGTGTTCGGTGGGCCACATAGAAGATAGGAGGTCGATCCAGAAGACTTACCAAGCGAGATGGCATGCGGCCCAGTACCAGAAGATAGCAATTTAAGGCCCACGAAGCAGAACACGCCATAAGCTTTCCTAACTTGGGGAACATGATAAAGTACAATTGTAGTAGGTCATGGGCATTTATCGACCCAGACTCTGTTGTAATCTCAAGGCCTCTACCTATATATAAAGGGGAGCCCTCGAGCCAGAAAAGATCAGGCAAGAAACTCTCGAGAGTTAGGTTAGATATTCCGCATCCTTGTAATCGAGATCTCCATCAATATAGACACCAAAGCATGACGTGGGCTTTTACCTCCATCGGAGGGGCCGGACCTTGGTAAATCCGTCACACATTCCCGATCAACCTCTTCGAGTCGCCACACAGCGACAATGGCCTCACCACTAAGTCCTTTCACGAGGACATTTGCCGTGACAAAACAACGACAGTTGGCGCCCACCATGGGGCAATCGGAAGGTGGAGTTGATTTCTCAGAGGGACCTCTTCCAGGGTTCGGGAGAAACATGTCGGGTCGTATGACCAGGAGTCGCCGCGGCAAGATCTACATCAATGATTCAAGTTAGGGTCCTGACACCGACTCAATCGAGTACGGGTAACGGGTCCCCTTCGGCAAGATCCACATCTTCATTGGCAAGGTCAATGAAGCGACGCTTGAGCCGGACATCTGCACCAACATTGTCGATCCGGCTCGCCGCATTCGACCCAACCGGCATGGAGTTGGCTGAAGCCATGCCTTCGTGGAGAACGTCGGGTCAGCACGTCCTCTCAAAGGTGGGAATGTTGAAGGCCAAGGCAACAACAAGCGGAAGCAACCTAATGGCGGTCATAATCCCCGGTCAGTACCAACGCGGGTTTCAAAAACCACCGGCGTTGCGGCCTTCCCGGGAAGGTTTATCACGCGAATAAGGCACGCAACTACAAGGCTGCACTCAGGGCACCTTGCCCCAAGCATGGAACTCAGGAGAAGCCAGTCTATCATTCATGGGAAGACTGCTATATCATGCGGGATTTCCAGAATCAGGGTCTCGAGAAATGCCAAGAGGAACATCCGGGTCAGAATACCCCTGGCAGGTGATACGTCTCCAACGTATCTATAATTTTTGATGGTTTCATGCTATTATCTTGTCAAACTTTGGATGTTTTGTATGCCTTTTATATCTTTTTTGAGACTAACTTATTAACGCAGTGCCAAGTGCCAGTTCTTGTTTTTTCCATGTTTTTCACCCCTTTCAGAGGAGGATTTTAAACGGACTCCAAACGGAATGAAACAACCAAAAATATGTTATCCGAAACAGAAAAAGATCGGGATGCCTCAGAATCAGGGCAGGGGGCCACCAGGGACCCCAAAAGCTCCCTAGCCGTGGCCAGGGGGGTCCGCTCCTCCCACGCTTGTGGGATCCCTAGGCCTCCTCTGCCCTAGGTCTTTCGCCTATAAATTCCCTAAAATCCCAGAAAAATCAGGACATCATCGAAAGTACTTTTCCGCCGCCGCAAGCTTCTGTCTCCGCAAGATCCCATCTGGGGCAAGTTCTGGTGCCCTGCCGGAGGGGAGTTTCGGATACGGAGGGCTTCTTCATCAACACCATGACCTCTCCGGTGATGCGTGAGTAGTTCACCATAGACCTACGGGTCCATAGCTAGTAGCTAGATGGCTTCTTCTCTCTCTTGGGTCTTCAATACAAAGTTAACCATGATCTTCATGGAGATCTATCCGATGTAATCTTCTTTTGCGGTGTGTTTGTCGAGATCCGATGAATTGTGGATTTATGATCAGATTATCTATGAATCTTATTTGAGTTTCTTCTGATCTCTCTTATGCATGATTTCATATCCTTGTAATTCTCTTCGAGTTGTGGGTTTTGTTTGGCCAACTAGATCTATGATTCTTGCAATGGGAGAAGTGCTTGGTTTTGGGTTCATACCGTGCGGTGATCTCACCAAGTGACAGAAGGGGTAGCGAGGCACGCATCGTGTTGTTGACATCAAGGGTAAAAAGATGGGGTTTTCATCATTGGTTTGAGTTTATCCCTCTACATCATGTCATCTTTCTTAAGGCGTTACTCTCTTTGTCATGAACTCAATACACTAGATGCATGCTGGATAGCGGGCGATGTGTGGAGTAATAGTAGTAGATGCAGAAAGTATCGGTCTACTTGTCTCGGACGTGATGCCTATATGTATGATCATTTCCTTAGATATCGTCATGACTTTGCGCGGTTGTATCAATTGCTCGACAGTAATTTGTTCACCGACCGTAATATTTGCTTTTTTGAGAGAAGCCTCTAGTGAACACTATGGCCCCCGGGTCTACTCCACACCATATTTTCAGCCTTACACTTTTTCTTCGTTTCACTTTCCGCCTTCAGATCTCACTTTGCAATCAATCTTGAAGGGATTGACAACCCCTTTACAGCGTTGGGTGCAAGATCTTTGTGTTTGTGCAGGTACTGTGGACTTGACGAGATTCTCCTACTGGATTGTTACCTTGGTTCTCAAACTGAGGGAAATACTTAGTGCTCCTGTGATGCATCACCCTTTCCTCTTCAAGGGAAAACCAACGCAAGCTCAAGAGACGACATAAGGTTTATGTCGACGTAGCAGCAGGTCATCCGGGGATCCCAAACAGCCTAGTAGTGGTCAGTACCATGTATTCACCACCAATGCTTGCAAACGAGACACAAAGGTCAGAAAGAGAGCTATCGGCATGGCTGAGCCGGTGATTCCCGAGTATCTCTGTTGGTCTTAGCAGCCAATCACGTGGAGCTGGGAGGATCATCCTCCCCGGGTCGACAACCCTGGAGATCTGGCTTTGGTGGTAGCACCTCAAGTGGGTGGCTATACCCTCTCAAAGGTCCTCGTGGATGGAGGAAGCAATATCAACATACTATATCACGACACCTTTCGGCGAATGAACCTCCCTGATAGCAGCTTGGAAACTTCAACTTATTTTTTAATGACATTGCCCCGGAGAAGTCGGCGTACCCGGTAGGGCAGATTAATCTTGATGTGGCCTTTGGTGATGAGCGTAACTACAAGGTCGAGCCTTTGACTTTTGAAGTGGTAAATATACAAAGTCCTTATCACACCCTCTTCGGGAGGCCGCCTTATGCACATTTCATGGCTCGCCCCTATTATGTCTACCTCAAGCTCAAGATGCCAGGTCCCAATGGCACTATAATGGTGCGAGGTGACAGGAAGACGACTCAGGAATGTGAGGAAGGGGATACAGCCTACGTTGAGTCGGCCTGTGCTGCCGAGGAGCTGAAATTTTACACAACTAATGTTGACCTGGCTGACATGAGTCCTCTCAAGAAACCGAACATTGAGTCCGAAGAACCACTCAAGTTCAAGCCGGACGAAGATATCAAACAGATTGACTTCATCCCACGTGACTCATCCAAGCAGTTCACCATTGGGACCGGTCTGGATCCTAAATAGGAAAGCATGCTCATCGAGTTCATTCATGAGAATCGGGACATCTTTGCATGGAAGCCTTCTGACCTGCTGATAACCCACAAGTATAGGGGATCACAACAGTTTTCGAGGGTAGAGTATTCAACCCAAATTTATTGATTTGACTCAAGGGGAAGCCAAAGAATATTCTCAAGTATTAGCAGTTGAGTTGTCAAATCAACCACACCTAAAAGATTTAGTATCTGCAACAAAGTATCAGTAGCAAGGTAGGGTGATGGCAACAGTAACCAGTAGCAGCAAAGTGATAGTAGCAGCAGCAAAGTAATAGCAGTAGCAACAGAGTAACAGTAGCATCAGTGACAGCAGTAGCAGCAAAGTAACATAGCAAGGACCAGTAGTAGAAGACTCGTAGGCATTGGATCGGTGATGGATGATTATGCCGGATGTTACTCATCATGCAACAGTTATAACACGGAGAGATATGTAACTAGCTCCAGTTCGTCAATCTAATGTAGGCATGTATTCCGTATGTAGTCATACGTGCTTAGGGAAAAGAACTTGCATGACATCTATTGTCCATCCCTCCCGTGGCAGCGGGGTCCTAATGGGAACTACGGGATATTAAGGTTCTCCTTTTAATAAAGAACCAGACCAACGCATTAACACTTGGTGAATACATGAACTCCTCATACTATGGTCATCTCCGGGAGTGGTTCCTGCTATTGTCACTCCGGGGTTGCCGGGTCATAACACATAGTAGGTGACTACAACTTGCAAGATAGGATCAAGAACACACATATATTGGCGACAACATAATAGGTTCAGGTCTGAAATCATGGCACTCGGGCCCTAGTGACAAGCATTAAGCATGGCAAAGTAGTAGCAACATCAATCTCAGAACATAGTGGATACTAGGGATCAATCCCCATCAAAACTAAATCGATTACATGATAGATCTCATCCAACCCATCACCGTCCAGCAAGCCTATGATGAGATTACTCACGAACGGTGAAGAGCATCATGGAATTGGCGATGAAGGAAGGTTGATGATGACGATGTTGACGATCTCCCCTCTCCGGAGCCCAAAACGGACCCCAGATCTGCCCTCCACATGAAGAACAGGAGGTGGCGGCGCCTCCGTATCGTAAAACGCGATGAACTCTTCTCCTTGATTTTTTTCCGGGTGAGACGGACTAAATAGAGCTGAGATTGGAGGCGGTGGAGCGTTGTGGGCCCCACAAGCCTGCGAGGCGCGGCCAGGGGGGCCCGCGCCTGGTGAGCTTGTGGGCTCACGGCTCCACTTCCTCCGCTGATTCTTGCGCCAGTACTTTTTATATATTCCAGAAAATTTCTCCGTAAATTTTCAGGTCATTCCGAGAACTTCTATTTCTGCGCAAAAACAACACCATTGCAATTCTGCTGAAAACAACGTTAGTCCGGGTTAGTTCCATTGAAATCATGCAAATTAGAGTCCAAATCAAGGGCGAAAGAGTTCGGAAAAATAGATACGTCGGAGACGTATCAACTCCCCCCAAGCTTAAAGCCTTGCTTGTCCTCAAGCAATTCAGTTGACAAACTGAAAGAGACAAAAGAAAAACTTTTACGAACTCTATTTGATCTTGTTGTTGCAACTATGTCTAACTCATATCCAGAGTTTCAGCAAGATCACAAGCTAACCACATAAGCAAATGACATCTAGGTCTCACGGTAAACTCATATCAATGGCACAATCAACCAGCGAGCAAATAATAAGAAGTCTCAAACGTCAACACTTCAATCAAAACAATCATGAAGCAGTACGAACATGTGGTATCTCGCTAGCTCTTTCTGAGACCGCAAAACATAAATGCAGAGCACCTTCAAAGACCAAGGGTGACTAAACATTGTAATTCATGGCAAAGAAGATCCAGCCACAGTCATACTCAATACAGTTACAAGCAAAGCATAAAAATGACAGAGGTGCTCTCTAATTGGTGCTTTTATAAGAAGAGGATGACTCAACAGGAACATAAATAGACAGGCCCTTCGCATAGGGAGCATTGATTTGCAGAGGTGCCAGAGCTCAAGCTTTGAAAACAGAGATAATAATTTTGGGTGACATACTATCATTGTCAACGCAATGACTAAGAGTTCTCACCATCTTCCATGCTACACATGCTATAGGTAGTTCCCAAACAGAAAAGTAAAGTTTTGACTCCCCCACCACCAATCAATCACACTCCACGACTAGCCGAATACTCGGGTGCCGTCCATACCAACATCAATCCTGGGGGAGTTTTGTTTGCATTTATCTTTTCGATTTGAACATGGAACTGGGAATTCCAATTACTGGCCCCTTTCTCGTGAATGATAGTGAATAAACACATATCGAGGATAACACGCCTAGCATGGAAGATACCGATAGCCCTATGTCACCACATGAGCGGTTTGGGCATGCAAAACAGATTATTTCTTGAAGGTTTAGAGAGTGGAACATGCAAATTTACTTGGAACGGCAGGTAGATACCGCATATAGGTAGGTATGGTGGACTCATATGGAACAACTTTGGGTTTATGGAAGTGGATGTACAAGCAGTATTCCCGCTTAGTACAAGTGAAGGCTAGCAAAAGACTGGGAAACGACCAACTAGAGAGCGACAACAGTGATCAGAATGCATTGAGATTAACCAACATTGAGTGCAAGCATGAGTAGGACATAAATCACCATGAACAAGAATATCATAGAGGCTATGTTGATTTTGTTTCAACTACATGCGTGAACATGCGCCAAGTCAAGCCACTTGAATCATTCAAAGGAGGATACCATCCTATCATACCACATCATAGTCATCTCAAAATTCATGTTAGCATCCAAGAGAAACCATTATAAGCTCCTAGCTATTTAAGCATGGCATCAGAAACTATGATCTCTAAGTTGTCATTGCAAACATGTTTCTCTAACAACAAAGCTGAATCTGGAACGATGAGCTAGTCATATTTAAGAAAACAAAATAGATAGAGTTCATACCAGCTTTTCCAGGCTCAGTCACTTCATCATATATCGTCATTATTGCCTTTCACTTGCACGACCGAATAATGTGAACAATAATAAGAGTGCTCATGCATTGGACTAAAGCTGGAATCTGCAGGCAAACACAAAGGAGAAGACAAAGTAATATGGCTCTTTGACAGATAAACAGATATGCATGCGAGAGCCACTAAACATTGTAACCATGGTCTTCTACCTTGACCCAAAGACAAAGGAAACTATTTACACGGGAAAGCTCCCAACAAGCAAAAGAAGAAAAATAAAATATTTTTGGGTTTTCTTGACCAGACAGACACACAAAAAGAAAACTAGAAAAAGAAACAAACTAGCATGGATGATACAATGGCAAAGTGTGAACACCGACGAACGAAGTGAAAGCATAAGCAAGAATGTAAAGTCGGTGAGAAACACGTACTCCCCCAAGCTTAGGCTTTTGGCCTAAGTTGGTCTACTCCCATGGATGGTCCGGGCGATACCCAAAATCAGAATGAGGGTTGTACAGGAGCGCTGCAGCCACTGCCTGAATAGCTGCCTCACGGAGACGAGCAACCTTTGCCTCCCTCTCATACTCCACCTCTCCTCTGGTTATGTAATATCTCCGTTTTACCTGAAAGTCAAAGAAGGCAGGAGCAGGAAGGGTAATATGGAAAACACGATGTCGGTTAAATATTAACCGGTATAGGAGGGATTCATCATCCCTCTCAAGGAACTGATAGCGTGTCAAAGCGGCGCGATCAAGGAAAGCTGTATGGAGTGGGGGATCTCCTTCACGGATGAGTACTCCAAGAAAATTTGCTATGCGAGTGGCATAGATCCCACCAAAGAAATCCCCTTCGTTAGCATTATTATTCAGCCTCCTTGCTATTATAGCTCCCATGTTGAAACTTCTATCACCCGTTACTGCGCTCTTAAGAATACTAAGGTCGGGTGCGCAGAGGTGACAATGCTCAATCTTGGCATTAATGCATCTGCCTATGAAGAGGGTGTAAGTGCATCTAGTGCCCCTTAGTGATTTTGGTGGTTTGAAGACTTATAGGTTAAGTATCTAATGTGTTTGTGAGTATACACAGGATCTATAAGTCATTGAGGAGTTTGAGATATTTGAAGAATATCGACCCCTAAAAATGTATATCTTCAGTTGAAGAAATTGGTCTGAAGCTGAAGAAATGAATCGCGAGGAATCTGCGATGAAATTGATATTCCTCATGAAGATATTGATATTGAGAAGATCGGTGGTTCCTGAAGAAAATCATTCTGAATAAATTGAAGCGTGAAGATTTACGTTTTCTGTTTTACTTTCTTTGCAATTGATGAATAGGAACACCGTATTGTTAAAGGGGGTCAAAGTAACACTATGGAATGGATTTCCTCATGATGCTCAACCCAAGCCAAATCCTACCAAAAGCCTCAAGTGAGGAATATGAGTGACATGAGGATTCTCACAGTTGAGGGTCCCGACCGTTTTGATAACCACGCCAAGTCACTGGTCTTATCCACTCCAACGGTCATATTATTTAAGGGCATTAGTGTCAAATCATGTCGGGATGCTCCCAGGCTATAAATAGCCGCCCCCACAACCACTAGCTGGTTGGCTGCTCCGTTAGAAACTGACACTTGTCATAAGAGCAACCCAAATTCCTCAGAGCCTTCGAGAGTAAATCATCAGTGAGGAAATACACCACCCACCGAAACCACAAACCAAACCTAGTGATTGAGCATCACTGAAGAAGTTGTTCCTGTGTGGGACTGAAGCCTTTTACCTTTGAGGACTGTGCATCCTCCAGACGGTTAGGCGTCATGGTCTAGAGCAATCGAGCAGTCAATTGTGGATCGCCGGGTGACCGAGTTTGTGAGGGTTTGGAAGTCTGCCCTGAAGACTTACCACGAGTGTTGGGCGAGGACTGTGTGTCCTTAGCTCAAGGAGAATACGGTAGGGACTGTGTGTCCCGGGACTGGGTGTCCTTTGGTTTCAATACCAAGCTGCTCCAAACCAGATGTACAACTGTCACAACAGTTGGAACTGGGTCATCAACAACAGTCTTCACCAAGAATCGGGTTCTAATTCCTCAACTCTTTACATTCTCTGTATTATGTGTTGATGACTTTCACTGCGACTGTTTGAAGAATTTGCTGAAGACTTTCTCTGAATTTCCTCAACCCCAAATTCTTCACTTGAGTTAATCATCATCTGTATTCTGCGTGCCTGCTTACTGTGCAATCTGTTTTTCACATTCTTCACTCTGTAATACTGCTATTGTGAAAGTTTGCACGTCTGATCCGTAACTGTTTCCGCTGTAAGTTAGTCATCAATGAGGAATTTCCTCAAAAGGAATTTCCTCAGCGATGAAATTCTAAAAATCTCCTATTCACCCCCCTCTAGTCGATATAACGCACTTTCAATTGGTATCAGAGCAAGGTACTCCCTTGTTCTGTGTGATTTTGGTTTAACCACCTGGAGTTTTAGTTATGTCGACTGCAGGCATGTTTAAGGTGACTGCAGCATGTCCTACCTACGAGGGAAAGAACTTTCCCTTCTGGAAGAACAAAATGCAAATGCATCTACAAGCTATAGACAATGATCTCTGGTATATTGTGGAAAATGGTGTCCCCATTATTTCTCCCAGTGTCACTGCAGCTGATGTGAAGAAATTCAAGCAACTCGATTCTCAAGCGAAGAACATCATCTGTGGTCATCTGATCCCTGGCCAGTTTGGAAGAGTAAGTGCCTTAGGCTCTGCAACACTGATCTGGGAGAGACTGTGCAAGGTAAATGAAGGAGTATCAACCCAACGTGACTCTCGTGTTGATATTCTTCGCAATCTCTTCAATCGCTTCAAGAGACATGACAATGAAAGCTGCCAAGACACCTTTGATCGCCTCACTGACATATCAAATGAACTGCAAGAACTGGGAGCTCGAGACATCACTGATCACGAAGTTGTGAAGAAACTGCTGAGATCTTTGGATTCTTCATTTGACACTCTAGTTATGATGATTCAAGAAAGACCAGACTACAAGATGCTAGATCCAGCTGATATCCTCGAAAGGCTAAATACTCATGAATTCCAGCTAGAAGAAAAGAGAGATCTATATGGACAAAGCTATTCCAGACCACGTGCACTGAAGGCAAGAGCAATTTCCTCATCTGAAGAAGAAGACACAGATGACAGCAGTTGTGACCCTGAAGAATTTGGTCAGGAGCTTGCAATGCTTGTGAGGAAATTCCAGAGATTTACACGACGAGGCCAGTTCGGTAAATCATCAATAAGAGACATGAGGAAATCAGAATCTGCATCTGAGGACTACAAGAAACGGACCTGTCACAAGTGCAAGAAATCAGGTCATTACATTGCTGATTGTCCCCGCTGGGGAAAGGAATCAAAGAAGAAGAAATACAAGGATGACAGTTCTGATGACTCAAAGAAGAAGAAGAAATCTTCAAAATCCTCATCTTCAAAGTCCTCTTCACATAAGAAGACTAGCTTCAGAAAGGCTCGGGCACTTATTGGCAAGGAAATGGATTCCGAGGCAGAATCAGAGGAATGTGATGAAGAAGAAGGCTCTGGAGAAGACTCAGAATCCGGACAGGCTAGTCTTGCACTAGCAACCAATTTCGTCAGCAAGTCAATCTTCAATCTTGAAGAAAATGATTGCACCATCCATACTGATGACTATGCTGATGACTTCGCTCCAACCTATTGCTTCATGGCAAAAGGTTCAAAGGTATCAAATAGTGCCTCCTCCTCTGATTCAAGTGGCTGTGAACATGATAATTACAAAAAACCCAGTTACAGTAAACTTGCCATCATTGCCACTAAACAATAAACTGCTGTGGAAAAGCTTCAAAAACTGCTAGACAAAAGTGATAATCTGTTGAATGATGAAATGAATCTAAATCAAATCCTCGCTGATGACATGAAAAACCTTCAGTCTAGATTTGATAATCTTCAGGATCGTCATGATACACTCCTCGCTGATCATGAGAAACTTTCCTACGAATTCCTTCAAAGAAAGCTTGATCTTGAGAAGCTGAGGATGTCTCATGATGATCTTCGTATGGAAAATGATTCATTACTAGCTCAACCGATTAGCGCTAGTCAAGTTGAATTTATTCCTCCATGTCTTAAATGCATTGAACGTGAAACTGCTAATTCCTCACCAGAATCATCAAATGCTACAAATTCTTCAACTGCACCTGCTGTGTCTATTTCCTCACTTGAGGAAAACACAAATGTTACTGATGAAAATGCAGGGTTGAAGGAATTCTATGTGACAGGCATGTACAAAAGCCTCAAAGGACACCAAACCCTTTGTGATGTGCTCAAAAAGCAGATCTTGAACAGGAACCCGAGGAAAGAAGGAATTGCCTTTGAGAGGAAATTAAATGCTGATGGATCTTATTGGAAACCTGAGCAATATCCCAAAACCTCATGGGTTGCTGCTACTGGGCCTCCTTTCGATCCATCTAATCTAACTGGCTTCTCATGTGAATTATCCTATTCCTCGGATGAGTCATTTGATTCCAACTATAAACTGTTCAAAAATCAATCTGGTGAAGTATTTGCTCGATATGTTGGAACTAACTGCAGGAATGGCCCTCCTCTGAGGAAAATCTGGGTTCCCAAAAGTTGTCTTGAAAATCTTCAAGTGAATGTCCTCATGACATCACCTCTGAAGAATCTGAACCCCAGATCAAATTCCTCAGGAGGACCAAAGTCTTCAAGAGGATCAAAATCCTCAGTTGGTCAAAACTATGCTCGTACCTGTGCTTATGCGTCTAACATGCAGGGAAACTACAAGGAATATGAATATGAGCTCTACTCCTCAAATAATTATGTTCATAAATCCTCAAACCAGTTCTCTGCATACTCATATGAGTACTTTAACCCCCCTACTGTTAAGAGAAGTGCATTAGCTTCAATGCCACCTTTCTCATATGGTGCTCGCAGGATGATGAACGCTTTGCCACCCCTTCAGATGTGGGTGGTGAAGAAATCAAACTAATCACTTCTGCGGGTCAGGTCTCCAGATGAAAATCATCATCTGAAGAATTTGCTGGAGACCTGAGAAACGCTTGATAGGACGCAAGCTAATGATTGATGAAATAGAAATATTTCACACGTCCTTACATTTCTGATATGATGAAATCACTAAACTGATGGAATTAGTATCATATTCTTCAGATCTGAAGCATATGAGATGGTAAGCTGTACTAATTCATCTGCAGGATGACAAACCCAAAAATACTGAGTGGGTTCTCGACAGTGTCTGCACACATCACATGACTGGTGATAAAAGCCTACTGATGAATATGCCACTAAATCCATCACCTCTGAAGCAAATCACATATGCTGATAAAGGTAAAAGCAAGGTATTGGGACTTGGCAAAGTGGCTATTTCCAAGGATAGGCATATGGACAAAGTGATGCTTGTTGAATCCCTTAGTTTTAACCTCATGTCAGTATCGATGCTTTGTGATCTTGATATGATTGTTATCTTTGGTAGATATAGATGTGTAGTCATCATGGAATCTGACAGATCCAAAGTCTTCGAAGGTGTAAGAAGAGGGGATTTGTACATTGTTGATTTCTCTACAGGTCCTCAACCAGCCACTTGCTTACTAGCAAAAACCTCAGAAGGATGGCTGTGGCACCAAAGACTAGGTCATGCAGGCATGAGGAATTTGCACACACTTGCAAAGAAGAAGCATGGCATTGGCATCGAATTAGTCAAATTCCTCAAGGATGATCTCTGCGGTGCTTGTGAATCTGGGAAAATGACCAGATCCAAGCATCCCTCTAAAACCATCATGACCACTACACGACCATTTGAATTGCTTCATATGGATTTATTTGGACCTACTCACTATGCCACACTAACCAATGCAGCATCTCTATATGGCTTTGTCATAGTTGATGATTATTCCAGATACACTTGGGTGCATATTATAGTGTATAAAACTGAAGTGCAGGAAATCTTCAAACGATTTTCTTCAAGGGCCTCGACGAACTTCGGCATCAAGATCAAACATATCAGGAGTGATAATGGAACCGAGTTCAAAAACACTGGTCTTGATGATTATCTTGATGAACTTGGTATTACTCACGAATTGTCTGCTCCTTATACTCCTCAGCAGAATGGTGTCGTCGAAAGAAAGAACAGGACTCTGGTTGAAATGGAAAGAACTATGCTTGAAGAATATCAGACTCCTCGTCGCTTCTGGCCTGAAGCAATCAACACTGCATGTCATATCATCAACAGGGTATATCTTCACAAATTCCTCAAGAAAACCTCATATGAACTCCTCACTCACAAGAAACCCAATGTAAGTTATTTCAAAGTCTTCGGTGCAAAATGCTGGATTAGAGATCCTCATCATAGCTCAAAATTTGCACCTAAGGCACATGAAGGTTTTATGCTCGGTTATGGAAAGGACTCGCACACCTACAGAGTCTTCAACAACTATCACAACAAAGTTGTTGAGACTGTAGATGTGCGGTTCGATGAAACTAATGGCTCGCAAAGAGAGCAATTGCCTTCTGATCCCGATAAGCTGTCTCCTGAGGAAGCAATAAAGCTTAAGCCTACTGAAGACATTGTCCCCACTGAGGAAATTGGTGAAGAAACGATCCCCATCGCTGATGAAAACCAAGAAGATGCTCTTGAGGAAATTGCAACAACACCACTTCCTCAGCCCAGACAAAATCCTCAACCAGCTCATCCGAGGATTGCAAATGAAGTAGAACTTGACAAAATCCTCAACGACAACAACGCGCCAGGTCCTCTCACTCGCTCAAAAGCTTCACACTTAGTTAACTTTTGTGGGCATTTTTCCTTTGTATCCATCACAGAACCCTCAAAAGTAGCTGAGGCTTTTCTGGAACCGGAGTGGATCCAAGCCATGCAAGATGAACTTCTTCAATTCAAGCTGAATGACGTATGGGAGCTCGTCAAACGACCAGATCCTCGCAAGCATAACATCATGAGCACCAAGTGGATTTTCCGAAACAAGCAAGATGAGGACGGTCAAGTGGTGAGGAACAAGGCACGACTTGTAGCCCAAGGCTACACCCAGGTTGAAGGAATAGATTTCGATGAAACTTTTGCACCTGTTGCTAGACTTGAAGCTATTCGAATTTTACTTGCTTATGCTAATCATCATAACATCACCTTATATCAAATGGATGTGAAAAGTGCATTCCTCAATGGTAAGCTTGAGGAAGAAGTATATGTTGCTCAGCCCCCAGGTTTTGAGGATCCAAAGAATCCAGACAAAGTCTTCAGACTCAAAAAGGCTCTGTATGGCCTCAAGCAAGCCCCTCGGGCATGGTATGATACATTGAAGGAGTTCCTCATGAAGAAAGGCTTCAAACCTGGTTCACTTGATCCAACTCTTTTCACAAAATCTTATGATAATGAGTTGTTTGTATGTCAAATATATGTTGATGATATCATATTTGGCTGTACTGACAAAAGATACAGTGATGAATTTGCCTACATGATGAGTGAAGAATATCAGATGTCCATGATGGGGGAGCTGAAATTCTTCTTAGGTCTTCAAATTCGTCAGCAAAGCAATGGAATCTTCATATCACAGGAGAAATACCTCAAGGATGTTCTGAGGAAATTCAACATGCACGAATGCAAAGGTGCCAAGACTCTGATGCCTACCAACGGCCACCTCGGCACTGATGAAAATGGTAAAGACTTCGATCAGCAGGTATACCGTTTTGTGATTGGCTCTTTATTGTATCTATGTGCATCTAGGCCAGATATAATGCTTAGTGTTTTCATGTGTGCACGTTTTCAAGCAAAACCGAAGGAATCACACCATAAGGCTGTGAAACATATTCTTCGATACTTAGCTCACACACCAACACTAGGATTATGGTATCCCAAGGGCTCCAATCTTCATCTGGTAGGGTATTCTGATTCAGACTATGCTGGTGACCGTGTGGATCGCAAGTCAACGTCTGGCACATGCCATTTCCTCGGAAGATCACTAGTTTGCTGGTCCTCAAAGAAGCAGAACTGCGTATCACTCTCCACTGCCGAAGCTGAGTACATTGCTGATGGTTCTTGCTGTGCTCAGTTACTATGGATGAAGCAAACCCTCAAGGACTACGGCATCAACATGAAGAATGTGCCTCTCTACTGTGATAATGAGAGTGCTATCAAGATTGCATATAACCCAGTACAGCACTCGAAGACCAAGCACATCCAGATTCGTCACCATTTTCTTCGGGACCATGTCCTCAAGGGCAATATCCTCATCGACCATGTGAAGACTGATGATCAACTGGCTGATATCTTCACTAAGCCCTTGGATGAGAAAAGGTTTTGCAAGTTGCGGTGTGAGCTAAATATCTTAGAGTCTTCAAATGTTTTGTAAAAACATGCACACATCCTAACACTTATGCAAAGTTGATGACTTAGATGTGCAACACATGATGAAACGATTTTCTTCAACTAATGAAGAAAGTCACTCTGAATGTGAAGAAATTAACGAAGAAATTGATTCTCAGGGCCCTACGACAATTGTACGCGGCTCTGTAATCAACATTCTTATATGGTGGGTAACGCCACCGCCCAATGTGAAATTCCTCAAGTTGATTTTCTTCAAATGATCAATTTCCTCACAATGCATTTTTCTTCAAAATAGTTATTCTTCATTGTGATGATCTATTACAAATCTTCAAAAACACTTGATGACTTTCATTTCCCTAGGTAGACTGTGATTTCTAGTCCTCAACAGCATTCACTTATTGCTATTTCTTCAAGTTGATGTTTGTGCTAAGTGAATGTGATCGGACCCTACTTTCCCTCTATGCTATACTTATCCAGTCTATTCAATTCTTCATATGCATTCTACTTGAAACTTTGTTGAAAATCCTCACTGCATCCTTGTCAGCTGATGATTTTGTAACGAAAATTCTCAAATCTTCAAAAATTGTTTTCTTCAAAGGAACAGTAACTGAAATCCCACTTCCCACGATTGGATAACCACGATCTCCACTATCTCTACCGCATCGTACGGGAGCTACACGTGTCCTGCGGAGACGTAGAGGCAAGGGCTATTTGGTCCGAAACTTTTGCGCCAAACAGTAATTTTCGGGCTATAAATATGTCCATATCCCCCTCGGTATCATATTCTTCGCCTCATCGTTCTCCTGCCACATCACACTCCACCGAACCCTAGCACCACCGCTGGTAGTCTTGTCGCCGGTGAGGAAGAGCTTCACTGCCTTGACCTTTTCGTCGCCAGGATCACGCCGGAGTCGGACCATCTACGTCCGCCGCCGTAGACGTCCTCTGCTGCCAAGTTAGGGTGCATTGGACACTCGACCGAAGAGCCTCTCCAACACCACTTTCTGTGTTCTTCGCTCGCACCTTCTAGGGTAAATATACCCCATTTTTATAGCAGATTAGATCTGAAATTTTACCTCTCCCATGTGAAATCTGTTTTTCCTCAAGATACGATGTGCACATGATTCCTCAAACACTATCTATCACCACAATCATTGATGAACTAGCTAAGCATCTAAGATTTTCACGAGATTCCTCAATTGTGCAAATTTTCGGATCTGTACAACTCTGGAACCCAAGAACAGTATGCTTAGGCAAATTCCTCAACCACTGGTTATATTCCTCAAACTGTCAAACTTTTTTATTTTCTTCAAATCTGAGAACGCATATGACCTCTCCAAATTCCTCGCAACTATACTCTGTTCACAGGTACACACATGTCAGCTGATGAATCTCTCGGTTCTCATCACATTAACTCATTTGCAGCATTTCTGGAAGAAACTCTTCAAGGCTCATCAGAATCATCAAGAGTTCAAAATCATCAGCAAATTCCTCGTCTGAAGAAAATGGAGCAAGAAAGGAAACAGAAGGGAGGAAAGAAACTGGAGCAGAACACAACTGCTGATATTCCTGAGGACATATACTTGGACTATTGTATGCCTGATGAAGAACCTGAGACAATGGCCAAGAGAAAGATTAGGCTGCAGAAGATTGAACGCATATGGGCGAAGGAATGGAAGGAGTACAGGTTTGTGACTCTAAAATATGCGAAGAAATTTGCTTTGAAGCCTCCTGGCAGAAGGGCCCCACTTGAGGATCATCAAGAAGCACATCCCTCTAGTCTTATGACAATTGATGACTACCGAGATGAAAAAGAAAGGCATGTGGCCAAGCTCAAGAAGCAAGCAGGAGCTGCTATGAAGAAATTTAATGAATCCTCAGCTGCTGCCTCAGGTGCTGCTCATTCCTCAGCAGCAGAAACTTCAGGCTCAGAGATTCCTCAAAAGCAGTCTGCGCCAACAAAGCCAAAGGCTCCAAAGCCTCAAGAGAAGTCTGCACAGGCTTCTGTCACAAAACCCTCAGCTCCAAAACCCTCGGTTCCAAAACCGTCAACACCAAAACCATCGGCGCCAAAAACCCTCAGCACCCATCTCATCTACACCAAAATCCTCAGCTCCACCTCCAAAGCCAGTACAGAAGAATGTCGTGAAGCCTACGACAACCAGCTCCAGCTCCTCACTCCCAGCTGCAACAAGCTCGGAGACAAAGTCTTCAACACCACTTGTGAAGACTTTGGCAAGTACTGAACGTGCACCTCTGCCCAGTCCCAGCAAAATCATCACAGTCCCGTCTGCATCAGAGGGAAGTGATGAATATGATGATGAAACCCTGCAAGCCATCATCAGAAACAAACAAGAATGGGTAGCACAAGCATCAGGCAGTGCTATTCCTCTGGCAATGGACCCCAAGGTCCTCCTCGACTTCATCAATGTATGGTATGAAGACCCAAACACACCCATTGATGATTTGAAACTTCCTCCTGGCATCAGCCACATGGTGGCCACCTTCATAAACGAAGCCAAGTGGAAGGAACAGAAGGCCAAGCAGGCAAAGATTGCAAAGGCCAAAAAGGAGAAATTCCTCAGGCAAAATCTCCTCAAGCTGACTCCTGAAGCACTGGTGTCAACCCAGGCAGAGCTGCAAGTCTTGACTGACAAGTGTGACAAACTGTCAGACCGCAAAAGCATCAAGCGCAATTTCATCAAGCTAGCCAATAGTGTTGTTGATGACTACAATAAACGACACCCACCACCAGCACCACTCCTCAGCCCCTGGTTGAACAGCCAGAAGATGCATCTCCTGATGAGGAGGAAATTCCTCAAGATGAGGAACAACACCAAGAGCGCCGTGCTGATGAGCCGGCCATTGAAGAAATCATCACCGAGACCGCTACTGATGAAATTGCAACCCCTGATGCAACTGCTCCTGATCCAGCTGCTTCATCAAAGCAGGCTGATGACTCTGTTCCAGCTGGTTCCTCACTACCAGCTGAAGAAACTGCAGAAAGAACACCTTCACCAAAAGCTTCAAAGGTGAAGAAGATAATCCCGTCTGCATCAGACGCAAAGAAGACAAGAGCTGCTGAGAAGGAAGCAAAGAAGAGAAAAGCTTCTTTAGCAGAAGAAAAGATAGAGGCAAAGCGCCTCAAGGAAACTGACGAATCTGCCCCTCTGGACCCGGTGCCTCTAAATGTTGCACCTTCATATGAAATGGTCGTCATTGGTGACCAAACTACAAGGGAAGATGAGGAAATGAAGGATGTCGCCTCTGAGGAACACACTGATGAGGAAATCCAGATTGATGACAGTCCTCAACCTCATGTTCCTCAGACAAAGATTCCTCAAGCTTCAGCTGCAGCAGCTGATGAAAATGCCTCTGCCACAAAGCCATCTCAAGAAAAACAAGCTGAGGAAAATGCACATTCTGAGCAGACTCCTCATTCTGAACAGGCTGACCAAACTCCTCAAGCTGAGAAAGAAGCAGAAATTCCTCAGCCTGACGCTCAGCCAGAGCAAGAAATACCAGCTGATGAAATTCCTCAACCTGAGGAAAATGCTGAAGAAAATGTTCCCACCCCTGACAATGAATTCATTGTGCTCAACCCAGAGACTGCCATGGTTGTTTCCCCTCCCATTCCTCAGCACAATATCAAGGCAATTCAGCGCCAGCCATTCTCGAAGCGGCCAAAGTTTCAGAAAGAAAATTTCTTTGAGGAACGCATGTATTTCATTGAAGAGAATCCTTATGACAAGCCTCAAATGAGGCATCTGAAGTTTTGGACAAGGACTCAGATGAACTACTATGCTTCAGTGCTCCGTGGACGCAACAAGATATTCCAGCACATGCACATTCCTCATGATGAGCTTGAAGAAATACCCTGCATGGAACCAGTCCTCAGTGCACTCCACGATGCAGGTTTGCTCCCTATGTGCTCAGATATATCAGACTGGAATAGTGAACTTATTCTTCAGTTCTATGCAACTCTGCACATCTCTGGCAACGCTGATGACATCAACACTTGGGTGTTCGACTGGATGACCCAGAACACTCACTACAAGGCTCCCGCTTCTGAACTCCTCAGAGAACTGCCCGTACCAATTCCTTCAGACGGGACAGTGAAGCTTTATGGTGAGCGTGAGCTGCCAAATGGAATGATGGAAGTCCTCATGAAGCCTTTGGCTGCAGGAAAACCCTCAAGAACCACATTCCTCGTCCATGAGATCAAGTACACACCCCAGTCTGTCTATCGCATTCTCTGCAGTGTGCTCGCGCCAATCAAAGGCCATGACGATGAAGAAGATGTTGTAGGTCTCATGAAGAATATCCTCTTCAACATCATTCACGGTATTCCTATGAATATCCATGATTTCTTCTTGAGGACTTTGGCTGACAATGCAATGTGCCCCTATGATCACAAGATTTATGCACCATGGATCATGAGATTCCTCAGGACAAGGACAGGCATCAACTTCCACGCTGATTTCCAAAACCATGTTGGTTATATGCCTCCTATCCGGTTCAACAAGAAGACTTTCAAGCCCATTGAGGGAAAAGGAAAGTATGTGATTGACGAAGGCACCAGGCCCCTTGATGGCCAGTTTAAAGAACCAGACGCTTATTCTTCATGGGACGATACCGAGACTCGTCCACCCAGCCCTGTTCCTCCTCGCGTGCTAAACACCAGAGAGCTTCTCCTCAGTCTTCATCAGAAGGTGGATCACAACCATAAATGGGTCAAACGCGAGTTTGGTGCCATTTTGAAAACCCTCACTGAAACCCAGAACTCTATGAAGATTAATCATCACTATCTGCATGAGGTTTTTGATCGCACCTGGGCTACCCTTGCACATCTGAAGACCCAGACTAAGCTTGAAGAAATGAACTTTGAGCATGACTTTGACTGGTTGTGGCCTCACAAGAAGAAGTCCAGGCCCATTCCAGTGCCAGACCTTGAAGACAGCTCATTCTCTTCATTCCGCACCGCCGAATCTGATGAGGAACAACTCGACACAACAACCGGCCCAAGGAAGAAGACTACACCCAAGAAGCGTCAAGGATCTTCATCAACCGCCAAGAAATGAAGTCTTCACGGGCGTTAGTCCTCAGTTTGTCCCTTTTTTTGTCACTTGATGACAAAGGGGGAGAAACTTGAGAGTTAGTCTTAAAGCGGGATATTTTTGGGGCTTATGAACTATATTTAAGTTACAAACTCTTGGCTCTTCTGAAGTTTTTATGTAATGAGTTGTAACTTAAGCCCGATGGTACTCTGATGCTTTTGAACGTTTTTCTTCGCATGCTTATTCCTCATGTTTTTAATGCACGCATCCTGGATTTCGTCAGATACCATTTGCCATCATGCATCTTCATTTTCTTCATATGATATGTTATATGTATGCATGATTTACAAGATTCAGGGGGAGATCTCCATGATATAAATCATCAATGTGCATCTCCTATAAAAGCAGAATCCTCAAGGTATGCACATCTTCAGGGGGAGTCTCTGTGAATCTTGTTTTCAAATTCCTAAAATGAGTATTTACACTTCATATTTTTGATCCCTGTTGAAGACTTAACCTAATTGTCATCAACCACCAAAAAGGGGGAGATTGTAAGTGCATCTAGTGCCCCTTAGTGATTTTGGTAGTTTGAAGACTTATAGGTTAAGTATCTAATGTGTTTGTGAGTATACACAGGATCTATAAGTCATTGAGGAGTTTGAGATATTTGAAGAATATCGACCCCTAAAAATGTATATCTTCAGTTGAAGAAATTGGTCTGAAGCTGAAGAAATGAATCGCGAGGAATCTGCGATGAAATTGATATTCCTCATGAAGATATTGATATTGAGAAGATCGGTGGTTCCTGAAGAAAATCATTCTGAAGAAATTGAAGCGTGAAGATTTACGTTTTCTGTTTTACTTTCTTTGCAATTGATGAATAGGAACACCGTACTGTTAAAGGGGGTCAAAGTAACACCATGGAATGGATTTCCTCATGATGCTCAACCCAAGCCAAATCCTACCAAAAGCCTCAAGTGAGGAATATGAGTGACATGAGGATTCTCACAGTTGAGGGTCCCGACCGTTTAGATAACCACGCCAAGTCACTGGTCTTATCCACTCCAACGGTCATATTATTTAAGGGCATTAGTGTCAAATCATGTCGGGATGCTCCCAGGCTATAAATAGCCACCCCCCACAACCACTAGCTGCTTGGCTGCTCCGTTAGAAACTGACACTTGTCATAAGAGCAACCCAAATTCCCCAGAGCCTTCGAGAGTAAATCATCAGTGAGGAAATACACCACCCACCGAAACCACAAACCAAACCTAGTGATTGAGCATCACTGAAGAAGTTGTTCCTGTGTGGGACTGAAGCCTTTTACCTTTGAGGACTGTGCATCCTCCAGACGGTTAGGCGTCATGGTCTAGAGCAATCGAGCAGTCAATTGTGGATCGCCGGGTGACCGAGTTTGTGAGGGTTTGGAAGTCTGCCCTGAAGACTTACCACGAGTGTTGGGCGAGGACTGTGTGTCCTTAGCTCAAGGAGAATACGGTAGGGACTGTGTGTCCCGGGACTGGGTGTCCTTTGGTTTCAATACCAAGCCGCTCCAAACCAGATGTACAACTGTCACAGCAGTTGGAACTGGGTCATCAACAACAGTCTTCACCAAGAATCGGGTTCTAATTCCTCAACTCTTTACATTCTTTGTATTATGTGTTGATGACTTTCACTGTGACTGTTTGAAGAATTTGCTGAAGACTTTCTCTGAATTTCCTCAACCCCAAATTCTTCACTTGAGTTAGTCATCATCTGTATTCTGCGTGCCTGCTTACTGTGCAATCTGTTTTTCACATTCTTCACTCTGTAATACTGCTATTGTGAAAGTTTGCACGTCTGATCCGTAACTGTTTCCGCTGTAAGTTAGTCATCAGTGAGGAATTTCCTCAAAAGGAATTTCCTCAGCGATGAAATTCTAAAAATCTCCTATTCACCCCCCTCTAGTCGATATAACGCACTTTCAGAGGGCAAAATAATGCAAGGCAGGAAAATGAATGCTCCCCATGGTAGCCTATGTAATATCTCTAGTTTCTCCGACAGTTATACCAGAGAAAAAAATCTCTAACCAAAGATTTAGGAGGATCACTGAGACTACCCCAAACAGGTATCTTGTAAATTCTATTGAAATCCTCTAAATCCATGGTATACGATTTGTCATAGAGATCAAACAATACATATGTATCACGGCCAACTGAAAATTTGAATCTACGAACAAAAGAGGCAGTGAGAGCAACATACTGTTCACATTTATCGGAGATGAATTCTTCGAGTCCGACGTTGTAAAAAAGTGTATCAAACTCGTCTTTGAAACCTGCCTCAATCATGAATTCATCAGAAGGCCATTCACATGGTTGTACCTGTGCCTTCCTCGGTTGGTAAGGATCGGGTTTCCGAATCGTAAGACGGGGACCTCTCTTGCTTGAGGAACCACCATGATAGTTTCTCCTGAACATCTTCCTTTTCTGAAATTTTCAGTGACCCAAAGGAAAGGTGAACAAGGCTCAACTAAACTCGTAGCAACTACTCCCTCAAGTGCCTAGAGGCCATATTACGTATCAAAACTACTTGGGACCAGCTAAAACTAGCATGCAAAGCTCAAGAACAAGGTCACCAAGGCAGCAAAAATACACGACATATAAGGCACTAGAGCAAAAACTAATTGGACCAATGGAGGAGTCACTTACCAAGGAGCAATTTCCCCAAAACAGTACGGAGAATGGTGTTTTGAGCAAGGAGATCGAAAATCCCAGCAAGAAGAGCAAGAACACGGGTTTGAGCTGTGAAACGATTTTTTCTAGAGGTAAGAGAAGCAGATGGGAGCTACAATGAGTGGAGGGGATGCACGTGGGCCCCACAAGCCAGGTAGGCGTGGCCAGGGGGTGCCCGTGCCTCCAGGGCTTGTGGCCCACTGGTGCAGCCCCAGACTAGCTCTTCGTCTCAGTATTTTTCAAAAATTCCAGAAAAAATCATACTTGATTTTCAGGACGTTCGGAGAACTTTTATTTTCGGGGTATTTTTCTACGGGACGCTAAGACAGAAAACAGGGAAAACTAAACTAAATCTATCATTTTTCTTCTAAGCAACCGAAGGTGAAAGCTTGGAACAGAGGTTTGTGACTCCTCGATTCATCCATCTCATGGTCATCGAAAGAAATCCGTCAATGAGGTTGATCAAGTCTCCTTGACAAACTTTTTCGAATCGCAAAAGAGAATGGAGAATTTTCGAATAGTCACTAGGTTAACTCAATGGGGATGTGAATCTCCCCAACAAGCAAATCATACTTCATCTTAACAGGAGGAATAGGGCATTCAAAGCTCCCAATAAGACTCGATGAAGGTTTTTTCAATAGCATTGATGCAATGTACTCGATATTGTTTCGTCGGAAATTGTACCGTATGCTCATTACCAATGACATGGAAAGTGACATTGCCTTTGTTGCAATCTATAACAGCCCCTGCAGTGTTTAAAAAGGGTCTTCCAAGGATGACCGACATGACATCGTCCTCGGGAATATCCAGAATAACAAAGTCTGTTAAGATAGTGACGTTGGCAACCACAACACGTACATCCTCGCAAATGCCGATAGGGAAAGAAGTTGATTTGTCGGTCATTTGCAGAGAGATTTCAGTGGGTGTCAACTTATCCAGTTCAAGCCTATGATAAAGAGAAAGAGGCATAATACTAACACCGGCTCCAAGGTCGCATAAAGCGGTTCTAACGTAGTTGCCTTTAATGGAGCAAGGTATAGTGGGCACTCCGGGATCACCTAGTTTCTTAGGAGTTCTACCCTTGAAGGTATAGTTAGCAAGCATGGTGGAAATCTCAACCTCAGGTATCCTCCTCTTATTAGTCACAATATCCTTCATGTACTTAGCGTACGGAGACATTTTGAGCATATCTGTCAAACGCATTTGCCGAAAGACAGGTCTGGTCATTTCAACAAAGCTCTCAAAATCCTCATCATCCTTTTTGTTGGATGGTTTGGGAGGAAAGGGCATAGGTTTCTGAACCCATGGTTCCCTTTCTTTACCATGTTTCCTAGCAGCGAAGTCATTCTTATCGTATCTCTTATTCTTAGGCTGTGGGTTATCAAGATCAACAGGTTCAATCTCCACATCCTTATCATTGCTAGGTTGAGCATCATCATGAATATCACTATTGATATTATCATTAGGCTCGTGTTCATCACCAGATTGCGTTTCAGCATCAGAGACAGAGACATCGTTTGGACTCTCAGGTGTAGCAGCAACAGGGTTGCTAGCGTGCATATCCCTATCATCTTTCTTCTTCTTCCTAGGATGACTAGGTTCATCAGTGCTAACTCCTTGAGAATCGTGTTCATTTCTCTTAGGATGACCCTCAGGATACAAAGGTTCCTGGGTCATTCTACCACCTCTAGTGACGACTCTGACAGAATTATCATTCAACTCATTGAGCAAGTCATTTTGAGCCGTAAGTACTTGTTCTACTTGAGTAGTAACCATAGAGGCATGTTTACTGAGAAGCTTGAGATCATTGACATTTCTGTCCACGCAAGCACTTAAATGACTAAGCATGCGAGCATTCTGTTCCAATTGTCTGCTAACATAATCATTGAAACTCTGTTGTTTGGCAACAAAGTTATCAAATTCATCGAGGCATAAGCTAGCAGGCTTATCATAAGGAATATCACTCTCATTGAATCTACGCACAGAATTTACTTCTACTACATGTATCGGGTTATCAAGACCATGGATTTCTTCGATAGGCGGTAGATTTTTGACATCTTCAGATTTAATGCCTTTCTCTTTCGTAGATTTCTTAGATTCTTGCATATCTTCGGGAGTGAGGAATAGAATACCTCTTTTCTTCGGAGTTGGCTTTGGAGGTGGTTCGGGAATAGTCCAAGCATTCTCATTGCACAAGATGTTATTCAATAGGATCTCAGCTTGTTCTACGGTTCGTTCCCTAAAAACACAACCGGCACAACTATGTAGGTGGTCTCTAGAAGCATCGGTAAGTGCATTATAGAAGATATCAAGTATTTCATTCTTCTTGAGAGGGTGATCGGGCAAAGCATTCAGTAGCTGGACTAGCCTCCCCCAAGCTTGTGGGAGACTCTCTTCTTCAACTTAAGCAAAGTTGTATATTTCCTGCAAGGCAGCTTGCTTCTTATGGGCAGGGAAATATTTTTCAGAGAAGTAGTATACCATATCTTGGGGGCTACGCACACAACCAGGAGCAAGAGAAGTGAACCAAGTCTTAGCATCATCCTTTAGCGAGAAAGGAAACAGCTTGAGGATATAGTAGTGGCGGATATTTTCCTCACTAATGAATAGAATGGCTATATCGTGCAGTTTGGTAAGATGGGCTACAACCGTTTTAGACTCATAACCGTGAAAAGGATCAGATTCGACAAGAGTGATTTACTCACGGTCGACAGAGAATTCATAATCCTTATCGGTCACAAAGATAGGCGAAGTAGCAAACTTCGGGTCGTATTTCATCCTAGCGTTTCGAGATTTTTCTTTCCACTTGCGCAGTAAATTCTCAACATCATAGCTATCCTTACACACAAGAAAATCCTCAGCTATCTCTCCCTCCATAACATAACACTCAGGCATATCAGGCAATTTATGTTTAGGAGAGCTAGTTCTAGCAGGCAAAATAGCAGGTTCTACTTCAATAGTATCAGCAGTTTCAGAAGTATCATCACATCTAGCAGCAATTCTAGCAATTTGTGCATCAAGGAATGCACCAAGTGGCAAAGCAGTATCAAGCATAGCATCATCACGCAAAGCAGTATCAAGCATAGCATCATGAGGAAAAGCAGTAGTAGCATCATCAAGCCCAGGCGACATATCAAGATTTTTAGCAGGAGGTGATGTCGCAAACTTACTCATAACTGAAGGTGAATCAAGTGCAGAGCTAGATGGCAGTTCCTTACCTGTCCTCGTAGTTCAGGGCAAAACTTTAGTTCTTGGATCTATCGGATTCCTCATAGTGATCAGCAGACATAAATCCCAAGTGACTCAGAGAATATAGCTATGCTTCCCCAGCAACGGCGCCAGAAAATGGTCTTGATAACCCACAAGTATAGGGGACCGCAACAGTTTTCGAGGGTAGAGTATTCAACCCAAATTTATTGATTCGACTCAAGGGGAAGCTAAAGAATGTTCTCAAGTATTAGCAGTTGAGTTGTCAATTCAACCACACATGAAAGATTTAGTATCTGCAGCAAAGTATCAGTAGCAAGGTAGGGTGATAGCAACAGTAGCAACAGTAACCAGTAGCAGCAAAGTGACTACAGTAGCAGCAAAGTGACTACAGTAGCAGCAAAGTAACAGCAGTAGCAACAGAGTAATAGTAGCAACAGTGACAGCAGTAGCAGCAAAGTAACGTAGCAAGGACCAGTAGTAAATGACTCGTAGGCATTGGATCGGTGATGGATGATTATGCCGGATGTTATTCATCATGCAACAGTTATAACACGGAGAGATATGTAACTAGCTCCAGTTCGTCAATCTAATGTAGGCATGTATTCGTATGTAGTCATACGTGCTTAGGGAAAAGAACTTGCATGACATCTATTGTCCGTCCCTTCCGTGGCACCGGGGTCCTAATGGAAACTACGGGATATTAAGGTTCTCCTTTTAATAAAGAACCGTACCAACGCATTAACACTTGGTGAATACATGAACTCCTCATACTATGGTCATCTCCGGGAGTGGTTCCGGCTATTGTCACTCCGGGGTTGCCGGATCATAATACATAGTAGGTGACTACAACTTGCAAGATAGGATCAAGAACACACATATATTGGCGACAACATAATAGGTTCAGATCTGAAATCATGGCACTCGGGCCCTAGTGACAAGTATTAAGCATGGCAAAGTAGTAGCAACATCAATCTCAGAACATAGTGGATACTAGGGACCAATCCCCGTCAAAACTAACTCAATTACATGATAGATCTCATCCAACCCATCACCGTCCAACAAGCCTACGATGAGATTACTCACGAACGGTGAAGAGCATCATGGAATTGGCGATGAAGGAAGGTTGATGATGACGATGGCGACGATCTCCCCTCTCCGGAACCCAAAATGGACTCTAGATCTGCCCTCGAGATGAAGAACAGGAGGTGGCGGCGCCTCTGTATCGTAAAACGCGATGAACTCTTCTCCTTGATTTTTTTCCGGGCGAGACGGACTAAATAGAGCTGAGATTGGAGGCGGTGGAGCATTGTGGGCCCCACAAGCCTACCAGGCGCGACCAGGGGGGCCGCGCTTGGTGGGCTTGTGGGCTCACGGCTCCACTTCCTCCGCTGATTCTTGCGCCAGTATTTTTATATATTCTAGAAAAAATCTCCGTAAATTTTCAGGTCATTCCGAGAACTTCTATTTCTGCGCAAAAACAACACCATGGCAATTCTGCTGAAAACAGCGTTAGTCCGGGTTAGTTCCATTCCAAAAATGCAAATTAGAGTCCAAAACAAGGGCAAAAGAGTTCGGAAAAGTAGATACGACGGAGACGTATCACCTGCCTGGAGTATCGAGGGAACTCGCTGAGCACCATCTTAACGTGGATCCTAAGATGAAACCAGTATGACGGTACCTGTGTCACTTTAACGAGGAGATATGCAAGGCTATTGGAGAAGAGGTAGCCCGACTTATAGCTGCCGGGTTTATCGCCGAAGTTTTTCACCTTGAATGGATGGCTAACCCGGAGCTTGTCTTGAAGAAGAAAGACACTTGGTGCATGTGTGTTGATTACACAGATCTCAAGAAAGCCTGTCCCAGAGATCCTTTTGTTCTCCCTTGTGTCGACCGGATCATTGACTTTACGGCGGGTTGCGAGCGACTATGATTTTTGGACGCATACTCAGGTTATCACCAGATCAAAATGGCTAGGGAGGATGAGGAGAAAATGGCTTTGATAACCCCTTTTGGTGCTTTCTGCTATGTCTCTATGCCTTTCGGGCTTAAGAGCGCACGAGCAACTTACCAACGACGTGTGCATAATTGCCTTCACTCACAGATCGGGGGAAATGCTCATGCTTATGTTGATGTCATTGTGGTGAAATCTCATAAGAAGGAGACACTTTTAGACGATCTCAGGGAAATGTTTGATAAACTTCGAGTGTACTAGATGAACCTCAACCTGGTGAAGTGTGTCTTTGGGGTCCTGATACGTCTCCAACGTATCTATATTTTTTGATGGTTCCATGCTATTATCTTGTCAAACTTTGGATGTTTTGTATGCCTTTTATATCTTTTTTGGGACTAACTTATTAACTCAGTGCCAAGTTCCAATTCCTGTTTTTTCCGTGTTTTGACCCTTTTCACACGAGAATTTTAAACGGTGTCCAAACGGAACAAAACTTTCAAAAAGATTTTTTCCGGAACAGAAGATACACAAGGGACGTGAGAACCAAGGCACAGGCCACCAGGGGAGGCCACAAGCCCCCTAAGCGCGGCCAGGTGGGCCCGCGCCTAGCAGGCTTGTGGGCCCCCCTGTGGCTCGTCTGCCCTACCTCTTCCGCCAATAAATTCCCAAAAAATCCAAAACTGTGCGAGAGATCCACGAAAATGCTTTTTCGCCGCCGCAAGCTTCTGTCTCCGCAAGATCCCATCTGGGGCACGTTCTGGTGCCCTGCCAGAGGGGGGATTCGTATACGGAGGGCTTCTTCATCAACACCATGGCCTCTCCGATTATGCGTGAGTAGTTCACCATAGACCTTCGGGTCCATAACTAGTAGCTAGATGGCTTCTTCTCTCTCTCGGATCTTCAATACAAAGTTATCCATGATCTTCATGGAGATCTATCCGATGTAATCTTCTTTTGCTGTGTGTTTGTCGAGATCCGATGAATTGTGGATTTATGATCAGATTATCTATGAATCTTATTTGAGTTTCTTCTGATCTCTTATATGCATGATTTCATATCCTTGTAATTCTCTTCGAGTTGTGGGTTTTGTTTGGCCAACCTGATCTATGATTCTTGCAATGGGAGAAGTGCTTGGTTTTCGATTCATACCGTGCGGTGACCTCACCCAGTGACAGAAGGGGTAGCGAGGCACACATCGTGTTGTTCCCATCAAGGGTAAAAAGATGAGGTTTACATCATTGGTTTGAGTTTATCCCTCTACATCATGTCATCTTGCTTAAGGTGTTACTCTGTTCGTCATGAACTCAATACACTAGATGCATGCTGGATAGCGGTCGATGTGTGGAGTAATAGTAGTAGATGCAGACAGTATAAGTCTACTTGTCTCGACGTGATGCCTATATGTATGATCATTGCCTTAGATATCGTCATGAATTTGCGCGGTTCTATTAATTGCTCGACAGTAATTTGTTCACCCACCGTAATATTTGCTATTTTGAGAGAAGCCTCTAGTGAACACTATGGCCCCCGGGTCTACTTCACACCATATTTTCAGCCTTACATTTTTACTTCGTTGCACTTTCTGCCTTCAGATCTCACTTTGCAATCAATATTGAAGGGATTGAGAACCCCTTTATAGCGTTGGGTGCAAGCTTGTTTGTGTTTGCGTAGGTACTCTGGACACTTTGCTTCATTCTCCTACTGGATTGATACCTTGGTTCTCAAAACTAAGGGAAATACTTACTGCTACTGTGCTGCATCACCCTTTCCTCTTCAAGGCAAAAACCAACGCAAGTTCAAGAGGTAGCAGGTCCCTACGGGTAAGCTGCTGGGTTTCCTGGTCTCTAAACGAGGCACTGAAGCTAACCCTGACAAGATCAAGGCAATCACCTCACTAAGTAAGCCGGCTAACATAAACCAAGTCCAATGCCTGGCAAGCCGTATCACAGCATTGAGCCGGTTTATAAGCCGCATGTGGGAGAAGGCAATCCCACTCTATCAATTGCTGAAAAAGACATACAATTTTGTTTGGACTGACGCAGCCAATGAAGCCTTTGAAGCTCTCAAGAAGCAGTTGGTCCAGCCGTCGGTTTTAGCCGCCCCGATTTCCAAAGAGCCATGCTCTTGTACATTGCTGCCAATTCAAAGGCGGTAAGTGTTGCAGTTGTTGTCGAACAAAAGGAGGAAGGAAAATATCCAGTTTAGTGACCAGTTTATTTCGTCAATGAAGTCTTGACCCTATGCAAGCAACAATATACACATTGGCAGAAACTGGTCTTTGGGGTCTTTATGGCAAGCCGTAAGTTACAACATTACTTTCAGGAGCATCTGTTCACTCTAGTTTGTTCAGCACACCTTGGCGATATCATACAAAATCGCGAGGCCACTGGACGAATCGCTAAGTGGGCAATCGAGCTCAGCCCACATCAGGTGAAGTACATGCCCTGAACGGACATTAAATCCCAAGCACTAGTTTGTTCAGCACACCTTCATCAATGACTGGACAGATCTACAAATTCTAGAAGACACGCTAGATAACACGTACTGGACCTTGCGCTTTGATGGGTCTAGACAATTAGAAGGATCCGAGGCTGGAGTTGTGTTAATTTCTCCATGGGGTGACAAGTTCTGCTGTATTTTACGGATCATGTTTCCCTGTACTAACAATGTAGCTGCGTATGAGTCCCTGTTGCATGGTCTAAGGATGGCCAATGAAATGAACCTCGACTGAGTCAGGTGTTTGGGTGACTCAGATTTAGTGGTGCAACAAGTTTCACGGACCTGGGATTCTAAAATCCCTTGATGGTGGCTTATCGACGAGCAATTACTGAAGTCGCGGGTTACTTTCATGGCTATCAAGTCGACCACATAGATCACTAACTCAATGAGGCAGCGGATGCTTTATCGCGACTTGGTTCTCAACAGAAGCCGGTCCCTCCCAATGTATTTTTGGATGTCCTTGACAACCCCACGATGAAACTACCGTTTGAAGAGGATATAGTTATTCCAGACCCGGAATCACAGCTAGTGGCGGCTCTTCGAGCTACCCCAGATTGGACGGCACCATATTTAGCATATCTCACTCAAGGAGAACTCCCAGATGAGGATGTCGAGGCCCGCCAAATAGTTCGTCTATCTAAGTCGATGACCATTATCAAGGGCGAGTTATATCGGCGAAGCAACACTAGCATTTTCCAACATTGTGTATCTCCTAAGGAAGGGCAATAAATGCTCGATGAAATCCACGCTAGCGACTGTGGGCATCATGTCAGATCAATATCTTTGTGGCAAAGGCCTTTCGTCATGGGTTTTATTGGATAACGGCTCATGCAGATGCGAAAGACCTCAGACGCAAGTGTGATGGATGTCAAAAGTTTGCCCGACAGGCCCATGCGCTGGCTCAAGAGTTGCGCATGATCCCAATCACATGTCCGTTTGCAGTCTGGGGGCTTGATATGGTTGGTCGTTCAAAATGTCTCCGGATAAAAAGACCCACCAGCTGGTGGCAATTGATAAGTTCACCAAATGGGCTGAGGCAGAACCTGTAAGCAACTGCGATGCGAAAAGATCGGTAAAATTCTTGAACAAGTTAATCTACCATTTTGGATATCCTCATAGCATTATCACGGACAATGGTACCAACTTATACAAAGGAGCTATGGACAATTCTGTCAAAAATAGCACATCCAGCTTGACCTGGCGCCAGTAGCGCATCCGAAATCCAACGGGCAAGCTAAACGATCAAATGAGGAGATTTGAGAGGAATCAAACCCCGTCTCATGGTCCCGTTAAAGCGTACCCCGGGTTGTTGGGTTGAGGAACTCCCCTCAGTACCCTGGAGTATCAATACTACTCCAAATAGGTCCACTAAATACACGCCTTTATTTCTAGTCTATGGTGTTGAGGCGGTACTACCAAGTGATATCCGTCATGACTCTCCTAGAGTTGCTACTTATGTTCAGGGTGACAATGAACAAGCACGACAAGATTCTTTGGATGCTTTGGAGGAAGAGAGAGACTTAGCAATAGCTAGGTCAGCCATATATCAACATGACCTATGTCACTACCATAGCCGTAGAGTTGAAAGTCGTACCTTCCAGCAGGGCGACTTGGTGCTCCGCCTGATTCAAGATCAAACAAGGATGCATAAACTTTCGCCACCCTGGGAAGGTCCTTTTATCATCAGCAAAAACCTCAATAATGGTTCATATTGCCTGATCGATGTACGACCCGTTAAGAACACCTCTATAGTAGACACAACCCGACCGTGGAACATTGCTCACCTACGGCCTTATTAAACTTCGATCCACCGGCTCGTTATTTCCTCTACCTCCCCCAATTTCTGCACATACTTCTATAGTTTCGAACATAATAAAGCCGACATCCTTGAACTTCGGGGACTCTATCGTTTTTAGCCTACAAATTAGGTATAAGTCTTTATTATTTCAAAACATGTTACTTGGGGGCTACCAATCCAAACAAAACATCATGATCAATGGAATCAAGCCGGCTTATGTGAACTCCAGATGTTTCGCAGTAGAAGCATTGTCTCCTGTAATCCTATGCTGGGCTTTTCTGTTGATCATAGGTCACTTGGAGGCTTCAAACTCACCGAGTTTAGCTTTCGCACCCTCTTGATCCGGCAAAGACACCACAAAATGGTTGAACCTACATGTATGTTTGATGTGACTTCGATTAGGTGACTCCATGTACTCTTGACTATTCAGTCCACTATTTACCCTGAACTAGCAAGGTTAAAACATTGGTTTTGTCATGTGAGAGCCGGCATACAGAAAGCTAGGATAAACCATGGTTATTATACCCGCTTCATTGAAGCAATACTTGAGCCTCGAAAGCTGGTCTCTTTTTACCGTGTCTCGTTGAGCCGACTTATTATTGCTTTTTATTGTCACCACACGATCCTTTTAGGCACGACACCGTATTTTCCGGCTCATAAAAAGAGTGACCTGGTTATGAAGTCATAACACTGTCATGAATAGTTCAAAAGTTATGTGGTTCGGTAGACAAATTTATGGAAAAACGGGCGTCGGGTTACAATAAATTGCCCCGTGTTGATTCAAGAAACCAAATATTGAGCAAGGATCGGCCGAGACAGAACATATTACGAGAATAAGATCTATCTGGTTCATATGCATAAGGATTTAAGGACGAGTTAATAAAGACTTAGTCAGATTTAGACTCCTTACCTTCATGACAAAAATCAAGGGTTTTTGACAAGCGTGCACAAAGGCACAACAGAGGTAATGAAACTATTGGCTAGGGAAATATTACAAGGCACTTTAGGCCCACATGATGGAATCAGAGTTTTCTGTAACCCGACTTTTACATGCACCGGGTTAAGCTTCATTCTAGTCTTGTGCACGAGATGACTCCAGCTTATCTTCTGCTCGAGTTCCCGGGTCTTCGATGTGGAGGTTGTCCAAATTCCAGTTTGGTGGGCCAAAGCTTCAACCATGGCATGTTCATTCAAAACGGGCGACGGGTCGATGTTAGGGCCGAAGAGTTGCTTGCGACGCTGCGGAGTCAGACTAGCCGACTTAAATACAGGCGGCTAAACTCGCGCGTTGTTTGAGTCATAAGCTAGATGATAGCTATTCAAAGACATATCAATTACAAGTTGACTGGCAAACACCCGAGCCGCCTTGCACATTGAATATAGTCACATCCTAAAAAAACGGAGACATCCGCCTTTAGCGATGGAAACCCCCCAACCATTTCCCCCGGACAAGCTTCGCTGAGTAAGCCAAAGCTCGACTCAATGAATATGTGGCTCCAGCTCGGGTAGTTGATCTCTTAAGTTCTCTAATTTGTCTAGGGATCATAGAGAGGAATGTTAGCACATCTTTTATGAGCTTCACCGGCTCTCTTTTTTCCAAGACGACTTTGATTTTGCATAAGCTTCCTGTGTTAAGCTGCCCTTTCAACGCATATACGGCTTTGAGCTTTAGTAAGCAGTTATCTTGAGGATTGCATGTACGACGGTCTACAAAAATTTCAAGATCATGAATCACCATGAAGTTCTCTTCACAAATAATTATTAGGTGGATTAATGAAAAAGTTTTTCTAAGAATACTCATCCAAGATGGCTCGAGTCATGTGGTCGATCTGCTTTTTTAACCCGAATAGCTCTTCAGAGATGACTTTCAATTGATCTTCAACATTTTTAGCACATTTGGTCAAGGTGGTTTTCTCAGTTTCGAAGGATTTCCTTTCTACCTCAAAGCTTGCCTTGATTTTTTCCACATGTTCCAATGATACTCGAAGTTTTTCCTCAAGCTTTGATCGAGCGGTCTATCCCACCTCAAGAGATTTTGTCAAATCAGTGACTTTTAACTTGGTAGCCTTCAGAGCTTCCTACACAAATTAGAGTAATAATAAAGCCGGAGGCAAGACAATATGATGATTGTGACAAGGAAGATTATAAACAAGTCCGAAGTAGATTGGAAGCAAAATACTTGGCACTTGGAGGCTAATGCATATCAGCTTTTTCCCGAATGTATGATGAAAAAGACCCGGCTCATCTCAAGAAGATTAGTCGGCCCATGAGGGCTACACGTTGAATTCTTCTACAAAATAATCAAGACCCGACTCATCTCAAGAAGATTTGTCGGCCCTTGGGGGCTACAGGTCGAATTCTTCTACAAAATAATCAAGACTCGACTCATCTCAAGAAGATGAGTCGACCCTTGGGGGCTACAGGTCGAATTCTTCAATAAATAATCAAGACCTCACTCATCTCAAGAACATGAGTCGGCCCTTGGGGGCTACACGAGGATATATGAAATATAGCGTACACAGCAAGATGGGGCATGCCTCATATTTTAGCTTCATCATATTCACAAGGTCGGTTTCCACTTGTCAGCTTGCAGAAAGATGCTCAAGATAACCAACATGAAATTCTTCAATACTGAAGATACCATAATTTGGAAGCTCCAGTTTAGCTTTTCCTTTGTTAGACTGGACAACTTCCTCCTTTGTGGCAAGCTTTGCCAACACATTAGAGGATCCAGGAGCAGTATAACTTGACCTAATGATGACCACTTCCGCGTTCTTGTCACAAGAAACTTCTTCAAAGGCTTCCTGAGGAATGGGCAGATTAGTACCACTTGTCGCGTCAGTTTCAACATCCATAGGCGAAGCATTAACTTTTCTATTTCAGGCTAAGGAGGTAAATCGACTTGGATTTCTTGATGATCTTCAACACACCCAGTGGCTTCGGAAGTCGTCATGTCTAGATTTTCTGGCTCGAGAACTTTGGGATTAATGAATAAACCGCCAAGGTTCCTCTTCTTGGCCCTAACCCTACAAAACAAGTGGGCGGGATAAAATTCAGAGTCTTAGAAAGCAAATATATGATACAAAAAGGACAAAATTGCCCCTCGTTGATAATAGAAGGTGGCAACTTTGTAGCAGATGTGTCGCCAGATGAAGGGGGTGATTCCTAGTAATTTAAGTCAGCGGGATTGACAGATTGTTTGAAAAGACCAGCCTGAGGATAAGACGGAGTTGTACTATGAGGCACCTCATCTTGTAGATTATAAGAAGCTGACTTGCTGGGTAAACCGGTTACAAGAGTACGAGAGACACCCTGAGTCTGGCGCCCTGAGGCATGTTGGGTCTTCTTAAAAATAAAAGCAGGATCCAAATAAGCATCTAGGTGAGAAAAACTTGTTTTCCAAATGACTCACCTAATTTTCCTTGAAGAGAAGGATTCCGAGCCGGAGAATGTAGAAATTACCTCAGCATTGTCGGCCCGGCTTGTAGCAGCATCACCCTGATGGCAAAAATGTTAGCAAGTTCAATAAAGAAACGAACGAGGAAGTCAAATTTTACCTCCATGGATGCAGTAGTTGATGGAGACTCGCCCCTAAATGACGAAGTGGTGGCAACCGCCTTGTTACTTTCTTGGTGGGGCGGCTTTAGGCTTGATATCTAGGACTTTGCTTTTCTTCCTCAATAATGAAGAAGACGCTTGCAATGTTTGTTTGATTTGAGTCATAGAGCAAAATATTTGAAGATTGGAAAGGTTTTACAAAGATGATTAAAAGATGGTTGGATGGTTTCATACTGGAGGAGCCGGGTTAAGGGCATTGAAAGGCTTCAAGCTAATTCGGTCACAAACTTCTTGAGTTTCCCCGAGTAGTTTATTCACAATTTTATTGACGTCACTTTCCGCCAAAGTCATCTTACTATAACATTGTGGATCATCTTCGTTGCCAGAATAGTTGTACATCAGATAATTTCGATGTCTCAATGGGAGGATCATCCAAGATACCCAACACTGGGTCAAGTCTACTCCATTTAAACCCCGAGACTATAGATCCACCAATTTTGGGAATGCAAAAGCAACCTTATCATGTTCTTCTTGAGAAGCCCGGACATGAAGTTCAAAATCCATTGGAAGGCAGTCAGATCTATAACCCGGCAGGGGGTTCTCGTTTGTTGGAGCAATGTTCCGACAATAAAACCAAGTTTTAGCCCACCCTTTAGGGTGACTTGGCATAGTAGCAGAAGGAAAGCCGCCATCCCGACGTCTTTGAAGTGAAATTCCACCTAGCTCTTGGCTAGGACCATATGTACATTTAGTTTGACGGTTCAAATAAAATAAATCCAGGAAAAGAGGAATAGTGGGTTCTATTTGCAAATACACCTCGCACAAGACTTGAAATTGGCACACGTTCGATATGGAGTTATGGCCCAAATCTTGCGGATGAAGGTGGAGAAAGTTGAGTGCATCTCGAAAGAACTTTGACTCGAGAGAAGAGAAGCCTCTGAAAAGATGACATATAAAAACTACAACTTCCCCTTGATGAGGATTTGGGCACGCCTCTCCGTGAGGAGCGTGCCAGCCAATTGCCTCTTTGGATGGCAACAAACCTTGATCTACATAATCGTTGAGTATGTCCTCTGAAACTTACGAAGACACCCAATTACAGATGGAAGTCTTTGACATAATGAAACACCTAGACACAAGCAAAGGAATTACAAAAGCACCCATGTTATAATCAAGGATAAGACAGTATAAATGTCTATAGCAGAAGAGGCGCGCCGAAGACAAGGGGGTACCCAAAAATTGGCAATATCTACATGTGGCGGGTTATAGCCATATGGACAAACCGGCAATTATCAAGGCGCCTTACACTAAGTAGAAGCTTTCGGATTTTTTCAAAAGTGCGGGACAAATAATTTTGTATCTAGAAAAGATTCAAAAAAGGAACAGTTGCTAAAACATAAAAGTGAAAGCGGCACTGGTCTAGGCCGCGAGTTCTTAAAGGAATCTTGGAATATTATGATTAACATGAAACCATGGTCTCTACCATTTCGCTCTTGTGATGAAAAGTGGTTAGAAAGCATATGGGAAGCAACAATGGCGATAAACAGGCGAAAGGTCTCGGTTTTCCTCATGAACTTTGAAGAAATCAAGCCAAGATTTAGAAGGAATAAATATATCATGGGAATACCATATATTATAACCACTGTTCAAGAATTCGTCCGATTAACCAGTTAACTTGCCAGTTAATCGCTACTCTTAGGGTGACCGAATCGAATAACACCTATTCATCGTGTTAACTTGTCATGCCGATTAATTGGCCAGTTAGACCGATTAATGCGTTGTCATACCGATTAATTAGTTGCCAGACCGATTAATCACTAGTGGCCTATTAACTGGTGGGCAAACGAATCCCAAAATTTTGACACATAATGCCTCCCACCCCCTCTTTCTACTAAATACCAGGGTTTGGCCCTCCTCGCGCTTCCTCATGCTCCTTTCATCCCCTCCTAACCTGGCTGGTGGCTAGTCGTGTTCTCACCAGTGCCAGTCTCCACACTACACCATTCTGGTGGCTAGTCGTGTTCTCACCTGGTGGAAGAGATCTAGTTGCTCTGCCATTCTGATCGCTTGCCTTGACCCCACCCCCTTGGACAATCCCCATCCTCTCCCATGGGATGCTCCTCAATCTCTTACTCAATGGTGTCACCTGCATGCAAGGTACTACCATCTCCCCCCCCCCCCCCCCGTACCTTACTGGAGAATCCAACATTCATATATTAGTAGATTATGAATTATAATTTTGTAGATGGATGGATGGAACTGTTGGTTTGGCTGTTATATGTAGTATATTATGTGATGTATGTTAACAAGTATATGGATAAGTTTAAATGTTTAATTGCTCAATTTGAATTTTGAGATTTTATATATTTAGATGTATAACGATTATTAATTTTACCTCTTATCTATTTTTTATATGCCTACAATAGAATATTTTGGTATATTACATTGCTAGGTGCATGGAATTATGATATGATACATAAAAAATTTAGATATAAGTTGGCAAGTTTCTGTTTAATCTACCGATTAATGGTCGACCGATTAATCCAGTTAATAGGCCAATTCACCGATTAATCGCTACTCCCAAGCCGACCGAGAAGCTACCAGTTACCTATTTCTTGAACAATGATTATAACTCACTGGTTTTCACAGACGCCGCGAGAGCTGGAAGAGGTCTCAAAGGGAATAGAGGGTTGTGGTGGCCCTGAGACAGTCGTCGAAGCAAGCAGATGAACAACAGAAATGGCGCAACAAGGTCTCGGGCCAAAGGAAGAAGACGAATAGAAGAAAGGCTAAAAAGTGAAAGGAGGGGCCCTCCACCCATATTTATAAAGAAATGCTCGAAGTGACAACTGCTAGGCACGGGAACAAAGGAGTCGGAGTATATTTTGAAGAAAATGACGCCTCGATTTTCGGAACGAAGACACATGCCGCCGGTTGTGGTGTAGACGCATCTGCATTAAATTTCGGTGGATGATGTCATAGGCGGACGACATGAGGAAAAATCGCGAAGTCTAACACTACTATGCACGACCGTGTGAAGAAACTGAGAAGATGCAAATACAAGGCAAAGTCAAGCCGCCAGATAGAAGTAAAGAAGATTGACATGAACAAGTTCAAATCAACCTCGGGCCTAATGTTGAGGATATGATCCCGCGGTATAACCCGCCGTCTGGGACGGGTTAGACCATGGGAGGCTTAAGGAGCATGTGTTTGGTGGGCCACAGAGAAGACATGAGGTCTAGCGAGAAGACTTACCAAGCGAGCCACCAGGCGGACCAGTACCAGAAGATGGTGATTTAAGGCCCACAAAGGAGAAGACACGAGAAGTTTTCCTAACTTGGGAAACAAGATAAAGTAGAATTATAGTAGGTCACGGGCGTTTATAGAACCGGACTCTGTTGTAATCTCGAGGCATCTACCTATATATAAAGGGGAGCCCTCAAGCTAGAAAGATCAGGCAAGAAACTCTCGAGAGCTAGGTTAGCTATTCTGCATCCTTGTAATTGAGATCTCCATCAATATAGACACCAAAGCAGGACATATGCTTTTATCTCCATCGGAGAGGCCGAACCTGAGTAAATTCGTATCCCGTTCCCGATCAACCTATTCGAGTCGCCACACAGCGACAATGGCCTCACCACTAAGTCCTTTCACGAGGACATGTGCGGGGACAACACAACGACACAATCCACATAGTTACTTCCATCATCTTTAAGCTTAGCTTTCTCTAGGAATGCATTAAAATTCAGGGGAGCTACTGCGCGAGCCATTAATCTACAATACAATTTGCAAAGAAAACTTAGACTATGTTCATGATAATGGGTTTAATTAATCATATTACTTAAGGAATCCCACTCAAATTAACATCCCTTAGGTTGTTTGAGTGTAACATGATCCAAATCCACCAACCCAAGTCCGATCATCACAAGAGATGAGGTGGTTTTAATGGTGAACATCTCCATGTTCATCATATCTACTATATGACTCATGTTTGACCTTTCGGTCTCCTGTGTTCCGGGGCCATGTCTATACATGCTAGACTCATCAAGTTTGACCCAAGTGTTCTGCATGTGCAAAATTGGCTTACACCCGTTGTATGCGAATGTAGATTATATCACACCCGATCATCACGTGTTGCTTCGAAACGACGAACCTTCGCAACGGTGCACACTTGGGGACAACACAATTTTATCTTGAAATTTTAGTGAGCGATCATCTTATAATGCTATCGTCATCCTAAGCAAAATAAGATGCATAAAAGGATTAACATCACAT
The DNA here is from genome assembly GCF_904849725.1 of Hordeum vulgare subsp. vulgare. Classification (NCBI taxonomy): domain Eukaryota; kingdom Viridiplantae; phylum Streptophyta; class Magnoliopsida; order Poales; family Poaceae; genus Hordeum; species Hordeum vulgare. The sequence goes on along the minus strand of NC_058524.1, from coordinate 557,409,626 downwards.
GCAAATCATAATGTGGACATGATATGGCCATCATCATCTTGTGCTTTTCATCTCCATCTCCAAAGCACGGGCATGATCTCCATCGCCATGAGCATGACACCATGATCCCCATCATCATGATCTCCATCATCGTGTCGCCATTAGGGTTATTGCACCAACTATGCTTCTACCACTATTGCTAACTCATAGCGATCAAGTAAAGCAAAAAAGGCACAAATAATCAAAGACAACCCTATAGTTGTGTCGGTTGCCGTACTCATCGACATGCAAGTCGTGATAATTCTATACAAAACATGATCATCTCATTCCTCACATATATCTCATCGTGTATTTGGCCATATCATATCACAACATACCCTGTAAAAACAAGTTAGATGTCCTCTACTTGTTGTTGCATGTTTTACGTGGGTGCTATGGGTAACTAGCAAGAACCGTGCTTACCTACGCGAAGCCCCAATAGTGATATTCAAGTAGTTATTTAACCTTCTACAAGGATCGCTTGTGTCGAATCCGATTCAACTAAAGTGGGAGAGATAGACACCCGCCAACCATCTTTATGCAACAAGTTACATGTCAGTCGATGGAACCGGTCTCTCATACGTGGATGAGTAAGGTTGGTTCGGACCGCTTCATCCCACAATACCGCCGAATCAAAATAAGACTAAGGAAGTAAGCAATCTGAATATCAACACCCACAAACTCTTTTGTGTTCTACTCGTGCATGTTATCTACGCATAGACCTAGCTCATGATGCCACTGTCATGGAACGTCGCATGGGAAACAAAAAAATTCCTACGATCAACAAGACCTACCTATAGAGATAAAAAACTACGAGAGAGGAGTGCATCTACATACCCTTGTAGATCGATAAGCGGAAGCATTGACAAATGCGGTTGATGTAGTCGAACATATTTGTGATCCAATCACGATCCGGCCTGTGATCCAATCACGAACGTCGCGATCAAGTGTCGAACGGACAACACCTCTACGTTCACCACACGTACATCTTGATGACGCCTTCACCACCTCGATCCAGAAAGCATGGATGAAGTAGTAGTTGAGTTCTCGAGCAACACAACTACGTGGTGGCGGCGACGGTGCTGCTATTCCGGTAGGGCTACGCCCAGCGCTACCGAAACCGCAAAGGAAGGAGAATACGATTTAGGGAGAGAGAGAGGCGCCAAGGGCTTGGTGTGTCCTCTTGGGACGCCCCTCCCCTTTATATATGTAGGTTGAGAGGCGTGGGGAACAACTCCTCCAAGCCCTAGGGCGCAACCAAGGTGGGAGGAGGTAGAATCCTAGGAATCCCCTATTTGACGCTCTTTGCGACAAATAGTCGGCCAAATGCACATGACTCGGTGGCGAAGGATTCTATTGGGCTGGCCCATTTAGCACTTGAGTGATCCCGGTTTTGGGAACCTCTAGTCCAGCCTTTTCCGGTTTTGGGAAACTTCTACAAAGTTCCTGGACCGGATTTTTTTTGTTTTCTTTTTTTCTTTTTTCTTTTCAGTTTTTCTCTAATTTCCTTTTTCTCTTTCAAAACATGTTCTGCATTTTTAAACAATGTTATGGGTTTTTTTAAAAAATATTCTAATATGAAAAATGTTCTTACATTTCAAAAAATGTTCTTGCTTTTAAAAAATGTTCCAAATTTCCAAACTTTATCATTTTTCAACCTTCATTAATAAATTCGAAAAAAGTTCGGGGTTGTCAAAAACTGTTCTTGAAATTCAATTTTTCTTTCTTTTTAAAAAATGTTCTCGATGTTTCGAAAAATGTTTTGAATTTTTCAAAAAATGTTTGCGGTTTTCAAAAAATGTTCTGGATTTTCAAAAAAAAATCTTAAAATTCAAAAAATGTTTAAAAATTGTTCTCAATTTATAAATTTATTCTTGATTAAAAATGTTTCAAAAATTGTTTGTCTTTCAAAAGTGTGTGGGCTTTAAAAAATTGTTTGTGCTTCCAAAAAATTTCAGGATTTTTCAAAAATATTCTCGGTTTCGAAATTTGTTCTCGAAATACAGAAAATGTTAGTGCTTTAAGAATTTGTTCGCGCTTTCAAATTTGTTCGTGGTTTTTGAAAATTATTGTGTTTTTCAAAATTTTGTTCTCGAGATTAAAAAATTAATCACGCTTGAAAAAATTGTTCGCGCTTCCAAATTTGTTCGCGATTTCTCAAAATTGTTCTCGGTTTCATATCTTGTTCTCAGAATTCAAAAAATGTTTTTGCTTTAAAAGTTTGTTTGCACTTTCAATTTTGTCGGGTTTTTTCAAAATTGTTCTTCAAATTCAAAAAATGTTATTGCTACATATACAAAAAGAAAAGGAAAAATGAAAGACAAAACGAACGGAAAAAAGGAAATAAACAATAAAGGAAAAAAGTAACAGAAAAAAGGAAACATTTTTTCTTTTCCGTTTATTTCCTTTTTTCCTTAAAATCAACAAATGTTTTGGTTTTCATAAAATGTTGTTTAAATTTTATTTTATTTTGCTTCAAATATGAAAAGAAAAGGAAAAAAAGAAAGAAAAACGAACCAAAAATGAAAGGAAATAAGCACAAAAGGGAAAAAAAGAAATAGAAAAAAATTATTACATTTTTTTGAAACACAAAAAATAGCTCGACCGACCTAGTTGGGGCGAACCCCTATGTGTTGCAGCCCTTCCCTGCCGCAACGAGCGGCAGGTAGGAGCTCCCGAAATCCCAGTACTCCTCCTTCCCTTCCATACAAAGGTGGACTTTCCACCTTTCCAATTGGATGGTCCTTTAGGGAGTTGTGCGCGTGGGCCAATAAGGCCATGGAGCCTCACCTCGGCCCATACAAACCCTTGGGATGTGATGGAACCCTTGGTGAACTTCCGGACTCCTCCCAAAGTTTTGATAACCTTCTAGAAGCTTCCTTGTACAATACCGAAAAACCAGAAACCTTTTCGGTAGCCAAAATATGACTTCTCATATATAAATCTTTACCTCCGGACCATTTCAGAGCTCCCCATGATGTGTGAGATCTCATCCGGGACTCCAAACAACATTCGGTCACCAACACAATAACTCAACTAGGTCTATATCGTCACCGAACGTTAAGTGTGCAGACCCTGCGGGTTCAAGAACTATGCAGACATGACCGAGACACCTCTACGGTCAAAAATCAATAGCGGGACCTGGATGCCCATATTGGTTCCCACACATTCTACAAAGATATATATCGGTCAAACCAACGATGTCAAGGATTCAGTTAATCCCGTATGTAGTTCCCTTTGTCCATCGGTATATTACTTGCCCGAGATTCGATCGTTGGTATCTCCATACCTAGTTCAATCTAGTTATCGACAAGTCTCTTTACTCATTTTGTAATACAACATCCCGTGACTAACTCCTTGGCCACATTTCTTGCAAGCTTACTGTGATGCTGTATTAGCGAGTGGGCCCCGAGATACCTCTCGCTCACATGGAGTGACAAATTCCAGTCTTGATCCATGCCAACTCGAGAGACACCTTCAGAAATACCTATAGAAAATATTTATATTCACCGAGTTACGTTACGACGTTTGATACACACATGTCATTCCTCGAGTGTCACTGAGTTTGTAAGTACATCTAGTGCCCCTTAGTGATTTTGGTGGTTTGAAGACTTATAGGTTAAGTATCTAATGTGTTCATGAGTGTACACATGATCTATAAGTCACTGAGGAGTTTGAACTATTTGATGAATATCGACCCCTAAAAATGTATATCTTCGGTTGAAGAAATTGGTCTGAAGCTGAAGAATTGAATCGCGAAGAATCTCCAATGAAATTGATATTTCTCATGAAGATATTGAAATTGAGGAATTCGGTGTGTCCTGAAGAAAATCATTTTGAAGACTTTGAAGCATGAAGATTTACTCTTTCTGTTTTGTTTTCTTCACACTTGAGTAATAGGAACATTGTACTGTTACACGGGGTCAAAGTTACATTTTGGAATGAATTTCCTCATGATGCTCAACCCAAGCCTAATCCTACCAAAACCCTCAAGTGAGGAATACGAGTGACATGAGGACTCTCACAGTTGAGGGTTCCGACCGTTTTGATAGCCACGCCACATCATTGGTCTTATCCACACCAACGGTCATATTATTTAAGGACATTAGTGCCAAATCATGTCGGGATGCTCCCAGGCTATAAATAGCCGCCCCCACAACCATTAGTTGGTTGGTTGCTCCGTTAGAAACTGACACTTGTCATAAGAGCAACCCAATTCCTCAGAGTCTTCGAGAGTAATTCATCGGTGAGGAAATACCCCAAACACCCAACCACAAACCTAGAACCAAGTGATTGAGCATCACTGAAGAAGTTGTTCCTGTGTGGGACTGAAGCCTTTTACCTTTGAGGACTGTGCATCATCCAGACGGTTAGGCGTCATGGTCTAGAGCAATCCAGCAGTCAATTGTGGATCGCCGTGTGACCAAGTTTGTGAGGGTTTGGAAGTCTGCCCTGAAGACTTACCACGAGTGTTGGGCGAGGACTGTGTGTTCTTAGCCCAAGGAGAATACGGTAGGGACTGTGTGTCCCGGGACTGTGTGTCTTTTGGTTTCAATACCAAGCCGCTCCAAACCAGATGTACAACTGTCACAACAGTTGGAACTGGGTCATCAACTACTGTCTTCGCTGTGAAACGGGTACTAATTCCTCAACTCTTTATATTCCTCGGATTATGTGTTGATGACTTTCACTGTCACTGTTTGAAGAATTTGCTGAAGACTTTCTCTGAAATTCCTCAACCCCAAATTCTTCACGCAAGTTAATCATCATCTATTTTCTGCGTGCCTGCTTACTGTGCAATCGGTTTTCACATTCCTCATACTGAAAAACTGTTGTAGTGAAACTTTGCAATCGTGATCCTTTACTGTTTCCGCTGTAAGTTAGTCATTAGTGAGGAATTTCCTCAGTGATGAAATTCTAAAAATCTCCTATTCACCCTCCCTCTAGTCGATATAACACACTTTCAATTGGTATCAGAGCAAGGTACTCCCTTGTTCTGTGTGATTTTGGTTTAACCACCTGGAGCTTTTGTTATGTCGACTGCAGACATGATTAAGGTTACTGCAGCATGTCCTACTTTCGAAGGAAAGAACTTTCCCTTCTGGAAGACCAAGATGCAGATGCATCTACAAGCTATTGACAATGATCTCTGGTATATTGTGGAACATGGCGTCCCCATTATCTCTGCTAGTGTCTCTACTACTGATGTGAAGAAATTCAAGCAACTTGATTCTCAAGCAAAGAATATCATCTGTGGCCATCTGAGCCGAGGCCAGTTTGGAAGAGTGAGTGCTTTGGGCTCAGCAACACTTATCTGGGAGAGAGTGTGCAAAGTAAATGAAGGAGTATCAACCCAGCGTGATTCTCGAGTTGATGTTCTTCGCAATCTCTTCAATCGCTTCAAGAGGCTTGATAATGAAAGCTGCCAAGATACCTCTGATCGCCTCACTGACATATCAAATGAACTGCAAGCACTGGTTGCTCGTGACATTACTGATCACGAAGTTGTGAAGAAACTGCTAATATCTTTGGATTCTTCATTTGATACTTTAGTCCTGATGATTCAAGAATGACCAGACTACAAGATGCTTGATCCAGCTGATATACTCGAAAGACTCAATACTCATGAATTCCAGCAAGAAGAAAAGAAAGATCTATATGGACCAAGCTATTCTAGACCACGTGCACTGAAGGCTAGAGCAATTTCCTCATCTGAAGAAGAAGACTCGGATGATAGCATTGGTGACCCTGAAGAATTTGGACAGGAGCTTGCAATGCTCGTGAGGAAATTCCATAGGTTTACATGACGTGGCCAGTTCGGTAAATCTTCAAGAAGAGATATGAGGAAATCAGAATCTTCATCTGAGGACTACAAGAAAAGAACCTACCACAAATGCAAGAAATCAGGTCATTACATTGGTGATTGTCCCCGTTGGGGAAAGGAATCAAAGAAGAAGAAATACAAGGATGACAGTTCTAATGACTCGAAGAAGAAGAAGAAATCTTCAAAATCCTCATCTTCAAAGCCCTCATCGCACAAGAAGACTAGTTTCATAAAGGCTCGGGCACTTATTGGCAAGGAAATGGATTCCGAGGCAGAATCAGAGGAATGTGATGAAGAGGAGGGTTCTGATGAAGACTCAGAATCCGGACAGGACTGTCTTGCACTTGCAACCACTTTCGTTAGCAAGTCAATCTTCAACCTTAAAGAAGATGATAACACCATCCACACTGATGACTATGCTGATGACTTCGCTCCAACCTATTGCTTCAGGGCAAAAGGTTCAAAGGTACCAAATGATGATTCCTCCTCAGATTCAAGTGATTGTGAACCTGATGATTATAAAAAAACCCAGTTACAGTAAACTTGCTATCATTGCCACTAAACAACAAACTGCCTGGAAATGCTTTAGAAACTGCTAGATAGAAGTGATGATCTGTTGATTGATGAAATGAATCTTACCCAAATCCTCACTGAAGATGTGAAAAGTCTTCAGTCTAGATTTGATAATCTTCAAGATCGTTATGATACACTCCTCTCTGATCATGAGAAACTTTCCTATGAATTTCTTCAAAGGAAGCTTGATCTAGAGAAGCTGAGGATTTCTCATGATGATCTTCGTATGGAAAATGATTCATTACTAGCTCAACAGATCAGCGTTGCTCAAGCTGAATTCATTCCTCCATTTCTTAAATGCACTAAACATGAAACTGCTAATTCTTCACTAGAATCATCAAATGCTTCTATTGCTACAAATTCCTCAACTGCTCCTATAGTGTCAAATTCCTCACTTGAGGAAAACACGCATGTCACTGATGAAAATGCAGGGCTGAAGGAATTGTATATGATAGGCATATAAAAAAGTCTCAAAGGACATCAAACCCTTTGTGATGTGCTCAAAAAGCAGATCTTGAACAGGAACCCGAGGAAAGAAGGAATTTCCTTTGAGAGGAAATTGAATGCCGATGGATCCTATTGGAAACCTGAGCAGTATCCCAAAACCTCATGGGTTGCTGCTACTGGGCCTCCTTTTGATCCATCCAATCTAACTGGCTTTTCATGTGATTTATCCTATTCCTCAGATGAGTCATTTGACTCCAACTATAAACTGTTCAAAAATCAAGCTGGTGAAGTATTTGCTCGATATGTTGGAACTAACTACATGAATGGCCCTCCCCTGAGGAAAATCTGGGTTCCTAAAAGTTTTCTTGAAAATCTTCAGGTAAATGTCCTCACAACATCACCTATGAAGAATTTGAACCCCAGATCAAATTCCTCAGGAGGACCAAAGTCTTCAAGAGGATCAAAATCCTCAACTGGTCAAAACTATGCTCGTACCCGTGCTAATGCTTCTAACATGGAGGGAAACTACAAGGAATATGAATATGAGCGTTACTCTTCAAAGCATTATGTTCATAAATCCTCAAACCAGTTCTCTGCATATTCATATGAGTACTTTAACCCCCTACTTCTAAGGGAAGTGCATTAGCTTCAATGCCTCCTTTCTCATATGGTGCTCGGAGGATGATGAATGCTTTACCACCCCTTCAAATGTGGGTGGTGAAGAAATTGAACTAATCACTTCTGCAGGTCAGGTCTCCAGATGAAAATCATCATCTGAAGAAGTTGCTGGAGACCTGAGGAAATGCTTGATAGGACGCAAGCAAATATTGATGAAATCGAAATATTTCACACGTCCTTATAATTCTGTTGTGATGAAATTCCTATCTGATGAAATTGATATCATATTCTTCAAGTCTGAAGTATATGAGATGGTAAGCTGTACTAATTCATCTGCAGGATGACAAACCCAAGAGTACTGAGTGGGTTCTTGATAGTGGCTGCACACATCACATGACTGGTGATAAAAGCTTGCTGATGAATATGCCACTAACTCCATCACCCCTGAAGCAAATCACATATGCTGACAAAGGTAAAAGCAAGGTATTGGGACTTGGCAAAGTGGCTATTTCCAAGGATAGGCATATGGACAAAGTGTTGCTTGTTGAATCCCTTGGATTTAACCTCATGTCAGTCTCGATGCTTTGTGATCTTGATATGATTGTTATCTTTGGTAGATATAGATGTGTTGTCATCATGGAATCTGACAGGTCCAAAGTCTTTGAAGGTGTCAGAAGAGGGGATTTGTACATTGTTGATTTCTCTACAGGTCCTCAACCAGCCACTTGCTTACTAGCAAAAACCTCAGAAGGATGGATTTGGCACCGAAGACTAGGTCATGCGGGCATGCGGAATTTGCACACGCTCGCAAAGAAGAAGCATGTCATCGGCATCGCATCAGTCAAATTCCTCAAGGATCATCTCTGTGGTGCATGTGAATCTGGGAAAATGACCAGATCCAAGCATCCCTCGAAGACTATCATGACTACTACTCGTCCATTCGAATTGCTTCACATGGATCTATTTGGACCTACTCATATGCCACATTAACAAATGCAGCATCTTTATATGGCTTCGTCATAGTTGATTATTATTCCAGATATACATGGGTGCATATCATGTTATATAAAACTGAAGTGCAGGAAATCTTCAAACGATTTTCTTCAAGGGCCTCGACGAACTTCGGCATCAAGATCAAACATATCAGGAGTGATAATGGAACAGAGTTCAAAAACACTGGTCTTGATGATTATGTTGATGAACTTGGTATTACTCGCGAATTATCTGCTCCTTATACTCCTCAACAGAATGGTGTCGTCGAAAGGAAGAACACGACTCTCGTTGAGATGGCAAGAACCATGCTTGAAGAATATCAGACTCCTCGTCGTTTTTGGCCTGAAGCAATCAACACTGCATGCCATATCATCAACATGGTATATCTTCACATGTTCCTCAAGAAAACCTCATATGAACTCCTCACTGATAAGAAACCCAATGTAAGTTATTTCAAAGTGTTCGGTGCAAAATGTTGGATTAGAGATCCTCACCATAGCTCAAAATTTGCGCCTAAGGCACACGAGGGTTTTATGCTCGGTTATGGAAAGGACTCGCACACCTACAGAGTCTTCAACAACGATCACAACAAAGTTGTTGAGACTGTAGAGGTGCGGTTCGATGAAACTAATGGCTCGCAAAGAGAGCAATTGCCTTCTGATCCAGATAAGTTGTCTCCTGAGGAAGCAATAAAGCTCAAACCTACTGAAGACATTGTTCCCACTGAGGAAATTGATGAAGAAACCATCCCCATCACTGATGAAAATCAAGAAGGTGCTCCTGAGGAAATTGCCCTAGAACCACTTCCTCGGCCCAGATGAAATCCTCAACCAGCTCATCCGAGGATTGCAAATGAAGTAGAACTTGACAAAATCCTCAATGACATCAACGCGCCAGGTCCTCTCACTCGCTCAAAAGCTTCACACTTAGTTAACTTTTGTGGGTATTTCTCCTTTCTATCTATCACAGAACCCTCAAAAGTTGCTGAGGCTTTCCTGGAACCGGAGTGGATCCAAGCTATGCAAGACGAACTTCTTCAATTCAAGTTGAATGACGTATGGGAGCTCGTCAAACGACCAGATCCTCGCAAGCACAACATCATCGGAACCAAGTGGATTTTCTGAAACAAGCAAGATGAGGATGGTCAAGTGGTGAGGAACAAGGCACGACTTGTAGCCCAAGGCTACACCCAAGTTGAAGGAATAGATTTCGATGAAACTTTTGCACCTGTTGCTAGACTTGAAGCTATTCGAATACTACTTGCTTATGCTAATCATCATAACATCATATTATATCAAATGGATGTGAAAAGTGCATTCCTCAATGGTAAACTTGAGGAAGAAGTATATGTTGCTCAGCCTCCAGGTTTTGAGGATCCAAAGAATCCAGACAAAGTCTTCAGACTCAAAAAGGCGCTCTATGGTCTAAAGCAAGCCCCTCGGGCATGGTATGATACATTGAAGGAATTCCTCATGAAGAAAGGCTTCAAACCTGGTTCACTCGATCCAACTCTTTTCACTAAATCCTATGATAATGAGCTATTTGTGTGCCAGATATATGTCGATGACATTATATTTGGCAGTACTGACAAATGATACAGTGATGAATTTGCTTACATGATGAGTGAAGAATATCACATGTCTATGATGGGGGAGCTGAAATTCTTCTTAGATCTTCAAATTCGTCAACAACGCAATGGAATCTTCATATCACAGGAGAAATACCTTGAGGATGTTCTGAGGAAATTCGACATGCATGAATGCAAAGGTGCCAAGACTCCAATGCCTACCAACGGCCACCTCGGCACTGATGAAAATGGTAAAGAATTCGATCAGCAGGTATATCGCTCTATGATTGGCTCTTTATTGTATCTATGTGCATCTAGGCTAGATATAATGCTTAGTGTTTGCATGTGTGCACGTTTTCAAGCAAAACCGAAGGAATCACACCATAAGGCTGTGAAGCATATTCTTCGATACTTCGCTCACACACCAACACTAGGATTATGGTATCCCAAGGGCTCAAATCTTCATATGGTAGGGTATTCTAACTATGCTGGTGACCGTGTGGATCGCAAGTCAACTTCTGGCACATGCCATTTCCTCGGAAGATCACTAGTTTGATGGTTCTCAAAGAAGCAGGACTGCGTATCACTCTCCACTGCCGAAGCTGAGTACATTGCTGCTGGTTCATGCTGTGCTCAGTTGCTATGGATGAAGCAAACCCTCAAGGACTACGGAATCAACATGAAGAATGTGCCTCTCTACTGCGACAATGAGAGTGCAATCAAGATTGCATACAACCCAGTACAGCACTCGAAGACCAAGCACATCCAGATTCGTCATCATTTTCTTCGGGACCATGTCCTCAAGGGCAATATCCTCATCGACCATGTTAAGACTGATGATCAATTGGCAGATATCTTCACTAAGCCCTTGGATGAGAAAAGGTTTTGCAAGTTGCGGTATGAGCTAAATATCTTACAATCTTCAAATGTTTTGTAAAAACATGCACACATCCTAACACTTATGCAAAATTGATGACTTAGATGTGCAACACACGATGAATCGATTTTCTTCAAATAATGAAGAATATCACTCTGAGTGTGAAGAAATCAACGAAGAAATTGATTCTCATGGCCCTACGACAATTGTACGCGGCATCTGTAATCAACATTCTTATATGCTGGGTCACGCCACCGCCCAACATGAAATTCCTCAAGTTGATTTTCTTCAAAGTTCCATTTCCTCAAAATTTGATTTTCTTCAAAACAGTTGTTCTTCATTGTGACGATTTATCACAAAATCCTCAAGTTAGTCAAATCTTCAAAAACAGTTGATGACTTTTGTTTACCTAGATAGACTGTGATTTCAAGTCCTCAACAACATTCACTTATAGCTATTTCTTCAAGTTGATATTTCATCTAAGTGAATGTGATCGGACCCTACTTTCCCTCTATGCTATTCTCATCCAGTCTATTAAATTCTTCATATGCGTTCTACTTGAAACTTTGTTCGAAATCCTCACTGTGTCCTTGTCAGCTGATGATTTTGTAACAAAATCCTCAAATCTTCAAAAATATTTTTTTAAATGAACAGTACTTGAACCCCACTTTCCTCGTTCAGATAACCACGATCTCCCCGATCTCCACCGCTTTGCCCGTAAGCTACACGTGTCCTGCGGAGACGTAGATGCAGGGGCTATTTGGTTCGATTTCATCGCGCCAACAGTAACTGCCTGGCTATAAATATGTCCCCATCCCCCTCGGTAAAACACTTGTTCACTCCATCGCACTCCTGCTACAACAAAAGCACTGAACCCTAGCGCCATCGCTGTAAGTCTCGTCGCCGGCGAAGAAGAGCTTCACTGCCTCGACTTTTCCGTCGCCGAAACCACGCCGGAGTCGGACCATCCTCGCCGCCGCCGCCGTAGATGTCCTCTGCTGCTGGGTTAGGGCGCATTGGACACGCGCCGAAAGAGCTTCTCCCTGCTACTCTTCTCTGTTCTTCGTGCGTGCCATCTAGGGTAAATAAAAATCCTATTTTTACAGCAAGTTTGATCTACTATTTTACCTCTGAGATGTGAAATCTATTTTTTCTCAAGAATCCATATGCATCTGATTCCTCAAACACTGCCTATCACCACACCGTTGATGAACTAAGCTAAGCATCTAAGATTTTCACGAGATTCCTCAATTGTGCGAATTTTCGGATCTGTACAACTCTGGAACCCAAGAACAGTATGCTTAGGCGAATTCCTCAACCACTGGTCAAATTCCTCAAGTGTCAAATTTTTTCATTTTCTTCAAATCTGAGAACGCATATGACCTCTCCAAATTGCTCGCAACTATACTCTGTTCACACGTACACACATGTCAGCTGATGAATCTCTCGGTTCTCATCTTGAAGAAAATCTTCAAGTCTCATCAGAGTCCTCAAGAGTTCAATCTCATCAGCAAAATCCTCGGCTGAAGAAAATGGAGGATGATAGGAAGCTAAAGGGAGGCAAGAAACTTGAGCAGAATACAGCCTTAGACATCCGTGAGGATATATACCTGGATTACTACACCCCTGATGAACATGAAACCATGGCCAAGAGAAAGATTCGGCTTCAGAAGATAGAACGCCGATGGGCTAAGGAGTGGAAGGAGTACAGATTCGTCACTCCCAAATATGCGAAGAAATTCGCTCTAAAGCCTCCTGGCAAACGGGCTCCACTTGAGGATTATCAAGAAGCACATCCCTCAAGCCTCAAGACCCTTGATGACTATCCCGATGAAAAGGAAAAGCACTTGGCAAAGCTCAAGAAGCAGGCAGATGCTGCTATGAGGAAATTCAACGAATCATTTGCTGCTGCTTCAACTGCCGCTACTTCCTCTGCTGCTGAGACTTCTGGCTTGGCAATTCCTCAACAAAGTCAGTGCCATCAAAACCAAAGGCTTCAAAGCCTCAAGAGAAATCAGCTCTAGCACAGCTACAAAACCATCTGCGCCAAAACCCTCAGCTCCAAAATCCTCAGCACCACCACAGGCTTCAAAACCTGAACAGAAGCCAATAATGAAGCCACTGCCAGCTACCTCCAGCTCCTCGCTCCAAGCTGCAACCAGCTTGGAGACAAAGTCTTCACCAGCTCCTCTAAACACTAAGGTGACTGCTGGGAGAGGAACAAGACCCAGCCCAAGCAAAATCATCACGGTCCCTTCTGCATCAGAGGGTAGTGATGAATATGATGATGAAACTTTGCAAGCAATGATCAGAAACAAGCAGGAGAGGGTAGCTCAAGCTTCTGGCAGCTCCATTCCTCTGGCCATGGACCCAAAAGTCCTCCTAGACTACATCAATATCTAGTATGAGGACCCCAACACTCCGCTTTATGATTTGAAACTTCCCCCTGGCATCAACCACATGGTGGCCACATTCATCAACGAGGCCAAGTGGAAGGAGCAGCAAGCTAAACAGGCCAAGGTGGCTAAGCTCAAGAAGGAGAAATTCCTCAAGCAGAATTTCCTCAATCTGACGCCTGGTGATCTTGTATCAACACAGGCAGAGTTGAAGACTTTGACAGATAAGTACTCCAAGCTTTCTGACCGTCAAAGTCTCAAAAGTAATTTCATCAAACTTGCTACTAAAGCTGTTAATGACTACAACAAGAAAGCTGCCCCTCGAGTACCAACTCCTCAGCCTCTGATTGAAGAACCAGCTAATGAAACTCCTCAAGCTGAGGAAATCCCTCAAGAAAGCCGTGTGGATGAACCGGCAATTAAGGAAATCACGACTGACAATCCAGCTGATGAATCTGCTACAGCTGGTGAGACAGTCCCTGCTCCAGCTGCTGCTTCCAAGCCAGCTGATGAATCTGTTCCAGCTGCTGCTTCAAAGCCAGCTGATGACTCTGCTCCAGCTGGTTCCTCAAAGCCAGCTGATGAATCTACTGAGAAAACACCTTCACCAAAAGCTTCAAAGGTGAAGAAGATGACTCCGTCTGCATCAGACGTGAAGAAGACAAGGGCTGCTGAAAAGGAAGCCAATAAGAGAAAGGCTTCTTCAGCAGAAGAACACACTGAGGCCAAGCGCCTCAAAGCACTTGAAGAAAATGCTCCACTGGACCCTGTGCCTCTTAACATCGCTCCATCTTATGAAATGGTCACCTTTGAAGACCAGGAGAAAGGGCAAGATGAGGAGATGAAGGATGCTGCATTTGAGGAACATATTGATAAAGAAATTCGCATTGACGACAGTCCTCAGCCGTCCATTCCTCATGAAGAAACTGCACAAGGATCAGCTGCACCAGCTGATGAATCTGGCTTTGTCACCAAGCAAGATGAGGAAGAACAAAGTGAAAATCATCGAGCTGATGAAATTCAGAGCCCTGAGCAAAATCCTCACCCTGAGGATCAGGCTGACCCAACTCCTCCTGAGCAAGATCCTCAAACAGAGGCTCAGGGTGAACCGATTGCTCCTCCGGAGCAAAACCCTCAACAGGATGCTCCAGTTGACGACATTCCTCAGCCTGAGGCTCAGCCAGATCACATTCCTCAGCCTGAAGCGCAACAAGAGCATGCTCCGCAGCCTGAAGTTCAAGCTGATGAAATTCCTCACCCTCGGGATCATGCTGAGGAAAATGCACCAGATCAAGACAATGCTTTCGTTGTGCTCAACCCAGAGTCTGCAATTGTTGTATCCCCTCAAGTCCCATAGCAAAATCTTCAGCCAATGCAGCGTCAGCCATTCTCCAAGTGGCCAAAGTTTCAAAAGGAGAACTTCCTTGAAGAACGCATGTACTTCATTGGAGAAAATCCCTATGACAAACCTCAAATCAGGCATCTGAAGTTTTGGACGAGGACACAGCTCAATTACTATGCCTCTGTGTTGTGTGGAAGAAACAAGATTTTCCAGCACAGGCATATTCCTCATGTTGAGCTTGAAGCAATACCATGCCTAGCTCCAGTCCTCAACGTCCTTCATGAAGCTGGACTTCTCCCAATGTGATCTGATATCTGGGATTGGAATAGTGAGCTTATTCTTCAATTTCATGCCACTCTTCACATATCTGGGGATCCAGGAGATATCAACACTTGGGTGTTTGACTGGATGACGCAAACAACACACCACAAGGCTCCTGCCATTGAGCTTCTGCGTGAACTGCCAGTATCAATTCCTTCAGAACAAGCCGTGAAGCTTTATGATGAACGTGAGCTGCCCAACGGGATGATGGAAGTCCTCATGAAGCCTTTGGCTAAAGGGAAACCACTGAGAAAAACCTTCCTCATCCACGAGCTCAAATATGAACCAAAGACTGTTTACAGAATCCTCTGCAGCGTCCTTGCGCCAATCAAGGGACACGATGATGAAGAAGATGTTGTAGGCGTTATGAAGAATATCCTCTTCAACATCATTCATGGTATTCCTATCAACATCCATGATTTCTTCTTGAGGACTTTGGCCGACAATGCAATATGTCCTTTTGACCACAACATCTATGCTCCATGGATCATGAGATTCATCAGGAAAAGGACAGGCATCAACTTTCACGCTGATTGCAACAACCATGTTGGTTACATGCCTCCTATCAGGGTCAACAAGAAGACTTTCGAGCCTGTTGAAGGAAAAGGCAAGTCTGTCATTGATGAAGGCAGTAGGCCCCTTGATGGCCAGTTCAGATAGCCTGAGCCATATTCTTCATGGGATGATACTGAGACTCATCCTCCAAGCCCTGTTGCTCCTCGCGTGCTGAATACCAGAGAGCTTATCCTCAGTCTTCACCAGAAGGTGGATCAGAATCACAAGTGGGTCAAACGCCAGTTCGGCGCCATTGTGAAAACCCTCACTGAAACACAAAATTATGTGAGGCTTAACCATCACTATCTTCATGAGGTTTTTGATCGCACCTGGGCTACACTTGCTCATCTGAAGACTCCGGCAGAACTTGAAGAATTGGAGTTTGAGCGAGACTTTGACTGGTCGTGGCCACCAAAGAAGAAGTTCAGGTCAATTCCAGTTCCAGACCTTGAGGACAGTTCTTTTTCTTCAGTCCGCACTGCTGAATCTGATGAAGAACAACAAGACACTGCCACCGGTCCAAGGAAGAAGACTACTCCCAAGAATCCTCACGCGTCTTCATCAACTGCCAAGGAGTGAAGTCTTCACGGGCGTTAGTCCTCAGTTTGTCCCTTTTTTTGTCACTTGATGACAAAGGGGGAGAAACTTGAGAGTTAGTCTTCAAGCGGGATATTTTGGGGCTTATGAACTATATTTAAGTTACAAACTCTTGGCTCTTCTGAAGTGTTTATGTAATGAGTTGTAACTTAAGCCTGATGGTACTCTAACCTTTTTGAACGTTTTTCTTCGCATGCTTATTCCTCACAATTTTAATGCACGCATGCTGGAATTCGTCAGATACCATTTGTCATCATGCATCCTCAATTTCTTCATACTATATGCCATATGTATGCATGATTTACAAGACTCAGGGGGAGATCTCCATGATATAAATCATCAATGTGCATTTGCTCTGAAAATAAAAATACTCAAGATATGCACATCTTCACGGGGAGTCTCTCTGAATCTTGATTTCAAATTCCTCAAATGAGTATTTACACTTCACATTTTTATCCCTGTTGAAGACTTAACCTAATTGTCATCAACGACCAAAAAGGGGGAGATTGTAAGTGCATCTAGTGCCCCTTAGTGATTTTGGTGGTTTGAAGACTTATAGGTTAAGTATCTAATGTGTTCGTAAGTGTACACAGGATCTATAAGTCACTGAGGAGTTTCAACTATTTGATGAATATCGACCCCTAAAAATGTATATCTTTTGTTGAAGAAATTGGTCTGAAGCTGAAGAATTGAATCGCGAAGAATTTGCAATGAAATTGATATTCCTCATGAAGATATTGAAAATGAGGAATTCGGTGTGTCCTGAAGAAAATCATTTTGGAGACTTTGAGCATGAATATTTACTCTTTCTGTTTTTTTTTCTTCACACTTGAGTAATAGGAACACCGTACTGTTAAAGGGGGTCAAAGTTACACTTTGGAATGAATTTCCTCATGATGCTCATGTTGGGGAACGTCGCATGGGAAACAAAAATTTTCCTACGCGCACGAAGACCTATCATGGTGATGTCCATCTACGAGAGGAGATTTGGATCTACGTACCCTTGTAGATCGCACAGCAGGAAGCGTTAAGAAACGCGGTTGATGTAGTGGAACGTCCTCACGTCCCTCGATCCGCCCCGCGAACCGTCCCACGAACCGTCCCGCGATCCGTCCCACGATCCGCTCCGATCTAGTGCCGAACGGACGGCACCTCCGCGTTCAGCACACGTACAACTCGACGATGAACTCGGCCTTCTTGATCCAGCAAGAGAGATGGAGAGGTAGATGAGTTCTCCGGCAGCGTGACGGCGCTCCAGAGGTTGGTGGTGATCTAATCTCAGCAGGGCTCCGCCCGAGCTCCGCAGAAACGCGATCTAGAGGTAAAACCGTGGAGGTATGTGGTCGGGCTGCCGTGGCAAAACTTGTCTCAAATCAGCCCTAAACCCCCCACTATATATAGGAGAGAGGGAGGGGAGGAGGCAGCCTCAAAACCTAAAGGTTTGGCCGAAATTGGAGGTGGAGGAGTCCTACTCCAATCCTACTTGGAGTAGGATTCCACCTTCCCACTTGGAAATTCTTTCCACCTTGTGTTTTTTCCTTCTCAAACCTTATGGGCCTTAGTGGGAACTTATTCCAGCCCACTAGGGGCTGGTTTATCTCTTCCCATAGCCCATGAGACCCCTTGGGGCGTGACACCCCTCCTCATGGTCCCCGGCACGCCTCCCGGCACTCCCAGTACACTACCGATGAGCCCGAAACTTTTCCGGTAATGCACGAAAACCTTCCCGTAACCAATTGAGGTCATCCTATATATCAATCATCATTTCCGGACCATTCCAGAAACACTCTTGACGTCCATGATCTCATCCGGGACTCCGAACAACATTCGGTAACCAACCGTATAACTCAAATACGCATAAAACAACGTCGAACCTTAAGTTTGCAGACCCTGCGTGCTCGAGAACTATGTAGACATGACCCAAGTGACTCCTTGGTCAATATCCAATAGCGGGACCTAGATGCCCATATTGGATCCTACATATTCTACGAAGATCTTATCGTTTGAACCTCAGTGCCAAGGATTCATATAATACCGTATGTCATTCCTTTGTCCTTCGGTATGTTACTTGCCCGAGATTCGATCGTCAGTATCCGCATACCTAATTCAATCTCGTTTACCGGCAAGTCTCTTTACTCGTTCCGTAATACAAGATCCCGCAACTTACACTAAGTCACATTGCTTTCAAGGCTTGTGTGTGATGTTGTATTACCGAGTGGGCCCCGAGATACCTCTCCGTCATACGGAGTGACAAATCCCAGTCTCGATCCATACTAACTCAACGAACACCTTCGGAGATACCTGTAGAGCATCTTTATAGTCACCCAGTTACGTTGCGACGTTTGATACACACAAAGCATTCCTCTGGTGTCAGTGAGTTATATGATCTCATGGTCATAGGAACAAATACTTGACACGCAGAAAACAGTAGCAACAAAATGACACGATCAACATGCTATGTCTATTAGTTTGGGTCTAGTCCATCACATGATTCTCCTAATGATGTGATCCCGTTATCAAGTAACAACACTTGCCTATGGCCAGGAAACCTTGACCATCTTTGATCAACGAGCTAGTCAACTAGAGGCTTACTAGGGACAGTGCTTTGTCTATGTATCCACACAAGTATTGTGTTTCCAATCAATACAATTATAGCATGGATAATAAACGATTATCATGAACAAAGAAATATAATAATAACTAATTATTATTGCCTCTAGGGCATATTTCCAACAGCTCACCCCAAGCCTAATCCTACCAAAAGCCTCAAGTGAGGAATACGAGTGACATGAGGACTCTCACAGTTGAGGGTTCCGACCGTTTCGATAGCCACGGCACACCATTGGTCTTATCCACACCAACGGTCATATTATTTAAGGGCATTAGTGTCAAATCATGCCGGGATGCTCCCAGGCTATAAATAGCCACCCCCACAACCATTAGTTGGTTGGTTGCTCCGTTAGAAACTGACACTTGTCATAAGAGCAACCCAATTCCTCAGAGTCTTCGAGAGTAATTCATCAGTGAGGAAATACCCCAAACACCCAACCACAAACCTAGAACCAAGTGATTGAGAATCACTGAAGAAGTTGTTCCTGTGTGGGACTGAAGCCTTTTACCGTTGAGGACTGTGCATCCTCCAGACGGTTAGGCGTCATGGTCTAGAGCAATCCAGCAGTCAATTGTGGATCGTCGGGTGACCAAGTTTGTGAGGGTTTGGAAGTCTGCCCTGAAGACTTACCACAAGTGTTGGGCGAGGACTGTGTGTTCTTAGCCCAAGGAGAATACGGTAGGGACCGTGTGTCCCGGGACTGTGTGTCTTTTGGTTTCAATACCAAGCCGCTCCAAACCAGATGTACAACTGTCACAACAGTTGGAACTGGGTCATCAACTACCGTCTTCGCTGTGAAACGGGTACTAATTCCTCAACTCTTTATATTCCTCAGATTATGTGTTGATGACTTTCACTGTCACTGCTTGAAGAATTTGTTGAAGACTTTCTCTAAAATTCCTCAACCCCAAATTCTTCACGCAAGTTAATCCTCATCTGTTTTCTGCGTGCCTGCTTACTGTGCAATCGGTTTTCACATTCCTCATACTGAAAAACCGTTGTAGTGAAACTTTGCACTCCTGATCCTTTACTGTTTCTTATGTAAGTTAGTCATCAGTGAGGAATTTCCTCAAAATGAATTTCGTCAGTGATGAAATTCTAAAAATCTCCTATTCACCCCCCCTCTAGTCGATATAACGCACTTTCAGAGTTGCATGATCTCATGGTCATAGGAACATATACATTGACATGCAGAAAGCAATTGCATATGATCAAATGCTATGCTTAAGGTTTGGATCTTGCCATCACATCATCTATAATAACTAAATGGATGATTCCCACTAACCTATTTCTTTAAACATGCAGGATATACACATCACCAAGCTTCTAATTGGTCTACATCATGCAACCAAGCTTCGTCATCATACCTTTTCCAAATTAATTTTCATTTTTGTTCTCCCGAGCGATGCAAAGAAACTCTCATTACGTTCCCACGACAGCGTTTCTCATCTTCATATTCCAATCACCACCGTCTATTCATTTCCTCCATTATTTTTACTAGCAAAAGAGCATGTGCGTTGCAACGGGAGAAAAACAAAACAAGCTCTTAACTCAATAAGCATGATTCAAGACCACGTAGAAATATAACCCTGAAAAAATATTTAGTACAAAATACGGGCAACAAGCTCAATTCCATTATCACGATAGAAATTTAGAAGAGGTTCATACTCCTGCCAACGCTCCGATGGCCAGTGCGACGTGTACGACTTTAAGGTACTGCCATCGATCCTACATAAAGCATAAGCTTGTACAATATTATCAAAATGAAGTGAGGTCTCACTCAAGAATGCATTTCATTTTTGGATAACAGATTTTTTTATGAAGATTAAATCAAGGTATTACTTCAACTAAACTCCAGCAGCAGAAGCACTGATACCCTATACTTTTATAGTGATAGAAACACTGCACTATTAATTAGAAATAGAGATGTAACTCATATAACTCCCCTTATTCTTATAATAACAATAAGGCATTAAGGAGCAAAACTTATTCATTCATCTATTAAGTGGACACCAAGTGTACTTCATCTAAAAAAATGTGACAAAAACAGATTGAATGGAACAGAATAGCCTCGTAAAAGGGTTAACGACAATAGCTAAGTTAACGCACAACAGGTCATCAGAGTTCATTTCCACATAGCCTAATCTATGAATGAACCATAATATGAACTCGTAATGTACAGCAAGCATCATCTCAACAGAGCTGAAATTTCATCGAATCTCGTCATCCGATTGCAAACAGGTAA
Organism: Hordeum vulgare subsp. vulgare; assembly: GCF_904849725.1. NCBI lineage: Eukaryota > Viridiplantae > Streptophyta > Magnoliopsida > Poales > Poaceae > Hordeum > Hordeum vulgare. Next base: position 557,388,642 of record NC_058524.1, on the reverse strand, counting down.
AACAGTAAGGGGGTAGCTAGCGCACCTTCCGCTCATGAACTGGTCGAGCTATTGCTGGAGGTCACAGGGGAAGGCCTCGAGCGCGAGGGACAGGCGGCCGACGAGCTTGGTGACGATCTCGAGCTGGAGAATGCGGTCGTCGGGGTCGGGCACCAGCTCAGCCTTGCCGAGGTAGATGAACCTGGCGGACGCCAGCTTGTCCCACACCCGGCGAGGTGGCACATCCGGCGAGATTGAGGTGCGGCGGCGCCATGGCCCTCCTGGAGATCTGGGGAAGATGCGGTCGCTGGGCACCGCCCTCGCCAAATCCTCGTTGGAGAGCCGCCGTCCCGCGTCCTCCTACGCCTCCTCGTGCCCGCGCGACGCCCCATGCCCTCGCCAAGCCCTCGATGGAGCGCCGCCGGCAGGCGTCCTCCTGCGCCTCCTCGTTCCCGCGCACCGCCCCCACAGCCTCGCCTCTCCTCGTGCCCGCGCACCGCCCCCACAGCCTCGCCTCACCGGCAAGAAAGCCCGCACGGGACGCGGAAGGAGGTGGCAGCGGGATGGGATCGAGATGGGATCGGTGGTGACGGAGGTGTAGTTCCGTTATTGTTTTTTTATTTCTCTGGTACGTACCATTTCTCGCTGACTTGGGGACTGCGGGTTAATTACCCGAAACGACAGGGAATTTTTTGCAAAACGCCGCAACGGACAAGAGAAGTGCTCCGCGCTTTATTATTAGAGGAGATTCCTCTTGGATTCCTTCAGTATCAGTGGGTTTCTCCTCTTCCATGCATCGCATTGATGAATTACTTTCCATTTCGTCTCCTCCAAACTGGAGTAACTGATGGAACAATCACGAGACCTTGTGTGCCCTTAAAGTTGTGCATGTGCATCGTCTGTGTCGTCTCCACCATAGCTGGGAGGTAGTGCCCCTGTTCTGACCTGAATCCCCATCAATGATCCATACAGCCATACCCCTCCTCAGTTGTGTTTTCCTTGTCACCTCCACCATAGTTGGGATCCTAGTAGGCAGTGCCCCTGCTCCGTTTGGAATCCCCTCCCCATTCTATGAAATCTTGAATTCTCGATGAGTTTCTTCTATTCCTGATTTAGTAGGTTCTCTCTCGACGAGGCATATTTGCTGGCATGTACCAAGCTCGTCGTCGGGTGTTGCTCGTGTGCTAGATGGAACTAATCTCAAGCCCTTGCCAGCGCCGACGGCTAGCCAAATAAAGTCATTATAGGTTTCCCCCTAATGCAAGTCATCGTGTACCTATAGATTCTTTATTGCATGTCTATATTCAGCATGATGTTTTTGTTATAATTGTCTTCTGATGCCACAGATCGATCTCTGAATGCACTCAAATTGATAGCGACGACACAAAAGATAGATTCTCACATAGACACCAAGAAGCGAAGTCGGTGTAAGAAAAATAAATCAAGACGAACACCACTTAGACTTACAGACAACACAATGAAAGTTTGGAAGAACTAATCATACGTCACAGATTGGAGGCACTTCAAGGAAATTGAGGCATGCAAAACACCACAACTGAAAATTAGTCATGTGACATTAGATTACTCCTGTTATTTGTATATAGATTCAAGGCACTCGAAAGTCTTATCAAGACATTAGACTATGTGGTTTTTTATGTTGTTGCTACAATTGATTTGCTTGCATGACATATTGCTACGGTAACAAAAGTCCTTCCTTGGCGCTAGGAATTCTTCTTGCTACTTCTCTGGTTTGCGTCGGTTTTTCCCTTGAAGAGGAAAGGGTGATGTAGCACAGGAGCAGTAAGTATTTCCCTCAGTTTGAGAACCAAGGTATCGATCCAGAAGGAGGGTCTAGTCAAGTCCAGAGTACCTGCGCAAACACAAACAAGCTTGCACCCAACGCTTCAAAGGGGTTGTCAATCCCTTCAAGATTATTTGCAAAGTGAGATCTGAAGGCGGAAAGTGCCACAAAGTAAAAAGTGTCAGGCTGAAAATATGGTGTGGAGTAGACCCTCGGGGCCATAGTGTTCACTAGAGGCTTCTCTCAAAATAGCAAATATCACGTTGGGTGAACAAATTACTGTCGAGCAATTGATAGAACCGCACAAAGTCATGACGATATCTAAGGCAATGATCATACATATAGGCATCACGTCCGAGACAAGTAGACCGATACTTTCTGCATCTACTACTATTGCTCCACACATCGACCGCTATCCAGCATGCATCTAGTGTATTGAGTTCATGACGAACAGAGTAACGCCTTAAGCAAGATGACATGATGTAGAGGGATAATCTCAAACCAATGATGAAAACCCCATCTTTTTACCCTTGATGGCAACAACATGATGTGTGCTTCGCTACCCGTTCTGTCACTGGGAGAGGTCACTGCACGATATGAACCCAAAACCAAGCACTTCTCCCATTGCAAGAATCATAGATCTAGTTGGCCAAACAAAACCCACAACTCGAAGAGAATTACAAGGATATGAAATCATGCATAAGAGAGATCATAAGAAACTCAAATAAGATTCATAGATAATCTGATCATAAATCCACAATTCATCGGATCTCGACAAATACACCGCAAAATAAGATTACATCGGATAGATCTCCATGAAGATCATGGAGAACTTTGTATTGAAGATCCAAGAGAGAGAAGAAGCCATCTAGTTACTAGCTATGGACCAGTAGGTCTATGGTGAACTACTCACGCATCATCGGAGAGGTCATGGTGTTGATGAAGAATCCCTCCGTATCCCAATCCCCCCTCCGGCAGGGCACCAGAACGTGCCCCAGATGGGATCTTGCGGAGACAGAAGCTTGCGGCGGCGGAAAAGTACTTCCGATGATCTCCTGATTTTTTTGGGATTTTTGGGGAATATATAGGCGCAACCCCTAGGGCAGAGGGCGCTCGGCCTCCCCCCTGGCCGCGGGGTTTGGGCTTGGGGGGCCCTGAGGCTCCCCTGCCTTGGCTCTCAAGCTTCCCGATCTTCTTCCGTTACGGAAAAATCTTTTCGGGGATTTTCTTCCGTTTGGACTCTGTTTCAAAATCTCCTCTGAAAGGGGTCAAAAACATGGAAAAAACAGGAACTGACACTTGCACTGAGTTAATAAGTTAGTCCCAAAAAATATATAAAAGTCATGCAAAACATCCAAAGTTTGACAAGATAATAGCATGAAACCATCAAAAATTATAGATACGTTGGAGACGTATCAAGCATCCCCAAGCTTAACTCCTGCTCGTCCTCGAGTAGGGAAGTGATAAAGAATGAATTTTTGATGTGGAATGCTACCTAGCATAGTTGTCCTTTGCAACTTCTTTCACGTGACATGAATGTTCAAATCCGTAAGATTCAAAACAATAGTTTGCTATTGACATGAAAACAATAATACTTCAAGCAAACTAGCAAAGTAATCATGAACTTTCAAAATAACAAGGCCAATGAAAGTTATCCCTACAAAATCATATAGGCTGGCTATGCTCCATCATCCTCACACAACTAATGTAGATCATGCACAACCCCGGTATTGGCCAAGTAATTGTTTTCGCAGTCTTACTTTCTCAAACTTTTTATAACTATCACACAATACATGAGCGTGAGCCATGGATATAGCACTATAGGTGGAATAGAGTGTGGTGGTGGTTGTGAGACAAAAAGGAGGAGATGGTCACATTGACTCGACATATCAAAAAGCTATGGAGATGCCCATTAATAGATATCAATGTGAATGAGTAGGGATTGACATACAAGAGATGCACTAGAGCTATAAGTATGTGAAAGCTCAAAAGGAAAACTAGTGGGTGTGCATCCAACTTGCTTGCTCACGAAGACCTATGGCAATTTTGAGGAAGCCCATCATTGGAATATACAAGCCAAGTTATATAATGAAGATTCCCACTAGCATATGGTAGTGACAAAGCAAGAAGCTCTCAATCATGAAGAACATGGTGCTATTATGAAGCACAAGTGTGGAAAAAGATAGCAGCATTGTCCCTTCTCTCTTTTTCTCTCTTTTCTTTTTTTCATTTGGGCTCTTAGGCCTCTTTTTTCCTTTTCTTTTTTCTTTTCTTTTTGGGCTCTTTGGCCTCTTTTTTTCCTTCACATGGGACAATGCTCTAATAATGATGATCATCACACTTTTATTTACTCACAGCTCAAAACTCACAATGATGACTCCATAGAAAATGCCTCCGGCAGTGTACCGAGATGTGCAACGATCTAGCATGGCGTATGACGTTGGAACATCTCGCTAGCTATCTTACGATCATGCAAAGGCAATATGAGAGTGACGGCACAAGTCATGAGACGGAACGGTGGGAGTTGCATGGCAATATATCTTGGAATGGCTATGAAAATGCCATAGTAGGTAGGTATGGTGTCTGTTTTGAGGAAGGCATATGGTATTTTGTGCACCGGCGAGAATTTCGCGGCACTAGAGAGGCTAGCAATGGTGGAAGGTGAAAGTGCATCTATACCATGGACTCACATTAGTCATGAAGAACTCACATACTTGTTGCGCAAGTTTTTATTAGTAATCAAAACAAAGTGCTAAACGCATTCTCCTAGGGGAAGGGTTGGTAGGTGTTAACCATCGCACGATCCCGACCTCAACACAAAGGTTGACAATCAATAGATCAATTATGCTCCGACTTCCTAACATAGCGGTTCACCATACGTGCATGCTACGGGAATCACTAACTTCAACTCAAGTATTTCTAGATTCACAACACCCTACTAATATAGCTCTTAATATTACCAAATCCACGTCTCAAAACTAATTGAGAGGAATCAAAACTTCTTTTTCTACTCAATGCACATGAAGATGGAAGTTTTTGCATCCTCTTTGGGTAGCTATCACATTTGGGACTACTTTCATAGCATAAGCCAACTACCAAATCACGCACCACCGTGCTCTAAAAGATATAAGTGAAGCACTAGAGCAAAAGTATCTAGCTCAAAAGATATAAGTGAAGCACTATGAGCAAAAGTATCTAGCTCAAAAGATATAAGTGAAGCACTATGAGCATTCTAGCAAAATCACGATGAGTGCATGTCTCTCTCTCTCAAAAAGGCATGCAGCTAGGATGATTGTGTCACAACAAAAAGAAAAGACTCCTACGATACAAGACGCTCCAAGCAAAACACATATCATGTGGTGACTAAAAATATAGCTCCAAGTAATGTTACCGATGGATTGAAGACGAAAGAGGGGATGCCTTCCCGGGGCATCCCCAAGCTTAGGCTTTTTGATGTCCTTGAATTTGGCTTGGGATTCCTTGGGCATCCCCAAGCTTGAGCTCTTTCCACTCCTTATCTCTTTGTCCATGTGAACATCACCCAAAACTTGAAAACTTCACAACACAAAACTTAAACAGAAACTCGTGATAACATTAGCACAAGAAAACAAACTACCGCTTCTTTTGTTACTGTAGAAAACTTGAATTCCATCTATATTGGTGTTGGGCTACTGTATTCTCACTTTTCCATGGCTAGTATCCCCCGATACTAACCATAGTTTCATCAAAACAAGCAACCAACTCAACAAAAACAGAATCTGTCAAAAACAGACCAGTCTGTAGCAATCTGTATACTTCGTATACTTCTGGTACCTAAACAAATCTGAAAAATTACGACAGCCTGGGAAAAAAGCATATCAATCAGAAGAAAAAACAATCAACTCAAAATCTCTTTCTGAATAAAAACGAAAAATCATCTCATGAGAAAAAAGTTTATGTCTTTTTCCAGCAGGATCAAACAACCATTACCAAGACTAGTCATAAAGGTTTTGCTTGGCTCAAACTCAAAAAGAAACAAAAAAAACACAATCACAACAGAATTGTGATGGTGTGGACGCAACAAAACAGAAAGAAAAATATAAATTCATTGGGTTGCCTCCCAACAAGCGCTATTGTTTAACGCCCTTAGCTAGGCATAAAAGCGATAGAATCACGTATTCATAAGGCAATCTTATTTTCTTTCTAGGAAAGTTTTCCATGCCCTTCCTTAAAGGAAATTGAAATCTAATATTCCCTTCCTTCATATCGATGATAGCACCGATAGTCCTTAGGAAAGGTCAACCAAGAATAATAGGGCATGTAGGATTGCAATCAATATCAAGCACAATGAAATCCACGGGTACATAGTTCCTATTTGCAATAATAAGAACATCATTGATCCTTCCCATGGGTTTCTTGACAGTAGAATCAGCAAGATGCAAATTAAGAGAACATTATTCATCTCATTAAAACCCAGAACATCACATAAAGACTTTGGAATTGCAGAAACACTAGCACCCAAATCACACAAAGCACTGAACTCGTAGTTTTTTATTTTGATTTTGATGGTAGGTTCCCACTCATCATGAAGCTTTCTAGGGATAGAGACTTCCAATGCAAGTTTCTCTTCAAGAGATTTTATCATAGCTTCGACGATATGATCGGTAAAGGCCTTGTTTTGGCTATAAGCGTGTGGAGAATTTAACATGGATTGCATCAAAGAAATGCATTCAATCAAGGAATAACTATCATAATTGAATTCAATGAAATCCACGGTAGTAATTTCATTACTACTCAAAGTTTTAACGTCTTCTACTCCACTTTCAATGCTTTTAGCATCAAGATAGATGGACTCCGAATCATTGGGGCACTTTTCAACCAAAGTGGATTCATATCCAGCCCCATAATCGTTAGGTTTGACACAAGAAAACAAAGATTCAATGGGAGTCAAACCAAGCACTTTAAGATCTTCGTGATTCTAATCACGAGAACACGCCTTTTTAAGCCATTCATGCCTAGCACGAATTTGGGCGGTTCTTTCTTCTCTCTCAATCATGGAAACACGCATAACTTTTAAAGTTTCATCCATGTTGATTTTGGGAGGAGCACATCTAACTTTCAAAGCATCAACATCACTATAAATTCTATCAACGCTCTTAGCCAAATTGTCAATTTTGAGTAGCTTTTCCTCTATGGACGCATTGAAAATCTTTTGATAGTTGATGAACTCTTTGATATTACTCTCTAGATCAGAGGGTAATTTATTGTAATTTCCATGAGTATTGTTGTAGGAGTTTCCAAAGTTATTAGAGGAGTTACTAGGAAAAGGCCTAGGAACATAGTTTCCTCTAAAAGCATTGTTGTTGCCAAAGTTATTCCTACCAACAAAATTAACGTCCAAGCTAGCGTTGCTACTCTCAATCAAAGAATACAAGGGCATATCATTAGGATCCAAAGGAGCACTTCTACTAGCAACCAAATTCATTAACTCGTCCATCTTAGCACTCAACGAGTTAATTTCTTCTATAACGTGTATCTTTTTACTAGTAGGTGACCTTTCAGTGTGCCACTGAGAGTAGTTCGTCATGATGTTGTCTAAGAGCTTTGTGGCTTCCCCTAACGTGATTTCCATGAACGTTCCACCTGAGGCGGAGTCCAAGATATTTCTAGAAGCGAAATTCAAGCCAGCGTAAAAGATTTGAATAGTCATCCAAAGACTCAAGCCACGAGCGGGACAATTTCTAATCATTAATTTCATTCTCTCCCAAGATTGTGCAACATGTTCATTGTCAAGTTGCTTGAAATTCATGATATCATTACGGAGAGAGATCATCTTAGCCGGCAGAAAATACTTGGATATATAAGCATCTTTGCATTTATCCCAAGAATCGATACTATTTTTGGGCAAAGAAGAAAACCAAGTTTTTGTGCGATCTCGCAACGAGAAAGGAAAAGGCTTCAATTTAATCATGTCATTATCCACATCTTTCTTCTTTTGCATGTTGCAAAGTTCAATGAAGGTATTGAGATGGGATGCGGCATCTTCACTAGGAAGGCCAAAGAATTTCTCTTTCATAACATGATTCAGCAAAGCGGCATTGATTTCGTATGACTCCGCACTAGTGGCGGGAGCAATCAGAGTACTAATAAAATCATTATTATTATTATTTGAGTAGTCACAAAGTTTGGTGTTTTCATTCATGGTGACTTCAGCAAGCAAGCAAGCACACAAGCAAACAAAGGGCATGCGAGAAAAAGGGCGAACGAAAAGGGCGAACGAAAAAGGCAAACGAAAAAGGCAAATTGTGAAGTGGGGGATAGGAAAACGAGAGGCAACTGGCAAACAAAGTAAATGCAAGAGATGAGTTTGCGACACCTACTTGGATGAGTTCTTGACTTGATCTTCCTCCCCGGCAACGGCGCCAGAAATTCTTCTGCTACGGTAACAAAAGTCCTTCCTTGGCGCTAGGAATTCTTCTTGCTACTTCTCTGGTTTGCGTCGGTTTTTCCCTTGAAGAGGAAAGGGTGATGCAGCACAGGAGCAGTAAGTATTTCCCTCAGTTTGAGAACCAAGGTATCGATCCAGAAGGAGGGTCTCGTCAAGTCGAGAGTACCTCCGCAAACACAAACAAGCTTGCACCCAACGCTTCAAAGGGGTTGTCAATCCCTTCAAGATTGTTTGCAAAGTGAGATCTGAAGGCGGAAAGTGCAACGAAGTAAAAAGTGTAAGGCTGAAAATATGGTGTGGAGTAGACCCTGGGGGCCATAGTGTTCCCTAGAGGGTTCTCTCAAAATAGCAAATATCACGGTGGGTGAACAAATTACTGTCGAGCAACTGATAGAACCGCGCAAAGTCATGACGATATCTAAGGCAATGATCATACATATAGGCATCACGTCCGAGAAAATTAACCGGTACTTTCTGCATCTACTACTATTACTCCACACATCGACCGCTATCCAGCATCCATCTAGTGTATTGAGTTCATGACGAACAGAGTAACGCCTTAAGCAAGATGACATGATGTAGAGGGATAATCTCAAACCAATGATGAAAACCCCAACTTTTTACCCTTGATGGCAACAACACGATGCGTGCCTCGCTACCCCTTCTGTCATTGGGTGAGGTCACTGCACGGTATGAACCCAAAACCAAGCACTTCTTCCATTGCAAGAATCATAGATCTAGTTGGCCAGACAAAACCCACAACTCGAAGAGAATTACAAGGATATGAAATCATGCATAAGAGAGATCAGAAGAAACTCAAATAAGATTCATAGGTAATATGATCATAAATCCACAATTCATCCAATCTCGGCAAACACACCGCAAAAGAAGATTACATCGGATAGATCTCCATGAAGATCATGGAGAACTTTGTATTGAAGATCCAAGAGAGAGAAGAAGCCATCTAGTTACTAGCTATGGACCCGTAGGTCTATGGTGAACTACTCACGCATCATCGGAGAGGTCATGGTGTTGATGAAGAAGCCCTTCGTATCCGAATCCCCCTCTGACAGGGCACCAGAACGTGCCCCAGATGGGATCTTGCGGAGACAGAAGCTTGCGGCGGCGAAAAAGTGCTTTCGATGATCTCCTGATTTTTTTGGGATTTTTAGGGAATATATAGGCGCAACCCCTAGGGCAGAGGGCACTCAGGGGGCCCACAAGCCTGTGGGCCACGGCCTCCCCCCTGGCCGCGGGGTGGGGGCTTGTGGGGCCCCTGAGGCTCCCCTGCCTTGGCTCTCAAGCTTCCCGATCTTCTTCCATTACGGAAAAAATCTTTTCGGGGATTTTCTTACGTTTGGACTCTGTTTCAAAATCTCCTCTGAAAGGGGTCAAAAAATGGGAAAAACAGTTACTGAAACTTGGCACTGAGTTAATAAGTTAGTCCCAAAAAATATATAAAAGGCATGCAAAACATCCAAAGTTTGACAAGATAATAGCATAAACCATAAAAATTATAGATACGTTGGAGACGTATCACATATTAGGTATGGGATGCAAATAAGAGATATGAACATGTGTGTGGTGGTACACAAGAAATTAATGTTGCAGAAGGAGTTTTTGTACCTTCTAGTCAGTTACTGCCTCCTTTCCAAATTATAAGAAATTCTGACATTTTTTTGATTCACATGTATCTAGACCCGTTTAACTGTATCTCTTCATTCATTTCAGTCCATTGTAGTCCATGTTGAAATATCCTAAACATCTTATATTTCGAAAAGGAGGTATAATATCTCTTACAATGTTGAACCCTTTTCTTGATCAATCACGCAACCTGACCCGTGCATATTACATTTACAATGCCTTATAGAGACTGCTTTGATGCCACTAATTATTTTGTTTCTATCCTTTTGTCTACACCACGGTTGCCTTTGAGTTATAAGACCGAAACGATCGATCTATTTTTTATCAAGCCTTCCGATGTTCGGATGGTCAAACAAAAGCATGTGGGTGCTCATGCTTTTCTCCTTGTCAAGATTCATGTATTGCAGGTGTGCTTTGCCGCTCCGGTCGATTTCAATTTTAAAATGTTGCATAAATATCTGGTGTACTCTTCCTAAGAAAAATATATCTTTTCTATGACCCATGTCAGGTTTCAGCATTGTGCTGCTCCCCTTATCAGCTTTTTTCATATTGATGTAGTCTTCTGACATTCCTTCTTTGTTGTGCCTACTGTGCATGTGTAAGCCCAATGAAAAGTTATTGCTACTATTCCTACAGCAACACGCGGGGTGTCATCTAGTTCTCCTAATGATGTGATCCCATTATCAAGTGACAACTCATGTCTATGGCTAGGAAACCTTAACCATCTTTGATCAACGAGCTACTACACTAGAGGCATACTAGGGACATTCTGTTGTCTATGTACCCACACATGTATTTGAGTTTCCAATCAATACAATTATAGCATAGATAATAAACGGTTGTCATGAACAAGGAAATATGATAATAACTACTTTATTATTGCCTCTAGCTCTAGGGAATATCTCCAATAGTTTCGTGATTTAGAGAAATAAATTTCAGATTTGCTTTGCTTCGAATTTTTGCTTTGAGTTCCATCTATCCTTGTAATCGAGTATGCGAGATATATAATAAAGATTAATTGAGTTTTTGTGATTTACCCGTGGGCACACATCATGAGAGCCTGACCATAAAATGAAAAATAAAGATCATGTGCTCTCTCACTAGAAGCATAGTATTACTCATTGTTGCAATCTAAGCAAGATTATGATAGAGGACAGGAGACTCACACATAAATACACTATCCTGGACATCTTTTGTGATTGTGAGCCTTCATCAAATATTATATAATGATCAAGTGTTGATGTTGGACATGGAAGACAATGTAATGATCATGGTAGTTTATATTCACATAGAAGTTATAAGGTCTTGGATCCTTCAACATGTGATGCTTGCTTTAGATCCTTTACTAGCCCAAAAATTCTGCACTAAGTAGTGATACTACTTGTGCATCCATAACCTTGAAACCCAGTTTCTTGCCATGAGAGTCCACAATACCTATCTATGGATTGAGTAAGATCCTTCAAGTCAGTTGTGCATCACGCAATACAAATTGCTCCTAAATATGTATGATCTTTTATTGAAAGGGAAAATAAGCTTTGTACGTCTTGTGATGGCAAAGAAATAAAAGCGATAGGGCGCATAATAAAGTTTTCTATCATAAGGGGCAACATAAAGTGATGTTCCTTTGCATTAAGAGTTCACACATCTATGAAGGGCATGTCGTGGGTATAAGCCTGACAGTAGATGTGTAGGGTACGAATGAGATGGGCAGAGTCTTAGCTATGGCGAGGTTGTATGAGTTCAGGCCCCTCTACGGTGGAGGTAATAGCCCTACGTCTCAGTGCTCTTGGAGCTTGTTACCGAGTGTAATATGGAGTACAATGTTTTTCTAACCCTTTTACCAGTGGGGGAGGGCGGCTTATATAGAGTGTGCTGCCCTCCACAACGGTTCTGATTCAAGGGTGGAGTAGTGGCGATTGAATGCATGCGTTACAGGTAACGTATGCTATAAATGCTAGTTAATGCACCCGGAAACGTACGGCAGTTTCCCTCCAGGGAGGTTACGACGCACCGAGTGTATCCAGTCGGTAGGTCCGGTGTCCTCCGAGTCTTAGTCTCCGACTGGATGATTCTGGGCCCGTTACCGACTGGATGATGGGGGCACCTTAATACAGTCGGGCATACTTAAGGTCATGTCCCTTGCGTGGGGTAGTCCTTGGGTAGGACCTGTAGGACAGGCCTATGACCCTACCCTAGGACTATGACCCCATCATTAGTCCCCGAATGGATTGGGGTTGAAACGCAACAGCAGTGCTCGATGCTCAGATCCGACTGGACTAGGTTCGGCTTGGGCGTTGCTTGCCTCTATCCATTCTATCTCTCCTGGCCAATGATCCGAGTGAATGTGTTCTGCGGAACGGACTGTCGGGAACCGAGTGCCTTCGCGGCATCTTTTGACATGACCGGTCAACTGACAGCGGCGGATTTTCCGGGATCTCAAATTTCGGGTTCCGCGCGCTTCGCGGGGGCGACGTCAGCGCGCTCGAGTAGCGACTGACTCCTCGATCCTCGCGCCTTCAACTCTTCCGCCGATATCGCCGCGGCTGGTTGGGCGGATCAGATTTCGGGCCCGCTCGCCAGCGACCCAGTCGGTGTTCTATTTAACTCTGGCCGATGAGACCCTTCGGTTACGCTCGCCGAATCCTCTGCTCTCGCTTGCTCCATCTTCCTCGCCATCTCTTGCGCTCATACACCTTTCCCTTCCCATCCTTCTCGAAAGCTCGCCATCACCGCCATGACCAAGGGCCAGACAAGCAAGATGGAGGCAAGGAATAAGAAGGGCAAGGCGGCGGCTGCTCAGTGGCGGCAGCGGCCATTGCCAGCGGGATGGATCCAGGGAGACTTTCTCCCCTCCACAGTGACGGAGGGGGACCTGCTGGAGCTGGTAGAGCACGGCCAGCTCGTGCATAAGTCTTGGAGGTTGCCGGTGGACGACGAGATTGAGCCGGCACCACGGGAGGGGGAGCGCGTCTTGCTCCTCAGCCATGTTCACAGAGGTTTTTCTCTCCCCCCGCACCCCTTCTTCAAAGGCATCATGAATCATTTTGGTGCTCAACTCCATCACTTCCCTCCGAATGCCATTGCCCACCTTTCTGCCTTCATTGTTCTGTGCGAATGCTTTATCGGTTGTCCCTCTCATTGGGGTTTATTCAAACATATCTTCTCCGCCCGCTCTCAAACCATCAAACGTCTTAGTCAGTTGGATGACAAGACGCATCTCCTCCAGCTCTGCGGGGGTTTAGGGTTTCAGAAAAAGAGTCGGAGTAGCTACCCTGCTCTCCAGTTGAACGAGTCGGTTAGAACTGACAGTCGACGTGGTTCTACTGCCAGGACATAGCCTGTCCGAACGCGTCGACTGGGCTGCCTCCATTTAGTCTAGACCACCCTGCTCCACCCAAGCAACTCGCCCTCTCGAAAGCCGAGAGGAATGACATCCAGCCTTTGGTCGAGGCACTCGCGGATGTTGTCAGGAGGGGGGTCACTGGTATTGACCTGTTGGAAGTCTTCATCGGTCGGCGGATCCAGCCTCTACAAGCTCGCCACCATGCTATGTGGCTCTACACAGGGCCCGAGGATTCCACTCGGACCGTCGCGGTGGGCATACTCGAGGAGAAGGTGACCTCGATAGTGCTCCAAATCACAGGACCTTGCGAGAACCCTAAAGGAGCTCGCCGAGTGGTGCCTTACAGCGCGGACAACCCGCCACCGAATCAAGTGAGTAGCATTAGCCGAATATATCGAACTGTTTTGATTTCAGTCGTTCATTTATATCCTCGTGTGATGCTTAATGTTTCCGACTGAATCTCATGTAGGAATGGACCAACTGGTCCTCCCCTGTCTCGAACGGGGATCCGGAGGAGGAGGAGGAAGAAGGTAGCCAGGAGGGGAGCGTGGAGAGCGCTGAATATGTCTCCGACAGTAGGGAGTCGGAGGAGGAGGACAGCGAGGAGGAGGAAGAAGACGAAGAGCGCAACTCTCCGCCTCCACCGCCAGAACAGCGGAGTAAGCGTCGACACGAGCCTGTTGTCTCTTCGGCTCCCCCCGCGTTGTCGAGTGCTCTACCTACTGCTCCGGCGGTCCCGGGTGCTCGAGGCACGAAGAGGTCCAGGGACGCCCCCGCTGAGCCTGCAGGCCAATCTCCCAGGGCGCCCAAACCGAGTGGGCCCAAACCTTAGAGGGCTCTGCCACGCATGAGGGTTGCCATCCCCGTCACATCCATGTAAGCGAATCCAACTCTCGGCTTTTTATGTTATCCGAGTGAACTCCCGCTTTACAAGTCGAATGGGCTTCACTTGACAGGGTCGCCACTTCTACAACCTCTCCGGTCCGCCAAGGGGATGACCCCATGGACACAGACAACGTCGTCTCATCCCAGCCGGGTATGTTGTAGGAGAGTCATGTGTTTTATTCCTGTATATTGTACTATCCTTTTCTTTTTCTGAATCATCATGCTATTCGGCTTGTTAGGGGCGATTCACCCGGACGAAGACGGGCAAGGGAGAGCCGACCCGGCCGCGGAGCCTGTCGTGGAGCCTGTCCTTGAGGCTGCTCCTCCTGCTGCTGCCCCTGCCGCTGACGCTCCGCCGACTGAAGTGCCTCCACCGACCGAACCAGTGCCGGTGGGGGACGAACTGACTGGGGAGAATCTTGGGATGCCCCAGGATCTTCCTACGATTCCCGGTTCGTCGAATGTTGAATTCAGCATTCGGTGTGTCCCAAAGGAGCAGGTGGGAGCGGCCAAGGGAGCCATGATCCAAGCGGAGCTGATGACCGGGGAGGCCAAGAAGGCTTATGACTCCGTTGCGGCTTTGTACCAGCGGAGCTTGCAGCTGCGCGACGACATCCGAGTAAGTAGTCTAGTAAGTACTTACTTTTCTTTTGTAACCCACTGGGTGTTGTCGTAGTCTGTTGTTTGCAATGGGTTCACTCCGAGTGAACCCAGTGGGTGTAGTCCCCGAGACTTCTGTCGAGTGCTTGCACCGACAGTTGTCTTTATACATTTGGTCTTTATTTTTGTCGTGCCCGTAGACAAGATTTCTGAGTGCAAGTACTTACTGCAGTCGGAGCACTCTTGCGGTAAGAGTTCCCTAGAGTAAACTGCACACAGGTGGAGTAGCTTTAGCCTCGGAGGCGTAGGTGAAAACATGCACCTCAATAGGGCAGACCTGCTTGAGGTGCATGCCAGTGGGGTCACTCTTAGTGAACCCACTGGGTGTAGTCCCCGAGACCGCTGTCGACTGCTTGCGTCGGCAGGGGTCTGAAGAACGTAGTGTGTATTGAGAAAGTTGCTGATAACCCTTTGTTTCGTTTTGTAGAAAACTTGTGAGATGGGGAACGCTTATGAAACCTTGAAGGCTTGGAGGAAGCATTGGAGGCAAACAGGGCGTTGGTGGCGGAGGTGGAGAGGCTGAAGAAACAGAGGACCGAAGTGTACGATCAAATGGCTGCTCAGAATAAACGATGGACAGCTCAGGAGAAGTATGTGAACGACTGGGCTGTCCAAATGATGAGTCGTCTGGCTAGTAAGTCTGATGATTTGTCGAGTGGTTGTATCTTGTGACGAACACTTGGTTTGTAAATTATATTTGCTCGTTTGTTGCAGATTTTTGTGGTGACGCTGAAGCGGAAGCGGCGGCCGTGGAACGATCCATGAAGGTCAATGTGCCACTCAGCAAGGACGCCAACCGGAATCTACTCCGGGCTCATATCCGCGTAGGCAAAGTGGGTCCGTTCATCAACCGACTGAGAGAAATCTTCGGCCGCATTGAGAAGGAGCTTTGGCCGGAAGACGAGTCGCGGGAGAAGATGGAGACTCTGTTGGGGCGACTGGGGGAGATTCCGGCCCGAGTGCAATCTTGGAAGAAATCGGCAGCGCGTTGCGGTGCTGATGTGGCGTTGTCCTTGGTCCGAGTCCATTGCAAAGAAGTGCGGGAAGATAAGCTGAAAGCCTTGAAAGTCGCCAACACGAAGAAGCTTCAATTTGAAGACTTCATGGAGACATTCCTGGAGACTGCGACCCGCATTGCTGATGGAGTCGACCTGGATACCTTTGTGGAACCCTCCAGTCCTGACGCGGGCCCAGCTGATTCATGATCGAACTTTATCCTCGGTATGCCGAGTGTTTGCCTGTACGATATTCTGGCCACTTCTGTTGGCCGTCATACTTTTAGATCGGTGCGGGTAAGCTTGATCCGCACCGAGTCTGTTATCGTGTCTAGACTGTTGGAGTCACAACGAAAACACTTATTCTTTTGCTTGAATGCTGTTTGGAATTGAACA